>NC_059430.1:90026319-91276319 GCF_021028975.2 Sphaerodactylus townsendi | reverse complement strand
TATCCAGGAATGTTCTCTCCTTACTATGACCTGAACATCATTTTTCCAGTTTATATGGGGATAGTTAAAATCACCCATTACCACTATGTTTTTGCTTTTGTTGGCCTCTCTAATTTCTTTTTCCATCTCAAAATCCTCTTGTGCGCTTTGGTCAGGGGTCGATAATATATTCCTAATATCTATCCTTCACATCTGGTATTGCTATCCACAATGCTTCTGTACGGGAATCAGCTCCCCTTGCATTGTCTATTTTATGTGACACTATGCTCTCTTTTATGTAAAAGACAACTCCACCCCCAATGCGCCCTGTCCTATCATTCCTGTAGAGTCTGTAACCTGGGATAACAGCATCCCACTGGTTCTCCTCATTCCACCATGTCTCTGGGATGCCCACTATATCAATGTCCTCCTTCAAAACTCTGTACTGCAGCTCCCCCATTTTAGGTCGAAGGCTTCTACTATTAGCATAGATACACTTGTATACTCTGTCTCTGTCCCTAACCTGGGATTTTTGTGTTTTGCCCTCTAGCCTTTTGTAGACCCTATCACTTATCACATTGCTAGGTTCCTCGCTGGCATGTGGTTGATTTAAAAAAACCTCCTTCTCTGTCCTGCGTCCCCATGGACTCTGTATTCGAACCGAAGTCACCTCAGCTCCTGTCGGCTTTCCCCAGGGAATCAGTTTAAAGCTGTTCTGCCACCTTTTTAATGTTGAGCGCCAGCAGCCTGGTTCCTCTTTGGTTAAGATGAAGCCCGTCCCTTTTGTACAGGCCTGCCTTATCCCAAAAGGTTCCCCAGTTCCTGACAAATCTGAAACCCTCTGCCTTGCACCACCTTCTCATCCACGCATTGAGACCCTGTATCTCCGCTTGCCTAGCTCGCCCTGCGCGTGGAACAGGTAGCATTTCAGAGAATGCCACCTTGGGGGTCCCGGATTTTAACCTTCTTCCTCGCCGCCCACATCTCGCTTCCAGACCCTCCCGGCTATATTTCCCAATGTCATTGGTACCAATGTGGACCACAACTGCTGACTCCACCCCAGCACTGTCTAACAGCCTATCTAGACGTAGCGTGACATCCGCAACCTTCGCACCAGGCAGGCAAATCACCATGCGGTCATCACGCTATGTCACAACCCCAACTCTCTATATTCCTGATGATCGAATCACCCACTACAAGGAGCCCCCCACCTCCCCGAGGGGTAACCTCAGTGCGAGAGGATAGCTGATCACCAGTTAAGGAAGGGATCCCATCTAAGGGAGCATCTTCCCACCTCAGACTGGCACCCTCTGTCACCCAGACTCTCATTCTCCATGACATCTGAAGAGATGTCACCTTGGGAGTGGGACCCGGCTGCTAGGTCCCTGAAAGCCTTGTTTGTTGCCCTCTCTGCCTCTCTCAGCTTCTCCAGGTCTGCCACCTTGGCTTCAAGAGAACGGACACGTTCCTTGAGTACCAGGAGCTCATTGCAGCGAGGGCACACCCACGACTTCTGGCCTAGTGGCAGATAGTCATACATGTGACACTCAGTGCAAAACACTGGCAAGCCCCCATCCCCCTGCTGGCTTCCTGCCTTCATATCTGCTTTTGTTTAGATATTTAGATATTAAACTTTTAGTCAGTGCCCCTTGGAGCTATCTGTACCTACTATCCCTCAAGAAATGTCCTTATTAATTAATTAATTTATTTATTTTTAAAAAGAAAAAAGAAAGAAAGACTGAACTAAAGACTGAATGACTCACCTCAGGAGCCCCACCTTTAGCAGCCCAGGACAAAGAGTAACCTCTGTTAACCCCTGTTAAGCCCCACCTCCAGCAGTCTCAGCTCCTAGTAGCCTTAAGGAGAAAAGAGATAACCCCTGCAAACCCCTGTTAAAAATACACTGTTTTAAAAGATGTGGCTTTGAGAAAAGCCCTCCAAAATGAACACCAGAGTCACTCTGTTCTTCCTGGCCCAGATGCCTTGTCCACTGCTGCTCCTTTCTGCTGGTTCCAGAGACTGAACTAAAGACTGAAGATCCACCTGTTCTTTGTATCTCATGAAGAACAAATTTAGCCAATAAAAATATTGTATGAAATCATACGCTCCCATTTCAGTTTTTAAATATTCCAGTGAATATCATAATATTTTGGAAAATCAAATATTGTCAGCAAATACCTGCTTTTTTTGTGCTACAAATATAACACATTGCTAATGAGGATATGTAGGGACAGAAGAATCCAATAAAAATCAAGGGAACTGTTTTCCCCCAGGAACATGGGGGAATTTATGCTATAATTTCCATTAACATTGATAGAAATTACTCACATCTACCTATGTACTGTAAATTTGGCAGGGTGGGGGGGAACAGTATTTCAAATCAAAAGCAGGCTCTGCCAACTTCATGAATATTCATTAAGATTAAAAAAAATAATTCCATCCTCTTTCTTCAGGTCACTAACAGAGAAGCAAGAACGTTCTTATGACAACATTCTCACTCAGCATTCAAATTATGACCATGATCAGTGTAAGAATCAAAAGCATCATTCTCACCTAATTATTTATATTTTAATTTAATGAAAATACAATAAACTATTATTAAAAATCCATTTTTAATTTAAAAATACTTTTAAAATGAAGAGACTTAAACAGCTATTTTTTCTTTTGTGATATCTACCCTCCTCACATTGTGCGGGAAAGCCAATTTTGAATTAAACTGGCCTTGCAGAGCAGCAGAAACTTTAACAGATATGAAGCCCACATATTTATTTTCCTTTGCTCCATTAATGACTTTCAGACAATAAGTCAACTATGTGGGTGTCACAGCTCTGTCCCCCAGATCAACAAACTGAAACTTCTATCAGGACCGGCATCATTAAAAAAAAGTGCAAGTCAGTTGTCACCTACCCCAGCAAAATAGGACTACCAGCACAAGCAGTTTTGACTCAGTCTAGGTGACAGATTCACCTAGTCCAGGGGTCTGCAAACTGCGGCTCTCCGGATGTTCATGGACTACAAATTCCAGGGGGCTGATGGGATTTGTAGTTCATGAACATCTGGAGAGCTGCAGGTTGCAGACCCCTGACCTAGTCCTAACAGTTGAACTAGGTCAAGTGCCACCATGGAGTAAGAGCAATGCAGCAGTTTTTCCCAATGCCATCCAATCCCTTCATTAAAGACTGGCCTATTTAACTGTGATGAGGATATCATTTTCTTTGTAGTAACAAGGGGTTGATTGGATCCTTCAAACAGCACAGCAGCAAGTTGAACAAAGCAGTCCATCTGGCTCCATGGCCCTAAAATGCTTATTTCCTGTTCAAGATTGGTACATTTCTTAACCACACTGCCTTATAAGCAGGGCCTTATAAATGGGTAGATTCCAGGGATCAGGGCCTTCTCTGTTGGGACACCCTGATGGCAGAACTCTTTCTCCAACATGCCAGGCAAATTTTCTTTTATGTTCTCAGAATTTTAGCAGGCTACACCAGTGGACCCATTCCAGGTCTTTCCTAGGTATAGTATACACTGTACATAATGTGAAAAGTATTAATCGTAGTGAAATTTGGCTTTTTTCCTTTCTTTCTCATATTGTTTTAATTTGCACATAAGCCATCTTGGGAGGCCAGAAAAACCAAAGGGAAACTGTTTGCCACACTAGAAACATCCAGTTCTATCCAACCTCAGGACTCATATAGACAGGGTTACTGCTTTTCCCAAATCCCAAAAAAGGCGGACAACCCCCACCCCGGCCATTCAACAGCAGGAGTACCACTCTACACACACACGTTCTCCCCTGAAGTGGGAAGTATATTTGTTACAGAAGAACATAAAATGGAAAATGATGCTGGACAAGGAGAACTCATTGTTTGCAAAGGCTCACAAAATGGAGGGGTGGGTTTTGAAGCAGGGGGAAAGTTAGTTTTGGTGATCTCTACCACTGTTTGGAATAAAGGCTAAAATAAGAACTCCTCCTGATGAAACATATCAGGATTTCAGACATCAACATGCAACAGATGGGTACCTAAAAGGCTTTTTAGTATACTCCCCCCATACACACACACACACAGAGAGAGAGAGAGAGAGAGAGAGAGAGAGAGAGAGAGAGAGAGAGAGGAGAGGGGGGGGGAATGTAGGAAATTTAAATATTCAAACGAAAGAGAACCATCCTGACAAGTGAAACAGGTAATGAAAATATTACAGTCATGCATCATAGCCATGACAGACCCAACATTAATCCATTAAAGGAGCCAGGCAAAACAGTGGGACTATAGCAATGAGAAGAGAGGCAGGCACACCAGCCGGCCTGCTATAGCTAAGCAAACAGACCCTCCTGTTCCTGGCCAGGTGTGCCTCACACATCTGCTGTCTGTGCCACAGGTTGGTCAGTCGTGTACTAACCACACAACTAAATAATTCAAAACTTTCTGCTTTGAATAAAAGGCAACTTGAGTGCAACTAAGAAACTATTTAAATAGGTGGAGGGTTCAGGTAACTTTCCAGTCAAGCTGAAAAGTCCTCTGATTTTTCATGGCAATCTTGCATCCCTTTCTTGGAACTGCTTTTCTTGGAACTGCTTTTACCTTAGCATAGTTTAAACGATGTAAGAAATATATAACATAAGTCATACCATTTGAACCCACAGTTCTTGCTTGGTTTTGGAATGTTTTGGAACGAGTTCCATATTGTCCTGAAAAGTGGCTGGTCTGAGCAGATAATTCATTCCATGCACTACTTGGCGATGGACGAAGGTTTGCCTGGGTATCTGCAGGGGGGTTCAGGCGTGGAGTCCAGGTCAAGTCTAAATCCTGGGGTTCTTCTTTCAGCTTTTCTCCTTCTTTGCCAACCCGCTGATAGATTCTTCCAGTGCTGTCATTCAGTAATCTTCTCATCCCTGTAATTTGTTTTTTAATTTCCTGGCTTTCATCTCCTAGTGAAAACAGACACAGAGTTATCACTCTAAATTAGCAAGAATGGTAATGATACGCAATACTGTATTTCAAATTACTCCGAGAATTTCTAATTTATGAAACACATGCAATTTGTCTAACTGACACACACTTTTCGAATGCACACACATAAATACACAGGAATTGAGGCAAAATACATCTCATCAGCCATAGCAGTAAACACAAACATAGTATTAAACACAAGCAAACACACAATCACCTGTATCATAGTGCACCTATGTGTGCTTTTTTCTATGTATTTTTAGCATGCACGCCTTTGGTATTCATTATCATATATTGCTTCAGCAGTCTAAGTGCTGGGAGATGCACCCAGATGATAATCTCCTAAATATGTCCCTGAATCCTATTTTTTAAACATCATGGTTAAGAGGATATAGTTTTATAAAAAGAAATCAATGGTTGTAGGAGGTTAAATTAATGCTCTCAAAGAGTTTTCCTTGCCACTAATGTCATCAGGAGCCAAAGAAAACAATAAAAAATGATGCAAAGTAAGGAGCAGGGGCATGGGATTAGGTACTTCTTCTTGGAGAACAACAAGAAGAAGAGTTTGGATTTATATTCCCCCTTTCTCTCCTGTAAGGAGACTTTCCCTTCCCCCCTCACAACAAACACCCTGTGAGGTGGGTGGGGCTGAGAAAGCTCCGAAGAACTGTGACTAGCTCAAGGTCACCAGCTGGAATGTGTTGGAGTGCACAAGCTAATTTGGTTCACCAGATAAGCCCCCACAGCTCAAGTGGCAGAGCAGGGAATCAAACCCGGTCCCCCAGATTAGAGTGCACCTGCTCTTAATCACTACACCACACTGGTGTGGTGAAGGGGCTAGACCAGGGGTAGGGAACCTGCGGCTCTCCAGATGTTCAGGAACTACAATTCCCATCAGCCTCTGTCAGCATGGCCAATTGGCCATGCTGGTAGGGGCTGATGGGAATTGTAGTTCCTGAACATCTGGAGAGCCGCAGGTTCCCTACCCCTGGGCTAGACTAGAGTGTCTGACTAGGATCTGGGAGACCTAGGTTCAAATTCCCCCTCGACCATGGAAGTTTGTTGGGTGGCCTTGGGCTAGTTAAATAACAAGTTACAGTGACCACATGGACATTCTGTATGCATGTATATACATTTATTTGTAAGAACCAGTCAAATGAAACCAAGGATCAATACTTGAAATAAGTGTATGGCTTCAATCAACATTCAGCTGTATACGCGTGGCATTTCACGTGCGACTTACTCAATGTACGTATAATCTTTTCTTTTTTTAATCATTCTGTTACTGTTCAGCCCTCTTCATCATTGTAGCATTCCTGGGGCACTGCATCTGCAGCCTGACAATGCAAGGACTGGAGTACTGTACTTTACACAGACCATAGGAGTGTTCACTCTCAGCCTAACTTACTTACCTCATAGTATTGTTGTAATAATAAAACAGAAGAAGAATGATATAAATCAACAGTGGCGAAAAGGGTGGGTTGAAATGATGTAAACAATAAATTAACAACAGTTTGCAACAGTCACTCATGACACATGTGAGATCAGTGACACAGTTAAGGGCATAAGGAAAAGAGAGAATGCAATCCCACAACTCACTCTCAGTTCCTTCATAGTCAAACTCGCAGCCCTCCAGATGTTATGGACTACAGTTCCCATCATCCCCTGCCAGCATGATGCTGGCAGGGGATGATGGGAACTGTAAACATCTGGAGGGCTGCAAGTTTGACACCTTAGACCCACTTGGCATTACATTTGCCCTGGTCCTTTGAATGCCTTTTGAGAAATGACTACAGCACTGGGCCATTCAAGAGAAAATACTGACACCCAGACACACCTGTCCTCCCCATCCACCACTCTGAAATCAAATCAAAGTCCTTTTTATTAATCAAAAGTAGATTTTGGACATATTCTGCCACTAGGTTTTAATAGGCTTATGTGAGTCAACGCGAAACTCATCATTCCTAATGGATTTATTGGGTTGAGCCAAAGAACTCAGTCCTTGCATTAGCAGGCTGCAGATGCAGTGCCCCAGAAATACTACAATGATGGAGGGGGCTGAACAGCGACAGAATGATAAAAGGAAAAACAATAGTTACATTTTATTTACTACCTACACAATAACATATAGTCAGAGTCTTTCATGCACAGAAACTCAGATTATGAAAAGGAAATCATGTGGGCAAGAAACCTGCTACTCTTTCTAATATAAATCAGCACATTTAAAAACAATTACGTTCTCTGCATCATCTAAGTATTAATTTTATTTACGTCTGTGCTTCTTGCATCCCAAATGCATGAGAGTTTGGAGCAGTTTCTATTCTGTCCACTGAGGCATGCAAATACATTTCATTAGCAATAGGAAAAGTCTTCAGCAAAACTATCAAACATTTTAGGAATGAGCAAAAATAGAAATTGAAAAAGCCATTTACACAAGATGTATTTCCTACACTGAATTAACTTTCTTATAGCAAATGCATGTAGTTTATTTTTAACACGCACACACGCTTATGTACATATAACATGAACAGTCTCAAGGCCCTTCACTGCCATTAAAGTATCTTTCTCTGAAGGCTGGCCAGTCCACGGAATCTGGAAAATCGAGGAGAAGGAGAATTGGACTGTGATCAACATGTCTTCTGTTGGATGGATGAACTCTGTGGGCACCATCCAGCATTATCTCAACTTCAGCACTGCTTCTATTTACCACCCCCTACTTTGCTTTCAGTCTGCTCCTAGCCCTTTGTTTGTCAACAACATAGATGGAACAGTTCTGTGGAACATTTCTCCAGGGATTCAACATAGGTGTGGGGGAGAAGGATCATGAGGTAAAGAGAAGGTACATCATCAGTTGCCTTGCCAGCAGGTTCCATCAAACTTGAAAGGCCACTTCACCGGTTTCAGCTCCACAACAGGCAGCTCCATCCAAAGGAGGGAGGGGCCCCTGAATCTGAAACTGGAGGTGGCGTGGTACCACACCAGTGGATTTGCCCTATAACTATGGAATACTACAACTATGGGATGCTTTTTAAAGTTTATCTAATTATATTTGATCTCTCTTTTCAGCAACCTAACCTAAGATTTTACAGTGGAGTCTCAGGAAACATTTTCCTTATGCTTCCTTCCCCCAAACATCAGGGGTTTTTTTTACAATGCATCTTAAAAATGATCTTTCATCCTTGAGGACACACTGAAAAGGTCCTCCAGTAATGTAATTCCAGTACCGTTCTAAAGACACTTTCCAGGGAGAAAGCCCCTGTCTTGAGCAAGATTCTAAGCAGACCTGCTTAGCTTGCACTCTAAGAGTTATTATTATTACTTCATTCATACCCCACCTTTCTCCCCAGTGGGGAGACCGAAAAGTGGCTTACAATTTTCTCCTGCATTTTATTCTCACAATACCCCTATGGGGCAAGTTAGGTTGAGGCCATGTGACTGGCCCGAGTTAATCCCATCAAGCTTCCATGGCAGAGTGAGGTTTGGAACCTGGGTTTCTCAGACTTTTATCCTTCTTTTATTTATTTAAAAATCCATTACGTGACTGAAGGTAACCTGCAGCAGCCATTGTATAGCTGGCTTCACCTTCTCTGGAAGCCATTTTGTGGCTGCACCTACCATAGCGTGTCAGAATTCCAAAGAGATCTACAGGCTTAAAAAGGTTGGGAACCCCGCCTCATCCCTCTACCACTTGCTGCATTATACTGGAGTAAAGTTGTACATCACACAATCTCCTGAATCTCACTAATTAGTAAAATGCACCGGTTGGCCCTTTGTCCTCTGCCCTGAAACAGAGGGAAAGGGTTGGTCAACACAAACAGTAGGATTCTGAGGTGGTAGAGCTGTGGATAAATGCTCCTCAGAATTCAAAATTAACAAAGCACAAATGGACTAGGAGAGACAATTTCTCCCAGCAGGATGAGTTTGCACAGAGAGCATCATTCAAAAATTAAACCTTTGAATATAAAACACCACAGTCCCCTGTACCATCACTATATTAGAACTGGTTATAACTTCCTAATACACCCCACAGTCTCAGAAATACTGAAGTACACAGGACTTATACTCCAGGGAAGAGATGTTAGGATTGTAACCTAGGAGAATGAGCTGTCAAGCAGGTAGCCTCCCCACCCCACAAATAGTCAGGTTCTCACCTTGGTCACAAAATCAGTAGGCAGATTTAGATAAGCAACTATTTTCTCAGTCCCACATTTGCAAAATGTAATGGGCTAACATGGGCTGTCTTCACAGTAGTATTTTGAGGATTACAAAACTGATGTACGTGCATGTCTGTTGAAACTGTATTCATATGGGATAAGTACTATTCTATCCTGGTACTTTGTATCAAGAAGTGGTAAAAGATGGCAGGAATGCACAGTTTACTTCATATCAATACACACACAAACAAATACCATGTTTCCCAGAAACTTTTAATCACTGTCTCATACTGCTACCTTTTCCAGCATGATGCATGATCTATTACGGCCACCTGAGGCATTCATACGTCCCCCAGAGCTGCTGTTTTAAAAAACCCTCAGCAATTTTGTGGTTTTTGTTGAATTGCTTTACAGTTGCCAGTCTACTACTTGAAGACATTTAAGTGCCCCATGTAGTTAGTGATCTCTCAGGAGGCAGGTCTATTGCTGTACTTAACTCTGGAACCTCAGTGGAAATATACAGGGGAAGTAGGGGAAGTATACAAGGGAATAGGATGCTGAATAAGTGATTAAGTATCTTGTATATAGTTTAGTCTGGACTGGTTCTGCCAAGCTCTTTTGGTTTTTTGAAAAAGTACATAGTCTAATTCAGGGGTCTGCAACCTGCAGATCTCCAGTTGTTCATAAACTACAATTCCCATCA
Organism: Sphaerodactylus townsendi; assembly: GCF_021028975.2. Lineage (NCBI taxonomy): Eukaryota > Metazoa > Chordata > Lepidosauria > Squamata > Sphaerodactylidae > Sphaerodactylus > Sphaerodactylus townsendi. The sequence goes on along the minus strand of NC_059430.1, from coordinate 91,266,534 downwards.
GCCCCTGTCAATTGGCCATGCTGGCAGGGATTTGTAGTCCATGAACATCTGGAGAGCCGCAGGTTGCAGACCCCTGGTCTAATTAGACACTAAAATGTTGTCCTTTCTTCAGCCAAGGATAGCAGAACCTTGGCTGGTATACTTGAAATATCTCTGCAGGCCAGCTCAACCCACGTCCAAAGAATGGAAAAGTTCAACACAGACCAATGCTCCCTTATCCAGATGGGCATTTTTTAATAATTAGCGGGAAAGATACTTTCAACCTTTTTAGCGCTGCAGTTTGATTTCTACATATTTCATTTTGTTTCAAGAAAGTTTCTTTATTGGCTTAGTGCTACTCAGTACAAACCTTTTTCATGCAAAATCAAAAATTTCAGACTCGTAATTTGAGGTAGCCGGCTCAAGGTTGATTCAGCCACCCATCCTTCTGAAATCAATAAAATTAGTACTGAGTAAAAGAAATAAAAATCAATGATATATTTGGGTGCTGTGTGGTTTCCGGGCTGTATGGCCGTGTTCTAGCAACATTCTCTCCTGACGTTTCGCCTGCATCTGTGGCTGGCATCTTCAGATGATCCTCTGAAGATGCCAGCCCCAGATGCAGGCGAAACGTCAGGAGAGAATGTTGGTAGAACACGACCATACAGCCCGGAAACCACACAGCACCCAAGTGATTCCGGCCGTGAAAGCCTTCGACAATACAATGATATATTTTTTAAAAAACAACTTAAAAATCAGATGTATTTTTTTATTTTCTATCTATACTCCAAAGGTTAATCTATATGATACAAGGATTAATGTTTAATTATATAGCATGAAATTGAATATTCATGCAACGCTTAATTGTAGTCATCCCCGCAGGGTCGTCGCTAAGGAATAGGCGAGACGCGGAGGAGGTTTCATCTGGTGGAGAGCGTCAGCAACAGGAAGCGCGGGATTTCGTGATCCTGACAACTCTGCCCTGTGCTGGTCTCTGGCACCTTTTATTAGGGTTTCATTGTGGGCGCAGTAAAGGAGGTGGGTAGGAGATGATGGAGACCGAGACCTGAGATCATCATGTGATGCATGATCTCACCTGGCTACGCAAGCGGAGAGGAGCGTAGGTTGCCTGGAGCCTAATCCTCACCTGGGGGGGCAAGACCATTGTCCCGTACCTCGTGACTGAGCCAGACAGTTCATGACCCGTGGACTCATAGGGGGGGATGAGGAGGTGCGTGCGCACTAGAAGTGTCAGTAGGTCCGCTGGCCCCAACGTTCTACCACGGTGCTGTTGGGTCAGCAGTGCATTACTACATCTCCTCCTTACATTTTAGAAGGGGACGAAATGCTAGGGGTGATTTAAAGGGGCGGCTTGTCTCCTCCGCCCGTCTGGTCAAGCTGACCGAAATGCTTGTGTAACATTAGAACTCTTGCTGCGGGTAAGGAAATTGAGGGCTTCTTACACACTGCTACAGGCAATATTAGACACACACTGAACTTAAGCAAGATCCGATAACGAGGCACAATAATTAAACCAATGCAGAGCTGCACAATAGCATCTCTAACCATCCTCCCGGCAGCCAGCTCCAGAGGGCTGACCACCAATGGGGCAAAACATCATATTTCAGATTAGATACAACTTCTTGCAGCTCAATGTGATTCTCATATGGATCAATTGGGAATTATCAGAAAGATTAAAACAACACATATTATGTACATTCTCACAACCTTGGTGATGCAATAACAACAAATAATCAATGCATGCACGACATCTAAAGTCGCTGATCTTGTTCCTGCTCGAGGCCAGGGCATCCAGAGCAATGGAGGTGGAGTTGATGGATTCTCAAGAAGGGCACAGGCCAGCCGGCCAATAGTCTTGGTGTTACAGGAAACAAGTCCGGGACTCCCACAAGGGAAGTTATGCAGGGAAACACACTCCGCCTTGGCTAGAGCCGCTGGCCATCTCCGGCAAGGGGTCGAGGGCGGAGCGGTGGCTGTGCTTGGGCTTCCGGGTGAAGCCTGAGGCAGAAACGATGGTGAGGCGGTAGCAGAGAGTCGGCAGACACAGGCGGAAATGCAGCAACAACAAATAACATAACTTCTAAAATTAAGGCATGCAATAACTTCAGCAATAGTTGGTTCACAGTAAGCAATAAAACATGGCTAAACGATACATAGGCTGGATGATGTATCGGAAGGAAGGCAACCCGTGGTTGCATAATTGTCTAATGCATGGCTCTTGCTGTTTGACTACCAAAGCTACAGAGCGATGAGGACGTTAGAGTCCATGGATTTCTCAAGAGCGGGAGAGCTACTGATAGTCTTTATCATTGCAGGTTCATTGATTCTCACGAGCAAGGTTGTGAGAGAAGGCTTGTTCCAACAATATTTAAGCGGCTGAGAACAGCGGTGAGTTCCACGGGTTAATCTATCAGGAATGTCCCTGGCTGCAACTCCAAGCTTCAGCCAGGGGCGCAGAGAGGGAGAGAGAATAGCGATTGTAGATGAGGGAGCAGCAACACGCAGCATCAACCTCTGAGCCACAGCTGGCCCAGGCTGCGTTCCCCTGGGGCAGCGAGGCTGCGATCTCCGTGGAAGAATGGGTACTGGTTCCAGAGAGGTCCCTCCCATCTTGGCCCAGGCTGGGGTGATCGGCTCTCTCAACAGGGCGGGCGGGTCGATCCTCCAGGGAGGCCCCGCCTCCATCTCCCGGGATGGGGCTGGCCTGGCATGGCGAGCTGGACTCCTGTGAAGAGAAAAAACAAGCGGCAGCTTTCCCAGGGGTTTTGGCGTGCTGGCTGAGTTAGTTCTTATAGATGACAATGGAAAGCTCCTGTTCCTGAGTGGGGGGGGGGGGGGCAATTTTTTGATAGATAGAGAATAGAGAAGAGTACTTTGATATGGTCTGCTGGATGAAGGACCTTGATTGGCCTATTAGGGGAACTACTCCCCTTCCTCGCTTGTTTTGGCCAAGCTTTCGTTTAGGGCGCAGTTGGCCCATTCCGGCCAACGCAATCACTTGCAACATTCAAGGCGCCAAGAGATACAAGGCAGGGAATTGCCCGGCTTAGGAGAAGGGAGAGGTCATATCCAGGTCGGATGTTTGTTTGTAAACAATCCCAATCACCGGCCTAAGGTGTGGGTTTTTTTGCAAAGCAACTTAAACAATTCACAATTATAGTCATATCAGAATATAGCATCTATAGGAAAGATGTAGAGAAGATGCAAAGAAAACAGTTCCTGGGCTTGAGTTTTGATCACACGAGCAACTTGGAAACCCCTTTTCAAATCCTGGGTGTTGAGGTGGTGAGTCAGCCCATTTGAGAGAATGCAAGGGGTACGTAGAAGAAAAGGAGGGGGGGGGTTGGAAGTTAACTCTACCTTCCCCTCCTGTAAGGAGACCTCTGGCCGGGTTTGAACTTGCTTCCCACCTTCACAGCGGAGGCTGTGTAAGGTGGAGTGTGGCTTTTCTGAGAGCCCCCAGGCACTGTGACTAGCCAGGAGGGGAGACTCAGCAGAAAATGTGGGAGCACGGAAATAATTCTGGCTCCACATACAAGCCTGTGCTACGCCAATGTGGCAGTGTAGGCTCAGGTAGACAAAGGAAAAGGTTCTCAAGAAAAGGCTTGAAGAAGAATTTTGAGGGTTAAAACTAAAATGGAGGTGGCTTGAGGCAGAATGGGTGACACCTTTCAAGGCATTGGCACATATAATCAAAAAAGAAGAAATTTTTAAATTGAAGCATAAGAGCATAGCTTAGAGGCAATGGGGAAAAAAATTCCTCCTCATGAGGGAAGAACCTTAGGGGTCCCTTTTAAAAGGGCAAGACACACAGAACATACATAAGCATACATGAGCATATATAATGTAATGAGGAGTGGGACGTAACTTTGACTCAAGATCTTGCTCTCTCTTGCTGAAGATGGTTTTCTTGTGAGAGCATTTTAAACAAGGCTTAATTCAATCATATTTCTGGGATTTCTGTGAGAGCATTTTATCAATATAAGCGGGGTGAAAAGGAAGTGGGGTTAGTCCTTGTCTTAATTCCATAGGAAGTGTTTCCAAACTGGATCATTTTCATTGAACAGACAATTGAAGACAAACCTAAGAGGAAATAACATGAGTTTAAGCATCCAGACCTCGTGGGGAGGGGTCGGCAGTTCCTCGTGTTGCTGTGGAAGAAAAGATTAGTTGGGGGGTCGATGGGAATTGCGCAAGCCTTTGTCCTCTATGGCGTGGTTCCAAACTGGCTCAAACAGGGTCCTAGAGGCAGGCACGTGTTGGAATCTCTATGAGTATGGCTGCACCCAAACTCGAAGCCCACCATCTGGGTCTCGCAGGGATGCTCCTCCGCAGGCTGGGATCCTGCTCCTCTGAGGTACCGACGATTTTGCTGTTACTGGGTGCTTGGAGCTTAGGGCCCTGTAATGCTCAGAGGCTATGAAATCTGGCTTGAACCCACGGGCTGGAGGGTCAAGGGGCTTCCTCTTTATGAAGGACTCTAGGCTTAAGCACATCGCGGCGAACGCCTTTCCTCTCCATGCCTCATTGTCCTGTATGTGACATTCTGAGGAGGGTTCAAGACGGCAGTCCTCTTGGTTAGTGAACGGACGGCATAGTGCCAAGATGTTGGTGTTTCTTCCTCACAAAGAGCCCCTTCCGGCTGCAAATCAGTGGTTTTTTGCAGGGATTTTGAAATGCGCGCCATTCTGTGGCACTGACGGAGGCATGGTGACTTCAGAAATAGCAGGAACGGCAGAGCTGGAAGTGGAAACGCAGAGGAGGGCAGGCAGATTTAGATCAGCTGAGCTTAGATTAGATTCAAGTGAAGGCATAGAGGCAGGAGGACAGGGGAAAGGCAGGCATTGGACACCGCGAGGAGGTAGGCATCATCTTCCGTCAGGGTTTCCTTCCTCCGCAGATCGTGGTTAATGCTTCTGCCAGAGTTTTTTGAAACCAGCGCCATTACTTGGCGCTTGACGGGCGCGGTGGCTCCAGAAATGAGGGAGGAAGGCATGGAAGGCGGAGCTGAGGAGGGCGCCGGGCCGCTGGGAGTGCGAAAGGGAGAGTTTGAGGGGAGGCGAGGAAGCAAGTGAGGTGGTGAAGGAGGACAGGCCCAAATTAGTGGATAGAGAAATCTGGGGTAGAAATTGAAGGTGAAAGATCGAAGGAGGGCGCCTACAGCAAAGTGGGAGCCATAGGGTCTGCAGGCTGATGGGCGACATAACATTGTCTCCACGTCAGTAGCAGTGACACCGGGCCACAGGCTCTGTGCGAAGAGTGCCCGATGTTTTCCAATCCTTAAGATTCAATGTCCCCTCTGGGTACCATGGACACTGAGCTTCAATCTCCTCAACCAATTTGCGCAGCTCCCTCCTCTTTACGGGGACCCTGCCGCATTTCGCTAACGCTTTCAGTTCGCCAGCGTGCTTGTCATAAGCCCTGCTTTTGCAAGCTCCCATACTCACCGGTGTTCCGGCCGGACGAGAGGTGTCCTAGGACACGCGTTCCTGGATGCGCCTCGGATCCAGAGGGACAGGGCGAGCAATCGGAAGCGGTGGTCCCTGGATGCGCCGATCCAGCGGGACTTCGGTATCGCGCCCTTCCCCTGCGGCACGGTGTGAGCAGGGTGGAGGTTCGGGAGATTCCCGGGTTTCGCACCAGCCAGTCATCCCCGCAGGGTCAGTCGCTAAGGAATAGCGTGACGCGGAGGAGGTTTCATCTGGTGGAAGGCCAGCAACAGGAAGCCGGGATTTCGCGGATCCTGACAACTCTGCCCTGTGCTGGTCTCTGGCACCTTTATTAGGAGTTTCATTGTGGGCGAGTAAACGAGGTGGGTAGGGACACGAGCGAGAGACCGGCAGACCTGGAGACCATCATGTGATGCATGATCTCACCTGGCTACGTGCGGAGAGGAGCGTAAGCGTCTGAGCCTAATCCTCACCTGGGGGCAAGACCATTGTCCCTGCGCCCGGTGACTGAGCCAGACAGTTCATGACCCGTGACTCATAGGGGGATGAGGAGTGGGGGTGCGGTGTGACCAGAAGGCCGTAGGTCCGTTGGCGTCCCAACGTTCTACCACGGTGCTGCTGGGTCAGCAGTGCATTACTACATTTATTTTTTGTTAAATGAATTCCATTAATCCATTTACAATGTCATACTCTTCCAGAGGTTTCTATGAGATTATTTTGAACAGTTCTTCCATCTAAAGAAATTTATCATAGATTTTTTACAGTTCTTAAAACTATGAATTTGTGTTCACAGCAATAATGCACCTTTTCTTCACATTAAAAAATTACAAAATAAACATATAGAGTTGCAAAAAGACCTTAATTCCTCATTTTTTGCAAATCTATGATAGAATGAACCCCTTATCTCTTAGAAGTGCTACGCTTCAAGAAGTTCAATGCATAAAATATTGTTTGGAATAGGAGAGATCTGCACAATGATCTAAGTAAGAGGAGGGAGGGGCAGGCAGTAAAAATGAAAGGGAAACCTTTTGAGCAGAACTTTCCACAAGCCTTAGGACAGTGGTGGCGAACCTATGGCACAGGTGCCAGAGGTGGCACTCAGAGCCCTCTCTGTGGGCACGCGCAAACAGAGTTGCCCCCCCACCCCCTACACATCTAGGCTGGCCCGGGCTGCTGGGCTCGATTATTAGCATTAAACCTAAGGTCTAGTTTTGGGGAAGCAGTGTAAGTAACCCTGTTAAGCCCCACTGATTTTCATGCGAAGAACGAGAGCGTGATCCTTTACCTGGGAGTAAGCTCAGTTGCTGGCAATGGGGCTTGCTTCTGAGTAAACCCGATTCACCCGTTGGAAGAGCTGCACGGTTGCTTCAAAGCAAAGCCACCAACTACCACCAAGCTTACTCCCGAGTAACACACGCCTGGGAGCCAACTGTTTTTCTAAACTAAAACCTCAGTATTCAGGTTAAATTGCCCTGTTGGCACTTTGCGATAAATAAGTGGGTTTTGGGTTGCAATTTGGGCACCCGGTCTCGAAAAGGTTCGCCATCACTGCCTTAGGATCTTTGTGTGCGTAACCTGAGGGTTATCATATCTCTCCATGTATGATAAAATCTGTCATGGTAGCAGGCCATAAAAGAGATGGGCAGCCCCATGCAAGAGGCTCGAAAAATGAAAAAGCCTCGCCCCTGTCAAGAGGCTTTTATGGGTTCAACACACTTATGCTGCCCAAAAGGGTGGCATAAGTCTGGATTCCCAACCACTGGCGTGACACTGTGAAAGGCAGGCAGGAAGCAGACTAAAGTCGGCTCCTCCCTAGCCACGCCCCTGTCCCACTATGCTGGCAGCATCGGCAAGGGCGCTGGGGCTGCATCCAGTACTGCATCCCAGTGCTGGAGGGGGGGGGGGGTCCACTGCTGCACACCACTGAGGTAAGTGCCCTGGAGAGGGCATATCCACTGGCACAGCCACATGCTGCTTCTACCAGAGGATTCGCCTCCAAGTCTGAAAATATTTCAATGAAATTCCTCTACCCATGGGTAAGGCAGGCATTATTCTAAAAAAGAAACCTTCATTTGGTTGTAAATACTAAGATTATACCAGCAAGAATGAGTCATTATGTAAAGAAACATGATTTATATCAAGTCTTGCTGACTAGTGATTTAAATCAATTTGATTTAAATCAAATCCACCCTGGTACCCAGCATGCTGGGGGTAAATGTGCAGATGACTTGGGAAGACAAAAGCAACCCATCCTGTAAACATAGTCTGCCTAGTAAACATCAGGATGTGATGTCATCCCATGGGTCAGTAATGACCTGGTGCTTGCCACTCCCACTTAGTTTCGTTGGGCTTGCTGATGAAGTTTTTCTAACAAGCCCTGCTGAAGGAACATCATAACCCACATGGATGAGAGTTCCAAGCATACCATAAACAGAAGAGATTGTGCTTTGTAATATGTAGAAGATGGTTCTACATGGGCACTCTTTTTAGCCACATCTTTCACCCACAAAAATGTCAATATGAGAAGCAATAGGTATATACCAGAGGTAGGGAACCTGCGGCTCTCCAGATGTTCAGGAACTACAATTCCCATCAGCCCCTACCAGCATGGCCAATTGGCCATGCTGACAGAGGCTGATGGGAATTGTAGTTCCTGAACATCTGGAGAGCCGCAGGTTCCCTACCCCTGGTATATACCTATTTACTAAACAAGACTGGATCTGGAAGATGCCAGCAATGCTTACATTCCACTGAAATAAACTGGGTGCAGCTTACTGTACTACTTTGGACCGTGTAAAACTCACTTGGTTTACTGTTCAGGTTTTAAGTCTACAGATACTAGAGTTGTATAATTTTTATGTACAACGCCTGGCTAACTTTGGGGTAGTCAGTGGTGTACAGGGTCCAAATGGCGCCTGGAGACAAAAAACCCTCCAGGCACCCCACCCCCCGTAGAGCCCCACTTACTCGCACAGCGCCTCGTCCCCCTCACTCACTCACTCACTCACTCACTCACTCACTCACTCACTCACTCACTCACTCACTCACTCACTCACTCACTCACTCACTCACTCACTCACTCACTCACTCACTCACTCACCCACCCTTTCCTTTCCCCGCAGGCTCTGAGGCTCGGCTTCAGGGAAGCTGCCGGTTGGGCAGCCTGTCTCTATGATTTTCTTAAAAGGGCAATGTTCCAAAGATTGCTTAAGCCGAGCCTCAGAGCCTGCAGGGAAAGGAAAGGGTAAGTGAGCGAGGGCGGGTGGCACAGCGGCTGCAGGCGGGCGGGCAGGAGCCTGCTGGGCGCCCCCACAGGCATGTGCCAGGCGACATGGGTGGCCCCATGTCTCCATAGGTAGTACGCCACTGGGGGTAGTGGGCTTTTAAAAAAAATAGGATGATATATTTCCTCTACACTGGGACAAGTGTGTATGTTTTCACCACGAAACTCAATATTTGGACCCAGAGTTTAAGGGGAGGGGGGCACATCATTCCTAGTCTCAGCCTGATGCAATAATTGCTACTAATAAAACTGAATAAAATTATTAGAATGTCATTGTAACTTAAACTGCTGCTAACTTTTCCTAACTGGTCATGGACAAGAACATGATTTTTGGCCTAAAGGCTTTGCATTACTTTTTTTGCAGTTATTTTCCATTGCAAGCCTACGTTATGCATTTTACTCTGACAAAACAATGTTACTGGCTTGCCAAACTCTAATTCATCAAAACAAAAATGTTGTAGAAGACCAAGACACCAGCGTGAGAGCCGCATCAGGCCAATTTTATACCAGCAACAAACATTTGTTTTTGGCACCTCTTCCAAATAAATGTGTGCTGAAGACTGCATACAGCATGGCATTCGCGTTTATGAAACTATAAACTTCTTCACTGTTAATTACACAGATAAATGTCTCATCACACATTTGGTTACCAAGCTGGCATAATTAGTTTTCTGCATTAACCTTTCAAAATCAGAGTCTGGATTTCAAGATAAAAACTACTGTCAAACTGTTTACAGAATACACTTCAGCTATCGCTTAAAAAAAAATATTTTTTTTGGTAATTCTATCTTTCTAGTTCAACACTACCTGGCAAAAACCACTTTAGATCTGGCAATAAACCATGTGGTCAAATGCTGCACACTCTAATACCAAAGGCATGAAAAAATCTCATCCTGAGAAAAAGAAGCTGGTATACACCCAATGGCCATTTCAAAGGAACCAACAAGTAAAATCTAACATTGAGTAATTTGGGGGGTAATATATGGGAAAGGAGATTATGGAAATGAACAAATAAGTTAATACTGTACTGTCAAAACTCTAATAGTCACTTTTGAGGACTATGAGTAGAAAAGTAGTTGATAAATCTAAACAACAGGTAACAAATCAGTTGAACACATGATGCCCTTATGTGTTTCTAGTCTACTACTAGTGTGCTAACAGGTCTCATCCTGGCATGACCACTGCTGTCACTTTTATGTCTACTATCAGTCATACTGATGGTAGTCAGCCATCAGACTGTTTTGCCAGTCTCAAAAGTAGATGCACAGCACCATCCTCAACAGGCCCACTCAAGTCTATTCAGTGATGCTTATTCCCATGAAAGGATTCCTGTCTAGGCCAGGACATTGCATCAGAAGTATGTGTGTATATTAAGAATAGCAACTAATCCTGTTTAAAAGTCCAGTGATGTCATGTCAACTTGCAAATCCAAGTTGCAGCACTGGAATAAAGTTAAAGTACTCCACTAAAATATTTAAATTAAGGACAAGTTTTAAACATTTTACATATATTTGTATTTTAAACACTGTTGTAGTGTTTGAATTATTTTAATGTTTGAAATATTGAAATGTTGGATGTTTAATGTATTGTTGAAGGCTTTCGTGGCTGGAATCAACTGGCTGTTGTGGGGTTTTTGGGCTGTGGCCATGATCTGGTAGTTTGACCACAGCCACACAGCCCAGAAAATCCACAATAGCCTGTAGGATACTTGCCACCTCGGGGACCCTGTTTGGGTGGGAGGATGCAATAGAAGTGTTTTAAATAAATAATAACACAAATGAATTATCTCATTGAAAAACGGGCTACAGAGGTAAGGCATCTTGTAACTCCCACTGAAGCCTGCATTGTTTTGCCCTTCTCCACAGGAGAGCCCAAGCAATTCATAATAAACTTGTAATATTTTGCATTTTACAGAAGGTGCATTTTAGAAACAGAGCATGGCTTGGCTCAGCACTCTTCTGGATTGGAGCAGGCATGAGCATTGGAATATGAAGGGACAGAATCATAGTTAGGGTATTTACCAAAACAAGAAGCAAGCTACTCAGCCTTTAGTTAGTTACATACCAGTATTTTTAATACTCTGTGCACAGCTGATTTAATTTAAGTTTTTCCCTTGTTAAGGTAAGTGGCCCGCCTTCAGAGGTGAAGGGACATTACATTAAGACAACACATTAATCCCCACCCATAGCCAAAGCAAAACCAAACAAATAGCAGCTTCCTGGAAATTGAATTTCTGTTATCCAGATGTCAAAGATGTAATACCCCAATTACACAAACTATTGCCAGTGAAGCATGCCAGCAAATATGCAATGTAAATGGGCTGAGCACAGAGCTGGAGAACTGCAGTGTCAGCATCTGGTTCTCTGGGTGAGTGATAATTAGCACTGTGTATAGACACTAATAAACATTTATGCCTCAAATTACAACATTTTTGCAAACGTTAATAAAAGGTACACTGGCAAGCTGCAAAACAGAAAGACCTTTGGCAAGAGCTTCATGCATGTACCGGGCAATTTTATCTCTCTCTTCCTCCTTCCTCCACCACAAATGCCTACAAAGTGGCATTTAGACACTGATTAATATAAAAACATACCTAAATGAAATGCTTGCACCTCGTTGGCCTCCCCGTTAACATCATTACTGTAGTCTGATAACTTGTATGATTCATGATGGTAATCTGGAATTAAAACAGTGAAAAGATTCAGAAATCAAGCAAACAGAGTGGTGATGGAGGGACCTAAGGGCCCTGAATATGTTATGAGAGTTTTATCTCTGTCTACCAATGCATCTGCCATCATATTCTCTGTACATCAGAGCAATCAAAGAACATGTGTTCAAAGCCAGCACTTCCCCCCTCAAAAAACAAAACAAAGCTCCTGCTTATGCTGAATATACTTAACCAAAATATTGCCCATATTTTAGTGAACAGCTACGTCTGGCCTCAGTTGCACTGTTCATTTTCACAGCAAATTAGCATAGCAGATGCCAGCTCTCTGGGTTCTTGACTTATAGAATGCAAGTAATTTTTTTGTTAGAAAAAGGAAATTAGAAATTTACCATCCTTACAAACCAACAGAACCTTTACCTCACAATACAATTAGTAGGAAGCACAAGGTATAACCTTTTAGCTCCCTGGTCTTTTATCTGGGAAGATTGCCAATAATTCTAATGGGAACAGATGAGGCCCTATGAATGGAAATTAATAGCAATTTCTAATATAACCGAGTAGAGACATGAATGTTGAGCCTTCCGTTTTTATCACAACTACATATTTAGTAAGTGGCAAAAACTTTCCTTATACGTAGGAACTGAGAGGGAAAGAGTAATTACGGTGAGCATTTAGAGGGAGACTGGATTTGTTCCTGACCCTTCCTACCAACTTCAGACCTGAATTTACCACATTAAAAATTAAGTAACAAGAATATTTATTACTTATGTAGTTTGACATTAGAACTATTTTGAAATAAGGAACAATAGCCTTTAATGTATTGTCTAAGACTTTCACGGCCAGATTCAACTGGTTTTGGTGGGTTTTCTGGGCTGTGTGGCCGTGGTCTGGTAGATCTTGTTCCTAATGTTTTACCTGCATCTGTGGCTGGCACCTTCAGAGGTGTATCACTGAGAAAAATCTGTTACACGCTGTGTTTAGTGAGAAGGAAAAGTTTAGTGGGGTATATGTTGTCCATGTCCCAGGGTGGGGAACCAATCAGTAAGTATTGTCGAAGGCTTTCACGGCCAGAATCACTTGGGTGTTGCATGGTTTCCAGACTGTATGGCCCGGAACACGGCCATACAGCCCGGAAACCACACAGCACCCAATCAGTAAGTGTTTGGGTGGAACTTGCTATGCAAAGGTGTGGTTGAGTGCATTGTATTGCAGGTGGGGTTATTAGTCCATTTTTCAAGTACTGGTAGTTAAGCTTTGTTAATTCTCAGATTTCTTGTTGAAGTTGTCTTGGTGTTTGCGAATTTTAATGACCTCCCTGTGCAGTCTGACATAGTAACCTTCCAAATTGTCCAGAATTTCAATATTTTCAAATAAAATGTTATGTCCAGTTTTGTTTAGGACATGTTCTGCTACTGCAGATTTTTCAGGATGGTTAAGCCGACAGTGTCTTTCGTGCTCCTTCATATGAGTCTGAATGCTGCGTTTTGTGGTTCCTATGCAGACCTTTCCACAGCTGCAGGGTATACAATAGACTTACAGCTCTTCTTATTTCTGTTGTGGAGTAGCCATTAGCCTGCAGAGTCCAGACTAGAAGATTGATTTCATCAGGGAGGAGATGAGGTTCACAAATTCGTTTTGCATGATCTGTCAGAGTTTCGATTATGCCCCTTTTTTGCTCTGGATGATGGTTGGAGTTTTTATGTAGATACCGGTTTGTGTGTATTGATTTTCTGTATACTGTGTAGCCCAATTGGGGGTTGGGTCTGCGAAAGACCAAGACATCTAAAAAAGGCAGACCAAGAGAAACCCAGAGAACTGAGGAGAAACAGCCCACCACAAGAAAAATATTTCTACCATGCATCAAGGGAATCAAGGGAATCACAGATCAAATAGGGAAACTGATGAAAAAAACATAACCTACAAACCATCTTCAAACCTACCAGGAAAATACAGCAGATGCTATGCTCAGCAAAGGACAAGAGAGACCTCACTTCTGCAGGAGTCTATCTCTGAAGATGCCAGCCACAGATGCAGATGAAACGTAGGAACAAGATCTACCAGACCACAGCCACACAGCCCGGAAAACCCACCAAAACCAATAGCCTTTAAAATAAGGAACATTTTGATGATTCTGTCTGGGCAAGTTGCTCAGTGTTAGAAACCAGAGATATTTTAAAGGCAACCCATAATACTATTAACCTATTGAGAACCAATCTCCTCTTTACAAAATTGTCACAGAAACACACACACACCCGCCTTTTATATAATCAGAAGTTAACAGTGAATGAGTTTCCCTTGAATTTACCATTTCACACTAATAAAAGGAATAAGGCATTGTAGTATAGCAGTGGTGGCGAACCTATGGCACGCGTGCCAGAGGTGGCACTCAGAGCCCTCTCTGTGGGCACGTATGCCTTCACCCCAGTATAGACTCATAGCCTCCCTCTTCCCGCCTCTCCCCACCCCGCCAGAGGCTGTTGTCGGCTGGGGCTGAGGTTCAGGGAGGTCCTCTTGATTTGCTGTAAGTATCATCTACTGCCCCACGAGTACCCCCTCTCCCCCACCTCATTACCAGACCAGGCAGCAGGCCCAGTAACCCCGTGCTCATTTGGGCACCATGTCAGCTCCACAGAGAGCGCGCCTTCCCCCACCACCTACGCTGCAGTCCGAGTGTGTGGCAGAGTACAATGTCTTTTAAGACAAAAGATGGTAATGTTTGAGTTGTTTTTTTCTAAACTAAAACCTCAGCATTCAGGTTAAATTGCTGTGTGGGCACTTGGCGATAAATAAGTGAGGTTTGGGTTGCAGTTTGGGCACTCGGTCTCAAAAAGGTTCGCCATCACTGTAGTATAGAATAGGATTGCCAGGTCCCCTCCCCTCCTTCTGGCACCAGTAAGTGACCAGGAGAGGGGGCGGGAGGGGGGCGGGTAGTGCTCCCAAATCATAGAGATTTGGAGGTGGAGCCTGGGGAGGACAGGGGCCTCAGTAGGGTGCAGTGTCATAGAGTCCACCCTTTAAAGCACAGGTGTCAAACTCGGGGCCCTTCAGATGTTATGAATTACAGTTCCCATCATCCACTGCGAGACTCATGCTAGCAGGGGATGATGGGAACTGTAGTCCATAAAATCTGGAGGGCTGCGAGTTTGACATCTGTGCTTTAAAGCATCCATTTTCTCCAGGGGAACTGATCTCTGTAGTCTGGAGATGGGCAGTAATTCTACAGATCCCAAGGTCCCACTTGGAGGCTAGCATTCCTAGTATAGCACAATTAAATAGCTGACTCTTGGGATTCCACTCCAACCAAGGCAACCTCTTGCTTATCCTGTGAAAAGACTACTTTTGAAAGCTACTAATGCAGATGAAAAGAGGCTTCCATTTCTTGCTAATGAAAAGCTTTCTGCTGACAGAAGAAGCTGGAAAAGGGCCATACAAATCAGGATTTGCAAACAAGTTGCATGGAAGGATACAGACCACAATATATATGCCAGTCTGCAAGGATAAGGCCTGAAAAAAAACTAATGGCACGCCTATGCAAGAACATTTGATATAATGTAAAAACAGATCCAGGGAAGGGGGACAAAATAAATATATTTATGTTCTGATAACTGACCTTGGGAGCACAATTTGATGACACAAAAATCAGAGGAAAAAACCCCACTCTCAGACAAATACAAAAGCTGAATGCACCAGAAACTACTTTGGTGGAAGAGTATCGTGACCTACCAAAAAAAGACAGCTGAGTGCGGATGAATGTCACCATATGGAAAGCAGGGCGATAGCCCACAACTGAAATTTTGCAAAGAACCATGAGCTTGGAAATTCACTGGGGGTTCCTTAGGCAAAGAGTTATTTCTCAGCCCCTTGATCTAAAAGCCTCTTGACACTGGCCTGCCTTAGAGGATTGTTGTAAGCATAGCATTGCTGAGGCTTTATCATTTAGAAACACACTATGGAAACACCAAGTCCTATTCGGTTCCAGGTCTTATTTGGCTACCTCTGCCCATGTTCACTTGGAAGCCCATGCAATTTACTTCACAGATAGCTCTTTACAATTAGGCCTCCAAAAAACTGTAGCCTAAACAATGTCCTAGCAGAATCCTACCATGTTACACAGTAATGTTCGGGCAAGCAGGAGGGCAAACTTAGAAAGACAATTATGCTCAAAAGGCCAATTAAACATACTGTATGTTTAATCTCCAATGTCCTTGGCATTGTCTGTTCTTTCTGATTTCTGCCGGCAGAATGCTATCACTTTATCCTGATTTACTATCAATCAGTTATTGCTTTTGTGCCTGGAAGTGGCTAATATATATTACAAAGACCCTTTCAAAGAAAGATATACTTTGCACCCAGCAGTCACAGAGGGCTGAATCGGCCAGCATCAGAAGCACCAGGAAGAATTTGCTCTCACTGAACTAACTTCACCCCAGTTGGTGCTTTACTTTCCCTGGCAACCAGTCACTTACAGCAGAGAAAGTAAAATAACTGAAGTGTGGAACTGGGGAGGGGGGCTCTGTTAGAAAGCTCTGCTCTTGATTATTCCAGCTCCTGGAAATCGGACTTCTGCCTACCTTCAATTCCTTGTCCCTTCATCTGCAAAATCGCCTTCTATTTCTTGGTCACACTAGAGTGTAATGGCATGCTGGAAGCTGGCATTGATACGGATGACTAAAGGAAGCACTAAGCAGAACAGGAACTGGTACTTGTCACATGCACAATGTTGCGCTAGGTAAGATCAGGCAATCTATTCAGACACTTGAATGGGGGCAGAAGGGGAAAGATAAAGGATTCCAGAGTCTGCTGCACTATACTAGCACATTTCTTCAAGTAAACACTGATTGCCAAAGTCTAAATGAAATTGCGCAATGAAGTCTTAATATTACAGTAAGTGATTTAAAGGAAACAACAGCATAAAGCCCACAAGCCAAGTGCAATGCAGTTTTCCTTGGCGAAGAGGCTTGGGTTTCTTTCCTCTTTTTTGAAAAAATCCAGGCTGCATTAAAGTATAAAAATATGACTACAGAATGCATTCCAGAAGTTTGCTGCGTCATAAGAGAAACAAAAAGATTTTTCTATGATGAGTCTGAAAGGAATTTACACTTATGTGCTAAATTTTTGTATAATTATTGCAATGTTTGGCTCATGATTCAAAGTATCTGAAGGTGCTAACACTCCTGAAATGAATGTAATACAGCACACCCCAAGATCAAAAGCACTGAGTACCAAGCAGTAATCTGTACAACTTGCAGTTGTATCAGCAGATATGATATTCCCAATAAAATAGAGTTTATATCCCAAACATGGATTGAACTATGAGTGCTGATCTATTTATATATTACATTTGTACCTTGCTTTTTCTCCCCAATGGCATCCCAAAGCAGCTTATATCATTCTCTTCTTGTCCAGTTTATCCTCACAACAACCCTATGGAGTAGGTTAGGCTGAAAGTATGTGACTGGCCCAAGTTTATCCAGGGAGGTTCCATGGCAGAGTAGGGACTTCAACCTAGGTTTCCCAGATCCTATTCCAACACTCTTGACAACTACACCACACTAGCAACTATTCTATCGGTTTTGTTGGATTTCCATCTAAGCAATGCATCTCTAGAGAACCTCTTGATCTGCCAGTCTACTTAATACTTTAAAACATTCTCAGTAATGTAATTCTGCTCTATATACAACCAGTTCCTAAAAGGCTTGTGTTAGCACACCACTTCCTCCTCTGCATCCTAGCCCCACCATGATCAATCACTTACCCTCTTGACAAATGTTAACAGGCATCCAGGATAGTAGGGCATCTAAGAGAGATTCTTAGTTGCTCAGCAGAGACTCTCCTACCCTCTAAACTCATTGGCCCTTTCCACACTTAAAATGTTTTGAGGCAGGAAATAAAAAAATATCCTCCTTGGAGTTCCGCATTGTTTTTACCCCCCCCCCCCCATGTTTTATTTGCAGTCTCAAAACATTTTAAATTAATGTCCTTTTAAAATAATTTTTTGGTTGAAACATTTTGAAAATGTTTTAGTTGCTTGTCCAATCATTTTAAGATGTTTCCCACGCCTCTGTGCTGTCCCTGGAATTCCTCTTCAGTGCCATTTTCTGAGCTCTCTCTGTTCCCCCTCACCTGCTAATCTGAACCATTTCTTTTTTTTAAATTTATTTGGATGGGGCAAGTTTTGAGTATATGAGGTGTAGAGAATCACAGCACAAGACTCAAAGCATCAATTTCACATCTAGTTCAAAAAAAAATATGAAAAAAATCACATAATGGTGGCCAGGAATCATTTTGAGGGGGTGGGTACAGACATGCATCATGGTAAAGAGGGGTGGATTGAAAATGTTTTAGAAATATTTGAGGCGATTTCTGTGGAAAGAGCCAGTGTAAACTTGAGCCTTTTCCTGAAAACCTTTTTCTTTTTGACAGGTTTTGGATGACATTAGTTAACCCTTTCAAGATTCAGAATTTTAACGGACTGTTCAGCTTCCTCTATCACTTGAGGAAGGCCTGGATTGTGATAAAAATAATCAGAAGATCCATGTTACACAAAACTGAACAGATAATATTTAGATGGATGAGACTGGCATACAATACAAACAGTAGGCTGGCCCCACACAAGTTTCATGGGCCACTGTTATGACCCAGCCCAGTATGACTGGGGATTCCTCAGATAAGGAAGCAGACATGGAAAATTGCGCAGTTTTGGTCCCAGAGTCTCAGGCAATGCCTGCAGTAGTCCCTACAGGACTAGGACCAGAGACGCAGGCAGAACCTCCATTACCGCAGGACCAGGTCCAGAGGTTCAGACAGAATCACAGCCAGGCTCAAGCCCTGAGACTCCCCAGTCTCTTTGTACTAAGCCGGGCACAGGAGAGTCAGTGCCAGCTTGCTCAACCCCTCTATCTCCAGAACCCTGTGAAGAACGACAGAAAAAGTTGCATGCCAGTTTACAAGAGAGGAGATGCAGCAGAAGATTAGCAGCTCTGGGATGAGCTGGTCTCAATGAGAAGTGTTCTCACGAGCCAGACTGGGGCAACTCAATTGTATGGGATTTACACTGGTGGGTGGGATATTTAGTATATAGGAGGCTGGGAACCACATTGTAGTGTGGAAGCAATATTGTGTTTTGACGCTGATCTTGTTTCTGTAGCTTAATCCCAGTATTGACTTCAGTTTGTACTTCTGACTTAGCTTTGCTACACTCCTCTGTATTTGGTGCTTTGATATTGTAGTGGGCATTAAACTGCTGGATTGACTGTGGACAGCTTCCAACATTGATTGGTGAGTGTCTGTTTACAACACCCACATGCCACCATTTTGACACAGTGGTACCACGACACTGTTATTTTTGCTGTGGCAATTTACAAGACTGGGCACAACACACCAAAACGGCCAATTGGTATTGGTCTGCTATCTAACTCCCATCAAAACAACAAATCAGTCTTACAGCAAACAAGAACTGTAGTTTGAGAAACGTGCACAGACTAAACTGAAAACTGTAACTGTGGATAGTAACTCTGGGTAATTTATAAGTAACTGCAAAGAGGGCACCGCCTTGCATGTTCATCTTTGCCAGAGATATAACAGCCAGTGAAGTCTGTCTCAGTGCCATGACAGCAAACGACTGTCTGTGATGCTGCTGTTATGCCTGAAGCAAAAGAAACAAGCTTATCACTAGGGAAACAACTTTTAAAGCACACAGTGTAAGTTGAAATAAATTCTCACAATAAAGGCAAACACCATCACAAAAGTGTCAGATTAACAGCATACTTTTCAAACTAGGCATTTTTTTTAAAAAAAATGGCTTTTTATGTGATCAGCTCCAATTGGAAAAAATTCTCAGATTAGTTGCAAAAAAAACCTATCATAGAGCAGAGGAATTGGAAATAAGAAAAATGTCATATTGATGTAAAGTATTTTCATTCAACACCAAACGCAATCTGCATTTACTTCTTATTATTGGGAATTTATCCTGCTTGTCAGCTTCAAATATAGGTCCTGGCTTGTATTGCTCAAAAACACAATGTTCACATTATGAACAGGGCTTTAAAGTGGCACCTATTTTAACAAAAAACCAACCTTCAACACTGTGCTTTGCCCAGGACTTTACTAAGTAGGAAATTACTTTTTTAAAGTTTCATATCGTTTTTCAATGGGAAGATATTTTCTTTTTGAACTGAGAATTCATGCCAAGTTAGACAGAATGCCTGAATACATCTGACAGCAAACCATAAAACTAAAATATAAAGTATGGAGTTATACTCAACATTACCGGTCTTGCTGTTACCATGCAGGCCACATACCTAATTCATGGCGATATTGTGATAAATGCTAAGCCCTTTTCCATCCATGTTTTAATGTCAAATTAAAACAGGGTAAGAGTCTCCCAACTAGAACACCTGTTATACAACACCAAGGAACTATATATATCACAGACGAAAAGTGTGAGAGACGCCCTTTAAAATGTTTAATTGTGATTATTCCAGTTGAACATCGACATTATTCTTCGAAGAAGCTCGCTTCCACTGAACGAACAAGTTACAAGCCCACAATTCCCCCTTGTTCATGTACAATTAATTAGCTGCATTGTATATATGTGCATGCTTAAGGTAATCTCTATGAAGCCTGTCATTTAAATAAGTATGGATACACAACTGATCCATAAAGAGGTGAGGGGCTAAAACAAAACAAAACAGCTCTGCTACAGGAATTATAATCACTTTCTTCAAGCCAGCTCATCCCTTCTCAAATACCAATGTTTTGCTGAAATTTCCCGATTACATTTTCATAAATAAATTGCATTGACAATAAGATTTCCCTTCTTCAATCGCACGATAAATCTTATTGCAAGGTGTGGGAAGGTATAAATGCCTAATTTATGAAAATTGGACCCCACACATAAATATTGGACCTCACACATAAGCTTCACAACGTTAATGCGATTATATTTAAAGGAGGAAGAAATCAGAAGTGGACACATTTCCTTAACATCTTGTTCCTTTTCCCTCTCTCGGAACAACCCAACTCCAACGACTCTCTGTTAATCTTATATCTATATATATATGAAAATTACCCCCCAAAAAATCTCATACCCTTTCTTTTTTTTTTCTGCCTCCTTACCTTGATTGATCAGTTTAAAGCTTTGGGATTTCCTGCTCCTCTTCCTTTCAGTAAACTCCATAGTGCGAGAGAAAGGAGGAAGAAAGGGACGGCTGGGATGAGCCCAGAAGGGCTGGCTGGCGACGACAACCAGGGAGGCAGACCGACCAAGGTCCGTCTCCTGAATCAGCCCCGACCTACCGAGGGCGGCCCAGCTTCAGCTCGGCAAGCGTCGCCAAGAGCGAGGAGGAGGCGGTGGGCTGGGACAAGTTTGGTCGCCGACTTTCCCCCCGTCAGTCTCAGCCCCAAACTTTGTAGAAAGAGGGCGAGGAGAGCAGCCCCGAGTCGCCCCCCTGGGCTGAGAGAGGCGAAGGTGGCGCGTCTCAGAGGCGGCGGGGGAGCCGGCCGAGTAATGGCTGGCAGGCGGGCGGGCGAAAAGCCGCCTGGGACCTCTCGGTGCCACCTGCTGGGGCGGCGGGGGGGGGGGGGGAGCGAGGAAGGAAGGAAAGACGGAGGGAAGGGGAAGGGAGCCTCCTGCTTGCTTCACAGCGGGTCAGCGAGCCTGGCCCGCAGGCCGCCACCCCGAGGCTGGCTGGGAGCCCTACGCCACACCGAGGACGCGGTGGCGGCGAAGGGCCCCTGGGGGGGGAGCCTCCTGCTTGCTTCACAGCGGGTCAGCGAGCCTGGCCCGCAGGCCGCCACCCCGAGGCTGGCTGGGAGCCCTACGCCACACCGAGGACGCGGTGGCGGCGAAGGGCCCCAAGGGGGAGGCGGTTGAGGAGAAGGAGGCGGCGGCGGAGGAGGAGGAGGGACGACTCAGGCTCATGGTGGTGCCCAAGGGAGGCGACGGCCGCCCGCCCAGCCAGCTCCTTCCTTCCTTCCCTCCGCCCGCCCGCCTGGTGTGCGAAGGGGGCGTCTCAGGATCTTGGCCACCGCAAGGAGGCTAAAGGGAGCAGCGCCATTTTGGGCCCTCCCACCTCTTGGATTCGACTCGCCGGCTGCCACCGATGGCTGAGGGGAAGGTGGCAGCCCCGGCCCCGGGGGGCCTCTCAGCGCCTCGCACGCGCTCGCTGCCTCCTGCCCCCATCCATGTGGAGACTCTGGAGGAGACACCTTAGAGGAGCGCTGGAGACCCGTGTTCTCAGTCTGGCTGGCTCACTACATTTCCCGGGCGGGGAGAGCGAGTCAGATAGGGACCGTCCCAAATGGCGCCTGCCTTGAAAATAATTAAGTTTTTAAAAAGACAGACAGAAAAACAAATGCTGAACTCCCACCGCACGTCTGCATTGACGTGCCAACACGAGTGTACGGATGTAAAAGGGCCTCTCTTCGGGCAGATCGGAGTGTGGTTTCTGTGCACGTGTGAATGGTCTGCGTTGAACTATGGGTGCCTCTTGACATACAGACTTTTTTTCCCTGTGGTCTTTTCACGCGTGTTTGGTGCCTTTTCCGCTGTGACATTAAAGGCTGGGAGACACGAGTTAGTTTTAGTTACCCCTTTCGATTATCTGATCACTGATGCTTAGGTTAGAATTTTTTAAAATCTTGGTTTTAAAAGTGCAACAAGCTTCATGTTTAGTTTAGTTCTTCTGGCATGTACTTGTTCTCTGGTGAATTCAGTTTTCTATTGCAAAAACCTGTGTGGCCAGAAGTGACCTCCCCTTCCAATGTACAGTGAAATTATCATTAACTAAAGAGATGGTCATCACAAAACAGCAGGGGAAATATTACAGCAATTAAAAAATGGAT
Source organism: Sphaerodactylus townsendi (assembly GCF_021028975.2). NCBI lineage: Eukaryota > Metazoa > Chordata > Lepidosauria > Squamata > Sphaerodactylidae > Sphaerodactylus > Sphaerodactylus townsendi. The sequence goes on along the minus strand of NC_059430.1, from coordinate 91,244,288 downwards.
AATGAGATCACAAACACATCACAATCAACCATAATTACTAATAACCTAAGGGAAGTTGGCTAGTACAATAGGTAAGGAACCAGATGTTTAAATGTCTACAGATTGTTATAATTCATTGCATTTACTTTTATAGATTCCTTCCTGAGCTCCTGGGTAGCCACTGCAAATCTGGCAACTCTTTGGTGGCCTGGAGATAGTTTACACAAGTTGACTAGTAAATTAAGTAAGCTAACTACGAAACAAGCAGTGTGCAGTTTAGGATGCACACTGCCATCTTAAGCAGATCTAGCTGGAGATCTACTCAAGTCCCAAGAAAGCGATTTCAGGATTGTTCTGAAACTTACTGTAAGAGTTGCTCCACTGTAAACCCATTGATATATAGTAATTGATTTCAGTATATTTAGATTGGAGTAACTGTACCTCAGATTACACTGTAAATTAGGCAAACTGAGCCAAGAGTTATAAACCCATTTAAGTCAATGGGTCTAGGGATGTTCTAAATTGTGCTTCAGATTGCACTGTACTTCCTCATAAATATTACAGCAGAGAATATTCATACATGTTTTTACTAGCCTTGGCCCATCAAAGTCATCATTGTCATTGTCCAGTAGACTGGAAGTAGCTCTAGGGCAGGGGTGGCCAACCTATGGAACTCTAGATGTTCATGGACTACAATTCCCATCAACCCCTGCTAGCTTGTTGGCATGGGCCAATGGGAATTGCAGTTCATGAACATCTGGAGTTCCATAGATTAGCCACCAATTTCTGCTCTAGGGTTGAGTCTCATATTGGAGGGCTTACATCACTTTCACCGTTGGTAATCCCTTTTAACTGGAGATGCCAGTGATTGAACATAGGACCTTCCGTATGGCAAGCTGATCCTCTTCCACTGAGCCACAGCCTCTCCCAGTAATTGAAACTTTCAAAAACAGCCTTCCAGATATTGTGAGAGCATGGTTTGAAATTTTAGGGTAAAAAAGCCTTAGAACCAAAGAATCCCATCATGAGCATATTTAGAGAGTGTGTTATCTTAAAACAATTCACAAACAGAAAATAATGTCTGAAAACTACCCATATTCTTGAGAACAGAAATTTATCTCCACTGGAGCTATGTACACATATTTCTTAACTGGTTTTGAAATCTCTTTAAATTACTGACTTTTGAGACTTTGGCCTGCTGTTTGTATCACAGAAAGATTGTTGAGATTTATTTTATTTATTTATTTATTTATTGTTTAGATTTATAGACCGCCCTATCCCCTGGGGGCTCTGACGGAGAAGTGAATTTGACGGAGAAGTGAATCTATGTTGTGACCAAATTAGGTTTTACATTTGTGTGGTTTAAATTTTGCTTATTAAAATGTCCATGGACTGTTTGTGCATGTTATCCTTAAAAAGTACCTTTGAACCTCCTTCATGCTGTTCATGTCATGTGTAAATGCTGTTCATATAAATACACTGGAAATCAAATGCAAGTTCAACACAACAAAGGCTTTATATAAATGATACATAAGAACAAGCCAGCTGGATCAGACCAGAGTCCATCTAGTCCAGCTCTCTGCTACTCGCAGTAGCCCACCAGGTGCCTTTGGGAGCTCACATGCAGGATGTGAAAGCAATGGCCTTCTGCGGCTGTTGCTCCCGATCACCTGGTCTGTTAAGGCATTTGTAATCTCAGATCAAAGAGGATCAAGATTGGTAGCCTTAAGTTGACTTCTCCTCCTAAATCTAAGGTCCAGGCCCTTTAAAGCTATCCAGGATTTAGTGGCCATCACCACCTCCTGTAGCAGCATATTCCAAGCGAAATCCTGCCGTTGTGTGAAGAGAGTGTTTCTTTTATTGAATCTAATTCTTCACCCCAAGCATTTTCAATGGGTACCCCTGGTTCTAGTATTGTGAGAAAGAGAGAAAAATTTCTCTCTGTCATTTTCACTACCACTTAATTTTCTACCCATTGCCAATTTTCTACCCACATGCATATATTTTATAGGACTTCAATCATATCCCCCCTCAGACGCATTACCTCTCCAAACTAAAGAGTCCCAAAAGCGCTGCAACACCTCCTCATAGGGAAAGGTGCTCCAGTCCCTCAATCATCCTTGTTGCCCTTCTCTGCACTTTTTCTAAATCCTCAATATCCTTTTGAGATGTGGCGACCAGAACTGGACACAGTACTCCAAGTACAGTCGCACCACTGCTTTATATAAGGGCATGACAATCTTTGCAGTTTTATTATCAATTCCTCTCCTAATGATCCCCAGCATAGAGTTTGCCTTTTTCACAGCTGCCATGCATTGAGTTGACATTCCCATGGAACTATCAACTAAGGCATTAAATCCCTTTCTGACCTGTGACTGATAGCACTGACCCTTGTAGCTTGTATGTGAAGTTTGGATTTTTTGCCCCTATGTGCATCACTTTGCATTTTGCTACATTGAACTGCATTTGCCATTTCTGAGCCCACTCACCTAATTTATGAAGGTCAGGGCTTGGAGCTCTTCCATGATCACTTGTGGTTCTCACCACCCTACATAATTTGGTATCATCTGCAAACTTGGCCACCACGCTACCCACCCCTACTTCCAGGTCATTTATGAACAGTCCAATTTATTAATTTAAAATATATAACCCACTTTTTCGGAACTATTACAAAACTTACAACAAACCTCAAAATAAACATCAGAAATATAAAACCAGTCTCAATACGCAAGGGAAGCACCAAGGCAGCAGCTCCAATAAAAATGAATTTTCGGGTTAAATGGGACAGTCTCGGTGCAATAAACAAACACATACAAATTAGATATTAAACATAAAATCAGCCCAAACTTTGTATTTCCCCAAGAACTTAAAAATCAGCAACATATTTTTAAAAAGTTGTCACATTTCAGCAAAAAGACAAAAGTTGCAAAGTGAAATTCCAACTGCTGAGCTGGAATTTATATGTGGATTTGCTGCTGATACTGACTCAACAGAGGGTGAGAATGGCTCATTCAGTGGTGGTGGGGGATCCCTGGTTAGATTTTTATATACACTATTCAACTTGCCTCTGCAATCTATCGCCATTTGGGAGTGATCCGCATCTGCTCACATGCAGTTGTTGATTCTTTGGACAGAGTCTTGATCCATATGCGCTTACAAATAGTTACATAAAAGCCTGTCTTGGATTGCTTGACGTTCCCATTTTGTACTTACAGCTCACTGCTTTTGTTTATACTTATTCGTTAGGCTATTTCTGTCAAATGAAGACAACACTTTCTACATTTTATTAAAAGGGCTGGAGTTCAAAGACATTTCTTAAGTCCAATAAATGTGTTGTTTGGAAACAAAAAGGTTTAACACTTTTCGGGGAATACAAAGAGGGAGCCTGACAAGCCGAAGGATTCAAGAGGGGGTTAAGAAGGCCTTCCCTTTGTATTGGGGCTAACTTTCTTTTTTTTGAATAGGATTATTATGGAAGCAGGAACAGTTTTCTGGCTGTTGAAACCATTGCAGGGTGTGTGTGATATGGGAACAGGGAATCCTGAGTTCTAGAGAATTTAGACCATACGCTGGCTCTCTGCGTCTAAGCTCAGTGCTGGCATCAGTGGTGGATGGGCAGATGCAAAGCCTGTGAAATATTGTGTCTTTCTCACAATGCAAACTTCACACCCCAGTAAAGGGGAAAAGCATCTCCTTTTTTTACTTTTTGTTGATGGATGCTTACTAAGGTGCTGGGGAGGAGCCGTGGCTCAGCAGTAGAGCATCTGTTTCATATGTGGAAGCTCCTGGGTCTTCCAGTTAGAAGGATCAGGTAGGAGGTGATGTGAATTTTCTCTGCCTGAGACTCTGGAGAGCAGCTGGCAGGCAGGGTGGACAATACTCTCTGATGGTCCATAGCCACACCCTGATTTAAACCGCCTGGGCCCAAATAGCCATTGTTCCCTTGTTCAGGCTCCTCATCTTCTGGGCCTCCCTGTGGCCTACTGCCAAAGCTGTCCTGTTGCTGAGGCTACCCTGGCTGATCCCTCCTTTCCCTGGTTCCACTTCGCTCCACTCAGGTCAGTCTTGCTGGTGGGCCCAGGAGTTGGTCCTGCTCTGCCAGGTAGGTCATTGCCAGGTAGCTGCCTCAGTGATACCCAGAAAACATCCTTCACCTGTCTTTGGTATGCACATGCATACCAGGCACATGCACGTTACAAAGACTGGATTTTTCACCTGAGAAATGGACACTCTGTGAATTATGTGCACTCCACTTTCCTGTTCTGCTCTTATTGGCACATGCCAGATTAGCTTTTTGATCAGCCAGAACCAAATTACAGACTGATCTGCCATTAAACAGCATGAGCTCCAGGAAGGATGGGGAATCCAATCAGCGCCCACTGTTCACAGCACTGGGATAAGCACAAGAAGGGGGACAGGCACCAGCTATCCAACTTCTCTTTTCCCCCAGCTTGACAAATGTCAATCATGGTCTCCCTATATAATCACCACCCCAGAGCTCTCACCAGAATTATCTCACAGCTGCTTTACAAATATAGTGAGCCCAGAAGGTAGAAAAGAGAAAGAGGGTCTGAAACCTTACAAAGAGCCAAGGTAGAAATATGTGACTGAAACAGCAGTGTCCCAAGGCATGTTCCTTCAGCTTCCCTTTCTCTGGTCTACTGATGAAAATGATTGCTCTTGCCAGCCACTTCTAATTAATAGGGAAGAGAATTTTTTTTATTCTCTTCAAATTTAAGACTGATGTGCAATTATAGTGTCAGTTTACACAAGAAGAAAGGGTACAGAAGTCCTAGGGTATTTTGAAATATATATTTATTTACAAATGCACACATTGAGCACAGAGAGCACAAGAGTCCCAAGCACCAGAATGGGCAGCAATTGTATCAGTTCCCCTTAAAGCAAACAGCATTCATTAACTACTCCTGGAAGGATGCTTTTTTGCTGGCTGATACAAAGTTCAGTCTCTTGCCTAGCTATATTAAAAGCTGCCAAACATATTCCAGTCCTTTAGAAGCGCTAAGCAACACGAATAATGCATTTTCAAACCCACTTTTCACAGCTGTTTGCAAGTGGATTTTGCTGTTCATGGCTTAAAGCGATGAAAGCCAGTTTGAAAGTGCATTATTCTGCATATCTTGAATGAATGAAAAAAAGTGTAGAGGTGATCCGCGGAGGACCATGTAAAAGGCTATCCAGTATTGTTAACCATTCAAGGAAACATCTTAGTGCCCACACTAAAGAAGCAGCATTAGTTTCTCTAGAAATGAAACAAAAGACCAGATAGGAAGCATCACCTTACTTGATGGCTGCGTAACAAAATATAAAGAAATGGCAGAGGGAATAAGTAATTTGTGTTACCACCCGGCTAAAGTTTTCCCTTCTAGGATTGGGGTGGGCTGCGGGTAGAAGCCCTGTCTCAGGGTTTGGTACTTGCCGGAAGACCCACAGGAAAGTCGGCAGGAAGGCAATGGCAAACCACCTCTGCTTCTTCCCTTGAAAACTCTGAATTGACAACACTTTATCCACAGGATTTGGGAACCCAACTAACCATCCCGTAGCAGTGTTGAGGAGGGGGGTGTAGTCTTTTTCCCCACTCCATTAATTCAACTGCTTGCAGCATTCTATACCTCACACAACATGCTTGTTCAGACCCCAACAAGGCATTTGGGGTTATTGTTATTGCGTTCTCTCTTTTGTCAGACGTTTTGGCTGAAGAGCGGAGACCTGAATATCTGTTTAGTTTCAGACTTGCAGAAACGTTTCAACTTATGGCTATGTCAATGCTGCCCTTTACATGCTTAGGAAGAAGGTGCTGCTGTGATTAGCCAAAAAGCATATCAACATATTGATCTAATCATTCATAGTTTTGATATACATATTTCTATGGGAAATTTCTTCTAAGCTCAGAGAAGCATTTACCTCATACCATCAAAAGTGATGAACTAGAAGGTTTTGGTATGGCAGGTGGGTAATTGGGCTTATATGCCACCACTAAAACACCCTCGGATCTCTCAGATGTGGGTTGCATGAGACTATCTAATCTAGGGATGTTGAACTTATTTGTGATGAAGGCTGGGATATAACAAAAATGTGACTTGGTCAGGCTGGGCTGAGGGGGGGGGGAGGGGTGGTTGCTCAGCGCAGGCGGGCTGCTGGTAGGCTGCCCTGGCCCAGATTGAATTACACCCGGAGGGAGGGAGGCTGCCTCTCAGTTTGAGAGGAGGGCTTGAGAGACCTGTGAGCCATCTGAGACAAGCCCCCCCCACTGCCCTATATAGCATGGGGGTAGGGAACCTCTTGGCTCTCCAGATGTTCAGGAACTACAATTCCCATCAGCCCCTACCAGCATGGCCAATTGGCCATGCTGACAGAGGCTGATGGGAATTGTAGTTCCTAAACATCTGGAGAGCTGCAGGTTCCCTACCCCTGGTAACTGGTCTGGGAGCCAGGGGTATGTGTTTGCCTCAGCTGCCTTGAATTTTCTGATTAGCCTTCTCAAAGGGCTGCATGTTTGACACCCTGATCTAAACTTTCTGAAACACCTGTTATGAGAATCTCAGAAACTGTATTTTATCTTTTAATCTTTAGATTGGAAAGGGGGAAAGGAATATGTATGTATTTTTGTTTCTTATTTCATTTACATTTCAATTTTAAAATTTTAACTTTAAATTTATATATTGATATTTCTGTTCTATCGACATTTCTATGTCATATCAGTATTTTTGTGCATTTCGCAAAAGCCAGCCATAGATGCCTGGGAAATGCCAGCAAGAAGTGGGGTGGGGCGGGACGGGACGGGGTGGATCAGAAGGAATGGAAACCCAGAAGCGATAGAAAACATTGGGGATTCCCTGCTCTCACCAACTGCAGGATTTTTGGGATCTATGGCGCCTAACACTAAGTGTGTCAGCACAGAAATCTCTGCCCAAAGGAACGTTCCCTCACTGTGGGGCAGAGCAGCAGTGTATAATCAGCCTTAGTGACTAATGCATTACTTTGGAACAGACAATGAAACCCTTCATTTCCATGTGTCGATTTCAAGAGGAATGCTTCCCTTACCTGGTGTGTGTGGGGTGGGGGTGGGGGTGGGGGGCTGATGTCCAGTCCCAGCTGGCCTTGGCAAGACCTCCTCTGGAGCTAGGACAAGTAGTCATGACAAACAGGCCCACAGGCCCCTACCTTGGGCAGGAGAAGATGCTGCCAGTCTGGCCAATGGTGGAGGAGCCACAATGAGCATGATGTGCAGCTTCCAAGAGTATGAGCCAATCCTAAGCTGTCCCAAAAAAGCGACAGTGACATCATCAGCGAGTGATGCTGGTGGTGGGCAGCTGCAGAGATGCCAGAGGACAGGCCCCACCAGCCCCTGAGACCAGCAGGCCTCGTGCCAGAAACAGATGACAGCTGATCTAATTGGTCAAGGCAATGGTTAAGACAAGAGCCTAAAGAGAGGGACCAGACACAAACAGTACAAAGAGAGAATTGATTCCTCTGCCAGGTGGTGAGGAGAACAGGGAGCAAAGAGTCAACTTATGAAGACAGGCAGGAAAGGGTAGCTTGGATGGCCAAGTCTCCTCCCTTGTTCCTTGTGGCAGATTGGTCCTGTCAGCAATGACCTGCCAGAAAGGGCCAGGATTGGGGGTGGGTGGGGGGGCAGGAATGGGCCCAGAACAGTGCCATCACCACCCTGCGAGGGCCCACCTCCTGCCTGAGTCATTGCTGGCTCAAACAAAGGGCCGCTCTTGTCCAGTGTACCTTGCTCCAATCACTATTTTTAATTTTTCCCAAAGTATTTGTAAAGGGGAAAACTGGATAATCCCTGAGCAGCTTGGAGGAAGATTACCTGCATATGTGTCATCATGTTGCAACTGATTAGTGGTGACCCCAGCTTCCAGACAAGTGAGAAATCTTCCTTTGCAGAACCTTCCTTGGTGGTCTCTCTTCCAAGTACTGACCCAACTTAGCTTCTGAGATCTGATTAAATCAGGCTATGCCATGCCATCTTTTCTCCTGGGAAAAACAGTATTCAATTTCACTTTATTACAGTCAAAGACCAGCAAATTACAGTCAGGGACCGACAAATTCTATACAGCAAATTGCAGTCGAGGATCAACAAATTCTATATGGGAAAAAGAGTAAACAATAATAAATAGGATTTTTTTCCATTCAACTTCTTATAAAAACAAAACAGCCAATAATGCTTAGCATATACCCTGTTGCATCTGTTGGCAATATTATCTTCTTAACATTTTTGTCTGAATAAAATTGTATTTGTATCATCACTGTCTTCCCAGCATTGCTACTCTGTCAGCATCTATATGATCCTGGCACAGTTTAATTATTGACTGAGTATATAATTGCAGTAAGAAAAGCCACTTTTTTTGCATGTACATTTAGACTTAGTAAAAAGAACAAGATATTGTATAATTTTATTAATAGAAATTTTGGTGGATCCTATTCCGAAATAAATGTGCATAGGTAATACAGACTCAATTTCTGCTTCCCTTTGCTTCCCTTTCCCCCTAATGCTAATGATGCTTTACAAAGGTAACGTTCCACAGGAGGTTTTCAACCATCAACAGAGAGAAATTACTGAATATTACAAGAACTTAGGAGGGTAAATAGTCTGGTGCAGTCTAAAGCCTCTCTGGATAATTTTATGAGACAAGCTGTGCAGCATGTTATTGGCTGCACCCTGTGCTTTTTCTGAACAACCTTATTCTGTGACATTCAGGAAATTCTAGTTCAACGTATGAGAGGCCATAATTTATCTTTTCAAGTTGTAAAAAACAAGGCAGGGAATTCTCAGTTTACATGCCTTTATTATATAGTGGCCATTTCAAAACTTCAAGAACCATATATGGAGTTATTTAAAAAAAACCTGCAGTTTTTTTAAGTTGGGAAAATTACACATTTGAAAATATTTTGAAAAACGCATTGATTGACTTTGGGTCAGTAATTTTCTCACAGTCTAACGTACCTCACACGCTTGTTGTAAGGATAAAAGGAAGGCTGGCTTGAAGAAGGTGCTAAATATGTACATAAAACTGAATGATTCCATTTCTATGACTACAGTTCTTCAAAACCTTGGGAACTTCTTTTAAACTGAAATCTGGTCATAACTGTGGGAGTGTCACAAAATTGTCTCAGAGTGTGGTTTTGTAGAGATTTCAGTTGAGTACAAAGCACTACAGAATACAACAGGACTTCAGAGTATATATACACTGGAAATCAGAAAAACAAGTTAATCACAGCTAATTCATAGATCAATTATAAAGCCTTCCAGGAACTACTTATAATAGAAATTAATCTGGGATTTCCAATCTAGGAATTCTTGGAGATTTGGAGGCAATACCTGTGGGCAGGGGTGGGGAGGGATTTCACTTTCAATCTATGGAATTGGAATTTGCCCACTGAAGCAGCCATTTTGTCCAGGGAAATGGATCTCTGTAATGTGGAAATTAGCTTTAATTGCAGGAGATGTCCAGTCAACTCCATGTGAAGGTTGGAAAGCTGGCAATCCTAATTTTATGCTGTTGTGACCAGGAGACACAGCAGCATATCACAATGCCAAACACCAGCGCCAGTGTAAGGGCCAGAAAAGGGCAGAGCATACGATGTGTATAGGTGCAGTGGTGTACTGTTACAAAACAGTGCCCAGGGCTTTTCACCATTCACTGCAAATTATTCTGATTGCTCTCTGTACTTTTCTTGATTAAGTTTTAATTTTACACAATTATGCCTCACCCTGTACTACCTGAATTTCACTGTCCTTTGTCCTTATCGATTGTATCAACTGTTTCTTTATATATGGTTAATAGATCTGCCAATTAAAGACTCACTACATGCACTTGACAAAGTAGACTCTAGTTCATGAAAGTTTATGTTAGAATAAAACTTTGTTAGTCTTTAAAGTGCCTCATGGCTGTTTCTGCATTTGAAAAGGTGGGGTGGGGGGAGGAACAAGAGCTCCTGGGGCTGCTATACTACATTTGTAACATGGATTAGGGCCTACTGGCAATTTTTAAACTGGAAATGCTTCTACCTACCATCATTTAGAGCAGTGGTTCCTAAACTTATTTGGCCTACTGCCCCCTTTCCAGAAAAAATATTACTTAGCGCCCCCCTGGAAATTAATTTTTTTTTAATTTTAATAGCAATTAAACAGAAAGATATATGTATTAATGTTTCTACCTGTGGCCATCACCGCCCCCATGGATCGCTGCAGCACCCACCAGGAGGCGGTGGCGCCCACTTTGGGAATCACTGATTTAGAGCAGTGGTTCTCAACCTTCCTAATGCCGCGACCCTTTAATACAGTTCCTCATGTTGTGGTGACCCCCAACCCTAACATGTATCCATTTTACAGATGGAGAACACTGATGCAGAGAGTCTTAGGCGACCCCTGTGAAAGGGTCATTCGACCCCCAAAGGGGTCCCGACCCCCAGGTTGAGAACCACTGATTTAGAGTGCCTACCATCACTTGTAGTTTAGCCCTGAAAGGTTGCTGGGTGACCTTGTGCTGTTTGCCTAACTACCACACAGGGTAGTTTTAAAGATAAATGGAGAACACTCTTAAATCAGTTTGGCTCCCTACTGGGTATACATGAAGTAATAAATCTGTTCTTTTTCAATAAGTAGTATAATTCAGTGGTTACATTCCACTCATGAGGGCTATCCTACCAAGTTTGTTATATCTATTAAGTTTTATTTACTTTCTTACAAAGGAAGATCATCTCGTTTCCAATTCCACAAGCGCCTTTTTGTTAACTTTTATTGCTAATCTTTTATTGTTTTTCACGGATATCAGCAGGCCTTTCAAATGAGATATGCTTATATCAGACATTTTGACAAAGAAAACTAATGTGCCCAATGTGTAAAAAGACTTAATATTTTAGTAAAAGCTCAGAGTAACATGCATAACGTTTCCTCATTGTATTCCAACTACAATCTTGTGAAGTAGGTTAAAATGTGGAAATTGTAACTGAAACAGCAATCATAAAGGCTATTGGTTGTCCTTGTTTATTGGTTGTCTCGTATTATCTGATTACACTCCTTTATATCCTATAATCCGCCTGAGTTTCAGTGAGAAAGGCGGATGAAAAGTAAATAAACAAATAACACGTAATCCAAGATTGGTGGTGGTGGGCAATGGATTTTCAAGTATGCTCGTTTGGTATTCTGGCTTTATTTTACTTGATCAACCCTGATAATCTTTAGAGAAAGACCAGGGGTCCTTGCAAAGCCGCAAGTAAAACAAAAATACAATCATCCGACTGAAGTGAAGGAAAAGCAGCATTTTCCAGAAGAGCGTTCTGGCAAGCACAATTTATCCGCTAGCGGAGAGAGCAAATGCAGTCCTTTATCTTGCACAACGAGGGTTCCGTTCTCTTGTGGCACAGCCGGTCGTTGTCGGCACGCGCAGGCAAACACAAGGACATCCAGAGTAGACACCCTTTTGCCTAGAGCGGACCTTTACGCACCCACAAGATTCATACAGTGGAGCCACTCCGGAAGTCTCCCCTCGCCTACCTCGTTGTCGTCTTCCACTGCGGCTGTGCGGAAGTGAGGTCAGATTGTTTTGCTGCGTGGGGGGAGGCGGGTGCGGATTTCGTCGTGAGGCAGTGGAAGGGCCTCTTGGTCGGTTTTGGGTTCCCTCAGGGGTCCCGGCGAGGAAATGGACATCCTCAAGGCGGAAATTGCGCGGAAGCGGAAACTGATGGAAGAGAAGGAGCTAGTTGCGGTAAGTTGATGGAAGGCAGGGCGGACGGAGGGACCAGAAGGAAAAGGAGACCATATGAAGGAAGGTGGTGGGGGAGACCGTGAGAAAATGTGGGAGTGGAGGGGGGAAGATAATACTAAGAAAATTGGTAATAGAATGAGACCAGGGGGAATGGGAAAGGGCGATCCGAAGAAAATGTGGGGAAGGGTAATTTAGGAGACCAAGAGGATATTTGGAGTGAGAATTTTTGTTTTAAAATGTAGGATCTATAGAATGAGACAGTGTACTACATAATACGTGACAAATTTGAAACAATGGAATGTTGGACATAATTAAGATAGTAGATGCAGTTATGAAAACGTGGTGTTTGATACAATGTAGAAAAATTGTGTTACTTCAGTAGAAAATAATGCAATGCTGGCAGTATAATACATGCAGCAATCAGGTGATAAAAGCAGAAGGTTCCATGGGATTGGAGTACATTTTCCTTTTGTGTTGTGTTTTCAGTTTGTTGGCCTACAGGTATAGGGTTGCCTTGCCTACTTTTTCTCTTGTGTGATGTGTGATAGTTGTCGATGGCTTTCAACTAGTGTTCAGACAGGAGAACAACAGGCACATTTTTTGCAGCATAGTGTATAGGTGTCAGTGGGCCCTGGTTGAAAGCTTACCTGCTATTATGCTGCTTAAAGCATAGGATACATGCAGTGTACTTGTCTATTTGTTTTAATGTGCTCTTAATGTGGTTTTGTGAGTTTCTCTTGGCATGTTGACAATTTGATTTTTTGGTCATAACTTTAAATCTATGAAATGACAATAGCAAATATTTACTATGAGAAATGGCCAACTTTGTCACATTTGATGTACATATCTTTTGTATTTATTTCATGCTAATAAAGGATATGAGATGGAATGACTGAATGAATGACAAAGCTTTTACAGAAAAAACATAGCACCTTACAACATAAAAAGTAACCTTGTACCACCCAAAAACATCATGCAAATTGTTGGTAGTTACCCAAAAGTATTCATTGGGCTGAATGTTTGGTTATTTGAGAAAAAGTGCAAGAGCATGATGTCTCAGAGTACAGTGGAGTGATCCCTGATTCTGCAGCATCAGAAGCTTTATGACAGAGCAAGTGTGGGCCTGTGAAACTCATGTGGGTGGATTCTATCTCCCCCTTCCCACTCACCTTCCGGTCCTGCTGCAACAGGGCTCCACCACTGCAGCGGATGAGCCTGGAGTGACTCCCAGTTTGTGTCACCACAGTGGCATGGTGACTGTACACCCTGTGACGAGCTGAGTCAGTGGGGGTTAGAGGTAGGTGCTCTGTGCCTGTCTGGGCTGGCAAGGCATGGAGGCAGGTGTTCTGTACCTGGCCAGGCCAGCAGGCAATAGAGTCAGGTGTTCTGGTGTTCTTTTATTTTGGAAATGAATTTATATAAATGAATTTATATAAAAATGAATAGATCACTTCCTTGTTATCATTTGCAGGTTTTCATGTTGAATTTAAAATACAGCACATTATATACACTAAAACTGATGTGAACTACAACAACAGGAGAACAGCAGGCTATGTGTCCTGAAACAGTATCACTTGCTAATACACAATAGAATCCACAACTTTGAGCAATACTCCTAGCTCACAAAGGGCAAAGGCACTGGATCTAATTGAGGTGTTTCAGCTGCAGTTTGCTCCATGTGGTGTTCATTTCCGTAAAAATCCCCAGTCTAGCAGCCTGTACTACATTGTTATCTTTGCAGGTAGAACCCATCATCATTTCAGGGCCAAGGTGCCGCTAAATTTAGTGTTCCCAGCCAGAGAAGAGCTGATGACCAAGGCTTTTTAGTCAGTAACTGCCCAGATAGTGGCCCTGTTTGCACATGCTGCTTTGCATTCTGTGATAGTATTTTTGTGTACTATCGCCATGAATATCCACTGGTCGAATGAAACTGTTGTTCTGCTGAAGGCTGATGTAGTTGACACCCTGTACAGTTCCTTTTTCGTCATGAATCCCTCTTGGGTCTTCTTGTTTGGTTTCTGTAATTATTCGTCTCTGTTCCTCTTTTCTTTGGGGGTACAATATGTTTGAATAGCCTGCAGGTTGGATTAACCAGCAACCCCCATTTTCCATCAGTATCAGATAGTGTACTTCCGAGATGCAGAATTACTGTACTTCCGAGATGCAGAATGTCTTTGCTGAAAATGTTTTGATTGATTTAGAATTGTTGGCCGTATTGAAGGAGTTAATGTTCAAAAGTTAATTTACGCTACAGTGGTCAATATTCTCTGCATAGCATTGGCTGGTACCCAATGTGGTTGAGGGCTAATGAGCTGCACCTGTCACCCACCCCTTTGCTTAGTACAGGGGTCTGCAACCTGCGGCTCTCCAGATGTTCATGGACTGCAATTCCCATCAGCCCCTGGAGAGCCGCAGGTTGCAGACCCCTGGCTTAGTAGTATTAAAATAAGAAATCTAGAGTGTTAAATGAGTTTTTACTGAATTAACTAATTGTCTGTCTTTCAGGGAAATAAAAAGTACTTTAAACGCAGTGAGCTAGCCAAGAAGGAAGAGGAGGCATATTTTGAAAGATGTGGCTACAAGGTAATACAGCAAAACTCATTTTGACATGTATATTAGTTTTGTAGTAACTGACCTTCTATGATAATTTTAAAAGATATTGCTAATAATTCTTTGTCTAATTTGTCACTGTTGCACTTTAGCCTGTAAACAAGAAGCCCCCAGGAGAGGTATGATTTTGCAACCCATTTTGCAATGTAGGAAGAGGCATGCATGGATCCGCAGCTTCTTGGATTGTCGTTTATAGTTTGGCTTCTTCTTTAGAGGGCATGAGGCTGCTTGAGAATAAAGCTCTTCTTGCTTTTTTTTTATGTTGTGCTCCAGCAGGCATGTACAATGGATCTGACGTTAACTAAAACCAATTTATCGAACCATGGCAAAAACTGCAAAGCTTTGGCCTGTCTTCTGGCCTTTTCCCCCCTAAACTGGTACTGCTTAGAAGGTCAGCAAACTTGTGTAGTGAGTGTTCATATCAGTCTTTCTGAATCTGATTCTTAAAAGAATGTGAGACATAGTTTGTATTTTCCCCTAGTTATGTAAATGCAATGAGTGAGTCCTCTGGAAATTAGCTTTCCCCCATATTAGAAAAAACAGTTTGGAGGGGAGCAGAATTTCAGTTTAATGTAGGTGGAAATGTACATTCAATTACTTCTTTTAAATTTGATGCTTTCATCAAATCCAGAATTTTTTTCTTGGTAGCTGATTTCAGCAGCTAGATTCAAGTCCGTTATCACTTTAGGGACCAACAAGATGTTTGAGATCTAAGCTTTTAAAGTCAAAACTCCCTTTGTTAATTTGGAACACCAGTGCCAGGGGCTTGGATAATGTAAGTCCATAGAGCCCACTGGAGGGTTTTTTTGGACAGCACGGAGGCTTTTGTTTTGTTTTTTGCTGCATCCCGTCACCAGGAGCTCTGGATTGGACTGCTCATTTCTTTAGAGGAGTATGAAAACAACAGGTGAGACAAAAGCGTAGTGCTGGAATGGAAGAATCTAGCTTCTGTAAGATATAGTATCTTCTTGGAAGATTTATCAGGAGGAGTATTGCTTCTGTGCAAACATGGCTTACTAAAAAATAAGGGGACTAGGACACTGGGGCAGTGAGGGTGGTGCTATAATTTTACTGATACGATGTGGCATGGTTGAAAAGCTCCTTATTCCTTTCAGGATAAATTAATGGGCAAAAAGTGCTGAGGATTGACTGAGGCAGAGAGCCAAATACATTAAGAAGCGGGAGGGTTTCTCGGGCAGTGATTTGTGTGGCAGTAATATTTAGTAGGATCAAAAGATTGTGTGGATGGAATGGGTTTCCCAGAGAGCCTTCTGAAATAAATGCAACTAAGAAATATTCCGCACTCAAATGCTATTACAGAGTGCCCCTATAGTTCTGTACTTAAAGTTTCTTAATACATTTTAGAGGCAGAAGATTATGCTGGGAAGTTCAGGCGCTTTTGCTTAGCTTAGACTGCTTTAGTAATTGCTTAAAAAGAGGAAGCACTGAACAAGCAAAACAATTTTTTTTGCTCACTGCTTGTAACTGTCCAGCTTAAATCTGTTTCCATCTGGGTGATATCATCAATTTTGCTTTCAGAAATGAATACATCTAATGATTATAATGTGACTTTAAATATTGTTTTGGGTAATGCACATAAGGCTTCTGTACTGCATAAATAATTTCTGGGCGATTTTTGCTTGCCATTAAAATTGTCCTGGACATTCACAGCATATTTTCCTGATAATTGACCTGGTCTTAGAGTTTCGTATGGATGGCTGAAATTCTGGGCTTATTGTCTGCCTTTGTTGTGGAGAATGGGTGTCATCCTACAAATTGAAAGTGGTGAGACATTTTCAGTAACTTAAATGGACTCAACAAAAGCATTTCACAAAGAGGGACCAAAGCAAAATATGGTGATAGACAATGGATATGGAGTGATACTTGTAAAATGTGGTTATTTTGTATGAGCTTGTATTTGGCTCCCTAGTTGGTCATGAATTTCAAATTGAATTTTTGTGAATTTGACTGACTGAGAGGTGTTTTAAAACATTTGATGATGCATGATGTCTTAATTCTTCCTTGGTTTGATTTGGCAGCAATATGTTATGGGAGTCTTGATTCTAGCTTAGTGTTTGTTGCTGCAGAGAACTTATGAAGCATCGTAATTTGTGGAGGGCTAAGCAGGCATTAGGTAATTGGTGTAGTTACCAGGATCATGTGGAAAATCCCAAGCCCTGTGTGAGTTTGGGGGATGTTTGCATTTCTTTATAGAATTGGCCCCAGTCTAGATTGAGGAGGGGTTATTCTCACAATATTTTTATTGGCTGTGGTGCATTTTATTGCATTTATTAATCACTTTTGGGGAATACAAATGGAAATAACTACATTGCTGACTTTTTTTTCATTTCAAAGTTGCTCATGGAAGTTGCACAGTATGCAAGTGTTGTAAGTAATGAATGTGGTATTCCCCCTCCTTTAGCTGCATGAAAACAATTGTATAAGTGGGGGAGGGGCTTATCTCTTACCTGCGTTAATACTGTAATTGCCATATTAGGTTGAATTCAAAGGTGTATGTTTCTGCTGATATAAAAACACAATAGTAGAATGTCTGAAGGATGCACTGTTGTTGATTCCCCCTTTCCTATCTTAGGTCAGAGATATTATCAAGGAAGAATGCACAAAGACTATTCCTGTAGCCAAGAGATAGGCTTTGATGGATGACTGATGAAACTCTTTAAATTGTTAAACATAAATGAGAAGCAAAGTGAAAGGTGACAGAAATAGAACCAGAAGTCTAAATGCACATTACGACAACTTGCATGTAGAGCAGCACATATTTTCTTTTGTGTTAATTTTTTTTAAAACTCTAGGTTTTGTCTGTTGGCTTTCTAGGTACAACAGGAGGAGAAGGAGGAGGAGACAAAAATGGCATCAGCCAATCCAGTGCTGGAGTTAGAGCTGGCAGAGGAGAAGTTGCCTATGACTCTCTCTAGGCAAGAGGTAGGAACACTTTCTGGAGCTACCATGCATGCAGCCTTTTGTGGCTGACAATATCTTGATAGCATTTATCTTCTCTAGAATACAGTTTTAAATTTGTCACGCAGTAACCATCTGAATGTGAAATCCAGGAAACATGGGTCCTAGGTGAATGTTCTTCATGTGGTTAGCTTTAAAACTGTTTTGCTACTTCAGCTTCCGTTTTGCTACTGTTTTACTACTTAGGGTTTTCCTCTGTGAGCATTATTTTAGGCTAAGGCATGAGGGTGGCCTTATCTGTCTTATTTTTCCCCAGGTTTTCCTAAAGAAGCTGCTCTGGCTTTTTGCAGGTCATTAGGCGGTTGAGAGAAAGGGGTGAACCTGTCAGGCTGTTTGGAGAAACTGATTATGATGCTTTCCAGCGGTTACGGAAGATCGAAATTCTAGCACCAGAAGTGAACAAGGTAAGTCCATGTAGCATAAGGAAGATCACTGAAGGAATAAGGACCAGGGAAAAGTATGTACATATTGCTTAGTAGTGATGTGCAAGCTTTGTGCCAGTTAGCTGGCAAAGAAACAGCTGGTAAACTTGTTTAGAGTACAGAATCAGGCATTCATGAGAAGGGCGCCAGAAAGCGCCTTCCCTTCTCCAGTTCAAAGGCTGCTTGGATAGCATGTCTTTCTCTGGTCCTTCCCATCCATACCAGTGTGCTTGGGCAGCGGGATCCAGCACACTTGGAAAAGACCTGGTGGATGACTTCACCTGCCCTGTTGCTTGAAATATTTGTAGATGGCCCCATATCTGTTCAGAGTGTCAAAACTGGCTGTTTTATATAGTTTCCAGAAGCCTGGAATGTAAATTGCTTTCCAAGGCCGTTTCTGCACAGCCAATTAAGCGTTGTGCCATTGGTGTTATTGGCAACTGTGCAGCAACGGAGCGTTCGCATGGGCGGGCGCTCCGTGGACAGGTAGCACATTGGCTGAACTGGTGCGCTTTGCATGGCTGCGTTTTGTAAATGGCATTCTTTTTTCCCCACGGTTGATGTCATGGGTGTTCGGTGCCAGGATTAGCCAGTGTGGGCTGCCATTGTGGGGGTGGGCTCTGCGGCACCAATTCCTGGCAGGCGCTTTGCACGATGCCAGCTGAGGAGTGGCGTTGTTGAAAACACTTGCTCGTTGAGCGATTTTTGAATACACCGTTGAATACATCGTTGCATCATTGTTTCTATAGCTGCTGCCATGCAAACTCCCCGCCAATAACGCTCTTTTTACCGTCGTTTTACTGGCTTTTTTTGGCCTGTGTGGAAATGGCCCAAGTTACCCTACTCAGAACTGTTGTCTCTTCTTCTCCATAGGGCTTGAGAAATGACCTGAAGGCTGCTTTGGATAAGATTGACCAGCAGTATCTAAATGAGCTTGTTGGTGGCCAGGAACAGGGAGAAGATGACACTCAAAATGATCTCAAGGTTCATGAAGAGAACACCACCATTGAAGAATTGGAGGTACAGTAGGACAACCAGTGGCTTTTTCCAGACCCTGGGCGAAAAACTTGTTAAAACTCTCCCCAAAGAAAAACTGCATTCTGCAAAATGTACAAATGTGAGGAATGGAAAGAAATCGGAATGATTTTGCAAGTCTTCCTATTTTGCACATTTTGGCTTTCTAGTCATGTGGCAATTTTGAGGCAAGGGGATTGTTGAAAATAATAGTAAATATCTTCTATCTTCTTTTCCAGGCTTTGGGGAGATCTCTAGGGCAAGGTGATGATCATAAAGACATGGATATCATAACCAAATTCTTGAAGGTAGAAAGCAGAACCATTCAGAACATTTAAGTTGTAACCAAAACAGAGCGTAATCAGTTACTAACACTGTAAACTTTCTCTGTGTTTCTCTGTGTTTTGATGTTAATTTTTATATGCTTGTTTTGGCTGTAAGGTGAACTGACCATTCAGAAACTGTTGAGAGAGATTGAAGCAAGAGGGCAAGGCAAACTGTTCCAAAAAGCTTTGTGTTCAATAGCCCATATGGTTGTGAGGAATTTTCTAAATTGATGAAACTTGGGAGCTAACTAGTCCAAAAAAGATCCCCCTACCTCTTGCTAACTGTGGATGGAATTAGATGTTTGAATTCCAACTCAGACTTGGCTCCAGTTTGCAGGTTGGACTGTGATAGTCAGCATGGTATAGTGGTTAAGAGCAGGTGGACTCTAATCTGGAGAACATGGTCTGATTCCCCACTCCTCCACATGAGCAGTGAGCTCTTATCTGCTGAATAAGATTTGCTTCCGCACTCTTACATTCCTGCTGGGTGACCTTGGGCTAGTCACAGTTCATTCAGAACTCTCTTAGCCCCACCTGCTTCGCAAGGTATCTTCTTTAGGGAGAGGAGTTTGTAAACTGCCTTGAGCCTCCTTACGGGAGAGAAAGGCTTGGTATAAATCCAAATTCTTCTTCTCTAAGTGCACATAAGAAAGAAGACAGTTACTGTTTTAACACCCACTGAATTCACCATCCCACCCCATGTAGCCCTTCCTCTCCAGCTTCTTAGCTTCTAACTGATCTGACTCGTTGCCAGAATTTACCAGGAGTCAACTGAAGGGGCAGAAATAGAAGGAAGGAAAAAGCAGAGATTAATTAGGGAAAAGGGTTTCACTCACTGCCTACTGTTGTTTTTCCCTCTCCATCAAATACCACCTCTTGGGATTGATTGTGTTGCTTGCCGGTGAAAATGTATAGTTAGGAGATGCATAATTGCTAGACTCAGTTTCTCACAAAAGGTGTGTATATGTACCACTGCCTGTAGCCTGTTGTATTTCCTGAGCTCTGGAGCCTTCAGAATGATTTTTCTTATAGATTGTCCCAACCTGTGAAGGCACCTGGCTAATAAGGTAATCACCTCAGTGCAAAATAAAATAGCATCTCATTAAAATACCCTCCCCCTTTTCATGAGCCTCTTTTTTTCCCTTCCAAAATTTTGTCTTTTGAAGATTGTGCATTTGTTAATTGGAAAATTGCCAAGTGACTTGCAAGAAGGTCATATTTGCCCCCTTTCTGTTGGATGAGATCTTAAGATACCCTGCTTCAAATGTAGCCTCATTCCTAAACTTGGCAGATGGTGGCCCCGACACCAGTCTTTCTGCTTTGGTGAGTGATAACACTGGCCAACCTCAAAGAGCTGTTGCAGGGGGATTTGAAATGATGACCACTGAGGGCTTTCAGAACTTAAAACCTTGTAATGTGTATGAGAAAGTCAGCACCCTCCATCTTATGCACCACTGTGAGTTTTAAGACATATAGTTTTATCCAATGCAGATTTGCTCAAGTCCCAGCATGGCTCTAACGTGTTCCTCTTCCTCAGTTCCTTCTTGGAGTCTGGGCCAAGGAGCTGAATGCCAGAGAAGATTATTTGAAACGTGGGGTGCAGGGAAAGCTGAACAGTGCCACTCAGAAGCAGACGGAATCATACCTGAGACCTCTGTTCAGGAAACTTCGGAAAAGGGTAATCTGGGCAGAATTTTTGTGAGTGTCTGTTCTGGGGTATCTATTCATACTTGCAAGTAATTCTGCCACATATCTGCATTAAATACTATTGGGGCATGCAGAATTCTAGAGGAGCTTGTCTGTTGTGTCTTGAGTAATTTACTGCTCTAGCCTTGTCTCCTGATTGGAATGCATCAATTACTTGCACGAACCTAGAGTTGCCACCTGTCTGGAGAAAAACTGTCCTGTCCCTTTTACGGGATGTTATTTACCAGCATGGCATGAAAGGTATTGATTGGCCATTTCCACTCATTAAGTCCCTATTAAAGGGACAGGGTATTTTTTCTCTAGGCCAGTCGGCAATTCTGTACAGAAACATCAAGGCTCCTCTGAGGCTAGGTAATTCTTATTCCCCTGTATATCTCTAGTGTTCTCCAATTTTAATTCAACACAATACTGTTTCACAAATGTTAGAGCTACTAAGTCGGGCTATGCAGAATATAGCTTCTCTCACTTGTTCCCTTCTTGATCTCTCTTGTTTGTTTGTTTCTATTTAGACTCTTCCTGCAGACATCAAAGAATCAATAACTGATATTATCAAATTCATGCTACAAAGAGAGTATGTAAAGGTACTACAATTTAAGACTTCACAGTGTTCATGCCCTGTAATTGGAGTGGATTAAAGTGTGTGAAGTTTTACCAGCTTAACTTTTCAAAACAATGTTATTAGAGATGAGCACAAAAGTACGCATTCAAGCATGTAATAAGCTGGCTATACTTTAGGGCACAGGGGATTGCACTCCATTTTGTGTGTGTTAAGAGCCAACAGGGTGCTTCCAATTTATGAATTAAGGACCTTCAAAAATATTATTGGGGTGTTGTGTGGTTTCTAGGCTGTATGGCTGTGTTCTTTCACGGCCAGAATCACTGGGGTGCTGTGTGGTTTCCAGGCTGTATGGCTGTGTTCTAGCAGCATTTTTTCCTGATATTTCGCCTGCATCTGTGGCTGGCATCTTCAGAGGATCCATTAAGATTCTGATGGGCTCTGTTTCTGTGGCTTGAAATAGCTCTATTGATATCCTATCCACTCCTCGTGATTTTTTCTCCCAGTTCTAAATGCAGTTTTCACTTCCGTTTCTAAAACAGTAGCTGCTTCTTCAAAAGACTCCTCTTTAAAGCAAACTGTCATCTTCTCATTTCTTCAGTATAGTTCTTAATTGTCTTTCTCCAGTGGTCTGTACCACAGCCTGCCTCTGGCACTGTTTCAAATTGACAAATAGGCAGCAGTCAGGTCTAGAAATTACTCCTGGAGTGAATCAACACTGACAGTGTGATCAGAGAGAATGAGTAGCAAGGCCTGGCTTTGTGGCTCAGCCCAGCAGAGGCCCCATCCAGGCTTCCTCTTGAGCGTACTGATTAACGCTGCCTGGCATATATTTGGAAAGATTACCAATAGATTTTAACGAATGAAAGATATATAAGCACTTTGTTTTCAATGCCAGCTTTGGTTGAGCAGCTCAGAATGATAATGAGTGTTCTTCATGTCCTTGACGTGGAAGTTAGCAAAGAGTGGTAGGATTTCTTGGGCTTTCAGCCTCCAAGCTGAAGCTGGGAGCTCTTGGCTTGTGGTTTAGGCTGCCTCTGAGGCCTTGTGCACTGCTGACCAGTTTGCTTGTTTCTGCAGGCCAACGATGCCTACCTCCAGATGGCTATTGGCAATGCTCCCTGGCCCATTGGCGTCACTATGGTAGGCATCCATGCCCGAACTGGCCGAGAAAAGATTTTCTCAAAGCATGTGGCCCATGTGCTGAATGATGAAACTCAGAGGAAGTACATCCAGGTGAGATGATGAGCGATGATGGTAGGCTCAAGGTTTAAGGATGCATGTTAATCTCAAGAAATACCTTAAGGGGTCAGTGTTTGTGCAAATAACAGTTATTAGATGTGGACCAGTCCTATTCAGTTGACTCTGTTTAGGTTAGAGAAGTGCATCCATCTGTTCAACTGGAAAATTCCACAGAAGCTGCTTTGTGTCTTCATTTCAGGATTCTCTATCTGGTCTCGGTCACTTCTCTGTTAGCAACTGACCCTTTTTGTGTTACTTCTCAGGGCCTGAAGAGGCTGATGACCATTTGCCAGAAGCACTTCTCAACAGACCCGTCCAAATGTGTGGAGTACAATGCATTATGACGAGTCATTGTCTTTGCCTGGGAGAGAGGGCTGCTGAGTTGTTGAGGCATCTCAGAGTGGGCCAAGGGTGGGAGGCTGGAGTTCATTCAACTCGCCACATTCAGCTGCACTTTGATGAACCTCAAGGCCACGTGTTACAGACCTGTATCAAGAGGCAATCCAGCATTAATGGAGCTGTTTTCTTTCAATGAACTTTCAGCAGTTCCCAAAAGGTCCATTCTGTTCTGCTTTTCAGAGTTTGAATCAGTTGGCTTTAAAAAGTCTGATCTTGCAGAGTTTGAGGCTCTGTGTCTGAGGTTGCTTGAAGTTGTTGCCTTTCCTTGTAGGGGGGAAACACACTCCTTATGTATATGTTTTCCACATTGAGTCGGATCCCACATATCCATTCTGCTAGCAGAAGTGTTTTTCCTTCTAGCAGAAGAAGCCTTCCCCAAATAATCTAGGAATGGACCTGAAGGATCCAAGCTATTCTGGTGAATTGTGTCGATTCTCTGAAGAGCCTATGTATTTTGAGTCTCTTTTTCAGCAGTAAGAGAGGAAACCAAAGTACAGGTTCAAACACTTTTACTCACCCCAGTTAATGGGAGAAATCTTCTTGTCCCTGTGAATTTTTGTGGTGGGAAACCAGCATGGCAGTTTGCATTTGATGTTATGGAATGTGTTAGCCTATAAAAAGTTGTCTACCTTGATGTCTCTGGGGAGTATTTTTAAGATACTGAAATTTGATTGGATAATTCATGTTACCAATGTTCGATAGTGGTCTTTCACACCTTTTTACTAAGACCAGGAACATGATGGACAGTAGAAGATTCATGTCTTCTTGTTCTCAAAGAATGGAAAACATGGTATTTTTGAGACCAAACTGCTCTGGAGGGAAAAGCTAAACGTTATTTGTACAAAAATGCATTTTAATATGAAATTATATGAAAAATTGTTGGGGGAAAAAATCAATATTGTTTAAAGGGCTGATATCTGTGGGTTTTATTTTAATAAAAGATTGACCATTCCAGTTACTTTGGACTATAATCCAAGCCAGGGTCTGCAATATCCATTCCCTTTTCAAGGCAAGGGCCCCTCTGTCAACACCGAGAATATTTTTTGTCTTTGTAATTGCAGAGATAAACATGAAACAAGTTAGCATGTATAAAGCATGTGTGTAGTAGAGTTCTTAATGCTGCTTTGGGGCTTAGTGTTAAGGGACAGTTTAAACGAGTCAAGTGGTTTATGAAATCTCAGCTACAATTAGAAAAAAATGTTTTTATTGATGCTTGCCTAAATGTAGTTTTGCTTTCCATATAGAGTAGAATGAATGTGTCCTTTTTTCACTTTGTGAATGTGGGGAAAGGTGACAGTGGAAGAGCTCTTTGGGTGTGGGAGAAGGTTCTTTCTGCAGGCCAGAAGGACCCAATGGGACATTAATTTTTGTTCCAGAGTTGAGTGATAGTGCCAGAAGTCAAATGGAAATGTCATTCCTCTGTATGATAGGAAAAGTCTTGTTTAGCTTAGAAATACCATTTTCTCACCTGGATGCATGCCAGACCAGAGTTGTTAACAGACAAAAGGAGGTGAAAGGTATTCATCTTAAATACCATTATTTGATTTTCCACTGAAGAGAGAAACTAGCAGAATGGCTTGGCTGCCTCTTGGCACTTTTTGATATATCTCTGTTTTTTGTTCCGTTCTCTTGGTTGCCGTTTCTGTCTGTTTTCTACCTGCAGTCTCTTCAGCCTGC
Source organism: Sphaerodactylus townsendi (assembly GCF_021028975.2). NCBI lineage: Eukaryota > Metazoa > Chordata > Lepidosauria > Squamata > Sphaerodactylidae > Sphaerodactylus > Sphaerodactylus townsendi. The sequence goes on along the minus strand of NC_059430.1, from coordinate 91,219,633 downwards.
AGTCATGTTTCAGCCCGGAGTAAAAGGCTTGGGGATTATACCAAAAGCTTTACTGTTGAGGATACACAAGGGGTTTTTTGGGGTGGGTGGGTGGGGGGGGGCTGAGGGTATATAAGTAGTATTTGGGGCTAGCGGGAGGCAGTATCCGACTGAGAGGTTGGTCTAGCTGGAAATGTGTGGCAAAAGACCTCAAGGAAATGCAGTGATGGGTTGTAAATTGTTTTCCAGCTTTCAAAGAGATTTACTATCATAGGAAGCATTTTTGAAATAGCTGCCAGAGTGAGGCTCCATCTTAGCCCTGGTTGAGAACTGAGGTGAACACCCCACAAGCTGGGGGTTGGGGGGGAGGGAAGAGAGTGAAGGATTCCCCTTTTCTCACAAGTCCCACAACGGAGGAACTAACTCCTCAGAAATTATTCCCACCTTTTCCTCTGAGTACCTCTAGAATAATCAGTACCAAAGCCTGTATTGCTTTATAGCACAACAACAAAAGATTTTATTAAGTGAATGTTAAAGCTGAACTTTCCTTGATGAGGAACAAATAAACATATAACGAAAAACAGAAGTATGTATGGTCATTCTAGTATTTAGGCTCTCATATGGTCCAAAGCCCAAAGGTGAGTTGTTTGGGTCCCTGATTAGAATCCCCGTGTCCACTGGCTTATACCAAGAAAGGTCACAGCTCTCTCCCCAGGAAGCTGGTCTTCCACTTTAAAACTGACCAGTCTCCCTTAGGCGCGTTTCTGCAGCCATATGTGGAAAACCTCCCCTTTTGTGAGAATAAACAAGCCCCAATGACATGTTTCTAGGGTCACCCTAATTTTATTTCTTTTTAGCCTTTTCAGTTTTTTAGGCTCAGACCCCTTTCTCAGAGTCTCCCTTCCTGGGACTCTCCCCAGAGAACATCCCCCCCAAAAACCCTCAGTACCCTTGCTGCCTCTTTTTCAGCCTGCAGGCAATTCCCCCCAGCCAATCAGGACTGGATAGGGATTAACCATTTCCGTGCTGACTTTCACTTGAAACAACTTCCCAAATATGGGCATTTGTCACAAGAACTCTCTGATTGTACAGGAACATGTGCTTGATTGTCGAGAAATACAACTTTTGCCCAAAGGGAATAGGCATAGAGTGACTTCAGGAGGGCCTGTCATTTAAAAAAGAGAGAGTGGGGTCCTTTTGGGGCTTGGAATTCTATTACGGTAGTTGATTTTTGACAACTCCCATATTGCAGGATGTCTAGTTAGTCACAACACACCTAACCTTGATTGGAGGGTTTCTTTCAGTGGCTGTTTTTGTTTGGAAGTGGAATACCACAAGGATGTGCAAGAATGTTCTAGAAGGCAAGGGCACAATTGCTGTATGCCAAACGTTGCGGTTGCCTTCTAGAAATTTATGAATAATCTAGCAGGTGGTCCCTAATACAAGTTGCTTGCACAGTTCTGTATCTCATGTTAGAATAACTATCCCTAATCTATCGACAGAATGGTACCTTATTGGTAACAGAGAATCTGCTAAATACTTTCTCAGAGTATTTTTAAAAATCAAAAGTATCCAGCTGTTCTGTGGGAGCAGATTGCAACACACACACACCCATCACCATGGGGACACTGCTATGGCAACTGCTTTTAAAGTCAGGCTTCAGGGTGGCTGTCTGCCACTGGGGTGGATCTGAATTGCAGCCACAGACTTAAGCTAACTAAAAGGAGATGTCAGAGGAATGTTCCCTAGAGGTCTACAGGAGGAAGGGCCTCAGTAACTGTCCACAGCTGATGAGGATAGTTTGAGTCCTCTGGAATGTTGATAAACAATGTTACAATTTTAACTGAAGTTTCTCCATTGCTGCCTATGCCTGTAGGGTATTTTTAATTGAAGCAAACTGGGCGGGGGGAAGGGATGACTAAAATTGCCCTCTTTTGTTGTTTACAGGCGAGAAAAGGGGTAGAAAATAGTATGAACTATATAGCACACTTTATAAGTTCATTTGGTATTTCCTTCCTGTGTATATTTGGTCATTCCAAGAGCTTCTGTTAGGTTTCCCAATTACAAACAAAGTGAATAAGCAGTAGAAGTCAAATATATGTAAAACAACTGTGGTTGTTAGGAAGATGACCTCAAACTAATATCTTGCAAAGCAGTTAATCTTTTGAGTATGCCTTCTTCAGGGTACAGTACAAGCTTTTTCAGGTGCTTGATTGTCCAGAATGGTCAGTTAACTGGCACTGGCTAGGGTGCAATCACCCTCTTAGCCACTGTGCCCCTGCATCTTTGGGGGTGCATTTGCCCCACTCCTGCTTCTCCAGCCTTTGCTGAGTTTCTGAGAGCTGGTCTTGCCAGCTAACATCATCCTTAGGTACATTGTTCCCCCTCAGACTGCTTTGAACTGCCAGGAGCTACCTGTGCTAGAGGACTAAAAGATATCTGGACTGCCTGACTGCCTGTTGTGTAGGGCAGTGAATTGGGGAGGAGGGGAAGGTGCCACCAATCATGTGGTCTATGACCACAACATTCCCACAGTACGGTGCATTTGTTCACTGCAGATTCCACTGGGGAAGTGAGGAAGGGAGAGTAATAAGCCTGAGTATCCAGCACATATGCTTACCTGGCAAACCCCATTCCCCATGAGTGCTGTATAACAACTACTGTATTGTGAGAATGTGGAATAGCTGGAGAAACTCCTTGGGCAAAACTAATAAATATAGCCCTCCTGTGAAGTTTTCCTAGTGGTCTGTGATACATGTCCTATCTCTGCAAGTAACAGTCATTTCTCCCCCACGCCCCCCTTTGGGTTTTTTCATATATTATCAGAACAGTGACCCGCAAGACTGCTCAAGCAGCTCCTAGGTGGATTCTTATCTTTAGTGGCAACACTTGTATATCTTGGAGTTGTAGGGGAAGGAAAGGGGAGAACTCACTGGTGTCACAGACAGTTGTTCAGCAAACATTTTGAAGGCTAGTGGAGAAAGTAGGTATATGTGAAAGTAGATTTGCCATATTACAACTAAGTTCAGGGTATAGTTCATAGACCCTTATAGGGTATATGTAGATATTACTATGGTGTAGATGCAGTATCTGGGCTTGTGCTAAGATATCCAGTTGCCTGGCAACTTTAGTAAAAACCTGTAGCATAGTGTAAAAGGTATACCATATGCATCATTAGATGGAAATGAGCATAAATAGGTAAGGGATTTTGAATGCTGCAAAAAAGAAAGCAAAATCCTGCCTCCATCAGTTTCATCTTGAAAATGCTTTAATTAGGAAGTGTTGACAGCACTTTTTGCAAAATGTAAAGGTAACTATACAAATTCTTAATACAAAAAGAATAAATTAAAAGCAGATTTTTAAAAAAAATTCTGCAACCTTTTCTACAACATAACATCTTTGCTTCCCCTTGTTTACTGTTGCACAGAAGTCTGTAAAATCATTTTACATGCTCTACCTTCAGTTTCAGAAGAGTTCTATTTTTTTCCTTATTTTTAAACTAGAGTCCATTTTGCACAACTTGTAATAAAACTATGGACATTAATATATATATATGTAAAACTTTACATCTAGTTAACTAAGCAGTAACTGGTCATCTTGATAGCACCTGAATGGGATTTGCTATGTCCAAAACTAAAACTATTACTGGGTGGATAGGGGAGGAAAAGAAAAACCAAACCAAATTGGACCCTTGTCTTTTCCAACATTTCCAACACTCAACTGCATATAATAAAAATAAACCCTGCCCATCATGGCATCTGGTGCATGTGCATATACAAAGCTAGGCAGGGAGGGAAGTTTGTACATATACACAAATGGTGATATCAGTCCAGGACCCCTTTTTATTGATACAAAAGCAGAATTCAAGGGCCTTAGTCATGGGGTAGTCAAGTGCTTGTATACAATAGCTATGGTTACCTCCTCCTGTGATACTCAAAAACATGTTAATCTCGTGAGTAACATTTTATGTACATTTCTGTATAAGTGAATTGAGTTAAACAGTAAAACCTGTTTTACTTAATTTCTGTCTTTACTACCAGACTGGCTCACAAGTGCCTTGATTGTTTTTTTTTAAAGAAACAAACCTCTTTCCCCAAACAAAAGTGTTCCCCCCCCCTACATCTGCTTGCAAACATGCAAGCAAAATGTTTTCATTTTGCAAATTTGAGTCCCAAACTTATTAATTTAGAATGCTACCATTTTGGCTAAATAACGTCAATAGCATCTAAACTGCCTTTTTGAAGATAGGATTCCCCACCCAGCTCAAATGTGGCTAAGTTAGTCACAAGGCAAGTTAGTCACAACCCAGCCTGAGTAGGACTGGGTCTGCAGTTTCCAGGATCTCGATTCTGGCTGTTTTGTGCGTATCCTTTAAAAAACAAACCACCCTATAGTTGCTCAGCAAAGCATTCTTGAAAAAAAAATCAGTATACAAAAATTAATCGAGTTGCCTAGTTCGGTCTGGAAGCCAAACTACACTGCAAATTAAAATTCATTTTAAAGCAGTTTTAATGGTTATGGCTTCCCCCTGCACAATCCAGGGAATTCAAGTTTGAATGGACTGAATTCTTTTAGCAATCTCAAACTCCTGCTCCTCCCCACTCTGGAATAAGGGACTGGATATTTTAATGCTACAGTTTAGAGAGATTAAAAAATATGGAGAGGGTTCATTTTAGCTGGTTGTTACTTTTTTTGTTGGAAGTCACTAGCTAGATATTGCCAGTAGAGGGCGCCAGAGACAACAGTGGACAGAGAAGGGTTGTGGCAAGAAAGCAGCTTCTGGTAAACAAAACACAGGTCAACATTCAATCTGATTTTGTTAATTGTTTGTTGTAATCTTGATCAGGTAACTCAGAAGGAGGGGAACTGCAAAATGAGGAAGTATTAACATAATTTGAATCATTTTTCAACATACAAGATAGTCTACTGAGTGCCCTACTACAACAACATGAAGGTGGTGTAAACAAAAGTGACAGAGGGATAAATTAATATACTATATGCATAAATACAAACACCTGAAAAATGTGTGTGGCTTTTTAATGATACATATTGTATCATTTTGGTTCTTTTATGAGTAACATTTTGGCATATTTTTTAAAATGTGTAAGCATTTGTATTTATGCATGATCTATGAATTCAGACCTTCCTCTCTTTTATTAGGCTGCCAATATGTAATGCTCGTAGGGCACACAGTACACTCTCTGTACGATTGAAGCTGTTTTGGAAAAATCATGGAAGCTGTGTGCCTATTTATATCAATACTTGGATATATTTCAACCTTTTGGATTACCAATCTGCTTCCTTTGGTTGTCATCTTAATTTCTATTCCTGCAAAGTACAGGGCCTCCATTTGCAGTCTCATTTAGGAAGAAAGGACATTTCCAAACAGCTGCAGACTTGAACACAGTTCATATGTGCTTAACTCACACTGCAGGACTGAAGAGTCCAGAGTTTGTATTGATATTGAAATCAGAACCTGTCCACATTTTGGTCTGTGTCACCACAGAAGGGCTTGGGATAGAGCTGTTCCACCAAATGACTTTGTAACAGAAATGAGAAAAATGTCTTGAATCTGTCCTAAATATTTTTGAGCAGTTAGTGTGAGTTCTCTTCCCATTTTCCCTTTCCAGCTTCTTCAACCTCTTCTGCCAAGCTACATGTTTGGGTTCGTGACTGATTGGTGTGAATTCCCCACACCACCTGCAGGGAATAGCTGTTTAAAAAAAATTAAAGCAAGCCTGTTAAGCCCTGAAAAATGAATGTTTGTGTGGGGGAGGGGGGGAAGGGAGTAGGAAGAGGGTTCCTGCTTCTTTCCCACCAAGCAGCTTTCCTGCACTGGAACAGCACTGGAGAAGAAGTATTTCTTTGATTTTGGTGCTCCACATGCACAGAATACTCCATGTGGAGTAGCAAAAATGGAAAGCAAACTTCCCTCCAGTATGGTTTCTGATATGGAAAATAGCTTGATGCGGAGATATTCTGAGCTCAAACAGGTATTGACAAGCTGGAATGTGTCCAGATGAGGGCAACTAAAATGGTAGAAGGTCTGGAATCCATGCCCTACCAACTTAGGAAGCTGGGGATGTTTCATCTGGAGAAGTGAAGGTTATGAGGGGACATGATAGCTATGTTTAAACATTTGAGGGGATGCCATGTCGAAGAGGGAGCAAGCTTGTTTTCTGCTGCCGCAGAGACTGGAACATGGAGTAATGGATTCAAGGGGCAGGAAAAGAGATTCTACCTAAAAATTAGGAAGAACTTTCTGACTGTCAGGGCTGTTCGACAGTGGAATTCACTGCCTCAGAAAGTGGTGGAGTCTCCTCCTTTGGAGGTTTTTAAACAGAGCCTGTATGATCATATGTCGGGAGTGCTTTGATTGTGTATTCCTGCATGGCAGGGGGTTGGACTTGATGGCCCGGTTGATCTCTTCCAACTCTATGATTCATCATTATTTTTTAACATCTATTCACTGCAGATGCTGTGTGAAATCCCAGACCCAATTCTTCAAAAACTTGAACCTCAGTACTGCATAATCTAAAAAAGTGAGGGAAGAAAGTACTAAAAACAGAATGTGTGAAAAACACACACGCACCAACTGCTCCAGAATAGTCATTTGGTAGAACAGCCCTACCCCCAGCATTTCTGTGGAAATGTACACTAAATATGTTAACATTGCTGCAAGGTGATTTGTTTGGGGGACTGAAGTTTTTGCATTCCTGGTAATAGCAGCATCTGATTGTTCCTTGGAACACTCACACAGAAAGATTTCTTTAGTTTCTTTTTCTTCACAAAGCACATCTCTGTCTCTCATTTTTTTAACATCAGCCACACTCAGGGAAGGGACTGGTGTAAAAAACCCCTCACAGCACTGTTGCTCCAGTATACCCAGATGAGGGGAGAGCAACTGGCTACCTTTGGAAGGAGCTTTTTGGCCCTTCCAGAGGCAGAACAGGAATGCAGAAGGAGCAGCAGCTGGGCAGGCTGGTGGACTTGGGTTGAAGGCTGTTCTCCCACTCACCCCCTCCTGAAAAGCAGTCTTCTAGCAAAACCTGTGGTTGCCTCAGTAACTAAAGACTGTGCAATGTTCACTGTGTTAAACTACTGAGGCCTTTTTGAAGAGTGATGGCTTTCTTAAAGTGTATAAAAAGCTAGCTGCTGTGAGTTTTCCATGCTGTGTGGCCATCGTCTGGTGGTTTTAGCTTCTAATGTTTCACATGCTCCTGTGGCTAGTGTCTTCAGAGGTGCCACAGATGCCGGTGAGATGTTAGCAGCTAAAACCACCAGACCATGGCCACGCAGCCTGGAAAACCCACAACAGCCAGTTGATTCTGGCCATTAATACCTCCAACAATACACTGTATAAAAAGCGTTACTTAACTGTAAACTTGTAGTTTCCTTTCTTTTGGTATTGGCAGATAACCATGGTGTTTTGTATGAATGCAAAAAATAGTGGTCCATTTTAGTTGTTTAGGAAAGTGACCTAGGCTGCTGGTTAGCAAATCAACAACCCACCTCCCCTTTGAAGCACTTCCCTGGCCAGTCAGTAAGCCCTTTTGCTTCACTAACTATCAGTGCATGTTGAGATCTAGTCGACCCTGGTGGATCATCTCTTGACTTGACAGAGTTCTCTAAGCAAGTTGATATTTTTATTCCTAAAGCTTTTTGGCATCTTACTATTCAAATGATCACAAAGTTCTTCAAGTTACTAGGCAGTTGGCAACCATCGTAGGGATATTTTAAAAGAAATGTTTCCTTGTCTCTGTTCTTGGGCAGCATCTTGTTCACCATTGGCTTTCCTAGCAGATCTATGCAAAAATTTAGAGTGGCATCTATACCACTCCATGAAATGGCTGGATTGGCTTTTAGGGCCCCAAGACATAGAAGACAAAACAAGTTACAGAGCATAGGCTGTCATTGTTCAGAAAAACAGAATTTTAGATATATATACTTTATAAAGACAATTCTTAAAATCTTTGGCAGCTAAAAACAAGTTGCGATATTCTGGCCGATCTCTGAAACAATAACACTGTTCCCACCCGGTTCTTCTTCTTCTGTAATTGTTACTTTATCTCTGTTGCCCCATCTTTCACTAGTATTTTGACTTTTAGAGTTTAAATCAAACATGTTAGAATAGTATTATGTGCCAAAGAGCAATGTGATTTATAACCTTGAAAGGTGTGAATTGCCTGATTGTTGGGTTCTTACAAATGCAGCCACTTGAAGATCCACACTGAGTTCCTGCGCAGCCTCTGTGGGGCTTGTGGCAGTCGGCAGCAAGGTGGACGAGATGGATTTTCCATTGCATTTTACAAAACGTGCTTTGACTTGAAGCTGGTGTCAGGGCCAGTTCATCTGGGTAAGGCAAATGAGAGGCAGTAAGGTGATTTTCAGAATGGCATGGATGTTGTTCAACTGGCTGTGGTCAAGGGGATCACACTAGAGTCCCAGGCTTGGCTTTCTCCTGTCCGTACCACTGGACGTCGGCTAGTTCTGGATAGAGGGGGGAGTCCAGGTAACAGCCATCAGTGTAACTCCTACATGACGAGAAGGGATAGAAATTCAGACCAATGCAATTAACCGAGACAGCAGAAGCACAAGAGCACCACCTATAAAGGGACAAGTTGAGGGCGGAACTCGATGTTACATCTAACTTATGATTGCATAGAGATTTGCAGGTTCTCCTTGGGAACACAATGCTGACACTCATGCAGGGTCCCAGTTCAGATTGGGCCTCCAGTGCAGGAGGAGAGGAGGCTTCATCCTTCTCCCAAGCCAGAACGTTGGCCCATCAGAAAGCTCAGTGTACAAGTATTTGGGGCGCATGTACCCCCTCTCATATAACTCCCTCCCCCAAGCTTTTCTTGCCTGGGAAAACAGCCCGGGGAGCTGAAGCCCTTCCTCCCTTTGCATTGCAGTCACAACCTGAATCAGGGCCCAGTGGCATCTTGGACATGAATTCCCACAAGTAACAGGCTGCTGTACTGTGACGACAGAATCCCCCAGGCAGCCCTGAGTTATCATTCATGTCTAGTTTGGCCCTGAGAAGTTCACTGAAATGTGTGGGTCCCTCAGTTGCTTCACCATAAGATCTTCATAAAAGGAAAACAGAGAGAGTAAACATTTGTACTGCTGCTATGGGAGTATAACAACTAATGGCAGTTGTTGCTTAGTTATCGAGTAGACGCCCCAAAGCAGCATAGCCACTCCAATTCTATGATAGCTTAAAGCCTGAATCATTCAGACAGAATGGCTAGTCTGAATCGAATCACTCCAAAGGCAGCTGCTCTGTTTTTGAACATGTTCTGCTTTGAAGTAAGTCTTACAAAATGAAATAAGAGGTGGCACCCTTCATCTGGGGAAAAATTCTTATGCTTCCTCAAATATAAACAGAGTGGGAGAGAAATAACCCAGACTTTGATTTGTTTGGAGGTCAAACAAGTTGAAGTACAAAACATTGAAGATAGCTAGGCGGGAGTTGGAAGAGTAATAGCTTTTAAGCAGGATCCAAGAGAAGTGGAACCTGTAGGAAAGTCCCCTCCAAGGGGTGTGGGGGGTAGGGGTAATGCAGGCATGCTCTGGATAAGGGGTGAGGCAGAGAAGATTACATCTCAAACCACCCTTGCTGAAACCACTTCCACCCATGAAGAGTAGGTTTTCATGCACCACTTTTCTTTACCTTAAGGAGTCTCAAAGCACCTTACAGTCACAATCCCTTTCTGTCCCCACAACTGGCACCTTGTGAGTTAGGTGGGGCTGAGAGTTATGAGAGAAAGAACTGCAACTTGCCCAAGGGCACAGCAGGCGCTTGTGGAGGAGTGAGGAATCAAGTGTAGTTCTCCATATGAAAGTTTGCCACTCTTAACCACTACACCATGCTGGGTGTCATTTTGGCCACTCAAGATGAGTGCTACATGAGCAACCCCAGCCCAGTTTTGCTTGAGTATTGATAGATTTGCATGGTTCAAAATTTGGGGATGGGAGTGTACCTAGCTAACAACTGTATTCTTGTGAAGAGATTGTATGCTGTAAGGGAATGTGGCACAGAAGCCCTCAACAAATGAAAGCACACACAATGTGTACTGGGACCCCAAAGGCTGTTGTGTCAATCCTTCGCTCAGGAGCTAGTGTAGGGGTGCCAATTCTCACAGGTCTTGTGTCTTAACAACTGCTGAAAAATTTACTGGGTTTCTGGGAAAGGTACCAAAAAAAACAGCCAGTGGGAGAAAGTGGCAACTTGGATACCTTGTCATTCATGGTGATGCTGAGAACTAACATGGTAGTGTTCCTCAGAAGAGCTACTTTCAAGTCCACGAACACCTTACAGGTGAACAAGATTTTCTGACAAAGGGCATTTTGTCACTTGAAAGCTTATATCCTGAAAATCTTGTTGGTCTCTCAGGTGCTACTGGATTCGAATCTAGCTCTTTAATATGGTGGTTGGCCATTTTCTTGTACACAATGAAGTTATACTACACAGAGAGCATTTCTGGGCTAAGGCAAAGGGCTCCTCTGTGCAGACTGCACCTGCTGAAAGTCAGGCTTGCGCGCATGTGTATGTGCAAGCTATCCTACTATAAAGTGAGGCAGAAGGAGTAATGCTGAACAGACCTGGAGAATACTCTCCCCTCCCTTTAATTTATCTCCATGCCATGAGAAACTTCAGCCGACTATTTCCACATCTTCAGACTCTATAAAAGGACATTTTGTTTCTCCAGGCCTGTTGGCAGCAATAACTTAGAAGCAGCGAGTGCGCAAAAAAGTCCTTCACCAGACCTGATATTAGATCTTGTATCAGAACCCGACACCTGGAAAGTATTTTGGTACAGCACGAAACTTCTTGGAGAAGAAGTTAAAAATCCGAAACGCTATCGGGATGTTCTGAGCTACAGTTAAATGAGTTAACTTAGTTGTTGCATACCTCCAGGAAATAAGTTCATCAGCTTCTCTAGATAAATTGATGAGATAATTGCATAAAACCTGGTTTTAACTAAACTGCTGCAGCTGGCTATGATTACAGACTACTAATTTAGAGCAAGACAGGAATTTGTGGTGAGTCAGAAACAAAACTTTGTAATTAGCCAACCACCTGGTTTCATGGGGTAAAAACTGCTTGGAGATAATCTGGCAAATTCTGTGCCCTTCTAGAATACTCACTTAAGGGATTCCTTCTTCCTTTCCACTTTTAAAGGGCATTCCAATGTTCAACTCAAATAGGGTCCTCATAAAGAAAACAAACATCAGGTTCCGCCTGGAAGGAAACCTGTTCTCTGGTTCTCAGAGGCTGGCCAAGAGACCCTGCTTTGACCTGCAAGGCTGATCCTAAGATAAGGAATTTCTTTCCTTTCACTGCCAGAGGTCACAAGTGAAGGGAAGCCATCTGGATCTGCATTCCAGGCTAAAGCAAAAAGTATGATGGCATGATTAGCAACTGGGAACGACTAGCGTGCTAAGGGAGGACAGAGAGGGGCGAGTGGGTTTTTTTCTTTTCCAGAGCCAATTAATAAGCAAACTATGTGAATATAGGTTGTCCACTGAAGCTGTCAAGGTAGCCTCAGACCCTGTCAGACCCTGTCAAGGTAGCCTCAGAGCCAATTAATAAGCAAACTTTTCCAGGGCCAATTAATAAGCAAACTATGTGAATATAGGTTGTCCACTGAAGCTGTCAAGGTAGCCTCAGACCCTGATATATTATCCACCCCAGCAATCTCCAAATCTCTGTTCCCTTTTCAGTGCCAGCTTTTGCCTGATTGCATCCCTTTTAAAAACTCATTATGTATTCCTTTCTCACCAATGGGGCCTAAAGAAGCTTAGAGCAGCTCTCACAGCCATCCCTGTGAGGTGAGTTAGGCTACGAGGGAGTGTGCATATGACTGGCCCAAAGTCACCCAGTGAGCTTTCATGGCACAGTGGGGAATTGAACCAGGGTATTCCAGGAATCTTTGTTCACTACACTACACTGGGAAGTTGGGAAGACAGGAAACAGCTGTGAAGACCACACCCTGGCAGATGGAGAGAATTAGGGAATCCTCAAGTTGCTGCTCCAAACAGGGTCAGACGCCATAACTGAATCCAGACCTTGCAGTAGCCCCTCCAAATTCCCATGCAGTTCTAATCTGCAGCCATACCACATCTGGCACTCTGTGTTTTATACGAGGAAAGCAAGAAGGAAGGCACACTGGTGGGGTTGGGGTTTAAAGTATGAAAGATCCCCTCACTATACCTCTATTCATCAGTACTTTGTTGAGTTGGAGACTGAGACTCATCCATAGTGGGTGAGCTGTCTGTTGCATCTCTGAACAAAGGGTAGGAGAAAGAGACAGAAAGGAAGAGGAAAGAGGAAATGTTAAAGAAAAGCCGTGACAAAAATCATGGTTAAGAGCTTATTAATCTAGTCAGAAAAAACAAGTTGGTGAATCGTTTTGGAAAGACAAAAAGAAGTTAGTGACGTAGGGAAGGTACTCAAGCAGATTTTTCTGTTGTTGGAACTGTGCGTGAAGGGAGGGCGGAGAGAGACAGATAAAGGATTCTTTTTTCCCTGGGCAAGGCAGCACAAGTCCTGCAGTGACAGAAGAGTGCTTAGCCTGGGACAATTGCTACCATGTGCAGACAAGCTGACAAGTAGCTGCTTGCTTAGAAACATTTTGGGTGGTGCTGGCAGGGTTTGAATGAAGGGCCAATCCCAGGTCTTAAGCTGCTCCTACATCCTGGATGCCTCTTTGATATGCGAAATATTACTGTATTGTCGAAGGCTTTCATGGCCGGATTCAACTGGTTCTGGTGGTTTTTCCGGGCTGTGTGGTCGTGGTCTGGTGGATCTTGTTCCTAACATTTCGTCTGCATCTGTGGTGGCATATTCAGAGGCGTATCATAGAGGGAAGTCTGTTACTAGACACAGAAGTCTGTTACTAGACAGTGTGTAACAGACTTCCCTCTGTGCTACACCTCTGAAGATGCCAGCCATAGATGCAGGTGAAACGTTAGGAACAAGATCCACCAGACCACGGCCACACAGCCCGATAAAACCACCAGAACCTGTGAAATATTAGTTTAAGTAATCTCTTTGGGGGAATGTGGTGTTTAAATTGTCACATTTATGCACTTTGGGTAGGGGGAAAGGGAACCAGGCTTAATCTCCTGTCCCTTAAGAACCTTCCGATGGGGAAAGGGAGGGCCAGGCTACTCAAACCAATTTGGAAGCTTTCTTACCTGAGCAGAGATTTGAACAAGGATTTCATTTTCCTCCACATGCCAAACTAACCACATCCAAACTGCACAAGCATTTTGATTCTGGCCTACTGGTTTTGCTCTAGAAAAATTGGACAGGGGCTTCTAGCAATGGGATGATACACCTGTATACAATGGCATTTCCATGGGGCTGTTTTGGAACAACAGAATATCTTCCTCTTGGAAGAAAGGCTTCCCAACAAGTTTCCTAATAAACATAGTTGACAAGCATTAAGGAACAGTGGCATTGGTGATACCTGGTTGCAGGGGTAAGATTTTATTGTTCCAAGATGAGGCATTTTGGCTTTTTACTGTGCCTTTATTTAATCTGCATTCCTTCTAAACACCCAAACTATGGTGTTTTTCACTCAAAATCATGGAGGAAGATCTGGATCATGGAGATGTGAACTGGAGTGGGTTGTTAGTCCCTCCTTTCTCTTCCTTACAATTTAGGAAAGATATGTTAATCTCAAGTGGCACATGTGACTAGAGAAGGACAAACAGGTAGTGGAATCCTTGAGCAAGCAAAGTCCTGCTTCCCCCTCCCGTCTTCTGTGACACTCACCCTGTCTGCCAGGCTAGGATGTGATGTGGGCTGCTTGGGGGCGTGGCTGCTAGCTCGCTAGATGGCGTGGAACTCCTCTGACTGTAAGGTAAGGCAGCTGGAAAACAATTGATACATGGAGTCAGAGTGAGTGGATGGCAGAGGATTCTGTGTTGTCTACACAGCAGCAGCAACTCATGCAGCTGTGACCACAAAGGGCAGTATCTGATGGAATATCACAACTGCAAATGAATTCTTTCAGTAGCACAAGTCTCATCTCCTTTGCCCCCTACCCCCAAGCATTCCTATGTGTCCAGCTCCAACGGCAGGGCCACATTTCCTTCTATCTTCACTGTAATCATTGCAATACCTCCCCTTTGCAAGAACACACGTTAAGTCTTTTGATGTAAATTTGCCCCGTCAAGTAATAGAATTATATGTATTCAGAATGCATAAGTGTAAACATGATGACTACAGTAAGGGGTTGGGGGGGGGGGGAGAGAGAGTAAGGGCTGTTGGGATTTCTCCTCTAAAGAGTTACATCCTCAAGAGAGAGTTCTAATGCTATTGCTCATATAGAGTCACAGGCCCATCTTTGTACCCTACAGTGATTCCAGCTGTCAAATTAGCAAATATTTAAGCCACAAGCTAGAGTTCCAAGTCCAATTCAAATCAATTTGGTTTAGGCGCATCAAACAACATCTAGGCCGGGGGTGTCCATGCCAGCAGAGGTTGATGAGAATTGTAGTCCATGAACATCTGAAGCGCCAGAGTTGGACACCCCTGATCTAGGATGAACAGATGTAGGTCTGTTGACAACTTCATGACACAGAAAAGGGGAAAAAAACTTTTTAGGAGAACTTTTCTGAATGTCCTGAACAGGCAACAGAAGCGTATTTTGGGAGGGGGAACAGTGCATGAGAGGCAACCAATGCTTTACTGAAAATGGACTTTAAAAGCTACCTGCAAGGTATGTACACAGGTGCTAGTTGCCTGGTGCCTGCGGCAGCCTTTCTGTAGGTATGGCTGAGGCAGATCATTCCTTTGTAGTACAATGGCTGCAGGAGGCTTTTCATACAGATGGGAATGCTGCACATGCTTTGTGTGGTTTCATCAGATTAACTGCAACTGGACAGAGGCCAGTACTAGCCAAGCACAAGCTCATTCAAAGATAAATTCAATTATTGGAGAAAGAGTTGCATTACGTGCTTGCTGAATGTATGAGCATCCAATGTCCTGCTCTGATGCATTAAATAACACTGTGATGGTTCTGCAAGGTTCTGCTTGCACTGGGAGAACCACAGGCCTTGCTGCAGGTTGTTGAATGGGGTTAGGTGCTCATCTTTGGAAAGCTACGCTCATCCCTAAAATGGGGGAGAGGCGTGACATATTAGCAGAATGTTATTTTGCTGCTAGCAGCTCATCGATCAGATTATTTTTTTAATCCTCACAGTCACATCTAACATTTAGTATCATCAGCCCCATGTTACACAAATGGAAAGCGACCAAATGTTCCAACTGCAATATTATTTTGTTGATCGCATTCATTGAACATGTTATGTTTTTAATCCTCACATCTAAAATAGAATAGTATCATCAGCCCCACATTACACAAATGGAAAGCGACCAAATGGCCCAACTGCAACTTTGGCAGCCAGCAGGCTGATCTTCCCACACCCCATGGCAGGATCTGCATGGACACAAGCTGTCGTCCTCTCACCTGACGTTGCTTTGCACATCTGAGGCCCCCTTGTTACCCTGCTGTGCACCATAAAGGTACTTTGAGAGGAGGTGCTGTACTGGGAGCTGCTGTCCGAAGAAGTGGAGCTTGTGTGTGACAAGCGGCTGTGGTCTTTGTGGGAAGCTGAGGACCGCTGGTACCACAGCCTCAGTTCATCAGACACCACTGTCCGTCCCGATCCTTTCTCGTGACCCTCTCTGCCCAGGGACGGAGTCCTTATGATCTGGGAACGCGAAGGGGTCAATCTTATTGAGTCTACATCGTCCCCATGCCAGTTTTCCTTAAACATCCCCCCTGCTGTGTATGAGTTGGAGGTTTTAAATTGTGCTTTGACGCTGTAATGCCCCTCCTGGTCATTCTCCAGACTGCGCACCACCACCGGGGTGGAGCTCCCTTCAATGTACAAAGGGTACTCTTTGATCCGGTACTGGGATGAAGGCTGGCTCTGGCTGTGCAGGTAGACTCCGTGGTGTCCGGTGCCGTTCCTCGCAGCCAGGTTGGGCATACTTCCTGAATTCGAGGAGACCAGGTTCCCTGCCGACTTGTGTCGCTGCCTCTGCCGCTCGCGGGCTTTGGAAGGGGAGTCCTCAGCCAGCGTGGAGTAGTTTGCATTCATCTGAGCCGGGTAGTAGTGCTCAGAGCTGGAATGGCTGGTACAGGAGGAGCAGTCATCCATGGGGTCAGAGCCGTTACTGCTACGAGTCCTTGGGGTGTAGAAATCAGGGCTCCCCGTCTCGTTCTCTGACCCAAGGAGCTTCCCTTGGGATTCTAAACTGGAACTTCTGTGTCTAAAGTGCTGTGCTAAACTATGCAGTCTCGTAGGGCTGATGTCCACTGACCTGAAAGTGGAATAAAAAAGGAACAAATAGAAGATTTAAACCAACAGCCATCTTACAATTTGCCCATATGAGCAGCCCCCTGAGGAAAGCAGGTGCCTTTAACTCAACAGCTGCCCATGTCTAGTTAATAACTACATATGTACAGCTATTGAAGACATCATGAAAATTTGGTGCAAAGTCAGGGCCATTTTTCAAAGGAACTACACCAGGCTTTGCTGCACTCCTACTTTGACAATTTATTCATTTAAACCCCACTTGCATGATGTAGAACTTAAGAGCAAGTGGACTCTAATCTGGATTTGTTTCCCTGCTCCTACACATGAAACCTGCTGGGTGACCTTGAGCTAGTCACAATTCTCTCAAAACTCTCTCAGCCCCACCTACCTCACAAGGTGCCTGGAAAGGGAAAGGAAAAAGGAGTTTGTAAGCCACTTTAAGACTCCTTACAGGAGAGAAAGGGGGTATAAATCCAAACTCCTCCTCTTTCTCTTTTCTCCCATAGAGAACCAAAATACCTATAGCATTGTTTCCTCTTCCATTTTATCTTCACAACAACCCTGTGAGGGAGGTTAGGCTGACAGTGGGTGGGTGAGTGGCCAACGCTTCCATGGCACAGGGAGGATTTGATCCCAGTTCTCTCTGATTGTAGTGATTTTGTCAGCGCCGAATGTTTTTAAGTGCCATCCAAAGTCTTTAGGTACTGCACCCAGTGTGCTGATCACCACTGGGACCACCTTTACTGGTTTGTGCCAGAGTCTTTGTAGTTCAATCTTTAAATCCTCGTATCATGTAAGTTGTTTTTTATTATTATTATTATTATTATTATTATTATTATTATTATTATTATTATTATTATTATTATTATTATTATTATTTAGGCTTCTATGCCACCTTCCCTCAAAAGGCTATTGATAAACAATAAGACTCTGTCTAATCTGACATAGAGATTGCTTTCCCCTAGTTAGAGTATTTCTGTTGAAGGAACGGAAATCATTGTGCAGCTGTCCCTTCAGCATTCTGAAAAGGAACCAAGTTAACAATGATCCCAAACCCAGATCTCACTGAGCATCTCTCTCCCAACAAGTGCAAAAAATTAAAATCTAAAATTCCTGATGCAAGCAGCCTCTTTCCTCAGTAGACAGTTTTGATTTAAACCATACTGTGGATCCAACATATTTTGTGTTGCATTAACATAGGAAGAATGTCAAATGAAGTATGGTAAATTCTAGGTATGGTTGCGTAATGTATGGTAATAATGCCATTTGCTGTCATAAGTGGACAAATTTTAGAGAAGAACAGAAAAGCCTGAGGTAACTGTTGAAAATGGTCCATAATGGGGACTCTACAAGATTAACAGTAACTGTGAATGGGCAAGAAGGAGGGTAGGGGTCAGAAAGGGAGGGGGTTTGTATTCTGTGCTTCCTTCTCTCATCCAACGCAAAGCACAGTTTTCTTTGAAGGGAGAATCAGCCATCTTCCAGTGAGGTAAAACCCTGTTTATATCTGCACTCAGGAAAGATGGGGAAATTATACACAGCCAACTGGAAAAACAAGGGAGCAAGAAGTTAAAATATTTTGAGAAAAATCCACATTCCAGAACAGCTTAAGAACTAGGACTGAAGGCTACCACCATATTCAGGTCTCTAAACTGGAGTTGCTGACCTGCTGGTGGAATCTTGAAATCTCCCCAAACTACAGCCAGTGGTGGGATTCAGCAGGTTCGCACCACTTCGGCAGAACCGGTTGTTAAATGGTGCTTGTAAACAACCAGTTGTTAAATTATTTGAATGCCACCACTGGAACCAGTTGTTAAATTATTTTAATCCCACCACTGACTACAGCTCACCACCAGACTATGGAGATCAGTTCACCTGGAGAAAGTGCACTCCAACACACAACAGCGGGTGACTTTGGGCTAGTTACAGTTCTTGTGAGCTCTCTCAGCCCCACCTACCTCACAGGGTATTTGTTGTGGGGGGGGGGGAGGGAAAGGAGATTTTCAGCCCCTTTGAGTCTCCTCACAGGAGAGAAAGGGGGATATAAATCCAACTCTTCTTCTTCTTCTTCTTTGGAGGGTGGGATCTATTGTATTATACCCCACTGAAATCCATCCCCTTTCCAAGCTCCACCCCCAAATTTCCAGGAGTTTCCAAATCCAGACTTGGCAGCCTTACTCTGTCATTTCCATCCTCCTCCTTCTACCTCTTCCATTAAAAAACAACAAACAAACCCTGAACTCTATTCAAATGAGCCATTTATGAAGGAATTAAAGAGGACAATATTAAGGATCTGCAGCAGAATTGCCACCAGGGCAACATTTGATCATACAAATGACATTAGCGGATGTGGCGCCATGATTGCAGGAATTCCAGGCTCCAGATTCAAAAGAAAAAGACAAGCTGATGAAATCATGGAATGGAAGAACTTACCTAGTGGAAAGCACATAATGTGGACTGCGTACCCGTAGATCTGGCGTTGATGGCATGCTTGACTGGGAGTTCCAATGGGGAAGATTTCTAATGGGGCTGTTTTGTAGAGAGTTGCTTCCTCCACCCTCTGCACAGCTCCCAGTGCTGGGGAACCGCTTGTGACTGCTGCAAACAGAACGCAACATAGGGGTTCAGAAGAACCAACTGTGTAAAGAAACCCATGAATTCTCATGTATGCAGTAACTGCGTTTACAACAGTGTTCCAAGCACTTTAGGGGTGAAAAGGTGCCTGGAAGAACTTTCAGAGTTGCCTGCAGAAATAGGAAAAGACTAGCATCTTGCAAAACATGAAACTCAACTGAAAAACACCACTGGCTATCAGTGTCTATGGATGAAAAGTAGATTCCTTCCTTCTGTCTGCTGAAATCCTTTGCGTTGGAAAACAGAGTAAAAACCAGTTCAGTTATAATACTGGAAGTCACCTCTGAGATGACATTAAGACTGTAGCTCTTTGGTGCCACTCAGCTAATTAGAATTCCTAAGGCTAAACAACTGCATCCTGGCCAACCAATCATATTGTTCTGACTGGTGTTCTAAGGTGATTGGAAGCCAGGTGACAGCATGTGGAAGCATGTCTAGGAGTTTCTACTCTTCCAAAGAGGGAAGTCAATTCTGTCTCCCATCTCATAACCTGGAGAGTTCCTGGCCTCATTCCTAGATAATTGTGGGCTTTTCTGTATGTTTGGCTTACTCATGATGTTCTTGAGAGTGGATCCACAAATGTTAGAATTGGGCACAATTCTTCATTGGTAGCATCACTGGTGGCATCACAAAACTTACCATGTTTTATTATTTGCCCATGCTTTTATTGAAGTATCAATATTACATGGCTGCATTTTTAAACAAATGCACTAAAATAATAATAATGGCACGTCAAGCAAGATCTCTGAATTCCCAGTTTTCCCCGTTTTCATTTTATAAAAGTTAAAAAAGCATTATACGCTTTCCCCCTTCTATCTTGGGTGCAGTAAACGACTAGAGGCTTTAAAAAAAATGAAAGCTGGGAATTCAGAGAACTTGCTTGACCTACCATTACACCAGTATATTGATACATTATCGTTTTAGTGCCATTTAAAAAGGAACTGCTCATCTTCGGGGCAGAGGGGGAGGAGAGGCAGTGGTTTTACCAAGAAAATTATCGGAAACATTACGTATGAGGAACAAGTTGTCTCAAAATTGGCTTCCAGAAAAAGACTGGGTTAAAAGTGGTCTCAAAAGAAATTGGGAAGGGTGAAAACAAAACAAAACCAAACAAACATGAAGTGAAAACTAAAGGCAAAGAATTGAGTGTGAAAATCAGATGATAAAATGAAGCAGTATGAGGCCAGAATTGACTTAAAAAACCCTATGAGGAAAAGCCCTGTGAGGGCTGTATTCAAGTGAGCTGAATGAGTGAGGGGCTCGCCTTCTATATTCACGAGGACTTCCAAAATAACCTTGGGTCACTAGATCCCAGCTTGAAAAACATCATTTTGAGGTATGCCTGTACTGGGAAGTCTGAGACTGACAAAAAGTGCTTTGCTTAAGGTTGCTGAACTGAAATTTGAACAGGGAACTGTTATACTCGCTCCACAATGATTCTGCACCTCTCCTTTTTGTTTATGACAAAGGTTACCTAAGGTTCAGGCACAAGCAAACAAAGAGAGACTTGGCTTTTCCCTCGTTCCTCCCAATCATTTTTAAAAAGAATTTGTCATTCAGACAATTATATCTTCATGTCCATTCTGCTGCTGGTGTGCTAAGCTGTTCAAGCAAGCAGCTGTAAATCTCATGCTTTTAGAGAACAATACTTTGCTTTGCAGTTTGGAAGCGGTTCTCACTGCTAAAGGGCCCAGTTTGGAAGAGGTTCTCACTGCTAAAGGGCCCAGTTTGGAAGCAGTTCTCACAGCTAAAGGGCCCAGTTTGGAATAGGTTCTCACTGCTAAAGGGTCCAGTTTGGAAGCAGTTCTCACTGCTAAAGGGCACAGTTTGGAATAGGTTCTCACTGCTAAAGGGCCCAGTTTGGAAGCAGTTCTCACAGCTAAAGGGCCCAGTTTGGAAGAGGTTCTCACTGTTAAAGGGCCCAGTTTGGAAGAGGTTCTTACTGCTAAAGGGTCCAGTTTGGAAGCAGTTCTCACTGCTAAAGGGTTCTCACTGCTAAATACTCCATCACGGCTACCTTCTCAGATATTCTCACAGAGCTGTAAGTCATTGTTTTAAGACCTGTGGCTGGCCTCTGATGGCTGGAACAGTTGTTGAGGAAACTCCATGCTTGACTACCAGCATGGTTCCCACCATAGTATGGGCTAGTATCTTAATGCACACATTACATTTTTTGGCAATTTTTTTGTTAATAGCCCCTTGTCAATGAAGATGGCTGCCCACGTGAATATGGTAATCTTCTCCAGACTTACCTAGAATGGCTATGTGAGGACCGTTTCTTGACCTTCTCATAGGGCTCATCCAATGAAGACTCACTCCACATTTTGGGCTTGATGGGGGACTTATCGTAGTCATTCCTGTGATAGTGCATCTGCCTAAGTCCTTCCAGTGATTGAGGAGGGGGTGGTCTATTATGCAAGGGTGGACGTGGAGGAAGTCCTTTGTGAGGTGACTGTAAAGGGGATATTGTGTTGGTAACCTGAGAATCTTCTGCAATTAGAGAAGAGAATAAAGTAGGTCAGGGCAAATGAGTCCTTCACCATATGACATTCTGAACATCGGCAAGCATCCGCAAGTTTTCTAGCCCTTTTGAAAAGCTGCACCTGACTTCCTTAGGGAGAACAATCCACAGCTTCAGTTGACTTCACTTCACCTGATGAGGGTGTGTATGTACACATATACTTTACAACTCATCTAGGATCAAAGACATTGACCCTCCATATTCTCTCTCACAAGTTGATGTAATTTGTAAAATCCTGCATCCAGCATCCATAGCTGTGAAGTGATTGATGCTAGACCAGTCAAATGGGTATCTTTAAGATCTCATGGTTATACATTTGTAGAGAAGAAGTCTATAACATCTTTTTTTAAAAGGTAAGAGAAATAGGTGGCTGACACACTTGGCTTTGACCATAGGGTCTACCTGTTTGGAAGATCTAGTCCAACTATCCCTTCTTCCTCACAAACAGCTAATGTCAGAGCTTATACTTTTGCAGGCATGGATCTTTGAACTGGGTCCATGTTCTTGTACTGTGAATGACACATGTCTATATGGGGAGGGACATTTTGTGTGTTTTTGTATCCTTCAGTTAGAGCACACATGATCAACATTACAATCCTAAACAGTTACATCCTTCTAGGCCAAAAGGTGTAACTATACTTTTAATACAGTTAAAATAAAGCCAGATACATTTTTTGAGCAGTGGCGGCTTGGAGTGAAGCATCTCTAAAGTAGCTTGTTAGCTTGCTACCTGTTGCCTTATTTCAAGGAATTGTTTCTTATTTACTTCAGAAACATTCATGGAAAAAGAAGACATGCACCAAGGATACAAAATACACTTTTTGTACATTATAAGGATACTATTCTCTAAAGAACTACTGATAGTGTTCTGATATGTGTATCAAAGGAACACACTATGACATCATAACAAAATGACATCTCATGTGAATTTCCTTATAGTCACAGAGTGTTTTCTTATTTTTACTCAGGAGGGAAAAAACAGCTATTTGGCCTGGGAGAAAAAGATAAAGTCAGACTGTATGACATTCTCCAGAGAGAATATATGTGTTTTTCTATGGAAAAAGTCACAGAGAGTGGCATGAAGCCAATTACACTTACAGAAATAAATTATTACACATTTAGGGCATGGTTGAGCCAAAGCTGAGTATATTTAAGGTCTAAGCACTTCCTCCTCCAACCATATGGAAAATTACTCAGCTTTGATTGGATCTCTAGATTCTTTTATGCAGTTAAGTGTACAAACAGAACACAGAAATTTTGCAGCTCTACACAAATATTTTACATACCATCCTCCAGAACAAGGGCATCTGAAAGCGAGCTGTCCTCGCTGGCAACGTTCCCATCTGTGAATAAAAATGGACATGATGGGTCACTATCAGGAGGGCTCTATTCTGAACCTTGTCAAGATTGAACTGACACCAAGCCTCTCTGCCTCAGTCCCTCCCATCTCTTGTGATATTCCCATAAGAAGAATTCTCAGTAGGATATCCCCATCATATATCTAAAGATGTGAATTGGGACTCAAAAATTTCATATTGAAATAAATGATATTCTTTAAAGAGACACTGGGCTTCTGCTTTGTGTTGCTATAATAAACTAAACCTTTGCAATCAACCCACTGAATTCTAAATTTTTCTGTGTTTTTCTCAGATCTCACTTGTGGTCATTTTTGTCAACTGCAGTACCAGCTTGTACCTTGTGGACAGCTGAAGCACTACTGAGGTTTCCAATGAACTCCTTTGAAAAATCTTTCTTCTTCAACATGATTAGTTCCTGTTCTCTACTGGATGGCCAACTATTCCCAGTTTCTCTTGCTATACTTTATGAATGAATCAGGGAATTTATCAGATCTAGATGTGGTACACAATGGATTTTCACAAACAACTAAGAACAAGATCTCTGGAACATCTGCGAATATTCACACATATAACTAGCAAACTGACAAAAAGATTTATGGTTTGGGTACACAAAGACTGGTTACATTCTTTCAGCATCCTCAATTTAAAAAAATCAAATCACCATTTTATATTGGATGATTTGGCAGATTTCATCTCTCTTCAGATAGAATCTCTCAGCTAGACCTTAGACTGATGGGATACACATTGATCTTACCAAGAACAGATTTTGAGGAATTATAGTGGAAGGATATTGAAAAACCAGTGAATGTTGAAATAGCTATTCTTGCCTAATGATGGCATTATTATAATAGCATTATAATACCGGACATTATGTTTTCAATTCATTGATTCTTACATAAAATTTTATCTTTTTCACCAACACCACCCACTACATCTGTGTTTTCATTATGTACCACAATATTCTTTTCCGAATGGGCCAGTTCAGATCTCAGTAGCATATAAGTCAAATTGTGCCTCACATGACACTTTAATTTGCCATGTTGTTATCCATTTGTTCACTTCTTATTAACAGTATCTCAACAATTAAAAATGGTCTTCGAGAGGATCCTACACCTCAACTTGAACACTGGAAGGTCTTCCAGATGAACCATGGAAAACCTGCTCTGGCCCTTTCCATCAAAGGAATTCTGAGAACCAACATCTCATATAAAATTGGTGGGAAGACAGCTCCGAGATATTTTCATACAGGTTTCTCACAAAGTCATCTCTGTTGTGATCGAGGGTTCCTGAGCCCATGATAAACTATTTATTTCCCCAAATGGGGGAAGTCATAAGAAACAGGAACTTGGTTCATCCTGAAACCAACCGTTTGGCATACTTGCCAAAGAGCCGGTGACAGATGAGCACCACTGTGATATCAGAGCCCTGCAAGGTCTCAATCATGCTTACCATCTATGATCAGGGAGGCTCTCTGTGTTGGCTTCTTTCCAGATTTGATACGGTATTCATTGATAGCATTTTCAATCTCCTGAAGTTTCTTCAGTGCATTAAGGTAGGAGGTTTTCCTTTGTTTCTTCAGCTTCTTGCTGACATTTGGGTCGCTGGCTAAGCGGCGAGCAGCTTCAGTGATCTGTGATTGAATGGCGAATTCCCTCTCTAAGCGTTCCAACTCAGCCTCCTGACCAGCAAGAAATATGTTTTTGGGTATTAGTGCATTAGTCAAATAGATGAATGGCAATTTTGCAGGTTCAAAACAGAAATCTTATCCACACGCTTGAGTTATTCCAGATTTTCTTGGGAGTTGATCCACAAGCACTGGAATTGGTTTGGGCAGGGTTCTTCCATACATCTGACCACCCTTTGCACTTTTACAATGGTAGAGTTAGTTTATTTTCTTCCATATGTGACTTAAATAATGAAGATTTTCAAGGGAGAGTGCTCCGTCACCAATATAATCATTGGTGACGTCAGAGCACTCCCCTTATTTTTAAAAAGCTAAAAATAGTCTTAAAGTGCTGCTTCAGATTATCCCCTGATTTCAGAATACATTTTTGTGCCTTTAGTTTTCATAGAATCAAAAAGTTGGAAGAGACCACAAGAGCCATCAAGTCCAACCCCTGCCATGTAGGAATACATAATCGAAGCAGTCCTGACAGCTATCCATCCAGACTTTGTTTAAAACTTTCAAAGACTCCACCACACTCTGAGGCAGCATAATCCACTGTTGAACAACCTTTACTGTCAGGAATTTCTTCCTAATGTTTAGGTGGAATTTCTTTTTCTGTACCTTGAATCCATTACTCCTGGAGCAGCAGAAAACTAGCTTGCTCCCTCTTCAATATGACATCCCTTCAAATATCTAAACATAGCTATCATGTCACCTCTTAATCTTCTCCAGATTAAACATACCTAGCTCTCTAAGTCTCTCCTCGTAGAGCATGATTCCAGACTTTTTACCATTTTGGTCACCCTCCTCTGGACCCGTTGTAGCTTGTCAATATCATTCTTGAATTGTGGTGCCCAGAACTGGACACAGTATTCCAGATGAAGTCTGCCCAATGCAGAATATAGAGACACCATGGGCCTTAGGCCTGGCCTGGCTGTTGGGAGTGGGGTGGGGAAGTGGGAGGGCTTCTGCAGCCTACGGATCAGGTTGGCTGTTGTGGGTGGGTGGGAAGTGGGAGGGCTTTTGTGGCTCGGGAAGTTTCCATGGAGGGGAATGGACTCACAAAGCTCCCCCATTGGCAGAAGGTTCCTCATTGGGACATTCATTCCCTTAGCCTTTTATTATGGTTAAGATGGCAGGGTGGTAGGTGGTCCTTAGCTTATGGTAAGAAACACTTCCTTAAAACATGCACAGAATGTAACTCTTCTTTAGGAGCAGGCCTGCTTCTATGATTATTGCCCAGTTTTCAGAGGAACTGCTTCTTACTCCCAGGTTCAGCCCCTCCTCTCCCTATCTCCTTCTTAGCTTTCCATTTTTTATTGTAGAAAAATGAGAACCACCCTCCTAACCCCCCCCCCCGAACATTTATGCATATACATACATTTGCCACGACACTAATAAAGCTTGTAGTAATGATCACTTTTTCTGCAAATGTTAGACCAGCCCTTCTGCTGCCAGATTGTTTTCATAGCAACAGTTCACAGAATTGACCACAGAAAGGGTCACAAGAAGAACTTAAACTCTCTGGGGGTTGGGACCCTTGCAATGATACTGTTGTGATTCAAGAAGAATTGGAAGGGCAAAGATTGCAAACTTAGGCAAACAAAGGAGTTGTTCAAAAGCTTCTTAACAGAACACTATATAAATTCTGCTTGATCATTGTACTGTTGCTTTTCTTGAACAATGCAAGCATGCTTTGGTGTAATGGTTCAAGAGCTGAAACAGCATCTGAGAGGCTTTAGTATAACCCTTCGCTTAGCCACGAAGCATACTAGATGCTTCATGTGAACTAGTCTTTTTCACTTAGTCTTACAGGGTTGTTGTGAGGAAATAAGAAAGAGGGAACTAGGTATGCTTCTCTGAGCTCCTCAGAGGAAGAGTGCGGTACAAAAACACAGGATAGGTCCAACAAAATACCCAAACTAGCTAAAGACTATAAACATTCAGCATTCACTTTTGCCTCCTCCAGCGGATAATTGGTGGCTGATCCAAAAGAGTATAAGGGATGTAGAGCTGTAATGACTGGGAAGAATGAGATTCAAAACTCTTTTGGTCATGAATTTTCCTCAGGACATTTCTGGCAGCCCCATCTTTCAGTCTGACCTCACCTGGACTAAAGAATGGGATAGCCCTGTACACGCAGCCCTGAACTCAGCAATGGCAAGATACAAATGTGATGGATAACTACAGATTTGGATCCATTTAGATGTGCTCCAAATGGCAGACTTCTGGGTGTGAACAGGGTGCTTGTGGAGCTGCCTGTTTCTGTGCAAACAAAAAACTGGTGACTGAAGGCAAATATAGAAGTTTATATTTGTAGTGGCTAAGCTCAGATGAACCACTGCAAAGAATAAACAAAAAAAGTGGTTCTATCTCTTCCATGACACTAAAGGCCAAACAAGTCCAGGCAGCTGGAGATCAACAGTCTTTTTTTAAAAATTCAGTGATTAGCCTGAGGGGCCACCAATAGGAGCATAGAGTGAGGGAAATGTGGGTTTATGCTTTCCCTCTGTGTTTTCCCCCCAGCCAGAAACACCCTCAGGGAGCCACTCTTTGCCCAAAGAGGCAAACATGTAGACATCCATCTCTGTTCTCTGGATTATGAGTTTTGTGTTGGAGTTTGGATAATGAAGATATCATGGGGATATCATGACATGACTATAAACAGAGGACGGAGAACCATAATTCCAGATTTTACAATGTTCCCAATGATCTTTAGTCCAACATCCAAAACAAAGATGATATTTTGCAACTCTAGTAATGTAAAACAATCAAGATTGGCCAGTAATACACTAAAATTCAGCTAGGAGATGAAAAGGGTAATTTCAGTAAGAAATTTACTCAATCCATTTTTCAAGCCCTGGCAGGAACTGGATTTGAGTACTTTTAAAGAGCAACATACCAAACAAAGCTAGTACTCACCTCTCCTTTAGGCAGTATTTTATGTTCATCCAGCTTAAAGGAAGTACCTATCCTTCTTCGCACAACTGGGGGTTCTTCCCCAGGGTCGAGAGGATATTCCCTTGGCAATTTTCCTGTAAGCTCCTGTAAACATGCATACATATTAGGTTATGTACTGCCAAATTACCTAGATAAGCAACCAAAGTACACAGATAAAATAACAGCATTCTGCAAATATGATATTTCAGCGGTCCAATCTTATACATCCTTGGTTGAGAAATGTACAGAACGCAGACTGGAACATTCCACTTCTGGGTTAAATGAACTGATTTACTGAGGACTGCTTTTTTGGTGCAGGACTGGAAATCAAGTTGTATGTTTTGGGATTTGTGCACCAGCATGGCCAACAGTGCCATGGTGGTGCTGTCTCCATTAAACTCCTTTTAATCAGAACAGCACGACAGAAGTAGTAATAGAACAGCTGATGTTCCATATGTAAGGGTTCAGCAAAACACCTTGGGTTTGCATGCCATGGTGGCCCCATACCAATTATAGCCACGCTGGACAAAAAAAGATCATTTGGATGTATTAGTTTAAAATGTATGAAGTCACAACATATTCAAAGTATTTTGGGAAGAAATATAATGGGTAATAGTTGGCAGGTTTTTTATCATTTATTTTTAATAGATATAAACAGAATAGAAAAGAGTAAAGGAAAAGAAAAGAGAATTAAAAACCAGATCATAAGAACATAAGATCCAATCCAATTGCAATTGCATTCCAAGACAAAGGAAAAATATATATGATATATTAACAGTGATCTAATTAGCAATAAACTATAAATGATGGTAACAGTTATGAACTCTAAATGATAATATAGTAATGGGCACTAAATGGTGATTATCCTAACATTCTCGACAGAAATAATAAAATACCCTACATAATACTAAACTGAACTCAATACTAATGTTAAACAATATTGTAAAGTAAACTATAATGAAATAAAATCAATTTAAAAAAACCTTGCAGTGGCGATCATAATTCTTCATTTTTTAAAAACACTTCTGAAATATTAAATTGAATCCATCTATTAAGATAATCTTTCCATAATACATTGAAGTGTTTCCCCCTTGTTAATGCATTTTCAATACAATATATGAAAAATATTAATAATTAATATATATTCTTCTCTACTCATGTGCTTGCCATTTATCTTGAAATTCATTAACTGATCTTTTGTTCGCCTAATTCATTAATTTTGCCATTACCACACATTCAGTTAATGGGCAGGCCAATCCAGAGGGTGTTCCAGCGACACTGAGAGAAAGGAAAAAAACCCCCCAACCTGCCTCCAGAAAGCTTTCCAAAGGGCTTAATGGACTTAAACCAACTGAAAGGTAGCGTAAGCCCAGGACCCTGCACAAAGCCGGGGTGGAAGCTGTCTAATATCAGCTTCACCACCTCCTCTAATATCAGCTTCACCTCCCCCCTGCCCCACGGGTGTTCAATCAGGGCACCAGTGCAACTCCGTGGCGGCCTAGACTTCTGGCTTTCACCACTGTGTGGAGCTGAAGGGCGGCCGGCCACTGGTGCCTTTGCCCCTCTGCCAGCAGGAGTACAGCTTTTACTGACAGAGGGGGAAATTTGGTCTCTTTCTCAGTTTATAAAATGAAGCCCCTTCTGCTTAAGAGTCTTTCCCCCTCATTCTTCTGAATGTTGATCTGAATCTGGACATTGGTATACACAGGTTTAAGATTCCTAGTACAGTGGAACCTTGGTTTTTGTCGATAATCCGTCTGGTGACTATGGGCGAAAACTGAAACCGAAAACTGCAAAGCGAATGACGCAGCAAATTTACGCAAATTTTGTCAGTTTCAAAAAACGGCTGGCGACAATCGGTGAAAACCGAAATAGATGAAAACCGATGTTGTCAAAAACCGAGGTTCCACTGTATATTTAAGTACTCCAAATATACATTTATTCCAGCTTGCAAGGGGATGTCTTTGCATGTTACAATCCTGACATGTTTAGACTGATTTGGATCGTTTCCCAGTTTCCTGTACTACTTTCCCCAGCTGAGGTCTTCACTGCTCTCCCACCCTGAATTATCTGCTCCATTTGCTATTTAGGAGATCAGCAAGAAGGGAGGGAGGGTTTGCAGTCTTCACATTGGCTAAAAAAGTTGTCAGCCCGAAACAACGTTGCACTCAGCAAATATGACCCAATGAGATTCTGGTTGCAAAATGACAGCACAGTTGCTACAATCCTAAGGATACTTTTCCTGGGACTAATCCCCATTTAATAACATGGGATTTACTCCCAAGTGGATCTGTTTAGGATTGCTCTCTGTGCCCTCAGTTTGACACTAAGGTTTTCTTGATAATGACCTAAAAGTTACAAAACTTCCTTTTGCTTCTGAACTATTGTTTTCATCCATGTGCAAATTGAATTGATTGAATAATCAGCTAAAACATGCCTGGGTCATTGACTAAATGTATTTATTTAGTTGGCATTCCAGGTAATAAGTAGAATGTCATAGTGGGTGTTTTATAAGGGGAATTTGTCAAATTATGCCTCTATACTTCAACATGCAGATATGTACTGCATCATACTACTCTATTCACTGTATGAATATACGGCCATCTATATTAAATAACAACACAACACTTGTAAGCTCCTTCGTGTGAATCTGTGAGGGCAAGGGGGTTGTTCTAGCCACCTGAAATTCATTCAGAAAAAGAGGAGGGGACTGTATTCTTGGCTTTTTTCAAATATTTCCAACTAATTAACTGAGTTTGGGGGGCAGGGGGAGGGGCCCCAGTTTTCCAAAGGCAATGAATGAACATTTGTGATTAAGAAATTAATTCATCACAGTGCCCATGGATTATTACTCAGAAGCCTGTGATTGCTAGTGGCTAAGATGTCCCGAGGCCTGCTGTTTCCTAAAGAAAGAAGTGCTGCACAGGCTACTGTGTTCTCTTCCTAAAACAGAAAAAAAGCCATACTTTAGCAGTTTGGCTCCTGTAACAAGCTGAAATAACAAGTATCCAAACCTGCAGACATTTGATACTACTCTTGCAAATGAGTGAGTGGCCAAGCTGAGTTTGGTTACACCAATGCTTTTAATTCATTTCCTTCTCTGAGCCTGCCAGCTTCCATTAGCCAGCAATCCCCACAGGGAAATAAACAAACAGTGATTTATGGGAGCCTGAGAAGAGGAGAAGTATAAAACCCAGCCAGAAGACAATGACTGAATTCTTTTACACATTACCCAGATGAGTTGACTGAAATCAGTTAAGCAGGACTTGGGGGACTGACCTGACCTCTTAACCCTCCACCACACAGGCAAACGGGCTAACAAAAGAGCTGTTTCTCATGTGAGGAAGAAGGGCTCTCTTCTTTCTTGACATTTTTGGTTGGAAAGCTGCTTTTCAATGCATGTCCTTACTGGGGTTAGGAATTTATGGCAAAAACAGAACGTTGGCTTTTATAGTAACAAGTAGGCTGGACTGTGTGTAGACTGCAAAACTATAGCCAGTGTGGTTGTTGTAACTGGGCGTGGGGAGACCCAGTTTCAGAACCCCTGTCTGCTATCAGAATTCACTGGGTAATCTTGGATCATTCTCCCTCAATCCAGTCCCCTTTACAAGGAAGTTACAATGAAATGAAGGACAGAAAATGTATTCTACTCCGAATTCTTTGGAAGAAAAGCATGATTAAAATGATCTAGATACGTTGACTTCAAAAGTACAGAAACTGTGTGACATGAGTTAGCGGATGCAGCATTTGAATGAATATTTCCAGACACAAGTTTCTAGCCCTCATGGGAGCAATGTCTGGCACAGTTCAGAAACCAAAGATGTGGTTAACTTAGATTTATAGTGCATTGAGTCTGAGTTTTTTCATAGCTCCTTTTTAATGCTCAGTAGCAACAACAAAATTATCCATTCTAGATAAACTACTAAACAAATTATGCAAACCTACCCGATTGATGTAAATGATTCAAATTTCAAAATTCAGTTCTTTTTAAAGCAAAATTTAGTCATAGAATATTGAAGATTTGTTTAGTGCATGGTACATACCACTTCAATAATAACCATACTAAATAAAAGCCTAGCAATTTTTCCACTTGTCTGTATATGAATTGATGGTGTGGTTGATGTGAAAATTTCCCTTGTTATAAAAAAAACTGGTGTTTGACTGTGTCATTTTCACAAACTGAGAAGGGTTTATGGTCACGATGATCAATCTGAAGCCAGTCCAGGCTAAATGAGAGCCTAGTAGTCTAAAAGACAAGTTTTCAGTGATCTGGTTTCATAAAAAAACATAAAATAGTGTTACCAGATCTTCTACAATGGCAGGAGGTCTGCCAGCAATGCATTCTGTTCACCATTGGGGCAGAAAAAAAATTAGAAACAACATCAACAATGCATGCCTCATGAAATCACTTCAAGGGAAAACCTATAAGTGACATCATGTCAATCAAGGCTTGATTTACTTATAGCTATTGTTCATCAAGTTGTCTTCAGTGCAGGGACACATGGGACAACACACACGCAGGCCAGCCACACAGATAAAAGTTCCAAAGTTTTCCAGAGCTTTCTAAGGTGCTTGGAGAGCTCCCCCTTCCCAATGGTGAACACCAACATTTCCCATAAAAACTGGCACATGATGGAGGCTCCTCTTGCAGTCCTCCCTTTACCACCACGGATAAGATACGTTTCCCAGCAGAGAAGCCCACTGCAGGGAAAGGAAGCAGGGAAGTATGCCTGCACAGAAGACCACTCGGTAAACAACAGTTTTCATCCTTGTTACTGGTAAGTGCAACCTTGTTTTCATCTTTGTGGATTCTGTGCAGTAACACATGGAGAATAGCACATTCACTTACCAAGGTGGTGAATGTGAGCTATTCAGAGAAACAATGACTGCAGTACTGCTTTCCCCACAACTGTCACTCTTGGAGTCTATGTCAATGAAGTAATGGTTTATGAAGGCTGAAGGCAAGGATTGTGCTACTACTCTGTTGATGTTTTCTGCGGTCACTTGACCAAGAAAAGCAACTGAGCAAGCCTGTCCTATAGTGGAATGTGTCTTAACCAGGAAAGGAAGATGATCTTTGTTAGAGTGTAAGCAAATTTAATCAGAAACTCTGCAAGCTCCTTGTTTGAACTAGAGAAATACACAAACAAGTGGTCATCTTTGCAGAAGTCCTCAATGTGATACAAATTAGAAAGTAAAGTTCTCACGTCAAGTGAGGATAAAATGCATTCTGTTGGGCAAGTGTGGGAGAACCCCAGGAGAACAATGTCCTTGGACATATGAAAACTCTATTTTGGGGAGGAAGTCCAAGCTTGGCTGAAGGATGACCTCGTCACCATGAAATTTGGTAAAAGCAGGTGGATAGTGCAGAGTCCATAGCATACTCACTATGTGAGATGTTGTGACAACGAGTAAGAAACAGTCTTAAGGGACATGGTGGATAAATCTCAAGTAGCCATTGACTCAAAAGATTCAATCTCAGGTAGCCATTGGTTCATTAAAGAAAATAAAACAAGGGAAAGAGTCCACAGAGGTACTAGTGTGGAGATTGGGGTGATTACCCTGCTATCAAGCAGCTACCAAGATATACTTGGTATGCTCTGTCTTGAGCTTGGTGATTACCCTGATTAGAAGGGGATATGTGGGAAAGTGTAAAGCAACCCCCCCCCCCCCAAGAAATTTGGAAGGGATTCCTAATGGAGTCCAGGTTGGAAACTGCAGAGCAAAACTGGCACATTTCCTATTGAAATGGGAGGTGAACAGGCCTACACATGGGAAGCCCCATTGGAGATATGTAGGACATAGTTAAGATTCTGTGAGATTTATGAGTTGAACTAACCAGCCTGCTTCAGGTACCTGATGCAGGTTTGGAAACCCCCATAGTGTGCACAGTTTACAGGGGCATTTGTGTCTGAATCACCCAATGCCAAATTAAATACGCAGGTGGTACACTGAAGAAAAGTCCCAAATTAGTTACAATCAATCATGACTCCAAACACTGGCTATCTGCTTTTACCGATCTAGGCACAAACCATGGCTTTGGCAACTGTAGGCCTGATTTCTTGCTCTTATGTGTCCCAAGTAATCCATGGCTTGTGAAGACAACACTTGAGCAATGACTACATATGGCCATCAAACACCAGTCCACTCACCAGCTTATTCCACTTTATACAATATGAAATTGCATCTGGACTGACAAATCCACAAAGTGGATCTCCAATGAAGCAGATATTCTCCTATGAAACTTCATGTTGCAATAAACATTAATCCGACACAGGAATTCGGTTTTTCTGCAAGTATTGAATTTGGCTGGACTTTTGGAATTAATACTATGCACTTGTCTACATATCTGGGGTGGGAGAGTTATATTGTACCCTATGGGGGATTCTGCTGAACAGAAGACAAAAAGACTCCTGTAGTATTTATTGTGTGTGCTGAACAGGACTCATTAAAGGAAGCAGCAATGGGATCAGTTGTGTTGGTCTGCAATAGAAGAGCTACATTCAAGTGCAGTAGCAACTCAGAGACCAACAGGTCTCTAAGGTGCTATTGAACTCAAATCTAGCAGTGGATGTAGGAAGGCACAGCAATTACCTATGTGCTCTGAATAGTTGATTGGCTGTGGAATTTCAGAGTTGGTGGAAATAATGAAAAACGATGCAGTATAGTAACTTTTAACAACGAATTGTCAACTCAACATGAAACTGTTGTGAAACAACTGTGATTTAGAACTTGCTGTTGAGGAACTGACAAGGAAGTAGAACTTTCAAGTAGTAAAAAAAACCACAATGGCACAATGGGCATCCAAACAAAGGTTTAAATGAGACATTGTGATGATAGCATAGCTGGCATTGCAACTCCAGTATGACCCCTGCCAGTACCAATACCTGTTGCTTGGGTTAATTTTTGCCATCCCCAGATACCCCTGGGAAAATGAAATATGTTTCTGGAATGTTGTCCCCGCTGTTGTCCCCGCTGTTGTTTAACATCTACATGCGACCCCTTGCTCAGTTGGTGCGGAGCTTTGGGCTGATCTGTCACCAGTACGCTGATGACACTCAGCTCATTCTGTTGATGGAGGGGGGGGCAGTCATCGCCCCAGCAGCTCTACAGCACTGTTTGGAGGCGGTTGCTGGATGGTTACAACAGAGCAGGTTAAAACTGAATCCATCAAAGACGGAGATCCTCTGGCTGGGCCGCAGGGGAGAGGTGGGGATTTCCAACCGCCCGGAAGGTGGGAGGGGCTTTATTGGCACCCGGCCTCCTCGTTAGCAGCCTGGGGTCCACCTGATTCGTCTCTTTCAATGGAGACCCAGGTGGCCCATATAACCCGGGTATGCGTTTTCCATCTTCGACAGGCCCGGGCCCGTGTTGGCTGCACTTTCACTCTCCCAGGCGTGACCTCGCCACTGTGATCCATGCAACGTTCCCACCTCTAGGTTAGACTGGCCATTGTAACTTCGCTTCTATGCGGGTTCCTCCCCTTCACGTCTGCTTCGGAAGCTGAAGCTGGTCCAGCATAAGGCGATCAGCGTGTTCTCACAGGTGGTGCCTTTAGAGAACATATTCAACCTGTGCTTTCTTGCGCCGCCTGCACTGGCTTCCAGTTGAGTTCCGAATCATTCATATAAGGTATGGAGTGCTTACCTTTAAGGCCTATACGCTGACCTGGGACCTTCGTACCCTTCAGGACCGTCTTACCCCTTATGTCCCTACACGGCCTCTACGTTCATTAGAGGCCAATTTACTGGTGGTCCCTGGCCCCTCGATGATCGCGCGGCTGGCCTCTCATTCGGGCCAGGGCTTTTTTACAGCCCTGGCCCCTGCTTGGTGGAACACGCTACCACCAGCTATCCGGGCCCTGCGGGATCTTGGAGAGTTCCGCAGGGCCTGTAAGACCGAATTGTTCCACCGGGCGTTTGGAGGGGCCGGCCGCTGATGCCCCTCTCTCCTTTTCCCTCCCCTTTCCCCCTCCTTTCCCTTACATTCTGGGTTCTTCACTTCTCTGTTTTATTTTCCAGGGTGGATCTATGAAGTTCTGTTTTTACGACTGGATGCCAATGTAGCACTATTGCTTGCTGTTTTAATGGGGTTTTATTGTAACTATTGTTTTATTGTGTTGTTCACCGCCCAGAGCCCTTCATGGGAGGGGCGTATATAAAACCAATTATAAATAAATAAATGAATGAATGAATGAATGAATGAATGAATGAATGAATGAATGAATGAATGAATGAATAAATAAATGGTTGAAATTATACAGGCCCCTGCATAATTTGCTGCCAATAGCAGTAGTGATGGCCAGGTGCACAGATGGCTTTAAAGGGAGTTAGACAGATTCATGGAGGGCAGCTCCAGCAATGGTTACCAGCTGCTATGGCAAGTAAAGGGAACCTCTATATTTAAAGGCAGTAATCCTCTGAATAACAGTATGGGAAGCAGCACCAGAAAGGGCCCTGTTCTCTAAGACCTGTCTCCTGGCCCTCGTTGGTAACTGGCTGGCAACAGTGTGAAAAGGATGCTTGACTAGGTAGACCATATACCTGATCCAGCAGGACTCTTTCGAAATTCTTATAAGCACGCAGCCATTTGAAGAAAAGCCTATGCCACTGGTTATTCTGGTTGCAGCCATGCTCCCAGCATAATACATAAACTTAATCAAGTCTCTTTGCAGCAGTTACAGATTTGATCTGGTTATTAAAGTGATGCTAAAGTGAAAAGTTACCTGTTTGTACTTTGACAAAAAATGCCAGCACTGGAAATAGCCCAACCCATATTGGAATGTACATTTTATTTTGCAGAGTTCAGAACTCAGATGCAGAACTTGAAAGGCAAAATATTCTAAGACTCTATTAATAGTTCAAAATTCCCTCTGACCGAAGTGGGTGTTCTAGATGTTTGTGGAATTGCTGCTCCTTTCGTTTTGCAAAAGGGAGCTTGGTAAGATAGTGAGTACCTTTCTATGTAATCTACAGTTTGCTTTGTAACCGGAACTGACAAATGATTTCCGAGGGCTCTCAAAGGCTCCCTACCACGACCTACCGCTTCTCGGAGGCAGAGTTTCTTGAGCTCCTCCAGGCGCTGGCGCAGCGTCTCCTCCAGAGCTTCTTGCCTGGACTTCAAGGCAGCCAGCATGTCTTTTTTGGCAGACTGAGAGCTATCTGATTCTTGGGAACCTGTCAGTAAACAATGATATCATTAGGCCAGCTGAACACCATCTGCAGCATTAACCAGTCTGGAGGATTCGGACCTCTAGAAAAGGAACCAGACAATGAAAAGAAACAGGTATGGGGTTACGCAGTTTATGACAAGTCCCTAATGTGTATACAAACAGAAGGAGGTTGGATCACTGAGTGAAGCAAGTCATTTTATTGGACAATAAAACTCTTCCAACATCATTAATCTCCCCTGTAACTTTACAACTGTACAAAGCTGGGAAATCTGAGAAAGCATCCAAATCACCATCCTGAGTTCCTGGCCAAGACTGTTGACTCTTCTCATGTGTCCCTTCAGCCAACCTTACAGTCTCGATGCTCCCCACTCTCTGAGCCATTTCACCATCCATCTGGTCACAAACACCTGATGTATGCTCACACTCTTGAAGTTTTTGGTGCCTGGCAAAGACCGTCCTCTTCACCTGGGCATATGGCTGACTCCCCACACTGGGAAGGGGGTCCCCAAGGTATTTTTTACACCCATCCCTGTTTTGTGGGTAGAGATTGAGATTTTAGATTGTTTGGGGTTTTTTAGGTTGGAGTTTTATTGTGATTTTATCACTATTGTATTAGATGTTTATAGTTTTTATTGTAGCCTGCCCTGAGACTGTGGTAAAGGGTGGGGAATAACTGCAAATAAGTAAATAAATATGTGTACACGGAGGGCAAGACAGACAGACATACCTACACACTGTGGGAACAATGGAAGGAAAGAAGGAAAGGGGGAAGAGAGAGAGAAAGGGGGAAAGGGGGAAGAGAGAATGGGGGAAGAAAGAAACAGGGGAAAGGAAGAGAAAGGGGGAAGAGGGAGAAACAGGGAAATTGTGTCTAGGGCTTCTCCCACCCCCCTCCCCTCCATTACAACGCCTATCTATGTGTACATAATTTTTGATTTTAGGAAGCTCACTCTGTTAACTAATTTAAGCTCAAGACAATGTAGGGATTCATTCTGCAAACAAGATTCTGGATAATCAGAGCAGCATGACAATGTGAAATTCTTATTGGACAACAGTGGAAAACAATGGGACAGAACTATAAATATACAGTCAGCAAATATTCTGCAGGTGAAACCTTCTCTTAATGCATAACCCTGTTGAAAAAGTTCCACATCATGCTTCTGGGTTGGTCATGAACTTGAATCTCTGCTTGGAAAGTATTTAAAACATCCAAATAGAAGACATCAGACGGGAGGAAGGGAGAGGCCTGAAAAGATGTATTTATCTTTACTTCAGTGAGATTCCCCCCATATTCCCAATAGTGGCGAGCCACTATGCTCTACTTGAAAAGTAGTATTTTTGAGTCTTCCCAGCAGCCAAACAATAACTCTCTAGAACCATTTCAGGACAAGAAAACCCTATGGGAGCATGGAGAAGCCTAAGCCCCTTCTCTTTGGAAGCCATAGAATTAGACCCCTGTGTGTCTGAGGATAAATTATTTGCATGGAGCACAGCTGTTCAAAGTCCATGCTGAACTTTATAATATGTGAAGAAGCTGAGAGCTCAGAATGGCAGAGGAAATAATTTCCTGAGGGAGAACTCTAAAGCTACAGTTGAAGACAGAAACAACGTTCTGTCTTCTCCTTCCCTGTATTCTAAAACCAGTTCTTAGCTGGGAGGTACATGTGAGCCCCAGGTAAAGGAGGGGGGTCTGTGAAGATGGAGCAGATGAGAACTTTTGCTTACCTCATAATACTAGACTTCATAGGCTGTCGGGTACCACCAGCTTTCTCAAAAACAGGTTTATTTTGCTGATGTATGCCCCTGAGCACAAACAGTCACCACCATTCTCACTCTCAGATATACAGCATTTTCTAAGATGAGGCTGGTCCTTTGCTAGTACTGAAAAAAGTACTTGCAAAATGATCCTGTGAGAAAGGAATGGGGAGGCCAGAGGCAACCACAGCAGGTGAAAGAAAGACTCCATAGAATGCTTTTAGAAGAAAACAGCCCAAAGCTGAATGAAAGGAGGGGGAAATCTCAGCACCAGTGATATAACTGGACATCACTGGTGTCCAGATGTGTAATGCAGCCTAGCCTCTTTAATGCATTTTTGGTTTATTTCCCACATGTCTAATGCCATAAACAATTTATATCCATGCACAGCTGTTATTTGTGTAGTGTTCCTTTGCCTGGCTGCCAGCATCAGACTCTCAGCCAAAAGCGGGTCACCCGGAACATTCTCTAAGGAGCCCAGACTGAGAGACAAGGTGCACTTCAGGGTCCCTCGTGCTAAAAGCCTGTCATGATTCACTGCCTCAGGAGGTCAGCAAACAACAGAAAGTGACTGCAAACAGCCCCTATCTCTCCTCCTGGACTAACACAAAGGATATCCTCCCCAGAAAACAGCCAACATAATGGCTTAGAGCCCATCTGGAATGACTTAGCACAGGATATGCACGTCTATATCCTGATAGAAGAATGTTCCTCATTAGCTGCCTTGGTGACTGGACAAGCTTGCTGTTTGAGTGAAATGTGGAGAGCAACAGGAAGTTCATGTCTACAGATGTGGCAATGAGAAAACACCAGCTGTCCAATAACACTGAGGAGAAAATACTATTCTGAATGTCAAAATGAGAGCTAGCATATTTACAGGGAAGGACTGGAAATGGAAGCCTTTCCACCATGACACTGATTACTAGCAACATGCATGTGTGTCTGTGGGGGATGTCACCTCATAAAATAAACACACAGCAGGTGGGATTTAATGAAAGTTAGCCATGACCAAATTTTACTGCATCCTTTCGTCCATGCTGAGATTTAAGTATGACTAATGTGGAGTTGCACACAAACTGCCTTGGTTAGAAATTTCTGGGGGCAGCCTGCCACATTCGTGTGTGAAAATAAAGCTGTGCAAAGCTTTCACCCCCCCTACCCCAGAAGTCTCCCTCCAAATCCGTATTAAAATTTTCATTTAGTTCTCAGGAAAAAGCCTGCATTCAACTTTAACAAGCCTGCTTGGGGTCTCCCCTGGACCTGACCAGAGCCTGAAATGCTAAAACCAGAGGTGGGATCCAGCAGGTTCTCACAGGTTCCCGAGAGTAGGTTACTAATTATTTGTGTGTGCCAAGAGGGGGTTACTAATTGGTGATTTTACCACGTGATTTTTGCCTTAGTTATGCCCCTCCTCTCAGCAGTAGCGCGCAGAACTTGAAGCAGTCTAGCAGGAGGTGCACCGGCGTGCGTGGCAGCCTGTGCCTGCGTGCATTCGTTTCCTGCCCAAGGACCAGTGCAGTGGCTGCGTCCTTGCCACAGCCCTGCCCCGGAATGCCCGGCCATGCCCCCGTCGTGCCCCGCCCAGCCCCATTGGCGCTACATCACAGTTTGAATCCCACCACCATGGGAACCTGTTACTAAAATTTTTGGATCCCATCACTGGCTAAAACTGTGCAGAATGGGTGGGTGTGGTCAATTCACGGGCTTAATAAGTAATCCTAAAACATAATTTGCTAAGCTTTAGAATGTGTGGCGATGACTCACTTACCGTAGCCAATCACTACGGGTTCTAGAGAAGAAACAGGGTCCAGTAGAGTAGCAGAGGCAAGTCACCCTCCCACCTGGACCAGCATGGGGGGCCCAAGGGGAGGAAGAAAGACAGGAGGCCCACCCAGTGTTCCCCCCACCCCCAGTCCTACTTAGAGTCCACTGTATTATGTACCACAGTGGATTTAACTGCTAGTAATTATTACATAACTGCAGGTATACTCTGCCAACATGCTATCCTTCTTTGTAGTGAGTGGACACACATGCATAGGCACCCAATCCCAAGTGACATTCCAAAATTTTGTGGGGAGGGGCTTGAACATGGGGCTCACTGATTAATTTCACTTTGTGTACAGACTGCATATTGCAATATGTGAACCAATACAAACTTCTTAATGAACATTTTCCAGCAAGGAGAAAAAAGCCCACTAGTCCCAAAAAAGAATTTGCCTTGATGAACTTTAGATTAACTGACTTGTCCTGTCACTAATTCTGGCTAAATCCTCCTGCCTTGTATTCACGTACTCCATGAGTGGAACCAGATGATACAGAGAAGTAATGGCTGTCACCAGTGGTGGGATTCAAATAATTTAACAACTGGTTGTTTACAAGCAGCATTTTACCAACCAGTTCTGCCGAATTGGTGCGAACCTGATGAATTCCACCACTGGCTGTCACCCAAAACAACAGTCCTCTACTTTCTGCCTTTCTCTTCTCTGGTAATGCCTTGAAATGTTCACTGTGACACCATTGTGTTCTTGGTTTCCTTGCTCCCGTTTCACTATTACTATGAGCATGGTAACATTATTTCATACATTTTGTATTTGTATGCCTTTGGGATAAGGAAAGGAGAAGGAAACATAGGGCTGCCATTTTTGACAGCTGCTATGCATTTTCTGTAACTTCTAGTCTATGCTGAGTACTCCTTGAGCATGTAGTAACAGAACATCCAATTTAATTCTTAAAATTGTTTTCTTAAGGAGAAGGGATTGAGATAATAAAAGCCACAAAAATAACTGATAAGCATTTGTGAGTTCAAAAATAATCAACAAAGAACCATAAAGAAATTTAGCTCCGTGGGAGTTGGAAATTAGAGGCCATGTAACTCAACAGGGTGAAGAAAGATGTTTAATAAATAGAAACACAGAAAAGCCAAAATATTAATTAGAAGGGCAGGACTTGCATGAGACTTTAGGGATGTAATTCCATTGTTTCCCCCCTAGTGGTTTAGGCTACATCTCTGCATTTACAGCTCTGTAGATTTTTCAAGAGACTCTCAGTCATTCTTTATTCTCTCTCTATTCACGGATTGTATCCATCTGTCACAGCCGCATAACATCATTACGGCAATGAGGCACTGGTGCTCTTAAAAAAAAGAGAGAGCTTTTGACAGGTGTACAAGTGCATTTGCAATAAGCACATGGGGAAGGGCCTGCACACATTCTTTTCACTATTCTGTTCCACTTATGCTGTAGTTTGTATTTGACACTTCATGGGGCAAGGATGTCCAGGAGAGACACGCCAAAGCCAAACAATTAGCTCAGCAATATGCACTGCAGGCAATGTCTTGATAAGCCCCTGGTACATGCCCTGGTATGTAGGGGTATACATTTCATTAAATAAAGCAGCTGTTCAAACTATCAAGGTGTTAGCGCTTCACAAGCACACAATCTGTCTAGCCTACATACATATTGTCAGTTTGGCTACTGATTTTTTGTTACAAAAAAACAATGTCTTAATGTGCTTTGGCATCAGTCTTGCACTCAAGCAGGTAACAGTAAGACCAGCCCTGGAAAACACATTTTCTGCAGCATAGGCAACTCCTGGTCAGCTGTGAGCTGTCCCAAAATATTGTAGGAAAGGAGCATGTGCCTGCAAATATGCCATGGATACACATCATATATCTCTCCTCCAGTCATGGTTCCTTGATATGTGCCCAGAATACATTACTAAGCACTTGGAGATGCCCATCTGTACGTCATATTTTAAGTGTGCTTATGGAAGAACCTGCCATTTAAAACTGATGCTGTGAAATGTTTGTTGTTTCAACTATGGGGAAGGGTGAAGAACTCCATGGATTGCAAAAAGGCCCATTGCAGACCAGCACAGGGTAAAGATGGGGACAGAATTTGCCCCTCATCAGTGGCGCACGCCATTTGATCACGTGTGTGTGTGTGTGTGTGTGTGTGTGTGTGTGTGTGTGTGTGTGTGTGTGTGTGTGTGTGTGTACTGGCTGTTGGTTGGGTCCTTGCAGGACCCAGTTGGTGCGAGGCGGCTTCCTCTGTGCTGCTCAGGTGGGCCACGTGGCTGCAGGCCCTCCTACATTCTCGGGCCTCCCTGGGAGGCTGGGAGGCTGGCTGTGGTGCCCACCTGAGCCTCCAGCCACTGAGCTGCAGTCACAGGCTACCTCCTTCCCAAGAGGGGGCCTCTCTGTCAGCAGGTGGGGAGCCCTTTCTATACAGAATCATGCTTCACAAATGGGTTGATTTTTACCATCACTCTTAATGGCAAATTGGTAAACTTGGTGACTTTTAATGCAACCATCTGATAGGTGCTTTTCATATAGGATGATCCTTAATGATGTTTTATCATTAATATTAAGCAAACCTTAAACTGTTACACTCACAGCCTGGTCATTCAAAGTAGAGTCAAACCACTGCAAATTGTCACCCTAACATTGTTGGTACCTGACTTCCACCACAGACCTCTTCAAGATAATACACTTTTTGTTTTGATTTTTGTAGGGGTTTCTTCACAATTACACACTCCCGTTTTCTTGTTTTGACTCTTGTAGGTTTGGTAGAAAAGGTCAATCTGTTCTTTCCTTTTCAACCACCAGGGGGCTTGGCCATTTCCCCCATTTCCTTGACTCATCTTACTTAAACATCACCTGGCTGTGCTGCTGGAGCTTGGCTCCCCCATTGCCCCTATCACATGATGTGACAAGAAGGCAGTATATGTCAGTTAGTCAACTGGAATAGTTACATTTTGGTAGGCAAGCCAGTTGCCTGTTAGCACACTCTGCAGAATGTGCTACCTGAAACCTCTTCAGGGCACAGAGCATTTCCAGAATGTAAGCACTTTCCCCCTTGTGGTTACTCTGGAATCTGTAACAACTGTATTTGTTCCTTTACCCTAATTACCAAGACATTCAGCTTCAGGCAGGGAAGGCAGTGTATTAATGATGCGGATTTTACTTCCTTGGAACAACAAGCTGATCTGGGATGTTGTCATCTGCAAAATCATGGTCAGCAATAATAATTTGCCCACCCCAACAGTGTCTCTTACTGTGCTCCTTTTGGTACCTTCAAAGCTGTCATGCTATTCTTCCAGTTGCTGAATGGAGAGGACAACAAACAAGCAAGATCCAGTGGAGGCTGCTGTGCTCAGAACTTCCCAGAGCACGTCCTCTTCCAACTTCCAAATGATACAGCATGAGAAATGCCTTCCCCTGACTGTGATTTTGCTACAAGTGGGAGAGGCATCTGGAGCCAATAAGCATGTACTTGCCCACAGGGAAGGTGTCCCTTCGCATTACAGCGGAAGGCATTCGCAAAGGAAAATCAGATTTCCTGCACTTCTTCATTCCTTGTACATCATGATACGCAAAGTCAGCCATAGTTAGAGATGATTCACAGTTATTTGTTAGACTATTCATTCCTTGTGGTTCCAGTTCACCTCCAGATTAAACTATTGTAACTCCCTCTACGTGGGCCTTCCCTTGAGGCTGATCCAGAAACTGGTCCAGCATGTGGTGGCATGGCTTCTCACAGGGCCTGCAAAACGGAGTTGTTACACCAGGCTTTTGGGGAGGAGGCTGGTCGTTGATGTTCCACACCCCCGCCATCGCCTGTATACCACCATAACTTGTTGTCATTATTGTTGTATCCAGTCCCCTCCCACAAGGGTAGGAGGACTTTGAATCATCATCGGCTGTTATGTTACTTGTTAGGATGTTGCGTTTAATTATTTCTGTTTTTAATTATTAGATTGTAACTTCATGCCTTTTAATGATGTTTTATTTGCTGTACACCACCCAGAGCCCATT
Organism: Sphaerodactylus townsendi; assembly: GCF_021028975.2. NCBI lineage: Eukaryota > Metazoa > Chordata > Lepidosauria > Squamata > Sphaerodactylidae > Sphaerodactylus > Sphaerodactylus townsendi. The sequence continues at coordinate 91,175,449 of NC_059430.1, read as the reverse complement.
GGGGGTGGGCAGTATAGAAGGGACAAAGGGAGGGGGAACAGTGCCCGGGCCTTGAACTGCCCCCTCCTGACCCGCCCCTGCCCTGCCCTCTCCCACCCCACCCCCGATACGTGACTGCAATGGCAGCGCCCAGGGCGAGGCGCACCAGATGTCCCATTGCAGTTACACCTCTGGGGTATAGTAAGTCTAATAAATGAATGAATAAATAAACAGAGAATTTTAAAAAATTAAAAACACAGAAAATACATGCATGTCTGTCTGTGTCCATGTAGCCCAAGACATCTTAAAGTAGCTAGGCATTCCCTGGCCTGTTCCCTGTCAATCCTGTTCCCTCTCCACTTAAGCTACTTTTGTGATGGTGCATCCAGTACTCTTTTTGGGAAAAGATGAAGACAAGAAAATAGTTGAGCTGTTCATCTTCTTTAATGGAAGGAAACCAGGATACTTGAATAGTTCCTTGCCAACAGTTGCCTCCAAACCATTCCCATTTAAACTTGGCTTCTTTTCGATATATAGAACAACTAGAGGAAAACTGACTCTCTATCAATTTTGCTTCTCCCGTCCATTAATATTGTTCTCTTGTTTCAGTTCAAGCATAAAATTCTGCAGAACATAATATTGCCAAATATTGGTACAACATCCAAATCATTACCTTATCTCATTTGCAAAGTCAGCACGTTGAACGTCAGAGGTGAATGTTAAGCGGAGCAAGAGAGAGAGACAATGGCAGAGGACCTGAACCGTCCAACATGGGTCATGATAAACCATGGAGACATTTTATGTGAAGAACTGGCAGGCAGGTGGGAGATGCGGAACCATTCCTCTGCCAGCTTCTTTTTCTTATAGCCCCTTCCTCCAGTTATGGCTGTGCCGGATTTACCTACAGTCTTGGCAGGCTGAAGACTAGGGCCTCAAAATCTAGGGGCGGTCTCTGTCATAGACCTTTCTTATACATGCTGTCATAATGCACTGTGGTCTTTAAACAACCCTTCCATAATTTTCCTTTCCTCCATTTCAGAATAATACTGTCTTAAGCTCATAACTTGACACTAGCATGGATTTTGTATTAATTTTGTCTTTCCAGGACTTCACTGGTGGACCATTTTTTCCTCTAGTAATGAGGGGTGGGGGACTAGGAGGGGCCTCACAAGTGGAATAGCCTAGGCCCTCTCTTCATCTAAATCTGGCACTGAGCTATGGAAACATGGATTGTGAGTATGGAGGAGTTAGAGGGCAGAAAATCACTATGCAATGGAAACATGTGGCAATTGCTCCTGTGTACCTCTTCTCCACTTCAAAAACTGCCTCTATGCCCATTTTTTAAGGCAGTGACCTAACAGTTAAAGATGCAGGCCAGTCGCTATCACAGGTTTCCGGCAAGCAGGCAAAAGTAATAGTCAGGGCAATCCTAAGCAGAGTTATTTGTCCACTTACTCCAATGAACACATCAGGATGTAACATAACCTCTCCTCTGGGTTTGAGCTGTACATTAACTTTGCCTAGTAGTACGTTAAAAATCAACAAGCATGGCTGCTGTATAATCTCTACAAATGCAGGAATGTTGCCCACAAGCACAGGAATTCCTGAAGGACACACTGCACATTTCCTGGGTTTTGCTTATCTTATTTAAACAGTAATGGGGAAGAGAAGCCAATTGAATAATCACTTAGCAACTCATAACTAAATCAGAAGCTCCAGGGTCACCACTACCTGCTGATTCTGAGAACAAACACTGGCTTGTCTGTGGTACCCCCAGGAAGAGAAAGGCAGTTCTGTGCCCATGTTGATGGAAGGGAACTTCACAAGCAGCAGCCATGGAGGCCCTGTGTAGATAGGGACACACTTTAATCACATTTAGAAGCATAGAGGGTTAACTCATGCTCCATCTCAGAGCCTGTGTGTTCTTCGTGGGTTCCCTGTGTAATCATAAGCAGACCGTTGGCTGCTCCCTCTTGCATGTTTCGATTATGGTGCATTTTTCACAAGGCCACATAATGACTTCCACACTTTGTTTTTGAGCGTGTGTGTACAAAGGGACACCCTGTGTCACAGTAATAATTTGCATTTGTGCAAAGTCTTTCATTTGAGAATCTCAAAAGAATCATGCCCCGTAGAACTCTCCTCCAAAACACAATGGCTGCCTTTTAATGGAGAGGACAAAGGAATGAGGTGGCTGAATGAAAACCAGGCGGCTTTTCCTTTCTGAGCTGTGGTTTGCTGCTCTGCTCCCTGTTCAATATCTTCCACACTAAGCTTCTTGAATCACTTGTGATGACTCACTCAATCAAAGTGGCAAGTGAGGTCAATACAGCCTGTTCCAAGTCTGACAGCAATTTTATCTCAGCAGAAAGTAGCTAAATCATCCCCTCCCTCCCTGATTTTTAAATTTTCTGTACAGATAAAATGGCTCTAATGTGGGTTGATTCCACACGGTGAGGATTCTCTGCTCTGCTTTCTTCACTGTAGCGAAAGCAGAGACATGGGCCACTTCCGCACGGAGGCGGAAGCGGCTGGGTCGGTGTATTCGACGCCGACCCGACGCCGCTGGGACTGTCCGCATGGACTGTCCCAGAAAGAACCGGGAAGATGGCGCCGCTGGGCGCCGTTGCCCGGTGGACTTACCTCGTCTCCGGCCCTCTGGCGCGTTGCCGGGGCCTGGGAACACGCCTCTCCTGCCCTGCGCGCCTGCTGCAGCGTCGCAGGGCAGGGGGGCGGGTCCCCAGGCCTCGGCGATGTGCTGGAGGGCCGGAGACAAGGTAAGTGAAGGGAGGGAGTGGGGGGGGGGGGAGAAGCGCCTGGAAGCTGCTGCCGTTCGCACGGCAGCGGCTCCCAGCCGGCGTTTCCAGGAAAGTGCACTTCTGTGCGTTTTTGCTGTCCCCAGGGTGCCATACAATGCCCGTGCGGAAAGGGCCATGGAAATTGTCTCCCACACAAGAAAGTCTGTGCATACTTCCCTCCAGCTCCCTCCCCAGGTTCTTCGCAAAGGCACTGCACTGGCTTTCATGGAGGATTTGCTGCTGCTTTTTTTGTTCTTTCCACACTTATGGTATAGAACAATATTAACATGTAAATAGGGCCCTTCTATCTGAAGGGTGAAATTTTGTTTCCTTAACCTGGTAAGCAGAGAAATCATTGTGCAATGGAATTTGAAATGATTTGTTGAACAGTGAACTCCCACTGCACTGCATCTGTCTTATAGTCTCCCTTCTTCATTCCCTTCTAGACAATTTGGACAAAAATTGCCTGTATCTTTCCTCTCATACCTCCATAAATGAAATGACTTTTTTCAAAGCAAACAGTAGAAATGCAGTGGGCTATCTGAAATGAAAATGGGTAACTTGCTGTGGGTCATAACACTATTGCACTATAGTAAAATAGCAATTATCAGTTCCCCCTCCCCAACAAACCCGCAAAAAGCACTCATTCAGAATTTTCAGAGTAAAGCACTGGACTTCTGCAGGTGAGATGTGAGCCTTCACTGGGTTGCAACAATCTGACTAAAGATAGGTTGCAAGAATGGTGCTGCCATTTTCTTTTATATATAAATGAATTAACATTGTCACCATTTCACCTCCCATGTTGCAGAACTTGCTGTAATTTCAGCTGATGCAAGCCACCAATTAAGCTGTTAAGCAACACACAAGTCAGACACCTGGCGCTCATACACTGCTTCCAGTCCTGGTAGGACTGAGAGTTGCATCAACAGCACTGTCTGGGACTGCAGTGGATGCCAAAGTACAATCTATTTTTTAATGAACACCAATATCCTTCCTCTCCAGCCTAAAAAGACAGTCCAAGGCAACTCACAACACATATGTATTGGCATGAAAACATAAAATTGCAACAGCAGAAACAATGTCACAATCCACAATTACTTGCCAACAAAAGCCACCATAAGAAAATCAATAGGCTGTCATTAAATTTCAGAAAAAAGACCTCTGAAACAGGATCAGGATTGCCATACAACACCCTCATCAGAGAAAGCCTCCTCTCCCCAAGAAGACCATTCAAGAGTGCTGAGGATATGACTAGGCAAGGCCTGTGATTGTTTTCATAGTCTCCAGGGATGCAACAGCTGGGAAGACCATTCATGCCAGGAGAGGCAGCTTTTCAGGCTTTCAAGCTCCCATGAAAACTGACAAAAGGCAGTGGAGGTGGAGAAATTAGATCAGCTAGAAATTGCTCCTATTACGGCCCCTCACCCTCCAGTTCCATGTTGCTGTGTTTCAGATCTTGAAAAACTGATGACTATGGGAGAACAAGGTTTGAAATCCACCAATAAAAATGACCATTTCATATACCACATCTACAATCTGCATTTCCCAGATCTGCCAAATAATTCAACAGCTTTGCACTTGGTGGACAAACTGTTTGGCTCAGAGATGATTCTCCAACAAATGCCATGTTCTTAAATCCTCTTCAACAAATAACCAGTGTGCATCGCAGAGGAACTTACCTGATGACAAAAGGCTTCCACTGCTGCCGCTAATAATCTTTCCTTTGCTCCCCATGTTGGCTAGTTTAGAGGTCTTTAGAGTTCCAGTTTCAGTCAGGTCAATTGCAATCTCACTAAGGCTTCTTGCTGCATGAATTTTGGACTGGAAAAAAGCAGACACTGGTGTTAAGTGTGGTTATCAAACAGAAAGCCTGCCCTGGAGACTTAAATTCATTTAGAGTAGCCAGGTATTCCACTTTATCCTGTGCTAGGTTTCCCCTACTGCATCTTCTGCTCCATTTTTTTCCAGGTTGATATATTCTAGGAATCACTAGAAATTCTATGGTCAAACCAAAGAGTTTCCAGTGATCCCTAGAATTACCCATTTGTCACTTTTGGTTTTTCCACAGAAGTGTTGTAATAACACTGGTGACATCACTGTTCATTTTACTAAATACATAACTTGGATCCACCAACATTTCTGATTCTGAAAAAGAGGGAATGGGATCCTTTTTACCATGGAAGGGGACATCTGACGAGGGTGGATTTGATTTAAACCATGATTTAAATCCCTAGTCAGTAAGACTTGATTTAAACAATAGTTTTCTACATAAAGGCAAATTCATGCTTGTATAAATATTTACAACCAGATGAAGGCTTCATTTTTGGAATAATAACTTTTCAAATTAGTTTTACAGTTATATCAAGAATCACTGACTTGGTGATACTATTATAAATAGATAATTATAAAATTATTGCAATGTGAACTATCTTCAGATTCATTTTGGGCCACCAGGCCTTGCCTTTCTTTGTTGCATTTTGCATGCATGCCTGCGTAACCCACAGGCAGAGGAACTTCATTTAAATATTTTCAAATGGATCTCTTTTACAGCCTGCTGCCATTATAGATTTTCTCCTCCAGGGAGAGAATAATGTGATAAACCTCAAACTATACACAGATCCTAAATCTTGTGAAATATTATGCACAAAATGTTTCACTTTCATTTTTACTTCTTGGTCCTCCCTCCTCACACTTAGCTCCTTGTGAAGATCTATTCATCTCCAGACAATCTTCTATTCATTGAACTTCTTAGTACTTAGTAAGGAGTTGATTCTGTATACATAGATTTGCAAAAAAACAACAACCCCACAATCGGATAGCGGGTTTTTCTTGCAACTCTGTATGTTTATTTTATAAAAATTTTATTGTAAAGAAGAAGCATGTTATCTCTGAAGACACACATCCACAGTTCTGAGAACTACAAAACTAAGTATCTGTGATAATATCTTCTAAATGGAAAAATTGCTCAAAATAATCTTACAGAAACCTCTGGAAGAGCGTGACATTGTGAAAGGATTAATGAAATCCATTGCTAAAAAAACAAATAGCATGAAAATGCAGTCTCATGCTACATAATTAAAAAATAATCCCTATTTCATAATAAATAATGTTTGGACAATAATGTGCCTGAAATAGAAAACTATTGAAACGATCTTTAGGTAGATTTTATTCTCAAAAAGCATTTTTTTAAAAAACACACTGATTTTTATCCACCCTGGACCTCACAAAGGCTATGCTAGAGATCACAGAACCTTAATGGACAATGGCTATGTGGGACAGGAGCAGTGGAAAGGAGGGTGATTTGGGGAAGACTGTATGAAGTAGCTGGCTATATCTAACCACATGTCTGTGGAAAGGACATCAAAGAGAGAGTACACTTATTAAAAGCAGGCAAATTATTTCGGATAATTAATACTATTGAAACAATCATCTTTTAAATTGTTGTCTAGCTAATATATAGCTATAAAGACCATTAGCCATAAGGAAATCTGACTTCTGGCTCCATACTTAATAGTAAAAATGAAATGATGCCAGAAGATACTTGATGTCAACTGCAATAAACCCCATGATGGAGTCATAATTTCTTAAGGGCTGTAAATGTCTGGAACATCCATCACTAAATAAATGAAAGGACAAGCAATTCCAAATCCTAATTCTGTAATAATTACAGTAGGAACTAATGAGGCCTCTTTCCTTCTGCCCACATGTGCACTATATTATCAAACTTATTTGCATATAGACCTCATATTCTGGAATACTTGAAATGAACCATGTCTTAACTGTTTCAAGAGTAAACAAAAAATAGACTGTGGCCCATTACTTCCCTCGGGGCTGGTAGCTGTGAGGTGGGGCTGAAGTGTGGTCTCCTTGCATGTCTCTGTTTACACATGAGGAGGCAGCCCAGTGTCTGCCTCACAGCTGCTTGCTAGTCTCAATGGGCCTTTCCTTTTGCTGCTTCTCTCCGCCCATCACTGGTTCTCTTAACTCTGCTGATATTCTGTCCACTTTCCTTCCCCTCCACTCTCTCTCTCTCTCTCTCTCTCTCTCTCTCTCTCCCACTGCTGCAACAGAGAGAGAGAGAGAGAGAGAGAGAGAGAGAGAGAGATGGAGAGAGAGAGAGAGAGAGAGAGATGGAGGGCAGAAGCAGAATGGGGGAGGTGAGTTGGAGCCAGAAAGAGACTGGCTTACACCAAAATCTTGATATAACCACTGAGGGAAGCAAAAAAGAGCTGACAACATGAAACAGGCATGAGGGGGAAGGCGTAGATGGCAATGTGAGGGACTGGGAAGGGTGGAGTTAGGAAGCTGGCTGTGGGCAGAGGAAAAAGGTCCAAGGCAAAGTTGTGCTCACTGGCACATCTGCCCACTCTGGTGGTAAAGCAAAATAAATTTGTGCTCTTGCTTGCCTTGGGGAGGATAAAAAGTGAAAGTGGGGCTTGAGGAAATAGGTCCGTACAAGAAATCTAGTTGCGACAGACATTTGCCCCAATTGGCAGCAGACACGTTGTACGTAACTGGCCATTACCAAGAAAGGAATGGGCTACTTCATTAGACCAAGAAAGCCCAAACTCAAAATCACAAGCCTTGATTGATGTACTGTACCAGCATATTGTGTTTAAAATCTGGTATGCACAAAACTAGTCTTCAATATAGGAAGGTAAGAATGCAGTAAGAATTTTCCCCTTGGGGCCTTCTTTCAGAAAGTCCCAATGACCTGTACATTTCCACATGATGCCTAATAATAGAGGTAAAGAGCAAAGGTAAGACTTGAAGAATTACAAACATCTCAAGATAAAGGAAAGTTGCAGAGCAGTTGGTTCAAGACTCGAGTTGGAGCATGTTGTGTATTGCTATAAAACCTGAAAAGTCTAAAACTTCCTTGGAATATTTGGAAAAGTCCTTCCTTGCAAAAGTTTCCAAGCAAATATGCAAGGTCACTGCAAAGCACTGCAGTCAGAGAATGAGGGAACTACATGATGACAGCAAGTAAGATACACACTATTGAGAGACAGATTTCAGGCATCACATGGCAGCAAACCTAGGTTTGCCATTAAAAGGCACTCCATATGTTATAAAGGCCTCATGTTCATTGTCCCACCTTGTGGCTGTCATTGTTCCTGTTGATCAAATGTGTATCTGGCATTCTGTGCTCAGAACTGAATTCCCTGATGCACAGGGTCCCATATCAGACTGGGACTGCAGCATACAGGAGGAGGAGGAGGCCAAAGTCTTCCCTTCTCTGCCATTTGCTTGACCTGTACCCTCAGGGAGCTGAAAGTTGCCCAATGGGAAAAACTTGCTAATAGTTACAGCTATACAAACACAAAACTCCCAAGCCAGATCTGTTGACAGGCCACGGTGTGTCTGTGGGTACATGAAGTCTTAATATGTTAATAAGTGCCAAACTATATGATACATTTTTAACAAGTTGGATCAAATGTTAGCAAGTTGGGTCCTTCTGACCCAACTTATGTTCCCTTCAGTCCCATGGAAACTGCAGAGAACTTACTTCCCCAAGTGGCACATGGCTGAATTTGAATCAGGACCGTGGTGCTGGGGAAGAGGGGTTTCACCCTTCACACTGTGTGTGTGTGTTTTGTACAGAAAATTTACTGTAATTCGTCATCGTTCAATGTTTTCCCCACCTTCCACTTCCTTAAGATTCTCACCTTGCTCTGCTTTCTGTCCAGGTAGAATTGGTGCTGGCTAATGGCCATAGCCCAAATGGACTTTATCAAGGCAGGACAGGCATACCACGTGTGCACGGCAATGCCACTGTGTCCAAAAGTCCTTCTTGTCACAGATGCCCTAGAAAAGGAATAGAAAAACAAACAATGAACTTGCAGTGTAAACAGAAAACAGTAAAGAAAAACTTCAATATTTCTACTGTTTTGTCAAGAGTTTTAGGTAGAAATGAGACTCTGCAACTTTATATATATTTTTTATGTGAGAAGTCACTGAGTTCACATGTTCCTTTCTTTCCCTCACTCCTTCCTTCTTATGGTGAAAAGTGATTAGTAAATTACTCTGCACCTTTTGTTTTATAAACTTTTTGTTTTATAATCGAACTAACTGTTAAATTTCTAATTCACGTTATCCTTTTCATAAATGAACTGTGACGCTGGTATGTATAACTGTTCGTGGACGGCAAGTGTAACTTTCTTCAGATGCAGTAACTGTGTTTATTCACACCTCAACATGTTATGCCAATAAAGGTTTATTGTATTGTATTGTAAATTGCTCTTTGTTATATAAAGATATTTATACCCAGTCTTCCCCAAAATGCCCAAAGCAGTTCATAGCAGTCACTGTATCTAACAGTGGAGGGGGCTGGCCCCTGAGCCAATCTCAACAACATCAAAATGGAGCTGCCAACAACAAAAGAAACATTTCTCAGGGGACTTCCCAAGTATGCAGGGGAAAAAAGAGCTTCATAAATTAACCAAAATAAAAGCCCCCCAACCTGCCCCAGCTGGATAAGGACTAAATATTCTTCAGGAGCACAAAAATGTGAGTCATTTAAAGAGGGGAGAGAAGGGAAAAGTACTCCTGGGCAAAGTTCCTAGAAGCTTACAGAAATCTGGCAGAAAGACTTTGAAAGTAGAAGGAGGGATTTTCAAGTTGTTTCCCCTGTCTCAAGATTTCTCACTGAGCCCTCCTTTGAAAAATTTAATTAAAACATATTTTAGTCAGCAGCTAAAGACAACTGTTTGCCACCACAATGACATAGGTAACTATTTGCATTCTCCCCCCCAAAGCTGCCCAACCAGCTTCAAACAGCAGCTGACAATTCTGATTTGGAAGAGAAGCGCAAATTATGACCATTTCTGCACTTGTGGTCTCCTTTGTATTGTGTTTACATTCCCTTCAAGTTTGATTCTTGGTTACATGCGGTCACCCCCACCTTCAGATCAGAGAATCCCCTTCATTTGTGAAAGCCAAGTGTGACTTTAAGTGTGACTTCCTCTTCCTTCTCCCACCCACACCACAGCAGTTCCTCTCTCTGTTGTGGCCACCATTTCAGAAAGATCTTTTTCTTATGATGAAAGTCTATCATTGGAACAACAGACCCAGTGAAACTGACAAGGAAGTGACAAGAAAGAATACTAGACCAAAGAAGGCAGGGAAAAATAAAGACGGCAGGCAACCTCCCCAAATGGAGGTTGGAAGGAAAAAACGAGGAAGCAGGGGTTGGGCAAAATGGCAGATCAGCTCAACTAGGGACACTTCATAGGGGGAGAATCCCTATGTAAACAAAGGAGGGGAAAAGCAGGAAAACCCCACTGCAAACCAAACAGCTGCGGGATAAGTAGTGCATGTATAAATGGCCTATCTTTGGTGCACAGGCACAGGACTTATGCAGACAGCACCAAATTGGGTTTCCACTGGAATCATTCCCATGGGATCCGCATGCCTGTCATGTGGCTAACACTGTTCTTGTTAGATGTGGCCACAGATATGCAAATAGTTCATGAATTGGAAAAGGCATATGGTTCTATGTAGCTCTAAAAATGTGTTCTGTTACCTACCATTCAACCCATTTTACTAAAATCTTAACTTAAGAGTTAAATCTCTAGATAAATTTTTTTTAAAATTAAAAACCACAGTGCACAGGTCCTTGTGCTGGTGTGGATGTGCATGGTCTAGGGTTGTGACTGTATTTGGTTGGTTTATGAAGCCCTTTCAGTCTGGCGACATCCCCCTCAGAGTGGGAAAGCTACAACATCAACAAGCACAGCATAGCCCACAGGCATCCATGGTTGTTGGAATTCATATCTTCCGCCATTGTAGCCCCACTCACAAGGCCTGGAGCTGCTAAGGATGCCAGCGATGACATGACCAATCAGCTTCTTACCCTGTGGTGCCCAAGTTCCCTCTCCAGCACCAAATTACAGCTCCCCCAGTCCTACAAACCCCTATATAGAGCACTCATGTGGTAGGGTGTGCAGCTTCCTGCCGTGCAGATTTAGTAAGAAGTGAGGCACTTTGGTGGTGAGAAAAGCATAGAAAGGGCCTTTGCACTATTGGGTAAGTACTTTGCACCAACACCCAAAGTCCATACTCTGTGGCTGAAATCTCCCTTCTCAGAACCGTAACAGCTATGCAATCTCTACAGGCCTGACTCAAAGAGGAACTCATGTATTGACAGGTAAACAAGAGCCTGGGTCCCAAACCTGTTCCCCCATTACCCTTGTTTGTGGCTGGCAGCCCCCCCAGTGATACCACCTGGGACCAGTAATGTTGCAGTTGTGCTGCAATGGCCTCCCAGCACCATGGCCCTGCTCACACAAGGGGGATTAGAGGAAACCCAAGTTTTCTGCTCCACACTGGGCTATAAGCACATTATTTTGCTGGGCTCCCCCCACCCGCAGACAGGGTGCCTCTCCATTCAAAGTAGAATAGGTTACCATGGAACCCTTGAACTCATTCTCTTGCAGGAATAGAGCCCCTGTGCAGCAGCTGCTGCAGTGGATTGATTGTTCATTAGAAGTCACTGAGCACTTCAATGAAGGAGAGGTGACTATGGTTCAGATGATGCCAAACTATGCCCTAGAGGGAGGTGGGATTTACAGAGGAGTTCCACCCCATGGACTTCACTCCTGAAACTGCATCATTCATTTGCTTGCTGATCAGAGTGGGGAAGTACTGGTGTGTAGGACAGGAATGGGCCAGTAGATCATGAAAGTGGCCCGTTGGACCTCCAAGGCTGGTGGGAACCTAGAATGTCAAGGGCCTCCCATAAGCTAGAGAAGACCTGGGCATTATACGGCCCGCGGGCCACATCCGGCCTGCCGGATGACCCTGACTGGCCCCCCTGTCTTGCTGGGGAGCGAGGCATCTTTGAAAGCCCCGTAGGAGCTGGTTGCCTTGGCTGCCAGCTTCTGCGGGGCTTTCAAAAGCGCCTCACCCCCCTGCCTTGCTGGGGAGCGAGGCGCCTTTGAAAGCCCCGTAGGAGCTGGTTGCCTTGGCTGCCGGCTTCTGCGGGGCTTTCAAAAGCGCCTCGCCCCCCTGCCTTTTGGCCCGGCCCTCCACAATATTTTCTGTTTCTTATGTGGCCCCATGGAAAAAATAATTGCCCACCCCTGAGCTAGAGCATAGGTGTCAAACTCACGGCCCTCCAGATGCTATGTACTACAGCTCCCATCATCCCCTGCCATCATCATGCTGGCAGGGGATGATGGGAACTGTAGTACATAACATCTGGAGGGCTGCGAGTTTGACACCTATGAGCTAGAGAGACACTGGAGCACTTCCACATGGCAGAGGAATCCCACCGTGGCATCAGGATGTGGTTCCCTGTTCTGAGGTTGCCTGATGAGAGACCCAAGTTACGTGGCTGGAGTGCACTGGAGGCCCCAGGACCACTTGCAAGCACAAGACAGTTGCTGGAAAATCAGCCTCTCCAAGAATGGAAGCAAGGAAGCTGTCCTAACTGGACATCTCGGGGCCAGGATGCCTCACGTAACATATGTGTCCCAGTGCCCCTTTGCACAGTAAGGCCCGAAGACCTGCAGGAGGGGCATTCTGTGGCTCTTGCCAATTTTTTCTGTTCCTGCCCAGTGACTGGTGACAGGGCTCAGCAATGGCATACCACCACAAAATGGCACCTGGAGTTTGTCCTGGGCACTCTGCACAGCCCCTGTCCGGGGGTAGTTCAACAGCCCCTGATTGGTTCTGCCTGTTCTGTCCATCACACCCCAGCCATTGGAACTTAAAACCAGGGTGAGATTCTATCAGACAGTTGCTGAGAATGCCACCCTGGACTTCATTTTTCAAAGCAACGTGACAGCAGTTGCATTTGGGATGATTTCAACTTCCTTTCCTACCCTCCTGTATAAAGCTATGAGGGTTTTTTAAAATCTAAAAGGTAAAATGAGGCTACAGGAAGGGCGTATAAGACAGGGAAGCAAAGAATCAGACAGGGAAGCAGAATCCAGGAGCCAGACAAATTGGCAGGATAATTTGAATACTATTTCTCACATTTTCTGCCCAAATGTACTATTCTCTTTTTATACCAAATACACGGGTTAAAAATAACTGTTTACTGAACACGTGAGGTAGATGGCATAAGCACCCCTTGATGTGACAAAAGCTGAACTAGGCTTTGGCTGTGCCACTTAACAGTGCTCGCTCATGCTCTCCACACACATGAAGCTCCAGCATTGGTGAAGGAAAGGCAGGACATGGCTCTGCCATTGCTGGGGTGAACTTGCTCTACTTATGAATGCAGCCTGTGTTCTTGGATCCATTTTTCTGAAGAATTTAATCCATGAGTAGGCTATTAACTCATAATATAAATGGAGCCCCATATTCAGAGTCAGTATACTTCAGAATATCCTAATCTGGTGGCCCAGGCTAGCCTGATCACATAAGATCTCAGAAGCTAAGCAGGCTCGGTCCTGGCTATTACTCGGATAGGAGATCACCAAGGAATATCAGGGTCGCTAAGCAGAGGAATGCAACAGCAAACTACCTCAGCAGATTCTTCAGTGGGCCAAAAAGCTCCCTCTCGTCTGTTTTTGTTTAGGGTAATAGTGCATGAGGGATGGAGGCAGAAGCTTCTTCTGCACACATGCTGAAGTTCAATCCAGTGTGGGAGCAGCCATCACAGGAATAGAGAACATGCAAATTACATATGACTATCATGGAGTCCAAAGGTGTGGGACAAGTGAGTTTCTCTCATGCAAACTGGAATTCCTTTATGCTGGCATGATGTCAGCACACACTGGAATGCTGGCACAATGCCAGCACCACACCAACAATGAGATAACTCCAGCAATAGCACTTTGACATAGTGGCCAAAATGGTGGAGGAGCAGGACTTAAGTGAGCATTGCAAACCCTCCTAAGTCCTGTCCCCTGTTGCCATTATAACATTTTGGCAAGAAAACCACTCCCACTGAGATAAACAGGCATGAGAAACAATGGCTGTCCCATTGGCTTCAGCCATTGTGTACCTCAGAATACCAACTAAGGGACAAACTATAAAATCTTTTTTTAAAAAGATTTCCTTGCAACTGCGATGGAACTGTGGAAAAAACAAGTTGGCCGAAGAATCCACATTTGACATGTATAAAACACCTTTATCGTGCAATTTGGCCCTTCATTTGCAGCTAACCACAGAACTCCTGAGGAGTCTATAAACCCTGAGGAGTACATAAACTTATGTGTTACAGATTTTATTTATTTTCCCTCCCCACTTTTTCATATAGCTCAAGGCAGCTTGCAAATTCAGATGTGTGTGTGTGTGTTGCCAAAATGCTGAGGAAGGGAGCTTTGACTCTCATAAGCTTATACCCTGAAAATCTTGTTGGTCTTTACCCTCCTGAAGACAGAAAAATAGCACTCTAAAGTAAAGAACATGAACACTGTTTACTAATCCAACCTGAGAAATCAGCAGTAGATGATTTGGACATAGGATCTTATTAGAAGACAGAAATTCTTCATAACTCCAAAAGGTTCTATGTCAGGCTACACAGGGCAGCCACTGAAATCCACAAACATCCAGACAGTTTCAACAAAAAGGAAGAGTCTGACAATTAACAAAACATGGCTACTAGTACTAAAAAACACCAAAACCTAGAGATGTTCAAAAACAACTGCAAATGAACTCCACCCAAACACATAATACAACTGCAGATGCAATTGCTAGTGCAGTTGCAAAATGTGAATGCAAATGTGAATACAAATACAGTTGTTAATGAGACCAAATGCCACTGTCAATGAACATGCAAATGTGCCTCACCACCCTGTGAGGTGGACAAATATATATACCCCAACACAGAATCATTCTACACTGTGCCACGGAGACAAACACATCTCGCTGTGACACTCCTCTGAAAATGCCTGTCAGGCAAAACATCAGGAGCAAAAACTACCAGACTGAAGTTACACAGCCCAGAAAACCCATCACAGCTAGCACTCCATCATTTGAGGATCTGATTAGTGTTGCTATGGTACTCATTTCTCAATATATTCACACATCTGTCACACATAAGTTTATGTACTTTTTAAAATGTCTTTTCTCTGCTGGGAGAGTACCTGGATATTGACTAATTACATCAGTATCAGCAGCACAGGCTAGGATTGCACTATCTAAAGGCTGCAAGCCCAATGTGCAGTAAGAATACAAATAACCCTTCTGTAGCATTAAGGGAAAGCAAAGGACCACAACTTGGGGGTTTATGCAAGAAGCAATGGAGGGCACGCCATGTGGTTTTGCCAGTCAATTTTAGAGGGTAACATCTCACATTTCTATCACATATATGTTGTTCTGAAAGGAATTCTACTGTGCCCTGATGCAAAGGCTAACTATTTCCATGCCTCTAGACCTTATATGACTGCAAGGCTTATCAGTGACAAAGGACACACTTGCTACACTGTGCTTCTGCTGACTCAGTATTTTTAAGAGCCATTCACTAAGATTAACACAGCAAACACACGATACAAAGTGAATAAGGTAATGTGTTTTATGAAGGGTGCTGCATACAAGTGGTGGTTAAAAAAAACCATTTATGCCAAAGCATTCAAATTATAATGTAAAAAAACCTGCATAAATTATGCAAACTGACCAGCCTGGACAATTTCACAAAATTTATTTTGGTTCTGATGAGCAAACACAGGTTACTGACCACTGCTGACATCACACAATCATCTCTCTGGCTTCTCAGATTTCACGACATACTTTCAAGCTTACATTTGCAGCAGTAAAAAATTGGAAATGTAGGCCTTTTTAATCAAATGAAAACTATAATTTTGGGGAAGCTAAATTCTGTACCTAACGCCATCTTTTTATGCTTTTCCTGGGCTTGTGTTGAATTGCAGAACATACATAGCTATACTGTTGCAGTACTGCAAAAAGCATTTGGGATCTCTACTACATTTTTGGTAGTTTGTCTATATGAAGATCTTTAAATCATGCAGAGTTCCTCATCAGGCAAAACGTTGTTTGCTCATACCACTGCCTAACTAAATGGATAATATCACATACATTAGTAATAACTTTGATTTATTTTATTTTATTTACTTCATTTATACCTCACTTTTCTCCCCAGCGGGGATCCAAAGTGGCTGAGAACATTCTCTTCTTTTCCATTTTATCCTTATGACACCCCTGTAAATTAGGCTGGGTTGATGACTAGTGGGGATTCAAAACTGACTATGCTGGCCAATATACAGATAATATTCTCTTCCCCATTCACCTTGGTGAAAATGTCAGTGTAACTTGAAAGACTACATGCAGTTACAACAACAAAGAAGTCCAGTAAAATAGTATTTCATCCATTTATGGTATATATTTCTTTCTTCCTACTCCTGGAAGGTGATCTTGGCAAGAACTGAGGTCCATCAGGAATGTTCCCAGTGATGCAGGGAGATCTGCTGTTCCAGTGAGGCTACTCACTTTCAAAAACTGAATCATGAGGGGCAGACTCTTCTGGGAGGCTTTGAGTGTGTCCTTTGTGCAGTGTTTCTAATCATGTAACAGCAGCACTGTTAAGAATCACAGTGTTGCATTGTTTGCATGCCTCTGATGGGGTGTGCATAGTAAAACTTCCTGATGGACGGTGGCCAAAATTAATATTTTGAAAAACTGTGATCTTTGTGATGGAATTAAACTAGAGCTGACCTACAACTGTTACCTTTCCACAATTCTTATTAGGAATCTGTTGTGTCTTTGGAAACAAGGCAAGCTGTCACAGGCCACAACATACCTCAGCGATAGTAAACTAGAAAAGGATTTTAAGCTAATATGTCTAAAAGGACACTGTTGCAAGCTTGGCTTGCTCTATGAACTGCAATACTTCCAGAGCCTGACTTTCAGTTCCCTAATTTTCAGGGGAGGATTTTGTGTGGGCATGAACCAGTTAGCACAGAATATTTCTATAGGTACAATAGATAGCATCTTGTATTGGGAAAAACCTCCTAACCATTTTCTATAAGCTACAATAAACAGACGGTTGATAGTGAATTCCAAAACACACTGATATCATTAAACCAGACAATGATGGTTCATATAGACAACAGCTTATATCAAGACAAAACTAAAGTCACGACTAAAGAAGAGAAAAATCCAAAAACCACAGACATAAATTGGTTATCACACACTCATAAAATTCAGTTTGGGGAATAATATGGTGAATAGCCCATTTCTCTCCAATTTACTTGGTAAGCAATGCAGTGAAACAAATCAAGAAATATTTGGATTTGGGTTGAAACACTTGCAGAAGCACAGTTGACCTCAGATGAGTCATTCTGGATTTACAGAGGTAGTATATCATTAGCTAAGGTTGTTCATTGCACAGAGTTAAAAAGAAATGGGTGGCTAACTAATCTGTCAAAATGGATTTCAGGAAGGTCTGAGGAGGGGTGGTTCTCCAGCCAACTCACCCTGGGGCAGCACAGTGGAAAGATGTACTGCAGGGGCTTGGCTTGCTCCCAGCCAACTGAGACTCCGTGGTTGGCATCCACTGCTGGGCCTGCACTGTCACCAGCTGACTCCAACACCCAGGAACTTGGCTTGGACATGGCTGGCGGCAATGTGGGTCCAGCAGGAGATGGCATCCTTTCCTTGGGGTGATAAAATGCCTTGAACCAGCCTTGGGCATGCACTCCCTTTTTAAAGGGAATGAAGAAGGAAGAGAGCATGTAAAAAACTATGGATGCCAACAAGGTTTTGATCCGAAGGCCTGACCATCCCCACGCCCACGCAGTCAAAAGGCAGCAAAGATTCAGAAATCCCCAGGCACTCAGGGCATGCATGAAAAATCCATCTGCTACCTCCCCTTCTCCGACCCACATGGCAGATTCCCACTGAGACCACCATGAGCTGATCACTCAGGCATAAGAAAGGGAGGTTTCTGTCCTACCTGCGTGGGTCATGCACTTCCACGGAAAACTTCTTCTCTCGGAAGTAAAGGTTCTCCAGCTGCCTCCATTGGAAGATCTGAGTAGGGGAGAAAAACACACACACAAAATGTGGTTGAGAGGCAGAGCGCAGGGAGGGGGGGCCACCTCTGGCTGTCCTGCTTTCAACTCTTCCTTATCAAACTCCCAGATTCCTCTGGCTTGTTGCTCTTGGGAGGGGGAACAGCGAGGGAAAGCGACTCTGGAGAAAGCTGTAGGAGGCAGGCCGCTGCTGTGGGTGTTGGCTTCCCTGCCACTGCATCTCCACCCACCCTTCAGGAACGAAACCAGTCTTTTCTGAGAAGCCCTCTCTTTCCCTTTGTTCAATTTCCTTGCCTGTGCTCTGGGCTGCGCGGATTTCCCTCCTTCAAGTCTGCCAGCAGGAGAACAGTGAGAAAAAGGCGTGTTGTGCGTGTGCGTGTGGGGGGTTGGTTTTCCAGAAGTGCTGAACTGAAGCTTCCTCCCCTCAGAGTGCTGAAATGGGAAAGGAGCTCAAATTCCCCCTTCTTCCTCAGGGACGCTATTTCCTGCCCACTAATGTGCAAAAGCTCCTGACTGGAACTCTGAAACCAAGGGCAGAGGCTCTGGGGGCCCTAATTCATTCCAGGCAACATGAGATAAAAATACAGGCTTGTCAAGTCATTCCTTCCCTCTCTTCTACCTCCTCCCCCAGCAACTAAGCAAGTAAAAGAAGATGTACAATGTGTAATACCTGAGGCAGAGTGCGGGATGGTTTGCTGGCAATCCTACTGAAGCACTGTGGCTATTGTTTCTTTTCCCACTTTAATGCCAAAACTAGACAGCTAAAGCAAATTACAGAAGGGTGGCTGCTGGATTTGTCTGCTGCAGCCAAAGTAACCCGAAGTCTTGTGGCAGCTTAAAGACTGTAGAATTTATTGCCACATACACTTTGGTGAGTCAGAGCTTAATTTAGTCAGAGGGATGTTTCAGCAGCCTGTTGTAAAATTCAGGACTTTCTGATGGCTATCTTGTGGGCTAGATTCACACACTTCTCGGTGTACTGAACACAATCTTGGTACGCTGCAGAAACATAAGTGTGTCCTCCTCATCTGCCACAAATCTAAACTAATGTATGGCACAGAATTCTGAGCAATTCCTCCCCACTTTTTGTAGGGGAAAGAACTGTGCAACTTGTACACCTCTACCTGTTAAGCAGCTTTAATTTTGATTTCCCATAGGACATTGAAATTAAAAATGCAGTCTCAAATGGAAGAGTTGAAAGACTTAAGATGAATGAGCATTTAATGGAAATGGGCCCCGACTGTTTGCAAAATCATCTTCAAGATTTTTCTACAAACACATGAACAAAACATACTTTTTCCTGTCCCTGGCACCAAACCTGCCTGCCTCCATAGAACATTTGTCAGTATTTAAAAGCTATTCATGCCGGGAAAGGGATGGGAATATGAATTTGAGTATATATTTGCTGTCACTGTATTGAAAACAGAGAAGAAATTGCACTGGCATAAGGATGTGCATTTGATGCACATCAGATTTATGCCTGCTGTTTCTGATCCAGAAAGAATCCGTAGCCAAATCACTGTGATAGATGGTCATCAACAGGGGCTCCAGCTGATCACCTGTTTGAGTAGGGGGTGGGGAGTGGGAGGGTATGATGGAGCACATGGTGCTGACAACTGTTTACCTGACCATGTATATCCAAATGTACTATGCACAACCCAAGGGGCAAGAGATAGTGAGGCACCCTGCAATACTTTCAGGAGTCATGCATGAGGGGAAATAAAGCAAATGCGTGAAACCATTTTCTGAGCTTAACTGCTTATAGTTGTTGCCTAATGTTTTTTAAGATTGTTAACCAAGAAAACTATCACTGCTCACTTCCCTATCTAAGAGAGTGTTTCAATCATAATAAGAGTCAAAACTGAACTTCAGAAGTGGCAAATTAATTGTCAGTTTGAACCTTAACACTTAGGGCCATAACTGAAATCTGTCGCCATCATGCTACAACAACCAAAAGTTTTTCCATATATCATAGGAATTACTGGTTGTTTTCAGAATTTGTGATTTTTGTATATACATTCTAAAAATGCATCTTTTAATACATCTGAACCAACGAATGCATGAAAGAAATTAATACACAAAACTTAATTACACAGAACTTTCTCAAAGGCAAGCTTGCTTTTTCCCCCAAGGAAGAAACTCAGATAACTCCTGGGAATGTAGATTCCTAATTGTGATAGGGAGAGAAAAAAACTCCCCCAAAAGAGATTTACAACTCCTTATTGTGCTTTGGGTTAATCAACCACTTTACAGACAAATGAAAGGGCCAAGTCCCTTGATCGTATTGAGTGCTAAGCCAGTCCAAAAAAACAATTCAACTGCAACAGAATACTTTGAAAGCAGCTACCCAAAGGACTTGAGGAAAAGGTGTGTTTTTCCACACAGTGCTATAATCTGATTTTGTTTCTATTTTTGGGACAAGATGCATCACAAAATATTCATACTCCATATGCCAAGGCAACTGCGATCTCTACTGATTCTCTCCTGTGCAAAGAAATAACTGTGAAGGCTTTCAGTACAATCCTAAGCAGAGTTATATCCCTAAATCCATGGAAGTCAATTGGCTTCAAAGGGTGTAACTCTGTTAAGGATTTCTCTATAAAATGGACAACACTTTCCCTATAAAGAAAGGCCAAAACAAGTGAGCCCAATACTTGTGACCCATCAGGCCAAGTGAAGTTTATCTGATACAATGAGAATATTGTATGAATGAAGATTTTTTATGAACCCATCAGAGGGAAAAGCAGAGTGTAAATGAAGCAAATTAACAAATTGTCAGGTTTTCTAATACTGGCAGATTAACAGATTCAGGGGGAAAATAAAAACCAGAAGAGCTTCCAAGCGTCACTGGTAAGTTACTGTCCATTTTGTTCAGCTGAGCAGATCCCCACCCAAGGTCTGAATTAAAGGGTTTGGGGACAGAAGGAAGTAAAAAAGCAAGTTTATATTGCTTTTTGACCGCATACCATGTAGCTGTGGACAAGTCTACATAGGAACCACCAAATGCAGCGCACAGACACGAATCAAATAATGCGAAAGGCACTGCAGACTATTTCAGCCAGAAAAATCAGAAATAGCAGAACAAATAATAAACCAACCTGGACACAGAATATTATTTGAAAACACAGAAATTCTGGACCACTCTGACAACCACGATGTCAGGCTACACAGAGAAGCCATTGAAATCCACAAGCATATGGACAATTTAAGGAAGATACCATGAAAATGAACAGAATTTGGCTGCCAGTTTTGAAAAACACTAGAGTCAAGACAGTGACTAATCAGCTCCACACAGGCACAGGATGACTATAGATAATCAAAGGGAACGAAGGCCAGACTACTTCTATTCAGATGCCTCACCTATTGACCTTGCTATCTCCATTGTTACTCACTTGCCAGGCCACTCCTATTTAGATGCCCTCACCTATTGACCTTTACTCACAGGTATATATACTCCACTTGCTTTCCTTTCCTACTATCAGATCCTCTGAAGATGCCAGCCACAGATGCAGGCGAAATGTCAGGAGAGAATGCTGCTAGAACACGGCCATACAGCCCGGAAACCACACAGCACCCCAAGTTTATATTTTTATGAATGGTATCCAGGGGAGGGGGAAAAGAGATATTTCTCCCTCTTTTGCAGTACATTCATTTTTACAGAGATTTCAGGACAAACAAAATGAAGTACTTCTACACAGAGCATGTGCTTATATGATGAATTTTTTTTAGCACAAGATGATCACTAGCTATGAAATAGAAAAGAAAATGTCATGGGGAGTAGCTGTTAGTCATGCTAAGTGAATGAAACTCAGACAGTTTCTAAGGTGGTGCTTGGTAAGTCACATGCATACATCCCTAGGCATAGAAGCAGTATACCTTTTCATACCAGATCCTGGGTATAATCAACTGGGGAAGAACTGCCAACTTCATGCTCCCAATGGAGTTGGCCCCTAGAGTTGCACCCTCCAGGTGGAGACTGGAGATTTCCCAGAAATACAACTGATATTCAAACTACAGAGATCAGTTCACCTGGACAAAAATGGCTGCTTTGGAGGATGGAATCTATGGCATCACATCAGTGCTGAGCTCCTTCCTCTTCCCAAACTCTACTCTCACTACTCCCAGATCTCCAGGAACTTTTAGGTGGAGCTGGCAACCCAAGCAGGATCCCTTTTTTGAAAGGGATCGTGGGATTTTCTTGGTAGCTTCCAAGTAAGTTGTGACTGTATTTTCTCCTGCTGGGAGAGTACCAGGACACCAATTAGCTCAGCCAATGTCATGGCATGTCCGCAGCACACAGGCGGCTGGCTTTAGGAAGGGCTGTAAATTACCACTTCAAGTAACATAACGAAGCTGCAAATGTTACTGCGAAAAAACCAGCTCAGTATGATGACAGGAGGTGTTTTTTTTTTAAGTTATCAGCAAAGCATTCTCTTGCATGGACTCTGGAATCCCAAACATGCCAGATGTTTGCACTGTGCAAGTTTCCCATTCCCGCCTGCCAAAAGAGAGGACAGGAGGAAGGCGGGGCAAGGGAACAGCCACCATGGAATACAGTACTGTGTTGTGACCCCTTGGCTAGAGGCTCCCTCCCTCCAGATGCTTGGAACAGCTACTAAGAACACGTCTCAGTTTCAAGCTCAACAAAAGCTGCTAAACCGCTCTGGTGCTCTCTAGTCTCCCACTTTGTAAGGCTACAGCTGGCAGGAAAGGAAAACCTCCGTTGTGCTGGGCTATCATTAACTGTCTTTCTCTTCCCTCCTCCCCTCCTGCTTCTCTCTATGGAAAAATTAAATACTTCACCAAAGAGTGAAACAAAACCAGATGGGAGAATGGTTCAAGACAAGTTATAGTATCCCCTCCTCACACACACAAGCCCGGGAAACAAGCATGGGAATGTTTTTAGTGCAGGAATGCTCATCTTCTGGGCACAAGAAACCTTCATGGCCTGCCCCGGATGAAAAGATCAGCAATGGCACCATTCCAACCTCTTCCATTTTGTCCCATTTATTTATTTTTATCCCATACTTTGTGATTAAAGCCAGGATTAGGACGGCTAACAAAGAATTTCCATTAAAATTATAAATATGATATAAGGAATTAAAACATTAGATTATCAGTAAACAATAATGAAGCCCACATCATGGCTCTCAGATGAAATTTGTCATTTTCTGGTTTGGAGGAACCATGCGCACCTGGCATGGGGAAACATAAGATGTTAATGGATAGGCTTAAGCTAGGGTTAGGAAAAAACAAGTAGGGAAAAGGGAAAAGAGGGAAGGGAAGGGGGGAGGGGAAAAGGAAATAAAGGGGAAAGCAGAAGGGGGGGGAGGAAGGGGGTCAGCTAAGAGAACCTGTCCTCAACCATAAGCCTGCCAGAACATCTCCATCTTGCAGGTTCTGTGGAATTGTGCTAGGTCCTGCAGGATCTTAGTCTCATTTGATAGAGAATTCCATCAGGCTGGGGTCAAGGTTGAAAAACCCCTAGTCTTGGTCGAGGACAGCTGGATAGGTTTTGGGCCAAGAACCACCAGGGGAGATTGTTATTTGCAGAGTGTAATGTTCTTTTGGAGGCATAATGGGAGATATGGTCCTGGAAGCAGGGTGGTCCTAGACTGTTTGGGCTTTAAATGTCAATACCAGCACCTTGAACCTGATCCAGTGCTTGACCTGGAATCAATACAGCTGTTGAAGCACAAGTGGTATATGTGCCTTCCACCAGGGCCCCATATGGACCTGGGCTGCTTTATTTTGGACCAGTTGGGAGTTTGTGGATCATGTTCAAAGGAAGCCTTGAGTAAAGCGAGTTATAGTTATCTAATCTGGAGATGACTATTCTGTGGATCAGCTGCAACACTAAGCACTTCAGACATGGATCCTAGAACCCTCTGTGAGACCAAAGTTTCCAAGTCCCTACTACACTAGGTGTCATGGTCAGTCCTCCATTTTTCCCGGACCTGCTCTTTGGACCTGTGTTTTGGACTTTGACTACTTGGTTGACCAGTGAGCTTTCTTGCTTAACCAAAGACTGGACTCTGACCAGTGCTTTGACTGGTGTTTTGGGGGCTACTCAGCCTGTTAAATAAAGTCTACATACGTTTGCTAGCTATAACCTACCTCCTTAGTTTCCTTGGAATCCAGCCTGTGGCACTAGTGCAATTTTCTCTGCCATCCCCAACCCCTCGCCATTTTCCCCCCTACTGCGATAGTGATTTGTCCATTACTGGTTTAATACAACCAAATGAAAAAACCACATGGTGGCTTGTAAAGAAGAGGGAGTACAGGGCAGGAGAAACGAAGGGCAATTCGCAGTGTGCTCAATCAGAAGCCACAGTGGCAATGAGAAAATCTCCAAGAATAGACAGAACAGGTGGGACTGGTACACAGTTTTCAGTGCACATCTGCATGAAAAAACTTACCGGTACATACAAATACAAAACTAGCACAGGAGAAAACCTCTTGCTGTGCTTGCTGTACCCATTTTCTACTTGCAGGAAGTTTTATATAGAGGGGAACTTTCCGAAATGGAATCTTCCACCTGCAGTCTGGCCTTTCTACTGGCTCATCACCACCTCATTCCTTTGTAGGTACAAATCAAGTCCTACCCAACTCTATTCTGTATGATTTGAATAGCAACAACGGCTTGTAATCCAGTCCTATTCCTTGAGGCATAAACAATGCTTCAGTCTCTTCTCCAGACTTAATATATCTGTTCATTTTACTCCTTTGACTGTCTGATTTGATTGCAGATATTTAATAATCAGCGCATTTGATCTGTCCACTAATGTGTCAGAGCCTCATTACATGACCCTTCAAAGTTTAGAATGTCAAAAGCTTTTCATGATTACCTCAATTTAATTATTTCCAAGTGACTGAAAGCCATTAAAGCAGGGGTAGGGAACCTGCGGCTCTCCAGATGTTCAGGAACTACAATTCCCATCAGCCCCTACCAGCATGGCCAATTGGCCATGCTGACAGAGGCTGATGGGAATTGTAGTTCCTGAACATCTGGAGAGCCGCAGGTTCCCTACCCCTGCATTAAAGCAATTAGTTATGAACTAAATATAGAATTTAGAATGATGTATGCTTTTGCTAATTATTGGACTTTTGTTTGGGCTCCCAGTAATGACACATATATCCTAAATTATTTAGATGGTTCATCCAGCACAGTTTGTGACTCACTGAGCTTTAAGTAGATATGCACTTGGACCTGCCATCACTTTTCTCTGTTCTATGCCAACAGCTTTGAATGGCTGACATCCATGAAATGGTAGGCTGTATTTGGCTTGGTGGGTCCTAAGCAAGACAGTTCTGGAATCATCCCACATCCTTTAATATCAACACAATGGTTTAACTGAAGTGGCATAACTATCCAATTACTTGCAAAACTCAGTTTTAAAATTAGGTACAGTGTGGTTTGGAGCACGCAGGCAATTCTCAGGTGACATAGCCAGGAAGTGGTAGGTCACAATTAAGGGAGACCTGCCTCTCTAATCAAGGATTTCTTTCTGGAGGCTGGCTATCTAGGAGGGTCACTAGTAATGGCTGTGATTTCTCTGATATGGCCTCTGCCTAATGGGAGCTCTAAGTGATGCCACTATTCACTGAATTTAACCGGGGGGGGGGGGGGAATTTCTTGTAAAGTCACTGAGAATGGACATCTTATAGGGAAGGTCAATGATGAGCTCTTCCCATTTTAGACTAAATACCGCTGGGGGTGAGGTTGGGGTAGTGGTGGAGGAGTGGGGGATGTTGCTTTGATCAAGGTCATAATGTGCAAGGAGAGGGTGTTTAACCCCTTTTCTCTGTTTTGTTTATCAAAATGATATGTGTCCCTCCCACATTCATGCAGACTTCCTATCAAATGGCAGCTATCAATTACAAAAAAGAAAATGTCACGTGATCCAGTCCCTGAAGTAAGACACAGTTTGGCTTGCCTAGACAGGCCCTGACAATCCTGTGCGTAGGTGTTTAAAAGTGAAAGGCCTAGTATTTAAACTGGCAGTCTTCCTTTCCAAAACTTGTGAACTCTGATATACCCTTTCCAAGATGCCTTAATATGAAAGCAAGTTGCTGTTAAATGTATTTAACTTTGGAAAACAAGCCCTTCTCTAGAACTCTGGGAATGATTGTTTGACATTAATAAAGGCTAGAGCCTTTATTAATCAGGCACCACTTAGGTCAAAAGCCAAAGCAAAAAAAAAAGTCTGTGCTTTTGTACAAAATTAGCATGCTTACAAATCCACAAAAGAACTACTAGGATTTCTGTGATGCACATCATGTTAAAGGGAATCTACAGGGAAGCTTGGAAAATGTCCTCCGTGAACTGTATGACCAGCATGTTACCAGATCCTTGTGGAGAGACAGCCAATTAAAATTCTAGCAGACTCCCTCTTTGATTTGTTTGTTTGCATATGTGAGGACATTTGTGGTTTATGCTAAAGAGGGACAGAGCAGCTTGAGAAAGCCTCCTCTCTATTTTGTAATTAGCACTGAGAAGAGTTTGAAGAAATCCAACTGAAGGTCTGCTTCAATTAAAAAAAACCCTCTCAGAATCATATGGATCTCTCCATGAGAACAAAGCAAGTTCACAGAATGGAAGGCTGACTTACCACAAAAGGCCGGAAGAGAAGATCACACTTATGGGGCCAATATGTTTTAAATAGCTCATGGAGAAAGGGGAAGTACTCACTTGGACCACTGATTGTGACATGGGCTAAAATGTGTTGAGAAAGAATGGCTCTGGAGACGTAAACAATTTCAATTGATCCAAAGCCCCAGGTGGCACTTAGTGTCTGTCACAAGAAACGTGAATTAGCCGAGGTTGCCAAGTCTTAAAATGTAAAAATATTGATACTGGGGCATGGGTTCCTTGGTAGGAGGACTATGGTGTTCCTGTTTTCATTCAGCATGTTTGAATGTCCTTCCCACCTGGGGTTGCCAGCTCCAGGTACAGGAACACCTGGATATTTTGGAGGTGAAGCCTGAGGAGGGTGGGGTTTGGGGAAAGAAGGGACTTCAGTGGGAGATAATGCCACAGAGTTTACCTTTCAAAGTGGTCATTTTCTCCAGGCAACCTGATCTCTGTCACCTGGAGATCAACTGTAACCCCAGGAAATCTCCAGCCACCTCCTGGAAGCTATAATCAAATAGACTGGGGACAGGTAGTCTGTAATCTATTGCAAACCACCACTCGGCACCAATTTAGCTTTAGGTCTGAGTAGAAAAACATACATATAAAGGGCTCAATTCAAATACAGGTATCCTTTGAGGACTGATATGAAGCTTTGGAGAGGAAAGCCTGTACTACAGTCCCGGAAAGCCAGATGCAAGCTCTCTTATGAAAGGGAATGAGAGCATGGAAAATATTGTTTCAAAGAAAGATTTATATGGACTTAAAAACGTGGAAACAAAATTAAACTTAAAACCAGTGGTTTAATTAGCCCTCTACATGTATGTTTTTCAAGGGTCTGTGAGATACCTGTATTTGAATTGTGAAACAAGAGACAGTAAACGTTTGGTTCATTTTTATACATTTATTTTTTTAATCATAAATGCTTGATTGGAAAATCTAGCCTGTGAATGAAACAGACAACCATTATTTTTGAGACATATATTTATTTGTAAGTTTTTGAAATGTTATTGGTCTACTGAGATCCAAAGCTAAATCAATGCAGAGTGGTGGTTTCCAATAACCACCTGGAGGTTGGCAGACCTATTACCATTCAACCTCTCTGTACATAAAAAGTAAACCCAGTCAGTGGCTTAGTGGTACAGTATGTTTAGAAGGTACCTAGTTCAGTCCCTGGGATCTCCAATTAAAGGATGAGGAAGGAAGAGATGTGAAACACCTTTGCCTAAGATCCTGATAACTGCAGTCCATTTGAATAGACAAAAGGTATGATTCACTATAAAAAATCTTCATGTTATCATGAGCCTTTCTTGGTAAAATCCCATACCCACCACCTGAATGGTATGCAATAGGAAAAGCTTTACTAGAATTTTGCTGTAAAATATTCATTTTAATTGGTCCTCAGTTATTCTTGGGGCAAATATTTAGTAGGGACTATGAGCCACTCCCTATGTAACGATCTATGTTATGCAAACGAGATTTTAAAGGAGACAGGTTGAACACCAACACAGTAACTGGTAGAGGAGGTTACACAGTAACTGGGGTGGTTGAAGCTGTTTTAACAGACAAGTATCTGGTTCCCAGACTCTTTTGCACAAATTTTCAGTTCTCATTTAAGATTTGTAAATGTAGGCAATCTCTGGCACTCTTTAAATATAGAATCAACAAATCCATGCAAAGGCACATACCCTGGCCAGGTCACTGGCTGTCCATGGGACAGCCAGCCATGTGAAGAGCTTGGAGCTATGCCAGGCTTGTTAATCCCAGTTATAACTCGCTCAGAATTTGCTGTGCGGAAAGGGCCTTTGAGAAGAAAGGTTTTGGGATCTTTCTCATTTGGATTCCTGTGGGTTAACATCAAGTCGTTAACTGCGTGTGTTAAACATCTGCTCTGAGGGGATTTAAGTCAGGGTGTGGATCTGACTTGAAATATATTAAGTGTCTGCATGTGCTGAAAACACAAAATATTCAGATAGGAAAAGTGGGAGTTTTATTTAGTGGTCAAGGCTGAGGGTGGAATAGTAGTGAGATTTTCCACAGGTGACCATAAATAAAAGGGATATAGAAGAAGAATTCCTAAGCCAGTTAGATCAGGAATTATACTCACAGTGGATTCTCAGTCTGGAGTATTAGTGTTCTGCTATAGTTACCTCAGGAGAGAAATTTATGTGAAGTGGGTAGCTAACAGTATCAAGGCTGTATATGTACTGTGTGAAAGGTTACCAGCCTGTTAGAACCTGAAGTCATCATGAATCCATTAACCAGTAATATCTAACTGAACCATCTTAAACTAAAGAATCATAACATCTAAGCTACTGAAGAAACTTATAAAGCTCAATTTAAAAAGTGTGTAAAAACTGATGTTTGCATGTAGTTAATTCCTATCTGATTTCCAACCACTGAAATAAGGCTGACCAGACAAACATACAACATCTTATATGCTACCATCAAAACAACTCAGTCACAGAAAAGGTGGGAAAACCTGCCTAGAATAGTTAGGAGGCTGCCTGAGCTTGTCACAATAGCTAGGAGGGTAAAGCATTGGTGACAGGGGACATGAAGAGATACAAGGGAGAGGCAATCTCATGAATATCCCCTAACCAGCACCAAACCTTCCCTTCACACTGACTCTTCCGTTCATCAGCACCTGTAAGTTTTCCCAGTGAGGCAAATTATGGCTGTTTCAGGTTAGGAAAATGGTGCAGAGCAAAAAAGCTTAACCCCCACCCCCACCCCCCCGGCCTCTTGCGAGGTCGTCCAAGTCTTATTCAGATCCCTGCAATTTCTAATTAAGTATGAAAAAAATGTTGGGAGCTACAGAAATATGAAGTTTGGTTTGACCCTGAGAGTTAGTTCGATGGAAAAATGGAGAGAGGAAACAGTCTGTTTCAATCTCTAAGAGTTCACAGAATCTTGAAGGGAGGATTTCAGGGGTGAAATTGGGTTTCCCCCTCCCACAGTTTTTTTGTAGGCCCCCAGCATTTTTAATGGTGGTCTGTTTTAATCACAAAAGCAACAAAACTAGACTAGTCAGGGTTACCATATACTTGAGAGATTTCCTACTCATATAGAAAAATATTAAATTTATTAAAGGAAAAAGGGAAAAAAAGCCTTGTAAAGACTTGATGAGGACTGAGTATATGCTAGAAAGCATGAAATATTGGGAATCAGGGAGGAAATTAATCTATGGAAATCCCTGAAAGGGGAGATGTTGTGTGTGTGTGTGTGTTTTCCCCATGATTTATTTTACCCACCTGCTGCTATTCCTTTCCTTACGGACCCCACATTGTTCCCTATGATTGCCAACTTCCAGGTGGGGCCTGGAGATTTTCTGAGATTACAACTGATCCCTAGATTACAGAGAACAATTCCCCTGGAGAAAATGGCTGCTATGGTGGACTCCATGTAATCACATCACTGCAGCGCTCTTTCCTCTTGCTACTCATGCAACTCAAGCAGTGCCACTGGGGCTGGGGCTGGGGCTGGGGTGGGCGACAAGTCCTCATCACTGTCTCCATCAAAAGATAGCAACAGTTCAGCTGAGAGTTGGCTGGTGATGGAGGAGGTGGCGGGGAGGAAGTGCAGGCTGGGAGGAAGGGGTCCCCATAAAGCTACCTTCTGTTGCAGGCACAGAAAAGCAGAGGATGGGAGAAGTTCAGGGAGTTTGCAAGGCAGCAGCAGCTGTACAAGCAGGACTGGAGGGGTGTCCAGCAACTGTAAGAGCTGAAGCAGCTGCAGGGCTGCAGCTGTCAGGTGAAGGAAGGAAGGGTGAGGAAGGCAGCAACACTCCAGAGAGCCATTAGCACTGCGGGGGGGGGGGGGGGCTGGGGAGGCCAGCAGGTGAGAATCAACCCCTGCCCATGAACTCTGGAGGGCAATGGAGCCAAGCAGATGAGTTGGGGGAGAAAAGGAACAGACAGGAATGACAGTGGCAGGGGAGGGCAAAGGAATTACAGAATGAGTGAAATGAGAAAAAAGAAGAAAGACAGAAAGGCAGCATGAGTGAAATGGGGGAAAAGACACACAGAGAGAATGAATGACAGCAGCTATGGAGGAGAATGGGATAGCTGACCCCACAACTTCCTTGCAGGTCCCTGCTTGTCCAAATTAAAATACAACTTATCTTCACTTTGACCTTATCAGTTGGTTAAAGCACAGACAATCTGTTTCCAGAGCCCAAGCTCATAGCTTTCCTAATTGAATTCCTTCTCCTTTGCCCAACCAGTCATATGAAGACTCAAATGGCATTTCTGATGACATTAAAATAATAATTTAAATAGGTATTGACAGGATCCTAGTGTCTAAACATTTAGAGAGAGAGAGAGAGAGAGAGAGAGAGAGAGAGAGAGAGAGAGAGAGCGCTCAGGAATACTGCCAGGTCTCAGCCAAATGGCTGAAGCAATTTAATCAAAGGTTGGTTTTGACTGGATGCTGATGGACTGCAAGATACTCAGCAATTCAGTGTGGCAAATGCAATAAGCATGAAAAACTCTAGGATGACCTAATGGGAAAAAATTACAGTCCATGTTGAAAGATGAGCAAGGATTCTTTATGCATTTAATATAATATATACTGCTCAGTTTTGGCTGGTTTCCCCACTACAATATTCTGCTTTGTCTTATACTTTCAGTAATTTTTCTGTTTGTTTTCAATCCTGATAATGAGCAAGAAACTAAATAAGAAAGATCAAGAAAACTATGAGACACAGTCATTTTGCCTTGCTTCCTACAGAATATTCTCCCCTGAATGTAAAAGCTAGAATCAATGTCTGCAAAAAGGGAATAAAGTCTTTGTGAGAGGTTCAATTTGTAGCTGAATGAATGGAGTGCTGATGCTCTTGGGTACAACAATTATTCGTGACAGAAACAGTTCTGGCTGGAAAAGCAAGGAGGTCTGTAAACTGCCTTGTGGGAAAACACAATATTTTACAACCATGGGATGGGGAGAAGACAGATTGAGAATTTTCACTCCCTTGCTTGCTCTCTAGTTCAGTGGTTCTCAATCTTCCTAATGCCGCGACCCTTTAATACAGTTCCTCATGTTGTGGTGACCCCCAACCATAACATTTATCCATTTTACAGAGATGCAGAAAGTCTTAGGCGACCCCTGTGAAAGGGTCATTCGACCCCCAGGTTGAGAACCATTGCTCTAGTTCCTGAATGGTGTTATATCCCTGTATAGTAGATTTGTTGTTGCCTGACTCCTGCTCTGGAATGTACACTTCCTACATTAATATAGAGGTATAGACATCTCTTGCTGCTGGAATACAAGTTGACAGGTAGTGATGCAGCACTTGAGGTAAAGGATAATAAACCAGGGTGTTGGATGTTGAAACTAAAGATCCTAGGGACTAAGGTCCCAGGATCTTTTGCTCTTTTTTTGCCATCAAGTCACATCTGACATATGGTAACCCCTGGTGGAGTTTTCAAAGCAAGAGATGTCAGGGGTTACTTGCCATTGCCTGCCTCCATGTCATGACCCTGCTATTCCTTGGAGGACACAGATCCAAATAACTTGGAATGGTTGACTATGATGAGCATCTGAGATCTGACAAGATCAGGATAGCCTGGACGATCAGGGCTCTTTTTCTCTAAAGGGAATAATAACAGGAACACTTGACCCTGGCAAATGATAAATTGTCTATTGACTGGAATCCTCTGTATTCACAAAAAGTCATTCTCAAATAGTGAGTCCTTGCATGACTGAAAATGATTCACCAGAGTGTAAGCAGGTACAGTTTAAGATATTTCAACCCAAAGCTGATTGAGCCAGGGTTTCAAATGTACACAGGTGTCCCAGAAGAAAGACAAATGTATAACTGAGTGGTATCCTCGAACTAGTGGTTGAAAGATACATGATATGATATACAGTATGGTCAGCAAAAAATCTGATGGGCCAGACAAATACAGCTATGACTACTATTATGACACAGATGGTATACCATAAATGCTAACCTTTATGATGGAAAAGTTACAGCTGTTGTAGATCATAGGATAAATGACCTAGCATTATATGTACATACATAAGTGCTGTCAATTCACAACTAATTTATGGTGATTCCAGCAAGAGGCTTTCAAAACAAGTGAGATGTAGAGGTAGGTTCAATTGCCTTCCTTTATCTCTCTGTTATTTAAATATTATAATATACTAGCGGGGCCCGGCCACGCATTACTGTGGCAATTGTCCTTCTCATCACAGTCTGCAACTCATACAGATGTCCATGTAGGTCCAATGATCCCCAGCATAGCCTTTTGGGAGCAGCAGTGGCGTAGTGGCTAAGAGCAGGTGCACTCTGATCTGGAGGAACCGGGTTTGATTCCCAGCTCTGCAGTTTGAGTTGTGGAGGCTTATCTGGGGAATTCAGATTAGCCTGTGCACTCCCACACACGCCAGCTGGATTACCTTGGGCTAGTCACAGCTTTTCGGAGCTCTCTCAGCCCCACCCACCTCACAGGGTGTTTGTTGTGAGGGGTGAAGGGCAAGGAGTTTGTAAGCCCCTTTGAGTCTCCTACAGGAGAGAAAGGGGGGATATAAATCCAAACTCCTCCTCCTCCTCCTCCTCCTCCTCCTGCTGGTGGTGGTGGTGGTGGTGGCAGTGGTGGTGGTGGGGTGGTCAAATGGAATCCCTCTTTCCCTTTTCAATTCACATTATTATATGGTGCTGTCTTGGTTTTTAATATAAGGTAACCCTTTCCATTCCACAACGGAACTGTCCAGAGTGCAAATCCCGCTGTTGACACGCACAGTCCTGGCTTGGGTAAGGCAGAACTGGGGCAAGGAGGCTATCCCAGTCAGGCAGCAGAAGCAGGGTGGTGAGGCACTCAGATCAAGACCAGCTTCCTGGGTTTTTAAAGGGCCACGTGCAAAAGAAGCGGAGCCAGTAGTGTTGGTTCGCCCCCACCCCGCAGATTTTCTTAGAAGAAAAAGGCAAACTCCAGCTTGCTTTTAGTAAAAGAGAGCTGTGGCGAATATGGGTGAGGAAGTGGGTAAGTGGTGGTTGGATGTGAGGGAGGGCAGAGTGAGGTGTGTGAGGATGAGGTGGATGTGTGTGAAAGAGAGTATGTGTGTTGTGTGGTAGTAGTGGGTGAGGCACAGAGAGTGAAAGTTACCTGCGTGTGTGTCTGGGGGGGGGGGGAACCCCATCTGATGTCTCACACGGCAAAGTGTGTATGTGTTTCACTTCCACTCGTATTACCTAACAGTATTATCTATTTACTGGTTTCACTGCTCATCTCTGCCATCCGCATGAACATTGTAAGCCCTCATACCAAGCCCTCAGGCCACAGACAGACAGGCTGCACGAACATTCTAAGGGTGACAGTTAAACACAGCCGGCTTCATGGCCTGGAGCGCGAGGAAAAAGACATTTTGCCTGGCTCAGGTATGGACTTTTGGCAATTTGAAGGTCCAATTACCTGCCTGCAACAGGGAGGGACATCATGTGAAAATTTGGGGGTGATCCGTCCAGCTGTTTCGGCGTTAGGGCAAGACCAACAAACGAATGGTTAGCTTTTTATATATATAGATTACAATAAGGTGTAACACTAATGTAGAGAAGAATGTGTTATTATGACATGGGATGAAATCTGGTTGGATAGCCAGATTAGTCTCTTACAACAGAACATAAGAGGAGTCTTATGCATCTTGCATGCTTGTATGTCAAGTGCTACAAAGTTGGAGCCAAAGTACAGCAACTCCAGCAAGGTGCTTTCAAAGCAAGTGAGAAGCAGAGGTAGATCCCATTGCTTTCCTCTGAAAGGCCTTCCTTAGTGGTTTCCCACTCAAGTACTGACCCTGCTTAGGTTCCCAGATCTGATGACATTGGGCTATACCAGGGGTAGGGAACCTGCGGCTCGAGAGCCGCATGCGGCTCTTCTGCCCTTGCACTGTGGCTCCACGAGCTGAGCCGCTGGCCCCATCCTTGCCTGCCCTGCAGGCAGCAGGGCAGGCACACCAACTGCCCGCGGTCGGCTGGGCCGCGCCCCGGGCTTCCCCTCTCGCCCGCCCTGTTGGAGCGGGGCGGGTGCTTTCCCAGCAGCCGGCGAGGCCGAGCCACTGGCTTCATCCTTGCCCATCCTGCAGGCAGCATGGTGGGCGCATCCATGCGCTTCTCAGAATAAGCGGAGCAAAAGGTAAAAAAACCCCAATATATATAGTGTTATCTTTATTTTAAATGTCAAAAATTATTTGAGGCTCCAAGTGTTTTCTTTTCCCGCGGAAAATGGGTCCAAATGGCTCTTTGAGTGTTAAAGGTTCCCTACCCCTGGGCTATACCATGCTTCTGTCCCTCCATCCCAGCATCATACATTCAGTCAAATACTGGAGTGTTTATACCTGTCATGAACTGTGGCGTACAGGGTCCAAATGGCATCTAGAAACAAAGCCTCCTCCGGGAGCCCCCCACAGGAGCTCCACCCTCTGCAAATCCCTGCTGCAGGGAACCAAAGATGGTGGAACACCCTGCCCCCGCCCACCTGCAGAGCATGCAGAGTTGGGCCTCTCTCAGCCCCACCCCCTGGTCTGCCTGGAGATCAGGGTGTGTCCCTGTCACCCTGCTTTTAGCAGGTGCAGTCCTGCCTTGAAATATCTTTTAAAGTTATGGTGCCTTGAACTATGTTTTCAAGTTATGTTGAGCATTTCAACAATAACTTGAAAAGATAATCCAATGCAGGACTGGACTTGCTAAAAGCAGGAGGGTCTCCAAGTTATGGTGATCATTTCAGCAACATACCATATTTAGCAAAGGCTCATGGGTATGTTGTTGAAATGCTCACCATAACTTGAAAACATAGTCCAAGGCATACCCAACCCCCACTTGCTTTAATTCTGCTGGCAGCCATCTGAAAAAGCATCCTGCTCCGGCTAGGCTGTTTCAGCTCTGTGCTTGTCAGAGTTGCCTCCCTTGGGGAGGCTGACTCTCTGGTCACGTGGGGGGCCAATTTTGCACCCCCCACATGACCAAATGGCGTGCACCTGGAGACATTATGTTACCCCATGTCCCCAGGCAGATAAGCCACTGACTGTTGCCAATGAACTGTATTCACAATCTGTGTCAGGTATGGCCTGGTAATAACATGAGATAACCCATGTCTTATCTTCTCCTTTTCCCTTCTCACAATTAAAAAATATGCGGAACTTACAGAATCTTGACTGACCTAGATAGCTACATTGTGCAATTAAATGGAAACATGGACTCCTAAGAACTGCAATTCTAGGAAGGTGTTAGAATTTTACAGAACTCTACTCAAGAGGGCTTCCTCCTAGAAAAGCATTCACAGCATTGCAGTGTACAAGTAAGAAATATTTATTTTGTAGCACATCAGTTTTGGAGTGTGCACAAGTTCCCTGCCACGAAATATGGTTTTTGCCACCCCACAAATATTAGTATACTTCCACAAAACACGAGAGACTGCCACAAAACAGTTTCATGTTGCTCTGAAGAGAAAGATAAATTTCTCTGCAAGATGCTTCTGTGTATTCACAACAGCCATGCCTGAAGTGCAACAACAGCAAAAATGGCAGAATGTTTTGTAACACAGTGACAGCATTTCTATAAGCTGATGTGCCACTCAGCATTCCATTAATGCTGGCTGTGCTTTTTTTCCCTCCTGGAAGCCACCCTTAAAAAGAGAAGAAAAGAAAATCTGTCGCTCGGTGTCAAAAGATATTGCTTGCATTTGCAAAATGAATGAGGCAGAAGCATACAAACCACAGTTAGGGATTTGTCTGGGCCCCTACCAGTTCCTTACAGTTCTCCAAAGGAAATTTAAAGGTGTTCGATTCAACATTTTTTAAAAAAGACTTACTCGTGATGGGAATCCAGTTACAGTAAAAAGCAAAAGACAACATTAAACGATGCTTTCTTGGCAAACTGGCAGTCAAGAATGGCTGGAGCGGCAAATATCTCACTCCATGCAAGAGAACAGGAGGAGATGAAAGGGGCTTTCTAAAGGCAGGTGCCTTTTCCAGCGCTGTGTGAAAGAATTAACTGAAGAGAACAGACTGCAAGGGGGCAAAGCGAGGTGGATAAGCCATACTGGCACTCTACATCATGCTTTATTCTCTTTCATTTGTTAAAAACAGGAGGAGAAAAATGTGTTCTCTTCTAGATTCTCAGTTGCTCCTGTATTTCACAATATCACTCATAGGTTTGGGCTGGTCTAGGTGGTAGTATTCTGAAACTTCTGCCCCTTGTAGGACCCAGAAGAATCCTCCTCTCAAACTGCAGGGCCCAGGCACCAGACATGGATGGCTGCAATGACCATTGCTCACCTGAGCAAGAAATATTAGGCTAGAACTGGTTCCTTCCTTTCATAGCAAGCTAGGGAACAGCATAGATCAGGGAGGAAGAAATAAAGCCCCATGCTTCCAATCTCTGTATTCCTATATTGGGGAAAGCTCTTGATAGGTACAGCCCAGGTGCTTCATCTAGGTGAGCTCAAGTGGGAGGGCATCTGGGATGCTCGGGCATCTTATTGACATTGCCACATTTCTCAGCAAAATCATACTAGTGGATGTTAGGCCTGTGATATTTTGGTTGTTGCTATTCTGAAATCTTTTTAGAATGCACAATGACTGTTTTATTGATGTTTGTGGATATCCAGAATGGCAGCAAATACACTTAGACAGTGCTGCTTTCCTGAAAAGAAGGACATACAAAAACAGTTTTTTAAAGGCTGTGGTGTCCATTATTATATGTAGGCACTAACATTTATGATACGTGAATTCAGACACCTAAGTGATTTTAATTCACAACTCCTGCAAGATAACTGGTAGGAGGTGCCCCCATCCCCCTCAAACTTATCTACAATGGATCAAACATACACAAACACCGAACACTGGACATCAAATAAGACCCTTTGCATTGGCCTTTGATGCCTGTGAAAAAATGAGCTACACTAAATGTAATCACACAGCTAAAACTGTGGCATTCAATAATGCTGCACTTCCCTGCCAAACTGACACTCATCAATAAATCATGGATTTTGTGTCGTTTCTTCAGGCATCATGAAGAGAAACTTAATCCTGATAAACTAGCAATTCAGATCCAAGGACAGGAAATAAGGAATAGAACTATCAGCCCATCATTCTGTCTGCCATTTAACCAATACATAACATTTAATGGGCCTCCAGAGATTATGCTTACCTTTCTTGGCTTCACTTTGTCATGGTAGTCATACTGAAAGATTCCTTTGTAGCTAAGTCCTAACCACCAAGGGATTCCCTGCTTGTCCTAGAAGAGAGGAAGGGAGGGACCCACACTGAATCATTATAGTACCAATAGGGATCTGGCAAGGTAAAATGGAAATACAAAGTGGAAGAAAAATGACCATTTTCTGCCCTCTGTGCTATTTATCTTTCTTTTGTGTATAGACTGTAGTGATGATGAAAACTTTGGCATTTAGAAGGTGCCCTTAACATAATCTGTTCATTAAAACTCTCCCCTTTGGAGGCTCTCTCTCCTCTTCAGTAACTTGTGGTTTGAAATCATCCTGCATAAAAATATTTCTTTCTGGTTGCAGGTTGAGGCAAAACAGGCTATCACAGCTAAGTGTGGGAGACTCCTGGTTTATGGCATGCATCTATGAAATGTAGCACTAATTTGATGTTGCTTACTGAGCAAATCTGATTGGGGGGAAGTCAAATGGTGTACTGAAAATGTTTTATAGAGAGGTGTTTGCATTTCATGCAAAAGACATGAAGAAAGCTGCCCTTCTCTGCCTTTAATTGTGTTTGTGACAGCCAGTGTAGTGTAGTAGTTAAGAGCAGGTGGATTCTAATCTAGAGAACCAGGTTTGATTCCCCACTCCTCAACCTGAGTGGAGGAGGCTTATGTGGTGAACCAGATGTGTTTCCTCACTTATACATTCCTGCTGAATGACCCTGAGTTTGTCACAGTTCTTCAGAATTCTCTCAGCCCCACCTACCTCACAAGGTGTCTGTTATGGGGAGAGAAAGGGAAAGGAGCTTGTAAGCCACCTTGAGTCTCCTCACAGGAGAGGAAGGTGAGGTATAAATCCAAGCTCTCCTTCTTCTTCTAATTTTGGGGGCGGGGAAAGTATTAATAGTTTTTAACTATTTAAAAGAGATGCCAGAGATTCCAAGTGCA
The DNA here is from genome assembly GCF_021028975.2 of Sphaerodactylus townsendi. Taxonomy (NCBI): domain Eukaryota; kingdom Metazoa; phylum Chordata; class Lepidosauria; order Squamata; family Sphaerodactylidae; genus Sphaerodactylus; species Sphaerodactylus townsendi. Next base: position 91,136,986 of record NC_059430.1, on the reverse strand, counting down.
ACCCTAAGAACGCTTTCCTGGGAGTAAGCTTCATTGAATAGATCTGAGTAATAGTCTAAGCAGATATGCTTAGGACTGCTCTTTAAATGTAGCCCATAATAACTTAATGTCAGTTAGTAATAGGCAGCCCAATCCAGAACTCTTGGTGGCTGCAGATGGTGCCACTGCAGCAATACTGGAGTAACTATGAACTGGAATAACTGTGCAAATGGGTGCATTCCAGGGCCAAAAGGGCTCCCCATTCTGACTAAAGCTGCCCCTGCCCCCAGGAAAATCTCCTTTGGGCCAGCGCAGACTCCTGAGTCAAAGTGTTGAATTACCAAGCAGCATCTTAGCTCCAGCATGAGCAGGGACGTAGGTATAGATTTTTTATGGGGGGGGGGGTTTCGGGGGTGGGGCCACCCATCCCTAGGGCATAGCCACGCCTCCCCAAGCCCCGCCCCTGGCCTAGTGCTTATAAAAGCAGCTCTCCGAGGTCGGGGATGGCAGACTCCCCTGCCCTGCCCTCCCCTGTCCCTCCCCTCTGGGCAGAGGCACAGAGGGAAAATGGAGCCTGGTGCAAAATCTGAGTTTTGCGACCCCCACCCCCGGGGCAGCTGCTGTGATGCTGGAATCCACCCCCAAACAGCATCACTTTCAATGGTGTTTAAACTAGAGAGCCCAAATTCTCCTTTTAAATCCACCTTAAAGGGAGAATCTGGGGTCCCTAGCTAAACAACATTGAAAGTGATGCTGTTTGGGGGTGAATTATCCCCCACCCTGAAACAGCATCACTTTCAATGTGTGTAGTGGTTAAGAGCAGGTGCATTCTAATCTGGAGGAACCGGGTTTCATTCCCTGCTCTGCCACTTGAGCTGTGGAGGCTTATCTGGGGAATTCAGATTAGCTTGTGCACTCCCACACACGCCAGCTGGGTGACCTTGGACTAGTCACAGTTTTTGGAGCTCTCTCAGCCCCACCCACCTCACAGGATGTTTGTTGTGAGGGAGCAAGGGCAAGGAGATTGTAAGCCCCTTTGAGTCTCCTACAGGAGAGAAAGGGGGGATATAAATCCAAACTCTTCTTCCTCTTCTAAACTGAGGACCTCAGATTCTCCCTTTAAATCCATGCCGAAGGGTGTGGATTTAAAAGGAGAATCTGGGGAAATTTGGGGGGTACATGCTGTCAGGGGTGCAATTGTTAAGCTAGAAGCACCAAACTTTCAGGGTATCTTTATGAGTCTCTCCTAATGATATCACTCAGGTTTGGTGAAGTTTGGTTCAGGGAGTCCAAAGTTATGGACCCTCAAAAGTGTAGCCCTCATCTCCTATTAGCTCCCTTTGGAAACAATGAGGGATGGGACACCTCCTTTGGAAGTCCATAGCTTTGGACTCCCTGGACCAAACTTCACAAAACCTGGGTGGTATCAGTAAGGGACTCTCTTGATAGTACATCCCAGGTTTGGTGAAGTTTGGTTCAGGATGTCCAATGTTATGGACCCTCAAAGATGTAGCCTTCATCTTCTATTAGCTCCCATTGAAAACAATGGAGGATGAGGCACTCCCTTTGGGAGTCCATAGCTTTGGACCCCCTGGACCAAACTTCACAAAACCTGGGTGGTATCAATAAGAGACTCTCCTGATAATACATCCCAGGCTTGGTGAGGTTTGGTTCAGGGGGTCCAAAGTTATGGACCCTCAAAGGTGTAGCCTTCATCTTCTTTTAGCTCCCATTGGAAACAATGCAGGATGGGGGCACCCCCTTTGGGAGTCCATAACTTTGGACTCCCTGAACCAAAACTCACCAAACCCAGGTAGTATCATCAGGAGAGCCCCCCAAACAATCCCTGAAAGTTTGATGCTGCTAGCCCAAACAATGTGCCCCCTGCAGGCCAAAAGCCAAAAAAGCACTAAAATGTTTTAAGAACCCACAAACGGAGGGGCGGAGCTTTGGACATGAATGGGGGGGGGGGTTCAAACCCGAGAAACCCCCCCTTACCTACGTGAATGAGCATGAGTGTCTCTCTGTCAGTGTAAATGCCCTTATGCTGGCCCAAGTAGCATTTACACTGATGCTGGGGGTCATACCACCCCCTGTGTCATTTCCGTCCCCACTCCAGATTGCAGTTAGCCTGTATTTTAGGATTCAGTCTCCTCCATGCATTAGGTTCATTCTGTGAGGAGTAAGATACCAACCAGATAGAATCATAGAAACACTTTTATTTCACATTGCTACAAACTGAAATAGATCTTGCCAAATGTACCCAGAAGGAATTCGTTACAATTTAAAACATTTCTATGCCACCTTTCCACACAATTCAGGGTCCCCCTAAATGCCTCCAAGTTCATTTTGATTAGATGAAGGGATAATTTCTATATCTATGACTACAGATGAATTGTATGCAATTTTGTTGAAGATTATTTATGAGTATAAAATTAGGTGCCAAAAATTAATGGTTGCAATTCAAATCCCTGAATAGGCTAAAGTCAAGGTCTAAGATGAAGCAGCACTAAACTTTTGCAATCCACTACACTACCTACTTATTTATCCCAATGTTCCTCAGTTCAAAGTGCATGAATATTAAGTTATTAAAACTAGTATGTTTTTTTCACTAACAAGCAGTGGAAATCATTTCTCAATTAACCAGTTCTTTTAAATCTAACAATTTCTGGTCAGCACATACCTTGACTGCATAGTAATGGACTCCATACGTTGGGAGGGATTCTACGATGCTCATGTAGCTAAGGAAAGAAGAGTAGAACAGTAGCACACTGAAAATTCATATGGCCAAAGGAAGAAGGAAAAATAACAGATTCATGCACATCTGATTATTCTATTCAACTAGCGCAGTCGCCAGTAAACAGTGTAACAGGATTCTAAAAATCCGAGAAGACACAAAAGGATGTTAGCATGACATCCCAAAATTTAAGTGGATGATGGGGTCGGTAGATCCAATTATTAAAAGTTTTAAGGGGAATACAGATTGTGAACTTCTGCAAATTCAAAAAGTTGGTATGACAGGGAGATGGCAAAGGGCAGCCAGGGTCATGATAGCAGCCCTTGGCCATGGAGATCTTAGTTCAGGAGGAACCTGCACCCAAGGGAAACCATAACGTATCCTGTGAAGGGACCTTGGGGTGCATGTATGACTGGGGGCCGGACAGACAGTGTGCATCTACGCCACGGGCGGAGATGGGATTTTCCTGGGCAACTGAAGAGAACTAGGGTGATGGGGAGGGTCAAAGTCAAGGCAGTGTAGACGGTTCCAGATCCTGGAATAGGTTTTAAAGAAGATAGTTAGGCATAGTTTGGGACTGAACCGGGCGGGGAGAGGGGGAAGATGAGTGAAGGAACTCACTCCAGGCATGGAGAAAAAGCCACCCTGTGCAACAAAAGTAGAAATAAAAGTACTATTGTTTGACAAACTCTGGCTCGTCCAATGTCTTGCATGAGTCACCTGCTAACAAGCCTGATCAGAAATGGAGACATGTCCCTCGCTAGGCTGCTAAGGTCCTCGTCACTTACAGTGGGCATGGTGGAAGTGTTTTCATAATTTACTTAAGCATGCTTCCACACAGAGGTTTTTCTCTGCTTTGGAATCCACATTGGAGTGCTTTTTAAGGAGCATCTAAATGCCATGTGCTTCAATGGCTCCTTCTATCCTTGGTATGCTAAATCCCTCCTTTGCATATGATCTTTTTGGAAAGACTGTGGTCCAAGTGTATTAACATGTCATTTGGACAGGAAGGTGTGTAGATTCAACATTTCTGCTTTTAAAATAGTAATTTTTATAAAGCTACAGTGATTGAACACTATAGTGCTATACGATTTATACTGTTATACCAGTTACACATTTTTTAAAAAAATTATTAAAGTCCTTGAAAAGTACTACGATGACATGTGGAGAAACACAAAGGGAAAATGGTGACTGAAAAAGGAAAATGCAAGGAGTATTTCCTGTGCAGATGCTGTGCAGATGCTCCAATGTCAATGTGCATGCCTGATGAATGCAAAAAGGGGAAACTTTGCTTTGGGGATGCCATCATAGAAAGATTAGAGTTCTATAGTTAATGGTTAGAATTAGGCTGGGAGGTAAAAGACAGAGAGGCAGACAGAGACAGAGGGACAGCAGTTAGCAGGCTCAGATGTTAAAGATATAACTAGATTTATTTAGAATTGTTACAGTTATTGAATAAGCAGCTAACACATGTTCAGCTGGAGTTAGCTCAGGGATTTAGATTCTCTGTGTTGGTCTAGCATCTTCTGTGTCAGGTCTGTGTGGATGGAACCCAAAGTAAGTGTTGCCAACCCCTTTTGCTGAAGTCTGAATTCTTTATATATATGTTTATTGTTCTAAAACAAACCTTTATCCGATGAACATTTGTGTGTGTGTAAGCTTAATTCACCCCATGCTGAGGCTGAAGACTTTAACAGTGGGCTATAGAACAGAAACATTTATAGTAAATGCTATTCAGATGCCCCCAAGGAGGGTGGTCTAAGCGTGAGGGTGATTCTAGGTGGTCTTAAAGTGGGGTACAGGTTTCTAGGGGAAACTTTGCCCCATCTGTCACAGTGTGATATAATTTTTTTTCCAAATAAATAAACGAATAGTTTCAGTTCTGCTGCCCAGGCATTAAGCATCATGAAAAGAGTGCCATTAATAAGGCATTTCTTTCCCTGAAACACTGGTTTACTTTAGGGTATATATTACAGAACCACTTTTCAAATTCTTTTCAAATTTTTTTCAAATGCTTTACAATATAGTCTAAAAATAAAGTTTCCAGGGAAGTAGCTCAACTTTTGACAAATATACCCCAAAACAGCAACTTTTAAAATATCCTGCTTTCGGAATGCTTTCTAAACATACTCCTCTACTAAGACTGAGAATCTGTCATGGAACCCCAGCAAGCTGCTGGAGATTCTGGGATATAGAGTGTGAATGCAACTTATATTGGGCTTCACTGTCTCCCCACACCAACTTAATGTGTGCATGGAACATGCCCAGCATATCTGTATAACCCCGGTTGCAGGGAAAGACTGGTCATTGGTCACTGAGGTTCTTTTCAATTGCATTTGTACAGACGAACCCAAGAAGCTTCCAAGGAACCCAGAGTTCCCTTGAAAATCACTACGCTAGAAAGAAAAAAAAGCAACTGCAGTGATGAGAGACACAATTTGTGCAGAATTTGCAGATTCCAATATATTTGACCTTCGGGATCACAGGACAGAATTCCCCATTTCAACTTACTTAACAATGGCTTGCCCTCTCGTCTGGCCATTTAGCTTCTTGTAGTGTTCAATAACCCGGTCCTCACTGTGTAGGAGAGAAACAGAATCTTATTAGCTTTAGCACAGCTGATATACTATGAAATTACTCTTTTGAGTAGAAAAAGACATCTTATGAAGGGTAGCAAGCAGCCCAAGGAATCTCAAAAATATTTTGTGAGAGAAAGGAGTAGGACCAAACAAGGAGGGAAGGTCTGATGAGGTTGCCAGGAAATGGGAGAGAAAAGGATGGAATCCCTCCCCCCTTGAGCGCTGCATGTCCCGACTTGTAAAAGCAGAGAGCAGACTTTTGTCCAATATTCCATGTTGGCTCTGGTTTATCAATGGACTGCTCTGGCTTTGTAGATATTTTGGGAATTCTGTATTGGAGGAGAGACAGGAAACACCTAAGGAAGAATGAGTTCCAAATGTAATAATATTTCAAAAAGGGTTGTTCAGTAAAGTAAAACCGTAGTAACAAGTTTGTGTTGAAATCATTGGTTTTTGTTATTCTATGGAGAATAATGAACTTTTGAACTGTGGCCTTATTTTGCAAAGCTTATTCAAAGGATATATGCCTTTTCCTTTACTCATGCAAAAAACATGTCAGCTTTACTAGGAACAATTTAGGAAAATATGACTTGCTCCCAACTCTGGAACATAACATCAAATCCTCTCTTCTGAGATACCTCTTTGGATTGATGAAAAAAAACTCTTCTACCAGGTAAGCTTATGCAAAGAGGTTTTCATCATAGAAGAAGATAAGATGGCAAAGGTGGTCCTGGAGTATTTCAGTTCACACTGTGCAGTCAGGGATCACATGTCTGTGTACTTTTCTATTTAAAGAACTCCTGGCACACAGGAACTGAGGTAGCCAGAAGAAAAGATTTAGCCTTTCCATCTTCCTGATTTGTGATTCTGTATGTTTTTTAAAAAACTTTTCCCATTGGGAACTATGTAATTCCCCAAAATGCAGGCAAAATAGGCGGCAAATATGTAAGGGGCATTGAAACCAGATGGTCCCAAACACAAGAGACTCTTTTTTCAGAAATGAAATATGATTATTCATAAAGATTATGGCTTGGATCCTAAGCAGAACAAGTGGAGTCATGATTGAGGAAGGCAACTTTCCTGCCTCCCTCTCTTCTTGCAGTGTTCTTCAGGACCTAAAATTGTCTTTCTGTGGCTTGGTTGACCTGAAGGAATAATCTGTGGGAGCAAACTGTAAGTCTGCAGCAGGAGGAGGAATCTTCAAACAACATCCTCTCCTCCTCCTAAGATAGAACAGTGGTTTTGTTGGACTAACAGCTGCACTGATGGAAAAGCACCATGGGATCCAACCCTATATTCTAGGGCAATATATGGAGCATTAATAAGTAAGATTAGGAGAGTCAACATCTGGTCTGACAGTTACATTCTGTTTTTTAAGTGGTACTGTACAATTAGAAGATTCTTCCAGATTAAAAACAAAAAAGGTTGTAGTCCTTATGAGTGCAAAGACAAATCTGAAAACACAGGTTCCGCTGCATCTGTAAGCCCAACTGGTTGCTTTCACTTGACATCAATTCCAGCTGACATGAAGTTTGCCACAATCTCCCAAGCCTCACAATTCTCTCTCTACCCCAGTCTCAAATAGTTTGGAAAACTTTCTGGTTAAATTCAAAAATAATCCAGGAATTTCACAGGTTCACTGCTCTGTTGCACAGTCCAGGCTAGCACAAATTTTGCAGAATCAGTCCATGGGTAAAAGAAATGGGCCAATCTTCCTTCCCTACTTCCCCCACTGTCATCAAATTATGAGACTTCAAAAAGTAAAGTAGCAGTCAATAAGGGAATTCCCCATCCACGTCTGGCCTTGGAGCTTAACGCTTTAAAGAGAAACATGAAAGAGCCACTAGCAGCAGAATCCACCTCATGTATGTCAAACACCCCTCCCCCCCATCATTTTTGCACTGATGAAAAAGATGGAAAGGCAGGCTAGGTGTGGGGAATGCCACCCCCCCCCCCAAGGCACTCTGAATTTAAATAGGATGCTGCCTTTTCTTCTAATCCATCAGTGAATTTAATTCTTAGCCTAGAAGATTATTACAACACAAGGCATATTCATGGTGCTGGATGTTTTCAAAGCCCCATAAGAGTGATAGGCTCTTTTCAAAAATGCAGGTGTTGTGAGTGAAAAATTCCCCACAGATGACTGCAAGTCATGCCTTTTATGCTGCTCTATTTCTCACTAATTCACTCCCAAGGCAAGACATGATACAGATTCCTGCCTAAAAGTGGCATTTTGGGTAAAAGCTTTGTTTGATGAAGCTCAAAAAAAGAAAAAAAAGATCTGAACACCATGCTTCCTTCCCACAACTGATCCAAAAAAGATCCAAGCATCATCAGTCTCAATGACTCCAAGACCAACCCAACTACTTCAGATCCAAACAAGATGACAGGGAACACCATGAGCTCAGTTCCTACAATCCTGAAGCACAGTTCCTCAGGGTCTCAGTTAAAAAAGGCTCAACATCAACATACTCAGAAATGCCTCTCTCTAATCAAAGTTGTCATCCATCCCTTCCTATATTTTCATGAAAACCTGGTTCCTCACAAAACATCCCTGGAACCAGTCAAAGAATCAATTTACATAGTAAGAATGGCTTCCCCCTTAGGCCACTCACTGCCTTCATCTTATTCTGCCTCAGAAAGTAAAATTCAAAAGTCAGAACTTCCTATCCCATGTTGTTAACCCCTCTCACTTCCCCAACCTGTTCTGATGGCTTTGCATTTGATATCATCTGGATCATCATCATACCGAGACCTCCAATGTGACTACTATGAACAAGGCTGGGATCCATATGTTCCTCCTGGTTCCAACCAAGAAAACAAATCCCTGCAGGGCTTCTGACAATTTCAGTCCTTACCCAGCATATTGACCAACAGAAGAACTAGATCCTCATCAAATCACTCAGCATCATGGCAACAGTATATGCCATAGCATTAGCCTTTCTTCCAACCTCTCCAGAACTCCTCACAGAAGACAACACCCTTCTCAGCAAGAAAGCAATCACAGAAGACCAGCCCTTGGGGTTCTACTCCAGATACTTCCTAGTTAAGGCAAGGTGGGGGAGTGAAACCCATCCTTGATGTGAGAGCCCAGAGCAAGTTCCTATTAATAAAAAGATTCAGAATGGGCAATCTCTAACAATGGGCAATCACACACAGCCAGGGTCAATCACCAAGTAGTGGGCTTTCTCAGTTGGAACTTGTTAGCAAGTCATGAATGAACTGGGTTTTTCTTGCATTCATCTTCCAATGTTGGGGAATATCTGCAACAGACTTATTTGTTATCAGTCAAAACAGGAAATGCAGTTCCTTTTGCTCCAAGATGCATGAGATCTACACTCACTGAGGGACATGTTTCAAACCCAGTGGACAGGAGACCTGCTATACACTTCCCCCCTGCTACCATTGATCCCAAGAGTCCTCTACAAACAAAGACTGCTATCCTAATAGCTCCCTTCTGGCCCAGACAATCATGGTTCCTGACACTACAGGCCATGTCTTACAACTGCAACATCCCCCTTTCAAGGGAACACAGCTTTCTTCTGCAGGGCCCATTCCTGCTTGTGAACATCGGAAGCCCGCATTTAACAGAATTGCTCATTCAATGACCAACAGGAAATTCCCTGAACCTGACAAAGGAGCCCTATTTAATTCCAGAAAGCCTGGCATTCCTAATGAGATAAATGGAAATATCTCTTTACATGGGCCCTTGCAAGACACTACCTGATGAACATAGATGCCATGAGAGATGTGGCTCTCAGAACAGCAGTCCTGCAATCTCTGTTCAACTGAGAGCTCACAACTGCCCAGTACCATAATGATGAAAACAGGGGTTGCACTTACCTGTAATTGTTGTTTATCGAGTGGTCAGTGGTGCTGTCACACAACCAGCCATCCTGCCCACTGTGGCTCTTAACACAATCTGATAACTTTACCTTACTCTAAAGGTGGCGGAGAAGAACTGAGGGAAGGATGCTCAGCATGGGGGAAACAGCATGGGGGAGGGAACAAGGCACCCCCCAATTACTTAAAATTGGATTAATAAGGTAGCGAGAGTTGAGTAATGGATAGAGAGCTAGACTTGATTCAGAGAGGCCAAAGTCTGAAGCTTCTCTCAGGTTGGCCATTGTCTGCCTCTGCATAGCAGCCCCAGACTTCCTTGGTAGTCTTCCATCCAAATACTTACCACAGTTGACCATGCTTAGCTTCTGAGATCTGATGAGTCTGACTAGTCCAGACCATCCAGGTAAGAGCCCCTCAAGATTACACAGAAACAAATCCACTAACTGCCAATATCTCCCATGAATGCTATCAAAAGTGTTAAACCGTTACGCCCTGTAATGATGTAAGAACCTAGGGGGGCCTTAATCAGATCAGTCTTAGCACACTTATCAAACTTCATTGCCCACAGATCTTTAAGAGAAGCCAGAACTAGCATACAACTGACATAAATTTATATCATGTGTTATTCTGATCTTCTGAAGGTTCTCAGCATAAAAAAGAGTATAAAAGCTTCTAAACACATAGAAAATTTACCAGTAGGCGAGAGATGGGTGCTCCTTAAGTGCTTGTGTTGGAAGCGCTGGAAGTTTCTTTAAGTCAGTCCTCACAACTTCATTGCTGAAAAAGAGGGCCCAGAAATGAAGGTCATTATGTAAGAAATTCACCAGGAGGCTTGATATGGCTGACTGACTGACTGACTGACTTTGGCCCCAACATCTGCTCTTCCATAATGAAAGACGCTGGGGGTTCTTTTTTCTTTCCTTTTATATATTTCACATTAGAGAGTAAAGTGACCTTTCCACTGTAGTATTAAAATCACAGCAAAGCCTCCACAGATGTCTGGATTCCACCCCTCCCCCAGTTTAAAAACATCAGCTCTGACTTGTAAAAACCACAAAAGTGCATTTTCGGAGAGAAAGAGATCCTGCAGGGAAATCTGCACTGAGTATGAAAAACAAGAGCCCTCCCCTTGATTTACTCACTTCCAAAAGGTTTCCAAAAAAAGCAGCAGTTTCCTAGAATAGCAACCTGGTGCTCACATCTAAGTAATACCTCCTCCCCACATTTAGAGTTTGCTGGAATATATCATCACTCCTCTATGGGAGCACCAGAGGAAATGTGAACCAGCACTAGAGAGGACACAGCTCGCCACTCCTAAAAAAGAGGCCAAATTCCTGGACTGGACAGGATTTATATGGAATGCTGCAGGACAAAGCACCACTTTTCTAAGTTCATTTAATAAGGGCCAAATGACACAATATATTTTTGGAAAGCCAGGTCTGCATTGACTGAACATGATTTGCTATCCCTCCAGCCACACATGAGGTCTGGGGAATGTCAACCAGCAGGAGTCCAATTCAACTGGGAACCACAAAGTGGGAGGAGTTTGTGTTTTCCAAAGCCACAAAGGCTTCTGGGGTGGGTGGGTGGGGGGGTCTGGCCCATTTTGGATCTGACCAAGCATAGAGTATTGTACACGCAACTCAGAATCGGGCAGATAACACCCAGGGATGACTTGCCAAAAATGTATCATGTAGTTTGGCCCACAGTTTTGCACAGGACGGCACCGTAAATTGATTAATAGCATGATTTTAATCAATTAATAGATTAACTAAATCTGCACAAATTTTTACATGACTAAAGTAATTCCTCTGAAGATAATAAATCTTTGGGGAATGCATATGGTTGCCAATATCCAAGTGGCAGTTGGAGATCTCTTGGGATTACAGCTGATCTCCAGGCAACAGGGATCAGTTTGCCTTGAGAAAATGGCAACTTTGGAAGGTGGACTCCACGGCATTATACCCCACTGAAGTCCTTAACTCCCCAAAATTCACCCTTCTCAGGCTCCATCCCTAAAACCTCTAAGTATTTCCCAACCCAGAGCTGGCAAGCCTAGGGATGTATGCTTATGACCTAGCAAGCACCACCTTAGACAATGCATTTCCTCCTGAAGGAGAGTAAAGAAAGAAAACCTCTTTTTATCATGGAGACAGCTAGCTTTGCAGTGTAGTGGCTAACAGTGGTGGACTCTAATGAGGAGAACCAGGTTTGATGCCCTACTCCCATAGGCGTAGCTATAACAGGGACATCTGGGGACAACTGCCCCAGGCGGCACCTGTTGAGTCACGAGGGCCCCCCCAGAAAATCGCCCCCCACACTTCTGCCAGCCAGCCAGGTGCAGAGCAGAGCAGAGCCAGCCGTTGCCCAGGCAGGCCTCGGCTGGCTCTGCTGCTGTCCGAGGAGGAGGTTGAAGTGAGCCAGAGAGGCCTCCACTTTTTTTCCTCCCTGCCGCTAGCCAAGATAAGTGGGGCATGGGGAGGCAGGGTGCGGGGCGGCATGGAGGGGTTGGGGCCCATGGGAGGCGGAGAACTGGGAGTTCGCCCCTGGCTCCATTTTCCCTAGCTATGCCACTGCCTACTCCTCCACATGAGCAGTGGACTCTTACCTTATGAACCAGATTTATTTCCCCACTCCTACCCTTGAAGCCTGCTGGATGACCTTGAGCAATTCACAGTTCTCTCAGAACTCTCTCAGCCCCACCTACTACACAAGCTGTCTGTTCTGGGGAGAGGGAGGAAAGGAGTTCGTAACCTACCTTGAGACTCCTTACAGGAGAGAAAGGCAGGATATAAATCCAAATTCTTCTACTAATATTAAAAGTAATTTGCATTTTAAACATCTGCTGGTCTCTTAATCTTGGGCACTCTGTCATTCCGCACTGCTAATAGAACAACTCTGATTTATATGACATGTCAACCATGGTTAAAACCCATACAGGCAGTTCAAGTGTCTTGCTTTAGGTAAGCATCATTCAGTGCATATGCAATAAAGCATCAGTGTTTAAGCACATGATAATGTCTGCACCACAGCCCAGTACCCACTGGTGCCATAGAGCATTATCATCATAAACTTGGCCACTGTCACCTCTAAACATTACACATAAAACTTGCACAAGTACATTCCACACAATACCAGAATTGTGACTGTGAGTTTTAAGCTAAGAAAATGCTGCATATCATTAGCATAATAGAAAGGTTGAAAGTGCTTGCAGCTCCCATCTGTGGGCTGTGGAAAGTGTTCACTTGAACAACTAGAGGCATAGGTGGGAGGAAAACAGTGGTGGGACTATGCAGCCTGGCTGGGTTTTAACATAGTGGGAAGGTTTGGAAAGGGGGGGGGGGTGGAATTTGAAATGCCCTGCAGTGTTGCGTCTCATCTGCATTGAGTACTGAGATGACAGGTTTTATGTTTCTCTGCCTCAGGCTTGTGCAAGTTGGGATCTTCCAAGTCAAATAGAGCCCACCCAGTCATACATAGTGGCCTACCAGGTGTTTGCTAAGCCATGTCCTTTTGCAACTGCAGGCAGACAAGGATTTTTTTTTTCACTAAATGTCTCTGCTGAGTTGCTTAATATGGATAATGGGCAATAATAAAGAAGTGTAATGTTTACTGTCTGTATTGCTGTGAAGCAATAGGAAAGACTCCTGGCATTCATTAATGAGCAATAATTGCTTTGCTGCAATTTCATTTCAAGGAATGAGAATTATCAACTGTACATTGTGTAAATACAGTGTTCAGTAGTAAATTACCCCACTCTGCTTTTCTTTCTGTCTGATTAGTGCCATTTGGGACTTTTTAATAGGAACACTCCCTTGTAAGTTTCTTGGCTTTAACTGCGGCCTCAGTTTTGCTTAGGAATGACACCACCCTGACCTGCAAATAGCATTTCTGAACAATTTTAAACTTTTCTGAGTTTATTTTGGCATCTCCGGCTCTAACCAACAGGAGTAACAAGCTCTGTATATTGCCATCAGTCATGGAGCTTGCCACTATATTTATTTACTTATTTGTTTAATCTGTACCCTGCCTTTCTCCCCAATGGGGACCAAAGCAGTTTCCTCCATTGTATCTTCACAACAACCATGGAAGGTTGGATAGGGCCAAGATCAGCCAGCAAGCTTCCATAGCAGAATGTGAATTTGAACCCAGGTCTCCCAGATCTGACTCAAAACACTCTAATTGCTACACTACACTATTGTGGCCAATAGCCATTCATTCATCTAGACCCCCTTTAAAACCGCCTAAGTTAGTCATCATCAGAAGAAAATCCCACTAAATGCAATGGAGCTTACTCCCAGCTAATTGTATATAGGACAGTGGCCTACAAATATCTCTAGCTTCAGCTCACTGAAATTAGCTCCCCAGAGCCATTAGTTTGGTGACTTATCATTTGTGAACATTCCATGTTTTAAAAACAGTATCCTAGATCTCTGGATATCTGGAGTAATATGCTGCTGGCAGAAAGGGGCTTGGATGAGCAAAGGCAACACTACTGAAGCTGTGGAAGTAAATTGGCCCCCAGTTGGCTCTTACATCTGGGCCTACCATCTAACGTGACTCTCCGCCTCCCTCTCTCTTTTCCCGGGGAGAATTTTAAAATTGGGGTTGGCGGACGCCTCTTTTACTGCTATCGCTGTTTTAATGGTTTTAGTAACTTAATTTATATTTTTGTGTTGTACACTGCCCAGAGCCCTTCGGGGATGGGGCGGTATAAAAGTTTAAGTAAGTAAGTAAGTAAGTAAGTAAGTAAGTAAGTAAGTAAGTAAGTAAGTAAGTAAGTAAGTAAGTAAGTAAGTAATAAATAAATAAATAAATGCTATGAGTGTGAAAGTAGAATCTGAATAGTGCATGTGGGTAGCACATGAATATGCATGTTTCTTGGGATATGTGCAAACCACTGTGTGTGCATGTCTGTGTGAGACAGAATGGACCAGGTATGAACAAATAAGAAGACATGGACATAAAAAAGGTATTACACACAAAAATGTGTATCTGCAAATATGCATTGCTCTTCGCTTGTTCGTGCATGTTTGATAAGCAACAGATGTTTTAAGAGCAAAATATTGCTGCATCAAGTTCTCAAGACTGTGCTTTGTTGCTGGCACAGTTTGGCAACAACCCTTCCTCTGGGCCTGCTCCAGTAAACTTGTATGATAAAATGTCTAAATGCTTCTTCCTGGCCCAGCAACAATACAGTACTGTTATGACTCAGCAAAACGGAAAGTTTTCAGGTTGAGAAAGCAAAGCAAGATCAGGCTTGTATTTTGTTGTCACAGGCATGGAGGGACAATGCACCAGGTCATAGAATTTTCTCCCTGTCAGCTCTTGCACATCTAAAGGTGGCAGAAAAGACATTTGTGGTGCATTTTACAGCCCTCCGTTCAGGAAATAATATATTTTGGGGTGGATTAAAGGTTTCAGATTTGGAATGGTTGCATTTAAAAGCCCTCTGTATTCACAACTCAATTTTTCTCTTGAAGACCTAAGAGACAGGCAAGAACATCACCTCAACACATACTGCGGGTTCTGTCAGGATCAACCTCTTCCCCACTCCCACAACACAGCATTAAAAGTTCTGCCTTCCACATTGTTGCCACAGGGATGCTTGTATTCATCACCTCTGCAAAGGGCTATTGAATCCAGGTCTGTCAGAGGAAAAATGGGCCCTAGAACCAGCTGTTGACATTTACGTGATTCACGAGCCCAGGTACCCATCTTGTTCTTTTCAGTGATCTTTTAAATTAATCTAAAAAAGAGAATTCGAAGCCTAAAATAGTTGTGGCTTGGAAAGCCACAATGCTGATTAGATTGGAAAGCCACAAGGCTGCTTACTACACTTCCTTGGAAATTTCGTTCTACTGTTCTAAGGAAGACTGTTAAATGTACTGTAGTTTCCAAGGCAACTGTAAACAATGAACACACAAACCATCTTATTTCCCATATGTAGTCTAGCAAAAGGTTGTATTTTTGAAATAAATGACATGGAAACATAACAACTAACAGATGACAACCGTAAGAGATCTAGTGTACAATTTACAAGGCATACGTTCTCCTGAATGGCCACCAAACTCTCTTTAAAGGAATTTAGATGAACAAGGTTCAAGAAAAACTCACCTGGAAAAATCGCCTTTTGCTTCCTGTGAAATGACAGAAAGGGAATAGAGGGAGGGAAATATTATTTAACATGTATACAAAATGAATAAATAAGCATTTGTATTTGTCTTCTAGACATATTAGAAATTTTTCTTATTTTAATGAACTGAACTTCACATTAAATTATCACCAGAGAGTTTACGTTTTTTTTTGGTACTGGAGCCCCCTGGTCCCTAAGATAGTTTAAATTTATAAAGAAGATTGCACCCTCTGAAAGTCTGACTGGTTAAGACATAGTTAATGATGTTAAGAGAGCCTGGATACAGACTCTATCTTACGAATCTAAGAAACGCTTTGCAGAATCAGACCAAGGCCCCTTCCGCACACGCAAAATAATGCGTTTTCAAACCACTTTCACAACTGTTTGCAAGTGGATTTTACCATTCCGCACAGCTTCAAAGAGAACTGAAAGCAGTTTGAAAGTGCATTATTCTGCATGTGCAGAATGAGCCCAATAGATATCCTATTTTGCAATCTTTGCAAGAATCCCAGTTACCTGTGGGACACCTAGGTAATCACTGAAAACCGGCCAGTAGACCATGGCCCACCTCCTGCTAACTCTTGTGTTAAGCCATAGTACTCATTTTAAAACAGCTCTACACAAATTTAATTAAATGTTTCTAACTGACCAAGAAGCTTTTCAAAATTACAGTTCTGTGAGCAGGCATGTGGACTTCAAATATATGTTCTGAGGAATGGCCCAAAACTACACTTCCCAGTATTGTTTGGAGGCATTTAAGACCAAGCCCAGGCTGCTCACCTTTAGGGAATACGAAGTTACTTTAGGTAATCATTAAGAGATTGGAAGAGATCTGGTTCTTTCTTTTTTCTTTCAGTCTAAAGGGATGCCAGAATAAGCTAAAATAGGAATATGTGGGTAAGCAAGACAGTAAAACATTTTGGAGGCTAATAATGACTGTGGACTAATTTACTAAGCTGAATAGAATCATGTTTGTAACAAAACAGTGCCCTAAAATTCTGGTGCAGGTACTGCATAAAGTCAATGGTTCATGGTGTGCTTGTCTTTGAAAGTTTGATTTCACTATAGCTAAATGCAAGCAGAGATGTGCTTCTATCAGGGTTTGGGATCGCTTTTGTAAGCTACATACCGTTGGGACAGCTCAGTTTCTGGTTCTATTTTCCTTTGGATGCAGTATCCTTTTGTAACACTTGCCCTTCCTAAGCAACCACTCCTGGGAGCATCAAATGGTTGTTTTAGATATTTCACTAGTGAGAACATTGTGATGAACTCAATGCTCAAAACTCAAGACTTTCACTTCCCGAATTGTAACACATTTCTGCGTGAGGCTTTTTGCTATGGGATCAAAGTCAATGTTCTGAATGTTAATAGTGGAGGGTTCTTATCTGAAGAGGTATTGGGAGGCACTGATTCACAGAAACCTCTCACTAGACTAGTGCTAAAGGGCTGTAGGATACACAAATGTCAGGAATATTTCCAGGCCCTTCTGTAGATCTTGTGTATTTCACTAATGAAGTCTGGAAATCTTTTTGCTTCAGGGAATAGAAAAATGTGTAGGCAGCAAACAGTATACCTGCTTCACATATGTAAATTATTCAACAATTCACATCAATGAAAGTTTCTCTAAGCTCAACAGAAAACGCACATTGCCAAAATCTTGTAGTATCTGGCTTTGATAAATCTCCAAAGGCTCGTGGGCACGGGGTTTTTTTGCAGCACAGAGCATAACACAGTTTGAACTGAACTGTAAGAATGTCTAGCTTTGGACTAACTGCATATACATTGAAAGTACCATGTGCCCATGAGCTTTTGAAGATTTATCGAAGCCAGACTGAGTTTCTATTGAGCTTAGAGAAGTTTTCGTTGATGTGGATTGTTGAATGATCATATACTTTGACATATATTTATAGAGACTAACTGAGGCAGTAGTTGTCTCATAGTCCCATTTGTAGATTCTGTTCACATGAGTGGTTGAGTAAAGTATTAAGTTGTTCAGTCCGACTGATCACTAGCCATTGTCTGTGCATCACTTAGAAAGAAGTCTTCTTCAGAACAACCATCTGCTTTGGTTTCAGAAAGAAGGGACTCCATCTCCCACTTTGAACAGGAGTATTTACAATATCCTTTGACTAGGCCTGTTGAGAGCCACCATGGCCTCCTCCATGACCCTGACCCAAACTAAATATAGCAAAACAAATCACTTTGCTTGCTGTTACCATTAGTTTACAGGAGTAAAAGGACTGGCCTGACTATCCATCTGTCTATTTATGGCAGGCATAACTCATCAGAGAATAAAGTTAAGGGGCTCAAAATTGGCCACCAGCTTCAGGATGACTGTGGGAGTTCCAAGGCCAAAACTGAAATACATGAGAATAGCCTGGCCCAGTTGAGATAGCCCACCTGTTTGTGGCAGCCATAGCTCATTGGAAAATGATGCTATATGTTTGAAAACTGCTCACCAACCTAAGAATAATGGACAGTGTCAAAAATGAAGGGAATGAGAATACTCTGTACTAGGTTATCTTCACAACAGGCAACATGTAATAAGAGAGCTTGTAAGCAACTGGTCATGTGTCTCTAATGACCAATCTGTCACGTTGACAACACTTTCAGCTAGCTAGATCTACCTCACAGGGTTGTTGTGAGGATAAAAGGGGAACAGGAAAACAATGCATCTTTGGGTCCCATTGGGGAGGAAGACTGGGTATGACATTTGTTATAAATCTAATTTTAACAAAATTGAAAAGATTGTGTCATTTGTCATATAGCAAAGCAGCCTTTACAAAGGGCTGTAATATCTTCAACCAACACAGCAATAATGACAGCCCAGTGCCTGAACAGGGTGTTCTAACTTCTGTCCCACATGTACAAGCACTAAAACAGATAATGCATGTAAAGTGGGGATCATTTACTACTTTGTTAGGTAATGGAGAAATATTACCCCCCCTTCTTTTAACAAAGGTTTGCCATTATACTATTAAAGTACATTCTGTTGCCAAGCAGAATAGAAATGAGAAAGGAGTTTCAACCAAGACTTGAAAATAGATGGAGAAGACATGGAAAAATTAGGCTGAGGGAGAGAAATAGGAATGAGAGAACTGTGCAAAAGGGGGAGAGACATTAAGGAAATGAGAGGGAAAGTTAGTTTTTTTAAAAATCTTGCTACAACACATCAACTATTTTGTTTTGCAAGATTTGGCTGAGCTGGGTGCAAGGAAATCCCAGGGTGGCTTGCCAGGACAGACTGGGAGTGGGGAGGTGGTGGTGCCTGGACTGGTAAGCCTGCAGCAGGGTGGCATGGGTGCCTGTCTGCCAGGCCACACTGGGAACAAGGTGTGTGTGTGTGGGGGGGGTGCCGCAGTGGGCTCAAGGGCCTAATAAGCCTTCTAAAGGAGTTGCATCCAGTCCCTGGGGCTCCTGGGCTAGACAGTTGGAGACAACTACCTTGTTAGTAAGCTGAAGGGTGCCAACTGCTGTAGCATGCTGGCTTGTTTTGCTCCAATGCAGGCTTGGTTCATAGGCATCTGTTAGGCAAATTTGCTTCAGCCTTCCAGAAAGGTGAGTCTAGAACCAGAGACGGAGCAAGGGGGAAAAATTCCCAGCTATGTTTGTTGTGCACTGGTGCGTCCTCTGCCCCTGCTACACCCCCATCCCACCAGGCCCTGGAATACCCCCACCACGCGCCCGCTACACTACTGCAGGGGCGCACACCTGGTGTGTGCCCCTGTCCCATGTCTCCTTGGAGCTACGCCTCTGCCTGGAACATCTTTTCTGTGCTCAGGCTTCCCTGTGCCCCTAGTGGCTGTAGACACAACTGCACCAAAAGGAAAATAATTGGAAAAGCCAGATGAAGTTGCTGGCTTCAAGGGTCCTCAGGCTGACTAGGGCCCTCAAATTTTTCACCCAGCTTCCCTCTCAGCAGTGCTGTCTTTGACCCACCTATTATTTGCAGCAGATCAGCCATGTATGGGATTGATACTGAAGTCCCAAATTTGGCTGTCTGCCTGGGATTGCAAATATGGGGGCAGGAAGGGAGGGATTGTTAAGCATTACCAGACCACAACACAGAGAGTGTTTATAAGCAGGTCTACTCAGAAGCAAGTCCAATTTATTCAATAGGTCTTACTCCCAGGAATGCGTTCTTGGGATTGCAGCTCTCGTCTTCCAATGGTCAGCAATTATATAGTCCACCTTTAATCTCTTGGTTACTGGTAATGTCCTCTGGCCAAAGTTGTCTGTGCACAGGGGGCCCTTCCTGCATATGAACCAAAGCACAACCTTTGTTCAGCAGGGTTGTGTTGTATTACATCTGATTCTTTCTCCTTTCCATCCTGCTCTCCCCTTCTGAAGTAGTTATACTTTGGAGGTTTTACCAGGCTCCTGCTGTAACTCAAATTAATTGATTGCTAAAGCTCAGAGGAAATGTTTGTGTCATGTCTAGAACAGAATTTACAACTGTGTTTGTTAATTCCAGTTAATTGACAATCAATTAACTGGGGCTACAGTGGAAGGAAAAAAACAGTTTCTTCATAGTACCCTTGGGGCTGGCGAGTGCCTTTCTTGCTAATTATATCACAGGGATGGCTTCTAGATAGTTATTTTGTTTTGTTTTTAAAGACTACAAAAGCTAGTGGAGCTTTTCTCAAGCTTGTCTCTGTTTTACAATGGGGTTCTGCAGGCACAGTGGTTTTAAATGGGTTTTAATTCCTCTGGCCACTATATGTGAAAATTGCAAAATGCCACTGATATAATATTTTGTGCCTGTCTGGAGCAAATATGATTCATGAAATAGGATGCTAAAAGTAGGAGTAGGAAAGCTATGTTTGTTGTCCCTCCCTTGATATATAAAATAAAAATCAACAAACTCTTTTCCCCTTGGAAAAAAAGTGCAAAATCTTTGTTTTGGGTGGACCTTCAGATAGACAAAACACCCTAGAGCTGGGTACCCGAGATGGGAGGAGGGCGCAGTGCTTCTGTCTACAACACTAAGGCAATACCACACATTGCTAACAGTCCCCAGGCAAAGAAGTAGAAAGCTAGGGAGATGCTATGATCCCAAAGTAATCATCCTGGGTGGAACCTATATTGATTTTAAGCAGAGGTGAGAGCAGAGCACATACCTTCATTTTTTTAAATGCACATTTATCCCAGAGCTAAGAAAAACAAGCCACCCAGAAGAACTTCCTTTATAACCTGCTACTCTTAGGGTCTCCACAGACATAATAGTTACACATGCTTCAAGTTATCTGCATAATTAAGTCACAGATGAAAATCAGGGTATGAAATAGTGGCTTAAAGAAAGTTGAAAACTATGGTTTGTTCTATGAAATATTTCAGCTAAGCAAGCAAACCATAATTATGCCTGTTCCTGGCCTTTCCAAATTCCAAACTTCCTGCTTGCAAGGAAACAGGGAAATCTTTCTAGGAAATTCCCTGACTTGTGAAAGCTGATTGATGGCTCCATTGTTCTTTTAGAATCCCAGTGAGTGTTAATGTAGCATCAAATTATGGTTGAGGTCTGCATGATTTGGAACCTACCTTGGCAAATGTAGCCTATCAATCATGTATGATAGCTCAACATGGGTTAAAAAATGTTTGCTTGTTATCTCCCTCTGCAAAAAAGGGGGGAGAGGGGCTATTGTGAAGACCTACACAACTGGTAAGCTTTGTATCGCTTGGTGGGTCACAAGTTATACAAGGATACTCTGGAGAATCTGCACATGAGGGGAAAGGCTGTGAATAAAGAATCCATTGTGTATTTTTTTCTTCTTTCCCTGGCAGGAAATCTGTCCTGAAAGCAACAACTCCGGATTGAGTACATGATGCTGGCCTTCTAAATTGTCTTAACAAAATCAGACAACTAGCAACCCAAATGAACCCAACTACTGAAATAAGTAAAATACTAACAGCTGCAGCAAAAGGGTAATCCCTTTCTGTGTTTTTTCCTATTGCAAAATAGATCTCTTCTGCATGGAGACCATTGTCCATATTGCTCTCACTGGTGGTGTGAATACAGAGACTTTTGGAGTGGGAGCAAGGCATCCACAGATAAGTTTCTCTGCAGTGTCCTGGCCTTGGCTCTCCACAGTTGCCACACCACTGCATTTTTTCAAGCTTAAAAAAAGCAGTAATAACCAAATTACAATACCATTATAAAGATTTCTTGCAACAATGTGCTAGCTCCCAGCTTTAATTTTTTAAATAAAGCCTCCAGCTCTTTTTCTGCAGCCTACACTTTCCCCCTTAAAACTCCATAACTACAAGAGTTTGAGATTTACTTTGAAACATGATGAAAGCTGGGAGCAAGAGCGCTATTGTAATAATCATTATTATACCATAGAAATGCTATGGCGGTCTGTCAGTTACTGATTTTTTTAAAAGCCAAAAGAAAGTATGGCCGTTTCCACACGGGCATTAAATGGCGACCTGGAGACGGCAGGGCCGAAGTACCTAGGGAAACAGCTATTCGCATCGGGGCATGAAGCTGTAATGCAGCC
Source organism: Sphaerodactylus townsendi (assembly GCF_021028975.2). Taxonomy (NCBI): domain Eukaryota; kingdom Metazoa; phylum Chordata; class Lepidosauria; order Squamata; family Sphaerodactylidae; genus Sphaerodactylus; species Sphaerodactylus townsendi. Next base: position 91,115,215 of record NC_059430.1, on the reverse strand, counting down.
GCCACGCCTCTTCGTACAATCTGGCCGCCTTGAAGTCGGCAAGTTTTCCCCAGAGCGCTTCCCAGCGCTCTTTTTGGGGAAACGCCGCCGTGAAGCTGCTGCCGAGCGAATGGCAGCGTTTCATCGGCGCGCTTCCCCACCCGGCATTCTTACCTTGTCCCCGGAACTCGATTGCTGCCGCCGGTGGCCTGGGGACACGATCTTCTGCCCTGCGCTGTTGGAGCAGGCGCCGCGAGGGTTAGGGGTGTAGTCCCTGTATTCGGCGACGCCGCCAGGAGGCCCGGGGACATGCCGGGTCCGTCATATACCGGCGCTCCGTGGTGCTGGTTGCCCGGCTGTTCCCAGGACCGTCCGTGCGGACGGTCCCAGCGTTGTCGGGTGGGCGTCAGAAACGCCAACCCGGCCGTTTCCGCCTTCGTGTGGAAACGGCCTATGTTTGTGTGTGTGTGTGTGTGTGTGTGTGTGTGTGTGTGTGTGTGTGTATGGGGCGGGGGGAGGGTGGGTAATGGCTGCAGCAGGAGGTGTTGTAAGGAAAATGACTCCTGCAAAAATTCACAGCACCACATGTCCAAGTGTGCTTTGACACCACTCTTTCGAAAAAGACAGTACCATACCCTGGCTGGGGAAAGACTGTACCAAAGTCAGAGGAACACACAGAAGCAAGAAAAACAGAAGATTTCACATGGCTATTTCAGAAAGAAGCACTGCTATAGGGATACATCCATGTGGAGACAGTCATGGGCAGTGCGGTGATTCTGAGTCTCAGTCTTGCAAGTCTTCCCCATGTCAGCATACATGACCCAATGTCATGTTTAGACCAGGAATTCTAGCAGCTTGCTCCCTGCTGAACTAGTGGATCGCAGAGGGAAGTAATGCAGCAATTAATAGATCTTGCAAGAGGCACCATCTCAATCTGTACACACACACATGAGCAGAGGAGCCAGCAACTGTTCTTAGGCCTTGTAGAAAATTAAAACACTATTCTTTACATATGGTATCTGCAACCTGGTTCTTTTAAAGGGCAAATGATAAATATTGATACATAACAAACATCAAGTGATCCAATAGTGATCTTACCGGTATGGATGTATGTAGCTGAAGTCAAAAGACAAATTCTACGATAACCTCAGTTGAGCTCCTTCTTCTTATGAAAAAAAATAAGAGCATGCCTATGTGGAAAGAAATGGCTTTTTGAGCTCTTCCAGCAATAAGTCTTCTCTCCAATTTACGTTACAGATTTCTACAGCCCACTTGAGCTCCTAGTTCAGAGCTTGTATAAACTCACACCTCTGTAACTTACAGTTAAACTATTCTTTGGTATCTTAAGGAAGTTGGTTATGTCTCCTATGTTATATCACACAGATGTAACAGTGTTTGGGGATGGAGAAACTGCCATTTGGATTTTCTGTGCTAAACCCCAAAATATCTCAGTGTACTCCACAAATAAGAAACCAGCAAGCGATAACCGCTCCTCTCCCAAAATATTACGGAGACAAACTGTAGCTCTGCAATGATTCTGGGATAAAACAAACTTACTCCAAGACAATAGTGCACAAATATAACGCCAGCACACAAAACTAGTGACCACATATTAGGGGAAGAGGGTTCTGGCACACAGCCAGAATCAAGCCTAATCTCCCCACCACCCCATGGGGGGAATCTTCCCTGTATTCAGTTCTTACACCAACTCACACCTCAAGGAAGGTGGCTCACATCTGAAAACGACATTTTTACAGCAACTGTGTTTAGCATGTCTTGACATTAAATAACTCTTCTGGGAGTTAGTCAGACCTTCCAGAAACCATGGATGGTACACGCGCTGAAATTAGTGACACTTGGACAGAGCTTTGATTTCAAGTTCAACGTTTGTCTAAAATAGTGCACCCCACAGCTGTTCCGGTTGGCTGGAGGCCAGTCATTGTTTGCCACACCTTGTTATGGCTAAGGGCCTTCCAAAGCCTTATACCACACATAACGGTTTTGTGTCAAGGGTCTAGTATCTGAGAAATATTGGATTTTACTTCATGACACAAAGGCACAAGGTCTCCAGCCAAAGATCCAATTGGTTATTTCAAACCAAGAACTATAGCCTTTTCCACTTTAGCATCTGACAAGTTTATCTCTGCCTTATTTTCCCTTCCTTTGTTATGCTCCTCAGGTTTCCTTCCCTCTGGGCTACTACCCATTCCTGTTTCTTGGCCATCGTAGGCTAGCAGCCTTCTCATGTCTTTGCCAGTTACTCTTCCTGTACTCAGCCTTCCCTTTTGCTCCTTTCCCATCTTTAGGATCAAAGCAATTAAGCCATCAGGAGTCAGGGTCCTTCCTACCTGCCCTGACAGTTTGTGACATTTGGGCAGCTCAGCCAATCACTGCCAAATATTTCACCATCATGACTCCCACAGAAGAATCTTTAAATAAATCACCATCACACAATCACCGCTGAAATAATTTTTTACTTTTTGGCCTCTTGGTATTTTATAGTTGAATATTTTCCACTCCTGGCCTCCCACGTTAAAGGCTGGAGCTGTGAGGGTTTCTCTGTTGTTCTAATGGAGGGCTCGAACCTCAAAATGATTACTTTGCATGCCCCTGTGGGACTTTCATATTCAAACCTTTTGACTGAATTGTTTTAACTCTCCTGGAAAGAAAAACAGCACAAAAATCCTGAGATCTAAAATTAGATAAACACAATAATATATGCCAGGCAAGAGAAAGGACACGCCTCATTTGACAAGCCATAATAACTGCTTCATCTGCCTCTGGCAACTCCGAAGCAACAAACTGCACCCAGGTGCTCTGTGCAGCCCTCTCCAGCTGTACCAAAGCCAGCCTAACACCTCGCCTCATTTTGCCAATAAAAACCCATTTCAGCCACTCTCAGAAGAGCATTTAGGACAAAGAGGCTTTCTTCCTTTTACTCTTCCCCATTTGTGTGCCAGTTGCAGGGCTTTTGTGTGTGGATAAATTGTTTAAGTAGTGTGGTTTCGCTAATGAGATGCATCGATTAAATATAATAAAATCCAAGTGAGAACAAGACAAAAAAAAGGTTGTGTTGACTTGGGGATAGACCACATTAGAACCACATTAGAACTTAGTACCAGCAGGGTTACCTAGTTATATTTAGCTTTGCACTGTCTATTCTGAGTGATGGCAGCTCTTTACAGACTCAGGCAGTGGTAGGCATTTCCCAACACTTTCTGCTTGGGGCCCTCAAACAGGAGACAATCACAGACTGGATGTTGTGGGCTCAGAGTCAGCCAGTCAGGAGTCCTCTGATGAGGAGCACTGGCAGGATGACTCCACTGTGCCGGAGCCCCAGTCAACTGGGCCTCAAGCACAGCCAGAAGCCTCACAGGATGCAGACAGAGCAGGCCCAAGTCAGGGATTGGAAGGCAGAGTGTTCCCAGAAACATCTCCAGCCACTGAAGACCAACCTAGCAGTCCATCCAGCTCACCTGAGTCTGTGAGGCAGCTGAGATTACATACCCAAAGGAACTGCAGTCTAAAAGGCGCAGTACACATTTGGAAGCCATAAGGCAATGAAGAGAATGCTGTGAGTCTGCTCAGGATCAAGACTGAGCCACAGCACAGACATAGCTGCTTGCAGACAGCCTTCGTTTCCTTCTATCTGAGCACGTTGAGGCCAGCAAGACACCTGGGGCAGGGACAAGGCCAGGGAGAGTGAGCTTCTCCTCGGCCCTTGTCTCTGCTGCCAGTGTCTTGCCGGACTCGGTGGCACTTGGATGGAGGAAAGTCCTAGTGGTGCTGAGGCTGGCAAGACACTGGGGCCAGAGACAAGACAAGGAAATTAGTTTGCCCTCTTGCCTGGTCTTGTCCCTGCCCCCAATGTTTTGTGGGCCAGCCTTGGCACGCACCTTTGAACAAAAATATGATTTTTAAAGGCACCAAAAAGATTTTTTGTGGTAACATCAGCTAGGGCTATAGTGACCATCCATCCCGCTTTTGGCGGGACCGTCCCGATTTCTACCACTTTCTCCCGCGTCCCGCGGCACTTTTTAAAAGTCCCGATTGTTGCCCAATCTCCCCCTCCTCCCTTGCCCTGCCAGGGAGTCCGAGACAGGGCGCCCGAGAAACCCTCTTGCCCGTCTGGGACGAATGCTCTCTCCTTCTTGCGCTGTCAGCTAATGCTGAGGAGCAGCCGAAGAGAGTTATCAGGTGTAGGAAACAGGAAGGAACGCATCTTCAGAAGGCAGTGCGGCAGAACGAGAGGCTGCCGCACTGCCTTCTGGGGCGTTCCCCTGTTTCCCGCCCTGTACTCTTCAACCGAGGCAGGGCAGCCCCTCCCCGACTAACTTGCACTAGAAGCTAGGGGCATAGGGCCGATGAGGACATCTGGGGACAAATGTCCCGGGCGGGACTCCTCGCCATGGGCATGTGAGGGGCGGAAAATCGCCCACTCACCCCCCTCTTGTTGCGTGTGTTGGTCTCGGTGAAAGCGCCGTTCATGTCTGAGGGGTGTGTCCAGGCTGCTGCCCGAGTGACGGGGAGGCAGAGGGGGCGGGCCTTCCAGCAGATGCAGCCCAGCCCAGGAGAAGAGCAGTTGAAGACTGAAACCGAGAGAGCCTCTGACCTGTAATCGACTCGAGAGACAGAGCAAAGCCTCTGCAGCCAGGGAGGAAGGAGGTTTGAAGTAAGCCAGGCTGGCCGCAGCGGAGCGAAGGCGTGGCAGTGGTGGCAGTGAACTTGGTTTCCCCTCTCCTGTGGCTGCTCTCAGCATTTGAACCCGGCTCAGACGGATTCCAGGCTGTCAAGCAGCTTTTGTGCTTTCTCTTCTCCTCCGGCTGGTGGATAGGGGCAGAAATCCAGCTGGATCCTAAACCTGCACTTAAGTTGGAAGGGAATCCCTTTGCATTCAAGATTTACTCCCCAGAGTATTTGCGCCCAGCACCAGAAACGAGAGCAGCTGCTGGGAGGAGTTGGAATTGAGAGAGGATGCAGAGGGAAGCCCCCCAAGGGCTTGCATTGTGTTGGGATTGAATTTGACTAAAGACTTCCCCCTTCCCTGTCTTGCCTTGTTGGGCATTGTCTTTTTTATTGCATGTATGCTACTTGCAAAATGCCCATTTTTGTGCCTGCAACTTCCAAAACATCAAGTTACACTGGGTATACGTGTGCAAAAAATTCCAGGGTTGCACCATGTTGCATGGCGGGGGCCCCTCCCTCCTTGCAGATTTACATTATGTTTTGCATTTTGTGCAGCGGTTGCAGAAAGGTTCCCGGTTTACACACATTATTACAGGGTGCACATTCCACAGAAAGACTTCGGCTTTTTTTTGCCTGGGGGAAAAAAAACAGGGAAGGATGAGTGCAATGGACTTCTTGCCATTTCATTGGTGATGCAAAGATATGAAGCAAGACTAATTTGGAACCGGGTTGTTACCCCGCTTGGCTCTCCTCCTTCGCTTTTGCAATAAGTTATCCCTTTCTCAGCTGCCTGCCCTCCCAGCTCCTCCCTCCCCTCTAGTGCCTCTGCATCGCTTGGGATCCCTCTTTGCAGGCAGAGACTGGAGACTCCCATGAAACTCAGGGCAAAAGGCAAAGGCTAGGTGAGGGGCAAAGGGGCGTTTCAAAAGGCTTCACTTTCTCATTGGGCATAATGCGTAGGTTTGGCACGTGCTCATTTGGGCTGCTCAAAGGGGGATCTGTGCGCGGGAAGCTGCTTAATGGATTCTACCAGATCTGGGTAACCTTTCGGGGCAGGGGAAGCCTCCCAGCTGACCCACAGCCCAGCAAAGCGGTTTCCAGGTGGAGGACTGGAAGAGCAGCCACGGAGCCCAGCCTCGCCAACTTAGCCGTCCCTGGAGCAGACGGCAGACTCTCATTTTCTCCAACAGGCAAGAATCTGAGTCCAACTGCATTGGGAGGGAGCAGAGAAAACCTCTGTGCATCTGCTCCAGCCTCACTTACTCACAGAAAGGTAATCTAAAGCTACCTGGCAAAGTGCCTCCCGTGCTGATCTTGTGGGAGCTGCTTGGGAAGGTGATGAGGACTTTAGATTCAAAACTACCATTCTGGGCATGTAGAGGTGTTCAGCTGCCCCCCCCCCATCCCCCCCCCATATCTTGATGTAAATCCTCCCAGGCTTTTCAGAGATCATTACAGGGATCCCTTATGTCTCCCTGAGGAGGAGAAATGCAGCGAGGGGGAAGAGAGAGAGAGAGATCCAAGACCTCACTCAGCAACCGGCAGAGCTTTTTTTTCTGGAGGTTGTAGTTGGTCCCACATCCCCCCCTCCCTTTATGCTTTCACTCCTATTCACCTGGCAAAAGTTGATCAAGGATACTGGTCTCCCATTGCCATGATTGCTATTTCTTCTGCAAAGGAAGTGTAATGCGGGGGCGGGGGGGGGGAGTTGCATTAGCCCATCATCCACCAGGAATAATATTCCATAGTGTTGCCTGGGGCAGAAATAAGCGCTGTCCTCGCTGTGCATGTTTTGAGTGTGTGGTGTGTGCGATGGCACTCCTCCTCTTTTTTCCCTACTATCAGGCAGCAGTAGTGTCCTGCCTTTCCCTCCACTCATCCTTCTGCACACACAGCCAGAACTAGTAAAATGGCCTTTTGGAAAGCCTGTTGTTCTTCCAGAGCCTCTAGAAACCCAATTCTTGAACAAATCATGCCTGACTCTGACATGAGGGATGAAAGGTTTAGTAACAGCTTAAGAACATAAGAACAAGCCTGCTGAGACTGCAGACCAGAGTCCATCTAGTCCAGCTCTCTGCTACTTGCAGTGGCCCACCAGGTGCTGCTTTGGGAGCTCCACATGCAAAGATGTGAAAGCAATGGCCTGCTGCTGCTGCTCCTGAGCACCTGGTGCTGCTAAGGCATTTGCGATCTCAGCTTGAAATCTCCTCTCCAAACTAAAAGAGGTCCCAAAGCAGCTGCAAGCGCCTCATATTCTCATGCTGTCTCTCTCTGTCTCTCTTTCTCTGCTACTCAATGATGACGATTATCAGTGATAACTAAGAATGATGTAATGTGGGATGATGATAGGAGTGATAATGATGTTAATGTTAAAAAAATGTGCCTAGTTTGGTTTTAAAAAAGAAAATGGAAAAAAATATTTCTGTAGCATTGCAGCCGGTGCAAGAAGTCACCTTCAGGCTTATGATACAGGAAAGCATTTTAGCTGTTTTGGGAGAGGAATTGATCTTTTAGAGGAGTGCATTTTGCATTTAGTTTTGTGAACCTTATCTTTTACTGTGTTCTTATTTAAATATTAACTTTATATAGAAATAATAAACTTCACTTTTCGGGTATGTCATTTTTTTAATATTTAAAATGGCTCATTAGGGCAGCTTAAACCAGTTTGTTATATTATTTGAATCCGACCTCACCAGAACTGGATTTATTTAAATTATTTGAATCCCACCACTGCTGCCCTAGATTCCTCTGTCTGGCAGCTGGAGAGCTAGGAAGAGTGGCTCTCATCTCAGAGACCAGAGAAGCGGGGGGCAGGCAGAGGCGGCAGAGGGAGTGGCTGGCCTGGCTTCCTTGTTGCCCCCCAGCTGCTCTGTTTGTTTCTCTGCTCACACCCGTGCTGGCAGTGGATCCTGCCTTAACAAGGTCCCCTATATCTGAAGCTGCCTCCTCTCAGCTCCAGTAGGATGGGGAGGTCCTCCTCCCTGCTATTTCCAGTCTGTAACTCATCAAGAGATGGAAGGGAGGAGTTTTGGACTCCAGCTGTATCACTGGCAAACTCTTTTAAAAACTTTGCTTAGTAGGAGAAACCCTATTTTCAGCAAGACTGGGAAGGCCAAAGCACTGCCTGTAGATGTTCAATAGTTTCCTCTCTCTGATACTTCCACCCCTTCCCACCGTCCCCCCACCGCAAGCCACCCCTTCTCATCTCCCCCACCCCTACCTATCCCTTGCCACCTTCTCCAATCCCTACCAACCCTTGCCTCCCTCTCCCCCCCCCCTAGGTGGAGGCTGGCATCGATTATGAGGGGTGGTGATTTTCAGGGGTGACAGTGCAAAAAATCATTGAGGGATTCATATTTTCCAGGCAGAGTTTTTGTGCCACTGTGGTGCCACAGAACATGGAATGCAGGATTATTGTGTTCAAAGCTTATGTGGGCTAGGAGTTTCAGCTGTGATGTACCTAGTGATGATTTTGGGATGACCAAGTGCAAAAGTCATCAGGATCCATGAGGATCCATATTTTTCCAAAGCAGGTTTTGTGTTTGAATGCAGATAGTATTGTAATATATATTTTTTAGAGATTTCAACATAAGTACAATTTTACAAATATAATACATTAAGAATTATGTAGTAGTATTATTTTTATTCTTTGGCATTATTTCTCATTTGAGTGAATTTTTTTAGTAGATTGCAGTAAATGCCGTTTAAAAGATAATGAAAATTTTCACAAGAATTTGTTAAATTATATTTCACACATAAAATGGCTTCTTCAAAGTCTCAGACACTTAATTTGTGATTTCCTTCTGATGATGCACACTTTATTTACATGTGTACATGAAATCCCACTGACTTCCAACTATTTTTTGCATTCTATTAAAATTTGTGTTGCTCCATATAGACCAAATTTTTAATCAAGACTACCCCTCGTCAATGGAGTGTCCCTCTTTACCAATGTTTACCAATGTTAAAATCTGGTCACCTTAGCTAGGGCGCCCCCAGGCAACTGGCCCCCAGAGCAAGAGCCCCCCCCATTGTCCCCTCACTACACCCCTGGTGCCATGGAAGCTTGCCAGGGGGCTCTCAGCCTTAACTCTGGTTAGTATTTGGGTGGAAGACTTCCAAGACTTGTGACACAGAGGCCAGCAATGGCAAACCACCTCTGAACACTTCTTGCCTGAAAAACTCTACAAGGTCTCCCTAAGCCAGTGATGGCAAACCTATGGCACAGGTGCCAGAGGTGGCACTCAGAGCCCTCTGTGGGCATGCGCAAACAGAGTCATCCCCCCCCCCCCACACACACACACATCTAGGCTGGCCTGAGCCACTGGGCTCAATTATTAGCATTAAACCAAATACTTAGTTTTGGGGAAGCAATGTAGGTACCGTATATACTCGCCTATAAGCCGAGTTTTTCAGCCCTGTTTTAAGGCTGAAAAATGCCCCCTCAGCTTATACATGAGTCACTGCTTACCAGCCGATTCTTCAGGCCTCTGCCGAGGCTGGGGGCGTGGCCGGGACAACCTCCCTGTGGCTGCATGCCCTCCTCTGAGGGTGAAGGGGAACCCTGGCTGGCTGGGCTTCCTCAAACCCAGGGAGGCAGAGGGAGCTCCTTATTTGGGCAGTGACTCCCTCTGATGTCATTGCCCAAATAAGGAGCTCCCTCCACCTCCAGGCTGGGTTTGAGAAAGCCCAGCCTGCCAGGAGGTGGAGGGAGCTCCTTATTTGGGCAATGACATCAGGGGGAGTCACTGCCCAAATAAGGAGCTCCCTCTGCCTCCTGGCTTCCCACCTTCGGCTTATACGGGAGTCAATACATTTTCCCAGGTTTTAGTAGTAAAATTAGGTGCCTCGACTTATACAGGAGTCGGCTTATACATGAGTATGTACGGTAACCCTGTTAAGTGCTGTTAAGACCCACTGATTTTCATGCGAAGAACTAAAGCACGATCCTTTACCTGGGAGTAAGCTTGGTTGCTGGCAATGGGGCTTGCTTCTGAGTAAACCCTCCTAGGGTCGTGATTCACCCATTGGAAGAGTTGCATGGTTGCTTCAAAGGAAAACCACTGACTACCACCAAGCTTACTCCCAAGTAACACACACCTTGGAGTCAACCGTTTTTTCTAAACTAAAACCTCAGTATTCAGGTTAAATTGCCATGTTGGCACTTTGTGATAAATAAGTGGGTTTTGGGTTGCAATTTGGGCACTCTGTCTCAAAAAGGTTTGCCATCACTGCCCTAAGCCTTGACTTGACAGCAAAAAACACAAACAAACAAACAGCAAGAAGGAGCAAAATGGGGACTGTCTTATTTGAAGTTATTTATAAGCTACATTTTCTATTATGCCTGAAGCATATTGTCAAAAAATTAGAACATACAACTCTCAGTAAAATCCTAATTGTTCCATAACAAAAAAAGTCTTGGATAACTCTTCATCTTCAAACATATGAATCCTGCACCTTAAATTTTCCTTGGAATACCTCCCAAAGGTGCATAACAGCTCAGTCCTCTGCAGAGCTAAACCAATCATAGGCCATTTCCCCACTCACCTTTTGTTGCGCGCTACTCTTGCCAATTAGCGCGGGGTCCAGCGGCACTCCCCACTACAGGGGCGGCGACAATGCAGCCGCCCCTATTCTGCCCCTCTCACACCCCCTCAGCGCACGTCATTTCTGCTCCTCTTTTGAACAGAGCCTTTTGGATAACCCCACACAGAGCGCGGGGCAGTGGGGAAGGTGGTGACCCTGGGCTTTCAATCTTCCCGCCACTCTGAGTAACGTGGACCCTCCCGTCCAATCAGGCGAAGGCAGGGCATGCGCACTGCGCGCACATCATTTCTTCCCCCATTTTTTTTTTACCGAAAGCCAGGCATCTGCTCGCAGCTTTGAGCGCAATCATTTTTCTGCGCATCACAGAACAATCAAAAGTTGGCGTTGATCTAACCAGCGCACATAACCCCACGTCAATAAGTAAGTAATGAAAAGAAGCATACTGCAGTAGTCCACAACTACGGACCACCAGAGCAAAAAAAGAGAAAACCCCACAGTGCCCAAACAATGTGTCTCCTCTTTTGGACTAGTGCACATGGGTTCATCAGCATGGTTTTTCTGAGCAATTGCGATTTTCAGAGCAATTGCGAACCAATGGCAATTTTCATAAAGTGAATTTTGAATAACTTCCGGGAATGCCCGCAAGGTTTTAGCGGCATAGTACAGTAGCCAATCATAAGCCTACAAAAGTGACAACTGTGCGTCATGACGTGTTTTCTCCGCTCCTTTTTTAAAAAGAAAGGTTCGGCCTCCGAAACGGCACACAGACCAATCGGAATGGAGACCCACCCTGCCCATCAACGCTTAACGTGTGGCCGTGGGGGAATGCAACGATTCCAATGCCGCGCTAGAAACCGTGGTTTACAGAAGGGGCCGCAGCAGTGGGGAGTGTGACTGTGTGCTCAAAAACACCCGCGTTTTACAAAACCGGTTAGCCTCTGCTTTATTTTTAAAGTGGGGAAACGGCCATAGTTCACTGAAATGAAGGGGTAATTCTCCTTAGGATTGCCCTGTTAGTCTCCAACCCCAAACATGAGTCATGCTTGCTATATTATTGTTACTGGGCTACTGAATTTGCACATGCTTTCTCTCTTGGAAACAGAAGGATGTGGTATGGCTGCTGAGTCTCTTCTTCTCTACCCAATCCCTTCATTCAGCAATTCTCTCTGCCTAGGCAATCAGAGGCAACACCTGTTAAGTCTTTTGACTGGGTCCCACACCACCTTCCCTGTTCATTCACTAATGAAACATTCTCACTATTCAAGCATGGGGAAATAAAGCAGCCTCCTTATCAGGTACTTTGCGTTATCTTTGGGCTTTTTATGTGCATGAGCCTCCCAGTGGATGCTGAGAAGATTCTTCTCTATGGGAGCTCATTTCTACTCCTCCCCAATATGAGTTCAGTCTTTGAAGTGATGTGTTGCCCTTGTAGCAATTTGCTTTGCGAAATTATTATCGCAATGGATCACTTTGAAGATGCTGCCAAACTGACTTCTATATAGAAGACAGAGAAAGACAATGTTTGTAAAAGAGTTGCAAGTAGAAGGGAAAGAGGTTAAACTCCGATGTTATGCACACTTCTGATGATATACATGTATTTATTTTGTTCAAAAAGACTGAGACAGGGTTTTGAAGGATTAGTTAATCAGTGTGGGACTTTGAACAATAACTCCCCTTGCCACTTCTCCATATGATTCTAAGTGGGGCCATACCTATCCGAAACATAAAGATGAATAGGGACTACAATTTTTTCCAAGTCTGTGTGCAAAGCACCAGATGAAGGTAGGTGATAAGAATACTTTGCATTTTGTAGTACTTTTGAGCAATCCAGGTATTTCATGTATATTATCTCAGTAATCTTACAAGAGCTCAGTAAGAAAGGTTAAACCTACGAGGCCAAAAAAGTAGCCTAACAGTGTTTAAAGAAGTAGTTGACAAAATTCAGAGCAACAGATCAATGGAGAGCAGTATAATTAAGTCTATTTGCATAACAGAATATATACAACTCTACACTAGTGATAAGTAATTTCTGATGAATAATTTCTGCAGCCTAAACACTGGTTGTTGAAAGTCCTTTACCAGGAAATGGCACGCACAAGGTCTCATGATAAGTAGTAAATATATATGGAAGCAGGATGTGCATTTTTTAGTGTACTGGCACAATTCTGCTTTGGTTTGAACTTGGATTACCAGCAGCTATTTATATGTGTCATTTGCTTTCTGTAACACATCACTAAGAAAGCCTTTAGTCCCATAAGTAACTACGATCCCAACTACTTTAACATATGAGAAACATTTTCCAGGGATATAAAAGTGAAGGAGGTACAGTTGACCCTAATTGCTAATTCTGGCCTGGGAAGCTACCGGAGTTTTGGGGGCAGAATGTGGAAAAAGTGGAGTTTGCAGCGGAGCGGGACCCCACAGAGTATAATGTCATAGAGCCCACCCTCTAAAGCAGCCATTTTCTTCAGGGGAATGGATCCTTATTGTCTGGAGATCAGTTGTAACTTTGGGAATTCTCTAGACCATCCCTGGTGGTTCGTAACACTAGTTGATGCTCCCAGATACCACAGCCTCAAATTATATTGCCCCCGGGGCTGCCTTTTTGCAGCTAACTGACACTTGGAGAATCCAATCGTGAATCTTTGATCTCATTAATAGATTGAACCTACTCAATACTGATGGTCATTCAGCACTGATGTTAGGTGTAAATCATAGCCATTATAACAGAGATTCAGGTACACTGTATTTCTAGCTTGAACTCTCTTAGCCATGGCATTACATTAACTCTTCAGAAATTTTCTCTCTCCTCCTCCCACATTTATTTTTCCCAGTAAAAAGCACCCAGACTGTGATTTATTTCACTAGCATTCAAGGGCAGATAACAGAACAGGCCCTATTATTACTTTGCATCACAGGGCCGCTAATTGAGTGTAATACAAGGCCCTCCATTCACAAACACCTTGGGAGAAAGAAAACCAGATAGTTCCCACACTAAAGGCATGGCATCAAGTAACTTAACCATTTACCACTCTTCTCTCAGGAAGGCTTGACGACTGTGAAACAAACAGGGAACCTAATTCTGCCCCTCCTCCAGTTTTTATCATAAAGCCACCCTTTCTCTACCTGAAAGTTGCAGACCCAAGCAACATCCACAAATATCAAACTGCATATTTATGTCCAACTTGCTTATCTTGCAGAGCAACAGTTCTTACATACAAGTAAATGACCCTCTATGACAGGGTTGCATGGCAAAACATCACATCTCTTGACTTTTAAAATAAGGGTGTTCAACCTGCTGTGATAATTTTGCTAGAGTTATTGGAAATGTGAAAAAATGTGACAATCACAAATGCACTTCAAATACTCTGGGACTGCCCCCCCGCAATAAAAACTCGAAATGTATTTAAGAGTTGCCCCTTAAGGCTTGCTATAGAACTTGTTCTCAACATAGTGGCAGGGCAATCCTGTGCAGAGGAATAGAAATCTTTTTTGCCCCCACATCTACTGAAATCTGAAATGAAACTCTTCTTTCTTTACCCTCAGTGTTCATTTTCCTGTTGTGAAATCTTTTTTGCCCCCACAAAAGGTGATTTGTCAGGGAAAACTACAATCACTAAATTTCGCAGAAAGCAGTTTCTCCAAAGCATCCCTTCCAGCTTCTTGTTCCGACTGAATCTGCAATTGTGCCTCTGGACTGTAGGACTTCAAACTGAAGGAGCATTGGGGACAGTCAAATGATTAAATGCTCTTCCATAGTAAAATATTTCCCCCACACAGAAAACAAGATGTCATAGAGAAGGGACCTAACCTGGTCTTTCTCCTAAAATCCAGCATTTCTACATGCAGGAATATTCTTGCAAAGAGGACCATTCTGATCTGGGTTGTGCTACCTGTAATGCTGTGACCTCTGGGTGGTGAAATTCTTGAAGATTTTGGAGGTGGGGCCTGGAGGTTGACAACCCTAACCACCTGTAGGTTTACCATATATGATTATTTATTCATATTTATTTAAAATATTTTATCCTGCCCTTGTACCCAATTAGGACCCTCAAGGCAACAAACATTTTCAAAAATCATACTTTCCCTAAACCTCGGACTAACAGCACACCTAAACAGAGCGGTACCAAGTCACCTCTTAAAAACAGCATTCTCCCCTAGGTTATATCATAGTCTTCAAGTTTAGGACAAGAAGTCCATTCATTAGAGTAACAGAAGCAAAATTCCGGATCCTGTCACATGTTGAAGCACCTGAAAGGCCATATTTCTCTCTGCTTTCTTTAAAAGTTCACTAGTAATGGCAACTCTTTGTAAGTTATCCTAGCAAGCTAGTCAGATCACATACTTGAAGATCAGGAAGGATCTTCTGCTCTTGTATGAACTCAGGAGTTCATTGAGACCTTCCTCTGAGGCCCTTCTCTGGATTTCCTGGTCCAATGGATTTTTCCAGTGAACTCAAAACTAATCTGGGTCTAGTTTTAAAAAGTGCTAAATTAACATCTGGCAGTACCACTCCAAACAAAAAGTCATGTATTTAAGTATTCATAAAACTCAATATCTTTCAAGCTGCCCACTTTATATCCTTATGTTAACAGAAAAGACCCCTCTTTGGGATCCCAAGCAAAGTCTTTTTTTTTTTTTGCAGGGTACCTCTTAATAGTTCAGTTTATGAGATAACAACTCATAGTTAGGATATTGATTTTCCCCCTGGGAAAAAAAAAAGGATGAACCTGCTCTATTCCTGCCAGGCAGCTTAAGGAAAACAGTCCTCCTAACTGCAGCTCTAGCTTAACCTGTTGAATTTATGCTTCTCAAGCCACTATTAAGACTCCTCCGGGGGGTGGGGGAGATCCGATAAGAACTTTAGCTGTTTTAGAACATCAAATAACAACAAAATGCGCATCATTATGTTGAGTATAATATATGAGGGTTTATACATGGCAACCAACAGGGAAAAGTGACCGTGGAAGAATACTTGCAGGCACGGCCCACAGCATCCTAGTCAAGTATGCTGGCCTGAAGGGCTGGTTTTGCCCTTTCTGCAACAGTATTCCCAAGCACAATGCTTTGCTTTTTCCTCGCATAAATCATTCACATTGCAACTGGTTTCTTAATGTGGAACAAGTAAAGAGTAGCACATGGGGTAAGATCACAACTTGGTTCCCTTGATACCATTTGCCCTTAAAGGACGAATGTACTCCTATCTTGGTAGCCCCCTCCTTGGTTTTGTTTCTCTGTCACACTATAGCAGTCTAGATGTTCAACTGGTGTTCCATTTAAGTGATGTTGGGAGCCTGGCAGCTAGGCTCTTGGGAAGTGTGATATGTCCATTGCCATACTGTATGAAAAGGAAATGTGTGGGTTTCTCAGGCGGTGAAAAGGGAATGTGTGGATTTCTCATGCAGAGTCCAGAGAAAATCCACATGTTGTTGTATTCACATGATACAGTGGTTGCATGTATTGGGTAGATCACTGGGACCAACACACTCCCTCTATGTATATGGTGGGCAGCCACATCTTGTGAACAGAATACCAGTGTACCAGAGGGATTAGAGTAGGGTTGCCAGCCCTGTAATGGAAACCCCTAGGAGATCTGGGGGGCAAAACATGGGGAAGGAGAAAGTTGCTGATGTGTCAATGTCACTTCTGAGTGATCATCCAAAAGTGATGTCACACACCTTCATAAACAGAGCTATAAAAATTCCCCCCATCTCTATGGTGTGGTATGGTTGAGATTGGTGAAATTCCTAGAGCAGCATGAATGCAGTAGTAAGATTGCCACATCTGTGACTCCCCCTCCCTTACTCCTGCTGTGAAAGTGAGAAAGAGCTGGCGGCGGGGGGAGGTTGCCTGCCATTGTGAACAGCCTAGTAAGTCTAGCTTAGCGTGTGACAGAGAGTTGGCAGAATGGGACAGAATGCTGAAAACTGGCAGGCACACAAACATGTATAATGAGCCTCAATATGGTTCTGTTTTTGTTATTAACAAATGCTCAACAATCAGAGAATAACTAAGGCCATACCTTGTAAATGCAGGACTTTGCATTCAAGAAAAACAACTCGATGGTAGCATTATCCTTGAGATAGGATATACTTTCAATGTAGAACCTAGAAATAAAACAGAAAAGGGACATAAACTCTGGAATGAAACTGCAGGCCCCAACTAAATAAATAAGACCCTTTATCATGTGGGAAAAAAATGGGCTTAGTGGAGCTTTAGACTGAGCAACATAAATTCTTTCTTCTTTCTTTGCTTTGTTTCAGAGATTGTGTTATGACTCTTGGAAAGATCAGTATGTCCCTTAAGACAGAATCACTCAGCATAGCTATTTGTGTAAATCCTAACAAATATGAAAGACTTTAATGTTTGCTTTATTTCAAAGGTTGATTTGTGGCTCCATAAATACTTCAAGCTGGGCTGGAATTCTTTTCCCACCATTCCCTGTCTTTGACAGAGGCGTCATAAGAAATGGTTGCATCTTACTTTGGGGAGTAATTGCTTTTGAAATGGCATTTGAGGAAGTGCGGGGGGGGGGGGGACCATGAAAGGGAGGCATAATCCAGAAATTTAGATTTAAAATGAGAACAACTAAAACTCTATTACTTAAATGCTGAATGAGGAGCTCTACATAATCTGGGTGACAATGCACACAGCCTTCTGATATATTGTACACATAGCTCTGATAAATACCTAGCACACTATAATGACTAACAGAAGGAAGTGTGGAACAGATGAAAGGCCCTGCTGGAAATGTTTCTTCTTATATGGTCTTGCTAGACAACCTTATACATTTTATCTATCAATCATCTCAGTGAGTTTTTGTCACACAGAAGTTGTTAAATTAGCATGTCTAGGAAGATGGTAAGTTCTGGCTGATAGTTGTGTCGAACTGTAGTACTAGAATAAAAATTGAGTCCAGTAGCACCAGAAAGACTAACAAAATTTTTCAGGTTTCGACTCACACACCTTATAACCTGGAAAATCCTGTTGGTCTTTAAGGTGCACCTACACTCCAATTCTGTTAGGAAGATGGTGTTATCACTTATCACTGCTGGAGGATTGAAAGAAGTGGTCAGGCCGCTCTTGAAGAAACCATCTTTGGATCCTGCCAACCTCTGCCCAGTGCCCCATCTTACTTTCCTGGGTAAGGTAGTTGAGAGAGCAGTGGCAGAGCAGCTTTAGGCCTTTCTGAAAAAATAATCAGTCCTGGACCCATTCCAATCCAGCTTCTGCACTGGCCATGGGCTGATTTTGGTCGCCTTCACAGACCATAGTTAAATTGGCCTCCTTCATCTCTCCCCTCCCCATTCACCTTTTTCTCATCCTTTCTCCTGTTGTGGTTTACATTTTTAAGTGAAATGAGCACTAGATGCCATCTGAGGATTGGTTTGACTATGCTTTTAATCTATTTTGGATGGTTGGAACATTGTTGGAAGTTGCCCTGAGCCTGTGAGGGGAAAGGTGGAATAGAAGTGTAATGAAAGACATAAATAAATATTCAAGAAAGACAAATACCTAAACGGCACACAGAGGTGGACAGGAATTTGAACCAAGTTTCTAGCACTCAGTCCTGTGTTCTTTCTGCCCCAGTGGTTGGCAAGTGGCAGCTCAATCCTGCCCAGGGAGAACCACCAGCTTGTCTATTATTCATGGATGCCCTTCTGGCAGTGAAAAAGACTCTTTAGCACCAGCCAACCTTCTGCTCAGAGCTGGCTTCGAGAAGCTGTCAGCAACAGCAGTGTTATGAACGGGAGGGGAGAAGAGAATTGGCACCCCATAATGTATTCAGATGGCACTCTGCACTCACCGTACTTCCAGAATTTATTATCTGAATTACACCAATACTTGTATTAGACACCAGAGAGCAGCATTGCACTTCTTAAACATACAGTGGATGCACAGCTGTACTCACTACCCGCCCACCTTCTGACAAGGATAAAAAGACTCAGAAAGCTCCCTTCCTATTCATGTTTGACAAAGGGAGCTTTGATTCCTGAATGGTTATACTGCTAAGATCATACTGGTCTCTAAGGTGTTATTAGACTTGAATCTGTTATATCAGTGAAGACATTTGACAAAGAAAATATGAAAACAGAGTAAAGAGGTATGTTCTTCTCTAGCCAAAAGACTACACAAGCTGCTCTAAATTTATGGAGGAAACCAGTTCTTCAGTCATCTATATAGCACCACAGTTGCTGGAATGATACTGTGAAATATGTGTCAATGCAAATAAATACCTTATATGGTTCCAAGGAAATCATAAAATGTATTCAAAGGAAGAGCTCTGTAGGGAAGCACTGAGAAGAAAGTTTTCCATCCTTGCCTCTCTCTCTCGGCACTAGAAAACCTTAGCTGGAGCAGGGGGCAAGTTGCAGTTCAGTGGAAGAGCATCTTGTTTTGGCTTCTGAAGGTGTCAGATTCAACAGCCAGGGGGAGGTGATGATGGAGAAGTCCTCAGCCAGAGACCATGGGAAGTTGCGGCCATGGTAGACAACCATTACTTTAATAGACAAATGATCTGACATAGAATTAGACAGAGCATCTACTTCGCATGTGTAGGGTCCCCGGTTCAATTGCTGTCATCTCCAATGAAAAGAAACAGGTAGGAGACAGGAGCTCTGGAGAGCTACTGCCAGGAAGAGTAGACGATGCTGATCTTGAGAGACAGACTCAGAGGTGGGATCCAACCAGTTCTCACCACTTCTCTAGAAGTGGTTACTAATTTTTTATGAGTGCCGAGAAGGGGTTACTAAAGCAACCTCCCTGCCCAATAAGCGGTGCCACTGTTTGAATCCCACCACCATCAGAACCTGTTATTAAAATTTTTGGATCCCACTACTGGACAGACTGACTTCATGAAGGAATTTATTGCATAGGCGAGGTCCAAGGGACTTCAGTTCCAACCATTTGCAGCTGCCCAAAATAGCTCAAACAGCAGTCTTTTTTCTTGTGATCCACAATTCACCTGTAGAATGAAAAGGAGGTGCCATCCTTGGCATGGCAAATGAGAAAGAAACCACCCTACCAGTGATCAGGCAGCCGATCAGTCAGAAAGAAGTATGAAAAGAAGTCCAAATCTCTTCCATTTCCCTCTCCGGGGAGGTGGGGGAGGGGAGCCCTTGATATAGATTTTATCATCTAGTATGTCATGTTTCTGAAGACAAGGAGCACTGGATCCCTCCCATGCTCCCTCCCGTTCCCATTCGGTTCCCAAACACCAGCAATCAGAAGTAATGATGGGTAATTTGAAAGACTGGAGCTGGGGGAATGCGCATCTCGTCCCCTTTCATCTTGTCAGTGCACAAGGCCTCATTTTCTTTTTATTCCAAAGCTGAGCACAATCTTGCTAAGGCAGGGGAGGGGTAATTTTCACACTATATAACATTAAGATGAACTTTCTGACAATGGCTAATATCTTCAGCCTCCGTTTCTCCTGGAGAAAGGCTGTCATCAGCAGCTGCTGTTGCTTCTGCTTGGGAGCCAAATCCTGTGAGACGTCTGGAGCAATTGATGTACACTGGCTAGGAAAGGGAGCCATGTCCCAGGAAATCCCCCAGGTCAAGTCTCCTCTCTGTGATGAATTCACTAGATAGCCTGACAAAAACTCACTGCTGCTTTTCTTTGGCATCAATATTTATTTATTTATTCACACTATTTATATTCCACCTTTCTCACTGAGACTCACTTACTGAATACTAACCAGAACTGACCCTCTTAGCTTCTGACACCTGTTGGGATCAAGCTAACACAGTCATCTTCATCAGTATAACAAACTTGGGCTAAGTGGTTGATGGCAATGAATCCTGGTAGATGGGGAATGTTGTTGTCACTATAGCGCTATCTGAGGGGAGAACCCCTTTTTAAAAAATTAAGAGGCTAAGCCGGTGGTCTCCGACCTTCTCTGCTTCACCAACCTGCCATGGGATTTATCTTTGCCAGTCTTTTGTCTCAGTACATTTTTCCCCTTCTCCTTCAGCCACACATACACATGAACACACATGAAGCCGCCTGATGCTGAGTGAGTTCATCAAAGTCAGTACAGACTGACTGGCAGCGGGTCACATCACCTCCTGCCTGACTCTCAGAAGCTTATATCCCCAAAATCTTGTGGTTTTCTAAGATGCTGTTAGACTGAGATCTAGCTGCCTGGTCCTTTTAACTGGGAATGTTGGGACCTCCTGCATGCCAAGCAGATGCTCTCTCTCTGAGCCACAACCCTTTCTCATATATATATATGCGCCCACCAGATGGAAAATTTGTCCTCTCCACCTGCCAGTTTGACACAGAAGCAGACATCATTCCCAGTTATATGCCCCTCCTTTCAAATGTGAGAGGATGGAGACAGATGTCCAGATCCAACCTCCTCTACATTATGTGCATCAAGCATTGATCCCTGAGCTTTACTGTTATTTTTCAATAGCGCTGATGCCACATTATCATCGAGCTACCCAGAAATGACATCTCTGGCTGCATCAGAGGGTTTCACCATATAGACCAGTGCTTAGCTTAACTTGCTGAACAAAGTTCTAGCTGCTTTACAGAACTTATACCATACTACTCCTTTACTCTTGGAGATTAGGTCAAGCAGAGATGCTTTTTCCAGCATCTGCATTGTTGAAATATGACTAGTTTCTTCTCAGTTAAAAGGCGCCTCTGACAATGCTTTCCATGATGTGAATAGTTCAGTTTATTCTGGTCACAATGAATCACTTCAGTTTCAACTGGCAATTGTTTGGTAAAGTGCTGTGAAGAGCAGGGTGGGAGAAAGGGGTATGGGAAATATTTGCAAGATAAAATATAATGGTTTAACATACTATACTTTACCCAGTATGTAACAAAACATTTGAAGAATGTCCAAAAATTCAGGTGCCAAGACTATGTTGTCATGGGCCGTAATGTGCATATGTGTGGGGCAGGGGGTGGGCTTAGTGTCTACAGTGACCCATTTCTAATATTTCAAAATCCAATCTGCAAACCCTTGTTTGGAGGCTGAATGTGCCAAGAGCAAGGATATATTTCCTGTCCTTACCATGCTATGCTGCACCTATGGTTTGCTATGACAGTGTTCTTTTCATTTTAAGTTTCAGATTTTTTAAAAAAATTTGATTAGTAGTGTAAGATTAGCAGATTAGTAGTATAGCACTGCAAGATTCCTCTGTTCTACCAACTCCAATAAGCACCAAGCACCACTGCCTGTAATCATTTTATTGAGCTTGTTAAAAGAAGGGCTAATAATAGTATGTCTGTAGCACCTTTTCACATTTTAAGAGCTTCTCATACATTAATAACTCTTCTTATAACTTAAGATGGGTAGCCATATTAGTCTATATGAAGATAAATATTTAAATTTGTTCAATAGGACTTTGAAGACCAACAAGATTTTCTTCAGAGCTCTGATGTTTGAAAACTTATGCCCTGGAAATCTTGTCCTATTGGATCTTGCCCTTCCTAAAGTGTAGTCCAGAATTCCCACAAATGGGTGAGGGGTAAGGGAATGGCAGCTTGCCTAAGGCTAGCAAGTGAGTTTGCAACAGAGATGAGGTTAGAACATCCAAGACTACTTTATACTGAGTTAGTATGTTGGTCTTGTCCAGTGTCTGCTTTGACCAACAGTTCTTTTACAGGGTAGCTTTTGTACCTCTAGGGTTGCAGATCTTTCCCAAACCTACAACGGGAGATCCTTTTCACTGGGGATACCAGGAACCTTCTGAATGCAAAGTTTGTGCTCTTCCATTGAACTATTATAATGGTGAGGACTTCCATGCTCTACTAGACCTGTACTATAAAAATAAGGTGTTTTGGGGCTGACTTGACAATTTGTGTACTTACCTAACACAAAAGTATAGTACAACCAGTCCTGACTTCTTGGGGAAGTCATGTTCTAGCACTCTGCGGTCCAACTGAAGCCAGTTCAGATGCCCCCTGAGAAGGGAAAACAAGGGAGACATTTTAGATGCCACAGCAACCAACGGCATCCTACAACCATAGAAACTGCAGGGATGACAAAGAGCCTCAAATATATTTATTTTCGGCAACTAAGTAGTATTTGAGGAATGAGGATGGTAACATCACTTGGCAAACATTCAGGATTAAATGTTTAACATTAAAAGTTCACTTTGTCCAGGTGAGTACTAGAAATGTATGTGGAAAACACTGGGAACCAAACAGGTCAGAATGTTTGTCTTTTATTCCAGCCTTTGGGGGGGCTGCATAAGTCAGTTGGGTTTTCCAATAAAAGTCATGAGAGCTACGAATTTATACAAAGCCAGTATATTTCACAACATGAGAAAGGAGAGCCAGACAATGCCTCAGACATTTTATTTGCCACCCAGTACATTGTGAATGGCCTCTGGAAGACTGCCTGTTGAATGGACTTTCAAGACCTTATGAGAACAGAGATGCTGCTTCCTTGCACACTGATGCATGCCTCTCACACACATGGAGCCAGCAGCACTTACTTTACATTGTTCCCAGTTTTGCTACAGTTTACACTCCAATTCATTCCTAAATCAGACAACAGTGGTGTTTGCCAACCCTTCTTCCCTGAGATTGGAAACGCCAGGGAGGCACTCTTGGACTTTCTACATACAAAACAGGTGGTCTACCACTCAGTTATGAGCCCTCCACCTCTTTAACAGGGGGCTGTTAGGTCAGAGGCTATTTATGCCTGAGGCAAGGCTTCTTTCAATGGATTTGGGTGGTCAAAGAAGTTCAACAAGGCCAGGTACTGTGGTAACACAAACATACTTTGATTGTAGACAAGAAAATACATCACAATATGCATAAGCACAGTTTTGCACATTCCTTTAGTTACTGGGGGATTTTTACTAGCAACTCTTGAGTCTCCAATGAAGCCCACTTGCTACTGTTTCCTCTTCATCTTTTACAGCCTGTTTAGGTACCTGGCAGACATGCTGAGGCAGGTTTTAATGCTTGTGCCTGTCACACTTGCATTAGGACAGCTGCGTTCTAGGAGGAACTAATCTTGCAGCCACTGGGGGGGGGGGACCTTGCTGCCAATATTCTCTAAACTCAGATAAGGTTACCCGACAAAACCATTCCCTACTCCTCCTCAAGGGGTTCTTCTGTGATGGCACTCCAGGGGGTGTGTGAAAATTGGAATGGAATTGGAAGAAGGTAGCAACTGCACATGAGATGTGTATTGGCTGTATATCTTCCAGTGTGGTGTAGTGATTAAAAATGGTAGACTCTAACCTGGAAAATCAGGTTTGATTCCCCAGTTCTCCACATGACCCTGGGCTAGTCACAGTTCTTTCAGAACTTGCTCAGCCCTGCCTACCTCTCAGGGTGCCTGTTATAGGGAAAGGAAGAGAATGTGATTGTAAGTTGCTTTGAGAAGTTCTTTTCCATTTTCTATGCATTCTATGTGAAAGCCTCTGACTATAGATCTAGGGGCGGGGTGCTTATTGCTGACAGTGAAGAACCACCTTCTTCAACATGAACCTACCTGTCTACTGTGGTCATCTTCAAAGGGTACTCTCACCTTCTGAGGTTAGATGCATAGCAATCCGAGAAAGAGCCTTCTCAGTCATAGCACCAAAACTTTGAAACTCTTTCCCTGTCTGTCTCCCTGTACTGTAGTCTTCTGCCAGAGGGTTAAATTTTTGTTTTGTTTTGTTCTGAATTCCCCCCCCCCCCGAACTGAATCCCCCCACAAACCTTCCTCCTGTGTTGTTGTCTGTGTTTGCGTGTTTGTATGTTTTACTTGAACTTTTAAGCTGTTCTGTATGTATTTACATTTTAAATGTTGTTTTAATGTCTTGATGATTTAATGTTGAAATATTTTAATGCTGGAACAGCAGAACAGAAATGTTTTAAATAACCAAATAAATATTCCAGGCTGCAAGGAAACAAATATGACAGCACTGTAGCAACTGCTATGGGACACCTGCTCTTGTGTGAGCGTCTGGGCCTACCCCACACCCCAGTTCTGATATTTTTGTTACTTCACTGGTTTCTGCCCTTTTGGTCTAGCCGTGGGATGGTTGTAGGGGACAGCATTGTGGGATAATTTTTTTAAAATGCTGTTTTGTGTTCTTACCACAAGTGACAAAGGGTAGCTCTAGCAAACCATAGATTGCTAAGAAGAAAGGAGTAGACTACATATGCGAAAATTTTGGCCTCTTTTGGGAAAAAATCTGAATTGATTCACACATCACTGAAATCATTTTCACCCTCTTCACATTCCCTTCTGTGGAAGCAAGCCAGACCACTCTTAAATTCTCACTTATTTGTAGGGTTCCCAACCTCCAGGTGCAGACTGGAGTTTCCCCAGAATTTTAACTATCTTCATCTGGAAGAAATGGCAGCTTTGGAGGATGGATTATATGGAATCAAGATCCTCCTGACAGCCCTCCCCACCCCAAACCCAGAACCCTGCAAACTCCTCCTTCAAATTTCCAAGAATTCCCTAAGCCAGAGTTGGCAGCTGGTTTGGGTGGCCAAGTGGAGGATGTTGGGCCCTACTCGGACAGAAAGAGCCCAGTGAACTGCTGAATGCTGTCAGAACAACCTCTGCCTTCTTCTGGAGTTCTCCCTGATTCTGAACAATCTGAGCGTCTTATTTATATGTCATCCCTGCTGACTGCTTCTGATGCAAGATCACTCCTATTGACACCGAGTCTCCTCTTGGCCTTGCTTAGTGACTTGAGAGGGTTTGCCAGTTTGCAGCTCGCCAGAACAAGCCTCTGCTGGATGAGCTATATCTGTTAACTACAGGATCACGTGGGATTTATATAGGAGTAGATTCCCCGTTCCTGCTACATAGGTTTTTGGGGGGGATGGTGTGCCTAACCCTAAAGGGGGATGATTAATGCTGTTAAATGTTCCTAAAACATGAACATTATTCTTTTTGCTTTTATAGCTTGACAATCTAATTCTGGCTAGGCTGCATGAAGTAATGACTCTGTATTACCAAAAGGAGCTATTAAGTCACCAACACAAAGGTTGTTCCTATTGATTTTCTATTCAGGTTGTCATGAGACAGTACAAGTAATGAATGGAAATCCCCAGTACAAATCATTTCTAAATAAATTACACCTGCAGAGATTTTCCTCTTGAGCTAAAGAATTATTTTCAGAGCAGTTTAGGGTTGCCCCCTCCCCCCAGCCTTATGTCTCATTTTAAAACAATTCGCAGATATTTTCTAGGGCATTCAAAAGGGTCAGGTAATTTTTGTGGGCACATTAGCTCTATGTGGATTAATTTTTCAATTAAAAATAATACCATGGTATTTTAATATAGAAGTAACTTGAGTATATTTATTACACTTATTTTTTCTCAGTGGCTCAGAACATCATCAGAGCACTTTTACAACTATCTTGAACACCTGATCTTGCTCTCCTGCCATCCATTTTGATTGCTGTCATGCCAGTCAGGGACCGTGTGAGGGTTTCTATACATGTAAATTGCCATTTACCTAATCACTGGTCCCGAGCAGGTGTGTGGATCATGCAGCATGCTACATGCACTGCTACAGAAATCAACACAGCATCAAAGTGTTGGTAATCTCACCCCTATGGTACATGATCAACTCAATGCAATGGAATTATAGTTAACACAAACATGGAAGATGCCTTCCCCAACCGCACCCCATGCTGGATGACAAACCTCATACACAAAGAGGGGCTTGTGTGCACAGTTTCCACACTATCCAGTTGTGAGGGCAACACATCTAATGCATTCCCTTTCAGAAAATTGGTGACAGCTCCAAACAGTTGCTCAGGAAAGGAAGGAGGGCTGAATTTTGTCCTCCCTGCTTCACCCTCCCTTCCAAATGACTGGCTTAACGAGGCTTTTGCATGTGGGTTATTTCAATAGGACCAATATGTTTTTAACCTTTTTCACACAGGTTATTCACCCAGGGCACCTGTCAGGGAAACTGGGCTGCACTGTATCAGCAGTCTCAGAGCAAAAAGGAAATGGCAGAAGTCTATTACCTTGTGGGAAACACTATTAACTTATATCCATTGCCTGCAGTTCAGCTATGCAGCTCTACTTGGACAAGGAGGGCTGCCTCACTGTCAGCTGGCATCAGGGGAAACGATAAGTGAGCACACAGGATCCCATCTGCCAGAGAAACTAATAGGATCTCTGAGTCCTCATAGGCTTTGGCAGGAAGCAACAGACAGAATCCATAGACATACTCCAAAATCTAGACATATTTATAAGATGACCATCCTAAGTAAGCCCACTTCACAAAGCTCAGTTCCAATTAAATCCACATTTTAACTTGCATGAATGAATGATTACTTATTGCAGTTCTACCCTCTTCCAAGCCCACAGCAGCTTACAAAAACTCTTCATGCAAAATGATGCAATAAGATCAAGTAAAACACAAACAGTCCAAAACAATACAATCAGTAGATAAAACATTCAATCATAACAATTTACTATGAGTACATGCTTGATTACATTTAAAGGGGCTACCAGCACTTCCAATCCAGCATTTAAACAACATGCTCCTCACAAATGCTTTCCCAGTGAAGAGGGACCTTTTCATTAGCCCCTTCCTCCTCATCAGTGTTTTCCAAACTGTGTTCTGGAGTTCTTCTGAAGCTGGTCAGCAATGTCTTTACAAGAACACCATTTCATGGCAGAAAAGAGTCCCTGTAGCCCATCAATATTGCTAATTCCCTAAAATGGGGCAGCTTGTTCTGTGACCTCTCAGGTGCACTCAGAGATAACACACTGCCACAGCAACACTCAAAAGGCTTGACCAATACTTGCTTTGAACTGAATGCTTATCTAAGATTCTCTGAAAGACACTGAAGTTCCATTGCTGAAAGGCTAGGTTTTCTCTAGAACTGGACACTGATGCAGAAATGGATTCCTAAAGTTGAAAAATGACAAGATAGAGCAAGTTGGGCCAGTGATTTGATGGCTGTTGTTGCTTGCAGTCCTGTTGTCTATGAACACCATTTATTTGAGTGGGGTCCTGATTCAGGCAAGATAAGCACTAACATTAAATGAGAAATCAGAGGGGTGCCACAGGGTTCTGTCCTGGGCCCAGTGCTATTCAATATATTTTATCAATGACTTGGATGATGGAATAGAGGACATGCTAATCAAATTTGCAGATATCAAAATAGGAGGGGGAGATAATACCCCAGAGGGCAGAGTCAGAATTCAAAATGACCTGGACAGATTAGAGAGCTAGGCCAAAACAAACAAAATGAATTTCAACAGCGATAAATGTAAAATACTACACTTGGGCAGAAAAAAATAAAATGCACAGATATAGGATTGGTGACACTACCTCGGAGTGTGGTGGAGTCCCCTTCTTTGGAGGTTTCTAAAGAGAGACTCATGGCCATCTGTCGGGGGTGCTTTGATTGTGTGTTCCTGCATTGCAGGGGGTTGGAATGATGCCCCTTGGGGTCTCTTCCAATTCTATGATTCTATATTTCACGTTTTCTCCAGGTACAACCTCAGGTTAGACAGACTGCATGGTTCTGGGCTTCCATGGCATACATAAGCACAGTTTCTATCTGGACTGTAGTGTACATGGTAAAAGAAAAGGTTGGATGTATATCTATCCATACAGCTTTTCCCTCACAGCTTCCATACAGGAAACCTTCAACAGCTTCTACGAATTTAGACATTGGTTCATACCCTGATGTTCCAATACTTACGTCTCATCTGTGAAGGCGATTCCAAAGTATTCCTTTTCTTTCAGGTTGAAATGTGATGCCACGAGGTCTAGCAGCTCCTTGGCCAAAAGCTTTGGCTGGAAAACAAGGGGGGGAAATGATCAATGTGCTTGGTCAGAGTAAAAAGGAGAAGGAGTAAAATAATGGGGGAGACTTGTATCTTTTGAAACATCTCAAGGACTGTATGAGGCATGTGCACAGCAGTAGCAACCAAAGCTACCAAAGCAGGCTAGCTGAGCCAGGCTCCATACAAATCTATATATTGTGGCATTGTGTTCTGCACCTGGCAATGCCTGGTAGCTACAGCTCTGCTTCAATTCAAATCATTCTATAAATGAACAATTATGCTGAAAGACTGGCACTGGCCTCTAAGCTTCTGTGCCTATACAAATCCTCAGTGGGGTGCTGTGTGTATTGACTACAGGCAGTGGCTGGCGAATCTTCCCCAGCTGATTTGTGGTGGCAGAGGCCACGAGAGTCACGATCATCAGTAGCATTAACCTCTTCCACTGGCCCTCACAAGCCAGGAGTCTTCAACCCTGTTGCATCTACAGAGGGTGCCACCACAATATGGCTGCCATGGCAGCTGGGGCCAATGACAAAATGTTGTGATGTTCCAAGCTAAGTGTCGTCGAACAATGGAGACATCTGTGCTCTGAAATAAGAGAACCAAGGCTATGTTCTCATGAGCATTATGATTGGTTCCTGCAACAAAAAACAAAACACTACCACAGCAAATAAAATTAAAAATGCAGCAACAAGCATCTTCTTGGTTTTCACAAGCTTGTGAGAAGTAGGTCCCAAACAGAGAAATTTCTCCCAAAACTAAGATACTGCCCACAACAGAGACCAGCTTGGAGAAAGGGTATCAAGTGACATCTTGGGGAGATGGCCCAGAATAGCTAGGATGTACAGTGTATTGTTATTTTGCTAACTAAGCTCCCCTTCACCAGTGAGATTTCTGTCACCACTCCACACTCTGATGAAATCACTCACAAGCGCCCTTGTCTTGCTCTGAACTGGAAGCTAATCTCCTGCCACCCCTGGAGGCCAGAATGGAATTGGTTCACTGCTTTCATTTTTGATCTTCATAAAGCAAAGAGGACACCAGGCCTCAGCATTTCTTCTGAATTACAGACGTTCTGCCTCTCTCTCCCCCAGCAGTAGATAAAACATTCAGGCAAGATCCAGCCCCCCTCTGTGTATTTCCTGAGGACAACGGGTGCTGCTATAGTGAGATTGCCAGTTCTTTTACTTTAGCAGGAGACTTCCTGCCCAGGACCCTGCCCCTTAGGCTGCTGCTCCTGAAATAGCAGGAGAAAAATGGGGCGCAGTGTGGCACTTGCACAACAATGTACACTTTTTGTACAAGCCTGGAAGTGATATCACCATCCCAGTAAGATGCTCTAGAATTCCTAAAATGTAGTGGTGACATCACTTCCTGATTCACATTCAAGTAACTTTGCAACATTGGTACTACTCTGTTTGTCTTGACATTACACTACACCCTTGTCTCCTGGGGGTTGCCAGCAATGGACTGGCGACCCTAGCCCCCAACATTCTCCTGCTAACCCTAACCCTGATACCCATCTGCTGGATGCTGGAATTGTTTCACAGAAAGTCATATAAGGGGAGTACAACAGCAGTAAGTAAGACTCCACCTGAATTCCCATAGCTGGTGCATGTAGGAGACTGTGGAAGTCAATTCCTCTGTTACAAACTACATCTGGCCTGACATTCTACAAACTGTGTGAAATGGAGCTGCTCCTTCGGGCTTTTTAAAATAAAGGCAATAGTGCTATACTGTAACATAATGCTTTAAGAAGGTGCTTTATAAAGGAAACAAGGCTGTTTCATGACGTATATGTTTATTGCATGTATTATATGGTTGTCGCTGAATTGTTTGGTACACATATAGTCCCTTTTTTGTGCACGGCATCTGTACTCTGCATCATGTCTAATACATAGGGTTTTTTCTAGCCAAGGTTAGCTCGATCCCAACAGGTGTCAGAAGCTAAGAGAGTCAGTTCTGGTTAGTATTCAGTAAGTGAGTCTCAGTGAGAAAGGTGGAATATAAATAGTGTGAATAAATAAATAAATATTGATGCCAAAGAAGGGCAGCAGTGAGTTTTTGTCAGGCTATCTAGTGAATTCATTGCAGAGAGGAGACTTGACCTGGGGGATTTCCTGGGACATGGCTCCCTTTCCTAGTCAGTGCACAACAATTGCTCCAGACGTCTCACAGGATTTGGCTCCCAAGCAGAAGCAACAGCAGCTGCTGACGACAGCCTTTCGCTGTCCACGGGGATCTTTAATAAGCTAAATAAATGCAAAGCATTGCTCATTATTTTTGTGGAGTGCTAAAGATTCATGAGATCATCCTTCAGGGCGGTCTATAGATCCCAGTGTGATAGGGTTTCCTCACCCCTTCCACCCCCTTTCTTTCCTGTTTTGTACCATCTGCAGATTTGTAACAAAACACCCTTGGCTATAAGCAATGTTGCTTCCTGGCTCATTAGGTTAGCAGGGAAGTGGGGTGTGGACAGCAAGCCTCTCTATTCCTGGATCTGTTGCAAATACCCTGTCTCTGTAAAAATGCCCTGCTCTTCAACAGGAGAGGGTAAGCTTTTCTTTGAGAGATACAATGTGTGCGGAGGCAAGGGAGCAGGGGAGAACAATGGATGAGATGAAGCCAGCACTGGCTGTGAGCCAGGTTAGTTACTGGTTTGGCATTCCTGAGGGGCCTTAATATTGTGAGGCTGAGTCCTGTTAGCTCACACTTATTCTCCACAGCCATCCTAAGCTTTCCCTGTAGCTGTGTAAAGTTATTGTTCTTTTCACTGCTCCTGGCTCCAAACCAAAAGGGTTTCCATGAGTAGGGCTGATTGGCCGCAAAAGAGTTTGCAGAACTGTTTACAGATGATTACTTCTCAGGAGCAACGCTAGTAACCTTTTCTGACCTCCATGGATCTTTCCTTGAGCTAGCATCTGCAACTTCAGAACTGCACTCTTGTAATGGGGAAGGAAGCATTTCTGAGAGGGGAAGGTATCTATTCCTTCTGTTTTCCATCTGTTTATCTTCTACTCAGCCTAGGCTCACAGAATCCAAAGTGCCAGTACATTCCAAGTTTTATTATGTTTTTAAGGGATTCTGCTTGGATTTTACAGTACTGACTGAAATTGACTAGCACTGCTTACAGGAAACTTCCATTCTAGTCAATTTCAATCAGGACAAACTAAACTAAAATAAGGGAGGGGGTTTACAGGAACATATGGATTGATAATGAAATCGTAATTTCTCAGTTTCCATGCCAATAAATATTTTAAAGAAACTTCAAATCCAAGTCCAAAACTCCATTGTGTTTGTGCAGTGGGTCATGCTTAAACACACTTGCGTCTACAGCAGCAGTAGACATCCAGGGCCTTGCTTTGGTTTTCTGGGGTTCAGCTTGATGCGTTACCAGCTCTGCAAAGCTAGTTGGGCAAAAGATTTTGGCAAGACACAAAAATTAAATGTGTGTGTCACAGACAATGACCATTCCATCTCTAGTTCACCCAGCATCTATTCTATTATTGAAACTATCCCATACCTCTCCTTTCTGGCTAGATTAGGCAATGCTGGTGGTTAGTGGTCTCCTGTGCACAACATGCAGACTTACATTCCATGCCAAACCTTCATTTGTCATCTCCCTTTCTCACAGAGACTTCAGAAGGATTATGAAGTTATAAATCAGCGAGATAGGCCCAATTTAATACCTGCAATGAACAATGTCATTGGAGTGTTTGTGAGACCAAATCAAACTAGATGTGTTTTATGGTAGTAACCTGCATGAAATCTGTGCAAATGTAGCAGGAGCTCAGGTGCACCTGGATTGCCCAGGGGGCTAGCTGTATCCTTGTGGAGGGGAAACTAATAATAGTCTGGCTATATATCCACCTCCAGAGAGACTTGAGCACTGCAAGCTCCAGCCCAGATAAGCTGATTGGGGTTCACTTGGAAGGCAAAAGTCATAAGTGGTAACCCCCTTTCAGGCCAGTTACACAAAGGGCTTGTTAGCAGCATCAGTGGCACCTTGCCATGTTTTATATTTGCAATCAAATGATGTGGCTTTTGTTTTCCAGAAGCTGGTTTCCCATGAAACACAACACTTTGCATTGTTGAATCTCTGTTGCCGCCACTGGGGATTTCCTGGCCACGTTAGAAAGCCACCATTTAGATCAGGGGTGTCAAACATGCAGCCCAGGGGGCAGCGATCCAGCCAGGGGGCAGTGATCCTCACCTTGCACCTGACCAGCAAGCACACTGTGGGTTCACCAGTCCAGGCAACCCCTATTCTGCTCCCGATATGGCCTCACGAGCCTGCTGCAGGCTCACCAGTCAAGGTAGGCACCCCTTCCCAGCCAAGGTAGCCATCCCTAATGCAGGCTTGCCAGCTGAGGCAACCCCCAGTGCAGACCACCTCCTCTAGTGAAGTTCTGGGCTGGTGAGACTGTTGCAGGCTCACCAGCCACAGCAACCACCCCCCACCCCAGGTCAGAGTCTGACTAAGTTGCATTTATGTCATAGCTGTCCCTGGTAACATATGAGTTTGACACCTCTGATTTAGAGGACACTGGGGATGGAGGGAGGGCAGAATGGGAGTATCGCCCTGTACTTGTCTTTACAGGGAAACTTTTTATTTGCTACATGATTTCAGTGCAATAATTGGCAGCCAGGGCTGAATGGAGTGCCACTGTCCCACTAAGGGCTAGCACTGATCAGCTATGGCTTGGACCAGAGAGACACAGGAGAAATGATACCTGTATTTGTGCTCAGAGAGCATGATGAGGGAGATAGTAGTTTTTAGTTCAGTATCACAAGTTAAAGATGTATATTATTCTAGGTTGTTTTTTTTTTAACTATCCTGTTTTTCTGGCTAGTCAAATGGCTGCATTCAACTGGAATGACGAATTGTCAGTGAAACTGCCCTGGGACTTCTTGTGCCAACAAAGGACATGGGCAGCTCATATGGCAAATGTAGCTGTAACAACAGCGGCCTTCTCCAGAAGGGCACAGATGTGGCATTGCTCTAAGCTAAATGCTATTTGAAGTTCTCTGACTGGAATGGAAAAATGGGGAAAAAATGAGACTTACTAATAGTGTTAGTTAAAGTTTGGGCTGCTCAAACACCCACTAGTGTGGCTGACATCCTGTTTGCAAGTTCCAATCTGGCAACTAATGTTTGTTCATCATGGCTATTGAGCAGGTTGCTTCAACATATCCCATCCTAATAGTACTGCTCAGTGCAATGAGCACTTTGCATTGGCACATTCTCACACAGACCAACGGAGTGCCTTTTCTCCCCTCTTTGCTGTTCTGCTTGATAGCCAATTGTTGAAATATGAAAACAGTTACAAATTACAGTAATAAATAAATGCTGGATTTTTTTAAAAAATGTATCATTTGGTTTTCCTCTAAGTAGGCTTCTGAATTATTGGGATTGTTAGCATTTTCACGCATATATAGTTTTGCAAAAACCTGATGTAAATTTCTGATCACCACAGCTGAATATGGCAAGTTTGACTGTACAACATGACAGCAGCAAACTTCCTGGCATCTCTAGTTAAAATGCGAAGCCAGATATCAAGAACTGGTTTACAGATCTGCCTTGAAAATAAAAGTGCAGCTACTTTACGTTCTGTTTTTGCCTCTCAGCAATCCCTGTAAAAAATAATCTCTGGAACGGGATGCTGTGAGACATGCCAAAAGGATGAACTGCACAGCTTTTCATTGATGACTTCTACCTAATGTAACCTTTATCCATGCTACCTTCTAATCTAGGGACCCCCAACCTTTTTAAGCCTCTGGGCACCTTTGGAATTTTGACACAGGGTAGTGAGCTGCTGCAGGTAGTGGAGCCAGACACAAAATGGCTGCTGCAGGGGGTGGAGCCAAACACAAAACAGTTGCCATGGGTTACCTTCAGTCATACCATGAATATCTTTCTGTCGTGGTGGCAGTTATTGCCGGAGCAATATTTTCAAAAATCTGCAGAGTCTGTCAAATCTCCACTGAACAATCAAAGGCTCTGCTGGGCAAAAAATCCCATCTGACCCTGCCCACTTTTGAAAAACATTTGGTGGGCACCAGAAAAGGTGTCAGTGGGTACAATGACACCCATGAGCACCACATTGGGACCCCTGCTGTAATCTAATTTATACAGAAATTTTGACATAGGGATGCCACACTGACAGCAGGGAGGGAGTCATCCAGGGAGGTCAGGCACCACTCAGTCCCCATATCCATTCTGACAGCACAACACTGGACCTAATATCACCAGCCATTCCATCTCAGGCAGAGGTGTAGCAAGGGGGGAAAGCGCCCGGTGCACTGGTGCGCCTACTGCCCCCATCCCGCCCCAGCATGCCCCCCATCCCACCCCGGAATGCCCCCGGAACACTCTCACCACACCCCCACAGGGGAACCGGAACACTCATCACGCACCCCCCCCCCGTCCCCTTGGAGCTACTCCTCTGATTTCAGGTTTATTCACTAGTGCTTCTTCCTATATTATATATGTCATCAAATTGCACCATATATGCAATGCCCTTCTACTCTGTAGAATGGACAAACAGAAAAGAATAAATGGACATAATCCAACATTAAAAACCACGAAACTCAAAAACCAGTGGGAGAATATTGTAGCCCTCCAAGTCATTAAAGTTGATAGTCCTTAGATAAATTTCAAGAGCAGATTACAACAAAGGATTGTTGAAGTTGAGTTCATTCACAAGTACAGAATAATGTATATGGACATAGGATTCTTATCTTTCTACAGATGCTAATTTTCTGGCCCCAAGCATTGCCCCTCAGCTCTAAGCAAGCTGATTTCAAAGTGCATTGTACCTCTGCACCTTGAGTTCCTTCTCTGAAACATCTTCTGACTGGTTAAGAACTGAGATCTCCATTCTGACTTTTATCTGATAAAAGAAACTTTGACTCTTGCAAGCTTATGCCATGAACATCTTGTTGGTCTGTAAGGTACCACTGGACTCAAATTTATATTTATATACCAATTCGCATAATGCTTTTAATTTTGCAGATTGCAGATTCATGTCCAAAATGCCCCTGATTTTTTAAAGTTGCATGCTTATCCTAGGAATAACTAAATTATGTATCTTCAGGTCATCCCCAATGCACAACTGCAACACTGAAATTCAGGGTCATTCGGGATATGACCAAAAAGCAAAAGAAACAGGCAGCAAGACTGATATGCTTCCTGCTTCCTCCTCACTTCCATACATTCAAAATTAATGCTGTGCATTTTTCCTGCAAGGAAATGTGCAAGCGGCTTTCCCATGGAGGACTTGCCCATTTTCTTGCAGGGAGATATATGCAGGACTAGTTTTAGGCAACTGGAAATGTATAAATCCGCACCCCACATCTCATTTGAAATGGCTGACACAGAACAGAAACAGAATGCACTGAAATGAAGTACAACTTTAAGGGTTACAGCTGCCCACTGGCGTAATGCCCATTGGGAAAGGTGGGCAGCTGCCCAGGGCATCACCTTGTGGGGGGCATCAAAATGCTGGGTTCATTTTGGGGTATTTTTAGTGGTTTTCCATTTGTGGCCTGCAGGAGGCGCAGTTTTTAGGCTAGCAGCACCAAAATTTCAGCGTATCATCAGGAGACTGTCCTTATGCTACCCCCCAAGTTTGGTGAGGTTTGGTTCAGGGAGTCCAAAGTTATGGACTCCTAAAAGGGGTGCTCCTATCCCCCATTGTTTCCAATGGGAGCTAATAGGAGATGGGGGCTACAGTTTTGAGGGTCCATAACTTTGGCCCCCCTGAACCAAACTGCACCAAACCTGGGGGGGAATCATTAGGGCAGTCTCCTGATGAGACCCTGAAAGTTTTGAGACTGTGCCTTCAAAAATGTGCCCCCCCAGCCTGCAACCCCCATTGACAGCAATGCAGAAAACTCAATGCAGAACAAAGGTTCTTGGGCAAATTTCGGGATGTTCTTGCAGGGAGGGCATTCTTGGACGTATCATCACCAAAATTTCAGGGTATCATCTGGATACTGTCATGATGGCACCCCCAGGGTTTGGTGCAGTTTGGTTCAGGGGGTCCAAAGTTATGGACCCTCAAAGGGTAGCCCCATCTCCTTAGCAAAGAATGTGGGATGGGGTACTTTGAGGGTCCATAACTTTGGACCCCCTAAACCAAACTGCACCAAATTTAGGGGGTACCATAAGGACAGTTTCCAGATGATACCCTGAAATTTTGGTGCCGATACATCAATAAAAGCCCCCTGCAGGAACATCCCAGAAATTTGCCCAAGAATCTTTGTTCTGCATTGAGTTTTCTGTATTGCTGTCCATGGGGGTTGCAGGCTGGGGGGGGGACATTTCTGAAGGCACAGTCTCAAAACTTTCAGGATCTCATCAGGTGACTGCCCTGATGATACCCCCCAGGTTTGGTGCAGTTTGGTTCAGGGGGGCCAAAGTTATGGACCCTCAAAACTGTAGCCCCCATCTCCTATTAGCTCCCATTGGAAACAATGGGGGATGGGGCACCCCCTTTGCGAGTCCATAACTTTGGACTCCTTGAACCAAACCTCACCAAACTTGGGGAGTAGCATAAAGACAGTCTCCTGATGATATGCTGAAATTTTGGTGCTGATATGTCTAAAAACTTCACCCCCTGTAGGCACCAATATCCTGGTGCAAAAACAAATTTGGTCGTGGTGGAGTGGCCGCCCATGTTTGGGGTGGGGGGGCGGCATCCAACTCAGGTTTTGCCCAGGGCTACAGTTTCCTCAGGGCTGCCTCGTTACGCCCCTGCAGCTGCCACAAATTTGGTGTGGTCAGGAATAGTCCATAACATGTCCACAGTAAGGGAAGCTAATAATCCTAGATAAGCCTACGTTAACAGGCGAGTGGAAGGCAAAATAGCGCACTGGGCCTTTGCCCAGGCTTGACCATAATTTAACTGCCAGGAACTGGAGGAATCGCCACTCAAGTTCACCTTGATTGTCCCTTGCCAACTATCTAGGCAGCCAGTGGGCAGAGCACCCTCAGAGGGTTACATGGCACCAATCATGGTGCAAGCTCATCATCATCCACGTCCGTTGCCACTTCTGCCCATTCCCCTCCACAATGGGCACAAACAGGTTATGATGGATAAACTGCGATAAGCGAACCAAGACCCTTTTCAAAGAAGTGGAGCACAGCTATTTTTTCCTCCTTAATTCAACCTCCAAATGTACACAGCAGGAGCTCAATGAGTTCTGTATGCACCTTTATGTTCCTGGAAGGGTTACTATCACAGATAACTTCTGCCACATTCTAGAAAGTTTCCAACTGACCACAATCTCAAAAGGGCTGAGATTCGCCCTTCTGCCTTTCTAACAACAGTGCAATTTTGAGCCAGATAAAGCAAAAGGAATTAACAAATATGAATTTAGCTTTCAACTTAAACCTGGGATGTAAAGAGTTTATTTTCTGGGAAGAAATTTTTTAATTACAAACATGACATTGATAACGTAATGGGCATGGGTGGATTTAATGGGAGAGACTTTAAATAAAATGTGCTTAACTCTTCAATTGGCATTGACACAATACCTATTGTACTCATAAAGATGTCATAAATACATGCCTGAGACGAGGACGGGTCTTTGGGTTGGAGCCAGACTAAATTAGCAATTTCCACCAATCTCCTCTTTCACTGCAGAGACCCGCCTAACTATTCCTCAAGTTTCCCCTATCCCCCAGGAGTATGAGTGGGCTAAAATGGTAGAGGAGAGAGAGGAAGTTTTGTTCCACTGTTTTTAAAAAATGAGTCTGGATCCAACCTTATATAATAACAGCCAGCAGGAAAATTTCAAAGATGGTTCTACCATATCACCTTCAACGCCCTGAAAACACCTACTGTCAGTCTTCCACTTCAAATTATGATAGAGTACATTCCCTGGACCATCTCCTCAGAAACATGCTTGCTAGCACACACACACACAGCACATGTGTGACTGCCCTTGATGAAGGTGAGACATAGTATTTCTTTGTGAAACCCATGTATGTATAGAATGAACATTTGCGGAAGACGGGTTACAGCGTTGCTGAGACTAGGAATGCATTGTCATGACTGAAATGGTCGGTCCTGAGATTTATTTAAAGAAAGATGCATAAATCTGTCTTAGCTGTGCCAAACTTCTAGATTCCAAGACGAAAAAGGGAATAGTAACAGCTTCACAAATCACCAAGCAGAAAGGTATTAACATATGGCATACATTAGTGAAATGGCTATTGAAAGGAAGTAATATAAATTAGCCCAAGAGGCAGCTAGAGGTTCCTTTAAATACAGATGATAACATTCTTTTCAGTAACCATGAAGACCCTGTTCTTACTGGCAAGCCATTCCTCCCCCTCATTACCCCAGCTGTCCCACAGCTCTGGCTATTAAAGTCTGTTCCCATATAATGGTTTCGCTTTTTACACATGACTGAGGAATGAATGGATGTAAAGCAATAACCTTTCTTTTTTCAAAAATGATAAAAAGCAGAGGAAGTGTTTGCAACAAACAATTGGTCCAGTTTGCAAACATAAATGAAGAACGTCAAATGCCTCCAAGCTCACACTGGAATTAAAGGACTGTGTTTAAGAACTGGAAAAAACCCGCAATTTTCTAAAACAATAGCAATGAACTATCAAACAGGAATTATTATTATTATTATTATTATTATTATTATTATTATATTATTATTATTATTATTATTATTGGGTTTATAAACCGCCCTCCTCCAGAGGGCTCAGGGTGGTGTACAACATGTAGGTAGAGAACAATCAGATTAAAATACAATATATATAAGATACGATGGCTCTAATAAAAATAAACCCTACCCCATTTAAACTTATAATTTAATATTAAAATTGATGTTAACTAAGATGGCGCTTACTATCAATTCCCTCTAAAACGTATATCAGAAGGGGAGGGTGATAGGGCTATATGATGCTATAATAGCAAATAAGGAGGAAGGAGGGAGGAAGGGGCCCCTATCAACGGCTAGTCTCCCCAAAGGCCCGGTGGAACAATTCGGTCTTGCAGGCCCTGCGGAACTCAGCAAGGTCCCGCAGGGCCCGGACAGTTGATGGAAGAGCGTTCCACCAGGCGGGGGCCAGAGCTGTGAAGGTTCTGGCCCGGGTGGAGGCTAGCCGTATCATGGAGGGGCCAGGGATCACCAGTAAATTGGCCTCTGCCGATCGCAGAGACCGATTCAGGACATATGGGGTAAGACGGTCCCGCAGGTACGGAGGTCCCAGGCTGCGCAAGGCCTTAAAGGTTAACACCAACACCTTGAAAATGATTCGGTATTCAATGGGTAGCCAGTGCAAGCGGCGAAGTACAGGTGTAATATGTTCTCTTATGGCACCCCCTGCAAGCATACGAGCCGCTGCATTCTGGACCATTTTCAGTCTCCGAATCAGGCGCAAGGGAAGGCCCGCGTAGAGCGAGTTGCAATAGTCTAGCCTGGAGGTGACCGTTGCATGGACCACTGTGGCCAAGTCAGTTTGGGAGAGGAAGGGGGCCAGCCGCCGGGCCTGGCGAAGATGGTAAAACGCGACCCGGGTAATATGGGCCACCTGGGTCTCCATTGAAAGAGACGAATCCAGGCGGACCCCCAGGTCGCGGGCAGAGGGGGTTGGTGCCAATATAGCTCCCTCCCACTCCGGCGGCCGAAAATCCCCCCTCCCCCTCACGTCTCAGCCAGAGGATCTCCGTCTTTGATGGATTCAGCTTCAACCTGCTCTGCTTCAACCACCCGGCCACGGCCTCCAAACAATGCTGGAGAGCCGCAGGGGCGGCGGCCGCTCCCCCCTCCATCAACAGAATGAGCTGGGTGTCATCAGCATATTGGTGACACGTCAGCCCAAAGCTCCACACCAACTGAGCAAGGGGTCGCATATAGATGTTAAATAATAGTGGGGACAGCAGCGCTCCCTGGGGCACACCACAATGAAGTGAGCACCTCTGGGATGCTTGGTCCCCACACCACACTTGCTGCGTCCGGTCCCGGAGGAACCAGACAATCCATTCAAGGACAGTGCCTCGCACCCCGGAAGCAGCCAGGCGGTAGGTCAAAAGGTCGTGATCGACCACATCAAACGCTGCGGTTAGGTCTAGCAAAACCAGCAACGCCGATCCGCCTCGGTCTAGTTGTAAGCGGAGAAGATCTGTGACGGCGACAAGAACAGTCTCTGTCCCATGCCCAGCACAGAAACCAGACTGGAAGGGATCAAAAGCCGATGTGTCCTCCAGGAAACCCCGAAGCTGCTCCAACACCACTCTCTCAATTACCTTCCCCAGAAACGATAGATTCGAAACGGGGTGGTAATTGGCCAGATCGCCAGGATCTAAAGATGGTCTTTTCAAGAGTGGGCGGACCACTGCCTCCTTCAACCCACCAGGAAAAACTCCTTGCTCAAGGGAGCTATTGATGATACTCAACAGGTGGGGTCGTAAAAAAAAAAAAGCCTGGCATGCTTTAATAAGCCAGGAGGGGCACGGATCCAGAGGACAGGTAGTAGGTCTAACAGCAGCCAGGGCCCTGTCGACAGCGGCTTCCGAGAGCAGGGAGAACTGGGCCAAACAAGGGCCAGAAGACGGCAAGGGAGCCTCCAGTTCACTTATTGACTCTAAGGTGGCAGGAAGGTCTTGGCGGAGCGACATGATTTTATCTGCAAAAAAGCTCATGAATGCCTCACAGCTGATGGTCAATTGACAATTTGTGGACCCCTCCATCGATGAGGTCAAGGACTGAATAATGCGAAATAATTGTGCCGGGTGGGAGCTAGCAGACGCGAGGGAGGAAGA
Source organism: Sphaerodactylus townsendi (assembly GCF_021028975.2). Classification (NCBI taxonomy): domain Eukaryota; kingdom Metazoa; phylum Chordata; class Lepidosauria; order Squamata; family Sphaerodactylidae; genus Sphaerodactylus; species Sphaerodactylus townsendi. Next base: position 91,074,476 of record NC_059430.1, on the reverse strand, counting down.
GAAGAAAACCCTCTTCGCTTCCTTCGTCGCTACCTCATAGGCCTTCATAAACGTCCTATAAGGTGTTCGTGTAGCCTCGTCACGAGCTTTCCTCCACACTCGCTCTAGTCGTCTAAGTTCCCGCTTCATACGGCGTAGCTCCTCAGTATACCAAGGGGCCAGCCGCGAGTGGGGTCGTAGAGGACGCCGGGGAGCAACCACCTCGATGGCATCGGAAAGACGGGAGTTCCAGTCTTCCACTAGCTCATCGAGGGTGCCGGAGGGTTCAGAGTCCCGCAGAGCATTCAGGAATCCAATAGGATCCATAAGTCTCTGCGGGCGGACAAAAATTCGTCCGTCGCCTAGACAGGGTTGTTGTGGCACGTCCATCCGGACCTTCAGGGCATAATGGTCAGACCATGGCACTCTATCAATAGAGGACATGACCATATTGACCCCCGACCCAAAGACCAAGTCTAATGTGTGCCCGGCCTCATGAGTGTGGCCAGAATTTACCAAGGAGAGGCCCAGTGCCGCCATGGATGACACCAGGTCCGCGGCCACTGCACATGAGGCGGCGTCGACATGGACATTGAAGTCCCCCAAAACAATAAGCCTGGGGAACCGCAACGCCCAGTCTGCCACCACCTCTAGCAGCCGCGGCAGGCTATCTCCCGGTGCGCTAGGTGACCGGTACACCAGGAGGACAGCCAACCTCTCCTGGGCCAACCACTCCAGGCCGACACACTCCAAACCTTCGATCTCTGGGACAGGGGCTGCCCTAAAAGGGATGGTATTATGGATGAACATTGCCACGCCTCCCCCCCGGCCCCGTGTTCGTGATCGGTGCAGGCACGCGAAACCTGGGGGTGAGACCTCGCCTAAAGCTACGGTCTCCCCTTCATGCACTCAGGTCTTGGTGATACAGGCCAGGTCCATCTGCAGGTCTCCGAGAAAATCCCGGAGAACTGTGGTCTTGTTGTTTATGGACCTGGCATTGATCAGCACCAATGACGAAGCGGAGTCTCTCTGAACCCTACCACCTACGTTCCTCAGGATAGGTCGGAGGTCAGAAGGTGGGCGAGCATATCTGTCTCTCCCCCACCTTCTCTCATATGGCTGCCGCCTACCGTCATATCTACCCCGTCCCATTAACACCGGGATCCCTGAACCCCTAAGTGGGGCCCCCATTTCCTACGAAAAAGCACAACTATCAAATGTAAACTGGGTGGGATTAATCTAGACAGACATCAATATCACTTCGTCTAGGCTGTTGACATGAGAGGCTTGAGAGGGAGTGCTAATAGGATGGTAGCCCTAACGTTTTGTCAGATCTACACCATACTGCATCTCTTCTCCTGGGACGCAGGGGGGCGTATCTGCCACAGGGACATGGGGAGACAAATGTCCCCAGGCGCCCCCCATTTGGTCATGTGGTGGAGGGCAAAAATTCAGGTTTGTGTGTTTTTTGTATTTTTAAGTGTTTTTTGATTTTTGGCCTACAGGGAGCGCAGTTTTTAGGCTAGCAGCACCAAGATTTCAAGGATTTTTCAGGAGACTCTCCTGATGATATCACCCAGGTTTGATGAAGTTTGGTTCAGGGGGTCCAAAGTTATGGACTCCCAAAGGGGGTGCCTCCATCCCCCACTGTTTCCAATGGGAGCTAATAGGAGAGGGAACTACACTTTTGAGGGTGCATAACTTTGGACCCCTGAACCAAACTTCACTAAATCTGGGTGGTATCATCAGGAGAGTCTCCTAAAGATACCATGAATGTTTGGTGCTGCTAGCTTATAAATTGCACCCCTGACAGCAGGCACCCTCCAAATTTCCCCTGATTCTCCTTTTAAATCCACCCCCTTTGGCATGGACTTAAAGGGAGAGTTTGAGGTCCCCATTTAAACATTGAAAGTGATGCTGTTTCAGGGGACCCCAGATTCTCCCTTTAAGGTGGATTTGAAAGAAGAATCTGGGCTCCCTAGCTGTTTGAGGGTGGATTCCACTTGAGGTATTTTGTAAGAGATGATGTTGACATTTGTTTGGTAAATGTTTTGCTGGGGGTGATTTGTGGGAGATTTACATGCTTAATACCCACTTGCACTGGCTTGGAGCTGTTTCTCAGGCTAACTACCTACCTCGTAGAGTTGGTGTGAGGACAAAATTAGGAAAGAGAATTGGTGGGAAGAGAGCCATGTATGTTTTGCTGGTGGTGGAAAGTGTTTTGTGAGCTGGTGCAAAAAAATCATTGTTTGGTCGTGGTGGGGGTGGGTGGTCACCCATACTGGGGGGGGGGGCGCCAAACTCAGGTTTTGTCCCCGGGCTCCAGTTTGCCTAAATACGCCTCTGCTGGGCCGGACAGCACCTGTCAGTATATCTGCATTAAAGCAATAGGTGGGAACATACTGCGGTGCATCAGCAAATGGTTTTTAATGAAATAACAAATCAGCATCAAGGAATTCAACCACAGCGTATCACAATTGTTTTTTATCTTATTCTCTGTGACATATGCACCCCTTTCAAGGAGGTGTGGGAAGCTGTGAGCTTCTCCTCAAGTCCTTCTGTTTGAAAAAATACCTGTATCATTTAAGGATGAGGGTTAGCACAATCAGGGATGCTGGATGCAATCTTGCTGCTCAGAGGAACATTTGCAGCCCTGATGGTGAATTTTTCTGCCAATATAACACTGAAACGTAATCTTGAGCCTTTTCAAGCCAGATTTTAAGATGGGCCTGGGTATCTCATTGAATTCAACAGGAAGTCTCACTGAAATCAAAGGGAGTAAAAATCTGTTTGCCTATTAGTTTTTCCCATGTGACTCTTCCAAAGAGCAATACGGCAGCCATATCTGAAATAATTGGTTAAAGAGGAAGTCACAGGCTGTGAATGGACAGAGCTTTTCAGAAATCCATAGGCCATGTGGTAAAGCCATCAGTGCTTATAGTGATCTTACACACTGGTCTCTAACCACATGTGCACTGCAGTTTCCCATGATGCTTCAAACTACTATTAAAAGCAGAAACTAACCCACAGAAACAGGACTAGTATTGCTGTAAAAAAAGAGCATATGTTCCTTTAACAGAAGTAAATTGGATCGCATGTCTTAATACGTAACAGGCAATCAGCAAAGCCGTGGCTAATATTATTACCTTTGGAGACTGTGAATGACTGTAAAATTTCCATCTCTAATAACAAAATTGATTCATACACAAACAGTAAAAGCCAAATCTTCAAAAGAAGAGAACTTTCTTTCCTCCATCTTGAAGTTACTGTCAATCAGAAGCTACTGTCAATCAGTTTCATAGGTGAGAGGGAGAGGGGAAAAAAAATCTCTCTATCCACTTTCCTCACACTATACATGATTTTATAGACCTTTATCATGTAATCCCCGAGGCACCTAAACTGAAAAATCCCAGAGTGCTTTAGCTTTGCCTCAAAAGGCACGCAGCCCAACCCCATGATCAGTATGGTTGACCTCTGTACATGTCAGACCTTTCTAAAGGGCATTAGGAAGGGCCATGGCCCAGTGGAAGAGCATTTGCTTAGCATACAGAAGGTCCCAGGTTCAATCCCAACATCTTGCGTTAGAAGGACCAGATAGTACTTACTGTGAAAAACATCCACCTGAGACCTGGGAGAGATGCTGCCAGTCTGAGCAAACAATACTGACCCTGGGTCACTATCCACTCACCATAAGCCGCGGGGTCACCTCTTTAAAAGCCATCAAATCCTGGATTACCTCCTGGCGCTTCACTGGCGCCGCTGCCAGGGGATTTACCTCTCTCAGCCTCTGGCTGCGCTGCAAATTTAGCCCGCTAAAAGAGCAACTTTAAAACTCGCCGGTGCTGGGTTGTGGGGAACCTCGCTGTTTGCGCCGCTGATTCGGCTGTGACGAGCTCACGGGCCAATCAGGAACAGGAGCCATCTTGTTAAGTGGGGGTGTCCCCGCTCAAAAGTGTGCGAGTGATGACGAGACACGCGTCGCATTATCCAGTCGAAGTCAGCCTTCACGTCTCAACTTGTTCAAAAGCCGCGTCGAAGCAAATGAAAATGCCGGCCACGAGCCGAAGAGGAAGTACAAGAGGGCTAGTAGCAGGCGAAAGGCTGGCTTTCTGCTTTCACTTCCAAACACCGATGACGGTTCCACAGAAAGCGCAGAGCTAACGCATTTTTTACTTCGGTTGATCGATCGGCCAGTATTGCCGACGCTCTTTAATAGAGGGCTGTTGTTTCTGATGACGCTCAGACTCACGCCGTGGTGAACTCATTTCATAAACAACCTTCCCAGCTAATCACATCTGAGACCCGGCCACCGGCTGGCCGCCACTTCTCTCGTGAACTCATGACGCCACTAATGCCTCGACGCCAATCGAGCCCATTCCTCATTGCAACGAACTCCCGCTCTTGCTGCCTGGGCGCTTATTTCAAGAATTGTAAACGTGGTGGAACAAAATGTCTCAAGGGTCAGCCACGAGGCTTTCACGGCACGCAGCGGCGTTGCAGTTTAGTGAGGTAAGTGGGTAGTGGCCCCCTGATGGTCTGATTCAGTATGATTCAGTATGCAGTTGGAGGAAGGGACAGCTAGACAGCTGGAGGGGTAGAGATTAGATAATTTGTTTGTGCCCTACTGGCCTGAAAGACTCTTTGTGAGGAACAGGTCGAGGGAAAAGGAGTCAAGGGGAGAATGACTGCATGTCCTGTTCTTCACGATGAGGTAATGCAAGCAGTACTTATTTTTAAACATGACCCAGTTCCGAGTCAACAGTCAGCTTCTCTGTCCGAGCAATTAGGAACGCTGGTATCTCTTAACCACAAAAGCATCCTGACATGCCACATCATAGCAGGCACAGCTAATGCCACAGGGAGGAATCTCTCCATCCCCCATACTTCCTGCATGAGGCTGGGGGGGGGGGGGCATGGGAAGAGTTGCATGCATGTCTGTACTAATGCTTTGCTTTCTAGGTACTGTAATTACAATACTCCCTATGGAGAGCAAAAGAGTGCATGTTCCCAGAGGACTAAAAAAGGCTTCTGAGAACAAAAAAGCTGGAGGAGAGACAAATGCATCCAGGCATTAGAGTTCCCAAAATTGCCCTCAGAGGCAACTGTCATGAGCACATATTCTTTTAACAATGAGGCCAAAAGGACAGACAACAACAGTGACACCATTTTAAATTTCCAGGAGCAGACAACAGTCAACAAGGCTGAACAGGACAATATTGAACACACTGGAAAACACCTAGCAAACTAAATAGAATAGAATAGAATAGAATCTTTATTGGCCAAGTGTGATTGGACACACAAGGAATTTGTCTCCGGTGCATATGCTCTCAGTGTACATAAAAGAAAAATACATTTGTCAAGAATCATAAGGTACAACACTTAATGATTGTCATATAGGTCTAGTAAGCAATCAGGAAACAATCAATAGTAACGAAACCATAAAATGTAAAGTCATAAAATGAAATGAATTAAAATGAAATGTCAGCACAGGTACGTGTAAAAGCTGGGTACGTGTAAGCTGAAGATGAAGGAGAATTGACAGTTTCCATAGCGGGTGAATAAGTCCTCACTTCGTGACCTGCAGAGAGCCTCATTTACCATCAACCAGAAGAGCAGCAGGTTTATTTTATGTCTTCTACACCACTCCAACAAACCCTCATACGCAATAATTTAAGAGCTAACCATTACTATTCAATATATAACTATAAGCTTTCTAATTATCTATAGCTAAGGGAGGCTCTCAGCTTCCCATTCTCCAGTCCCTACCAAACACAGTCCTATGGGTCAGTAACCTTGCTCACATATCTGGAGCATGGGAAGGAGTGATCAAGTGGCCCCTGAACCACTGAGTGAAAAACACTGACCTAAACCAACAGCTTTCAACCCAGCTTTCCAGTGGGCTGAGAAAATCATTTATAGGTCACAAGTCCCTAAAAACCCATAATTTCCCCTTGCTGCCTTGTCAGAGTACCTACTGCATGTACAGAGAGCAAGGCTGACACCATCCTGCCTTTCTTTACAATCAGGCTGAGAAAAGCAGCAGGGCAGCAACAGGAGACTGCTCATAGATAGACAAGATTCCTTCAAGTCTAACCTTTGGTTTGTTTTTCACCACTGTGTACTCAGTTTATGATTCCTGCCTCCAGCTCTCTTGTTCTGCTGCACATACAGATAAGGTTGTAACTCTGGCTCCCCCTTTTCTGCTCAGCTGACTTCAATGTCATATCATTGTAACTCAGTGAGTCCCAAGACTGGACAGGTTGAGCACCACTTTGGACCGTTTTTAAACCTATTTAAATGGCATGGCTCCCAACCACAGAAGATTGGGAAGAATATCTCTTATAGGACTAAGGCATCTTGGCAAAGAATTCTCTGTGTGGAACTACATTATTCTATGTTCTTAGGTGCAAGTATAAACGTTAACCTGATTTCAAACCTATGTGCCTTAAAAAAGCTGATTTCAACCAATCACATATTTGTTTTAAAACAAAACAATTTCAGAGGCATTTGTGTGTAGAAACCGATCCAGAATCACAGTTGTAAGCAATGTGCAATTAGACATTTACCAATGAAAGAAAATCCTGCTATTCTCAACCGAGGAATGCAAATGGAAGTAATAAACTGCATTCTTTCAGCAAGAGAAATTATCTCACGTTAGGCACAGAAACTGTTTTGTTTTGTTTTTTGCATTTTAGCCTGAAAAACTAATCTCTTGAGCTGACTGAAACTAATTCCATAGGTCTTTCTGCCGAATTCCAAATACCACTCCACATCTATTCAAAGCTCTGAGTAATAGCAGACCTGTAGTAATATCTTGCTAAATATAGCAAAATGTTATTTCCACTTTCACAGATATCTACAGGGCAATCTCTCTTGTTTTATTTCTCATCTTCATATATTTTGTAAACTATTCTCAAAACAGCCAGCATGTGTCAAATGGTTAAAATAAGAATGGAAATTAAGGGTATAGACAGGTTCTAATATTGCAGCATTCAAAAGTTAATCAATCACTGCTCATAGAAGAATAAGAATGACACAGCAGCCACACTTTCACAGATACAATGGAACAGAACCAGTATTTTGGCAGCAAATCTTTACTGTTTGTGTTCATGTACTTGGGAGCTCTACAGGGGCCATAGTTTTACAACATCACTATGTACGGATGCATGCCCTGTGGTTCACACTTTATAGCAAGTTTATCTGAATGCATGCGTGAGTTCGAGTTGTACACGTCTGCATTCCTGAACAGACATTTTCAAATACCTTGCAAACCGTAGGCGTCCTTCTTTCAGTGTAAATTGCAATGATTGCTAGATATGCAAATAAGTCTCAGAGGAGGATGGAAATTGGCATAGTGGCTGCTGCCACTATGTCACAAAAGAATGAAGTGATATTTCCTTATGCTGTTGGTTACTAGAGGAGGGGGCACTTGGAGGTCTTTTTTGCAGCTGATGTCCACAGATTCTTTCAGGTTGACTTATCCCCCACACAAAAATAAGATATTTCCCAGCCATGCCAGCAAAATGATTCAGGAGAAGAAAATGAACAGGCCTGTAGAAGACAATACCCACTATCAGCCACAGTCCGCTTGTTTTTCTGCATGAAAGCAAGTCAAGAATCAACTCACACACAGCTGTGTATGTGTTGAGTGCTGTAAAGTCACTTCCAACTTATGGTGACATTAAGAATTAATGTCACCTCCAAAACGTCCTGTCATTAACAGCCTTGTTCATGTCTTGTAAACTGAAGGCTGTGGCTTCCTTGATTGAGTCCAGCCATCTTATGCTAGGTCTTCCTATTTTCCTGCTGCTTCCAATTTTTCCTAGCATTATTGTCTTTCCCATTGACTCTTGTTTTCTCACAATGCGACCAAAGCTCGATAGCCTCACTTAGCCATTTTAGCTTTCAGACTTGATTTGATGTAGAATACACTTATTTGTCTTTTGGGTAATTCACAGCATCCTCTCTTCCAACACCACACTTCAAATTAATCAAGTGTCTTCATTGTCCAACTTTCACAGCCATACATAGCAATGGGAAATATTAAGATCAGAATTATCTTGGCTGCCAATGACATATCCTTACACTTGTGACTACGGCTTAGTATTTTGGCTTCCCAGAGTTTAAAAACAAAAACAGTACACCATGGGCATGACATTCTCCAACTGGCTGTTTCTTTAAAATGTTCTCTTTTTATTTCATATTTTCCCCTCGTGCAAGGTCAATCACAGACCAGCTGGCACATTCCTCTGGGATATTAGTCCCTCCCTCCTCCCTTCTTCTTCAAAGTTCTTTTCCCATAGGCAGTTTAAGCAAGAAAATCTGGATGAAGCAAGTTAACCCTGCTGGGTTTCATTAGTTTTGAGCTGTGCATTTCTTTGCAGTGGCATTCATTTCCCTGGAGCTATCTGACTGACATGACCTTTGTGCACACAAAGATTCCTTGCCTGACTCCTCATCGTGACCAACATTCTCTGTCCTATGTATTGTCGAAGGCTTTCACGGCCGGAATCACTTGGGTGCTGTGTGGTTTCCGGGCTGTATGATCCTCTGAAGATGCCAGCCACAGATGCAGGCGAAACGTCAGGAGAGAATGCTGCTAGAACACGGCCATACAGCCCGGAAACCACACAGCACCCAAATTCTCTGTCCTGTTTTTCCTCATCACTTAGATATAGCTGGTCCACATTGTGAAGGCCTATGGCCAAGACAATAAATTTTTACTACTACTACTACTACTATAGCTGGTCCACAACTCTGGGCTATGCTGCCTTTCCCTTTGCAGTTGAGTCTCTGTAAGATCTTCCTGGTCATTTCTGCTAGACTGAGCCTAACTGTACTACACCCTATTTTGCTGGTCTCAATTAGGTAGAGCTTTTCTGTTGTTTTAATGTAATATCTAAAGTGAACCCCACCACTGGTTAGTAGCTACTGGCTGCAACATGACAAACAAGTTTCCATGACACACAAGTTTTCCTAAAGCCTGAATAGAAAGCAAGACAAATGACTGCCTGTTCTTATCAGCTCAAAATATAAATTTGTAAAAAATACATTCCCCAAACAACAGAAGTCTCCAAAAACAACTCTCTTCATACAAGGGAACTGATCCTGGAAAAGACTGACCAGCTGAAATTTCCTACCACTTGGGCAGGTGAGTATATGACAGTACACAACATAGAAATGCAAAGCTGCCTGATATCCATTTCCTTTCAGACACATGTATGTTGATAATCTTATTTGCATTTCTATTTTCTTTCTTGGTATCTAAAAGGAAATCCCAATTTAAATTTTTTAGTTTGAAACATCAAGTTTCTTCCTTATGAGAAGGGTACACAATAGTTTGACTATTTATTAGCTGAGTACTTAACAGTTTGACTATCCACACCTACTCTTCTATTTCACAGAACACATTTTGAATTGTTTACAACTAAGATCAAACATGAGTAAACATTTTGTGCTGTCATGTATGTATCTCATGGAAAGCATAAAGCCTGCGTCCACACTGTTGGCACTCCTGTAGTGACTGCTGCTTAAATAATGAATTATTTTTCACCCTAATGTGTGAATTAGACCTTGCTGTAATCCAAGTGACATTTGAGTCTATGACTCAGATACTTTTACAACTAAGGCCCTCCTATGAATTTGGGCCAATCCACCCATTCAAAAATTGCTAAGCCTTTCACCTCTTACCAGTGACTGTTGGCTGTAAACTCTATGTGGGAAGCTTTTAACATTCCTGTTCCATACAGGAGGATTTGAAGTTTATACATTAAAGCATTAATTCTCCTACCTGAAGTCAGATAACAAGAACCAACATCTGTAGCAGAAACAAAGCCAACAATATAAAATACTTGCTATTCAGCATATAAAGCTGAAATAAATGAAACTTCACTGCATACGCATTTAATAAGAACCATTAGAGAAGACGTAAGCTGGCCTCTGAACAAACCTTCCATATGCAAAGAGCTCATGATAATTGCAAGAGGGAAGTTAATGCAAAAAAATTGAGACTGAAGCAGGGAAATGATTTGACTACATTAATCCCTTTTTTAAAAGACGTTGACTGTCTGGAAAGGATTAACAGAATGCAAACACTTTCTTAGCAAAACATGCTGTTATAAAATTAGGACATTTCAACCCGAAATGTAAAAAGAATAAAAGCAGGGAAATGGCTGTAAAAATGTCAGGGAGGGGGGTTGGAATCAAACCTGGGTGTATAAAATAGAGCAGCAAAGGCTAAGCCAACAGAAGACTCAGCCCGAAGTAAAGAGGAACTGTTTTCTGTTCCAAATGTCCCCAGGATTATCATGGAAGTGGCTATTCCATTCCTGCACATTAGACCTGGAACTCAGTACAGTTCAGAGCTGCCGATCGGCTGCTTCACCCTGGAATGTTATCAAGAAATCTCCATTCCTGATCCCTGGGCAGTTTTGCAAAATAAAATAATAATAATAATAGAAATGCCGTCTTAAAATGTATTGACAATGAAACAAATGAACAGACAGATCCAATATTCAAATTATTCAAAAGTGATGTATTTAAAAACAGTTATTTAAAAAGGGCAACAGCCTGGCTGATGCCTGGCAAGAAGGGCAAGGCTGTGTGGCTGGGATTTAAACTGTGGGTACAATATTTTGGTGAAGGATAAAGTAGAAGGAGGGAGCCAAGTTCACCCAATAGCCCCCAGGGCAGGCTTACCTGCAAGTTTTCCTTAGCAAGCAGGCTTTGCTATTCAGCACTTTCAAAAGAAGGTTTCTGTCAGAGTTCTCTTTTTGATCAAAGCTTTTCGGAATTACTACACTTGTGACAAAATAAAACATGGGGGAAGGGAGTCCTTCTCTTTATGATTTCTGTAGGATAATATATCGCGAGACAGACAACCCTCACCCCGGTGAAGTTTCATTTGCCTAACAGGGTTTTGCTGCCTTCTCTCTGCAGAAATACTCCCAGGTTGGGAAATTCCTAGAGATTTGGGTATCAGTGCATGAGGCAAACTGAGTTGAAGGAGGGGAGGGACCTCAGACGGGATGTGTGATGCTATTGACTCCGCCTTTGGAAGTCGCCATGTTCTTAAGGGGAATTGATCTCTGGAGTCTGGAGATCAGGTATAATTTGGGGGGCTCTCCAGGCCTCACCTGGAGGCTGGCAACCCTACTTGTGAAGTTGGTAGGGGACCTTTGGGAGGTGGCATGGGAAGGTGCAATGGATGTGGGGGACAGGTACTCTATTTTTTGGGATTTGTTTTACTATGAAGAGAACTTTATAATAAAATACTCCATGCCCCTTAAATTCTCCTCTGGTATAGTGCAAGAACAGTTTTCCTACTGTATTATCTCCTCTTTTCACAGATTACTGGTATGGTCCATAGCGATACTAATAAGTTTACAACAAGAAAAACCTACAGCACCAAGAGGATCTGAAATAAATGAGAGCATTTCTGAAAGGAAAGGTTGTCTCTTCCCAGCAAGGGACGCTTGTCAATTTTTCATTTAGAGCCTTTTTTTCTCAAAATAGAAATTAATAATATCTGCTTGGCATCGTGCAAATGATAGGTATACATTTGTGCATAGCTGACAACAATCTATTTATGGAAAAAAGACTTGGTACATTTCCCCTCCCTATTCTGGAACTTCCTGCATTCCTCAGCCTTTCTTTACAAAACTACACAGTTGGTGTACACAAATTCCAAATGGGTTTGGTGGCACTGCAGTGTTTCCTTTTACAAGGTGTTAGATAGCATTAGTTCATTGGGTGGACTGCCTCTGTCAGGAAAGATACCTTTGTTTGTTCTGCTTTCCATTTTCTGATAAAATCTTACATATAACTCAATAATTTCCTAATATTAACATCAGGCTCTCTACTCACTGATCACTTGTACCCAAAACAGGTAAAATTGCCAAAATGTTTATCTACATGTGCTTTTTTTCATAGACTTTTTCATAGACCTAGGCACCTTTCTAGGATCTGCTCAGCTGAGGCTTTAAGTGTGCAACATTCATGAATAGAAAAGTAGGACTATGTCCAAACTATGCTCAGGATATACACATCCCATTTCCAGGCCTATCAGTATGTTTGCATAACGCTCATTACTATAAATCACATATTTGCTTACTTCATTTATATTCTCCTTAAAGAGGACCCAAGTAACCTACAGCATTTCCCCCATCTTATCTTCACAGCAACTCTGTGAGGTAGGTTAGCCTGAAAGTGTGTAACTGGTCCAACGTCATCTAACAAGCTTCCATGGTAGACTGGGGATTTGAACCTGGGTTTCCCAGATTCTACTCCTACAATCTAAGCACTACACAACACAGACTTTGTACGGGGGACACACAGGGACAATCCTGTCCTCCTATTTGTCACTTTTTATCTCTTACTTTCTTTGAGAAGCTCAAGGTGATACATGTCACGCCCTACTCCCTCAGTTTATCCCACAACAAACCTCTGAGGCAGGTTAGTCTGAGAGTGTGGCTGGCCCAGCTCATCCTCTGTACATTCTGGCTGAAGGAAGATTTGAACCCAGATCCCCTCAGTCAGAATATCCATCTAACCGTTTCTCACTCGAACACTCAGCCATTCCAGCACCCTCTAGAAGAATTACTTGTGCAAAAAGGCTGCAAACAGCAAGAATGTCTCTTTAAGTCTTTTCTCTCAACGTTTACTCCCTCTTTTTCCCCAGGATATTTTCTGTTGCCCCTTTGGGCTCTGAAATAACCCTGTCTAGCCATCTGTACAATATAAAACAGTCCCGAAATGCATTTCCTGTGATTCAAATAATTTTCAAAAGGCCCCCATTCATTTTCTTCCTTTTTTTCTAGAATGAGGCTAACATTCAGCCTGGCTCACCCCAAGAATGCTGGTTGAGGGACAGGAATTTATGTGCTGTGTGTTTCATTTCCTGTTTCTGACTGCACCAGGCAGCTGATTTTTTTAAAAAGTCATTTTGTAACCCTTTTAACCCTTTGGAGTCTTCTTCTGAGAACCTGTGTATTATACTGGGCCAGAGAGTGAATTGGGAAGTTTCTCATTCAAAACTCACAGCTCAAATGTGAACTCCCCAAACAGCAGTATGAAAACTGTTCTCCCTAAGCTTTCCCACCCCACAAGTTTGCTATGAGAAATATTACAATGATATAAGCCCTTTCTTAGAATAAGTGCAATTTAGGCTACATAGGGGCTTTATTGGTACCCTATTGGTGTGTGTGTGTATACATACATACATACACACACACACACACACATATATATATTCACCATCATAATTGGTAATTACTGATGTTTTAGAGTTTTAATGCCATAATGTTTATAACTGTTAAATTGATATTGAATTGCCTGTATGTTGTTTAACTGTGTGTGTTAGCCACCCTGAACCAGCCTCGAAATGAATGAATAAATAAGTAAATAAAGTGTGTACTAGTATTAATCTTTCTATACCAGCAGTCCCTAACATGGTGTCTATGGACTCAGTTTGCTGCTGGTAAGCCCCACCACCCCTTCCCCTGCCACTTGCCAGGAAGTACCTGGCAATCCTGTACTTACACTCTGTACTAGGTCCCTTACTCCTAATTCCAGAATCACCTAATTGACTTCCTTCCCTGTTACTTCTAGGGCACAATCATTTATGGTTTCTAGAAATTTTGTTTTGTTTTTTAACATTCTAAGCACACATGTACCTAGCTGATGTACAAGTAGCTAAGAATCATAGAATCATAGAGTTAAAAGGAGACATAAAGGCCATCATCTAGTCCAATCTAGTTCAATCCCCTGCTCAGTTGTCCCTTATTGCAAGACTTTCTCCTTTGGCTGCCTCACCAACTCCTCTCTCCATTTAAAAAGTTTCACTTTGGTGTCCTAGGCAAATTCACAGTTTTGGTCATGGCCAGTCATACATTCTCAGTTCCAAGTCACTGTTGAGGCCTGTTTTACTATGGCAGCAATGTCACACATTGTCTTTTCTGACTTGCTGAACAAAACTACCACCAATATGTCCTTTCCATACAATTTCTATCTACCAATTTGTATACCAATTTGTATACCACCCTTTTCATGAGGGCTCAGGGCAGTGTCCAACAGTCAAATACAGACATTTAAAATCCATTAAAAGCAACCAACTCCACTAAAATAAGGAGCCATAAAACATAATTTACATAATTTCAGACAGCATTAAACCCCCCCCCCCCTTCCTTGCGCTCACGGGAGGCCAAATGATCATTATAGCAGATTTTCGATGTTATCCCGGCTGGCCAAATGCCTGGCAGAACAGGTCTGTTTTACAGGCCCTGCGGAAACTCTGTATGTCCTGCAGGGCCCTGATCTCACCTGGAAGCCTGTTCCACCAGGTAGGGGCCAGGGCAGTAAAATAGCCATTCCTTTCTGATTCACTTCATTTCACCATGGCTCATTCCGCACATGCAGAATAATGCACTTTGAAACTGCTTCCAGTGCTCTTGTAAATTTCGCTGTGCATGCACAATGACAATACAATGCTTATGCTTATGCTTATGAAGCTGTGTGGAATGGCAAAATCCACTTGCAAACAGTTGTGAAAGTGGTTTGAAAATGCATTATTTTGCGTGTGCGGAAAGGGTCCATGTTTCTGAACAGTTTGCTCTGTCTGTGTCCTTCTTTAACATCAAGATTTCCAACTTCCCATCTCAATATTTCTCATTGCAAACAATCACGTTAGGCTAAAACACTTCTCTGTGACATGATAAGTTTATATCTTCAGTAATGCTTTTGTTTTGAGGAGCATGCAGACATGGAAGCCGCCCCCTGTTTTCAGTCACAGTTCAGACACCAGATTTTATCCCTTGCTAAATAGTAGGCCTGGCAGCCAAATCTGGGGGTGGGTGGTGGGTGAAAGAATTCCCCTCTGGAGCTCATGTTCCCCTGCACCCGTGAAAATGTCCTTTCTGCTGGTGCAAGGGGCAAATGCGCTGACAGAGGGGCAACTTTCCTAGGCAGCCAGGCCCCAAGTGGCTCCAAGGTGCCTGACCTGAAGGTTGGCTCCGTCACTCAGGCCCACCAAACAAAACGCTGTGCTGGTGTGGCTGGGTCGGGGGGCCTGGCCGACCTTAGTTGGCCTCCAGAGCCTGGTCGATCCCCTTTTGGTGATGGCCACTGGTGGAGATACGCCATGATTTTCATGGCATATCTCTATTATCAGCTATAGGGGATTTTTGCCTTCCCATGCCACAGGAAAGCCCTCTGGAAGGGGCAGGATGGCACTGGAGCAGCACTATCCCCACCTGCCCAACACCTCTAGATTGGGCTGTAACGTTCATATCATTGCTACATACCCCTTTGTAGCACAATCCTATCCTATAAATTTGATGTGACATACAGCCTACATGTATGTAGGTCATTTCACCCACCCATAGAAGCTCAGTCATCTAAGAAATGGTACATAGCAGCTACTCAACACTGGAGCCTTTTTGCCCTGACACTTTGAGACACAGACAGCTAACACAGGCGACAGAAGATATAGAGGCATCAAGAGAGCTGAAACTGGGACAGGGCATAGCGATTGACGCCTCAGCCTTGGCCCAGAAAAGAAGGCTGCAAGCTTTTAAATATCTGACATCTGAAAGACATACACTGGCATAAAAATGGAAATACTAACCCCTTGGGAGGAAAACCAGGGGCACCCACTTTCCGCGCAACCCTCAGATTTCATTTCTAGGTCTCCCATATATGCACGGATCCATCTAGATCCTGTTTGTCAAATGAGAGGGAATCAGAACCCACAAGGAAGCTAACTACTGGAGAATCTGTTAATTAAATTAAAAGCCTGTTTGGCCACAAAAGGAGGGGGAGGGGAGGTGGCATACTCTCAAAACTGCAGATGCAATTAATTACCTGTACGAGGAGTTCCAGCTTCCTATCATCAAGAAGGTGCACTTGACACCGGCGGCCCTCTGTCATCTAGAAAAACAACAATAAAAGAGAGAGAGAGAGAGAGTTTCAGCAGATGTTCCTGCTAACAGGCAGAATCCTTCCCTGTTCCAAATACTATCAGCAGAAATATTTCCATTCATGCTTTAGCTTTGCCTGGCAGGGGCAAAAAGAAAAGGTTGGAACAAAAAACCAGAACTAAACACATCACCATCAAAGTTGCCGATGAGCAGCACAGACTGCCACTGCTTTAATTCAGCACTATGAACAGGGATTGTTCCCATATGAGAAGATTGCTTATGATGCGGCAGGGGCCCTTCCACCAACAAAATGAGAATACACACGGCGGCATTTGTCGTATACAGCTCCCACTGCTGTTAGAGATTTACTATTTACTGGGATGGTTCAGGCTAGCCTGATCTCACCAGATCCTGGAAGTTAAGCAGGGTCGGCCCTGGTTAGTACTTAGATGGTAGACCACCAAGGAAGTTCAGGCAGGCAATGGGAAAACACCTATTTGTCCCAACCGGGTTGTCATAAATTGGTTGTGGCTTGATGGCACTTTCCACTACCAGGGCAGGTTTCAATAGTTTCTTTAAGGTGGGTTTCAGAAGGTGGTGTTGGAAGAGTTCTAGTTGGCCTGTGGTCATTGGCCTATTGGCATCCTCTGAGGTACTACCTGGTTTTCCATGCTTTTTGATATCTATGTGAAACCTCTGGCAGAGGTCATCTGGGAATCTCAAGGAAGTGGCTATTGATATGTCTGTGATAAACAACTCTATCTCTCCTTCCCATTAAGATACAGAGAAGCTGTGGACAAGCTTAATCATCATGGAGGCCAGAAAGTACTGGAGGTGCGTAGATAAACTGAAATTTAATACAGTTAGAACAGAGGTGCTGTGTGTGTGTGTGTGGGGGGGGGGGATTAAAGGTGATCCAGAAATAGATGTTCACAGTTTGCACTGGAGGGAACCATTCTCCCCCTGAAAAGGTAAGCTTCCATTATGGATATGATCTTGCAAGCCTAGGGTCCATAGGAATTGGCAGACCATCTCCACTACACTTGAGTTCTGCAGTCAGCTGAAGTAGGTTTATTGAAAGGAAAAGAGGAAAGGAGTTTGTAAACCCCTTTGAGTCTCCTTACAGGAGAGAAAGAGGGGTATAAATCCAAACTCCTCTCTTCTTCTCTGAGGCAATTTGAAGCTGCAATTTTCATTGAGAAATGGACTGAGACATGTGATCTTCATCTACTCTGTTGGAGTCCTTCAGCCACTGGGTGACCTTGGACTCTCTCTGCCTAATCTACCCTCTAGAGTTCTTGCTGTGGTAAAATGGAAGAGGGGATAACTATGTATACTGACCTAGATTCATTGGCAAAAAAGGGGATATGTGATAGATGCATGACATATGAACACTGTTAATTGTCTATTCTGTCTCTGAGCAATTACTTTGGATGAGAAGACACAGCTTTTCATTCTATGTCTGTTACTGGGAAGTTTTGATTTGCCATATTATTTACTATAGTGGCAATGTGGAATTTCTGGAAAACAATATACTTTGCTTTGAAACAGATGCTTGCAACCACTATTTGACGCTGCTGCACAACAGGGAGAAAGGAAGGCTACCTAATAAGAGATAATCTAAAGCAGCAAAGCAAATTCCTAACTTCCTGTCTTGTGAAAGAATGCAACTCTCCTTGTGTTATGTGTTTGTCAGGCTATTTCAGTTTACAGCAAGAACAGAAATCACCCAGTAGCTTCTTGTTACAGGGAGGATTGTGTTTATATTTTCAGAACTTTCTGGTCTGCATTAATGGCTGTTATGCTGCTGTCCTCAGACTTTTTCAATGGATAAACCAAAGAATAATGTTCTGGATTTTCACACAGACAAATAAAGGAAAGCAAAGCTACAATTCTCATCAGGTAGCAAATCAATATGCTCTAAAACATGAAGTCTGACTGTGGAATACTACAGTGGAATACTGCAGGATGGAATAAACATTTTCAAAGTCCTCTATTAAATGTCCCTTTGCCTTGCAAAGTGGGGAAAAATCTCTAAAAGAATCTGTAAGCTAGCATGGTGTAGTGGTTAAGAGAAAGTGCACTCTAATCTGGAGAACTGAGTCTGATTCTGCCAATTGAGCTGTGGAGGCTTATCTGGTGAACTAGATTAGCCTGTGCACTCCCACATACGCCAACTGGGTGACCGTGGCCTAGTTACAGTTCTTTGGACCTCTCTCAGCCCCCCCCCCCCCCCGGCCCCCTCACAGGGTGTTTGTTGTGGGAGGTGAGGGAAGGGAAAGGAGATTTCCCTTACAAGAGAGAAAGGGGAAATATAAATCCAAACTCTTCTTCTCTTCTTCTTCTTAAGTGGTTTTAACAGAAGACCATAGTGTGAAATTATTACAATCCCACTTCAGATAAGGATGACTTTGGGAGTTCCATTTTAGATGGAGACCTTAGATTCAGCTCCTGCACATGTTAACTTCCTCTTCCAGGTACTGCCGGCACAACTAATACACATGCTGCATTTTACAAGAAACCATAAAACATGTTCTGCTTTGCAATCTCTTGTTTTTCAAGAAAACGTCTTGTACTTTACTCTTGAACGACAGTGAGCTGTTTCAAAATCCTTTATGAAATTATTGGCTGTAGCTTCTATATAAGGCATTCACAGAGAAACAGATGCACAAATTCTGCAAGAATATGACAGATGTTTTTCCATTTTTGAAAGTATGTCTTGGATATACCTTATCTGCTTTCTTTTTCACTCTCTGGGTCCTACAGTAACATATGTGACATTTATTCAACATAGCAGAACATAAATTCCTCTTAAAGGAAGTTACTTTGGTGTCTCCCAGATATTGGACTCTTGGCATTTAGAAAGGATTTTCTCATTACCTCTGGCATCAGTACTCGAAAAGCCAACCACATATACAGACTGCCCTGTCCATGGAGTTTCGACAGTGAGCACTTCTCATAAATAAGCATCCAACTTGCAGAGAAAAGGGCAATTGTTTTGCACCGCTCCACAAACCATCTTGGCAGTTTAGTGTCTGATTCATTTATCTTGTCGGCAATTTCAAACATGAGCTAGAAGAATCTGAGCTGTCTCCAGCGCAACCTGGGAAACACAAGTTGGTTCAGAATTCTATAAATGTTCTGGGATGGCACGCCTGCTTGCCACTGTAATGATTACCGAGAAGAACCCAGTGGAAACCATGAATGCACCACACCAAAGAGAATGCGATTCCCAGGCTGCCTGCAGACAACCAACCACAACATTCACAAAACAACTCTGACCAATGACATTCGACTGGGTGAAATCATCCCCATCTTAAATAACTCAGAGGCACAAAATGCAAGCACCTTTTATCATGACAGCTCTATACATTTCCCAGTCCTGTTTATTAGTCTGCATGTAGGGAGAAAAGAGAGAGAGGTGACATGCTTTCTTCCATGCCTAACATGTTTAAAAAATGAAATTTATAGTGGGAAATAGCATGAAATAGAGGGTACTTTTTAGTACAGCTTTGCCTCATGTGAAAAATGCCCTTCTTTTCAATAGTGGGAAAGGGTTGCTTCAAATTGGCAAGGGTGGCCATCAGGGGCGTACCTAGGCAAACTGGCGCCCAGGGACAAGACCTGAGTTTGGCGCCCCCCCCCACCTGGCGTATGGGCGGCCACCCTCCCCCACCATGACCAAACAATAATTTTTTGTACCAGCTCACAAAACACCTCCCACTTCCATCAAAACATACATGGCTCTCTACCCACCAACTCTTTTCCTAATTTCCTAATCACAACAACCCTATGAGGTAGGTTGTTAGCCTGAGAAACAACTCCAAGCCAGTGCAAGTGGGTATTAAGCATGTAAATCTCACAAATCACCCCCAGCAAAACATTTACCAAACAAATATCACATCATCTCTCACAAAACACCTCCAGTGGAATCCACCTCCAAACAGCATCACTTTCAATGGTGTTTAAACTAGGGAGCTCAGATTCTTCTTTTAAACCTACCCTTAAAGGGAGAATCTGGGGTCCCCGGGTTACCGAAAATTGAAAGTGATTTTTTGTTTCGGGGTGGATTCTCCCCCACCCTGAAACAGCATCACTTTTGAGGGTTGGAGATTCAGATGAAACAAATAGCAGATTCGGCTGCAATCTGGGCAAATTTGGGCACATTCAGACAAAAATTGTCCGATTATGTCCTGCCCAAAAATGAACAAATGCGAATGCAAGGTCTTTGGGTTTGGGGGGGGGGGTATTTTTGGTGTTTTTTTGGCCTGCAGGGAGCACATTTTTAAAGCTGGCGGCACCATGATTTCAGGGCATCATCCAGAGACTGCCTTGATGATACCACCCGAGTTTGGCGATGTTTGGTTCAGGGGCAGCAAAGTTATGGACTCCCTTATGGAATGCCCCTCATCCCCTTTGATTGTTACTTCAATGGGAGCTTTCAACCTTGAGATTGGCCACCTTACTCTTTTGAGGGATCTCCATAACTCTTTGGTCCCCCTCAACATAATCCCCTCTCACCTCAAACTCTTGCAGCACTCATAAGCAATTGAAGTTAACAGATGATACCCTGAAATTTTGGTGTCACTAACTTTAAAAATACATCCCTTCCAGCCTGGAAGTTCCAGGCACCCCAAGAAATTTGCCCAAGATTCTTTGTTTTGCAGTGACTTTGCTCCATTGTAGCTAATGAGGAATTTATATTACAGGCTGTAACATGGTTGAAGATCAAGGCTTCAGGATCTCTCAAGGTGGCTCCAAGAGGCCTTGAGGAATAGCATCCAATCTTGATGAGCTTTGCTTTGGGGGGGGGGGGGGTTGAGAGAGTTCTGAAAGAACTCAGCCCACAGGCTTTCATGTACAGGAGCGGGGAAACAAAATAAGCCTTTTGGGGGCCCATAAAATTGAATCCCCAGAAGCAAAGGTCTCCAAACCTGGGTGCTGGCTACCAGGAGGGCCTCCTGGAGCCACACCCTGAAAGTCTGGTGCCCTCTATCTTCAAAAAAAAAAAAATGTGCAGCCTGCCTCACACACTCTCAGAAATTCCCTATTGGCTACAATGGAGCAGCGCTCACTGCAAAACAAAGAATCTTGGGCAAATTCCTTGGGGTGCCTTGGAAGGGGTGTATTTTTAAAGCTAGTGACACCAAAATTCTCAGGGTATCATCTGTTAACTATTATGATGATGCCACCTACGTTTGCCAGAAGTTAGGTTCAGGGGGACCGTGTTATGGTCCCTCTCAATGGGTAGCCCCTATCTCAGGTTAAAGCCCATTGAACACAATGCATGGGGACACCCCTAGCTGGTCCATAACTTTGCTCCCCCTGAACCAAACATCGCCAAATTTGGGTGGTATCATCAGGACAGTCTCTGAATAGTACCCTGAAATTTTGGTGCCGCTAGCCTTAAAAATGCGCCCCCTGCAGGCCGGAACGTGAAAAAACACTTAAAAAATTAAAAACGCACAAACGACCCTGAAATGTTGGCGGCCCCCCCCACGTGACCAAATGGGGGGGGCGCCCAGGGACATAGGGTACCCCCTGTCCCTAGGCAGAAATGCCACTGGTGTGGGACATAGGTATAGATTTTTAATGGGGTGGGTTTGGGGGGAGGGGTCATGCCCCCACCCGCCCCTGGGGGCATGGCCATGCCTCCCCAATCCCCGTGCCCAGCCTCAGTGCTTATAAAAGCAACTCTCCAAGGCCAGGGATGGCACACTTCCCTGTCCTGCCATCCCCACCGGCTGGGGTTCCATCCGGCAGTCGGCAGTCCCTTCTGCCCTCCCCTCTGCTAGGGAAAATGGAGTCTGGTGCAAAATCTGAGTTTTGCTCCCCCCCCCCCCATGGGCGGCTGCTGTGATGCTGGAATCCACCCCCAAACAGCATCATTTTCAATGCTGTTTAAACTAGGGAGCCCAGATTCGCCTTTTAAATCCACCTTAAAGGGAGAATCTGGGGTCCCCAGTTAAAACAACATTGAAAGTGATGCTGTTTGGGGGTGGATTATCCCTCACCCTGAAACAGCATCACTTTCATTGTTTAAACTGGGGACCTCAGATTCTCCCTTTAAATCCATGCCGAAGGGAGGGGATTTAAAAGGAGAATCTGGGGAAATTTGGAGGGTGCCTGCTGACAGGGGTGCAATTGTTAAGCTAGCAGCACCAAACTTTCAGGATGTCTTCAGCAGAGTCTCCTGATGACACCACCCAGGTTTGGTAAAGTTTGGTTCAGGGGGTCCAAAGTTATGGACTCTCAAAGGTGTAGCCCCCATCTCCTATTAGCTCCCATTGGAAACAGTGGGGGATGGAGGCACCCCATTTGGGAGTCCATAACTTTGGACCCCCTGAACCAAACCTCACCAAACCTGGGTGGTGTCATCAGGAGAGTCTCCCAAAAAATCTCTGAAATGTTGGTAATGCTAGCCTAAAAACTGCGCCCCCTGCAGCCCAAAAACTGAAAAAACACTTAAATAAAAAACTCACAAAGGGGGCGGAGCTTTGTACATGTCATGGGGGGGTTAAATCCGTGAACCCCCCCTTACATACGTCCTTGCATTCTGAGTTAGGGGAGGAAATCTTATGTTCCCTCTGAATTATCCTCATAAAATCCAGCTGGCTACCTCATAGAGGAACTGAATCATGCAGGCAACATGATGCTTTACTGGTTGTGATCCCATTACTAGTAAGAGAGGATACATTTTTTAAAAAGTCATTAAAGTAGTTTCCAAGAAGAGCAGCAAAATGCTGAGAGAATCCATGAAATGGTTCATGTCAGGACCATTTTAGACTTCCATTTCACACCCAAAAGTTCACTTTATCGGCAGTCTGAATATTTATGCACTGGCTTCTCTTTAGACCATACATGTCCTCAAATGTTTGCTTTGTCTACAAGATGTGTGCCTCTTTTAAGCCAGAAACGTACAATTTAAAATAAATATGACTATCAATGAGGTAGGCCATTAGCACAAAAACCAAAATAAAACAAAACCCATGGTTTAGCCACATGTCAAAGTCAGCCCCCAAATGGCCAATGCCCTCTCGACACTATCAGGATGCAGCTGCTCACATGAGAACTAATTTAAGATTCATTCAATGGAAATCCTTCCAAAAGCAATGCTGAAGTGACAAAATTTGAATCACAACTGGCTGTTCAAGGTCACAGTATTGAAAGGGACATATAGATAAAGCAATCACAAGAAGTTTGAATCCCTGATTCAAAACCGCCTTCAGCCTTGCTGCTAAGAGCCTTTTCAATTTCCACTCCTAGTATAATATGGAGAAAACAATATTGATGAGGGTTCCCTTTAAGGGTTCCTGAGATTAAAAAAAAGGCTGTGGACATTAAAAAAGCAAGGCAGAAAGGTGAAAAATTATTAAGATGTCAGCACTTTGTAAGGAATTTGGTCCTTAATCTTTAGTACTCATAGAAGTTTGAATAGCTCCTTGTATTGCTATATCTACAGGGAATAAAATGAATCTCCTTTCTATCCCTTTCATTTGATTCAGTCACTTTTGGTTCCCAGTCAGAAAAATGTGTTTGCTTTTAGCAAAGTTAATCTGAAAGATGTTTATCAACTGATATTCTGTGGGATTTTGACATCGCAACGCCTGCTTTAGTTCTGAGTCACAGACATCCTAAATTTATGTGGAAGACCCGAGACGGCAATGGAATTCTTCTTCCTAGTATACTTAGAAGCAACTAGAGCACATTTGGCTTAAGTACTATCACATGGGAAATTTATTCCCAGGCTGTATTGCTTCAGATTGAAGATGTTGGAGATTACATGTTTGAATGCTTCCCTCCCGCAAAACAAATAAATCTGCACCAAGAAAACTAGCATGTCTGAAAGAAGGACAGGGTAGAACCTTCTACCTAGTTTCCGACATTCAATGAGTTTTTATTATGGGGGGAAATCAATAATGGCAGTCCCCCTTCCTGTACTTTGAAGGGGCTGGAAATTAATTTTACCATATGATAAACTGATTTATAGACCAGGCCTCAATATGTCCGATTTTAATAAAAATTAAGCTTCAATAAGAGTTAACCTTATGTTGAAACAATCACCCAGCAATTTTTTTTTCAAAAGTCACTGTTCTGAAATTTGTGTCTATCAGCCTCAAAGTACTGAAGCTTCTTCTTAAAGGAAAATATGATTACAGAAATAGAAAAATTAGCAGAGATGATGCACAAAAGACTTCCAAAGATCTATTAATGGCTTTCCCTCAAAAAATTTTTATCTTTAGAAGTTGTTCCTGTAAGGAGATATAATCTAGTTCAATTCACAATGCAATTCACTACTTCCATATCATTTTAATTTCAAAATATTTGGCAGAAAGAGGACAAATTATTAGCAACTGGATACCTCTATGATGAAGAAACGTGCTGTTTGAAGAATGAGCACAATGCCAACAGAGGTACATTTTGCCCAACCTGAGGCTGAAAGTGACACATCCTAACAATTATGCCCTTTGGCTCTTAGCAATATCTTACAGCAGATCAACCCCATTGGTGTAAACAGATTTCAAGATTTGAGGAATGATCTACAACTAACACATTGCATCTAAAATTCAGCAGCATTTGAAACTGAACTGCAGGGCCTGGGGAAGAGCAGGAGGCCGCCTGAAGGGAGGCAGGGGCAGGCTTGGGGCTTGGGCGACTCGGATGGGTGCAGTGGCAGCAGGCCAGCCCAGGAGCCAGCTGCCATTGTGGTGCCCATTTGGGCTGCCCAAACCCTGCCCCCAAGCACGGGAGCGGGGTCGGGGGGGCACCCGGATCCGGTGTTGTCCTCGGGCACCATTTCCCCCGGTACGCCTCTGCTCCCCTCCCTAAACTCTGCACTCCCCAGGATGTGCCCCCAAATCTCTCAGAATATCCTAACCTAAAGATGGCAGCCCTAAATCCCTTACAAGGCAGGATGGAAGGATATTGTCTTTCAATCTACCAGCTCAGTATACTGATTCTGAGAGAAGTTCTTTCCACCCAAGTATCCTGAGGTGGGAAGATGAGAGTGGAATATGTAAGTTTCATTTGTATTGCACATTCCCCCAAGGAGTTCAGAAGACTACTGGAAGTCATCTCTGAACCATGGTGGGATTGAGAAAGGGGGACTTGTCCACAGCCAGACAATGAGTGTCACGACTTAATTTCCCACATTCTCCCCAAGAATGCATGTTCAAGAGCAACACTTCAGCCAAGACATGCTCTTCATTTCCATTAGGTATGTGCACATATCAAACTGCCTTATGCTAAGTCCATATAGCTCAGTGCTGTCTGATAGGCAGAAGCTCTCCAACATCTCTGTAAGAAGTGATGCCTCTCTCAGTCTTGCTACCCAAAGTCTTCTTTGAAACTGAGAAATTGGGAATTGATCCTCATCCATGCCAAGTATGTGCTCCACCACTTTACCAGCAGAAGTGGCTACATGAACATATAGAACTTAGCTTTCCCACCACTTACAGATTCATTTTTCTGTGCTCAGTTTGCTTTCAGTAGCTTTGCAACAGAATGATAAACAAATGGGAACAAATTCTGTCATAGAACAGTCCTTTAACCACTCCAGAATACACTCCCAAAAGAACAAAGTCCAACCACATCCCCTCCGCTCAGACTTCCTCATAGGAATATTGGCTCCAACTGTATAAACAATCTATACAGCTGTTGTGGGTTTCACATCACACTCTGGGAGCTTTGGGCTCAAAAATATTACTCTTGAGTTGCCAGTGAATGATGTTCTGGAGGTCTGACAGTACTAATGTACTAAAAATATCTTAATCTCTAGTATCAGTACCATAAACATTGAAACTTAAGAATCCCCACTCTGAAATGTCTTCTTCCCATTTTTAAAAGATTATCCAGACACTGCCTCTCTTAAATATTCTGCCGTACAATGGCTGCCGGACTGTTTTGCATCAAACACAGCTTTTAAAAGTAAATGTGTTTTTTAAAGAAAACCAGACCATCTTTCTTCTTTTTCTTCCTTGTCTTATACTTACCTTTCATTTGTTTGAATGAAGAGGCTATTTGCAATATTTATAATTTGTTATTACAATTCAAGCATAACCTTTATATTAAAAAATCATTCTTGTCAACAAAGCATACCATGGAAGACAAGGAATGAACTTAATTGCTCCTTCCTAAACAATCTATTACCTGATCAGGATGGGCCAGCTAGCCAGATCTCATCACATCTTGGAAGTTAAGCAGGGTTGACCCTGGTTAATACTTGAATGGGAAACTTCTAAGGAAGCCTAGGGTTGGGTGCTGTGGGTTTTATGGGTTGTGAGGTTGTGGTCTTTTGCTCCTAACATTTTGTATCTTCCTTCAGTAATATGTATTTCTCTCTGAAGATGTCAGCTATAGATGCAGGCGATGTGTTAGGAGCAAAAACTACTAGACCATGGCCACACAGTCCAGCAATCCAAAACATCCAGTCGATTCCAGCCATGAAAGCCTTCAACAACATATTGAAATCCTACGCTTGCTATACAAAGCTATGCAAATGTTGGTCTCTTGCTTTGAAGCCCCTGAGGAGTCACCATAAGGAAGCTGCTACTTGACAACACTTTCCACCACCAAAGAACCTACAATGCCATCTGAAGAACACCTGCATAATTTCCAGGCACCAAATCACTTTTCTATAATGAGAGATCTATAACATCAATAGTCTGAACCTACTGAAAGATAGACATGACTAGTCCTATATGCTGAGGTCATGACTAGTCCTATATGCTAACTCTGCCCCAGATAACTTTAGACTGTGGTGCTCAACCAGAGGTGTAGCTCCAAGGGGACGGGGGGGGGCGCAATGCACCGAGCGCATGCCCCTGGATTATTATTACTTGCACCTTTAGATAGCAGCCAATGTGAAAACTCAAGTGAAAATATATCCATAATAGGGGCCTGCTTTCCACATATTTTGCCCAGCACAACACATGCTCTAAAAGCACTAGAAGTCACACCAGTATCCACACCAAGAGGCTAATTTGACCAATGCCTTTGTAGCTGACTGCTGTAGGTGTGAAAGCATCTTATATACAGTTTTACATAATACCCTACAATACCTCTTCTGGTGCCTGCCAAGTGTTTTTACAAAGTATGTGGGTCCAGACAGGGCTCTTGCCAATGAGGATTTGATTGACTAACTTCACAATGCAAGGATCTTTACTGTGTGACTGAAAATAAGCTGCAGCAGTCATTTTAAGGCTGGCTCCACCTCCTGTGACAGCCATTTTGTGCTGTGCCCACAATGTAGTCTCAAAATCCCAAACGTGCTCCCCTCAGAAAGATTAGAGATTCCCTGTTTTAGATCTTTTGTCACACCCCTCAGAACCAGAAACGTATTCCATACTCAACTAAGCAACCAACTATAGTGACCACCTGGCTTTGAACAATGCCCTGGAAACAAATTCTGGCAGGTACATTTCTTGCAGCAGAAATGAAAAGGGGGCTTGTGAATGTCAAGATTGACTTATCACAGCATAATCTTTGTTAGCTAATGCCTATTTCATCGAATGCAAGACTTGGGAGGATAGGTGTGTTCGAACTGTGCTTGTTTTTGGCTTATCAATATATTGAGGAAGAGAACAAAGTTAATGTTTTTATCTGACATCTGCATCTTTTACAGAATCATAGGTCTGGATGAAACTCAGAAACAGACCAGACCAGTTGTTATCAAAAATTTTAGATCAGAGTCTTTTCCTTCCATCCTTGTATATCCATCCCCCCCCCCCCCCGCCGCCGCCCAAATACCCTTCAAATTCCTTTTATACAGAATCTTGTTTTGACCAAAAGAATTCTGAGGTTGGCTCATACAAGCCAAAATTCCTACTGCTTGTTGGGTGATGTATTCAAGCACTTTCGCACACCAGAATCTCACAGATTTCAGATAACCCCCTTTGTCCCAATTATGTTGCACCACAAGAAACTCTAGGCCAATTTATTAGCAATTTGGCCAACAGCTTGTGCACATGTGGATTATAGCAACAGTTAATAAGGACAATAAAAATGCCCTAAAATTATACAGCAGCAAATTATCCACAGCAATACCTTATGTATAAAAGGATTAATGTACTGGATATATTATTAAAACTAAACATCAAAATAATTACAAAGCCAATGGTAAAATGTTGTACTTTGAATTGTAATTCTTCCCATATATACATACGATTTGTATCAGAAATCAAAGCCCATTCCAAATCCCTCTTTTCCTGCTTTAAACATCACACATAAAGAGAGGGAATATAAGTGCTGACCTTAGCGGGTTGTGGCAGGGTGAAATATGACCTAGGGCAGTGGTGGCGAACCTATGGCACTCCAGATGTTCGTGGACTACAATTCCCATCAGCCCCTGCCAGCATGGCCATTGGGTGTTTGATTTTGCTTCACACTTATGCTGCAACTGACCACAGTATTGGGTATGATCCCCTAGGTCCGTGGTGGCGAACCTATGGCATTCCAGATGTTCATGAACTACAATTCCCATCTGGCGGTTCATGAAGCATCTGGAATCTCCGTTCTAGAGGATCGCCTGTCTGTCGCTCAGTTACGGCATAGTGCGTCAAAATCAAACACCCACATGTGTCAATATTCAGTACATTCTATGACCATAGGTAAATCTATGACTGTGACTTCAATAACTACCTAACGAAGCCTTGGTATATAACAAGGATTCCTTTTTTTTTTCAGAAACAGTCCCATACAACAAACCACCTGTCGGAGGGCAGCACACTGACACTTGTGCCCTTTCCGCACAGGGCCAAGAACAGCGGCCCAGGGATGGAAAAACACCAGTCCGTGGGGAGCTATTCCCACAGGCAGCGCTGCTGCAATGCAGCAGTGTGGTCCTGTACGGCCCCGAGCAGCGCAAAGGCGCCACTTTCCACCTCCCTTCCAGAGGTAGGTTTTTGGAAAGCGCCGCCTTCCCATCGGAGGTCGGAGGGCAGCACAGGCGGGTCCTTGCAGCCCTCCAGACCGACGCTGGAGGATGAGGTGTGTGTGGGGGGGGACGCAGAAGAGGCATATCCATGCGGAGCTGCCTCTTCTGTGCCGGCCTCTGTGGGGGCCGCTCGCACGCTCCCGTGTGAATGGCCCCTTCCCCTCCATCCATTCCTTGGTCGGTAAATGAGTACCTAGCACAAAGCTAGTGGGTAAAGAATAGCTGGGGAAAGCAATGGCAAATTACCCCACAAATACGGCTTGCCTATAAAATCACTGCTTGCAGTGGTACCCCAAGGTCAGATATGACTGAAGGGGAAACTCTACCATTGACTGTGGGAGGCACTGTGCACATCCATTCATATGCACAGAGGGAAGCACCGCATGCTTAATGCTTAAATGATGCTGGTTGACATGACTAAGGATTGTGCCACCCTTTCTTGATGGGGAGAGTTCTTCTTTGACAACATTTCTTAAGAGCTCAGAAGTTTTGCTGGACACCCTTATTTTGTTAGAAAACAAGCTAGTATGATGACCAAAATTGGATCTCCTCCGTCATACTTTACTTAGGAAGTTATATTCCCATCACGCTATCTTATTACAACTTGTTCTACATGGAGATGCTTTTGAAGATAATGAGGAAACTTCAACTGGTCCAAAGAGTGGCAGCTCCACTACTGTCAGGACCTATCCGGACCACATAGCACTTATCCTTGGTAATCATTGAACTGATTACCTGCTTGTTTCTGAATTTAATTCAGGGTATTGGATTCTAGAAAAAGGTGCCTGGGGCAAGCACTGAAATTGCACTCCCCTGGATCCTGCCCAATATACCCTCTAGTGTTACCTGAATTAACTGAAAGACAGAAATAAACAGTGGGAAGGAAAAGAAAGAAAGAGGGAGGGAGGGAGGGAGGAAAGAAAGACACTGTGGGAAGGATGCAAGCAAGCAGAGACGGGTAGGCAGGCAGGGAGCAGCAGAGGCAGGCAGGGAGCAGCAGAGTGGGCAGGCAAGCAGCAGCAGAGGCAGGCAGGGGGATGGGTGGGTAGCATCAGAAATAAGTAGGAGCGGGACAGGTAAGCAGCTGCAGAGGCAAGTGGGCAGCCCACTCACAAGGGAGCAGGCTTGGTGGGCAGTTCAGGGAATGGCACTGGGTGCCCTGGGCCAGAAGGCCTGCTCCCTTGTTGACCCTGCAGCTGCAGTGTCACTTGGGCAGGCTAATTCCATGCTTGGGCTGGCTGCTTTGTAAAAGGGCAGCCTGCCTGTCATCTGGGGTGCTCCGCCACTTCCGCCCTCTGGCCTGGGGTGAGCCACAGCCTGGCAGCAGTTGCAACTCGACACTTGCAGGAGGGGTGTGTGGCCTAATGCATCCCTATGTGACCCACATTAGTGGCACCTGCCCTTCCCACCCCCCTGGTTTTGTGTCTGATCCTACCTCTACAGCCTCTTCATAGCCTGCATCCCATGTATACAAATGATTATCTGCCCTGCATGAACTCAGACAGCTATGATGGTCATCCTAGCAATGATTTTCTCCATCCCCTCAAGCCAACATGCAAGACCTGATTAGTTTCAGGACTTTACAATGGTGATTCATAAGCCATGGAGCAGACTAACTGAGAATGTCACAAAGGTATCTTCTCTTATGTCTTTCAGAAGACCATGTAAGAACAAGAGGTTTAGGAGGACCCATTAAAGGGCAGTCAGCAGCAATGACAAAGATCGCCTTTCTCATTCTGGCTGTCTGCCTTATACTGTAATGATAACCCTCATTTGAAATTGATATTATGAACCAGCTCCCTTCTAGGACGAGATCAGTCATAAATGCTTTAGACAAATACACAAAATAAGACAACACAGGCTGTGGCAAATATATACTGAAGCCTTCTTAAATATGGGTGACAAACAGGAATTAAATTACTTAAATAGGTTCAGGGAAAACAATCAGATCTTCCCCAGTATCCTAATGTTTCAGAATCTAGCAGCATGTATGTATACACACAAATTACCCACACACTGCTTTTATATAATATATTTAATTCTGAACTGGGACCTCGGAGTGCAAATCCTTAAATCTGCATACTAGGCACAGAGTAAAGAGATGTTTGTGCAAACCTGGATCAGTTTCAAGGTTTGCACAAAAATCCCCTCAAATAATTTTTTAAATGTTACAATGATGAAGGAAATGGCCCCCATTTTGGAGAAGTACTCTTTCTCCTTGTAAGGGCAATTGTCCTGCATAAACCTGGAAGAGCAGTTTTCCTCAGTCATAACCACCCCTTTCCTGCTGGGGCCAGGCACCTTTACCAGCAATCTTGTAGCTGTGACCCTTCCATAGTCTGCCCACAGTTGTCTCAATCCACTCAGCCTGTAGAGAAACAGGAGTGGCATCATCAGGTAAAACAGCTGCCAAATCCCTGGTTCTGTTCCCCAGAGTTGTCAGTAAACGAAGAGAGGCAATTCTAGCAAATGAGCAAGTAAGGAGGAGAATTTGGTAGGAGGAGCTGGGCCTGCCACCCCTGCGAGGGAGCTCTGAGGCAGGTGGAGGCAGCAGAACTCCAAGTGGGCAGGCAAGCCAGTGAATGGCTGCTCTAGCAAGCATGTGGGAATAAGAGGAAGGATGTGGGAATGGGAGGAAGGATGAGATTCCCCTTTCATGAGTCTTGTGGGTCCCTGGTCCCCCACTTATACTGATAACACTTGAACTCATACCATTTAATACTAAATTCTCCTTGCTACTCCAAGTTCTTCACATATGCCTCACATGGATAGCCTTGTTGGTTGACAGTAGAAGAGCAAGATTTAAGCCCAGTAGCACCTCAAAAACCAACAAGATTTCCAGGGTGTAAGTTATCAAGAGTCTAAGCTTTGACTCTCAAAAGCTTATCCCCTGGAAATCTTGTTGGCTGTTGGGATGCTACCAGACTCCTCTCTTGCTTTTCACATATGCTGTCCTCGTATCCAAAACTGTATCAGAATCACAATATTTCAGGGTAATTTTTACTGTATCTTTTTAATGATTCTGAGTGGATTGAATAATGCACCCTAAAACTTTTTGAAAGAAATAAAAAGTTCAATCCTTATTTTTCTCTTTTAACGAAAAGGATGACAGGATCGTGGAGAACCTTCCTGCTCTGATCCATTACATGCATGGCAACTTGTCTAAAACAGCTGAATCAGAGCTGGCACAAAGAGGAATATGTATACACACACATATATATCAAGCTGCTATGAAACAAGATATTGAACATATAGTTTTACAGATCTTTATTCATGTATTTGCATAAGCATAAGCATTCATTGTCATTGTGCACGCACAACGAAAATTTACAGCAGCATTCCTCGATGCACACTTCTCTAATTTGGTCACTTCTCTAATTTCAGAGCCAAATTTTAAAAGGGAAAAATTAGAAAACAAAACATGCCAAGGAAAGTTGTTCTCGCACAATTACATTTTAAAGGGCAGGCACATGCTGATGAGGTTGTATGAAACAGTTGTTTGTTTTACAGCTTTAGGGGACCCATTTGAAACTGCTGCCACAAAGATTTTTGACCGGTGGGTTTTGTGCTGATTCCAAAGTCTCTTTGCTTGTGATGGCAATTTTGTATAGCCAGAAAAGTCTACACAAATGCATGCTGAAAGCATTAGTTCTGAATTAGTTCTGTTATCTGTTCCAGTAGTTCCTAGGTGAGCAATTGCTGAGTATGTGGAGTGGGCGACTTGGGTCATAAAGGATGTACCAGTATTAATTTTGGTGTACATACTAGAAAGCTCAGCGAGAGACAACCTTTTCCCCCTCCCAGCCTCCCCACTTTCCAGTTAAACTGTAAATATAGACCTTTAAAGCCCTGTTCAGCACTGCAGGTAGCCCTGGCTGCTTTACCATTTTCACTCTTCATCTGCTGCAGCTTCTTCCTTCCCAGATAAGTCACATGTATTATGTCTCCCAATCAGATACCAAATAGTAAAGGAGACGTCTTCATCAGAATAGCACATAACCAATTAGATTTTGCTGTATGATGATATCATTGAGGGTACGATAAACAAGAAAACTTTATCCAAAAGGAACGTGAAAAAAACTTGGAAGGAGTTTTTCAGCATTTCCAACAACAGCTACAAAAATACTCTGAGTAGTTTAGGCAGGAATCTTATATGTACAGGCAACTATTTTTTATTGAGTGGGGGTTTATTTTTGGAACTTCTAGAAGAAAAATTTAAAACTTACATTTTCAGCAGCACAGCATATACTGTCACAACTGTAATCAATAATGTTGCCTTACTCAGCTTAGAAGTCGAATTATTTTAGGAATATTTTATTTCAGCTGACAATACATTCTTTCTCACAATGCATAAATTGTAATTAACAGAAGTGCTGAACTTGTTACTCACTATTTAAGCGCTGATTCTTCTGGCATGGAACATATAGTGCCACTGCATCAGCACAGAGTAGGAGATGAAGGAAAAAAACATACCCAGCTGGTGATTAAATATATGGCTATAAACCCATAAGGATGACAGGAATAGTAGCAGGATGCCTTTGCACTAGTGTTCTCTCACAGTTCCATGGCCAGTGAGCTAATGATAAGACAGTATGGTATCCTGGATAGAGTATAAAACTTGAATTGAGGTTACCTGGATTCAAATTCTTGTTCAACCATCAAATTAACTGACCTCTGATAAGTCACACTCTCTCTCTCAGCTGAACCTACCAGACAGGGCTGTTATGAATGGGAAAGAACTCAATGTATGAGCCACTAGCTTCATGTTGGAGAAAGGGCAGGGCACAAAACTGATCAGCTATAAACACTCACTTCCTAGGTAAGCTCATGCACAATCAATGTAGACTTACTTTAGGTCAGGCCTTCTAAAGAGCTTCATGGAAGGGTGAGGATTTGAACCTGGGTCTCCCAAGTCCTGGCCAAAAAAACCTGAAACCCTTACACCAAGTTGATCTCAATATCTACAGTGGCATGTTAGGGTTGCCAGGAGGCCTCCTGCTGGCAACCTTTGTTTCCCCTTGTCACTCAGTGGTGGCAAGAGGGGGGGAAGTTGGTCTTGTGTGCACTGTAAAGTCACTTTCAGGGATAGTCTAGGAATCACCAGACAGCCTATGGTAAAACCATGCAGTTTCCAGCAATTCCTATAGTTACTTGGCATCACTGCTGAGTTTTCCTGGAAGTGGTATCATAGCACATGAATCTTCACACTCCCTATGTTCATTGCTCCCCTGTTCCTTAAGATAGTTAGCTTAGAAGAGAGTTGAGTTTTATACCTTGCTTTTCTCTACCCGGAACCTCTTCCCTGCTTTATTCAGCTCATGAAGTTCTCTACCAAAAAGAGTCTCAAAAAGTGCTTACAACCATCTCCCCCTTCCCTCCACCTTGTGAAGTAGGTGGGGCTGAGAGAGTTATGAGAGACTGTGAGTACCCCAAGGTCACCCAGCAGACTACTTGTGGAGAAGTGGGGAATCAAATCCAGTTCTCCAGATTAGAGTTCACCACTCTTAACCTCTACACCCCACTGGTCCTCTAAGGAAGCACATTCTGCCTGGAAGAATCCAATGAGAGCTGCCAGGATTAGCTGACTGAAAGGTCCAATACGGTCCAGCTTGGAGTCAAAAGGCAGACTGGGTCCCTTAGTCTGAGCAATTGATCCATGATGTGTGGAGAGAGAGAGGGTTTTTTAACAAAGGTCAAATCATTAACTCCTGAAAGGAATTTGGAACATTTCCCACATGAAATGACAAGTTGGTGATGTTCACCATTAAGTTAACTGTCACTGTGTCATGAACCCACATCAAAGGCTGCTGGCTCAGATAGGATTGTAGGCACCCCAGGGTGTAAATTCGAGAATATGCTTTTGTAAGGTTTTTGAGAGAGAACTGAAAGCCACTGGCTTGAAAACAACTGGCACCTCTGTGGTCCCTGAATGTGGTGTTCATAAATTTCAGACACTACTTATCAAAATGCCTTGTACCAAGCCTGGTCATTGTTCCATCTCACTTAGTATCTCACACTGATTGGCAGAAACTCTTCAGGGTCTCAGAAACAGAAAGAAACATCTGTTTCCTTAAATCCTTTAGCTGACAATGCCAACGATTGAACATGGGACACTCTACATGCAAAGAAGTGGCTCTACTACATAGCTACTATATTGCTACTACATAGTTATTGTCCCTCCTTGACAGTGTAAGGCCCAGTGTCTTCTAACTGTGTTTCACAAGCTAAAATGAATGCTGGAAGTTACCTTCAAATTCCACTGACAGTGTATCAAAGTATAGTTTTCTAGGATGTTCCTCTCTTTATGATGGTCTTTAAGACCCCCTTTCCACTGCTTATGTTTCACATACTATACAACTGTCTGCAAATTCAAAACCAACCTTGGATCACTGTTTACGGCACTTGCTGTGGTCATACAGAACAAATGAAGTATCAATTTAAAACACAGAGCAGGTAGATTTAGTGGAAAATGTACGGCTGGATGTTTTGAATCACAAGAAGAAAGAGCACTTGCAGACATGAACCCATGGAGAGATTAAGGCCACCAGGAGAAGTCCCAGTAGATTGATGTCCTACCTGCCTCAGAGCCCTTCGGGGCTACTGCACCTCATACATGAGGTGGGTAAGAACTGCAGCCACATGCTGGCTGCCCTTGGCCTGTGTGAGATGGATGGGTGCCTCCTTTTTCTCCCTTCTGCCAGACGGAGGTCTGAGGCCGGGCTGTTTTCCATGGACATTTTTTGTCTCCCTGTCCATCCTCCCATGGATTTTCCTCACCTTCCTCAAGCAGCACCTTGTAACCTTTAGCAGAAGAGGAAAGTGGAGGCAATTTACCAGGTTCCCCCTCATTAATGCAGACCCTGCCCCATATAATTTAGACTATGAATTTCCCCTAACTCCTCCCGCCTTAACTTTTGTGGGTATTACAAGTGGCTTCTAGGGTAAGTAGAAGGTGGGAAAGACCCTTCATCAGATATTTGTCGGATCCAACCCACAGTGCTTTTGCCAACTGCTGCCTCTTCCACGCCAAAACAAAATGACAACCCTGAGGTAAACATAGATAGCAATATCTGAAACCTGTCAGAGCAATGGGATGTAAAATGAAGTTTAAACAACTGAAATTAGGTCTCCCTTAAAACTGGATCAACTGCTGAGCCCTACAGCTCAAGGGCTTGTGCTGCTTGGTTCATTGCAAATGTGCTCACAGTTGGATATATACAGGGCTCATACATTATGGAAATATTACAGTGAATGGTTAACAACCCTACAACCTCACTGGACAGCAAGGTAAGCATTTGGGAGAAATTCTACCTTGTTTTACATGCCCCATTACTCATGTTGAATATGTATTCACCAAATACACATGGAGAAGAGTGAATTGCCCAGTCTGCACACCTTCAACTGAACTGCAAGTAAAAAATTCTATGCATACACTTTTACAGTCAGGGCCAAACTAGGTGTGATGGTACCACCATTTCAAGTGGTCTAAAAATGACACAAGGGACTGATCCTAATCAGGTCCCCAGCATATTGGTCTTCTCCTGCCTCCCTACCTTATCTAGTGCTGAAACAGCCGCATGGGTCGATGTGTGGCCATTTTGGCACTTGATAAAGGGGTGAGGATAACAGCACTGCAGCCCACTGAGGACTCAATCAGTACTGGGTCCTCATGGCATGTTTAAATCCCTTTAAAATGGCAGTGGCATTTTCGTGGTGAACATGAGGACTCTGTCTTGTGTACTTAGGCCCTCTGCTCCAGCCTTCATCAAGTTCAAGAGAACAATGAGGACTCTGTCATGTGTACTTTGGTCCTCTGTTCCCGCCTTCATCAAGTTCAAGAGTACCACTGCAAGCTCTTTGGAGGGAGGGCAGGATGAAAATTCACAAAGGTAGACAGATAATGCTGATCCTTCTGCCCATCTGTATTCAACTGAACACAGTGCTTATGGTCTATATTGCTCTGAAGATAAAAGGTTTCTCTACAGTCTACAGCAGGGATCTGCAACCTGCGGCTCTCCAGATGTTCATGGACGACAATTCCCATTAGCCCCTGCCAGCATGGCCAATTGGCAGAGGCTGATGGGAATTGTCGTCCACGAACATCTGGAGAGCC
This sequence comes from Sphaerodactylus townsendi, assembly GCF_021028975.2. Classification (NCBI taxonomy): domain Eukaryota; kingdom Metazoa; phylum Chordata; class Lepidosauria; order Squamata; family Sphaerodactylidae; genus Sphaerodactylus; species Sphaerodactylus townsendi. The sequence continues at coordinate 91,037,536 of NC_059430.1, read as the reverse complement.
ACAGGTTGCAGACCCCTGGTCTACAGACATATTTCACAATGAAAATAATTTTATAGGAATATTACACATTACAATAAATGGAAGTTTCTGTAACAAGAGATACCTCCTAGTTGTAGCTTCTGATTGCAGTAATTCAAACATGGCCCTGGCCTGGATGGCTCTGGTTAGTATTTAGATGGGAAACCACCAAGAAAATCCAGAACTGGTTTGCAGGAGCAGACAATGGCAATCCATCTCTATTTGTCTTTTACCTTGAAACCCTACAGGGTCACCATAAGACTGCTGCAACTTGATGACAATATCTACCACCAATGCAAACATAACTCAGCATGAAGATAGGAAAACTTTCCTTTGTTATCTGTCACCAAACTGACATCATGGCTTATTCACTGATCAATGGGCCACTGAGGCCCATTTCACACCTTACTTGATAAAAAAAAAGGTTTATAGTAGTAAACACCATAAAGTGTAGATGCTGTAAATGTTTTAGGATTTGTGGTGGTCATCTGCAGTGATGCCCCCCTTGACCATAGCCAGTGGTGTGATTCAAATAATTTAACAACCAGTTCCGGTGGTGGGATTCAAATAATTTAACAACTGGTTGTTTACAAGCACCATTTTAACTGGTTTTGTCAAAGTGGTGCAAACCTGCTGAATCTGACCACTGACCACAGGCACCTAATGAATGTACTCTCCATGTTCATAAGCATGCATGGATGCCAAGAAAGATGTCACAGCAAATACAATGGTTACATAAAAAGCAAACCAACCTTTAAGGAGCAAGACAGTGCTTTTGTAGTCTGAGAGTCAGAAGCAGACCCAGAATAGCATGGCCTCCATACTCACCATTTGGAATAAGCAAACTATTTCATTTGCAAACCATCTCTGTCAATTAACACACAACAATTAAGATATCTCTGTCTCTGATTTTTTTAAAAAGGGAATAATGGCTAATTAGAGACCCAGCAAGAATTTCCTGTGCATATCTTGCACTCAAATTAAAAAAAAAACACCTTTTGCTTAAAGTGCGGGATACTGAGCTTGTCTACCTTTGACATTATAGATCTTGTACCTTGTACCTTATGTGTAATTTGCTATTTATCCTTGAAACTCTGGGGCTTGCAGCATTAAAGCCCCAAGGAACACCTGCTGTTGGTCTGGGTAGCAGAATGCCATGTCTTCCCTTCTGAAGGAAAATGTGACGAGGTCTCTTTTATTTTATGGAACACTGAAAGATCATGTCCCCATTTGAAGATATGTTATTTTTACCCTGCCCTTTCCCAGCTGAAGCTGGGCTCAGCATGGCTAACAAGAATATAATTTACATCATATGCCAATTAAATACAAAGAACATAAAACATATATAATTATAAATATAATCCTCCATAATACTAACATTAAAACTCTAAATTAATTTAAAATTGTGTGCTAATAGTAATTCCCTTATTATATACATCTTTAAAACATTATATACCATGTAAAAGGTATCCTCAGTGTGAGTAGTTAGTCCCAGGAAGCAATAGTAGGGAGACTGGGACAACAGAGGACAAGAACTAATAGGTCCACCAAGAAGGGAAAGGAGAATGGACACAGGGCAAGGAGAGGGATAGCGGGGAAAGCGGAAGATATGGAGGGAAAAGGGAGGGAGGCCAGCTGAGGCAGATGTCACTGCCCTCAACCATAGGCAGGGTGGAACATCTCTGTCTTATAGGCCCTGCACAACTGAGCCAAGTTCTGAGGGCCCATGTCTCATTTGACAGATAGTTCCTTCAGGCTGGACCCAGGGCCAAAAAAAGGCCTTGTTCCTGGCCAAGTACAGTTGGCTACTTCTTGAGATGAGGACCACCAGGAAGTTATTGCCAGCTGAGTGGAATGCTGCTTGGGGGCATGGTGGGAGAGGCAATCCCAGAACATATAGGATTTTGAAAGTCAATACCAACACCTTGAATCTGATCCGATATATAATCTAGAGCCAAAGCAGCTGGCAGAGCACTGGCTGTATGTGTGGTCTCCAGGGGACCCCTGAAAAGACCCACGTCACTGCATTCTGGACCAGTTGTAGTTTCTGGAACTGTTTCAAATGTAGCCCTGCATAGAGTGAGTTACAGCAGTCTAATCTGGCAGTGACCAGTGACTGCATAGAGTGAGTTAAAGTAGTCTAATCTGGCAGTGACTGTTGCATGGATCACTGTGGCTAGATCCAGGTTATCTATGCATACACTTTTACACAGATAACAGATAACAAGCCAGCTGCCAGACTTGGCAAAAGTGGAAAATACACCATGATTGCAGTATTTGCACCTGGAATGACAAGGAAAGGGAGGTATCCAGAGTCACTCCCAGGCCCTTGATAGTGGGAGATGTATGAGTTTAATACTGTCAGAAGTCAGGACCTAACTTCCCTTACCCAGGCCTTCCCAACCCAGCAACAGGACCTCTGTCTTTGATGGATTCAAGTTCAAACAACTTTGCTTTAACCATTTCACCACAGCCTCCAGGCACACAGCCAAGGTATATGTCATCAGCATACTGATGATATCCCAGTTCAAAGTGCTAGACTACCAGCACAAAAAGATGCATATAGATATTAAAATGCGCAAGGACTGCCTCCTGAGGGATTTTGCATACCAAAGGGTATAATGGGTATCACCCTGCCCCCAGTGCCACCCTTTGTCCCCAGTTTTGGAGAAATTAGACCAGCCATTGGAAGTAGCCCAACACTGAAAAGGCAGTAGGTCAAGAGACTGTGATCGACCATGTCAAACTCTGCTGAGAGATCAAGTAGCAACAGCAGTGCTGACCCACCCTGATCCAGCTGACTATGGAGACTGTCTGTGAGCACAGTCTCTAGCTGGGCCAGAAGCTGGACTGAAATGGGTCCAGAACCAATGTGTCCTCCAGGAGTTGTTCCACTGCTGCTGTCTCAATTACTTTACCCAGAAATGGAAGATTGGTTGGATCAGGTTCCCCTCATGAGTCAACTAAGGGAGAGTAAATATCCAGAAAACAAAAGAAGAGCGAGGGGACATTCAGAATGAAATGGATGTTCTTCACCTCAGGTACAAGCAATAGCATGAAGGTTCCACTGAATTCTCCTAGACTTGCCCATGCTGTTCTGAGTAGCAGTTGTTTTCCAAGGCCTCTGGGCAAACCATCTCCCTACCCCACAGTTTCTATATTTTTACTCTAAGCTCTTTACAGTCTTGCAATCTGAAATCCTTTTGACAGTGGATGTCAAGGTGTGAACCAGGAAATCAAGTGGTTTATCCATAAGGAGTGCCCACCTCCCCCAATTCTGAGTCATCCTCCCTCTTATTTTTGAAAGTTTTTATTCGTGAACCAGTATGGTGGCTATATATTTCAGAAGAGAAGAAAATGAAACCTTATAGTAATAGAACTAGGTATATATCATTGCAGTCGTGCACCTCACCCAAAGGGTTAAAACATCTGAGAGGCTAACATCATCATCTGAGGCACAGTAACTTCTTCAGCAGAAGAACATGGAATCTACAGATTTTTTTTTTCCTGGAATAGGTGACTTGTGCCAGAAAGGGGTAGATCCAGGAGCTGAAAGCAGTCCTTCTCCAGCCAACACAAAAACAATATTGCCAGGGTCGGCTGCAATGGGTTCAATTAGTGTGCAGTCAGCTATTCATACAGCAGCCAGCCGGTTGGGCCCTGTGCCATCCCCACACTAGAGGAAAAATCACTGTCCATGTAGTTTGACACTCAGCATCCTTTTTTGGTCTGAGGGGAGGGGAGAAACAGGTGAGATGCTGAGGAAAATCAGCAAAGGCATATAAACCACACAAAGGCACAGAAATTACACACTTCATGAGGCACATGGAGGACAGGAAGTTTATCTGACATTAATATGAATTAAACCCGATGCATCTTTTGGAGTTATACCCCAGGATGCTGCTGAAAAACAGTACAGTGGTCCAGCGGCTTCAGAAAGCAGTGCTGGCACTTTTGAAACAACAGCATTGGACCATGAAGTGGCATTTGGAGCACACCATCTCCCAGCACCCACACCCCCTGATACATTCACGCAAGAACATGCCCCCTTTTAAAAATAAGCATGTCAGCTTCTGGCCTGGCTCATTCCACATCTCACATCTTTTGGTAAAGCATGGCAGATCACTCCATTTGCCCTCCAACGTATTATCAAACAGCTGCCAGCACTATTAACAGAAACAATTGTCTCTCCTGGAAATATTTCACAGATGCTCCAATCTAGTTTTCTGCTTTCCCCACTCAGGAACCAGCGTGCCTAACAGCACAACCAAGAAAGAGATCTCATATGGATTTTATATGCAGCAGGGGAGAGAAAGAGGTCATGGCAAAGAGGATGTAAAGTTGATTGATTTGTTGAACGTGGAGCAACTTTCCTCTGGCAGCCTCGGAGAAAGAAGTATTGTTTGAATGAACAAGAAAAGGCCACCTTCTGCCAAGCCCGCGAAAGCTGCAGCCATTTCGGATGCCCAGGATCCGGTCCAAGCAGCGGAGCTCCCGAACAGCCCCCGGGCTGGCTTGGATTGCAACGGTTCCTTGCACCTTTCCTTTCCCGCGACCCCCTTCCCGCCCCCACACGCGCAACATCGATTCCTCCTTCTAGGTCTCTTCAAATATAACATCCCCTTCTCTTTCTCTCTCTTTCCAAATCTCAACCTCTTTCTCATTTAAAGGACAACGGAGCAGCACAAGACACAGCCGGTCTCAACGGCTTTTGAGAAGACAGCAACCCCATCCCTCAGCTACATGTTGTGCTTTACTTCAACCTGATTTTTTTTTAAGCTGCCTATTCTCAATGGCTTCCCCTGTTCTGGAAACAAAGGCACCCGTTACCTTTTTTTTCTTTTCTTTTTCCGCCCCTTCCCTTCCAGCAGCGGCAGAAGCAGCAATTCAGACTGCAACCTGGTTGTCCCCAGAAAAAAGCATCCCCCTGAAATCCAGCTGCTCAGGCCTCTGGCCTAACAGGCAGCAGCGGCAGCATCAGCAGCATCCATTTCTCTGGATTTCCTCCTCGGTGGTTTGCTAGAAGCCAGGCACAGCCCTTTCTCCGGCTCTCGCCTCGCCTGGCCGCGCCTCCCTCCTTCCCTCCCGCCTTTCCCTCTGTCTGCAAGGAGCGCTCAGCACAAGACCACCACCTCCCAGCTCCCTCCTATAACGGTCTCTCTGAGGGAGACACTGGCTGGGCTCCAGGGCTCACCGCAGGAAGAGCCATCCTCAGCAGCCAGCCCAAGCCCAGAGCCAGACGCGCCCACACACACACACACACACCCGCGCGCGCACGGGCACGCACGCACACACACACACACGGCAGGAAAGGGGAGCCGCTGTGTACGCACTCCTGCGACGAGATTATTTATGGTTTTGTCGGAGGCTTTCACGGCCGGAACCGGCTGGCCCTGGCGGCTTTTCCGGGCCATGCAGCCGAACAGTTCAGAAAACCCACGACAGCCAGATTATCCATTCATTCATTCATTCATTGTGGAGCAGAGCATCTTAGCAGAGAAACTCAACTGCAGCCGCCCGGGCTCGCTCCGCTAGGAGGTTCTCGGCTGCTTCTGAGCGCCTCCTCCCCCCCCCCCCCCCCTCCCAGCCAGACGGATTCATTTGGAAAGGCATCAATGCAGACAAAACACACCCGGTCGAGGGGTAACCGAGGCCGCTTAGCCGGCCGACTGCGCGCGCGTGGAGGGCTGGGGAAGGGCGACCATCAGGGAATGTGGGAGAACTGAAGACCGGGAAGTGGGGTGATCCACATCCTCTGGTGGCATACAGATCATCCGGGTAATAGAAGGCAAGACTGGGCAGCAAGTACGGTTCCCAACTCTGTGTTGGAAAATTCCTGAAGGTTTGGGGGTGGAGCCTGGGAAAAGGTGGCGTTTGGGGGGTGGAGAAGCAAAGGGGCCGCAGTGGGGGACAATACAGGAGTTAACCCCTCAGAGAAGTCATTTTCTGTAGGGAAACTGTCCTCTGTGATCTAAAGATCAGTTGTAATTCCAGCAGATCTCCAAGCCACCCCCTTGGAGGTTGCATCTGCAGCAGTGGGACAGTCGTGGAGCTCTGCCTGTTGAGAATTAGGTTCACAGCTGTTGCCAGATCTGAGGAGGCAGAGGTGAAGGTGGGGATTGTCAAATTGTTGCAGTTGCACAGGTAGTATATACATTGCAGTGGAATTTGGGCAGAGGAGAGAGCCCAGGTTGGATTTGCTACCATAATGGTCCACCTTCTGGAAACAGATCTTTGTAATTGGGAGATCCGTTGAAATTTGTGGAGAACTCCAGGTTTCAATTGGAGGTTGGCAAGTCTGGCTAACTAAGTTGTACTAGAAAGGAAGAAGGCACACAAATAAGGGAAAACAATGCTCCTGCTTGCTACATCCTTCAACCTCCGGAGCCCCTCGGGGATAGGGCGGTATAAAAATCTAATAAATAAATAAATAAATAAATAAATAAATAAATAAATAACCAAAGCACAAAAGACATCCAAAAAGCAGAAGCCTCCAATGAAACCAACCATCCTTCAACCAAAGCACAAAACCCATCATTTAGACAGAAGCCTCCAATGAAAAGTGCCGCTGAGTTGGATAAAAACATGGATCTTTCTAGTCAAATAACATCACAAGAGTCTTGTCAACCTATCATTCCACATCAGTGCTTCACTCCATATAACAAGAAAGGAACATCACAACAGGACTCACAAACATCTCCAGCACAATTTTAAAGTCCAAAGCTTTTTAAGTTTCATAGCTGGATCAGACGTGGTCCATCTTGTTTGGCATCCTGTCTCACACAGTGGCCTGTCAGTTCCTCCGAGCATGGAGGCTGAGTCCTTTCCCTGATGTTGCCTCTTGGCATTGGTGCTCAAAGGTTTAGTGCCTCTGAACATGGAGGTTCGCTTTAGTCATCATGGCTAGTAGCCACTGATAGACCTATCCTCCATGAAACTGCCTAATCTGCTTTTAAATATTACTACACCTGTGGCCATCACTACATCCTCTGGCAGTGTATAAAGAAGTATTTCCTTTTGCGCATCCTAAATCTACTGTGGCTTCATTGGATGCTCTTGAATTCTAATGTTTTAAGAGAAGACAAAATTTTCTTGGTGAACTCCCTCCAGCCTGTGCATAATTTTATAAACCTCTATCATACTTCCCCTTAGTTGTCTCTTTTACAAACTGGAAAGTCCCAGCCTCTTCAGCCTTTCTCACAGGCAAGGTGCCTCAATCCTCTAATAATTTTGGTTGCTTTCTTCACCTTTTTCCAGCTCTGTAATGGCCTTTATATGGTAACCAGAACTATACACAGGATTCCAAATGAGGTTGCACCATAATCTATATAGGCTGGGCCATTATATTATTGAGTGTTTTATTCTGAATCACTTTCCTAATAATCCATAACATAAAGTTTGCCTTTTTCACTGCTGAAGTACACTGGGTTGACTAGAAAACAATAAGTTATCTCCTACAGTCCCAAGATCTTTTCCCTCCTCAGTGTCAACAAGTTCAGACCTTATTAGGCTATATTTTAAGTTGGGACATTTTGTCCAAATGTGTGCCACCTGACACTTATCAACATTAAACATTATTTGCCATATTGTTGCCCACTCACACTTTTTGTGGAAATCCTCCTAAAACTCTTCATGTCATCCTTGGTTTACACCATCCTGAATAATTTTGTGATAGATACAAACTTGGCCACTACACTATTCATTCCTGGTTCCACATCATTTACAAATTAAATGGTACCACCTGCATACCAATCCTTGTGGAATCCCACTATTCCCCCCCCCCCTCTATTGTGAGAACTGTCTATTTATTCCTACTCTTCATTTCCTATCATTTAACCAGTTTTTACTCCACATGAGACTCATATTCTATGACTCTTATTCTTTGACTCTTAAGTTTACTCAGGAAACTTTGGTGAGGTGTCTTGTCAAAAGCAAGGTACCTCTTCCTCACGGAATTTTGAAATTGCTACGAAGAGAGCTAGCTTCCTTCGTTTTCCCCAGCCTTCTGAATATTCTACCACTTCTACCAGCTCAATATTTTCTAAGTCAGACAACCAGTATTAGGATCTGCAAAGCCAAACAATCCCCTGACCTCACTAGGTTCTGGCAGGCTTCATCACTCCAACATAGGGCACCAGATCTCTCCAGATTGTACCTAAACTCTACCCTTATATTCTTATTATGTTCTGGCTTTAGTTGATTTGTAACACAGCCAAATATCATAGTCAAAGCATCTCCACCCAGTCAGAGTTCTGCAATTAATCAATAGTCCAGCCTCTGAAGAATATGTAGCCCCAAACCAATTCATTTCCATAACTCAAGGTATACAGGGAGAGTCCTTTTGTTGCCTATAATTTCTCAGCTGAGAGGATCATTTACCCATAGAGTTATCCATCCAACTAATTTCATTCCTCATAGAGTTATCAATTCCAACTAATTTCATTTCAACTAATTTCATTCAAGCCATATATTTTTGCCTAATAGATGTCACAATCAAGTTTGTAATGGTTTCATCTGCAAGTTAGGTTACCTAACACTTCTATGAAATCTTTTCAGGACATGAATCTTAAGGTTTGTTCTATTGTGGCAAATGTCAAGTCAACTCAGATTGATCAATGGGATACACAACGGCACTTAGTTCGATTCGATTTCGAATACCTTTAATGGCATATAGATTGTTTAAGATTAGCTTAGCAAGATAATAACAGCCTTTACAACTTTACAATTTCTGACGAGTTAAAATAACACCATTTAAAAATTTAGCCACCGCTTCCAACAGCTCGTAGTTGTGGCTGTTTAAAAGATATATAACCTTCCTGTTTATCACAGTAATGCCTTCACTTCCATGCAGGAAGGGGATTATGTGCTTCTTCCTACCTATCTCATAAAAGGGACAATCCAACAGCATATGAGATACTGTTTCCACAGAACCCATGCCACACGGGCATTTCCTTTCTTTATGTGGGATTCCAAGGTGACGCTCCATAGGCTAAAGAGGGGAAGAAGGCAGGGCATTACACCTAGCTAAAGGTGATTGCTCATACTTCAATCGGCCTCAACCAGGAGGATAAAAGGTACTGGGCTGCAATTGAGTCTGATCCATAGGTGTATTCCCAAGAGGAGATCGGGGAAACAAGGTTTTATTAGCTTCCTCTAGCATCTGTTGAAACTCTCTGTCAAAAAAGTCTCTTCTTGATAAGCCCCATAGACCTCCCTGCTCTTGTTAGCATTAGCTTAGGTCCCTTCCAAGGAAATGCCCAACTCATTAAGTTTGAAAGCTTCTGATTTTAACCCACCACTGGAGTTTGTGTGGAGGATGGAGGCGTCCCTGGGATGTATAGTCCAGTCTCATCTTTCGATTAAGAACAAATCCTGGCCCAACTGAAAACTTGAATGTAGCGGCACCAGGCCCAGAGTTTCCAGCCCGATGCTGGCCTGTTTCCTATAAGCACAGGGCCGCGATAGGGAACAGAATGGGGCAAGCCAAAAGGGGATTTTATACAAGAAAGTATGACTGGACCGCTTTCTCAACCTCTCTGCTCCATGCCCCTATCCAGATGGAAGGGATCCCCATAAAAGGATTTTGTTGACTCACTTTGGCATTCTGAAAATGCTCTCTCAACGCTTGCAGGGATGTATCCCTCGGCCTTTCCCACTTAGAGAGAGAGCATTATAATGGCTGAGGCACTTAATTTAGCAGTGCGGAGATGGCCCGACATTCCCTATGTGTAGTGTCCAGGGAGGCCCTATGATGGTAGAGTAAGCTCTCCTAGGTATTTCATATGACTGCACCTGCTCGAAAGAGCTACTGTGGCTCTATCCGCCAATTGGTGGCTTTCCATTTATAGGTAAATACCACAATTTTGGATTTATCTAAGTTAAGTTGCAAAATCGTTGAGTGTGCAGTATTCTATACAACACTCCTAAAAGCTCTCCTTAGTCCGACTTCGTGGAGCGGGAAAGTACAACCGGCGTCATCAGCAAACATCAGAAGCAGGGGTATGGAAGTTGAGTCCAGAGTTGGACTATGTATGCTTGGAGCCTCACTTGAGTGGTAGGAAGCTAGATCGTTAATAAAGAGCCTTAAAGAGTGTAGGAGCCAATACGCAACCTTGTTTTAAATTCCCTTTAGTAACTTGAATTTCTTTGGGGGGGTTAACAATCCCTCCACATGTTACATCTCACGTGGGCAATAGAGTGTTTGTGTGCAGGATCTTGAATTAATCTCAAGCTAACCTTGAGCTCTTACCACCTTGGCTGCTGGAGTTTCTTCCAAGAGAATCTCTCTCTTATTAACAGGAGATCAAATGCCCCCCGGAGATCGATAAAGGCTGCATACAAGGGGCTCTTTTTCCTCTTATATTTAGTTATCAAGCAACTTAACACCAGGCAGTGGTCAAGGGTTGACTTACCCCTTTGGAATCCAATTTGTTCCTTCCCTATGAGACAGCGGTTTTTTTATCAACAATCCAATCAGTTAATTTCCCAAGGAGGTATGGCATAAAGTTTTCCCAAGACCGAGAGAAGACTGATTGGTCTATAATTAGATGGACTGTTAGGGTCACCCTTCTTATAGATAGGGATGATAATTGAGTAGCTCCACACAGTGGGAATTATGCCTGTTTGGTTAACCATGTTAAACAATCGTGCCAATATAAGGGACCACCATTCCCTAAATACTATAAACAACTCTGGAAGAAGAGTGTCAGGACCAGCAGCTTTACCTCGTTTAAGTTGGCTTATAAGTTTCCCAATCTCAAGAGAGGACACGGGAGGCCAGGGGTTGTCAGAAGGTAGAACATGAACCAGGGTGGAATGAGAATTCTGGCACTCCCCCATTGTTTCCAAAAAAACCTCATACCATTGTGATCTTGAGATACTAGAAGGAAGGATACTGCTATCTCTAAGCCCACCAGTGACTATTTTCCAGAATCTTCTAGAGTCGCACAACGGCACTTGACGGACTGAGAAAATCTGACTCTCTTAATAACATGCATCAGGTGCATCTGATGTGTGTGTTTGGGGGAGGGGCTGTAGATCACAAAAGCTTTTGGGGAAAGTGTTAATTTTCAATGGTTTTAATGAGACTGAAATTTAAATTGTGCTTTTATTGACTTGTACACCACCCAGAGCCTTTTGGGGATGGGGCGGTATATCAAAACCCACAAATAAATAATAATAATAAAAATAGATCCCAACTTGGTTTTTATTTCTTGGTCACACTAGTGCTAAAAAACTGATTGGGGGCGGAAACAGACCTTTTTTATTGGACACTAGGGGACAAATTGCATGCATACATACTTTTAAAAAATTCTTTTCCATATTCCATATCAGGTTTCAGGTTTTTGTTTCATTGCTTCTGGGGATAATCAAAAAGCCTAAATCACACACACCCAGAAATCTCACCTAATCTTTTTCTGAGCCTTCTGTCCATAGAAATCTGATTTGCTTATCATGGTAGTGCATATTTAGAGAAAAAAATTCAGTCTTATCTTACTTGAAACCCCTTCCATCATAACCATGTGATTACTATCTAGGTAAGTGATTGGTTCTTAACTAAATATGAGATAATCAACACAAGTGAAAATGAGCCAGTTAGCAAGTACATATGTATTAAATCTGATAATGGCAAGATAAAAAGGCCAATCAATTCTTAACCTCTATTAAAAAGCAATTAATCTATTACAGAAAAGTTAGATTAATCGCTTTTTAATAGACGAACTTGCTATATCAGATGTTTTAATTAACTGTCAAAGATTTTGGGTTCAGGGCAGCTTCCAATAAAATACAACAATATGATAATTAAATATATAAACACAATAACTCAGTCTTACAGGCTGGAAGTGAGTTAGAAGTGAATCATGTATGGTGATTGGCTGGAAGTGAGTTATCACCACAGCTAGCCTTTTATATGATAGAACAAAAGTGCAACAAGTGTTAGTCAACGAGACTTGTGGGGAATATCCCATCCCCCCTCCACTTCCTCTCCAAGCTCACTGCAGCTCCCAGAGTCCACTACCACTGGGCGCACTACAGCTTCCAGGATCTGCCACAGCCACCAATAACCACACAGAAGCTAGGAGCATTTTTTGTGCTTGCACAGAGAATGATATTTTATTATAGGAAGGGGGGAGAAATTAAATCCCCCAATAGATTGTTTTAAGATGTCAGGTTTTCTGCAAACAAGGGTGATTCCCAAGTTTGAAGGAAAATCTGTTTAGTGTCAGCCTGACCCTGATCTGCAGATTTAGATATCTGCAGATATATAGATTCCTTTAAAGAAAGCAGGTAATGAAACCATGGTACTCAGCCCTACCTATAAATAACAACTATAATCCAAAGTACATGAGAATCACTCTGAATAGGACTTAAACGTAGTTTGGTACTCCACTTACGTCACTTGGTCCAGAAACTTTACATCTGAGCTCACAAAAATGCTTGGAAATGCAAATATAAGAAGCCTTGGATCTGCTAAATTTGGGGAGTGTGGACGTATCTGTGGCTATTGGCAAAGTTGAACATGATATACCGTCTCTTGGAAGAACTGCCCAGGTGGAGCTGGAATTGTTCTAGAATTCAAGGAAGCATTTACTACAACTGATCTCCAGACTACAGAGATAGGTTTCCTGGGCAAAGTGGCAGCTTCAGAGGGCAAACCCTATGGCAGTGGTGGTGAACCTTTGGCACTCCAGATGTCATGGACTACAATTCCCATCAGCCCCTGCCAGCATGGCCAATTGGCAAGGGCTGATGGGAATTGTAGTCCATAACATCTGGAGTGCCAAAGGTTCACCACCACGGCCCTATGGTATACCATATATTCTATGTGAAATCTCTACTCAAATTCCGCATCTATATGCACTACCACCAAATCGCCAGGACTTTCCCAAGTAGGAGTTTGCAATAATACATCTGATATAATTTGTTTCTAAGAGAATGATTGCCAAAATAAATAAAAAATAAAGAAGTAAACAATAAATAACTGTTCTACAATTCTAATCTTGTACAGTTGTTATAGGTTGCAGTGAGAGATAGACTACGGGGCTCAATGTAGATTGTTCTGACCCACTGGGGCAGTTATTATGTTTTTGTGTTGCATTCAGCATCAAATTGTGATAAAATTCTAAGATTCTTAAATTGAAAGCCAGAGCATGAACCAAAACAGTACACAGCTCACTAAAAATACAAATTTGGTCATAAAAGACACCCGATTCACATAATAAGGTCCAGCCGGGAAGACCAGGAGGGCTGCATTGTTCTCAAGATGTTCTCAGTGAACTCTCAGAAACCAGTGTAAACTTTGGAGGCAGGAAAACCTTTTCCCACCCATCTCTTCAACTCGTCCTCACAGCAATCTCTTAAGTAAGGATGGTGGAAACACAGGAAGGATCTGGACTTCGAAGAAATACGCCTCCAAGACTTTGGCTCAGTTTTCACAGAAAATGAACTTAAAATAATTTCCAAGAGCCAGTGGAAGAAGTCAGTGCAGTAACTCCTTGGTTCATTAGAGGAACCGAGTGGTTTTGGCAGCATGCTGAATTAATCACTAGTTAGACATAATACACAGAGCTGAGATATTCATAATTCATAGCCCATGTGAGGTAACAGAATATTTAATGAAGGAAAGGGTTGGGATTCTGTCCAGCTAACTGTAAAAGTGTTGGATACAGAAAGGCATGGCGTATAAGTCTCAAGATGCTGCCCTGTTTACGGGAGGGCTTCCTGAAAATCTAATATGAGCAAACAATCCTATTCCATTGGGTACATATTATTACTGTTACTAGCAAAATAATTTTTAAATTGCAAAGACCTGTGGAAGGTGACATGTTCTCTTTTTTAGGATTCTTTGTTAGTGAGGGCTGGGACTCACTGAAACAGGTTACCCATATTGCTGTGCATCTTCTTAGGCATAACTATTCACTTATGTGGGAGAAGGGAATGGATTACATCAAGGAAGGGCTGTGGCTCAGTGGCAGAGCATTGGCTTGGCATGCAGAAGGTCCTAGGTTCAATCCCCAGCATCTCCAGATTAAAGGACCAGGCATTAGGTGATGAGGAGACCCTGGCTGAGACCCTGGCTGGAGAGCTGCTGCCAGTCTGAGTAGATCACACTGACTTTGATGGATCACAGTTTGATTCAACGTAAAGCAGTTCCATGGGTCTGTTTTGACATATTTGGAGTCCAGGTGGATTGCAAGTATGATAGAACTATTCAGTCAATCAGTAAGTCAATCATTTTCATTCAAAACTCAGTCTGGGTTGCAAATTCAGAGTGAATATTGATAGTTAATTAAAGAAATGGACCAGCCTTTCGGTCATGCAATGATTTTTGCTGTTACACTTCAGTAAGCTAGGAAAGTAATTGAGCTAAACTAGGAAGGACGATGTGGGTCTGGCTCCAAGGTCTTTATTCTTTTGGCAAACCTTCAAAACTGGCTTGCTAGAGATTACAGTGACCACAAAACTGATACCACCTTGGACTCTGTTCATCCACTTCTGCAAACCCAACATAACAACTGTGGTAAACAATCATACTGCAAAAATACCTCTCAAATGGAGAGGGCCAAGAGTCGCTAAATAATTTAGATACACTTCTCCTTAGCTATGAGTAGCATTAACCTCTAATTAACTGAGTAAACAAATCAGACACCCAGGAAGCCCACTTTGTTAACTATAGGAACTGAGATGAAGAAAGAAGAAGTTGGATAGACAAACAGAATCTTTAGCCTTGTTAGTCCCCCAGTCAGGGTAAGAGTCTCCCTGGCCCCAGGTTTTACTGCCTGCCCCAGCTCCTAGGAATGGCAGAGAGGAAATTTGAAAAAGCAGTCAGATGTTTGCTTCGTCACTATGGCGTTACTAGGAAGAAAAATCAAAAGTGACATAGGGTAGCTCTAGGAATAATCAGAAACACAGTGGGTTGACTTAATGACACACCCGATGTTGTACCCCTCCACATCCCTGCCCTTAGTCTTCCCAACCTGAAGCCCCTCGCTTGAATGAAAAGCACTCTTAACAGCACCGAACAGACATTTGTTGTTGGAGTCAATGCATACATAGTTTTAATATATATTAATATCTGCATATGAGCTCTATCAAGATGCTCTCTTGAGTACTCATATTTTAAAAAAAATTATATGATCATTTCACATTTTCTTGAATGCCAGATTGACATCTACCAGGCAGAGGCGTATCTTGGGGGGTGAGAGGGATCTTGCAACCTAGGAGCCATGTGTCTAAGTCATATGGGGGTGCATTTGGCTGCCCCTCCCCCCCGGCAGCCAGAAGGGAGCCAGGCCAGGATGGCTGGCGATTGCCATTCTGGCAAGGAAGGCTGCAGCCCGCATGCTCCTCTCTTCTCCAGGTCACGGCAGGATAAGTGTCAGATCCCAAAGTCCCAACAGCCTCTCCTGGCTGTGCTCAACTGCTTCACCACCCTGCCTGAGGCACCTGTGGTTGTTGCAGCTGCTACCTCCCAAGATGCTGCTGGCCCTTTTATGCTGCTTCTGGTGATCAACTTTTTCCTCGTCTATGCCCGTTTGAATCAACTTTCCTTCCACTCCTCCTGATTGCCTCTCTCACTGTCTTCCTATGTTTTCCCCCTTCTGCCTTTCCCCCTCCTCTTCACTCACTCACTCACTCACTCACTCACTCACTCACTCACTCACTCACTCACTCACTCACTCACTCACTCACTCACTCACTCACTCACTCACTCACTCACTCACTCCCTCACTCACTCACCCACCCCCCCACCCACCCACCCACCCACCCACCCACCCACCCACCCACCTCACTCCTCCCACTCCACTCCCACTCCCACTCCCACTCACTCCCACTCACTCCCACTCCCACTCCTCCTCACTCACTCTCCTCCCACTCCACTCCTCCTCCTCGCACTCACCTCTCTCTTTTCTGCAGTGTGATACCAAACTCTCCCTGGGCAGCTGGAAGGAGGGGGCGATCCCTGGGAAATTTCTGCTGGCTCCTCAGCAGCCTTAGCTGGGTCCCTCACTCTGCTGCTGGGGCTGCTCTTCCACTGGGCTGCTGGGCTGGTTAAAGAGCCACTAAAGAGTCTCCCTGACCTGGTGGGGGGAGAAGGAGGAACCGCGGGGCGGGGGCTGCTGATCAGTGATTAGGAGTTGCGCTCTCTCTCTCTCTCTCTCTCTCTCTCTCTCTCTCTCTCTCTCTCTCTCTCTCTCTCTCTCTCTCTCTCTCTCTTTTTCTCTTCCTGTTTTTCTTTCTCTCCCTTTTTCTGTCTCTTTCTCTCCCCCTCTTGTTCTCTCTTTCTGTCTCTCCTGGGCAAGAGCAGTACTGGTGAGTAGGGGTTGGGGGTTAGAATAATAGAGTTGGAAGACACCATAAAGGCCATCCAATCCAATTCCCTATTCAATGCAGGGTCAGCCAGAGAATCTCTAACAAGTGTTTGTCCAGCTGCTGCTTAAAGAGTGCCAGTGGGAGGGAACTCACCACCTCCCTATGTAGGTGATTCCACTTTTGAACAACTCTTGCTGTAAAAATGTTTTCCTAACATCCAGCCGGTACCTTTCCATCTGTAATTTAAAATAAGTATTGAGAGTCCTATTCTCTTCTGCCAACAGGAGCAGTTCCCTGCCCTCCTTCAAATGACAGCCCTTTAAGTACTTACAGAAAGCAATCATTTACTCCCTCAACCTCCTCTTCTCCCGACCAAACATTTCCAAGTCCCCCAGTCTTTGCTCATAGGGCTTGGGCTCCAGGTCCTATCTAGCAGTTAGTATATGAAGTTTGGTTGGACAGTGATATGTTGCACACTGAACAAAAACCATGACCATCCCCTTTTTTTTGGGGGGGGGGGCTCCTCAGGTATAGCAGCCAGCCATGATGAAGAGAGAGTCACAGGGGGAAAAAATGAATGGGGAAGCAAGAAAACTGCAAAAATAATGCTGAATATCAGATGCTGTGATGGAAATAGTGGGGGAAGGGCTGTTACATGCTCTGCAAATGGACTTTTCTGAGGCATCTAGCTCAGACTGATTCTTGGATGTTGTTTGGGTGAATAACTATTTCTGGAGAACATTCACTGGAGTAACCAGGATGTCACACAAGCACTGGATCCAACCTTCCATCCACAGTCTATTGCCATGAAAGGCAGTGTAACTCTGAACATCTAGTAGCAAGGGAGCAAAGAATGAAAGCGCAATTGCTTGTAAAGTCATAGGAGGCCCCTCCCCCACTGCCAGAGATCCCCACTCTCCTTTCTTGACCATACAATCAAGAAAGACTTTCCCAATCAGCTTCCTCAGTACTCTGTGAAATGATGCAGGAAACTTCACCAGCAAGTGACCCTGTTCACACCACCAGGTTGTTGATTGGTGGATGATTTGACAGATGTATGTGGGCTGCTTTTTATATAGCAAGAGAACAAGACTCAGAAGGGGACGATTCCTTGAGTAAGGAAGAGCTTGAACTCTGGTTACCACCATAACTACAGGTTGGAGCAAGACAGTCCTGGACACAGTGCACAACAGACTTCTCTCTGTGATACACCTCTGAAGAAGCCAGCCACAGATGCAGGTGAAATGTTAGGAACAAGATCCACCAGACCACGGCCACTCAGCCTGGAAAACCCACAACAACCAGTTGAATCTGGCCATGAAAGCCTTTGACAATACAAAAGAAGATCAGTTTACCAATATGCCATGAGTGCATCAACTTCCCCTGAGTTTTGCAAAACTTTATGCCATTACAACTTGTGAGAGCCAGTAGATCAGATAGCTTGACAAAATAAGGAGCTGTCCACTGACAAGAAAGGTGTTTTGTCCTGAGGCAAGAACAGTTAAACATGCCCAAAGACAGATGGAAAGGATTAGGCTTAACCAACATGAGGCACCTTTATAGAGAAATTAAAGTCAGCATGGGAGAATACTGACACACTCTAAACATACCATTCAAAAGATGTGATCATGACTTGTTTACACAACACCAAAGAATGCAAGGGATTGTTGGTAATAAGGAGCATTGTGTTTCCCCATGAAATGCATTTGTGCTGTTCAGAAAATGGTTAGCTGTTCTTTTGCCCCCGTTCAACAATCAATCTGAGCATATTGGTGCAGCATCTGAATACAAGTAGATTTAATAGTATGTGCTCAGTAAACATTATTCCATTACATGTGAAGTACTGAATTAGGTGGGGCAAACACACACCTCTCTTTCAGGAGAAGATGAGGGGGTGAATTCATCTTCCTTTTGTAACCTGTTACCTGTTCATCATTCTCTCTTAGCTGCAAGCCTGGCCTTTCCTTTGTTTACCTCCAAACATACCTCTTTGTTGTTCTGAACATCTCCTGCCAGACTTCCACTGAGCTTTTGCTTTTCTGACAAAGTCCCCAAATATCTGTGCTACTCATCTGCAGACAGTCTTAGTGACCTATCCTAACCTTCCTTCATTTCCTACACATGTCCTATTTGATTTTTCAGAACACTAGGCACAGGATTGTGTAGGTGTTGCCTGAAGATCCCTAATTTATTTAAGTAAGAACAGGCCAGCAGAGAGAGGAAAGACAGCATGGGAGGGGAGCTTCCTGTATTATACATTCAAAACACCAGTGAGTAAAAAGGGCTTACTAAGTTCCTCCTGCACAGCACATTCAAATGTTCTGAATAACAGGTTACTTTTAAATTCAGAAGCAGTCTGAATGAAAACTGTGATTTGAGCAGCTCTGTATCCCAAAACAAGTTTTGGAATTCCCAAAATGATATATCCAGTCACTCCTCCTTTGAGCTTCCTTTGCAGTTAAGTCTGGTTTTGGCCCTTCTTCTCCCCACCTGGTTTTTAAGGCCACTTGTTTAGGTTCTTAGCCCCTTTATTTATCACCATATTTACAAACCTGGAATTGGATTCTGTGGTAGGAGTCTGTTACTGGGTAGGTCTTTGCTCAGTATCTTGAAGTGCATGGGATGAACTGTTGTACTGGGGACGAATGATCCCCAGAGCTTCCTGATGCAACCCAAAAGTGGGAGCATCATGGTTCTGCATTCCTCAGCCATTCCTTTTCATCCCAACAAGCCATGAAACAGTTGTGCCACTAGTCTCTGCTCCTGTGTGGATAAACCCAGTAGCGAGGGTACTGGGGCATGGTTGCCAGGGCAAACCATGCCTGCCTGCGACGTCTCCTCAGCGCAGCAGACTGAAGAGATGCCTGGGCCAACTCTTCCTGGTAGTGGGCACATGCAGCAAGGGCACCGTGCATGAGGTTAAGGAGGTGTGTCACCAACGCCACAAACACACCCAGCAGCTGCACCCCATCTGGATCCATATCCATGTTCAATGGGTTCAACAGAGAATCTCCCAGCTCACAAAACAGACTCCTGCCCGAAAACCATAGAGCAGGTGTAAGGGCAGGCGCCAGCAATTCAAATTCAAAAGACAGGGTGGAGAGCTTCATTCAAGCTGCCAGCCCAAAAACAACAGCCAATCAGAACGTGGGACACCAGGGATGTTTGTGCATGCACGGATACGCTTAGGGTGTAAATACAAAAGACCCTGGCTCATGCAAAACAAACTGGAGTATTTCACTCGATTCCTTCACAGAAACAGGCAGCCATACGAAGGGAGAAACCAGGATAAAATAGACCCGGATTGTAAGATACCAATTGTAACCCAGTTTAATTGTGCTATGCAGAAACGGCTGAAGACAGCTATTTCTCTTTACCACCATCTTTTATTCCCCCTGTAACACAGACCAGCCAAATGGAAAATCTGTGGAGTCATGTGAATGAAAGATTTTGTTGTTGAGCCCACAATTGAAGAATACCCATGTGCGTAAGATTTTGTAACTTTCATTGTAAGAGACAACATACCATAGAACTGTTTCAGTTTTTCCCAGACCTTTTAGTTTGGAGTCATATAAGAGGAAACACCATCTCCTTCTAATCTGAATTATTTCAGCTTTGACCCCACCTTTATAGCATTACTTGAATTACAAAAAAAGTTGTATATCAAAATGAATTTTATGGACGAACACACACACAGCCAAAGCCTGCAGAACTGTTGCCAGGAGTATATAATTTCATATTTTTGTTGCTCTAGGGACCCCTTGTCCAGAACAAAAAGGACTTCAGTTTACTTTGCTTTACAGCACAAATTTCTCATTAAGTTTAAATGCCACCCTTCATTTGGATACAACCACAGGCTATTTCAGTCCCTAATGTCAGAGTAACATGGCTGGTGAAATACACATGCAACACATGCTTTGCTGAAATACTAACCATGAGCATTACCTATGGTGGTAAATAGCCTTCATTAGGCCCATGAGTCCACTGTTTTGCTAACACAATATTTGCATGAGGCCAGACTTAACATCCCTTTTGGGAGTCAGCTACATTATTATTCTAGCTTATCAGTAAGTTGGAATACATTTATCATATTTTCCAATGGATGACCTGCCTACTATTGGTTTCCATTATTAAATAGCAAATCAATCCTGCTGTGTTTCAGAGCACAATCATGCACTTATTGCTAATAATTACAACAGACTGATGAAGGCATAAATTGATATGAGTCTTCAAGATGTCAAAGTAAATATTTCAGTGATACTTTATACGGCAGGCAGCATAAATGCCTTTGTGTCTTGGAAAACACCTGGAACAACTTGTTGGAGGCTCTTGGACAAGATCATCCATTTGTCTATTGGGTCTGCTTGATTGAATTATTGGTAACACTTTGTTTAGTAAAGCGAAGTCCAGTGGGAATTAATCAATTTAGGAAAAATTTGCCATTGGCGAATGCGATCTTCCACTGTAGAAACTCAATCTATCTTAATTGTCGTTTTTTCCCTTTGGCAAGGGAGAGAAATGGCAGTGGCTGCACTGGTAGAGGGATGGGAGAGTTAAACGAAAGGTGGGAATGAGTTCCCAGCTGCCTCCCACCAAGTCAGTTATTTTTCAAAATATTTGCATCCCCTTTTTCTGTGCAATGGGAATCTCAAGTAATTTACAACATCATTCTCCTCTCCTCCATGTTGTGCTCATTACAGCATCCCTGTGAGAAAGGGTAGGCTGAGAGAGAAAGAGAGAGAGAGAGAGAGAGAGACAGACAGACAGACAGACAGACAGACAGACAGACAATGTATTGTCGAAGGCTTTCACAGCTGGATTCAACTGGTTCTGGTGGGTTTTCCAGGCTGTGTGGCAGTGGTCTGGTGGATCTCGTTCCTAACGGTTCGCCTGCATCTGTGGCTGGCATCTTCAGAGGTGTATCACAGCCACAGATGCAGGCGAAACGTAGGGAACAAGATCCACCAAACCACAGTCACACAGCCCAGAAAACCCACCAGAACCAGACAGACAGACAGACAGACAGACAGACAGACAGACAGACAGACAGACAGACAGACAGACAGACAGACAGACAGACAGACAGACAGACAGACAGACAGACAGACAGACAGACAGAGAGTGACAGGCCCTAGGTCAACAAAGGAGTTGCCATGGCACAGTAGTTATTCAAACTAGGGAGCTGCACCAAGGGAAAAAAAGTATTTTTCAGTGACTGATTTCAGGGAGGGCATACTTATCAATATTCCTGATTACTGAGATCTTTAATGATAGCTTAGTATCTGGATTCAGAAATTATCCAAGGCCATTATTCTCTATAGCAGGGGTAGGGAACCTGCGGCTCTCCAGATGTTCAGGAACTACAATTCCCATCAGCCCCTACCAGCATGGCCAATTGGCCATGCTGACAGAGGCTGATGGGAATTGTAGTTTCTGAACATCTGGAGAGCCGCAGGTTCCCTACCCCTGCTCTATAGGGAATCTTTCTTGAGGGGGGAAGGGGGTTAGAGGGATAATTTTTTTGAGCAAATGATACCTAAAATGCAATGCAGTATTTTTGATGCCTATTTACTAAAGATCCCTAAATATCATAGGAGCTGCTGAACAAAGCGCCCTCTGCCATTCTCTGTTGTTTCCCACTGGGAAAAAAATCCCATACATTCTCCAGGACAACAAATAGCCCAAACCAAAAAAGAGCAATCAAACACTGGCCAAACACCTCCCAATGGAACCAGACTTAACAAGCCAAACAGAACTAATATTAAACCAGATAATCGCAGCAGCATCACAAACTGAAGTGGCCAACCCAACATATCCAAAGTCAAACCAGAGAGTCCAAGGCCAAGCAAAACCAACAGAAGCAAGAAAAGTCCATCCCAACAGAAGCCTAACAGAACTAATGTCAAGCAGCAAATCCCAGCGGAAAGCAACCTGACAAAGACTCTCTAACATGTGATTCTCATTTGTCTGTGAGACCTGCCTCCCTCTCCCCTCCCTCCTGTTGCCCAGGAAATCTGCAAATGCAAGACGAAATAAAAACAATGACCCCCTGAGTTTGGCATCTGTAAGCTAGCCTCTTATATTCCCAAACATTTTCAGGAATATTTAGGATTAGAATACTGACTGGGATTCTCTATCATGTAACCGGATCTGCAATATACTTGAAAAATTCCAGTAAGGTTATATTTCAGTACATATTCCTGATTCAACCTGTGTGTTTCAGAACCTACTTAACCATGCTGACTCTCATTGCTTACCAAGCCTGATTCTCCAGATGCAATAGAAGTCACCAATAGCATAGTCCACAGCAGTGTTGCTCTTCTTTAAATCAATTCAAGTCGATAGGCTTAGAAGACTGTGACTCTGGTTAGGATTGCACTACAAATACAGCAGAAGTGAAATGAAATATGTCCATGTGATGAGCCCTGGCACAATAAGCAGATGCTAAGCCTTGAAGAAGAAGGCCCTGGTTCCACCCTATGATTGCCTTGTCTTTACTATTAGAAACAGTCCTGCCATTTGTCAGGGTTGTATTATTTGAATTAAAGCAGGTGTTGTGTCAAGTAATATATGGGTGCCTTGTTACACATTACCTCATTAGCACAACGATGTATGAGTATCCACACAAGCAAAATGATACCCAGTTGAAAATTAAACAAAATTGGCTCATTTAAAATTCAGTCCCTTAAAAACTGGGCGTTCTCTCTCTCTCCATTTCTATCTTTAGCAACATTTTAAGGAATGCCAAATAGTTTGGGTATTTTTTTAAAAAAAACATTTACTCAGAATATAATTGTTTTGGAAATAAACATCGAAACAATAGTAGAATGTTTCCTCTTGGCAGTAGCCCACCAACAGCTGTCGCTTTGGGAATCTGCTCCAAAAATCCATTATCTTCATGTCTTAACCAATACAAATACAAAAGAGCACATGAAACTCTGTGTGTGTCCGTGTGTGTGTAAATGTACATATCTGGCTGTGGTGCTACTGGACAATGCAATTCAAGGATCTGATTTATGGATTAATTTATATTCAGTAATACATTTTTCAAAATAATTGCTTATTTTGCTTAAGGAAGAAGAAAATGAAACTGTGATGAAACTCTATCATCAGCTCAATCGTCAGTCAAAAGGGGGACTGAGAATGGGAGGGGAAGCCATGGAGGAAACAGAAAAGGTCCTTAAGTGTAGGGATGTTTCACAGAAGACCAAGACCAAGATCATTCATCCTACGGTATTCATTATAACTATGTATGGGTGGAAAGTTGGACAATGAAGAAAGCTGACAGGAAGAAAGTTGATCCATTTGAAATGTGACGTTGGAGGAGAATTTTATAGATATCATGGACCACCAAAAAGACAAAGTGGGCTTTAGATCAAATCAAGCCTGAACTCTCCCAAGTAGCTAAAATGACCAGACTGAGGCTATCAAACTTTGGTCACATTATGACAAAACAAGAGTCACTGGGAAAGACAATAGTGCTAGGAAAAGTTGAAGGCAGCGGGAAAGCAGGAACACTCAAGACAAGATGGATTGATTCAAGTAAGCCAGAGCTCTCAGTTTGCAAGACCTGAGCAAGGCCATTAATGATAGTACATTTTAGAAGTCATTAATTCAAAGGGTCACCATAAGTCAGGAGCGACTTGATGTCACTTAACACACACACACAAGTATCTGCTAATTTAGAAGAAGAAGAGTTTGGATTTATATCCCCCCTTTCTCTCCTGTAGGAGACTCAAAGGGGTTTACAATCTCCTTGCCCTTCCCCCCTCACAACAAACACCTTGTGAGGTAGGTGGGGCTGTGAGAGCTCAGAGAAGCTGTGACTAGCCCAAGGCAACCAGCTGGTGTGTGTGGGAGTGCACAGGCTAATCTGAATTCCCCAGATAAGCCTCCACAGCTCAGGGGGCAGAGCTGGGAATCAAACCCGGTTTACTTCACTTATACCCCACACCTTTCTCTCCAAAGGGGACCCAAAGTAGCATACAGCATTTCCCCCTTCTTAGGTGTGTGACTGGCCCAAGATCACTCTGCAGGCTTCTGTGGTAGTGAGAATTTGAACTGGTCCAACACTCTAACCACTATACCACAATGACTTTGGCACCATCTCGGTATTTATCTGCCAACTGAGTATTGGGACCAATTCCTAAGTACTTTTTAAAAAAAATTAATCAGTTGCAAAGCTTAATAATAACAAATGGATAAATGTTGAATGTGCATTCCTCTCGAAGAAGAGGCAGAAAAAAAGAAATAAGTGGTGCCTGTTCCATGTCTTTGTGTTACGCATAACATCCTGCAAAGTCCTGAAGAGACACCATTCCTTCCTAAAGTTTGCCCTCACATCTTCCTCATTGTTTTCTCCCTGCAAAACAATATTTCATTGGGATTCCACTGCTACTTCTGATAGTTAATAATATCCACATGTGGTCAGTCGGGAGGCTCTATCATAAATCTATTCATATTCAGATCTAAACCCTTCATCTTGCACAAACATGTCATATGAAGAAAAAAAGAAAGAAAGAATCTAACAATGGCTGACCATCACGGTTGCTTTCCTGATTTCAAGAAAGCCTGCCAAAGAACCATAAATCACAGTCAATGGGAAAGCAACCCCTATTCAAATATTTGTGTTGGCACTTGCTCCCCACTTGGAAGGGGAACTTGCTTCTTGGCTTAACAACAGAATATCCTAAATAATAAAAACCCTGAAAAATTCCTCTCTCCAATAAAAAGGCAGACTGCTGCTAGAAGACTCACATAGCCAGCACTCAGCTTTTATAGTGCTTGTTTCTCTCTTTACAACATCATATGTTACGATGGAGGGTATATATTTCTTCTCTAACGATGCACAGTATTTCAACAGGTCCTGGTACTGGTGGATGATTGTACTAAGGCTGTTTTCAAGTGCTTTTCTCGAAAGGAAAAACAGAAAGAGGCTGTACTAAAGCTGCAATGCATTATGATCAATCACAGTTTAATCAGATCTGATGCTTAAATGGGACAAGCAGAATGGTTCAGCTGTGACAGACTGTGGTTTTTTTCTGTTAGTTTGAAGTTCTGTGTTTCTTCTTTTCCACAGCTTCCAGCAGTGTTACATGGACAAGGATAATGGAAAACAGGCAAAGATGCAGTGAAAATGATCCTTGTCTGGTACATGGTGGAATGTGCAATTCAAGAAATCATGATACCAATTAAACCCAACAGTCACCATGTTAAACAATTGCTTCAAAAAGAGAGCTTAGGAAAGTACATGAATTTCAAAGCAGATTTATACCCCCAGGAGGCCTGGGGTGTCATAAGCAGAAGAGTGTGGTGGCAGGTTTGTAGTACACTGCTGATTCACACATTGTGGGAAATGGGAGTCTTTTGAAACCACCTCTGCTGGTTTTGGAAACCCAGAAGACTCCATCAGTGGAGAAGGAGTTGTCACTGCTGTTGCATGTATGGGTTCTGCCTTGTCCTGTTGCATGTAAGGGGGTGCAATTCTCTCCCCTACAGCTGTAATTGTATTCTTGGTACTAAACTGGACTTTTGCCTAGGATGAGAGAAACACAAGGACCATTCCTGGGCCCAGCAGCCTCAGTGAATGCTTGGGACACCACATTGAGGAAAACAGATGATGTACTTCAAGGTCTTGGT
Source organism: Sphaerodactylus townsendi (assembly GCF_021028975.2). NCBI lineage: Eukaryota > Metazoa > Chordata > Lepidosauria > Squamata > Sphaerodactylidae > Sphaerodactylus > Sphaerodactylus townsendi. The sequence goes on along the minus strand of NC_059430.1, from coordinate 91,011,565 downwards.
TTGCTCCCAGTCATCAGTGGCAGGACAGAGGATTGTAATTCCCATTGAGGCCTGCGCTACTCTCAGCCAAAACTAAGCCAAGCTCCTGGTGCAATGCCAGAGGGGTTTGTCTTGGGCATGGTTGGCAGCAGTGTACAGATGCAATTAGAAATACGTGAACAGATGCAATTAGAAAGACTTGTACAGATGCAATCTAGCCAAAATACACTAAATCAATAAAATGAGACTAATCAACTCTTGGATGGAGGGTTTAGATCTTGAGAGGATACAAAGAATTATTTTCCTTGAAGCAAAAGTATTTCAACCTTGGTGGACATAGGGGAAAGTTTTTGGCAACTAGAGTTATCTGGAGGAAAGAAAAAGGAATTATCTCTTGCATAAGAAAACAAGATTTATTCTAGGGATGAAACTTTGCAAGAATTTATTAAATTTTGTAGTAAATAGTATATTGTATACTTATAATTGTCCAAATCTAAAGTTAATAGAGTCTTTCTTACAAAAAAAATCTTCAGATACAGTGGGAAGATCTGAATAAACTAGTAAAATCTATCACAATGAGAGAAGTAGTGAGTGCAATCTTGAGGGTTATGTCAAACAAGGTACCACAGTTGGATGGTTTTAGAGCAAAACACTATAAACATTTTTTTGGAGAAATGGATTGTATAAGTGAGTATATTAGATCCTTTGTCAGTTCTTTTGGCTGTACAGAGAAGAGTAAGACATGCATATCCCTTGACTCTGAGAAGGGAGAGCAGCAGTGGTGTAGTGGTCAAGAGCAGATGCATTCTAATCTGGAGGAACCGGGTTTGATTTCCTGCTCTGCCGCTTGACCCGTGGAGGCTTCTCTGGGGAATTCAGATTAGCCTGTGCACTCCCACACACACCAGCTGGGTGACCTTAGGCTAGTCACAGTTCTTCTGAGCTCTCTCAGCCCCACCCACCTCACAGGGTGTTTGTTGTGAGGGGGGAAGGGCAAGGAGATTGTAAGCCCCTTTGAGTCTCCTACAGGAGAGAAAGGGGGGATATAAATCCAAAGTCTTCTTTTTATCTGATTTTGCCCTAGAATTCCTGGCAATTGCTATTAGGACAAACTCTCTAATTAAGGGGATCCAATTAGGCTTCCATGAATATGTTAGCATTATTTGCAGATGATGTAGTTATGTTTATAACTAGCATATAGATTTGTTTTGTAAAAACCTAAATACAATTATTAAAGAGCATTCTAAGGTTTTGAATTATAAACTGAATATATATAAAACTGGAGTGCTGTTAACAAATACACATAACAATGATTTGGGTAGTAATGTTTATTTATTTATTTAGTATATTTCTATCTCACCCTTCAAATACATCCCAGGATGTGTTACACAATATAAAGAAATAAAGGAACATAGTTAAAGGAAGTATCCATTTCACAGTCAACAGATACCTTTGATTTGGAATTTCACTATCTTGTCAAACTACTTTTGGTGTTAACTTTACACTAGTTATAAAAATATTAAGAAAATCTAATTGATGTGGGAAGATTTAAAATTATCAGTCTTGGATAGAAGTAACATGGTAAAAATGGTGATGCTGCCAAAGTTATTGTATCCATTGCAAAATATTCTAGTGTTAATCAGTGATGACAAATTTATGGGATGGCAAGGTTTACTGACTACCTTTATTTGGCAAAAGAAAGACCCAGACTGGCTTGGAAGGATGCCCAGAGAATGTGGAATAATAGCAGTTTGGGAATATATTATGTTGCAACTAGGCCTAATTGGTTAACTCACTGCTAGATGAAGGAGAACAAAACAATCTGCTTTCTACAAGCATAATAACAGTGTTATATATTGTTTGCTGGAAATATGGGATAAATTGGCTAATAAGATGTCTCTGAGATTTTTGCTACATAGTTTAGCAGTAAGGAAACTGGTTCCAAAGGCTGGATACAGTGAACTGGAATGCAAGTGCTGGGAAAGGGCTCGACTAGACAGGTACTGTGATTTGGTTAGTAACAACAATATAGTACAGTTTTCTGACATCTCTGAATGTAGCAGTGGAGGTATCCTAGTTTTCCAGTATTTACAGATTAAGAGCTTAGGGACCACCAAAGAATGAAATCAGGGAATAAGAAGAGTACTGAATCCCTTTGAGTAATTGGTCTCTAATACAAGAACTAAATATTCACTCTTGAACTTTTATAAAACAACATCTACTGTTTGAGTTGTGGTTCAGGATGATCATACAAAAATGGCATATGAATCTGGGATGGGAATTTTATACTTAGACTTGGCAAATTTGTATTTCAACAGGTTTAAATTTTAAAGATAGCTTTACTATACAGAAAACTTAATTAAGAAGATTCATTGATGGCATTTAGCGCCTGTTAGGTTTGCAGGGATTTACAAGGAACAACATAGCAATTGTTGGTATTGCAGGGAATCAAATGCTGGTTATAGCCACATATGGTGAAACTGTAAGACAGAGCAAGACATTATTGGCATATGGTCAAAATTATGCCTTCTACAGGTATCTAATGCATGACAGAACCATCCCCAGATTTGTTTTTGTTGAATTATGTTGAACTTTGTCCTCAGAAGTTCTGGATTGCTATTCTTTATATTATCACAGTGCCAAGTATAGATTTTGCCAAGGTCTGGTAGAGCAAAAAACCAACAACAAACAAAAAAATCCCTCCAAAAGGAAGAACTTTTCTTGAGAAAGGCAAGTCTTTTTATTTGCGTGTTAGATTATCTGAATTGTTGAAAAATAGAGATTTATCTTGGATCAGCACTCTATGCAGAAATATTATCTGTCAAACGGAAAAGCTGTTATACATTTTGCAAATATCTGTTATTTATAAGTTGCATTATGAAAAAAAGGCTTTTGTTTTGATGCATAAGCAGAAGTAAACTTTCGATAGCTACACCTAAAAGACTTGCCCATGGCGGAAACTGCTTTATCCTCCTTATATGAGGCTCATTCCGCACATGCAGAATAATGCACTTTCAAACTGCTTTCAGTGCTCTTTGAAGCTGTGCGGAATGGCAAAATCCACTTGCAAACAGTTGTGAAAGTGGTTTGAAAACGCATTATTTTGCGTGTGCGGAAGGAGCCTGAGATATTTCTTTGTTTTAGTAAACCATTCAGCTCTCTGGTTGTTTTGAACTGAAGGCGGATGCTCCCTTATGTTTTTTGAAAAGATTTTATGAGGTCACTCTGAATAGATGCCATTTGTAGTTTATTGGTTTTCTTGCAACTACAATTGTTTAAATTCCCATTCAGAGAAAAGAATATGTATTTATACAGCTGCATGTGAGCCTCTTTTGGACAGGTGCACAGTGAAGATGAAGGAGAGTGACCAGATGAAAGGGATTAGCATGGAACACTGCACAAAAACACTACACAAAAACAAACCCTGGTATGTCAGGTAGACCATATCAGTATGGCGGACATACTCCACACTTCCAGAAGCAGCCAAAAGTTTAGGGGCAAGCCATAGGGGATTTCATTTCCTTCGCGAAATGGAAATGAAAGGAGAGAGTATTTTTATCACAAATGTCCCCTTTGAGTATGGTGAAGCATACCTTAGTGAATCAGCATTCCCTCAAAAGCAACTCTAAGGACGATCTCCTAGACACTTTTTTTGTTTGTTGAGAGCACTACTGATACTTAAAGAATGGGGGATGACATTGGATTGCTAATACCCCCTGTATAGATGACTGGAACAGATGTGGGTTTAAGGAGATGAGTCTGCTGGACACTGGCATCATTACCTTACTTGGTAAGAGCTGCTACCTTCTACAAGTTTCTAACAAATGTCTTCCAGGCTTACCAAAGAGACATCAGCTGATCATCAGGGAGTGAACAAGTACAAAAGATGGCCACCTGACTGTTCAACCACATTTAGGGAATGCAATCCAAGGATTTTTGATTAAAGCATCAACACACTACAAAACCAAAGTATCTATGTATGATACAACATCCTCTTCTTTTTTCAAGGAGCATCTGTGGAGCTGTCAACTGGTTTTCCATTCAGGTACTTGGGCACCAGGCTAGCTGAGATCTGCTCATGCTTTGTAATATAGCCATGCCCTGATCAGGCTCTAGGCCAATACTAAAATTAGCAGATACAGGACAAGTCTACACCAGTAAAAAAAAAAGAGAGAGAGAGAGAGAGAGAGAGAGAGAGAAATTCCTGTACCCTAAGGTGTTTCAGCCATTGACAGCAATTTCACCTGACCTTCCTTTTCACACAAACACAGAAAAACCTGCTCTTTCTTCAGCGAGGGGTTGCCTCTGATGAGCTGCTTGACCAGAACTACCAAGGTCATTAAGCTAGTAAGGCCCATCTATAGTCATTACCATTACTTTTGTCATGCAAAACCACAATGACCAGGATCAAAGCCTTAGCTTGTCCTAGAAACTGTGAGAACAGGAGGGCTGTGGGCTCACAACCAGCAAGTACCTCTTAAAGAGGAACCTCCTGAAGGAAAGTTATTGAGTTAGGCTGAATCCCCACCGTTAATAAAACGTGCTATTCATGGCAAAAAACACAGTCTTCATCCTGGTTCTGTCACTCATTCCACCCCTCATCATGTGGTTTTCCAGAACCTGCATGAAGTGCACCTTTTTAACAAACACACGCTGAAGTTGGATCCGAGGGGAGAAGCAGGAGTTGAATGTGTATATGTGCGTGTGTGAATATGTGCAATTATAAAAACCTTTGCAAAATTATTTCATGCACACAGCACCTCCTTAAAAGGAGTGTGGTTTTTTAAAACCCCAAACCAATAATTCACCGCTCCCTCTATCTCCCCCCTCCTTCCCTCCCTCCTTTTCCTCCTCCAAACAAATCACACACACACACACACACACACACACACACACACACACACACACACACACACACACACACACACACACACACACACACACACACACACCCCACCACTCTTTGACATGCAACCCTCTTTTGGTTGGAACAAGCTGGCATGTCACTGCAGCTTTAAACGACTTTGGGGGAAATTAGGGAGTTTTGCTCTCATGATGGTGTAAGTGAGCTACTGGAGCTGGATTCTTCTGCTGTCAGACAGCCAATCAGAACCAGAAAGAACATGCCCGCTGAGCGGATTGCTTGTTCGAGGGAAATGTTACTTGAATCTACATTATTCTCACATAGACATCTACGTTTTCAATGGAAGTGGGAAGGGAGAAAATGAGATGAAAAGGTACTGTTTCTTTAAAAACCTGGATGTGTCCATATTTAATTTCTCGGTGGGGATTGGCCCTTTGTGTCACCAAATAAAAAAGTCAGCCTCCAGAAGGAACTAATAGGTGCACACAGTATGTTTAAAACTACAGCTGTAATAAGTAAGGGTTTAATCATATGAGACCATACTGAAGTAAAACTTAATGTAATAGTTCTTTGCCAAACAAACCAAGTATTCTTCTAGATTCTCTGATTGCTTTCTAAGTCCTACTGCAACTCCTCCCACTTTGCCAGCAGGGATCTTCTGGAAATTCCCAGAATCTATGTTTGTACAAGGATGGATCTCTAAATTACAACTGCCTGACCCTCAAATTCCCAAAAGTTTTCTCCACTAATAAAATGTTTAATAGTTTGGGAAATACTGGCTCAGGATATGCTAATTCTCAATTAAATGACTTCAATTAGAATTCTAATTAAAATTCCATGCCTCTTATAATATGAATTTCTTGATGACAAATTACTAAATACTAATTGGCAGGATGTTTATTTTTCTAGAAAAACAAGGCTGTGCCACCCAGGTGTATATCAACTTTACACCAGTTTATGCCAGTTTAACTTATATAATGGTTTCCCCCCAAGAATTTTGGAAACTGTTGTTGTTCAGTGAAGGTGCCGAGAATTTTGTGAGCGCCTACTGGTTTGGAGAGGGTAAAAATGTAGTATACCCTTGAAAGCTTATTCGGCTTTCCATATGGTGGAGAGTTTTGACATGGCAACAAATATAATAATTTTAATAATCATACCCTGTTTCCCCGAATATAAGGCTGATTCCACATGGGCCAAAAACAGCAGTGTGAAAATGGTGTAAAAGGGTTTAAAATGGTGTAAAAGGGTTTATACTGTTTTCACACCATTTTCACACCACTGTTTTTGGCCCAGGCGGAATCAGCTTAAGACATCCCCGGAAAATAAGACATAGTAGAGGTTTTGCTAAAGTGCGAAATATAAGGCATCCCCCAAAAGTAAGACGTAGCAAAGTTTTTGTTTGGAAGCATGCCCGACGAACAGAACACAGAAAAATAAGACATCCCCTGAAAATAAGACATAGCGCATCTTTGGGAGCAAAAATTAATATAAGACACTGTCTTATTTTTGGGGAAACACGGTATTTAGTATAGTGCTTTCAGTGTTCAAGGAACATTACGCTCATGTTTTTCCTAAGGAGTAGTTTCTCATGCACATCTTGATGTGACACAGGCACATGAGAATGGACTGCTCAAGAAGTTGAATTGTCAGCTACCATGAGGCACATGAAATAAATGTTTTCTTTCAAGCGTAAGGACAGCCATTTCAGCATTACCACATCTGTGGGCAATAGATTCACTTCAAAATTACAGACAAATTAATACCAATTACCAGCACGCTTCCCCCAGTCCATCCCCTGTGATTGGGAATCCCACCTTGGGTTGGAAAGATAAACAGAGTCTGACTGAGGCTGCTGGATTCTAATGTGCTTCACACCACTCAGCTGCATTATATCCTACTGAGAAGTCTCTCATTATTATTATTAATGATAATATTGCATGGGGCTACTTCTGGGAGCTTGATTCTTTACTCTTCACCCAGCTTCTAGAACATAACTGATGTTTAGGAAATCTGGAATTTCAGTTGGAAAGTGAGAATGAGTGGGTCACAAAAGGCCAACTCTCTCACTTCAACATAGAACACATAGGAATTGGGCCACTTTTTTCAAGTCTAGTGTATGATCAACTAGGCTAGGTTCCCAATGCTGGATTGCGAATGGAGGATAGGACTTGGGGAGGCAAGTGACCTGGTATAATGCCACACAGTCAACCCACTAAAGCAGCCCTTTTCTCCAAAGTAATTGTCTTCTGTCAACTGGAGATTAGTTGTCATTCCAGGAGATCTCCAGGCCCCACCCACAGCTTGATAACCTAGGTGATTTACTCACTGGCAATTAATCCTGGGATAGCCACCCAAAATATCCAGGTTCCCTCGAGATCACCTCACAGCCGAACTGTGGAACACAGATCAGTCCCGTTTCTGGTGTTCCTTCCCCACTTATCATGGGATTTTCCTGGACCTGCTTGTATATGCACCTTTTTTTTTGGAAAAAACAGTCCAATGGGAGCTAATAGGAGATGGGGGCTACACATTTGAGGGTCCATAACTTTGGCCCCCATGAACCAAACTTCACCAAACCTGGGTGATATCATCAGGAGAGTCTCCTACTAATATCACCCAGGCTTTGTGAAGTTTGGTCCAGGGAGTTCAAAGGTATGGACTCCCAAAGGGGGTGCCCCATCCCCCATTGTTTCCAATGGGAGCTAATAGGAGATGGCGGCTACACATTTGAGGGTCCATAACTTTGGCCACCATGAACCAAACTTCACAAAACCTGGGTGATATCATCAGGAGGGTCTCCTAAAGATACTCTGTTTTGGTGCTGCTAGCTTAATAATTGCACCCCTGACAGCAGGCACACACCCCAAGGGGCAGGCCTAGATGTCTTCACTAGAAACATGCTGCAGTGAGGATGTTGGAACCTGGATGAAAAGGTGCCAATTCTTTTGAAACTCGGTTGTATTTAGATTAAATGTTCAGTTGGAATTCGGCCCTTACTGCTAGCTCAGGTATTTTCAAAGTGCTTTGGAGGGATTTCCTTGGAAGCTTAAGGAGTTAAGTATTCTTTGATGCGGGACTATAAATAATATTCTTTTCTGGGGATGCAGAACACTGAAATTATGTCCAAACTCTGCTCCCATATATATCTTTCCGAAAACCTTAAATTTTTGCTGGTCATTTTTTCAATCAAAAAAACCAATCAGCAATAACTGAAGTTTTTTTTAAAAAAAGAACATTTTCAGATGTGCCACATCCTTTCAAAAATAATTCTGCTCCAAAAAAAGACCAATATCCCAGCCAATGAACACATTTTGCAATCTTCAAGTGCTAAAAATCAAGTGAAACTCAGTTGTCCAAGAGGGACCAAAGCAGAATGTACTCTTCAGTCAAACACCACTTCCAACTGATTTATGACCAGTTTAATGCCAGTGCAAAATTGCAATAATTGGAAAAAAACCCCTTTGGATATTATGAGCATAGAAGAAAGTGAGAAAATAAGAGATGAGAAAGAGAAAACTCAACACAAAGAACACAATTTTGTCAATGGAATGGGAAATAACATCTTGTATGGAGCAAGAGGACAGAACAAAATAACATGCAGTAGCATATTGGTGTGGGGGGGTGACTCAAGCTCCAGGTGCCACTTCTAGGGAGCACATTTTGCATCCACGCCCCCCCCCCCCAAATCGTCCCTCAACTGTACCACAGTCAGGAATTTCCTGTTCAGGAGCACTGCTGAAGGTCGACGAGCAGGGTTCATCTCATCTGCAACCTCCACATGAAGATCAGGTGTGCCACACCCAATCTCCACCTGGGGATGGGAGCAGTAAGGGCCCATTTGAACCCAGCTAAGGCCAGGTTTGGACCCAGCTCTAAGCTGCAGCCTGGTAAGTAAAAGGGTCAGACCCCTCCTGCCTCTGAAGTAGTAAGAGAGAATAGCATGGCTGCAGATCCTAGTTTACTCTTTGACCAGCTCTCTCTGCCTTTTCCTCCCCTAACCCTGCCTGCTATTGCCAGCAGAATGCCAGTTTTGCCACACAGCATGCAGGGAAAGTGGAGGACCAATGGGGGAAATAGAACAGAGGTGCAATGTTGGCATCCTGACTTGGCGCTTAGGAAAAGAATGAACTTATAGGGGACAGCACTGGCACTGACTTGATGCTCAGTCAAGTTGCAAATAAAATATGTGAAGAGGAAGGGGACCAAAAGAAGCTTCAATATTACCAGACAGCTTCCCAGACCTTTCCTTTCAAATATGTCACTGATTTTTTCCCCCAAACTAAACTTCAGGGTAGATTTGAAAGTCCAGCTTGGACAAAATAGCCAAGAAATTTGAAGCTAAAACTTTTGGTAAGTTCACATCTCAGGGTTAAACCCACATTTTTAAAACCTAAATTTGAGGTAAACTTGAGCAAAAAAATTTGCTTGGAAATGCAGATTGTTGCCCTACCCTTCATACTCCGCTCTACTGAAAAATATGGATTTTATATTTTCCTGCAATATGTACTGGCAAATGCCAACTCTCATATTTGTGTGTCCACCTAAAAACAGGCCAAAGGCGAAAGGTCTGTTTGCAAGATTAAATCAGCGAATGAGTTACTCCAGTCAATAGAATCTGGAAGCCTCATGGACCATGGACATGCATCTTGAATACCACATCCCGCCAAAGCTGCTGAAACACAATGATTCTAGGCTACTCCCTGTCACAAGGTTTTTACATTTCCTCTACCTGTAGATATCATCTCCTTAACAATAGAATCCTTCCTAATGACAAACGCCTCAGCCAAATTTGAATACCTGGGCAGAGACTCTAAGAAGTAACTCTGCATAAAGCCAATCAAGGCTCATAGATTCAATCAAGAAACAATTGGCTCTATTATCCCAGTACTTATAAGCAGTAGATGAGCTATTAGTTACCTCAAGCCAAGAAATCCCAGCATGGGAATTCCCAAAAGATCCAGGAAAACGAAACTGAAACTTACTTTCTCCCGCCCAAACTGCGCAAAGGGGTATAAAAGTACCATTCACCCCAGACTCAGCGCTCTTTACTGGCTAAACCTCTCTTGGTCTAGTTGGTTTGAGACACGATATCGTCCTTTACCTGGATTTCAATGTTGGCATAGGAATCCCTGCCTTCTTCGAGAACTTCTTCAGCTGAATTTAGGTAACATATAAGTCCCCTGCTCCCCCTCCTACTCTATCATCCAAACCTATCTTTTCCTCCCTGCTTATATCCATTAGGAACAGTGTGTATGCTTCTCCATGTCTTACTGTATGACTGTTTGAAACTAAAATTTATATAAAAATATTTAAGACTACAATTTGGTCTCTTTTGCATTCTCTGTAGAATGCTTCAACAGCCGTTTCTAGTATACCTGTCTAAAAGATCCTACCTAGCCTGCCTCTCACACTGCCAAGCTGAGTTATATTCCCCATTGCTACTTTTAAAAGGTTCTCATACTGTTAAGCTAGGTAACAAGATAGAGAATTCTAAAGGAAACCCAACAGACTTTCAGTAAGATTAACAAAAGCCCTTTCTGCACAGCAAATGTAAGGTGGGTTACAACCGGGATAAATGAACCTAACGTAGCCCTGGGTCATTCGCATTTTTTAATTTACCTCCTAATTTACCTCCTACTGATACACATCTACACAGGCATGTATGAGTGAATCCCCATAGTCATGCTGTCTGACGTTAGGACCCTTTGCGCATGCATGGTTATGCAGATAGGTACAGGGAAATTTTTTTTTTTAAACGAATGGGAAGCTGAATAAAGTGCTTCCCTGGCTGGCGGTTTGCTTGGAAGCGGCTGCAACTCGGGATTTTTAAAAAGAATTGCAGATAGTGCGATTCTTGAATAGCCTGTTTTGGGGGAAATTACACGGGGCAGACTCGCTTTGGGGCGGGATCTGTACGAAGTTCCCCCCCCAAACTTTTTTTTACCATTGTTATCCCAGGTTTATTGGCTCGTGCGGAAAGGGCCAAACATTCTCAGAGGAGTTTCACATATCATGCTTTACATTTTACCGACACCTAGAAATGTTGACAGTGAAGCTTTTCCCAGCATTTATTTCTGTGACAGGCAAAGCTTTAAATAGTTGCTTAACATCTTGAGACAGACTGCTTTGCAAGAAACTGGAACAGATCCTGCAAAAGAAGCAATTCTACAAAGGATACTTGAAGTGGATACTTGAAGAAAATATACTGAACTACTGCAGCGAGGAAATTCCCCCACCCCCGAAATTCTACTGCATTGCAAATTTGTTGAGGATACTTTTGCTTGCATTATACTGGTAAATCTGTACCATCAATAACCATCAGAACACTGTCTTTCCCAAATCAATAAAAATCTAAGAGGCTCTTTTTTTATAGACCAAAGTGAATACATTCTCAAACTGTTTATTAAAGACCAGAAAGGAGCCAGAGGAAGGTGAGATAAAAAACACACCACATATTGGTTAGCGATCGGAATTAAATCAGCAGGGAGCAAGAGTTCCTTCTGTAAAAGCTATTTTTCATGCCACAGCTGCTTTAACTACAATCCCCTGTGGAGGAGGCTGTCAGTTACTTATAGGTACCAGATACAAGTCTTGTTCACAAGATACAGTGAACGCATATACAATCTGTGTAAGTGCACATAAGATTTCTCTTTGTAAGGGCATTCAATAATTGCCACATTACTTTCAACACATGTACAGTTAACATGTGATCAAAACCCTACATTGGTCCTCAGTTTCATTTGTAAAGTGGACATACATTGGCTCTTTCAAAGAAGTGTCTGCATGAGCATGCAGGTTGCACATACATTCACAATAGGGATGTCAGCCTCCAGGTATGACCTGGGGATCCCCCAGAATAACGGCTCATCTTCAGATTACTGAGATCAGCTCCACTGGAGAAAATTGAATGTTTTGGAGAGTTTTGTGGTATTGTACCCTCCTGAGGTCTCTTCAGGCTCCATCCACAAATTTCCAGGAGTGTCCCAACCTGGATCTGGCACCTTCACCTGCCTCACCAATGACTAAGGGAGATCTGGCAACCCTAATTCACAATAACTCCTGAACAAGACTATTTGGACTTTAGTGCTCTAAAGACGGCTTGGAGCATGCCCTGAATAGGATAATCTAAACGCTGTAGAAATAAAATGAGATTTTTGAACAGTAAATGAAGCCAGAGCAAAATGTACAATCCCCTGTAAAAATTACAGCAGAAATGTCAGCAAAACTGGGAATAATAAAGGTTGCATGAGAGGCTGAAATGAAAATCTAGTTGTGTAACAGAATTATTTCTGAATAGCACCCTTCATAAAAAAAGAAATTATGCCATCACATGAACGATTAGCTGATCCAGTCTATGCCAACCCCAGTTAAACCAAATCTTGTTTACCTACATTTGCTGTAGTAATTTTCATTTTTTGTCTTAATTTGTCACTGAAGAAGTGCTCATACAAGTAAACAACATGCAAGATGCTCCTCAACATAAAAGCTAGGTTCTATGCTTGGCAAAATCAAGATGTTGCCCAATCTATGAAGAGCCTAACACTTGATTCGGTTTTCATAATGGTAAATTTTTTAAGAAGAGGACCCAGGAAGAATCCCTAAATTGCATGAGCCTCCATTAGCCTTTCTCCATCTTATCCCAAGCTCTCTCAGCTTCCCTGCATGCCACCCCTCTTTCCTTCTCTTTTGAAAGCTGCAGCGAGTCACAAGAGGTAGTAAAGGTTTGCCCCATGGCTGGGTAGGACCTCATGGCCCTGTCTAGGGCAAAGAGTCAGGCAACACCCTCCCAGCCTCACTAGGGATTGCCCGTTTGCTTGGTGAAATGTCTGTCCCTTTCCCACATTCCAAAGCCAACTATCCTTGACAGTTTTCTGGCAACCTGCTTGCCTGACATTTCAACATGTGTGTATTTGAAAACTCAACTAAGGAAATATGTATACTGACAACTGCTTCACACCGTGTGTTACGACCGCCATTTTTTAAAGCTTAGCAGCATGACCTGCAAAAAATTTAGCAGATGAAGCATTTCCAATTACTTTATTTGTATGTCAAGCAATAGCCATGGACCCACCTGGGGCTGCTTTTACAGCCAGGGGTTGGGAATGAGAAAGGGTAGAGGTCCTTCCCCAGCTCCTGAGTGGCACCTTGCAGGTGTGAATGATGGAACCTGGCTATGAACAGGCAGCCAATCAGCATCTGGGTGGATTGGGAAGGATAGGCCTCCAAGTGGATCTAGAGGCTCAAGTTTTCACTTGGCCTGTTCCCAGGGGTCATAAGGGACAGGTGCTAAGGGCAAGCATCTCGGTCTGTGCTGGAAAGCAGGCAGGTTGTCCAGTGCTGGATCTGGGCTTGATGCTGCACCAAATGCTCCTGTGACTGTACTCAGTAAAAGTTGTGGCCTATTTCCAGGCAGCCATGTGTCTCTGGTCTCTTCTCCTCATGCCCTCATGAACTCCATGGCCTCTGAGGCTGCAAGAAAAATTTCACCCACTAAAATTACAGCAAAGCCAGGAAAAAGGGGTTTATGTCAAGCTACAAAAATGTTCTGACAAAATAATCAGATTGTTTTGAAAATGTAGTAAGCAAAATCTCTTTTTGGATTTTCAACATACAGTTATCAAAGGAAGCCTACTGTATAGAAATAGTACCACAAAATAAGTAGTTCAGCAATAAAGAGCGATAAAGTGTACCAAATCCACAACATGTAAAAATCTCTGGAGGACTGAACTGTGCTTGTAGTAGAAGAAGGGGTCTCTCAAGCAACATCTGATATAATTAGTTCCACTGAGAAAACAGTGGTGAAGTAAAAGATGATCAGGTAAAACAGCAGTTAATAGGAATGGTTAAAAAATAAGCCTTTGCCCCCTCACCCTGGCCTCTCACTCTCCTGGGAATGCTGAACCCATTTGAGTAACACTTCTCTTTCTGTTCTCCAGAGACTGATTGTGAAAGAGGGCAAAATCCCAAAACAAAGATACATAATACCTTATATAAGGTTGTACAGTGTTATCCTGACTAATAAAATATATTATGCAGCTTTTGTTTTGGGATTTTGTTAGGGAGCAGTGGGGTTATTTTTTAGCAAAAGAGGCAGTTTAGTTTGCTTCCTTCCCCCACATAAAATAATCACAGCTAAATGGCATTGGCCAATATGATGAAAATAATCTTTGAAGAGCTTGGAGCTCGATCCACCATCCAGTCAAGGTTAATGGTATGATGTGCCAGAAGTTTTCTGATGCTTGGCAGGCATACAAACACACACATCTCAACAATTTAGTTTTTGTGTCTCAGAGACAAGGCAGTCCTGTTAAACATTGCAATCTTAAGCAGCTACTCTCTTGGGAGCCCATTCATTTCAGTGGATTCAAAAAACCTAATTAGACTATGTTTAGGACTGAACTGAAAATGTCCTCATCTACATAACTATTACATATCACCTTTTCAAGCCAGCTTACTGTTTTGACGCTTTATACAATGATGAACATACTACAATGCTTTCCCTTCTCCTATTTCTCCTCGAGTGTTTTCACATTCTAGAGCAGGGGTAGGGAACCTGCGGCTCTCCAGATGTTCAGGAACTACAATTCCCATCAGCCTCTGTCAGCATGGCCAATTGGACCTGACACCCAGATTAACTCAATCATTTGCAACTGTACACATCTCCCCCACTTACAATGGAAAGGTTGAATTGTTCAATGGCAGTACCAGGGTTATGCAAAATTGAATGGTTTCATGGTACTGCCACAAGTAAACTGTTCTAGAGGAAGCAGGGATTCACTTTCATTTGATGGAAATAATTATAGAGAATATCAGGATAATTTTAAACAACTACAGCTTTTTCAAGCCATTGATTGCAATGGACTGAGAAGGGTGTAAACCAAAAATCCCTCTGGTAACACAGGTACATGAAGAGTGTCGACAACATGTGCAGAACTAAACATGGATTTCTGGAGCTGGGATGTTTTGAGTCTAGTTTATAAATAGTTCCCAACATGATTTCCAGGGAAGAGGGGGGGAAGGGAAAGGACAGAAAGTGATTTTATTGACCTAACCAAGATGTATGTGTGCAAAGCGCCCTCAAGTCGCGGTTGACCTGTAGTGACCCCAGGTGGGATTTTCAAGTCAAGTGATTAAGCAGAAGTGGTTTAATATTGCCTTCCTCTGCAGAGTCTTTCGTTGAGATCTTCCTCACAAGTACTGCCCCCATATAGCTTTTGAGATCTGACAAGATCAGGCTATACTATACCCTTCCACATTCCCCTGACCAGAATAGGAAATAGCAAAAGGAAGGGAAATGACAGGAACGCCAAGACAATGAGTCATAACTGTTCAATGGCAACAAACACATTAGTAGTTTACTTGTGGCAGTACCATGAAACCATTCAATTTTGCATAACCCTGGTACTGCCATTGAACAATTCAACCTTTCCATTGTAAGTGGGGGAGATGTGTACAGTTGCAAATGATTGAGTTAATCTGGGTGTCAGGTGTTACTGAAACTGGTTGACAATGGTCAGGCGATGGGTTGATGGCCCTTCCTGGATTCTTGGTTGGCTATTGTCCTACATGCAAGGGATGTATTGGTTGGCTATTGTCCTACATGCAAGGGATGTATTGGTTGGCTATTGTCCTACATGTCCTACTCTTTCCAGGGTGCAAGGGATTTTTAGAGGAGTGCACAAAAGAGCTTGAGAGACCCTGACCAGATGACGAAAAATTGTTGTCTCTGAATCTCTGACTTTGCTAGGCCAGAGGATCTTGGGGAGCAAAAAGACATGCATCTTGATGAGGGAAGTAAAGGGAGCAACTTTGTTGTCTCAGGATTGTAATGTGGTGTTTTAGTACTATTTGCTTTCTGAACAATCTACAAATAGTCTACAAGAGGCAGCAGGAGGTAAGTGAACAGCAGCTATCCCCCCAAAGGCCCCAAGAGAACTGCTACATCTCAAGATGTTTCACCTTAATCAAACCTAGGGTTCCATGACCATCTCTTTATGTCCCCTTTGTCTCAATTTTCAGCTGTAAAACTAACTCCAAACTATCTCTGTACCATGGTCCATTGGCTATAGTATGGCGCCTTTCTAGTCTTCTACGCATTACACATCACACCTGGAGAGGAATTCCCAGGAAATGTTAATGCTGCTAGCTCAAGTCACCAGCAGGCAAAATCACAGAGGCTGATTCCGCATGGGCCAAAAACAGCAGTGTGAAAACGGTGTGAAAACAGTATAAACCCTTTTACACCATTTTAAACCCTTTTACACCATTTTCACACCGGTTTCAAACTGCTGTTTTTGGCCCATGCGGAATCAGCCAGAGATAACCTGACTCACAGTAACCAGAGTAGCACACACATTCTGCCACCCATCTATTTCCATGACCCTCCTTCTGGCACTTCAATCATGCCCAATCCATACTCTATCCATGTAGAACAGCCAGTGTGCAGAGAAGAGAGAAACAGAAACAATTTAATGGCAACAATTAAGCTTTGCATGTTAAAAAATCAGACACTGATGTTTTGCCAACTATTCTTCCTCTTATGGTAAAAACTAAACTAGAACAGGAATGCTGAATATGTTGGCTAAATTCCAGCCTGTAAAGCTCAACCGGAGGGTGTCCAATGCTTTGCTATAAGTATTTGGCACAACAGACTGAGTTTATTTGTAAAGTAATTTATCCTGGAGGCATCCAAGTTCCTGCTCCCAGTTTTAGAAACATGAACTTTTTCTAGAGTTTACATTTTCCCACCACTCATGTGAGAACAGAAATTTTCCCCTCAGAAAAATGTGTCCCTGTGTCAAGGGGCATTGCCCTAAAAATGTCAGTAGTAGGACAAGCTAAATATAGTGCCAGGCCAAAATCTCAAATTTTGAAATGTAAACTGCCATCTAGGGAATGAACAAAAGAAAATGATAATACAACATGCACACATTGATTGTATCTGCCATAGACTGCCTATTCAAGATTCTGGGGTACGGTGTGTACAATTCAAAGCTAAATCTGAGAAACCCCCAGTCTAAAGTAGCTTACCAGAGAACAATTCGCTTGATTTCCTAGGATAAGCTATTACTTGCCACAGTTGATTTTAATGCAATTGTTCTTTAATGAGGTTGCATAACTTGCATTCAAAGGGCAAGTCCACATAATTCTTCAGCAGCATAGAGCTCATACATTGAGAAGAGCATGGGCTTCATAGTTGACACAATTATTTGAATGTATTTTACCCCCCACACACAATTTTGACTAGTCCTCCAAATGCAGTGTAAGAATGATGTAGCATGCTAAGTAAAACTTTGTCCCCAAATGCTTCTTTAGTTACTTAATGTTCCATCAACTTGATTCTGCATCATCCTCATCAATTTGATTACACTATCTCAAAAAGGAAGCAGTGAGATTCAAGGGGTCTGCATAACAGATCTAGCTTTAGAAATCAACTCTGTGTTATCCTACCTGCCAGTAGCATCCAGTAGCACTTTCCCTACATACTTTGCACCTTTTGCCATGTTGGCTGTCTTCCTCTGTCAAATGAACTCCTTTTATCAAAGACTCTGTCAAGTCATTGATAAAAATACTGAATAGCACTGGGCCCATGACATAACCCTGTGGCACCCCACTGATCACTTTTCTCCAAGATGAAGATGAGCCATTGGTGAGCACCCTTGGGTTTGGTCAGTCAACCAATGACGAATACATCTAACATTGGCATTGTCTAACCCACGTTTTACTAGCTTGCTTGCAAGAATGTCATGGGGACCTTGTCAAAAATCTTACTGAAGTCAAGGTATACTACATCCACAGCATTCCCTTCATCTACCAAGCTTGTCACTGTCAAAAAAGAGATAAGATTAGTTTGGTATGACTTATTTTTGAGAAAGTATATGATACCAAATGAAAAGTGTAGTGGAGCTACAACAAGGAACAAAGGGGAACCTACTACAACAAGGCAAAGGCAAAAATGTAAGAATGTAAAATATATTATATTTAATGGGAAAAACACAAACAAAAGCCCTCCCAAGTCCTCAAACACACACACACACACACGCCCCTTCCGCACATGCAAAATAATGCGTTTTCAAACCACTTTCACAACTGTTTGCAAGTGGATTTTGCTATTCCGCACAGCTTTAAAGAGCACTGAAAGCAGTTTGAAAGTGCATTATTCTGCATGTGTGGAATGAGCCACAGAGAGAGAGAGAGAGAGAGAGAGAGAGAGAGAGAGAGAGAGAGAAAGAGAGAGAGAGAGAGAGAGAGAGAGAGAGAGAGTTAAAGATTTAAGGACAACACCCCCCCTAAAAAAAAACATAGCTCACCTTTTGCTCTCTGTTCTTCTCCCTTTCACTGCGGTGGATTTCGCATGGGCCAAAAACAGTCATGTGAAAACTGTGTAAATGGTTTAAAATGGTGTAGAAGGATTTACACCGTTTTCACACTGCTGTTTTTGCTGTTTGCGGAATCTGCCTGCCTCTCAGTTTTTTCCACTTCAAGGAATCCAAAGCCATTTACAGAAGCATTCTCCCTTCCCACAACAACCCCATGTTTAGTTAGACTGCTAGACAGTGCTAGGCCCAAGGTTACCTGGCAATCTTCCATGGTAGAATGGGGATTTGAACCTGTGACTCCCAGATCCTTGTGGGATATTGTTTGTTTCTTTTTTCACTACTTTGAATGTCTGGGGTTCAATTTATATACTACTGATGCAAAATGGTATAGAATATGTAATTCTAACAGGAGAAATTGAGCATCGAGAAAAATAAAATGGTATGAAAATAAAGATCAACTGGTTCAATTTACACAAAGGAAAAGTAAAACCAATTTTTGAGTTCTGTCAGCAGGGATTAAAAATTCAGTACCATCCCTAGATAAGACTTCTCTCCCTCTTCATGTGTTATAGGATTGACTATAGAGTGGAAATCTTATAGTGGAAAACCTTTAAAGTGGAAAACCTGTGTTTGAATGCTTGAACATGTACAGTAATGGTTTCTATATTGTCAAAGGCTACACAATTTAATCTTCATCGAAGTCTGATCCTCCTTCAGTGAAATCTCTTGGGTTCAGTGGTTATGAGCAGTAATGGTAAACTGACCACAAGAAATGTACTTTAATCCTGTGCAGATGAGTTTACAAGCTAAGCACCACAACAGAAATCTTCTGCCAGGTGTCTGACAGAAGCTAGCCATTAGCAGGTTTCCAGATGGAAGTATATGGCGTCCAAGAATTTGACCTTGGATAACTTTTCCAAATAGGAGCAAAGACTTGTCAAACCATTCTAAGGATATAATGTATTAAAACCAGCTTGAATAGCCAGATGTTGTTCTACTACAAGTTGTTTTTGAGGAATAGTTGAACCAAATAGAGCTGATACAAGCTTTGAGAGCTGTGTTTTTTTTTTTTATAAAAAACCCTCTGCTCTCTGGAGTGAACAAAAAGAGAAGAGTTTTTTTCCTATTTAAATTATGGTCAGTGCCACTGGAGGAACAGAATGGAAAACCTGAAGGTTTGTTGCAAGAGAACAGCAGATGGGGACCAGAGAAGGTTTACCCCTTGATCCTTGAGAGAAATGTCTACGTCCAAATAGTGATTCTATTGTTCCTTTTAGATATGTTAGCGTGGAAAAAAAAAACAAAGGCTTCTGTTTTCCCCCTTTCCTTCAGCACAAAAATTCGAACAACAGTAAAAATAAATGTTAAGGCTCTGAGTTGAGGGTTACAAACTGCTAATCTGGCAACTCCATTACAGTAAATTAAATTGCCCTTAATTTAATGAGGTTGAGATAAACTGACAGACCAAGAATGAATGAATGAATGAATGAATGAATGAATGAATGAATGAATGAATGAATGAATGAAGAACAGTGCAATTTCCCAAATGAGGTTGTATAAAATATTTTTAAAAGTTTCTTAAATGTATACATATAGTTAAGAATAGCTGTGTTTGTATGTGTGTTCATGTTAAATGTTGTCAAGTTGCTTCTGATTTATGGCAATTCTATGAATCAATAATCTCCCAAAAAAATCCTGTTGTTAATAGCATTGCTCAGTTCTTGCAAACTGAGTCCTATGGCTTCCTTGATGGAGTCAATCTATGCCATGTTGGGTTCTCCTTTTTCCCTGCTGCTTTCAGCTTTTCCTAGCATTATTGTCTTTTCCAGTGAGTCTTGTCTTTACATAATGTAACTAAAGTGCGATATCTAAGGAGAGTTCAGGCTTGATTTGATCTATATCCCATTGATTTATCTTTTTGGCAGTCCAGGATATACATAAAACTTTCCTCCAATACCACATTTCAAATGAACCAACTTTCTGCCCATTGCCCTTCTTCATTGACCAACTATAAGTAATGGAGAATGCTATGGCATGAATTATCTTGATCCTGGTTGCCAGCAACACATTCTTACATTTTAGGACCTTTTCTACCTCTTTCATGACTGCCCTTCCTAGTCTTAGGCTCATTCCGCACATGCAGAATACTGCACTTTCAAACTGCTTTCAGTGCTCTTTGAAGCTGTGCGGAATGGCAAAATCCACTTGCAAACAGTTGTGAAAGTGGTTTGAAAACGCATTATTTTGCGTGTGCGGAAGGGGCCCTAGTCTCCTGATTTCTTGGTTGCAGTCTCCATTTTGGTTGATGATGGAGCCGACGAATAGAAAACTTTCAGTTTCTTCACTGTCAACCTTAAAACTGTATAATTCTTCAGGAGTCATTACTTTTATCTTCAGTTGTAATCCTGCTTTGACACTTTTTGCCTTAACCTTCATCAGGAGTTATTTCAAGTCTTCACTATTTTCTGCCAGTAAAATGGTATCATCTGCATATCTCAAACTGTTAATTTTCCTTCCACCAATCTTAACTCATCTAAATCTAATCCAGTTTTCCTTATTATATATTCTGTATATAGATTGAAGAGACAGGGAGATAAAATACATCCTTGTCAAACACCTTTGCCAATGGGAAACCATTCTGTTCATCAATGTTCTGTCCAAACAGTAGCTTCTTGTTCAGAGTAACGGTTGTGAATTAAAACAATCAGATGTTGTGGTACACCCAATTATTTTAAAACCAACCATAGCTTTTCATAATCCACACAGGCTAATTTTCTTCCATAAGTCTCTTGAAAGCTCCAGTACCAACGCAAAGTGACCTTGGGCCAGTCACACGCTTACAGCTGAACCTACCTCACAGGGCTGTTATGAAAATAAAATGAAGGACAATAATGTACACTGTGTTGAGTTCCTATTGAGGGAAAAATCAGGATATAAATAAAAGTAAGGCTGATTCCGCATGGGCCAAAAACAGCAGTGTGAAAACAGTGTGAAAATGGTGTAAAAGGGTTTAAAACGGTGTAAAAGGGTTTATACTGTTTTCACACCGTTTTCAAACCGCTGTTTTTGGCCCATGCGGAATCAGCCAAAATAAAGTAAATAAATTTGCAATATGATCTCTAGTGCCTCTTTTTATCTGAATCCAGTTTAAACATTTGGCACGTTTCATTCTATATATGGTAAACTATAAACTATATATGGTAAATCTGTCCAATGACTTTATTAGGACCATCCAAAAATCACAGAACCCAGTTTGTAGCATGTAATTATCTTAAGATGCATAAAGCACTTTGCAGATGAAATCATGTGTTGCATCAAGCATATACAGTCAAAGGCTTGATTAAAGCTCTCCCTTTGAAAAAAGAGAAGTCAGCTGCTATTTGAATGCATCTCTAGCAAATTTAAATGAGTGAGAGATCTGAAGATCTCCTGTGATTTGTCCTACTACTTGTAAGGAATTGTATTTCCAAGTTTCTAGCCGGATTACAAACAACAGCCAGCATACAGATCAGAAGCGTTTCTATTCCAATCCAAAGGAAGGATTTATTGTGTTTAGCTTGGCTTATCATTCCTTGTGTTGCTATAGATATAGGCAGAATTAAAAAACAAACATAAACAAACTCTTGTTGGCACACTTCCTTCACTTCTCCTATTGGCAATTCTCACAATAGCAGGTACTGTAACAAAAGGTATGTACCCTTTTGGTTACCTATATTTATTAAAACCTTTCCATGACAAATACACCCCAAGCTGTATCTTTCACTCAATCAACTGCCACCGTTCAATTCAAGAAAAACAGTTTTGCAGCAGTGTACACAAGTCATTGTTTGGAGTTTAGCTTCATCTAAGGAGAATAATACGTCACCTTTGTTTTAAGTCATATTCCCTGTCCCCAAGCAGTCTCTCTCATCTGCAGCTGTTTAAACTGGATTCAGATAAAAAGAGGCACTAGAGATCATATTGCAAAAAACTTGGATGTTTTCACTATGTCTCACAGGAAAAGAAACAGTTCTGCCCTGGATATTTAGTTTGCTTGGGCTATGGAATGGAGCCCAGTGGAAAGAACACAACTATTTTAGAACAAATAAGTATTTGCCTCTGGCAAATATGAGAATAAAATTTTTAGCAGAACAAAGTCACGCCTCAAGGCAGTTGCCTTATACTATGTCAGACCACTTATCTATCAAGACTGATCCCATCTTCTCAATTTGCATCTGGTTGCCAACATAAGGTTGCCAATAGCTGCTTTGGAGAGTGGACTTTATCCCATTATATTTCCACTGATGTCCTTTCCCATCTCCAAATCCTATCCTCCTTAGGCTACATCCTCAAATTTCCAGAAGTTTCCCAACCTGGAGTTGGTACCCTTACTTCAGTATCTCAAATGGGGTGTTTCTTAGCCTCGCACCTTTTAACTGGAAATGTCAGAGACTGATTTGGAGCTCTTCTGCATTATTTATTAGAAAATTAAGACTCTGTCTTTCCTATTGCCTCAAGGCAGCATGCAAATATGTACTCTATTACTGAGCTACAGACCTTACCATACAAAAGCAGCACTATTTATCTTTACATTGTAGTGATTAGTGTTGAATAGGGAACCCCAGATCAGAGCCCTAATCTGCTATGACACAATGTTGCTGCTTTCAGAATTTGTTTTTTAAAATATGTTTTATGTGTATTCTATGTATGCAAATATTGTTAAATACGCACATAATGAAAGCAGGTAGCTGGTATATCATCTATGTCTCCCATATCTCTCTCTACAGATGGACCACCTTATTTTGAAGTATCACCTAGTACTGAAAATACCCAATAAAGTGGAAAAGCAACCAACCAAGTCAGGTTTGTACCCAGAAATAGCCTACCACAAAACAGGCTTAGGGCTGCCAAGATCCACCATGGGCCTCGGACAAAGATTCCACTTGCCCTTCCCCCCCCCCCATATGACGTATAAACCATGTGTCTAAATTTGTACACGCATACATATTATTCCAGTTTTGCAGCAACTGCACTGGCTACCAATTAGTTTCTGGATCCAATTCAAGGTGTTGCTATTAACCTTTACAGTTCTTAATGGCCTGGGCTCCTCATACCTACAAGACCACCTCTAACGTTACAGCCCCCCTGAACCCCCTTCAATCATGCTCTAGGGTTCACTAGCTCAGGATCATCTCTCTCAGGTTTGCAGCTCCAGGATGGCTCTGTCACCAGAGGAAGGGCCTTCTTAGTCGTGCATGGTGAAATGCACTCTCAGATGATACCCATGCCCTGCCAGACTTCTTTAATTTCCAAATGGTTTAGGTTGGCCTATGGCGTGTAGTCCAAACATTTGTGGTGGTTTGTTAGTGGGATGATGCTAGCTACGTATTTTTTATAGTTTAATATTTTAATGGTAATATTTTATATGTATCTGTTTTTACAATGTTGTAAACTCTTTTATACTGTTTTAGTATTGTAAGTTGATGTGAGACCCTTTGGCTGAGTGGCAACTAAAAATCTAATAAATAAATTTTAAAAATTAAAAATAAACATTCCATTAACATGCATGTAAGGGGGAGGGGATTATCTTGTACTATGCTAACAGATCATGGGGAAATATTAACCCCCACCCACTTCTAATCATAGTATTAACAAGAGTTTGCTGCTATACCTGTATTAAGTACATTCCAAGTTGCCAACCAGGGATGAGAAATTAAGAAAAGAGAAAAGGTTTTATTTTCTATGGCACACTAACAGAGATCATCTGGCTGAGCAGGCAAAACCGTGAAGGAAAGGAGGAGGGAAACACTGGTGTAAACAACAACCTTGGTAGGAGGTCTGGCAATGACAATAGCAGCCATGAGTTTAGCTGGCTGGTCTTGCTCCTGTGCTGGCTTGGGTGATGGGGTTTAGCCAGGGTATACAAGTGTTTGCTTCCTTGCAGCAACATTTGAAGAAAAGTACAGCTAGCCAAAAGCAGACCTTTACTGAGCTCTGTCCCCAGTGGCTGCAGTGCAAAACTGCATTGGAAGGAAAATAACATGGAGATGCATTCTGAATGCAGTATGGCTGTGGCTTCAGGGGCACTCCAGCCAACTTGAGCCCTGGGAATTTGTCTCCGCAGTCTCCCCCCACCTTTGGCAGCCCTGAACAGGCTCCAAAGACAAAACAGGCAAATACCTCTGCCTATCTCCTACAGCTCGTAGCTCAAACTAGTCCAACCCATTGTTAATGATCTATAACCACTATATCACACTGCTTTTTAAATTCTTTTTTATTCTTCTCTGGCAGTCCAGAATTCTAAACTGCTCACTCCATTCCCTTTTTATATACAGAGGCTCTTTGTTTCCAAGAAGCAGTGGCGAGAAAGGCCCACCAGGCTGGTCTTAAGTGATACTGGAGAGGTCGTAATATTTCTTTGGTCTTAACATTTAGGTTTTTGCCTGTTCTTTGGCAGCAAGTTAGTGAAAAAAATGCCTTTGCTGGTTCTAGAAACTGTAAAGAAACCAAACTCAGGAATGACTAAAGCGCAAAATAAACTTTAATGTAAAGTGCCAAATGAAAAAAAAAACCTTAATGAGTCTTTCACACTATTACCTCAAGTGCAGTTGTGAAAAGCCAGCCAGGGGCAGTTCCTTTGTCTTCTCAGACAGATTTGAATCATTCTATCAGGATTTTTTTCTTGGCAACCAGGAGTTTTAAACATGTTCTCACCTTTCCCTTGGAAACCTTTTCTGTGCCCACAGTGAAACACAGCAAATGTTTTCCAGAACCAGGGGAAACCGTTTATGAAACAGTTGGGGCTCATTATCCCTTTCTGGAGCTTTTCCTTCTGTAGCAAAAACTGCTTGAGACCCATAAATGCTAAAACATGTAACAGTAAAGTCTGAAGAGTCTCTTGAGTGGCCGCAGAGTTTGCTAATGTTCCAGGCAAAAACACTATTGAAACCCCACACTGGTATTGCTCTCACATAGGATTGGCAACTCCCAAGTAGAACATTTCTGGAGATTTGGAAGTGAAGTATTGTACAGGCAGGAGCTCAGTTGGGTAAAGTACATGAATAAAGTTAATTTTGACTGCCAATTCCAAGCACGTGTCATTTTTTGCTTTTTCTTTTCAATGAGATATCTTCAAAGCTACGCAGACTCAATATAAGAATTACAGCCATTGCTCCCAAGAGTGGATTCACCCTCCCCATTGGATGGGGCTTAACGTATTTTAGATGGAAAACTATGTAAACTCTTTTTAAGTCGATTTTTTTCCTCAAAAAGCATTTTTAAAAATTATTGATTTTTATTCACCCTGCCTGGAATGCTATCTTGCCATTAAATATGTGGTTTAACATAACAATGTGACACTTCTTCCTTCTGCTCAGCAATTCAGCTCTCTGTCTATGTGAGGACTGTTTTAGATTATTTGAGTGGCTGCTCACTTTGTAAAACCTAATCCTTTCAAAAGAGCTACTCTGTCTTGAAACATGTTTGGAAGAGAGGAAGTTTGAACAGATGTGGTCCCTTTTTAATATAGCTGTTTTTCTTTACCATTTTTTATACTCAGGCTCTTGTGGACATTTTCTATCACAAGTTTCCCCGTATGTGCTTGCATCAGGTATTTCTATTGCTTATGGCCATGGTAGACAACAGATTATTTGATTTTCCTTACACTGTAAAGAATATTTAGTTGGTTTCATTGCAGTGCAGACCACCTTCAGTCAGCATGCAAAAGAACCAAGCCTGCTGGATAAGCAGGATTAATAATGAGGCCAAATTTGGAATAGTTTCTACTCTCTAAGCATCGACTTTGTTATGAATGGAGCCCATTCCACTTTCATCATCAAGCTTCTTAGACTCATGACTGAATAGATTATTGTGAAATATTAAGCCCCCATGCCTTAAAGCAATATGAAACACATCTACAGAATACAAATTACACAATTGTCTAGTGAATGAAGGAGTTATAAATCAAGGGCTATGCATGTTGCAAATTTTATATTGTGGGGCCAGGACCGCGTTACTGGTCTTACACAGCTGAGTTAGTTTTAAGAAAAACTTAAAACTAGAAATAAAAGCAAAAGACATCTGACATTAGAAACAAACAGACAGTTTTTACTTAGCAGAATATAGATAAGATTACAGAATGTGAACTCTCCCGTGGGAGAGGCACACCCCGGTGCTCTCGACACGGAATTTAGAAGGTTACAGAAGGTTACCCCTCCCGGGTGGCTCTCGAAAGAGGCACACCCTCTATATGAAAGACCCCAGTCTTTAAAGTTACAGAATACAGACGTCACATGGTTCATCCCCTTACGTTCCACGTATTATAATCCATACCTCTTTTCATGTGCTACAAGCATGTATGGTCAAATCTAATTGGATAGAATCTGTCTCCTGGTCACATGAAGACAGCCTGTTATTCTAAGTTCCTTCTGTTATTCAAACACTACATGCTGTGAGCTCGTGGCCCTCTAGGCATATGCAAAGGGCTGCCATAAAACTAGCTTGCTGTCTTCAAGAATAACCTGCTCTTCTTGGTTTTCTCCCAGAGAGAGAGCTATCCCCTTCAGGGTATTGCAGGTTTGAATCTACATACTTTTAGATCATAAAACTTCCTTCCCCAGCATGAAATGTTAAAACATGATTTACAAATATTGATTCTAAAACAATAGACTTATAGTGAAATACTAATACATGTGAATCACTCATTATCATTTATGTGTTCATTTAACTATATAGAAAAACACTTTGTAATTTAACTAATCACATTCATTTCTAACCCAAAAACCAAAGTTATAAAATGCATAGTTCTGATGTCACGTTGGCCCTCAGTGACAAGAGACTAAAGATGTTATCTTGCTTGCCTGCATAATCACTAACAAGCTGGTAACATGCCTTTTTGACCTATTGCAAAAATGCAGGCTTCAGCTGGTCACTTACACAGAGAAACCATTTTGATTCTTTGCTTCTTTGGTTCATTTGGATTTTCCATATTTCTTGATTAAATACAATTTATACACATTCTGGCCCATCTCCACAATATGGTACATTTAATATTTCAAGCCTTGTGTTTTCACATGCACACTGATCAGCTGGCCATAGAAGGCCTGTGACATGTAGATGTCCAGATGTCTAATCATTGTGAAGATAATAAAATATTTTCAGACGTATTAAGGAATGTGAAAGTTCCTCAAAAGGAGTGTAACACTCGGGGGCCACAATAGCAAAGTAAGGGTGTAACTGCTTTATTTGAGTCACAGTATGTAAGGCCTCAGCCAGACATCCATCTTAGAAAATTCTTCCACAACCCCCACCTTCCCTACAAGTGTAGTCTGACTTCTAAACAAAAGTATCTGCCATTTGGCAACTACATAGCAACTAACATCCTATGTCCAATTCTCAACAATAACCTAAGAATGTGGATCAATAAAGCTGCACAATGAGGGCACATGCAGATAGGGGGGATTTTCAGTACAAACATGGGGTTGCCCCCAGGTTTACAGGACCAAAATCCACCAAGTGAAAAAAAAATGTCGAGGGTGCTTAAATTTGCTCCAATCAGAGAACACCACCCAAGATTTCGCAAAAACTTTTGAATATCATGGATGGCATAGTGAAGGTGCCTGGCAAACTTGGAAGGAAAAAAGTATCAATGAAAGAACCCAGAGAAAAGAAAGCAAGAGCAAATGGAGAGTGAGGTAAAAAAAGAGGGAAAGCGCTGGTGACTGGTGAGAAAAATTAGAGGGGCTTGGCAGGATGCATGTGAAACGAGTGAGAAAGGGACAGTGTAAGTGAAAAGGGAAGTTTTGAGTTCACTGTGTAAATGGAGTAAATTTTTGCACTTACGTGAGTTGCAAAATATAATACAACTTCTTTATTGCAACAAAATTCAAACACAGAAACTGAAAGAACAGTACAGGGGGTGGAGTTTTTCTCCAACCCATAATCAGGTTCCAGTTAACTCTTTTTATCCACTTTTCTATATCCCTCCCTCTTCACGTTTTTTCTTCTTAAGTAATTGCCTGAATATAGTCTTTCAAATAAACAGCAGGTCTGCTCTCATTGGGTAATACTTCTGTTGCTTCATTATCCCTGGGTCTTGAAAATTCAGTTTCTTTAGAATCTTCTCTAATTGGTGACCTGGAAAAGGGCCTCAAATTACAGTTTTCCAGACATGCCTGTTCCTCTCCCACTTGCACAGACTCTTGCACATCAGTTCTCCAGTGGATGTGATACTGATGTTGCCTGATGACTCTTCCATCAGGTAAACCAGCCTTTAAAAATAGAGAGGCCCTGTCTGTGCTTGAATCTTACCTGGGACTCAGGTTGATTCAGCACGGGCAAACATACATAGGCCCCTTCCACACACGCAAAATAATGCTTTTCAAACCACTTTCACAACTGTTTGCAAGTGGATTTTGCTATTCCGCACAGTTTCAAAGAGCATTGAAAGCAGTTTGAAAGTGCATTATTCTGCATGTGCGGAATGAGTCATAGTTTTAGGACACTATAGGACATCTCTACAGGCATCTCTCCCCCCCCCCCCATTTGCAAAGCTGTATTCCAGCTTTGCAAAGCGGTGAGGTCAGAAGGGTTGCCTCCATGAAGCTTCTTTCACGGTAGCACCACCTGCTTTTGGGAAAGTGCCTGTGTGAAGGCTGCAACATTCCCTACAGTAGCAGACTTTGATAGGGTTGCTGGGAAGCGTACTATTTGCCCCTTCAGGAGGAGCCGGAATCTGGGCTCTCCCAGATGGCCAAGGACTACAGTTCCCAGCAGTCATTGCTTTTTCTGGTTCATCACTGGGAACACTGCTGCTCAATTATATAGTAAGATTTAAAACATTCCACAATGATATTAGGTTTAGGAGTGTAATGTTCAGTCAAAACCTTTTGCAAATCTATTAAACCTTTGCTCCAGGCTTTTCAGGATGCAATAGGCCTCATAAAAGTGAATGCTTTTGCTGCTACAGGCACTGAGAAATATTGCTTTCTGTTAAGTTGCATCTGTGATCTTGTTAGTCTTTCAATATAATGCTGCCAATCCTCCTTTTCTAGATTAAATTCCTCAATTTTGCCCTACGAGGCCATGTTTTGTACCCTTGTCACCAATTTTGTGATCTCACTGCGTAAATGAAGTAAATTTCTGTACTCACACGAGCTGTAAACTATAACACAGCTTCTTTATTGCAACTAAATTCAGACTAACACAGAAACTGAAAGCAAGAAAAAAGAACAGTTCAGGGTTCTTTTTAATCAGGTTCCAGATAACTCTTTACTATCCATTCTACTACAGGAAGGGCTATAGATGCTTGGGAAAGGGAGAGGAAATAGCTGGTATGGGGCAGGAAATGAGAAAGGCAGTGGGGAGCAAAAAGGGCAGAAAAGGGCCAGTAGATATCATCAAGAGAAGTGAAAAGGGAAGGGCCACAGATGTCATGAAAAGGAAGATAAAAGGGTAGGGATTTAGTTGTTTCCCTCCCCTGAAGTCTGAATATATGCAAGCAGGGTTGCCACAGGTGGCATTAGGGGTATTTGTTTCTGTGGGACATGGTTAACATGAGAATAGGTTATGGTGTTGATGATGTTTGGCTATAAATTTAGTGTTTCTTTTATTAAGGGGAAAGGAAGTGGGAAGTGTGATTTTGGGATAGTAACCATCTCTTAGCATAACCAACCTTTCAGAGTTGTTATGGGGATAAAATGTCTGGGGCTCCTTGGAAGAAGGGTAAACTGTTATGAATAGTATAAAAAATAGTACATACACGGAACACCAGGAAAGGTGTTGTTGGGCACAGTGGCACCCATGGGCACCAAGCTGGAAATTCCTAATTAAGCACATTTTTATTCTGACCAGCCAAGGAGCTCAGGGAAGCGTACTTTGGACTCTTCTCTATTTTATTTTCTCAACAACCCTATCAGGTAGGTAAGGCTGAAAGAGAGTAACTAGCTTAAGGTCCCCCACTGAACCTCATGTAGAGTGAGGATCTGAAACTGGGTCTCCAGGATTTTAATCTAACACTCAGGTTGATTCTGCATGGGCAAACAGTTGTAGAACACAATAAATCCCATTTGAAGGGGGAACTTCGCACAGATCCTGCCCCCCAAAATAAGCCTGCCCTTTTCTAACTCGCCTTGCGGAGAGCAGGCACCGTTGGTGCGCCCAGTTTGAGGAGCTAGGGTTGGGTGCTCCTTGTGGCTCAGTGGCTGCACGTGGGCAGCAGTGGAGGCTTCCTGACATGGCCAACCTGGTCCTGCTGCTGCAGATGGACCTTAAGAGAGTGAAGTCCGTAAGTAGCTGAAGGAGATAAATGTACTCTGGCGGGGGGGGGGGGGACAGAGAAAAAGGTGGGGGAGGGGAATTCCCTCCTCCCCCCCCCAGCAGAGCTGGCTCTCCTTTTGCTCTTGGCCAAGGCTGAGCACCAAGAAGGTGCTGCTTGTTTGCCGGCACATGGCAGGGCAGCCGGTTACGCAACTCACCCCCACATGGGCAGTGGGAGATTTTGCTTTGGGGGTTTCCACCAGGGAAAGGGTGGGGGCCAGACTCACACCAGAGACTTGCAAGGGTGCAGAAGAAGGAGGGAGAGGCTGGGCGCAAGGTTGGGTGTGGGGGATGATTTTGCACCCCCATGTGATTAAATGTGTGATTAAATGTCCCCCACATTTCCCTCTGAGTGGTACACCCCTGAGTAGAAGTACATATGAGCAGATATGATCTGCTCATGATACTGGAATGCTATGCTCTCACCATTTGGTAAGATACACAGCAGACGGATTTGGATAGCCATGTTCTCAACAATTCAATGAAGACAAAGTGTTACCAACTGCAGCTTGGAAATTTTTTGGAAATTTGGGAGTAGAGCTTAAAGAAAGTGGAGTATGGGAGGACCCTCAGTGAGGATGTGATATCACCCTTTGAAGCTGCCATTTTCTCCAGGGGAACTGATATCTGTAATCTGGAAATCAGATGTAATTCCTGGAGAACTCCCCCGCCCCACCGACACACACATGGAATTTGACAATCTTATATGGCAAGCAAGAGAGAAATGGGTCTCAGTTCTGCAGACGGCTGGAAAATACAGCTCTGAGTGTGTCTGAATGATTGCTTCTCGCTTTTGAGACAGCTGATGCTACACTGCCATAGTCAACAAGTATATTTTGTACAAAAAGAAATCTCTCAAAGAAGTCATTATGCTTTCAATGCTTTCTCCTCTCAAAGGAAGCCAAACCCTGTCCCACTGCCCTCTGAAGTTCCTAATTCTCAGAGAAATAGGGAGTATGTAACAATATTTTTTAGTTCCAGCTTCTAACTATCCTTCTAAATTATCATTCTGTTCTTTGCCTTAACACAGATGCACATCTATGTCAAAGGAATTTGGTCTTCTGTCTGAAAAAATAATGATGTTCTCCTACCTGGTACATGGCTCTAGAGATGCACCACGGTTTAAGCATGCCCCGTGCCACCTGCAGATTTCGGAGTCGAGTTCTCCCCAGGACCCGAGATGTCAGATTCCATACTAGGCTGTCCCAAGTATAAAGAAGATCCTCAAGCCTAAAGAGGACAGTAGCCATGCCAACGAACAACAAAAGGATTCAAACTGGCAGTTCCAGGCAGTTTGCTAATTTTTAAGATTCCTAAAGAATGGCAAGGTTAAAAAGTCACAGTGATTTTCCATGAAAGAAAAAACAAAAACCCTCCATGCCAAAACTGAACATTCCCCTTCTCAGGATAGTATTTCTTCCAATGTTCTCTGTATATTTCTTAAAATAAAATTATGTTGCACCAGGTACAATACAAAAATAACCTTATTTTGTTTGCAAGGCATTTGAGTCTTTAAAAAGCCGATCTTCTTCTATAGTTTGTTCAATGCTGCACCGCGAAACCCTGAAATAAACTAAAGTCCAGAATCATCACGTTGCCTTCAAAGTGCTGGGATTTTATCCAGAAATGATGGAAAACAAACTCCTCTTCTGTCTATCTCTCTCACTCTCCCTTCTCAGCCAACATTCTCAAGACATTCCATCTTCCTGTTTAACTGTTTAAGATGAAAGTACAACCACCAAAGAATTACTTCGCAAGACAAAATATCTTCCCTACATTAAAAAAGAACAAACACTTGGAGATTTACATCAAGCTGCTAATACTGCGTACTGTTTCCCACTTACTTTATTTTTATGGTACATGTAAACCATTTATCACATCCAATCAAGCCAAAGATTCACTTTCGGCTTTTCTGCTAGCCTTACCACTGCTAACAGCAGATGAGTTCCATCAGAAACTAACTAACTACTTGTGCCAAGGAGAAGTGGCATCAGGGATGGTGTGAGTCTAAACAACAATTACTGTTTCATATGCAGGGCATGAAAATGTATGTATTAAGGGAAAATAATTTATATCCCTGTTTTTTTTCCAGTCTACGGGACTCAAAAAGGTTTATATCACTGAAACCAGCTGAAATCT
Source organism: Sphaerodactylus townsendi (assembly GCF_021028975.2). NCBI lineage: Eukaryota > Metazoa > Chordata > Lepidosauria > Squamata > Sphaerodactylidae > Sphaerodactylus > Sphaerodactylus townsendi. The sequence continues at coordinate 90,978,970 of NC_059430.1, read as the reverse complement.
CATTTTACAAAAATACAATACAGACAACAGCAAACTATTTACCCCATCATAATAACTAGTCCCAAAGGCAACCAAATAATAATCATAAAGTGCTGTAATGTCACAGCCAACTCATAAAAAACCTTAACAGTGTTCCCAAGGGACGAAATGAACAGAGGTGGTTTGCCATTGCAAGTCTCCATGTAGCAACCCAGGTCTTCTGTGGCAGTCTCTCATCCAAATACTAACCACAGCCAACCCTGCTTATTTTCCTCAGCCTAGTCCGAGCCATCCAAGCTGCCACCACTAGCACTTCAGAAAACCTTAGCCCTACGGAGTATCTGCAATCTCTGCAACTGTACGGACTTCCACACAAATTCCAGCAGACCGTTCCATAAATCCACTGAGAAAGGCCCTGAAGAACCAGTTCTCACTAACCAGAATTAAGTAACTGCTAATAATCTTTGGTCTGATGATCAGAGTTGCTGTGTGGGCTGCATGGGTCAAGGTGGACTCACAGATATGAAGGTCCCAGGTTTTGAAAGCCGTTCAAAGTTAACATCAGAACCTTGAATTGAAGAGGAAACAAACTGTAGCCATCTCAAACTTGGGATGATGTGCTGAAAACTCCTAACCCCTGTCATCATACTAATTGCTGCATTCTGCATCACTTGTAGGATCCATGTTGCCACTGTATCTGGCAAAAAAGGCCAGGGCAGCAGGAAAACTAACAATATTGAACTCAGAAAATTCTACAAGGTATTTCATAACATGGTCTCCTTTGAAGAGGAATTAAGAGAATATAACAGTTTTACCTCAATATGAAAATTGACTCATGGTTTGAATTCTGTAGAATGTTCTTAGCAGCAAGTCAGTATCAACACCACCCCATACCAAACAAAAAACTGCTTGAAAAAGTAGTTGCTACTTATCAATTATAACATAGAACTGTCCAAAAAGAATCTCGATATGTATTTAGTTAACTGTATAAATTGTCAGAAGACTCCACAGGAGCCATTTAAGTTTTCAGGCAGTGTAAACGACCATTTTAAAACTTAGACCTCCTGATACACAACTGCTTACTCAGACTTCTGTGGGGTCTTTCAGGCTGATTAAATTCCTGTATTATTTAATTTGGATCCATCAAAGTTCAAGTAGCTACCAACAGAGCAGAATATTTATTTATTTATTTAGTTTCTATCCAGCCCTTCCAATGCATCCCTGGGTGGGTTACAATGATCTAAAAATGCTTCCCACATTACAATAAAAACAGCATCCTATACAGATAAAAATTCCTAAAAACACACATGAAACTAAAATATACCTAAAACAAAATATTCCTAAAACAAAATAATGCCTAAAATTATAACTAAAACATGCCCCCTCCCTAATCTTCCAGGTGCAGGTGGAGAACAAGTTCTGACAAAGTCCAGTGGACTTCACATCAACATCTTGGAACTAAGAGCGATTCGGCTAGCCTTAAGACGTTTTCAACATCTATGAATAGGAGTTCATGTGCTGGTAAGGACAGACAACACTGTGGCCAAATCTTACTTAAACAAACAAGGAGGGTCCAGATCAATAGCCCTTCAGAGGGAAGCTCTTCTACTATTCCAATGGGCAGAGACGCACGTGCTCTCCATTCGAGCCGACCATATTCAGGGAACGCAGAACATTCAGACGGATTGGCTGAGCAGACGCCAGGGGAATGGCGACTGAAGAAGGAGATTTTCCAAATGATCTCTCGAATTTTAGGAGTTCCGATACTGGATCTATTTGCCTCCAATCTGAACAAACCGCTTCCCAGGTCCATGTCACGGTTCAACCATCCAGAAGCAGAGAACACGGATGCTTTATCTTCCAATTGGCCTCGTGAAATTCTTTATGCCTTTCCTCCTGTTCCCATGATCCCCAGGTTTCTGCGAAAGATCAGGAAGGAGCGGGCAGATGTCATCTTGGTGGCTGGTGGCCCAGGCGTCCATGGTTCACCAACATTTTACAGATGTCGGCACGCAAACCTCTGCGTCTCTCACCTCACCAGGATCTATTACAACAGGGTCCCATTTTCCACCCGGATCCAGAGCGATTGAACTTGACCATATAGGTCATTCATCGGTCATTCAAATGCCCAGGTGAAAATAATGGGCTTAACCAGGCACCAAAAGGTATATAGCGTCAACAGCTGTTGGACCTCTATTAGGAGGGCACTCCATGAAGTGGGGGCTATTACAGAGAAAGTCCTCTGTACAGTTCCCACCTCCCTCATCTCAGAGGGGGAAGGGGACTGCCAACAGTCCCCCTTCCCTGTGACCTCAGCACCTGGGCTGGTGTGTATGGTAGAAAGTGTTCCCGTAAGTAGTGTGGTCCCAGGCCATTTAAGGCTTTATAGGTCATAACCAACACTTTCAATTGAGCTCATTAGCAAACTGGGAGCCAGCGCAGATCCTTCAGAACTGGCCTAATATGTGCACAGCCTGGGGTGTTAGTAGCTGAGCTGCAGTGTGCATCACCAACTCTAGCTTCCAGACTGTCTTCAAGGGTAGCCCCAAGTAAAGCACATTGCTGTAGTCCAACTTGGAGGTTACCAGCACTTACAGGTTACAACTGTTGCCAGGTCATTTTGGCCCAGAAATAGGTGAAGCTGGTAAACCATCAGGAGATGTTGGTAGGCCCCGCCAGCCACAGCTGCCACCTGTGCATAGGCAGCTGCATATCCAGGAGGACCCCCAAATCTCTCACCCAATCCTTTTGGGGCAAAAATGTCCCATCCAGGTGAAGGTGACCCTCTATGGACAGGACCTCAGAACCTGGCACAAACAGCATCTCTGTCTTGTCATCTTCAATTCATCTTCAGTTGATTCACCCCCACCCAGTCCATGACTGCCTCCAGGCAGCATTCCAGTACCTGTACTGCCTCTCCTATTGAGGATGGAATCGTGAGGAACAACTTGGTGTCATCAGTATATATATGGCAGCCAACAACGAATCTCCTGATGACCTCCCCCAGTGGCTTCATATAGATGTTAAATAGTGCAGGGGACAGCAGCAAGCCCTGGGAAGCTCTACAAGAGAGATCTCAGGACTCTGAGGTCACTTCCTCCACAACTACCATCTGGAACCACCATCCACTGAGGTAGGAAGAGAATCACTGTAAAATAGTGCTTCCCACTCCCATCCTCCGCAGACAGTCCAGCAAGATACCATTGTTGATGGTATCGAAGGCTGCTGAGAGGTCAAGGAGAACCAACAGAGATTCATAACCTCTGTCCCTCTCCCTGACAAGGTCCTCCATCAGGGTGATCAAGGCAGTTTCAGTGCTGAACTCCCATATGAATACATGCCTTAGTTCTAGAACACAATAGATTATGAGGGGACAGTACATAAAGAGTGCAGAATTGGGGTTTGTAGTGTGTGCGCATGTGTGCCATCAAGTCATAGCTGATTTATGGTGATCCTGAAGGGTTTTGAAGGCAGGAGACACTCTGAGGTGGTTTGCTATTGCCTGCCTCCATGTAGACTGAGAGAGTTCTGAGAGAACTGTGATTGGCCGAAAGTCACCTAGCAGGCTTTTTGTGGAGGAGTGGGGAATCAAACCCGGTCAAGAGCCTACTATTGCTCTTAAATACTATGTCATCCTTGCAGGGCACACCCAAATTTGCTCTTCTACATAACTGTTAAGGGTACAGGAGCCCTGTATCTGGACCCCTAATTTTGACAGAACATCCAAACAAGAACAAACATCATTTGGGGGTAGGAGGACTACCTACCAAAATGGACAGGGCTTCTGTCCTTGAAAACATGAGTGGGCAAACTATGGTAGGGTGCCAGAAGGGGGTCAAAGCTTGTCACTTGTCTTTTAGGAATATTAGATTCCCAGCTCCCCAGCCTGGATGCAGCAGCGTCTTCAAGTAGCTCCTATTAGGGGGAGCGGCAGTGGGCTTGGGGAAGAGTTCTGTGTTGCTAATTTGGATGTGCCAGACATATCTTTGTTTTTGATCACTCTGTAGTGTTAATTATTTTTACAGTTCAAAGCTGCTGATTCCTTTTTAAAGATGGAAATTTTAATCCAAATCCACCTCTTTGATCTTTTCAGAACATCTATGATCTTGCAGTGAATGAGTTCTATTAAGACTTTATGCATGAATGTGCCTTTCACATCTGAAAATGATGCAGTTTCATGCTTTGTTTCTGAGGAAACAACCCCCACTCCCAGAAATCTATTAATATTCAAACTGGATTTCTCTCTTTCTATTTAGAGCTTCTTATTTCATGAAAATAAGAGAGACCAAAATCCATTTAGTCCACCATTCTGTTTCCTCAAGAAGTCAGCTAGGTGCTCCAGAGGAAGAACGACATTATATGATAATGAGTTTGTTACCAGCACTCAAGAGGTATACTGCTAGAGCCCATGGAAGCTCTATTGTTCTCCTAGCTCTAGTTGTTGACATTTGTGACTGAGTGAAGATTGACCAATCATGTCTGCAACTGTCCACTAGTCTTTATCTTTCTGAAAATGGTAAACTGGCTCATTGTAAAGGTTACTGCAATTCTACGCAGGTCCTAAGTACCATTTGCAAAGACTGGAACTGCTCTGCTTGATATTAAACAAAATGAAATTCAAGCTGTAGAAAATTCTGTCTATAGAAATAATTTTCTATAGAAAGGGTGGGGGGTTGAACTGTTGGAGATCACAAACATTCTGGTGGGGGATGGTTGTGGATGTCACATACACTGTTACAAGGCCAGTTATCACAGATCTCACTCAGTTTTAAAGGCCCAACTCCACTTATACATAACTAGCAATAAAGCCAGTTGAGCAAGAAAATACAATGGGCTCTAAAAAACTGTTGTTTGCAAAGCTGGATCTTGGTTTTACAAAGTAGGGGGCAAGGTGCCTGTGAAGATGGAAAGAGTTCTCCCCATCTCCACAGACACCGCCCTGTTGCAAAGCTGGGTGTTGCAAAGTGAGAAGTCAGCAAGATGCCTGTTGCCTTCATGCATACACTTTCCCTCCTCTTTGGAAAATTCCTGTGCAAAGGCAGCAGTGTTCCCTACAGTGGCAGTCTTTGCAAGGGCTGCTGGGAAGTGTAGTTATTGCCCTTCCAGAAGGTGCTGGAATCTGGGCCCTTTCGGATGACCAAGGACTACACATTGCAGCAGCCGTCGCTTTTTCTGGTTCAACTTAAGGAATACCTGCTCAATTATATAGTAAGATGCCTGTCCAATTTTGGTAAAAACAAGGGAAAGTTATACAGATATTTCTATATCACTCACCGAAACTTCACTTTAAATGGTGGTTTCTGGCAAGATCTTATGACTGCATGAAACCCTCCCAGAACATTTTGCTGCTGGCAGTGGGATAGGAATACAATTTAAGAGGTGACCCCATGGGGTTTTAAAAGCATAAAACAAACAGAAGTGGTTTGTCATTGCCTGCTTCTGCATAACAACGCTGGACTTCCCTCATGGTCTACCATCCAACTATTAATCAGGTTTGACCCTACTTAGCTTCCAAGATCAAACAAGATCAAGCTGGCCTGGGACATCCAAGGCAGAGAAGGCCTTTTGCTGGTCTTAGTGAAATTCCTGGAGTGTCTCAAAAAATCTGAAGAGAAGCTTCTGATTTCACATTAAATTTCATTTTAAACAAAATGCAGTGCAATTCAAAGCTAAATTACACCTTTCTAGGACCCCTGACTTCTATGGACTCAGAAGGGTGCTGCTAATTTATTTTATTTTATTTTATTATTTTGTACCTTGCTTTTCTCCCTAATGGGAACCCAAAGCAGTTTATATCATTCTCCTATTTCCCATTTTATTCTTATAACAACCCTATGAGGGAGGCCAGGCTGAAAGTATGTAACTGGCTCAAGGTCACCCAGTGAGCTTCCATGGCATGAGAGGGGATTTGAACCTGGGACTACTAACTACTAGTCCAACTCTTAACTATTATACCAAGAGTGCACTGTTAATAACTGGAGGTTTTGTGGGAGAACACTTGAACGATTGTATTAGGCTTATTGAAACTTTTTGGGATCCCTTCCAAATTCTTCAGGTATTTTGCTGGTGGATGACTTTAAAATTCAGTTCACATTTTACTTTAGGAGATATTTTGTATGCAGTTCTAGTTGTGAGCTAATCTAAAACCGGTGGTAAAAATGGCCCTGTGACAATAGTTTAGAGAAAGACTACTCTTGACAGAGAAATATACAGCTATAGTTAAAAGGGGAAAAAGAAGATAAGACATGAACGTGAAATCCATGTTATAAGTCATGGTTAGAGGCAAGTTCTCATTCTGGAAATGTTGCTCATCACTGGTCCAAACAGAAAGGGACATTAATGGAATTAACACTTTCATTAGTGTGACATTGAGAGCCCCATGACATGTCTGCAAATACTGCTTGATTTTAGGACCCTAGGAAAATATGAAGAAGGCAATGACCCTGCAAATTGATCTCCCCTAGAAATATTTACCCTATGGAGTGTTATAATCCCATTTGATTCTGGAAGACCATACATTGTTCAGATTATACCAGTCATCCCATAATGCTTATACAGATTTCACTTCTTAAACTGAGTTCTCCTTTTCAAAAGAAGCCCCACACACCATTTACAATGAATTGGCCAAGTTACATGTCAAAGTCTTTGTAACCAAAATATAGATTTTTATTTTAAAAAAATGAATGCTATGTCGCAGTAGAAAATTTTGTTCCAATATTGATATAGCCCAAGGACATTTCCAATATTAAAACAGAAATGATTTAAAATGTCTGCTGCAGGCAATTGTGTTATAATAACTGTGCAGAGATTTTGAAGATAACAAATGATCTCTATATATATAGTATGTCAAGATGGTTAAGCAGCTATTTAAGAGGTAGGTTCCAAACCTACTCAAACATGGCTAGGGCAACCATCTTGCATAACAGCAGACAGAAATAGATTAAGATCTTTTGGTGTGGGTGGGCAGAACTAGATTTATGAGATCCTTGCAGTTGCCACAGTTCCCTCGGTCAGACTGCCACCCCAGCCTGACATAGTGGTTAAGAGCTGCAGACTCCAATCTAGGCCCTTTCCGCATGGGGCCAAAAACAGCGGCCCAGGGATGGAAAAACACCAGTCCCTGTTTGCACAGGCAGTGCTGCTGCAACGCAACAGTGCCGTCCTGTGCGGCCCCGAGCGGCATGAAGGTGCCGCTTTCCACCTCCCTTCCTGAGGGAGGTTTTTGGAAAGCGCTGCCTTCCCATCGGCACAGTGCGAACAGCACCGCACCGAAGACACAGCTTTCCCATCCCCCCCACTCACTTCGTCTTCCAGTGTCGGTCTGGAGGGCTGCTGAGACCTGCCCATGCTGCCCTCCAACCTCTGGAGGTCGGAGGGCAGCATGGGCGGGTCCCTGCAGCCCTCCAGACTGACGCTGGAGGAAAAGGTGAGTGGGGGGGGGGTGCAGAAGAGGCGGCCCCCTCCCCTCCACCTGTATAATTTTTGCCCGTGAAGAGGCGCCCTTTCCGCTGTGCGGAAAGGGCCCTAGTGAACCTGGTTTGTCTCCCCATTCCTACATATGAAGTCTGCTGGGTAGCCTCGCAAGCTGCTTTGAGACTCCTTAAAGGTTGAGATTTCTTCTCTCATTCTAGGGTTCCTAACCTCCAGGTGGAGACTGGAGATCTCCTAGAATCACAACTGATCTCCCAACTACAGCAATCAGTTTTTCCCTTACAGTTTCCAGCTCCAGGTTTGAAAATTCCTAGGAATTTGGAAGTGGAGCCTTAGGAGAGAGGGGTTTGGGGAGGAAAGCAACCTTAGCAGGGTATAATATCATACAGACCATCCTTCAAAAAAGCCATTTTCTCCAGGGGAACTGATCTTGGTCATCTGGAGAGCAAATGTAATTCCAGGCGATCGCCAGCCTTCACCTGGAAGTTGGCAAGCTTTGTTTCCCTGGAGGGAATGATTACTTTGGAGGGTGGAGTCAATGGTATTATAACCTGCTGAAGTCCCTCCCCTCCTCAAACTCCATCCTGCCCCCGCCCCCTCAGCCCATCTCCAGGAATTTCCTAACCTAGATTTGGCGATCTTATCTCCTTTCCACCTGCCAATTTACCTTTATCTGCCCCCTTGTCTTCTCCATCTCCTCCCACCCTGCAGCTTTTCTACCCTGGAAAATTACTGTGAGGACCAATGCAACTTACATTAGTCTCTCCTCCTCCTTTTAATCCACACAACAGCCCTTTGAAGTAGATTAAGCTGAAAGTATTTGACTAGTCCAGAATCTCTCAGTGAGCTTCCACAGCAAGATAAGAATTTGAATCTGGGTCTCACAGACCCTGTTCTGAAACTTTAACTGCTATGCCACACTGGCTTATAGGATGGCTTCTGTTGAACAGTAGCAATCAGCCAGGCCTAGTTGAGTCATGCAGGTCAGATGGAATCAAGTCACCCAGAGGTTTCTGCAAGGTCCAGGGTTGCCAACCTCCAGGAGGGATCTGGAAATCCTTTGGAATTACAACTGGACTCTAAATGACAGAGATCTCTCCTCCTGGAGAAATGGCTGCTTTGGAGGATGGACTCTATGGGGTTATATCAGCTGAAGCCTCTTCCCTTCCCTCTTCCCTGCCCTCTTTGCCCTGAGCAGGGCACATATGAAGCTCCGTACAGGGATGCCAGCCTCCAGATTGGACCTGGGAATCACTCCAGAGGCCCCTTCCGCACACGGAAAATAATGCATTTTCAAACCACTTTCACAACTGTTTGCAAGTGGATTTTGCTATTCCGCACAGCTTTAAAGAGCACTGAAAGCAGTTTGAAAGTGCATTATTCTGCATGTGCGGAATGAGTCAGAATTACAGCTCAACTCCAGAGTACAGAAATTAGTTCCCCTGGACAAAATGGATGCTTTGGAGAATAGAGTCTATGGCATATTGTTCCCCACTGAGGTCACTGATCGTTTCCCCACTCACCATTTGTTGTGCGCTACTCGCAGCAAGTAATCCGGGGGCCTGCTGCATTCCCCACTACCTCAGTGGCGACAACGCAGCGACCCCAATTCTGCCGCTCTCCTTCCCCCTCAGTGTGCATCATTTCTGCTCCTGGATGGTAGAGCACCTTTTTTGAAAACCCTGCGCCGAGCACAGGGGAGTGGGGAAGCCCGGGAGGTGACTTCGGGTTTGAGTTCCCTGCCGTTGCTGGTGACATAGAGCCACCCGTCCAATTAGGCAATGGTGGGGTGTGTGCAATGTGCGCACAGCCTGTTTTTGTATTTTTTTGGTTTAACAATAGAAATCCACGTCTGCACATTGTTTTGAACACACATGGGCATAGACGCATATTGTGTGTGCTCAAATAGACGTGGATTCCTCGGCAAAGTGTGGAGACGTTGATTCGTCCTTTTCGAAATTCCTGCCCCAGCACAACGCAGCAGTCAATCAGGACATCCCTTGAGCGGATCGTGGGGAGTCCTGCCTGGCTGCTGTGCGGCTGCTGCGTTCATTGGACCAAGGGAGCAGAGCTGCGGTGGGGACCATGAGCCCATGCTCAGAAGGTCTTGCAGCAAACCAAACCAGTAGGTATTGACCTGCATTTTAGAAGTGGGGAAACGACCACTGTTCTCCCCAGCTCCATCCCCAAATCTCCAGGAATTTCCCAACCTAGCATCTAGCAACCCTATCTCCCCATACCCCACTCCCAGTGGCCAAAGGGGACCTGACAACAGTGCTCGGTCCATTGTTTTGAAGATATTTCAACACCTTTGGCAGAACCATGTAACCTCCCTGAAAACCTTGGGGTATTAAATGGCTAATACAAAGAGTCTCTGTTTCTATCCAAATGCTACAGTCTGGAGTATAGAGTTGGGAGAAAATAGCTCTCACATCTCAAGCATTTGATACTCACATGTCTCCTCACCCTTATTTAGGCCACAAAAGAGACATTTAAGTACAGACTTTTGCTCCAGGAAAAAGATTAAGAATATGCAAAATAAAAGCTCAACTACTGAGCTAGAGCCAGATCAACACACAGTAAATATATGACCTAAAGAAATGCTCCACTCCATGGCATTAGAGAGCAGGCACACCCCTCCCACCCACCACATCATGGGTTGGTTTTATGCCAGAGACCAACGCAGGGGGAACCAACCACATGTCACTGCCTGTAACAAAAGCAGCCTGAAGTTGCTCAGAAGGCTGAAATCAATAGCTAATTTATGATCTCAATTCAAAAACGTATGACTCATTACTATTTGGGTGGCTGTTTGTCATTCTGCCATTTTTCTGCTATCTCCCTCCCTTTTCCTGCCAAAATAGAATTTACCAGAAAAACATGCCATTCTCTCCCTTTATCTTGTTCTACTATAGATGCAGATGCTGTGTGCTGTTATCTGAAATGTGGCTTCCTGTTACTAAGGAGGACATCTTACTATTTTAGGGGTGCAAGACTCCCCCCCCCCCACAATCCAGCAAAACGCCTAATGAGTCTGTAGTTTGCTTCCTGCTTGTAATTAAGTAGGTCACAGCTGTGAAGCAGAGAACAAGAAAAGATACTCAGATCATACAAAACCCAAAGCAATCAAATTGTTTGAAGCTGAAGGAAATGACAGTTTAAAGTGGGGGGGGGGGGAAGGGACTGCAGAAGACTGGAGACTGGAGAAAATGAAATAAATTTTGAAATGTTGATGAACTAGAAACTGTAATTTGGCCCAGATGCAGAGGTGGTACAAGAAAGTGATGCAGAAACAGCTGATGCATAAGGGAGGAGTGGGGGTGAAATAAGATAGCTTCATGAAACACCAATCATTTACAGATTTCTCAATTTGTTCCAGTGTAGTACCCAAGCAGCCATTTTAGTGTCTGGTTGCCTGCTCAAAATGTTTTAATTCTTATTGGAATACGAACAGAAGCAAAATGTTTGTTTAAAAACAAGACATATCCTAGAACTGTGTGATTTTATGGGTGTATCTGAAAGCAGGAGCACATATAACATTCTCGCACAGGGGTATTTAGCCCCACTCCAGGAGAGTCGGACTAGATTATTTTGCTCAGTAGAGGGGCTCAGTTACTTCACCCCAAAAGTGGGCATGTAGTCAAACTAGAATGGACTTACGTCATGTTTGGCAAGAGGAAGGGCAGGTTGGATGCTGGCAGGATCCTGCAGGGAGAAGAATTTTAAACCAGTGGTTTAAAATCACTATGTGCAGTGTGGTCACAGGATTCTCAAATATGCTGGAAATAGGACATTGCAGCTTCATTTCTGCAGCAGTGGCTGTGCAAAGTTATCCCCCCCCCCCCAGTGTTTTTACTGTCCTCACCCCACTGTTTTTGGCCTGTGCGGAACAGGCCTGAGTGTAAATTGGCATTCTTGTGTCCCCAGCAGCATCTTTTAGGACCAGATATGATGCAGGTTGTTATTTACACCCATTGCAAATTTGCAATCACATTCCAAAGTGTGCAGAAAAGCAAAACAATTAAAGTTTTCATACTTATATTCTTAAAAGAAACTTATTTTAGTCTCAATATTTTAGTTGTCATAAAAATGCCGCATATGCAGTGTGTCTAGCCAACTGTGACCACATCTCTTCCTTTGCCCATTTAGTCTGCAAAGTGTTGCCCAACAGGTGGCCCTATTCTAGTGTCCAGTCTGAGTAAGCTCTCACTGCTTTTTTGTACACACACCAGAACAATGGGGGATCAACAGTGATACAGAAAACACAACACTTTCTCCACACCAGATTTGCCACTTTGTGACTAAGGGAAGTTAGGTGTTCCCCCCCCCTCAGGCCAGTATCTCCTGGGATAAGGAGGTGAAACATTCCAGTACACATTGTGTAACAGACTTCTCTCTGTGATACACCTCTGAAGTTGCCAGCCACAGATGCAGGCAAAACGTTAGGAACAAAATCTACCAGACCACGGCCACACAGATCGGAAAACCCACATCTACTAGTGTTGCTGTACATTGGTCATACTTTCTGTCACAGGAGGAAAATGTGCTGGGGGGAAGGTGTTATACACTGTCAGGTGCTTAGAGAATCTGCCCACACCCTGCTAGGCAACCTGTACAGAATGGCAGGTAGGCGGATTCTCTTTGGCAGTGGACGGGACAGAACCTAAAATACCAGTAAACAAGTGGAAGGGAAGGAAATAAAGCGTGTTGTGTTCTGCCTGTTGTGTTCATGTTGTCTCCTGCCTGTTGTGTCTGCGTGGGAGTGCCTCTAACTAGGATTGTGCAAAAGCATTGCTGGTTTAGTGATTTTCAAAAATCCTGAGTTCTGGGGAATAAAACAGGCCAAACTCATTTGTGGTACAAGACCTGTGCAAAGTCCCCTCCCCCAAACAGTTTATGTAACATCCTATACCCAGTATATTTGGCCTATGCAAAATCCCCCTACATGGTGGCCACCACACTTTGTAATATTCTGCCACTGAAAGCATATACAGTGGAACCTTGGTTTTTGTCGGTAATCTGTTTGGAAACACGCGACGAAAACCAAAATGGAGGCTACACAGTCGGCGCAGGTGCAACGCAAACGAATTTCGTTGGCACACCAATAAAATCTGAGGCAACCGACGAAAACCGAGGCAAAAAACGGCTGGCAATGATTGATGAAAACCGAAATTGATGAAAACCAATGTCATTGATAACCAAGGTTCCACTGTATAAGCACCGCGATCAGAAATATGGAACTTACTTTGGCTTCTGATGTGTTCGTGTTGGGCATTACCCCTTTCCAGCCTACATCAGCAACAATCATGTGTGCTAAAGTTTGGGGAAAACACACCGGTGCTATTTTAATTTGTCATTATTTCATGCTGATACTCCTTTAAAAATTGCTTTGCTGTCTCCAAGTCAACTCAAACATCTTTGGTATAAAGAGTGGGATAGAAATTACTAAAATAAACAAATAAAACAATGCTTTCAAACACAAAGTAAATTCAACATTAGAAGGAATGGGGAAATCAGCTGTAGTCCTAGTTGTCTGCCAATAATATCCCATAATGTAACAGGCTATTCTTTATTTTAGAGGAATAAATTTTATTTTCCTATCTCACAGTTTCACACAATGCTTGTCCTTGTTTTAGAAGCTGTCACTTTTACACGTGGGTACACAGAACATCCGTTCTCCTTGAATTTTTGATCTGGCATCATGAAAGCAGTAATTGCTTTGGACAAGTTGATGCCTAAATTTCAAAACAGTTGACAACACTCCAAGCAGAAATCATGCAATACAGGAGATGTTCTACAAGTGAAAGCTCCCTTAGGAGTTCAGTGGATTGCACAAGCAACTGTGTTCCTTGGAACAAAGCCTTAATCTCCTGGTAAACGGACTGTGAACAGGACAAAACATTAACTGCACTCCCCCATTTGATCATAATTTCTATGAAAACTGGCTGGAAACATTATAATTGGGGGAAAACATTGTATGTGTCCTCAATTTCCTCTAAGGAGTTCATTTCAGGATACAAGGCTACAGAAACAGAACTTCCTATCTGGCCGGGACAGCCAATCAAAGCAAACCAACATTGTATTTCCCTAAGGAATGGCCAGTGAGATCTGGAAGTTAGCAAATACTTCCTCCCTGATAATAACTGCAGAATTAATGCTGCTTCAAAGTGAGCTAAAATCCATCAGATTGTCATATAGAATCCAGCCTTGCAGTAGGGGGAAAAAGTTATCAATGACGTATCATCCAGGATTTCTTACCTGCAGATGAGGCCTAGAGATCTCCTGAGATTACACCTTATCTCCAGACTACAGAGATCTATTCCCCTGGAAAAAATGGCAGGTCTGGAAAGTGGAATCTATAGCATTATTTATATCTTGCTGAGGTCCCTCTCCAAAGTCAACTCTCCCCAGACTTCATCCTCAAATCACCAGGAGTTTCACATTCTGGAGTTAACCACCTTAAACTTCACACATCTACCTGTCTCTGTCACATGTTCAGTTACTTGGAATTCACAGTTTCCCTTTCTCTACTCAAGCCATACATGAAGAGTGTTCTTCAGAATAGCAGTTTTGCTTGGTTTTTTAAAAGATAATTCCAGATCACAGGTAATAAAGCTAGAAAAATGGCAGGCCTAATTTGAAAGAAGTGGCCATTATGTGAGGAACAAAGCAATCAGTGTTCTCTGAACCATCCTCCAAGAAATTTAGGGTGGCATATATGATTCTCTCATCTTCCCCATTCTACACTCAGGTTAGGTGGGTGGAAGGCGACTGATCCAAAGTCTACTAGCAGACTTCAATACTTCACAGCTGAGTAGGAATTTGACCGTGGGTCTCACAATGCCAATGCCACACTCTGATTACTACCTCACACTTGCTATTTGTATAGTAATAATTTTATAAAAGTTGTCACTTGTAATTTGTCCTAAGCCCTTGCAAACAGGACAAATACAGATTATACACAAAAATGTTATCTTTTACATATCTATGTATAATGTTTGGTTTTATAATGTGTATCTTGCTTTACATTCTAGCATTGGAAAAAAAGTAAATATTTTAATTCCACCTAACCAAAGGGTAGAGCAGAATAAATCTAGCAGCCATCAGTGTGCAGTAAATACTATGCTGATTGAAATAATCCCCCCACCCTGTAGAGATGTGTTAGTAAACCCACATTAATTGCAGGATCTCCAGACTCATCATTGTTTCACAAGGAAAGTTAGGCTATGACAAAACAAAACCCGGATAGAAAGTTTCTAATTTCAGCTCTACTGGACAAAATGCATTATGAAGCAATCAAGGCTGACTGAAGTATGCAATTTGTAGTAGTTCCCCAAAATTTTCTCATTGGAAGTGACCTTGATGTTCACAGTAATCACTATCAAACCTAGAGGCAAATTCTCTGCTTTAAGGGGAGATTCCCAGCCCATTTCTAAAACAGTAAAATGAATTAAATGGACCAATGTGTGAAACAAACTAAATGAAATTAATGTTGTATTGTTCTGTTGGTGAGTACTGCTTACTGGGCCACTGAAAACTGATTTGAGCCTGACTTCTTCAGCTTGTTTGTTGAGGCTGACCCAAGACCTGGAATGGAAAATCCACATGGCTCACTTTCTTTTTGATCCTCTGCAAATCTGATTTGGCATACAAATAATGGAGGAAACAAAACCTGGGTTGAAATGACTTGTTTACCTAGCATTTCACATATCCACTCCATAATCACAGCTATCAACTGAGCCCCAGCGCAACCTAAAAGACGCTGTCCATCAGCCCAACTAATAGGAATCCTCTCAGAAGCTTCACTTTGTAAGATCTCCTGATCCAAAAGATGCCAATGGCTCCAGCATTACTTAAAGGTTTTCTAGGTTACTCTGAATAGTATACCAATTATCAGCTTTTGATGTCTTGTCACTATTTATCAGATGATCATGGTGACTTAGCTCTTATACCACTAGATTTTCTGATTCATTCAAGAAAAATAATAATAATAATAATAATAAGCCTTTATTTGGCATAACAATAATCATAACATAATAAAAAACCTGAGATAAAAGGTATACAAATACAAAGGTTTAAGATAAAAGGTATACAAATACAAAGGTTTAAGATAAAATATAAATTATTGATTGTGCATCACCTCCAGTAAAAATTGTCCAACCAATTCACAAGTTTCATTGTCAGAATTGTCCAGAAGGAAAGGAAGTCTATTTGATTCTTCCATTTCACTAGGTATCCTAGAAAGAATGTTGGAATATTTTGATCTGATATTAGCAGATTTAGGGCAGCAAAGCAGTTGATGTGCCAATGTTTCAATTTGTTGTTCACCACAAGAGCATACCCTTTCGCTCATTTCCAAGTTGTTAAATCTACCACTAATAAAGCCGGAGGGGAAAACACAGTTGCGAGCAAGTGTGAGGGCTCTTTCTCTGCAATTGGATTAGTCAAAAAATACAAATAGGGAGCCATCCCACTTTTGATATAGGGGTATTGAAAGATGGGCAAGGGTGAACAAGTTTTCATAGCAGCCCTAAATAAATTAATCCATCTGCTTTCCAACAATTTTTGTTTTAAATAAGTTGTAGGATTCTAAACTAGATAAGGGAAAAGCTAGAATGAGATATACCAAGTGATTCAATCTTTCTTTCGATCAGAGAGAACCATGGATTAGCCTGAGTATCAGACAAAAGTAGGTGAATCAGCGAGTGCTCATCATGCGAGAAATGCAGGCGAAGCCAAAATTTAAAAGCTCTCAACCAAGCCCTATAAACTAATGAATTTTGGCCCAGTTCTAAACAGAGGGCCGCATACGGTACACAATTTGGCAGGCCCATAATTTTACGGAAAAATTTGGATTGGACAGTATTCAAGGAGTCGTCATTCAAGAAAAAGTCTGTTTTGATTTGTTACACTGCTTGGAACTGTCAAAAGTACATGACATTTTCTAAGACCCACCGGTAGCTGTGATAGAAGAAATCCAAACATTAGTGTCGTTTGGTGTTGGTCAATTTAAACCTTCTCTAATACTTGTGCAGAAGTCAGAAAAAATTATCTTCAGATTAAGAAGGTACAACTGAGTGGCAGCTCAGAGACCATAAGTGACAGTCTTGCTGCAGCATTACCCTAGAGACAGTTTCATTACTTAGTTTTGCTTGCCACATTTCTGAGTTGTCATAAAAAGTACATTTGACTATCAATTTCACTTAATCTGTGCATAACTTGGTAAAACAAAATTGGCCTAATTTTTTGATATAAAGGTCTACCCATTCATTCCTTTGGTTATATTTGTTGTTTAGCTCTAGTTTCAATTGTTTAAGGATGTGTGTTTTCAATGGTTTTAATAGTTTATTAAGATGTATTTTTATTATGCATGTTTTAAAACTTGGTGGTGTTTATGAAGGCAGAAAGGTGAGGTATAATTTTTGTTAAATAAATAAAAAATAAAATCACTGTACCCTGTCTTGGAATTTAATTTTTTACGAGGGGAAAAAAACCCTTAAAATCCATAGTCAAACATTCATGCGACTCTTCCATTAGGTGCTCAGTCACTATTTTAGCAGTTTTCTCACTCAACCATAGTGATCCCATCAATAAAACTTTAATATTTGGATATAACAGTCTGTATCAAATCACACATTCAAATACTTAACGGTATTTACATTTTCTTAAGAGTAGTAGTACAGAGGCGTAGCAAGGGGGGAAAGCACCTGGTGCACTGGTGCTTCCTCTTCCCCGTTCTGTCCCCGTCACACCCCCGCCACGCCCTCGTCACATCCCCACAGAGGCAGGCGCCTGGTGCGTCGCACCCCCCGTCCCTTGGAGCTATGCCTCTGTAGTAGTAATTTCCATCAATTCCCTCTCCCTCTGCAAACTCCTACTTTTTCTGCTATGCTGTTCCCCAGGGTCTGCTGACTCCCAGGTATAAAATTTGGAGGAAAGACGGCTCAATGAATTCCAATAGGAGAGGAAATTAAGTAAAATCCCCAACCCCTTTTAAGTCTTTGGATCTGTAATGGTGGGATACAGGCTCCCATCTTTAAAATGACTACCATGATAGGCAAGTATCCATTTTTAAAACATGGAGGCCTTAATGCCCAATATAGGTGAGGTCAGTGAGGGAATAATCTCATAGTGCACACATTATTTTTGCTGCATATTTTTTGCTGCACATTATTTTTGCTGCATATTTCACACAACTTAAAATCCAGCTAACAATGTTATAGCCTTGTAGTGAATGGGCAAAAATATTAGAAGAGTTTACTGTTCTGCCCTTAGGTAAATTCTATTTAGTTCAATTTCACTAGTACAGAAAATGTAATTGGTAAATTGGGCCCAGAGACACCATGTGCAATAATCTGGCCCATGTCAGTTAGATGATAAGTGGAATGCAACATAGCATTCCTTCTGCCAGTAACAGAAGGTCATAATAAGGAACATGGGGAAATCTCCCATGGATTTTGTCTGTGAAACACAAACAGTGTGAGTAATGTTCCAGCACTGCTGGGGGACTTCTACAGAATGAGTAGTTTAAAGACTGTCTCCTTTCTGTCGCTGAATCTCTTTCCTCAGTGAATGTAAGACTTTCAGATGGCTGGAACATCTCTTGATTTTATTCCTCAGGGATTTCTTTACTCTGTGCTTGCAGTGGTAATAAATATCTGCCTAATTATGTTTCTCCCATCCTTTTTTGGGTATTAGGGCCCTTGAATGAGATCAGCCAGAGGCAGGAGGAGGGGGTGGGGGAGGTGTCACAGAAACAGGAGCTAGATCTCACTGGTTTTAATTAGGGCCTTTCCGCACAACCTATTTTTCCCACAGTTAAAGTCACACATTACACAGCTGGCACATCTTCTGTGAAGGCAGAGCTTTCGTTGGACATGCTTTCAAAGCACCCAAAGTGCAGTATTTTATACTTAAGGAAATAATATACTTGACTCAAGTGTGGCACCCTTCTCTCCCTCCTTATTGCACATGACATCCAGCCTGATGAAGTGTTCCGGGGAGCTCAAAAGTTTGCTCACTCTTCGGCAATAACTGGGTTGGTCCTGATATGAAAAGAATCGGTGGTGGAAATCAAAGCCGTAACTAGCTAATTTTGTGCCTGAAGCAAGAATATAAAATTGTGCCCGCTAAACTTTCATAGTAGTTATTTTGGTAGAAAGGTAAATACAAAGATAACAAGATTAATAGTAACACAACATTTATTTTAGCCATGATATAGTTTTTCTGTGCCCTGCAGCTTTGTGCATTCGAGGCAGGGGCCTCATCCACCCAAAGGGAGACTTCAACCAAGAAATCAAGAGATTGAGACTGGAAAGCACTGTCATTAAGGAGCTAGAAACGATTTGTAACGATTTGTATCTGGTGACCAAGATAATTCATACCACAATATTCTCCATTACTGGGTGTGGGTGTGGCACAGTGAAGGAAGCTGACAGGAAGAAAGTTGATTCATCTGAAACATCACATTGGAGGAGAGTTTTACAGATACTGTAGACAGCCAAAAAAGGCAAATCATTGGGTTCTATTATCAATTCAAGCCTGAACTCTCCCTAGAAGCTAAAATGACTGAACTTTGGTCACATTGTGAGAACACAGGACAATGGAAAAAACAGTATGGTAGAAAAAGTTGAAGGCAGCAGGAAAAGAGGAAGACCTAACACAATATGGATTAACACAATCAAGTAAGCCGCAACCCCCAGTTTGCAAGACTTAAATTCTGGAGGTCATTAATTCATAAATCATTAATTCATAGAGTTGCCATAAATTGGAAGCAATTTAATAGCAGTTAACAAACACATAGGCCGTTTAAAAAATAATAATCCTAAAAATCCTTTAATGGTTCAGCAGGGAAAATGGGCTGGTGTTATGAAAATGGCCCTAATATGGGTGGATCCAGTGGTGGGATTCAAATAATTTAACAAACGGTTTTGGTGGTGGGATTCAAATAATTTAACAACTGGTTGTTTACAAGCACCATTTTAACAACTGGTTCTGCTGAAGTGGTGTGAACCTGCTGAATCCCACCACTGGGTGGATCTTTTGAGAATGGACAGCTTTCCAACCAGACAAGATACTAACACACTTGGATTATGTTTGTTCTCAGAAGAACATAGCAGAACTTGTTTGAAAAAGAACAGGCCAAAGATGGGAAAAACATGAAGAGTGGAAGAGAGGAGGACATCATGTGGATATTCCAAAAAAACCCACAACAACCCATAATGCTTCTTTGGAAGCCAAAGTGGAGAAAAAATATTCTGTGCGAGCAGGCAGGGAAGTACTACTAGGAGCATTTCAAAAACACCTTCCTGGGCTAGCTCTCTTTCTCTTCCTTTCCCCCTTCACTATGGTGGTTGTAAATAATCCACCAATTAATGATGTCCCATGTGGAGGGTCAAGCAGGGACAGTTAAGGCATTGGTGCTGATCACCTCCTCTGAATCCACACATATATTTGGGATGCTAATGTTGGCTGATCCTTCCATTCTTTGCGTATCCCTTATCTTTTTAACAGCCACTCCACAATGCATCACCTTTCAGTTGGAAAGGCATTTATGAACAAAGTCAAAAGTTCTCTTGACTCAGCTGGGAAAAGAGGCTGCTTCTTCTCCACCTTAATTTGCAATTGTATACCCTCCTTTAACTATTCCATCAATAAAACTCAAAAGTAATTACAATAACAAAGCTGATTTTATTTGCATTTTCAGCCTTCATTGCTTGGAGAGGTAGTAATTTAAAGCTGATATGTAAAGGAGGGTCGCCACTTTTCATTTCCTGGCAGAGTTGTGTTGCCTTTAACAGCTGCATGCCAAGCAAGAATGCAATGGGTGAGGCTTTTTACTCCATACAGGGAATGAGCTCTGTTGAATTTGGCCCGTCATAAATGACGCAAAAGATGCAGGGTGAAGTTCAAGGTCACAATCCTTGGGAACCCTGCTTAATAAAGCTTTATGACACCAAAATTTTCCCCTTAAGTCATGAATATGCATGAATGTGTTCAGTTACTCTGAATAACACAGCATGGTTAGTGGACAAACCCCGAGGCCTCTGGATTCAAGTAGGGCATTCTGATCCAAAGTCTACCATTCACAACATTGCTAGTCCAAGCGATGAAGTCACTTGTTAGATTTGTAATATGCTATTCAGCTCTGTTCTTCCATCAACTATTTCTTGGATGCACTCAAATGTGAAACTTAAGAATCAGGTGGATCAGGATCCCCAACCATTGTGGAACACTGAGATTGTGAATAAAAACAAGTACTGTTTTTTATAGCCGACTTTTATCTACCTTCAGGTTTATACTTCCTTCCTCTCCCCACAAAAGGCATTTTCTGAGGCAAGTGGGTCTGAGAGAGTTCTGAAAGAACTGTGACTGATCCAAGGGCACTCAGCAAGCTTTCTGTGGAGAAGTGGGGAATCAAAGCTGGTTCTCCAGACCAGGGTGTGCTACTTTTAACCACTACCCCATGATGCATGTTTTTGGAAGTGTTAAACATGTATGTATGAATTCCAGCCCCAGCTGTCAGCACTGGAGTCTAATTTGACTGGAGTGCATTCCATTGGCTTCAAACAGAGAAGATAGGGGCTGTGTACCAACCTAATCCACCTCATCTCCCCTAGCTCTACTTCCTTCTGAACTGGGAACCAGAGCTGGTCTGTCCCCCAGCCACATCCCTCAAGTCTTTTGAAGGCCCTAGCTAGACCTGGGGACATGCTCAGGGGTCTCTCTCTCCTAGAAGCTTAGTGGGTGTGGTCGAGCCTGTGAGCTCCCAATTGCACCTGCTGAGCAATTTCTGCCTCATTACTCCCCTTCCCTCCTGCCAGGGTGCAGCTTCCCAACAGCTGGTTGTCAGACAGTCAAAGGGCTTTCAGTGGGTGCCTGACATTTAAAGGGCCAGCTGCATTTGATCAGCTGACTGGTGTGCAGCTCTTTAGAAGGTGCATCAGTCAGTGGAATAGCTATGGAAAATGGAGCCCAGGGCAGACTCCAAATTTTCTGCACACTCTATGGGTCCCCATGCCCTGCCCCCCATGCCCCACTTACCTTAGTCGGCAACTCGGCCTGGGGGGTGAGGGGGAAGGAGGAGGGTCGTGGCTGGGTCTGGGTGCGATCTTGGTCAGCCTGGTGGGCTCTTGGTGTGCGCTTCAGAGAGACGGAGGCCCATGGCCCACCAGGCCGGTCAACAGGTGCAGACCTTGTCTTGAGCAGCACGCACACGTTGCGCCCAGGCCCAGCCACACCCCTCCTCCTTCCCGGGGCGTGGTTGGGCCTGGGCATGCTGCATGCGAGCCACCCAGGCAGGCCTTGTCCCGGGTAGCATGCGCACCTCGTGCCCAGGCTCAGCCATGCCTCTCCTTCTTCCCGGAAATGTGGGGGGCGATTTTCCGCTCCCCACGTGATGCAACAGGAGCCGCCTGTGGCAAATGTCCCCACATGCCCCTGTTGCAGATACGCCTATGGATCAATCACCTCACTGGGCCTGGTGGATGCTGGATTTGACCCTGTGGACGGCTTAGAAGGAGGAGAACATGATATTGTCTCCAGCAACCCTCAATACAATCACTGGTAAAACAAACCCTACAATCAGGGCCAACAATTCTTAAAAAGAACTGCACTTCAGAATCCAGGACTTATTGGTAATGTCACAGTAAAGACAACCTTCAGAATAAAAGTTTCAAAAATATCTGCATACACAGCAAGGAACATTAGTAAAACAATAAAATCAAGTAGCTGGCTATGTTTTAGAGTACTCATCCCTTTCAGCATCCTTCACATAAATTAGCAGATCCTGACATTTAAATTGGGAAAAAGATCCCAAAAAATTCTTAATGAGAAATAGGATTCTTTTCAGTAATTCCTAATTAGTAAATCACTAATTCCTAATATAGTGCTGCTATAGTTTTAAGATTTGTATTTTAACTGGGGTTATTCGATTTGTTTTATTATGGTTGTTCTTGTTTTGTTGTACACTGCCCTGAGCCCTTCGGGGGTAGGGCGGTTTATCAAATCGAATAAATAATAA
This sequence comes from Sphaerodactylus townsendi, assembly GCF_021028975.2. Taxonomy (NCBI): domain Eukaryota; kingdom Metazoa; phylum Chordata; class Lepidosauria; order Squamata; family Sphaerodactylidae; genus Sphaerodactylus; species Sphaerodactylus townsendi. The sequence goes on along the minus strand of NC_059430.1, from coordinate 90,956,538 downwards.
TAATAATAATAATAATAATAATAATAATAATAATAATAATAATAATAATAATAATAATAATAATAATAATAATAATAATAAATATGAACGTTTTTAACACAACTATAAGCTTTGTCTACTGAAACAGTACTTTTCAAATAGTGATTACAAAATAGTCCTTCCATGTAATAGGAGCATTCCTTTTCTTTGGCTATGCTATAAGGAAATATTCAGGTATGGCACTATGTTTGCAGGGAAGAGGGGATGGACAGTTCTGTTCCTTGTCACTAAACGTCAACTGAGGTAAAAGAGGGCTCACTTACTTGCTGGAAGATGCCATTGGCTGGAAGAGGAGGGTAGACAATGCAGGCATCAAAATGGAGCCTATTATGTAGTAGACTTTAGAGAATAGCAGGAATCAACAGCATCCTCAGTTTGTGCCTGTGCTGGAGTGCTGTGGTGGCATCTGCACTGGCCAATCTGCCCCTTCAGTACTGCCCTTATAGGTCTGTCAGCCAAACTTCTCTTTTTGGGTGAAATATGTCTGAATTTTTGCACTCATTTTGAGTGCCCTCCAGATAAATGAGGTTCCAGTGCACAAAAGCTGGGAAACCAACAGGGAACACAACCAGACACCAAAATGTTGAGCTAAATGCTCTGATTTTGCTTCACAACATAGAACTTTTCAAATCTCACCTCCTCTCCTTTGCTTCTAGCACTAACTAAGCCTATGCTACACCTTTTACTTAAAATCAAGCAGTACTAAAAATACTAATTGACCATCCCACAGATGAGTTCCAGCATGGACTCCCACTCTCTATTGTTGCAAAGCTCCCTCTAATATTGCTTTTTTGGCATTGTAACGAAAATTCCATTTGTGGCAGTTACTGTAATAAAGCACAGACACCCAGCACTACACTGAATACAAGTTTAGATAATTTTCACCAGCAGATATTTGAATACAGCCACAACCAGTGTATCGGAGCTCTCAATTTTTCATAAAAACTGCAACAGTCCAGCAAAGTGACGTCCCAGCTCGCAGCTCAGAAGTGAGATTGGTATTATGAAGCTGGTTGCCATCTGCTGTTAGGTGACTCAACACTCTAAACTACAAGCAGTTTTCTCAAGGAACAACATGAATAAGAACAAATTTGTTCTTCCCTGTTTGTATTTTTCACAAATACAATTGTTTACTATGCAGACAAAAAAAAGTCAAAATGATTCTTTTGAAAATGTCTGCAAGATGTTTTATTTGTGTTGTGCACAAAGAACCCATATCTTCCAGTGCTGATTTAGCTCTGCTTTGAACATTCTGCATTCCTCATTCAATCTGGAACATTTATTTGAAATATTTGTTTGCTGTTCTCTCCATAAAATTCTCTTGGTGGCTCAAACAGTTAAAAGCTCAGAAGTGAGATTGGTATTATGAAGCCTTACCAAACATAAGAAAAAAGAATTGGTTTTTATACCCAGCTTTTTACTACCTTGAAGGAGTTGCAAAGTAGATTTCCCTTCCCCTCCCCACAACAGACTCCTTGGGAGTAGGTCGGGCTGAAAGAGTTCTGTGGACGAGCCCACAATTACCCAGCAGGCTTCATCTGTAGGAGTGGGGAAACAAACCCGATTACCAATTAGAGACTGCTGCTCATGTGAAGGAGTGGGGAATCAAACCCAGTTCTCCACATTAGAATCTGCCACTCTTAACCATTAAACCATGCTGGCATAGCACCTGTTTACCTGCCAGAGGTCACCAAACAGATCCTGCTCACTGCACTGTTGTTATGGGAAAGCCTGTGGGCTGAAGCACCACCGTCATTTTAAAGGGAAAACCTCCATTATCTAGCAGCATTTGTTGATGAGTATTTGAAAAAAGCGCCACTTACCCTTTCTGCACTGTGCCTTCTTAGAGATCCGTACGGGATTTTGAAGAGAAGCTTTCGGCTCCTACTTGGAGTCATGGTTGCCTGCACCACCATAGTGCAGTGCAAACCTGTGCGGGTATGTGTGCACACCAATACTTGTGTGCGTATGCGTGTGTGAGAGAGACAGACACACACAGAATGAATGAATGATTTGCCCAGAGCAGTTTCCTCTGGAATGACTTCAGAAGTTACCCTTTGCAAATATCAAATAACGCAGTGGTGTGCCTGTGTTTTTTTAAAAAATAACTTCAGACTATGAGTCAAGATGTGGCTTGTTTGAAGCAAAGGAAAAAAATCCAGCCCCTTCTCAGCCTGCTGTAAGCAGAGTAGCTTTTACTCTGCTTTATGTTTCTCCCAGCACAGAAAGCTCGTCTTGCCAAAGAGGTGAAAGCATTTTGTTTCTGGGGCAGTCGTTCCCAAAATGTCAACCTTGCTTCTTGAATCTACAGATGGTAATCGGGTCAGTTGTCTCATCAAAGCTCTATCAGGCTTTCTTTACACATGTCACCATGTGACTGAAGACCCCCCCTCTGGTTTGCTGCATGGTCAATCACATGTTTGCCTCTAAAACAATATCTGGTGTGTCACCATCTGGTGTGGAGATTAATGGTAAATCCTATGTGCAGAGTTTACTCCCTTTAGACATGCGAGAGCATAATAGCCTGCCAGGCAGCCAGGATGGAAACAAAAGGAGTCTTCAGTCTGATCAAGACAAAGCAGCAAAATGCAATGATCAGATTGCAATGCACACAACATCACTTTGTGTATTATATGCAACTAAAGGCACTGATCAGAAATGGACATACTAGCTGTCAGAACCTGCTCCACATGTTTTGTTGGCCTGAAGTCCACCCATCCCCCTGAATACATAGTCAGACTGGCAGTGGCTCTCCACACAGCAAGCCTACCTTGTCGTCGGGGCAGATTTTCAATTACACAATATATTCACTGCATTATTCAGGAGCGATAAAGGCCTTTCACATCACCTATCATTTGGTCTGTTTACCTGGAGATTATAGGATGGAAGATGGGACTTTCTGCTTGCCAAGTGGATGCTTTACCACTGCCCCTTCTGGGCCCACACCGCTGCTGGCTGTATACAAACAAGCCCCTGAAGACTTGGCTTGAGACTAGATGGTGACAGGGTGGATCCAGAAGTGGAGGTCAATTCCTTCCTGTGTTGCTAAGGAATGGGAGTAAAATAAGCACCTGTGATGCAGGTGTGTCCTCCCCACTGTAAGCCACAGGGTGGTTATACATGAGTCACATGACATGTGAGGTTAGGGGTCACGTGTCACATATTCACATATTCACACAGTCACGTATTCACCAAGGGGACTCACCTTAAAAACTGTGGTGTCACTTGGTGGGGCTTGTAGCACGGTGAGGGAAAGCAGGATCTACCTTCACTTCTACACTGTTTTTCCTAGTGGATATGGTCATGGGGGGTGTGTGTGTTGCCCTTTTCTCAGGCTCCACATGTCCTGGGTCATGTGCCTGAAAATATGCAGAGCCTGAGGAAGGGGCAAACAGCCCTCCACAACAGCTATTTCCACAAGGAAAACTGAGAGTGAAGGCAGAAGCCCTCTTCTCATCAGCTCTTAACTGACATTTCATTTCATAACCTTTATTGGCATAAGAAACAACAGAACAAGAATACTGGTAGGAAGGAGTGGTTAAGATCGTATTGAAATAACAATACACAGAAATTTTGCTACGGCCTCTAACGTTGCATTGTTCTCATTATTAAGGAAAAATACAGTTTTTTGTGCATCGCTTGCCTCAACTTGGTCTACCAACAAGGGGGCTGGGTACTTGGCTCTGATAGACACATACAAGGGACACTGTAATAAGACATGCCAAACAGTTTCTTCACAAGCGAGATCACAAATACATTTCCTCTCGTGGTGCGGGAGCCCCCATCTTCTTCCCTGTAGCTCTTAACTGCATCAAGTGACCAAACAGTTTCTAAAGATCCGTCCCCCTGATGAATGTGTAACCTCCCCAACCCCACTCATGTCACATGCCATGTATAGCCGGCCCAAGAACAGATTTGAATTTACAGATTCTTAGTCAGTTCAGACAGCTCACAAAGAACTTGGCTGCAGTTGCAAAAATGAGGTTTATTGAAAAGAGCAAGAAACCCAGGATGACTCAGATCATAGCTGCCACTATTTCTTAGGAACAACTTTTTATTATTTGAGGCATACAAAATGATCACAATAGAAGCTCTTTATGTTCTTGCTGCTCACTCCAGAACAAGCTCAGAAGCAGTCCTTGGAACCCTGCTGTGAAACTCTTCCACATACCTTCCCCATCACCTGTACACTACAGGGAGACAAGAATTGCAAGAAACCCAATTCATCCCAAGCTAAAATTACCTTTTCACGAGGAAAAATGCAATTACAAAGGAGCTTCTCAACAAAGACATTAACTTCAAAATGCCTGCAATTTATAAGTCCTGCTGCCTGAAATCTTCCACAACAGGATTTTTTGCTGGACCTTTGCGGTCATCCTTCTAGCAAAGGCTCCTTTTGAGCTAAATTTGCTTTGATACAGATCTTACGCTAGCTTGAGGCACGCTGGATTTCTTGCTTTTTTCAATAAACTCCATTTTGTGACTATTACTCAGCTCTTCGCAATCCCCAAGGAAACATATAAGTCTGCTTTTACAAACCAGCGCTATCCTTCATTGTTACGGTGGCATTCATTCCAATTCACGGCTTACTAGATTTCCTGAAATAATGTTTGACTGTCTTTGTAGAATTTCAATCGTACAATAAACTACAGAATTAAACATTTATAGCAGAGCAGACATCGGAGGATTTAAATCTAGCAAGAAACAGGCATGTTTCTTCCCACAATGGCAGGAACAGCCCCAACTGAAAGAGGTGCCAGTTAGCATATAGACCAAATGTATTCTGTGGCTGTCTTAAGAGATAACAAAACAACCTGGATCAGTTTATGAGGAGAATGAACCAGTAAATTCTTATTCTTAAACATGCCCTTTCCTCTCTTTCCTCACAAGACAGTGCCCCAGGACTGAAGACTTCCTGCATTCAGACATGCAAGTCACTGAGATGTATAAGAAGCATTCAATCTCAGCATGGGATGCAAGAGGAAATGAGAGCAGTACAGGGCTGGAGCAATACAGGGCTAGATCTCTAGCCAGACCGCCCTGTGACCTGGAGCTTTGATAGTGAAACCTGGGAAGTGTGGGGCTTGGGGAGGGATCTCATCTGGGTCTAATGCCAAACAGTTCAGACTTCAAAGCAGACATTTTCTACAGGAAAACTGATTTCTGTAAGCTGGAGATGAATTGCAGTTCTGGAAGTTCTCCAAGCCTCACCTGAGTTTAGCAACCTTACAAGTGACCACTTGGGATGGCACACTAGGGGGTGGATTACAGGCATCACTAGCAGAGGAGATTATTGGCATTTCTTCAAGGGCCAGGATTTGCTGTAAGCCTGGCCCAAGCCAAACTGCCATGTCAATGCTGCAGGACTTTGACAAGAACTTTACAACAGCAACAACAGCCCAGAAGGTGATAGGTGTCCCTTGCTTGGAGTTTTGTAATTGCTTGAACTGGCCTTGTATACCTCTGAGGACTGACTGGCTTACTCTTGACATGCACAAGTGAAAATTTGTTCCTAATGTTTAAAGACAAGCCTGCCTGGCTGTTTTCATACTCAGAGAAGGAAACATCATAGTCCATCAGTCATACAGGACCAAGATCAACATACACACAGGAAAAAAGGATTGGGCAGAACTACAGATTTCTTCCCACTGTCTCATGTGTCAGACAACGGAAACTCAAATCAGCCAAGCAAGTATGCAGATGGCAGCAGAAGCACTTCCCCCATTCCAAGGGGAGGGCTCTCAGGCAGTTCCCAGGCCTGATCCAGGACCCAACCAACAATGCCTGTTTGCAGTATGTAGTCAAGACCCTGCACTCAGTTTCTTTGGAGTGGGGGGAAGGGAAGAGAAAATAACAAGAGATTAAAAAGAATCGATGGTTTTGCTTGAGGGCTGTTGTGCACAGTGTCCTGGCTATGGTTGTGCACATATGCGCTGAATGCACTGAAAGGCCTTGCTGCCAGGTGGCACCAAACCTATGAGAAAGCAGCCTGCACAATTAGTGAACCAATAGGCTGATGTAGTTCAAGATGGGACTCATTGCAGGCTTCGTGCATTTCCGGCTTCATAGCTTGTCTGGTGCTGCAGAAAAAAAGGGAGGAGGGTAGAATTGTCAAATAACTGAGTGACACAGAACGTGGCTACTGGTTTGCCTTCAGGTGGGTGTGTCAAAATTTGAGCAGGCCTATTCCAGAGCTGACCCTTTGTGCCAGCTGTGGCCAGTTGTGTAGCCAAAAAAACTGTCTGGAAAAAAAATTATTGTCTTCCAAGGACACCAAAGGCTATCCCTGCCATCTATTTAGCAGAGTTTAAAATGGGAAAGATTTTTTTTCAAAGCCAAGATTCAAAAGCCAGCTGGACTACACCACCCACCCCCAAATTTTTATAATACACAAACATACCCTTTAAAAGCGAAGGGGCAAAGGCTGGTCTGGCCAGCATCAGGGCACACACATTAAAAGGCAATTGAAGAAAAAGCAGCAGCTTGATGTGGGAAATTCCAAATATTAAAACAATCAGCCTTTGTTCCTAATGAGCTCCATGTGTGCCCTGCAAACTGAGTTAGTGTGTGCATGTAAGAGGGAAGAAGGGAGGGGAGAAATAAATGGCTTCAGCATGTCTGATTACCAGAGCTTCTTTTTCAAAATCTTGGTTTAAGGTTACAGCACTGGCCGTGGAAATGAAAACAGAGATTGGAAAAATTCTGTGGAAAATGACTCTCTCCCTCTCCAACAACTGCCTTCCTTTACAAAGATGGCAAAGGAGTAGCCCGCTTCATCTGTGGCAGCAAAATAAAACAATAGCCCAGTGGCTCCTTAACAATTAACATTTGTAGAAAAGCTGAGCACTGATGGGCAGACACCCTTCTAGACAATCTGCCTGAATGGAACAGGATTTTCCTGAATACTTTTTAGAACTGTATATGGATAATGACTTAGGTTGCAATGATTCTCCCTCTCTGTTTCTGAGGACCACAGAGAGGACTTCCTATGACTCCAGGAATATTACCACAGAACTAGCTCCAGAGGTGGCAAAGTCAGGCATCTAGCAGGGAAAAAGCCCAGCTGCCCAGTGCCAACATCCCTTTCACATCCTTTTCATGTCTCAACTGGAAGTAACAGAAGCAGCTCATTTCTTCTAAGTTAAAGAGGGCCCACTAAGGGAACTCTGTGCAAGGTCTCTCCAAATCCTTCAGTTGGTACTGTGTTTCTGTCTCCTTTTCTTGAAATAAGAGGTGAGAATCTGCTGGATGTGTATATATATATAAGCAGAGTAAAGCAGAAGATACAGATTCTCAGTTGCTTTTTATATATGAGTTTGCTAACTATAAAGGGAGGGTTACATGGAGATAAAATAAGAAATCCTTTCCTTCCTGTTACACATCTACATTACTGTACATTTGGTTACATCTTGGTACCTATCTGCTGTCTCGTGCTTGTGGTGGTACTAGTGCTGGTGTCCTGTCTGCTCAAACAAAGAAATAGAGTTAACTTTATAACTTCAGATATACATGGTCACTAACATGTAAGCAATGGCTATCTGACTGACCAATAGCTAATCAATAGATCAGGTCATAAACAGTGACTTCAGTAACTTGTTTAAATACAAACTGTTAACGCTTTTATAACTGAAAACACTTGCAAAATCCCAACAGAATCGACTCCAGGACTGATTTAATTCTGACACAACCAAAATATTACCTAGACACCTGAAGTTCACATGTATCTGCCCGGATGTTTAGCGCTGCATATGGGGATCCTGCTCCAGACTCACCCACCCCACTTTCTAAATGGGACAGGAAATTATTAGGAACAGATTTTTTTTCAGTAGTGACAATCCACTTGTGGTATTAATCCCCGCCCTGGGAAAATTCAATGTGGCCACTTCTTTTCCTGCCTTCCACAGGGAAGCCTTAAGGGGAAGGATAGCTGCCTGTGCTGAATCGCTGCTTGTGTGTTCGTATCTGGCTTTGATCCCAGGTGCATGAGAGAACAGCAGGCTAAGAATGTTTGAAATAAAATAAATTAATGAAGATCAACATGTTGCTGATACACTCTCTCATCTAAACTTGCATGTCAGGTGAACTCATTGTTAGAGATTCCTGCTCAGCACCTTCTGAAGGAGGGTGGGTAGCTAGCTAAAAGAGTCACAGCCTTCTTTTCTGTCGTGTCAGCTCTTTCTATGGTTTCATTTCCAGGTCAAAATATTTCTCTTTTTGCTGGGGTTTCTTTTAGCTGGTCTACTTTAATATCAAAGAGCTCTGTGGTGCTGAGTGGTCACCTGCAGTACTGAAGTCAAAGCTCTGCTCATGACCTGAGTTTGATCTCAACAGAAACTGGTTTCAGGTAGCTGGCTGAAGGCTGACACAGCCTTCCATCCTTCCAAGGCTGGCAAAATGAGTGTCCAGCCCATGAGTGGGGGTAAAGTGTAGACGACTGGGGAAGGCAATGGCAAACTATCCTGTCTAGCACAGAGGTGTCAATCTCTGGCACTTCAAATGTTCATGGACTACAATTCCCATCAGATGTTCATGGACTACAATTCCCATCAGCCCCTGCCTGATGTCATGATCTGACATCACCCCATGGGTGCACAGGAGACTACCTGTACCTTAATATTATCATCACTGTCAACATTTATTATAGTAAAGAGATCAGTCAGCGACAATTTAACAGCACAGTTTACCTATGAATACAAAATTAATACAGAATAAATTCATAGTCTCATTGTGTTGTAATTATAAATACAGGTTATTAAAAAGTTTGGAATATCTGCTTTCTTATGGACAAAATCTTAGCACAGAATTTGGTCCCTTTAGAGGTGATTTCATTGGAGTGGTCTGCAAGGAGGAGATACATGTCGAATTTTTCAGATCTTCCTAGGAACTTGGATGGAGTATGGGTGAGATATGTGAAACGAATGTCCTTACAAAATGGACTATATAATAACATATGTTTCATTGTTTCAACTGCATTCAATTAGAAGGAACACAGATCTTAAGGGTAGGGAATATGTATTTATCTCTCTTCCAGCAGTGCAGAGGGCAGGTAATAGAAAAGGCTTTTATAAGATCTCTACAGTGTTTGGGGAATTCTAAAGCGTAAATCTAGTTCACCAGCACAAAGTTTGGCTAGGATTCCCTATTGTCAGATAGAGATGTACTTGAGCTATCCCAGCCTCATTGTTTAAGTATTTCTTTAGCTCCTAAGAACCTGGGATGACGAATTGCTAAGGGGGAAAGCTGAGAAGTTATAAGTTATTCTCAACTGCACCTACCTAACCTGAGCAGTACATATCTGAAAGAACTGAGATGGCTAATTGAGAAGAATTAGAGTTTCGCTTGAATGAAAAACATATTGCCTGATATCAACTATGAGCTGGTTCTGTTCTAAGAATTGCATCTGGTAACCCGTGAGAAACACCAAATATACATCTGACCAAAAGGGTTGAAGAGGAGGTGGCATGGTACTGTGTGTGAGGACAGGGTTCACATGTCAGGAAATACTAAAGGAGGTGGGTGACAACCCAGTGAAAAGTATCTGGGTGAGGACAAGGGAAGGAAGGACAAACAGTATTATAGTTAAGAGTCTGCTAGAGATGGCCTGACCAATGTGAAGAGGTGGATGCCCTCCTTGACAGTGTATCCAAGTAGCATGACATTGTAGTTATGGGTCATTTCTGTTTCCTTGATGTCTGCTAGGAGACAAACTCTGCTAAGCATCCACAGTTGCACAACTTCCTGACCTGCCTGGTGGACAGCTTTTTTTTTTCAATTTCAAAAAAGATGTGGACAGAAAGAGAATTGATCCAGAGAAGAGAAGGCTGAAGGACTTGGGAATGTTCACAGTTTGGAGAGAATGAGGCTGAGAGGGGACACAATTGCTCCCTTTAAGAATCTGAAAGGCTATCACTTAGAGGAGAGCAGAGGGCTATTTCTGTTGGCAGCAGCGTATAGGACTCATAAGAATGTGGATGGGAAGGCACCACCTGGGTACTGGGATTTTTAAAAATAGTAGTAACAGTTCAGCAGTGCCATTGGCTGCCTAGGGAGGTGGTGAGCTCCCCTTCACTGACAGTCTTCAAGCAGTGGCTGGATGAACTCTTGTCAGAGATGCTTTAGGCTGATCCTGATTTAATCAGGCAGTTGGAATAGATGGCCTGTATGGCCCCTTCCAACTCTGAGATTCTATGATGATGGGTGCACTTTGTACAATTTAGTTTGAATTCTGGAAAAGGACAGGATGCAGTGGGTGGAATCCAACCAAAAATGCTGTACTGTTTTTTTTAAGCCAACCGGTACATAAATATAACTTTTCAGACATTTACATACAATTCCTTCCTCAATGATCTCATGTTCTTCTTGTATGTCATAAGAACATAAGAACATAAGAACAAGCCAGCTGGATCAGACCAGAGTCCATCTAGTCCAGCTCTCTGCTACTCGCAGTGGCCCACCAGGTGCCTTTGGGAGCTCACATGCAGGATGTGAAAGCAATGGCCTTCTGCGGCGGTTGCTCCCGAGCACCTGGACTGTTAAGGCATTTGCAATCTCAGATCAAAGAGGATCAAGATTGGTAGCCATAAATCAACTTCTCCTCCATAAATCTGTCCAAGCCCCTTTTAAAGCTATCCAGGTTAGTGGCCATCACCACCTCCTGTGGCAGCATATTCCAAACACAAATCACACATTGCTTGAAGAAGTGTTTCCTTTTATTAGTCCTAATTCTTCCCCCCAGCATTGTCAATGTATGCCCCCTGGTTCTAGTATTGTGAGAAAGAGAGAGAAAATTCTCTCTGTCAACATTTTCTACCCCATGCATAATTTTATAGACTTCAATCATATCCCCCCCTCAGATGTCTCCTCTCCAAACTAAAGAGTCCCAAACGCTGCAGCCTCTCCTCATAAGGAAGGTGCTCCAGTCCCTCAATCATCCTCGTCACTAAACTTAAACCTCACAGCAGTGAACCCAAAGCACCGGATTCTCTAACAGTATCTTGTAACTGAGGGAAGGGGGTTTACAGTTTAAAACATACCTGGTTCCCTAAATCATAAGAGGCTGTGTGGGTCCCTTTGTTACCCGAAGTGGTGGGAGTCTCTCCCTTTTAGAATGGGAATTAGTGAGACTATTGGCTTAGCAAAAGATTGGGCACACTTGAGATCTGATTTTCCTATGTTTTACAGAAGTCAGCTTTTGCAAGAAACTCCGCAGAACACAGTAGAACACACACACAGTTCTAATATATAGACTGTTGTGAGGGGATAGATTTGGAATAGATGAGGGAATTGGGGAAGTAAGGGTTATAGTCATCTGATCTTGCAGCAGAATGATCCAATGAGCAGAGCTAAGTGACCCGTGCTGAGGTCTGGTAGAAGAACAATATCACAGAGAGGAATTCAGAGATATTGAACAGGGGCTACTGGGTGAGGGGGTTTCTCATATGGTAAACAAGATCCTCAGGGTTATGCAGAGTGACCCTTAATTCCCCAGAACAAAGAGGAGTCTTGCTTTTCCAGGGAAGAGGCAGACAAGAGGCAGACATCAACCTAATTATTATTATATTATTATTGGTTGGGTTGTTAATCTAATCAGCTTGATGTTCCAAGCTCAGGAGTGCCTGAAAGGGGAAAGATAACTGATGAAATTACAGCTACAGAACAATGACAATGCAAACTAGATGGTCATTGAAGGTATCAGTAAGAAGCATTGGGTTAATGCAAGACTGGGCAGACAAGCACATTAACATGTCCTTTGTCTTCACAGGGGTGTATGATCCAGGACTGGAGATGGGAACACTCTCCAGGGCAGGGTTGTTGTGTTCACTTAATCTCTGCAGGAAGAGTGTCAGATAGACACTTTACATGCCAAAGGTGGACAATGGCAAGTTCAGACAAAGTTCTCACTTACAGTGTGTCCTTGTGGGTATACTGAGCCAATGCAGAGAATGGGCTCCCCATGTCAGCACTGCATTGCTGGGCACCCCAAGGGTTGACAGGATGGGTAATGTCCCCACCATGGGTTGGTCTGGCAACACCCTCAGTTGGTATAAAAGGCCTGTCCTAGCCTCCTTTGTGAATGAAGTGTTGGCAGATTGCATTGGGAAAAATGGTTGGCAGATTGCATTGGGAAAACATCCAGAAGGGATCCCTTTGACTTTACCTTTTCTGTTAATCTTGAAAGCAAAAAGGAAGATGGATTTGCAACGCACCACCCTAACAGACTAAGAAAACTCATTTCATACTCATTTCACATGCATTGTCCATCACTCAAGCAATGTGCAGAACTGTCATTTACCATCTGTTCACTCAAAAGGCAGAGCTGTATTACGCCGAAAGAGCCACAGAGACAGTCTGGTTTTATTTTTTGCCATTCAGACTATTCCTGCCCCATAAGTGAATAAGGGTGGGAAAAATTATTAGTTTTTTTCAGGTTTGGGTTTTGTAGACCTGGACATATTGACTTTTTGGGGTTTTTTCCAAAAATGTTCAGGTTATTAAACCTAAAACCTTGCCTCTGGACTCCTCATGAGTCTGGGAGGCAGCAGGCAGTGCAGATCTGAACTTGCCTGCTGCCCCTGATGCTGGGCCCCGCCAGACCAAGCCAAATGTTCACCTGTGGGGTCAGCCTGGCTGGGTCCAGCTTTATACTGCTTCTGGCTTCACCTTCAGAGTTCTGCCTCTGAAGTCACATGAACTTCAGAGGAATAGCCAGCAGTATAAAGTTGGACCCTGGGCTCAGTCTGGCCAGGTCCAGTTTTATCCTTCTGGCTCTGCCTCTGAAGTGCACAAAAGCCTTGACCTGACCAGGCTGAGCTTGCAGTTTAATGCTGGGCTTGGCCTGGCCTGGTCCAACTGTAAACTCTGGGCTTCAGAGGAGGAGCCCACAGTTTAAAACTAGACCTGGCCAGGCCAAGCCCAGCTTTGAACTGCAGGTTCAATCTAGCCAGGTCCAGAGTTCAACAGCACACCCCACCTCTGTGCAGTTCAATGCTGGATTTGGCCAGGTAAGGGAGGGAGAGGAGATGGGTTTTCTTTTCTTTAAGGTTGTGGGCCAAATGGGTCTGAAAAATACTGGAAAAATTCAGTATTTTTCACAATCTGATATTTGTCTCCCTTTGATTGCTGCCTTTTGGACGGGGGAGGGGCAGTGGTGGGATCCAAATATTTTAGTAACAGGTTCCCATGGTGGTGGGATTCAAACTGTGGTGTAGCACCAATGGGGCTGGGCAGGGCACGTCGGGGGTGTGGCCGGGCATTCTGGGGCGGGGCATTCCTGGGTGGGGTTGTGGCAAGGACGCAGCCACTGCACTGGTCCTTGGGCGGGAAACAAATCCACGCAGGCGCAGGCTGCCACGCACGCTGGTGCACTTCCTGCTAGACTGCTTCAAGTTCTGCGCGCTACTTCTGAGAGGAGGGGCATAACTAAGGCAAAAATCACGTGGCAAAATCACCAATTAGTAACCCCCTCTTGGCACACACAAATAATTAGTAACCTACTCTCGGGAACCTGTGAGAACCTGCTGGATCCCACCTCTGGGGTGGGGGGTAAAAAATTAGATGTAACAAGGTATTTTTCGAGATCTGTTTCTTTTTTGGGTTTACTGAATGCCCACCTCTATAAGTGAATCTTTTCCTTCCCCTCTTACCTGCTTCACTCACCTTGTACTGATTACTGTCATTGAAGCTTCTCGCCCTACCTCTTCACAATTGCTATAGCATAAACTTTTGTAGCTGAAATTCATTAGCAGTGACTGAGGAAAAACCTGGCTGTGGCATGGAGTGTCATAAAGAGCCGCTTGCAGGAAGTAATTTGTATGGGCAACCATGATTTTTATTAGTCCTGCAAAACCTATCAACCACACAGAGTATATTTCAGTGTCATTTACAGACTCATTCCCATTAATAATTTATATGCTTATAGCCTTTCTCTGTCTGTCTTGTAAGAATTTATGCCAAACACATTGGCAATCTGGTATCCATTTCCTCACCCTCATCCACCTACACTGGCATATGCAAAATCTCCCTCTCCTAGGACATGCCTACATGTCCAGCATTTCTTGCATTGTAAAGTTTAATTAAAGAAGCCTAGAGGATATGTGTCAAAGAAAAGCAGTGAACTTGACAGAAATTTAAGGGCCCAAGTCACGTCACATTGTTTATGGGTCCAGTCCAGATCTAGATAGACATATGCTGGGTACTCCATGCTGATATTTAATTGTCAGACACACAGGGACGCTATTTGGATTTGAACCTCAGTGTGCAGTGGAGAGGAGACTTAAGCCTCCTCTACACCATTTCCCAATCTGAAACCAGCTGAAGGAGCTGCTATTTGCCCCTTTCAGGGAAAGTTTGTGTAGCTCAATAGTCTATACAGTTGTTCATAATTAGGCTTGCTGTTTGCCCATCTGCAACAGATAAACCCCCCAACCATGGCCTTAATACCCCACCCTCGAGAAAGGGAGAAAAAATAGACAGAAATGACCTCCAGGTGTTTAAGACTATAGACATGGGGGAATTGTCACCCAGTAGGGATGACTCATCCCCCATAAAGTCCACCCTTCCCACTGTCCTCAAAATTCCCCAGTGTTGACAATTGTATTCCTAATCCACCCTTTCAGTAGTTAGTCCAAATCCATTCTCTTTAGGGTTGCACACTAGCACAGGAAAAATGGCTGCTGTTGATTTCCACATTACTATTAGTTTTCAAATACTACTTACTACTAAGAGAGAGTTCTTCATATATGTGCATGGGCATGTGCGCACATACTTTTCACATGTTAAAAAATAATTTTAGTCTAGTGTGAACTGGTGTGAAACTGAGGTAGATCCAGACAAGCAAGTAACATACATTTGCATTTGATGTGTATTAAAATTATTTTCCTCAGATACAGTTGAGGAAACAACTCTAAAATATCTAGTCTAGTTATTTGTGTGATCTCTTTGTTCAGATCTTACATAAACATTTTTTTACCTACCCCTCCACTCCAGTCATCCTTGGAAGCCCAACTTTGGGTGCCCCCCGCCCCCACATCTAAGCCTAGACAGGAGACAATCCAAGAAAGGGAATTCTTGGTCATGACATCAAAAATATCTATCATTGCCTTCTACCAGCTGGTGAAGAGTTTTTTGTTTTGTTTTGTATGACATTCTCTCACTAATCTTCATTAGCTCTCCTCCCTGATTGTGGGTTCATACATTTTATTTAATTGTTTTAAAGCTTTTATATATATTTATATTTTAAACACTGTTTAAATGTTTGCATTGTTTTAATATTTTAATGTTTTGATGTTCACCACTTTAAAGACCCTACTTGGATGGAAAGACAGCCTAGAACATTTTAAAATAAACATATTCAGTAGTTCTGGTAGAAACTGGGAACTGCATGAGTGGTTACTCTGAGATAATGTATTTCTTTAACTGAGGGATGGCCAATGTATTAATTATCTTCTTACAGAAGGATTCTGATATTACCGAGGAAAGCTGACATCATATTTTAAAGGTATTTTTCCTATATTTCGCCCACAGTTTTACAAACGCACCAACATATAATCTATTCATTTAAACCATTTTATTTGTTTGATCAATACAATAATAAGATATAGTGTTTGCTAAGTTCTTTACTGTGTAGTTGGGCTATTTTAACCATTTTAAAATATATATGGTAATCAACAGGAAAATACAACAATTAAAATAACCAAAAATTTAAAAGAAAATAGAATAAGAATACCTGAATCCAAAATTCAATTGGATTAATATGGGTTTCTTTTTAATTCAGGAGGATTAAAACATTTGTATTATCATCTTGGCTTTTGAAGAAACTACTTGCGTTCTTCAGCTTAGTTAGAATGCAAGAATGGGCCACTACCCCAACTGGATCAGACCAATGGTCCATCAAGAGCTACCAGTACACACATCTATAGTGACTAGCTAAATATCTCCAAGAAGCCCAAACATCTCAAGCAGTACACAATCATTTCACACAAGAATTTTCCATAATTCCTGCAAATATTTTATGGAAACAGCACCTTTCAAACTTGCCTTCAGTACAAGCAACATTCAGTAGCAAAACTAGTCTCATATTTCTGATAGCATAGTTTAAGACCAAATTTTGAACATCTGTAATGTTTTATAGTTAGGATAATACATTTTTAAAAGTAAACAGTCATTGTCATCAAGTCCTATTATTGCATTAAACTCACATGCTAGCAAGAATGAGCTATTTGAAAATTACTTTTAATGTTATAAAATGTTCTGCCTACAAATAACTGATTTCGCTTTGATTCACATGGAATTGTGTGTGGCATACAAACTGTACATAAACTTACAGAATAAGTACTCAGTATTAGCCTTTTGTATTATTCCTGATAGTGGTGGGATGTTATCTGTTATGCAGAAGAACAACCTTCTCCCTGCTTTTTTGTCTGTGTGGCACAGATGCTTTAGCCTTTCTGAACAGTTGTGTTTTGAAGTAGTAGCTCAAAAATGTCTCAGCCTCCGATTTCCACTGTTGAGAACTGCCAACCCATAATGGAAGCCAGAAGAATGCCTGGAGCAAGTGTCAATTACCTGAAGGAATAGAAACATGTAGCACACACACACACACACCCCAAACGCTGCTGCTGCCACCCACATACACATACACACAACAAAGAATTGCATTTTTTGGCCAAATTCGACCAGCAGTAATGCACGATCATTACTGCAGAAGACCCCCATTACACGCGGCAATTGCTCTTAGCACTCTTCTCAATCGCTCCAGTGTCTCAGCATTCTATTGCCAATGCAATGACCCCCTGCTTCAAAATTGCTCTGTAGCCTGACATTATATCACGTTTCATGTGAAATTGTCAAAGTTGATCCAATTGACCTTGCTTCTCTGTCTGTCTGCTTGACATTAACATTGCAAGTCCTATGTAAAATTGATAAAGTGATCCAATGAACCCTGCTTCTTTGTATCTCTGATTCAATGGTACATTGCTAGTTCAATATAACAAATCGTTTTTTGAAAAAAATCCTTTTTGAAAATGGAGGAGAAGGAGGAAAAATGGCTGAAGGGGAGGTTGGGCAACTACATGGGTGCCAGGTGTTGGTGGGATGGAGAAATAAGGGCCAGGTGTTGGTGGGATGGAGAAATAAAGACTGTTTCCAGATGTCTGCATGCTCGGAGGAAACTGACCCAGAAACAGATTTTACAAATTGTGGTAAAAGTGTAAAGGGAAACAATGGAGGAAAAATGAAGGAAAAACATTTCTGGGGAAAAAAATGGAGAAAAAACACGCAGAATTCAAATAAAAAATGTAGCATTTGGTGGCAATCACTTGCGCGGAAAAGGTCACTAACTTGATTACTAAAACAAAATCCAGCATCATAATCTGAAATGATTATGATGGGTAATGCTGCAGAAATCACACACAATAATCCTACTCAAGGGTGGCACAAAGACCCTTCAGCTTCACTCTTCAAACAAATATCAAATAGCCAGGAAAATATATCTCCCCCCTCATCCAGGAACCCTGGTTGACTATAATGTCAAATGCAAATAAAAATATTCTAGTGTCTTCATGAATAACCTTGGAAAACCAACCTGCCATATTTATTGGAGGGGGATGGTCAAGCAGATAACTGAATGGTTAAATATACATTAACATTGGGATCAACAGAATAAAATATAGCAGTAGGTTCTAAAGGTACAGAATAAATTTCCATTGGCTCTCGAAACACAGCAGGTATAGGAAATGCTTTAGAAGAGAATAATTAGCAACAGAATTTTTTAGCTGGGTCCCCTCCAAAGATTTAGATAAGGATCGAATTTCCAGTTATGATCCATAGCAGAGTTTTTCATCTGCAAGCAAACAGGAGAGTATATCTTCCATCCCATCGCTTATCTGATTCTTAGTAATCAGTTGCAGATTTTCTTTAAGATTCCCCAGGCTATCAATGGTGTTAATCTGCTCTTCCTTTTGCAAAACACAGAAGGACTATATTAAATTAGAGTTCATCCTATCTAATGGTTTGTTGTTTAATAAGGTTGAGAGTATAGATGGGCTCTTTAAAATTGTAGATGGTTACTCGTTATTCACTATTGTATTCCTAACTGTCAGAATCAAACTTGGATGTGTATCTTTTCTTGCATGTGATATATAATGTTGTTTATATTGTTTAGAATCAGTTGTATTCCCCTTTGTCGATTGTAATAAATTTACTGTAGGTTCTTAGAAGTGGGCTTCAGGGAGATGAATGGCATTAATTCTGGAAAGTGAAAGCATCTTTTAGGGATGACTGTATGCAAGATAGACTATCACTATTTGCCAATGAAAGGTAGGAACACACGGGGTATAAAATATAAATGTAAACCAATCTTCCTTAATGAAAACAGCAAGCACCTTAAAAAATTTCAAATCAGAATCTCTAGGAGAACAGTCAAGAAGATAGACGGAATGCTCTTTAATGCATCATTTCCATCTCCAATAAATAGCTCTACCTTGAAAGGGATGTATGGTTAATGATATTTTACAAGGTTCTAATATCAAGGAGGTTCCTGTAGGGTTATAAAAGTGTGCTTCATAGCCTCTATGTAAGTCCTTTTAGATACCAATATAGATTCCAGGCAAACCTTGACGTAAGGTCCAGCCCTCCAAATTGGTGGAAAGACCTTGGAATAAAACATTCATTTTGTCAAAAATCTTCCCTGAAGTTGTGATGATTAAAGAAGTCTGTAAGGATAAAAGTTGGGGGTGCGTTCTTCCCAGAAATCAAATCCTTTCCCTCCTCTATGGGTGAAGTCAGGAGAAGGTATTATGAGAGTATGGCTAAGCATTGTATGAGTAAGGTTAGGTAACATAACTAAAGATTTGCTTGTAATTCATTTTCATCTGAGAATGAGGATTATCTTGTAAAAGAAAAAAGCAGTTGTTAGATTTAACATTAAAATAAAAAAGTATCTAGCTTTGTTTATTAACTGGAAGTCTCCAGAGGTCAGAAGAACTTTTTTCCTATGGATAATAAAAAGAAAAAAGATCCTAGAGACTGATTAAAATTCATCTATTTGAGATTTAAGTTTTAAAACTCTAAATACTCTAAATCTTTAAACCCTTGAACATTATTTGATAGTTTTACTGATTCATTAATTATGTAAGTGAAAGGATTAATTGGGAAATTACTCCTCCTGTTTAACTCTATTTTAAAGCCCTTGAATCAGAAAAAGCCTGTAAAACGAAAAGTCTAAATTGCACAAGGAAAGCTAGGTAACAATGGCCCCTTCTGCACACACAAAATAATGTGTTTTCAAACCACTTTCACAACTGTTTGCAAGATAGAGGACTGAAAATTAAACTTTAGCCAATGCTAAACTGAGCTAAGAATAAGATAAAAAACAGAAAGCTAAAATAAATACCCCGCCCCGCCCCAGGAGAAGCCCAACCCCATAGCGACTTACAATATCACACTGGAATCCAGCTACAATGTTTCAACCTACAGTTCTGTCTGGGGATCTAGTCTGGTTCTCCAGTCAGACAGAACCCTCTAGGGTCACTTGAGGTGGTGCAATCAGAAGATATTGGGGTCTAAAGTTCCTGAAGCCACACTATGTGCTATACAAGTTTTCTAACTTTTCCCTAACGGATAAATTTATCCAGGTCTTTCTGACCACGCTCTCACATCACCTTCTAGATATGCTCAGAAGCTTTTTTTGTTATTATGTCCACTGCAGGGACAAATAGGCTAAAATTGCAATACATAATATAAAAACTCCAAAGAAGCCCTAGGAGTATTTGGAAAATGTGCAATGCTATCCGAAACTTGTTGATTCAAAGTGTTCCTTATCTGAAGCTCTAGTTCC
This sequence comes from Sphaerodactylus townsendi, assembly GCF_021028975.2. Taxonomy (NCBI): domain Eukaryota; kingdom Metazoa; phylum Chordata; class Lepidosauria; order Squamata; family Sphaerodactylidae; genus Sphaerodactylus; species Sphaerodactylus townsendi. The sequence continues at coordinate 90,936,665 of NC_059430.1, read as the reverse complement.
ACCATCTCACTGTTCCACAGAGCAAATGTTCAGACTCTATGCAAGGTTGCTTCCTAAACTCATATGAGCAGAAGAAATCCCAGGGAGGAGCTGGGGCTCAGTAGTAGAGCAGCTACTAAGTATGCAGAGCATCCAGGTTCAGTCCACAGTATCTCCAGCTAAAAGTTCAGACAGTAAAAGGTGTGAAAGACCTGGAGAGATGCTGCCAGTCTGAGTAGATGAAACTGACCTCGATAGGCCAACATTCTGATTCATTATAGGACAGCATCATCATGTATTAGCATGGGAGAGAGACCATTTCATGTTGCCACCTTTTCTGCCTTATGAAGGCAAAAATATAAAACTGTGCTCCTTGTACTTTCATATTAGTTATTTTGCTAAAAAAGTAAATACATAAACCACAAAAGTTATAGTAACACAATGTTTATTTTAGTCATCACACACTTTTTTCTGTGCCCCTCAGCGCTGTGTGTCCAAGGCAAGTGCCTCACTTGTTATCATTCAGATTTTGTACACTGTAAGTCATTTTGGGTCTGCTACATGACTTCCAGGGAAAACCCAGAAGTGATGCAGAGTACCTTTAGGAATTGCCAGAAACTCCATGGTAAAACTATAGAGTTTTCTGATAAGTGCTACAGCTTCCCTGCATCACTTCCGGGTTTCTTCCCGAAGCAACTTAGCAGTTCCCCCATGACACCAGCAGATTTTAAAAAAATCTGTACCACCATTTGGAGTGGTGGTGGGCCAGGACGGCTGCTGGCACTGTTCTAGTCCATATTGTATAGAGAATAATAGATGGAAAATGTCCTAAAATTAAAAAAAAAGTGTTCCAAAAGATCAAGAATTCAAGTGTTTCCCGACAAAGATGTTAGTCCACTGGAAGCTTCTGGTATCTACCAGGGAGATATTCAGTGGGAAAGGATTGAAAGCGAAGGCTAGTAAATGCCATTCTTCTGGTGTTATTGGAGAGATCAGTTAGGTATTGGAAGTATATCCAATCTCCATACCTCTTTTTATAAAACCTGAAATACTTGTCCAGATCCTGGCACACATGATCTTGTCAAACCATCACAATATATATGAAAACCAGCTGTTAAATAAATTTATTTTGTAAGAAACAATTTTTGTTATTGCACATATAAGCATTTTCATCATCCTTTATTCGATGAGTCTGTTAAATTTGCCATAACATTGAAGTGAATCAGCAGATAAAGAAAAGTCATTTTTCCAGTTGCTTCCATTTAAAAAGGGGTGGATGGGGGACCAGGAGGGATTACACCTGGCCCTGGATCCACCAGTTCCTCAAGTCAGCCCGGCAACTGCTCACTGACTCAGGCACTTTCAACATTTTAAGTGTAAAACTCAAGTCTTCTGTCTGGTTGCTCTCAACATCCAGAAGCACTCTGCACAGCTCTGCCTATACAAGCCCACCCGCTCTTATAAATAAAAGAAAATGTTGGATGTTTCACAAGAGCCAAGTGTAGCAATTAGACTCTTACATTATGAATGATTTGCGCCTGCTCAAAGTACCAACCAATTCCCTTTTCCATTAGTGGGCCACAGTGGTGTAGCACCAGGGGGCGGCGGGGGGCAGGAGGGGTGTGTGTGCTTGACGTACCAGGCGCATGTTGGTGCAGGGCATGGCGGGGGTGTTCCGGAGTGGGCCAGGGGTGTTCCAGGGTGGGCATTGCAGGGGCACAGGGTGCACTCATGCCCCAGGCACAGTTCCCCCTCACTCCAACCCTAGTAGTCCATTCTACACAGCACAAATAAGATGTTTGGGGATATTTTAAAAAGAAGAAGAGTTTGGCTTTATATCCCCCCCTTTCTCTCCTGTAAAGAGACTCAAAGGGGCTTACAATCTCCTTGCCCTTCCCCCCTCACAACAAAAGGTGGGTGGGGCTGAGAGAGCTCAGAAGAACTGTGACTAGCCCAAGGTCACCCAGCTGGTGTGTGTGGGAGTGCACAGGCTAATTTGAATTCCCCAGATAAGCCTCCACAGCTCAAGTGGCAGAGCGGGGAATCAAACCCGGTTCCTCCAGATTAGAATGCACCTGCTCTTAACCACTACACCCCTGCCAAGGCCACAAGAACAAAGATGCTAGTCCACTGGAAGCTTCTGGTATCTACCAGGGAGATATTCAGTGGGAAAGGATTGAAAGTGAAGGCTAGTAAATGCCATTCTTCTGGTGTTGTTGGAGAGATCAGTTAGGTATTGGAAGTAAATCTTACTTTTATTGACTTTAGGAGATCAGATTGAAAATTACAAAACAGTGGCACTCTCAATATTGTGGAGGGTTTCCCATAGTTTAACTGTCTCAATTGATGGCAGAGAATATAATTGTAAAATGGGAGCTAATAAATCGGAGGATTTCTATGTATTTCCTAAGTTAAGGGAGGAGGCTTTGTTACCTGTTTTCCCAGAAGGGTAACAAAAGGTGATTGCTTTCAGGCAAGGTAGACAAAAGTGCTGACGCACTGGAGGCTTTACCAATTCCTGAGGAAGGCTGGTAGGCTAGAGGAAATTTAGGCACCTGGCTGCTTGATAGTAATTGTATTTTGCACTCAGAAAGATTTGGGTTTGCTGATGAAATTATTTATTTTTTATTTATTTTGGATTTATATCCCGCCCTATCCCCGAAGGGCTCTGGGCAGGTCACAACACAATTTAAAAATCAATAAATATTAAAATATAAATCCTCATTTAAAATGACCAGTTAACACTTTAAAAATATGAAAATGGTTTAAAATATGTGCATCAATCTGCAGGTCACTGTCAGTGAATCAGATATCTGTCAGTGAATCAGTCTCTTGCCCAAAGGTTTGGCCACTTGTTGGCATAACCTAAGAAGATCCTTGACCTCACCTTCTCCAAAGCAAGGCATTGCTAGCTTTTAAAATCGTGTTTCTTCATCTTTACAGACTGTTTTACCAACTGAAGGTTCCCTCCTTTTCTCATTTTTACAAAAACCAAACAAAACTATGAACTTGCTAATTTGATATTATTATTATTATTTATTTTTTTTATTTTTTCAGATTTTTAGATTTTTTTTGGTAAAGGCACAGATGTAAAGGCCATGGGAGTGGGTGGGCACCATCAACGGCTGGTACTTCCAAAGGCCCGGCGGAACAGCTCCGTCTTACAGGTCCTGTGGAATTCTGTAAGGTCCCGCAGGGCCCGGACAGCTGGTGGAAGAGCGTTCCACCAGGCTGGGGCCAGGGCTGTAAAGGCCCTGGCCCGTCTGGAGGCCAGCCGTATCATCGATACAAACCTCTCTGGGAGATTTCCCTTAGTGACTGGTGGTTACTTCTCAGGATATGTTGTTTGTACCTAACTTTATTCAAGTATATGATGAATCACCCACCTGTGTATCTGGAGCCTTCAAAATAAGTTACACCTGAACCTGATTTGAATAAATGCTATTTTGTGTTTAATTATTGCTCAGTGTCAGTCCATCATTATGATTTATGTTCTCATAAAAATGACAAAACAAAAACATAACTAGACAACCTGCCTTCTCTCTTCCCCCTGCCCCACAGAGGTTTCCTATAGGAATTGTTGGATTTTAAAGTCTTTAAATTAAGTCTTAGAATGATTCTCAACTATACATCTTAGTTTAGAACAAAACAAACCACAAGAGTACTGAAACGGCTCTGCTACGGCCATGTATCATCTCACTTGTTAAGCAATAATGTTGACCCAGATAAAGATGTATGAGAAGGAAGGTTTGTGGGATCATTCTAGAGTGGTTTCTGTCTGCAGCTCACTTTAGTCATATGGACAGATGTTCATCTGAATATTAGTTTTCATGCTAATGGCAAAACGTTCAGCAGCCCACTACTAATGACCTTATGTGAAAATATGGTTAGCATTCTCCTGTTACTTCATCCTAAATAGCATGTTTGTTTTTTTCTTTTTAAAGTACACATCCAAGAAAAGAAAAACTGCCAAGGATCTTCTGTGCTATATAAGACCAGCACTATTGGATAACAAACTATCCAAAATACATTGTTAGGGTAATTTTAAAAGGACACTATTTGTTGCATGTTATATAGAGAGAGTAACAAAGGGTATAATGGAGATATTTGAGTGGCAGGAGGTTATGTTAGAAAAGAAGTCAGGCACTGTTGCCATTGTGGTTGTCATGTGCTATGGGGTCCAGCCATGGCAGAGGCAGCAAAGCACGGTTGGGCTTTCTGCCAAGTTATAGCATCTGATGATGTCGTAGTCTCTGGGGTGTGACCTCAGCTCAGGCATTACAATGACCAGATCAACTGTAATAGACACTGCCCCAGAATCAAAGAGTAAACTCTTGAAATGACAGTAATCATTCCAGGCCTTCATACCAATCTGATGATTCTTTGAAAATAAAGCATTCAATTATGAGAAAATATATGGACCAGAAACTGTGATTATACTTAGTAACACCCCCCGCCCCCGCCCATCCCCGGTAACATTATTGACTAAACCAGACCTGTGCAATCAGAGAATGGATTTTTCAAGCATTTTATTTATAAATAACAGCTGAGGGATTTCTCCAGTTTGGATATGGGCAAAAGGCCCTGGAGGGTCTTAACCCTTTCCCATTAGGGCATTTGATCTGCTTCATTGAAATAGTCTGTTGGAGCTGTTATTTTGACCACTAGGGAAAACATGTAGGCCTGGATCTTGACTGTTCTTTCCATTGGGATATGCACATGTGCTCTTGAAAGAGCAAGAAGGACTATCTTCACCAGTTGCCTTCATCCTCTGCAGCCCTTACACTTTGGCCCCAGCAATGTTCCTGGGGATCCACTGACTCTCTGTGGGGCCAGAAGACACCAGTGGGAGGGGTGGAAATTATAGTTTTTCTAATTGAGCTGCATACGATCTAAGCCAAAGATATGTTATCTGCTTCTTCCAAGGAGTGAACAGTAGCTCTGCGACTGAGAGCAGGGAAAACAGGAGTTAATCCTTGCTTTTTACCACATGCTTCAGGCCCAATCTGAACTTCCCCTGCTCTCCAGCTGCTGTTTACCAATTTAAAACTCTTGATGCACCCATTCACAGATCTGTGTGTCTTTTCTACTTTCCCCATCTGTTGTTATAGGGGAAAATGAAGTCCACGAGCATATAAATTAGCTGCACATTCACTCCAGCCTTCCACTGCCTCTCAACAGAGGTCGAATCCCCACTACCTTCTTAGCCAGGTTTCAGAACACAACTAACAGTCGTTGACGCTGTCAAGCACTATAAACTCAATTGGCACCAAAGGATACTCCAAATGCAGCAATTCACTATGGACACTGGACACCACTGGACATGCAGTTCCCCTCTCACGCCCTCCAGGAACTTAGAACAGCCATGTCAATTTCAACAAAGGTAAAGAATGAAAGGGATGAAATATATAAGAAATCAGCATTCTAAGATGGTGCAAAAGATGAGGAGAAAATAATGAACAGACTGACAGTATAATCCTAAATATACTTTCCTGGGTATGAACTCCACTGAGGAGTGTCTGAGTGTCTGAGGAGACCTGCTCAAGACTGCACTCTCAATGTAGTCCTAAGCGAAGATTCACCCTTTTAAGTATACTGAAGTCAATTGTTTAAGAAAGGTAGAACTCTCCTTAGCATTCCAGTATTATAGGGAATGGCGATATTATCAATCAGAATATAACAAGCTGTAGGGTAAATCTATTTTATTTTTCAAAAATACAGATTGGACTAGATTCTGGCTTAGAACATGTTCAGATGAATCTACGCTAGCATTTTTAGCTGCTAATGAATTCTCAGATAAAGAGCTAGATTTAAAACTAGTGAATTACTGTTTCTCAGTGCACTTGTCATCTCATTGTTACATACCTGGATACACCTCTCAAATCAAACATATTTTTCATTACCAGACTTGTCATCTCATTGTTACACATACCTGGACACACCTCTTAAATCAAACACATCTTTCATCACTAGACATCACTTACTTTTAAATAGGTTTTATATACTTTAAAGATCCCCTTAAAATAGCACAATTCAGTAGAACATCACCATTCCATACCATTTAACTGGAAGACTCATCATTAATAGCATTCTTGTGATATCATCATCATAATACCAATACGTTATTGAATCCGATGCAATTGAAATGCCATCAGAGTAGCCTCCAATCATCTTTCCTACAGAATACATGAGTCCAGCCTCCCAAATATGTATGCATCATTAAAATTACACCAATGTGCTTTATAAAACAAATGCAAAACTGCCTCCCAGTCACTCAACTAGTTTGCATATCACATCAGAAAGCAAAGTAAATGGTATTAGTATTCTCATACAGCATATTCTCATACAGTATTCTCATACAGCATTTGTCAAGGAAGCCGACGGGATCTCAGAACATTAAGTCAAGCCATTACATTTCCAAATGATCAGCATATCACTCTGAATACAAAACCAAGTTTTACTTACAAACACATCCATCAGCAAATGCTCCAGGGTGGCTTCAATGTCTACTAGCTTTGCTGCTAAAGTCATTGTGAAGGCCAGCACTTTCTTGACTACAGCAGCCTGAAGAACCTGAAGAGCCCAGGTGCAAATTTACGAATGGCAGACCAACCTATCGAATCGTCTAGAGAGTTTGATTGTTGGTGTTTACAAGACAGCAGAAGCTGAAGCCCCCTCAGTGCTGACTGAAGAACCCTCACAGTGCTGTCCAAGGAACTAAAATAATTCCATCTAGAAGAAGCAAAGACACAAACTGGCGACAGAGGTTGCTGCTTTCTCTCCCAAATAACTTCACCCTCTGAAGACCTACATGACATCTGTGAGGCTGCAACAGAGAAGCCATTTGTGAGTGAGATTCTCATGCACGCAGGGCACCAGTGACGGGAAGTGAAATAAACTGCCTTTAACAGTGCCCGATATTTATAGAAGTGCAAGCTTTTTTTATTTCAGTCCATTTCTCTGTTCATTTCTGACCTTTCAATAAATGACTCAATACAGTGGAGTCTATTGTAAAACAGGGGCAACAGGTCCCACAGAAGCTGGCTGTGACCAACGCCAAGCCAATTCACACAGCCATGCCGTCAATAGGTCTTTGTCAGGAGCCTATCAGGCTAGGCACTGTCTGTTGTTGACAAGAAGAGAGCATGGATACGCAAGGAACAAGGAACTGAAGTTCTTCTAGGAACATTATTTTTTTCCCTAGGGATATTATTAGCTCCTTTTGCCACTTGGGAAATTAACAGAAAAGCCAAAGGTAAAGGGGGGAACTACATGAAAATGGCATCTCTGTGATGAATTGCCCTTACCCCATCTCTGAAGCTTCTGGTATAATTTACCACATGTCCTAATAAGGAGCATTTCTACAAGGTCGCCACCTTAAGGCAAAACTTAAGGTGATACATAGCCTGTGGGAGCTGGACGGTGGCAGTAACTCCTCTCCCCACCTCAGTGTTCATGCAGCAGACTATGAGAACAGACCTGGTGCATTTAGTCCATATGATATGGGGATCCCCATATGATTGGGGATCATTGGGGGTGGGTTGGTGGGTGTTGGATTTTGCTTTTGGACCAGTACTTCTTTCTAAAATGTGAAGCCACACACAAAATGTGCAGCTCTAGAGGACAAAATGCGGAGTTCTTTGTGCCGTTTAAAAATGCAAGTCATGCAAAAGTTGTGTTTATATTCGTTGATGCCACTGGTAGGTACACCAAGAATCTCAGGAGTGGCTACTGGCTTTGTAGAGCAGCACAGACCCAAGCTTTCATCTTTAGTAATAACAGTCTTGGTCAAATTGCATCCTATCTAGAAGACTGGCGAAACACTGCCAAGTGGCTCTCGACCAATGGATTTTGGGTTTTTCTTAAAAATTGCTAAGAACCCACCACAATCTCCAAGTCCACCTGCAATGATAAATACAGCAGAATGCCAGTAAACATTTAAAAGACTGTTTCAGAAAAAAACAGGATTTTTGTTTCCATCACGTTTTTAGGTTCCTTGATAGAGTGATTGATGGGGCATAAGGTATGTACAATATAAAAAGTTGAAAACCATTGAAGTAGACCCTACGGGCTAGCTGAGCCAATGCTCTGATTCACTGTAAGAGTTTCATGTGTTCAAAGGGCTCGCTCAGCTTTAGATTTGGTTTTATGACCTTCATTTCTATGCGTTCCCATTTCTATGACTCCAGAGAAGTGTCAACAATGTGACAAAACAAACAAAAGAACTGAGACAAAGAATGGACAAACCAATCTTCTGGGTGATTTATAAAGGCAGATGATTGTGGTAGCAGGCACAGCTCAGTGGGACACAAAGCTATAAATTTCTATCTACGTGTCCTTCATTAGAGTCGATATTGCCACACTTGGCAGATGAGAGAAATGGGTGACTTTTACTAGACAACCATGTGACAGACCATTTAGAGCACTTTGTGATGGATTACCTTCAACGGTACTGAACGGAAATGTTTTCCTGATGTGGTTCTTTGCATTAGATTATAGATTAGCCCCTCTACAGGCAGACCATGAAGCTGAATCAGTCAGTTCTTTCTATAGGTGCTGCCTTTTGGTAGAAACAGGGAAAGTACTTTATATCACGAGGATGGCAAAATTTTGATTCATATATATATCATAGTAAATCTGGTGAATTGTGGGAGGAGGCAGAGAAAAACCTGGGTGAGTCAGAAGTGGAGACAGCAGATAAAAAACTGGAGGATTATGGAGATATTTGTAAGTGGTAGGCAGGTATGGCCAGAGCCATTTTCAGACACCAGTACTGGCTATCTGAGGCTATCTACACATGGCCACTGTGCCCTTTGAGCCTGCCCCTCAGCAGGCTGCTTTGATAGCCACTGACAGATAATGAAAAATATCAGGTTTCCTCTAGTCCCCTCCTACTCAATTTAAACCCCTGTATACAAAACAACCAGATATCAGTGTTCATTCATGCAAGCTTCTTCTAGCCATCAATGCCCACTACATTCAGAATCCCTTCATCATTTGAACTTGACTCTTTTCTTGGGATGTCTTTCTTCTGCATACTCTACCATGACTATCATAAGACAAACCTATGGTTTCTCAATAGGCTTCTTAAAAGACTGATTTGTTCTGCAAGTAGGCAGACTGATGCTGCTTCTTACTCTAGATTGTATGTCCCTCTCCTATTATTCAACCTGCAGGCTTATAAATAAACATATATTCAATAAACATATATACCCTAAGATTGATTCTGGAAAAATCTCTCCAGTGAACTTCATTCTCCTCAGAGGGATAGGTAAAGTCCTTTTAAAAAATGCACGGCTTTTCATACATTTAATTTCTGACAACTCTGTCCTACATTTTTTTTAATACATGAGCATCAGAAACAAGATTAAACTTATTTTCATGACAGCTGGGAGACTCTGTACGGAGTAAGTCACAATTGCCCACCTGCAGATGAATATCGATGTTGACCAGAGACTAAAAGGAGACATTTGTTTGCAATAATAAAGTGCTTTAAAAAAAATAATGCTTAATGAACAATCAAGAGCAGATGAAGACATTAAAGTCGTCGTTCTATAGGTCCCTTAATAGGATGGCACGAAATTTGATTCATGCATTCCCCTGTTAACAGACTCTTAACTGTATTAAAACATCACTGGCTAGCCAATGCCATCTCACAGAGCTTGGGCCAATATTCTGATCTGACAGAATCAGTCAGACAAACCCAGCGCCCTTCCTCCTTTATCCTAGTCACATGGAATGAATTTCAAGTTTTCTGACAGTGCAGACAGTGTCAGGAACAGAATGAGGGAAAAGCTGTAGCTACGAACAAAATGGCCTCTCATTCTGGAGCCACCAGTTATGTTTGAGCCACAACAATGGAGCCCTTAGAGATGCTGTCATTTCATTCAGAGATAACTATGGAGTTTCATATTTCCTGCTTCACTATAATAGTTCTCAAAACAAATGTGGTTAAAGTTCTTAACTGAAGCTTTGTCAATCCAGGCATGTTATCTAGAGATGAAGGAAAGGCACTTTGCACATTTTCAGAGGGACTTTTCTTCCCATTCCTCTGCTAATGAAAACAGACCCCCAGGAAGCATCAAGTGAGGTCTTGGCACAAATAGACTGGGAAGGAATGAAATAGGAATGAAGAGCCTTCTTATAACAGCTGGGAAGACGCAAGGAAGAAAGGTAGAAAAACTTGTTTCTGTGACAGGTGGAAAGAAAATGAGAATGGGTTTTAGAGAAGAATATTATACATATCTCTTACCTAAAAAAAAGAGGTGATGGTTTTCCCTCTAAATTACAACATCACTCTATAAATGTGCTTCTTAATTGGGGGAGGGAGAACAAACCACATTTGTTAACAGGAGAGAAAAATTGCTCTGTGTATGTTCAGATACATTTTCTTTTTAAACCCCTGCTCTTCTTGCTCAAGAATTCTGAGCCCAGATGCAGTGATTTATGTCTATTTCTTCAGCAGCTGCAAACAAGAACAGTGCCCTCAAAAATGCAGACAAAGAATAAAGAAACAGACTTTCTGGTGCAAAATTCAGGCTCCAATTTAAAGGATATTTTCCTGTGGGTAAGCCCCATCAAATAAAATGGGTCTTGCTTCCAAGTAGACCTACTTAGAGTTGATCCCTCAATCTCTTAGGCCTGGTCTACACATGTGGTTGACTGAGATAATGGACTTCTGAAATGGTAGGATGAGCTGTACCACCAGGCTGCATGAGGGGAGAGGATTATATGCTTCCACAGATAAAAACAACAGATTAGGGAGAGAATTTAACCCCTCAAATGCTGCATGAGGATTCCACTCGCAGGCTAATGATTGGAAATCCCAGAGAAGAGAACTTCAGGAGTCCCAGGAGTTCCTTTTAGGATATAACATTTTTCAGGAGCACTAGTACCACTAGACCAGTAACAAAAGTGATTGATAACATGTTCAAAGCACCTTTAATTTCATTCATTCATTCAGCCTTTACTGGCATTAAAATCAATATAAAGCACAAAAGTGCAAAACACGAAATCAGTTCATTAAATTGAACCATCCACGAAACCCGTTACAATAACTCAATTCATTTGGAAGCTCTAAACATCAGCACTTTAAACTGGGTTGGAACTAGTGATCAGTGCAGCTAATCTGGCGCAAGAGTAATACATTTCTCTATGGTGGGTTCCAGTCGGCACCACTGTCATGCATTTTAAACCATTTCTCAAGCAACTTCTTGAATCCAGATTGCAGCATTCTGGTTCAACTTGAGGTTACAGCAATGAGTGTGTAGCATGATAGCTGAAGGGAAGCGACAGGAAACACAAGGCTGGTTCTTCTGGCAAGCAACCCAAGTGTTTGCTGGGGCAGCACAGTGTTGAGAGCACTAATGCACTTTGGGGGTTCAGCTCCCTCCCAGCCATCAGTGACATAAGAGATGATTGTCATCACCTCCTAGGCCTGCATTATCACCACCTTGGCCTCAACTGGCATAAGCTCAGGAGGTAGTGATCATGTCCCTTGCTCAGGTGACAAAATACACTGAACATCCATGGAGGAGGGGGGGGGGAACAGCTTGAGAACTAACATTCAGCAGATGCTGAGATTTACTTCTGCAGTGGTCACCATCAGATACCTATAATGATGTAACATGAATGAAAAATGATACTCACAAAAGTCTAAGGAATGGGGACTTCTTTTGGTGAATGGTTGACTGGCTGCTAGTTGGTTGAAGAGTAGCAAATGTAGAACACAATGGAGTTATGGGACAGTGAGAGCACAGTGAGAAAGAGAAAGATACAAGATGTTGAGGGTTTGAAGGTAGAAAGGAGTGGAAGACCGAACTGCCATTTTGAACCTGCTCTGCTGTGCTAGGATTATAATGGAAAGAATCTAAGGCCGTTTCTGCACGGAGACGGAAGCGGTCACCGGTATGCGTACTCGACTTAATTCGATGATGCTGGGACCGCTCGCATGAACGGCTCCCAGAAAGAGTCGGGACGACGGATTACAGAGCGCCTGCCGCTCGCATCGACTCGTGATGTCCCCGGGCCTCCAGTGCACGCTGCCGGTGGCCTGAGGACGCGACTTCCGGCCCCGCGCCGCCAGTTCCAGCCGCCTCAGGGTATAGGGGCGTGTCTCCTGCGTCTCCCGCGGACGTGCCGGAGGCCGGGGGACAAGGCGCAGGGAGAGGGAGTGGGGGGGGGAGGCGCCTCGAAGCTGCTGCGCACCAGACTGCAGCGGCTTCAAGCCAGCGCTTTCCGGAAAAGTGCGCTTCCCAGCCGCGACTCTGGAAACGCCGGCTTCACGCTTCAGTCAGGTGGAGCAGCGAGGGCGGCGCGGTTGCCATGCAGCTGCTCTCCCTAGGCGACGATGTGGCCTCAGGACGGCATTTTTGCCGTCCCCAGGCCGCCATATTCCGCCCGTGCGGAAACGGCCTAAGACAAATATCATTGATCTGTGGTATTGTGGAAAGATTTTGCCTGCTTTTTCTCACAGTGGGAAAAAGATAGTATAAGAATTTCAAAGCACGATGCAGACATTTAAAATAAATGTGGGAAAGGCTCATGCTGCTGCCATGAATTTCCCATTTTCAAACTTTTCTTCATTCTTTCCAATCTCACTGAAAAAGAGGAAAACAAACTCATGTTGTAGGCTTGGCTGAGCAGTCACATCCTTTACTCAAGTAGAAACAGTACACTGCTAAAAAAAAATAAATCAGGTCAGGACTCTAGAAATCAGGTCAGGCAAATCTCTTTTTCAATGCCTGACCGGCATCCAGGGTTCATTTCCACATCGCCCAACGTACACTCTGCTTTATCAACTAGAATGACAAGTTCACCACCAGTGTTGTGTTTTACTCACAGGGTGAAAAACACTTCAAAAAGCCTCCATGTAGACAGGGAAGGTTCAAAGAAAACTGAAAGGCTATCCTCTGAAATGACGCTCCCAAACGTTTTTCCAAGTCATGTAAAGGCATTTCTGTGTGTCTTCTTATGGTTAAGGAAAAGTATCAGCTGGAAATGAAATACTCAGGTCATTTACCACTATACAGTACCTTGATGTGAAAGGAGAATCATTTGAGAACAGTGCAGGGATTAAGATGTTCTGCCTGTGGAAAAAACCATGCTTGTGTACTACTCAAAGAAAGAGCATAAGACCAGGAGGTAAAGACCCAAGTTGCCACAAGCAACATTTGCTTCATCTAGTCCAGTAGTTTTCAGGCTACCTACTCCCAGGGAAACCTTTCCCCATTGACTGGTTTGCTGAGGAATTCCTCCATGGCTGCCATTACTTTTACTGGGTCTAACAGAAGACTCTGGGGCAGACTGGAGGGCTCAGTTTATGCAATGTGATAGTCTAACACAGGGGTCCCCAAACTTTTTAAACAGGGGGCCAGTTTGCGCATGGCCAGAGCCCAGCCAGGGGCCGGACCTCAAGGTCGGCTCTGCTGGGGTGGGCATCCATCTGCCCTCGACCTCTCCTCTGGCTGCAGCCTTCCCCACTCCCCACCCCGCTGGTCCCTCTTCCAATCCAGCCCTCTGAAGTTCCTCTGCTGCCTTCAGCTCTTCTTCTCCCCTTTAAGCGACATTGGTATCAGTCTCCCTCTCCGCACGCTTTGGTTACATGAGCAGCCTTTTCCGCTCAAGCGCTTAATGCTGTTTGTAAACCTGGGGAAAAGGAGATAGAGAAGGGGGAGATCCGCTTCTGCCCAGCGGGCCGGATAAATGTCTTCCAGGGGCCTGATTTGGCCCCTGGGCCATAGTTTGGGGACCCCTGGTCTAACATATATTGAGTCATGCCACTGCCTTCCAGGAACAGACAACACACCCAAGGACATACTCAACTCTCTAGTGTGGCTGCTTATTACAGAAGGAGAATCATAATGCCAGACAATCTGCTTCTGAGGAAAAATAAGTAATCTTTTCTAAGGATCACCCATTAGGCTTCTGAGGAAGCCCAGAACTACAGTTTGAAAATCAATTATCTGGTGACTTAATTGGTTGTGACCATATAAGACAATTATGGAGAAGAGTAGAACAATTTTCTGTTTAATATAAAAAAATGTGGGGATGAGACTAAGTCTGATGCAGGTGGCTTTTTTCTACCAGTCTTCTATGCGTAATTCAAATGCTGTTCTACACAAATTTGATTTGCACATATTTATTAGATGCTATTTTGGGTTCGCAGTTGTCAGCTTTAGATTTTGAAGTTATACATTCAGCTGTGAAGCAACGAGTGATCACAGAGGTACTTGAGAGCACTGTCATCTTGAACTTGCCAAAGGAGTCAAAAAGGGAGATGCCAAGGAAAAGCACAGTTGAATCACAAGGTGTGCAGAAAAAACAAATTATGCCTTATGACTCCCCTTCCCCCCTCCCCATTTTCTGCAAATCATTTCTGGAATATTTGAATGCATGCCCCTATTTGACAAACATTTTCACCGTTCCAATTTGGCCACTCACTACCTCCCACAACAGAAATGTGTCATTAATAATCCATCCAGATCTATGCATGAGAAAGCCAACCAGTCCTTCAGCTCTGATGAGTACCGGTAATCAGTTGCCCATTTTTTTCTTAAAACTAATTGGTCAGGATCAGACTAAAAGTCCATGTTTATTTGCTTCACTGTTGATAGTTTCCTTCCCATTTTTGGACTGCAGTGCATATTTTTAGTTGGGTGGTAAAATCAGAATTTGGACCTGCCTGCATTTGAGTTCTGGTTTGTTTCCCCATATTTTGTTTTATCATTAGGAAATAGGCAGAAATGCAGACTAGAGCTAGCTTATCTTTGGGAGCCATTAATGGAACTAGGAACTGGCCACCTAGTAGTAAACATAGGCACGATAGATTATCAAGCATTCATGGAATAGGTGCTCACTTAGAAGATAAGGGATCCAAGGTATATTCCCAACTTGTCAGCCTCATTCCAACAGATGTTTCTGAGATGACAGGTGAAATATGCTTCTCTGTAAACAGAGAACGTAGTGAATTTAAAATCTAGGAATGCTAATAACCAATAACCAGGCCTCTCTGGTCTCATGATCTTCACAGGTATAGTTGGAGGAGGATCATTGCATGGATCTAGGCACTAGCAGTTCAAAGTCACCGAAATGTATCCCCTGACTGTTCATGTTTGGAGGATGTGAACAATTTAGCCACAGTTTGGGCACCTTGTTAGGAGAGGAATCAAATTGGCAGTCAACCTTTTTTTAAATCAGACACAAGAAGGCAGTAGCTGACTGGTTTCAAAACTAAATAGCTGTAGTAATCAAGACTTCACAGGCAGCTGAAATGGAGGGAGTGATTTTACCTCATTTCTCAAGTTAAAAGTGTTGGCAATTTAGCACAGACCCCTGTTCATTTTCATCTAGGCCATTAGCTTGCAACGTTTAAGGAAAGTATTTTTAGCTTCACTACTTCTAGGAAGGTAAAAGTGATGTGACTGCCCAGATAGCTTATGTTTATGGCTCTGCCTTGCCATTGGAATACTGACATCTCCCATCTTGGGAAGGATGCAAACTCAGCAATAATTAAATCAGTTAGTTCTCTGCGATAGTAATATATCTGCACCCATCTTTCTAAACTACTTGATTGTATACAAAATGCTTTACATTTTTGACCTTCTCTCTTCTGACATATAATTCTCATCACCTACCATGTTTACGGAACCCAGAACCTCACTGTTGAAGTATACCAAACTATTTTAAGGGCATACGGTGCATTCCTATGCAGGGCAGATTCTGCATGGGCCAAAAACAGCAGTGTGAAAATGGTGTAAACCCTTTTAAACCCTTTTACACCATTTTCACACCGCTGTTTTTGGCCCATGCGGAATCCGCCCAGGTTTATGCAGTAGTAGGTCCCACTGTATTCAGTAGAACTTACTCCCAGGTAAGTGTGCAGAGGATTGCATGCTAAGACTGCCTCATATACAAATGCTGCCACATGATCTACATGACCAAATACTGCAGTTGGTACAGTATATGCACAGCTCTCCCAATATAGACTATTTCATGTTTCTTTCCTGGTAACATGTTTCCTAGCCAGCCATTTCCTAGCCAGACTTTCCACATAGCAGCTCCAATTCACAGGGCAACCACCTTACATACATTTTAGAAGATGGGTGGAATCCCCCACGAAGTCTTTTTGGCAGCACAATATGACATGAACTTTCTAAAACAGGCAAAACGTCCATCTTTTTAGAAAATTAAGAATGTTTCCTGATCTCTTGACAGGATGAATATCGATAAATTTTTGTAGTATAGTGGTTAGAGTGTCAGACAAACACTTGGGAAGCCTGGATTCAAATTCCCACTCTGCTCTGAAGCTTGATGGGTACAAGGATGGACAAGGGAGGGCTTTTGCCCAGGGGCCAGTTGCCTGGGGGTGCCCTGACCATCCCCATCCCCTCACTGCAAAAAAAGAGGCCCTGGTTGCCTTAAAACTAAGCTTAACTTACTCTTATAGGAGCAGCACTTTGGCCAGGAGGAGACTGTAGGTGAGCATAGGCAAGAGAGGGCACGCTTTCCCTGGCCTCTGCACCACTCGCCTAGAAATCAGCTAATCTTAATTTTAAAGCAACCAGAGGCTTTTTTTCAGCAGTGGGGGTTGGGAATATGGGTCACTTCCCCCCCCCCCCCGCTGCTGGGAAAAAAAGCCTCAGGTTGCTTCAAAATTAAGATTAGCTAAAGCTTCTTCTTCCCCAGTTTCTTTCTTTCTTTCTTTCTTTCTTTCTTTCTTTCTTTCTTTCTTTCTTTCTTTCTTTCTTTCTTTCTTTCTTTCTTTCTTTCTTTCTTTCTTTCTTTCTTTCTTTCTTTCTTTCTTTCTTTCTTTTTCTCCCCTCCCCCTTCCTCGCTGGGTGGATGATATACTGCTGAGTAATAGAGCAAGAACAAGATCTTGGGGGAGCAGTGTAATGCAGTGACAAAAGGCTAATACCATAATCATATGGTAGATGATAAGGATTTTATGATAAGAACATTGAAACAAAAATGGGAGAAAGAAGGATCTCTAGAATTTAAAAAAAGATTGCAAGAGGCTGAGGGGCCGCAGTTTGACAGCTTGCTTTGGACACCATTTTCTGTAGATAAACCTTGGCTGGGTAACTTTGACCCAGTTATTCTCGTACAGCTGAATCTACCTCACAGGGTTCTTGTGAGGATAAAGGGCAGGAAGGGAGAAGAGGAGGAGGAAGAGTTTGGATTTATATCCTGCTTTTCTCTCCTGTAAGAAGTTTTGAGGCAGTTTCCAAACTCCTCTTCCTCTCCCCACCCTGTGAGGTAGGTGGTCTGAGAGAACTGTGACTAGCCCAAGATCACACAGCAGGCTTCATGTGTAGGAGCAGAAAAAGAAATCCAGTTCACCAGATAAAGAGTCAACCACTCATGTGGAGGAGTGGGGAATCCAACCCAGTTATCCAGATTAGAGTCCACCACTCTTAACTATCGGCTCGGAGAAGCATAAAGGTCTTATTAAGTGCAACAATACAAAGAAGAAAGAACCCTTTGGCTGCAGATATAATGAAGGGAAGCCCTTTCTGAAGGAAACCACACCATCACTATGCCATTGATCTGAATTCCTGTCCTGCTTTTGCTTTGTTCTAATTGCTAATCGCCTAGCCTCAAGCCATTCCCCTGCCCCCAAAATGTATAAGCAAAAGTGCAACATGATATTAGGCTAGAAATATTGTCCTATTGGATGTTACTTCATGAATAAGTGGCTTTTCTTTCGGAAACCTTTTCCCCACCATCTCTGAGCTGACTGTATCACTGGAGTTCCTGATAGCACAAAAGGCGTAATTACAGTAGCAGCCGAATGTTTTGTTCTAACTCAGTATAATGTTTCATATTATCTGTGATGCTCAACTTAATTAAAGAAAAGCTGTTTTCATAAATAAGCTCCTTTGCTTGGAGGTGTCCAAACTCGCAGAAGCATTTTTCTCCCTACGTGTATATCCATGGGCCTGAACAGCAAGAAAGCTCCAAGGATAAACCTGGATGATGGAAAATAGGCAAGTATCTGAGGAAACAGCACAACCTAGTGTTTGTTCTGCCACTGTCTGGGAGAAAATGCACACTGATAGATATAGTGTGCACTATGTTCTTTTTAGCTTTGGGCCATAATTAAAAACCTGTCTTTTTATTTTATTGTGTAGTTACAAAGGCACATCTTATCTATCTTCTTTCGCTTGTGTGTATTTTATTCTCACATTTGCCAGATGCCTCAAAATATTGCTGGATTAAGAAGGGATCTTGCAGACAGTTACTGAAATGCAAAAGAGCAAACATGGCATCTGCTTATAGTCCTGATGTCTTGGGAACTCATCATATCAGGTGTGGAGAATTATGGGAGGAGAAAGTAGCAGGAGAGATCAGCACACAAATTTGAGACAAAGGAACTCAAAATGGTTTGCAGGGATTGCGCCAGCAGCAAGATTTCCTTTTCTTGTAAAAATCTGTTAAGGTTATTGGTCTGTTTGATTTCCATTAGGGTTTGCTTTAGTGTTTTAGCATACTTTTTATTTCTATCTCTTTATTAATTAAAGCAACTATACTCTGCCTTTCAATTCCTCAGGATCCACAGAGTTACTAACAATGTGTCTTTTAAACAAACAATA
Source organism: Sphaerodactylus townsendi (assembly GCF_021028975.2). Lineage (NCBI taxonomy): Eukaryota > Metazoa > Chordata > Lepidosauria > Squamata > Sphaerodactylidae > Sphaerodactylus > Sphaerodactylus townsendi. Next base: position 90,918,090 of record NC_059430.1, on the reverse strand, counting down.
AATATAAATGTATTGTCGAAGGCTTTCACAGCCAGAATCACTGAAGTGTTGTGTGGTTTCCGGCCTGTATGGCCGTGTTCTAGTAGCATTTTCTCCTGACGTTTCGCCTGCATCTGTGGCTGCCATCCTCAGAGGATCTGATGGTAGTAAAGTGAGCAGAGTATATATACCTGTGGAATGTCCAGGTTGGGAGAAAGAACCATCTGCCTGTTAACAAGTGTAAAGGGTGCAATTAGCAAGCTTGATTTGCATGTGCTGGGTGGGATCCACCCATTTAGCATGTGAGTAACCATGAAGATAGCATAATCAGTTAGTGAGGGCATCTGCATTGTAGTAGCTTAGCCTTTTGATCCCTTTGATTGCTTACTGCCTAGAGTGGTGGGTGGTGTTCTGGGTGGTGTTCACTAGCCCTTCAACTGCTCACTGCCTGGAGACATCCTTTGTCTGGGTGGTATTCATTAGTCACTGTCTTGATTCTAGTATTTTTCAGTACTGGTAGCCAAATTTTGTTCATTTTCATGGTTTATTCCTTTCTGTTGAAATTGTCCATTTGCTTGTGGATTTCAATGCCTTCTCTGTGTAGTCTGATGTGGTGGTTGTCAGAGTGGTCCAGAATTTCTATGTTTTCAAATAATAGTCTGTGTCCAGCTTGGTTTATCACGTGTTCTGCTATTGCTGATTTTTTCTGCTGAATTAGTCTGCAGTGCCTTTCATGTTCTTTGATTTTTGTCTGGGTGCTGCGTTTGGTGGTCCCTACATAGATTTGTCCAAAGCTGCATGGCACTGAGTTTCTCCTACTGCTGTGATACGAATCCCATAGCTACCCCAGAGAGAGGAGATCCCATAACTTGTCTTGCTGTGAGGATAGGGCCACAATCCCACCAAAATTGACACGTATTATTCTGCCACATTGCAAATTTTAACCATTAAGAATGGACCAAATATTCTAAGGGAGATCAGTCAGATTTTGTGGCATGTTACATCATGTCTGGTACTTTATGCATGGCAAAAGACTTAAAACTTCACTATGCTTGCAGAAATTTTTTATAAATAAGGGGCTTTGCAAGGCAATGAAAAGCAGGGCCCTACTCACCTGTGATTATTTTGCCCCTCTCGTTCAATCCCAGTTTTTAAAAAGAGTGTCAATTGGAAGCACATGATTTTGCATAAATAATCCTCAACTGACTTTGATATTCTAGCCTCGGACAAGCTGTTGAAAAAAAAACTATTTTAAAATATGCATACCACCATCAGAACTCACACCTCCCTGATGCAGGGACTATCATAACATGTATGGGGAAATTTCCAACACTCCTCCAACTTTTGTTATAATCGTCCTATTTTAAGATGTACATTTCTTTCTGCCATTGCAAACTCAGCAACTTGAGACTGAATCAAATGTGTAAGTTGGGCACACCCAATTGCCAGCATTCAATTGCATGTACAGCCAGCAGCTATTGCAAGACAGATGTTATATGCCAAGTCTTCAGGAAGAGACACACAGTTGCCATGTTTGTTGAAGTAGTCAGGCTGCTCTGTATTATACGTCTACCAAGGGCTAGCTGTCTCTCTGTGTGTAAAGTGCTGTCAAGTTGCAGTCGATTTATGGGCACCCAATAGGGTTTTCAAGGCAAGAGTCAGTTTGCTGTCTAGTTAGTGGGAAAGTACTTTAACAATTCTGGATACCTCTGAGAAAGAACAGGATTTTTATGTGCCCAGTAAGCATATAAGCACTTTCCAATACATTGCTGGCTTTATTATGTTTTCTTCATGTTACACCCAAAATAATTGGAGAGACTGAAATCACTTGTATTTGAGATTCCAGTATTAGGCATTCAACATTTCTTTGCCCACCTCTCCCTTTTCATGGCAAGAATGAAGTCCAGAGGTGTGGCCCCAATGTATGCGTTAACAGAAACTTGAGTTGCCAATGTAATCAGATTCCTTCAAAACATTCTTAACTGAAAGCACATGAAATGAGGCCACTACTTTTGATAAACATGTTTTATAAACTTTTTAGAAGATCACAGAACTGAAACACTGAAGAGAGGGAGGAATTATAGTAACTTGTTTTATATGCTTATTATGTGCTGATTATTTTCAGTACAGGCAAACAGAAAAAGAAGTTATATACCTGGCAATTAAGTATAAAGTGATGCACTTATTCAGTGTTTTATTATGACTGAGTTCTTAAGGTTATGACTGAGTTCTTAAGCTTACTGCTATTAAGTTTTACATTTGGAGTTTTGTAATTTTGGTCTATAAAATGTATTGTTTCTCCTTTTCGGTTAATATGCAATGAAATTTAGCAAAAAGCAATAAAGACTTTCTAAGAAAGAAGCAAAATTACAGATATTGAACAGAGGGAATAAACATACCACATATTAACTTTTGGAATGTATAGGTTTCTGTATTACTAAACAATGTGCTGAATTAGAACTCATCAAAAATGAAGCATTTCATGCAATTCCAGCTTACATAAAGTTTGGATTTCCTCAGTAACCACTATAAAGGACCACATTTTTGGAAATTTAAATTGGCTATTCTTAGCATGCTTTATGAGACTACATATTGGTACCAATATAGGTTAATTTATCTGTAAGTCTCTTATCTCCCTCACTATTCAGTTAAGAATAATTGCTCACTCTGTTGATTCATGATGGAACTCACACCTTACCTTTCTAGATTTCTTCCCTTTCCCCCTTTCACTAAGATTTACACTTGATAAACTTGTAATATAATTCACTCCAAGCCTTGACTTCTTCCTCCCAACTTGCCCCATAAGGTTTTCCAGTAGTTTTCCATCATATATCACTGATATCAATCCATCAGATGAAGTGGCCTGTGACTCATGAAAGATCATGTCATTTAGGTGGCTCTGGATTCTTGTTCCTCCCACATATAACTAGCCTATCTAAACTTATGAACAGTTTCTGAAGTATATTTTTATCATATATTCCACTGCCAAACTATAACACATATACAGCCAATTTATCAATGATCAGATTGACTAATTGCCTATCAATTTGCAGTTGTTCAAAGGGTGGCTGCACACCCCTAGCACAACTGCATGTACAACTGATCAGCTTTCTCTAATACACAGTCTTACACAACCCAATGGTACTATTGTGGTGCATGATAGATTGAATTCTGTTGCTCAGAAAAGAAAGCACAGAATTAAATCTATCACACGTTAACTTATAAAATGCTGCAAAACATTTTTAAAGGAATCCAACCTTTCATTGTTTTTATGAACAAATTCCAAATCACTGGAAATGTGTGATTCAGCAGAGTTTTTGTGTTGTGTTGTAGCTTCCCACCTCACCCAGCCTGCCGCCTTACACAACAGTTGTTTTGCATGTACATTACCTTGCCCAGCCCACCACTGTACCTGACCTGCTGCCTGCCACCTCACATGCCGGCTGCCTTGAATACCCACCACCTCGCCTGGACTGCCACCCGCCACCTTGCATGTCCATATTTCATTCCCTTGCACGCTTCTCACATCCATTGCCTCACACGCACGCTGCCTCGCCTGGCCAGCCTCGCCTGGCCCTGGCCCTGGCTTTCACAGCTCATGCTCACAGCTCAGTTTCTTGCATGGCAGTGGGGTGGGGTTTCTGTGGCCAGGTGTCATTTTGCAGCAATACACCACTGTGATGGCCACAGGCCCAGACTGCTTTAAAAGGAGGTTAGATAAACACACACACACACACACACACACCACACACACACAGAGTGACTAAATGGACCCTTCCCATTCAGAAACAATAAACCTTTGAATCCCAGTGCCAGGAGGCAACATCTGGGTAACTCTTTGGTCTCTATGTCCTGGTACTGGCCCCCCTAGAGTAACTGGTTGGCCACCATTTGAGAGAGGAGGCTGGACTAGACGAACCACTGGTCTGATCCAGCAGTGCTCTTTTATGTTCTAATACGGATAATTTGCATCCCTTTCTCTTTCTTTTTGCCTTTTTCATTCTTTAATTCCAGTGGAAATTCCTTCGGAAAATTCTTAGCAGGACAAAATGCCACTCCCTTTAGTTGATACATGAGCACTGTTTCAGCACTGACAATTTCCATGTTGCCTATAGACTCTCAGCCCATTTCCATTGGGAGCAAAGGGGGAAACTGCCTTCATTGGCTTCTGGTGATGTAGTAGGCCTGCCTTCTGTAGCTTCATTAATATAATTGAAACAGGATTTTCTTTAGAACCACTTGAGTAGCTGCTAAGGGGCTGATTATACAGTCTCTCTCTGGGGACAAGATTTCAGCCTGGGATTTGACTGGGGAATATAAATAGCATTGTGTCTGTGCCTCAGAGGTATTCCTAAGCAACAGAGAAATCAAGGCTCACATTGGGCCATCCCTAATTGCTCAGATTATGGTTAATGCTAACGGGGCAGCCATTTACATCCGGAAGCCTCTTAATGGCCAGCTAGTCTAGCCACGCTGACACGCCAGGCAATCATCTTGACAAATGCCCACCAGACAGGAAGCCTCAAAGCAGCTGAAGAGGCGTGAATCGATGCTATGTTCAAATAAATGCCTTGGGGCTAAGTAGAAATTATACAGTACAGCAGCAGCGGGAAGCAGTGGACAGTAAATTCCCCAATGTCTGGATATGAGCTTAAATGTAGCAACACACCAGGTTGAAAGGCATGGGCAGTCTATCAAAAGCATCTTATCTTAGCCTTGAAAGACTGTCAATCACAGTCTCAAACACTCAGTTCAATTCAGATTCTCTTGCTAACCTGCCATACTTTCACCTGTGGTGGCTCTTATTGTGGAGGAGGCTGTGCAGAGGCACCAAAGTAAAAAACCAGTGACTACATCAGAGATAATAGCTTGGGTTGGTTATAATAATTACAGATATTGCATTTATATATTTATTGCAAGCAAGGAATCAATTTGCTTAACTTTTAACTGCTGATTTCATTGTTCTTTTTTCCAAACTTTATAATTGCTGGGGTTTGGATTTTATACAGTTTTTAAAACTTCTGGTAGTTTAGTGTTTTTGTTTATTTTTAATGCACTACATTTGCAGCCCACCTTTGCCACTAATACTCAAGGCAGATTACGATTTAAAAAACAAAAGAAAACAGGCTTCATGTGGAGGGGTGGGGAATCAAACATGGCTCTGCCAGTCTAAACCTCTACACCACATTGGCCCTCACCTCTTTTTTTACCCTGCCATAAGGCAGTGGGTTACAAAGGCAGAACAAAATGTGGAAAAAGAAAAGGAATACATAATATTGTTTTGTATTTTAAATATTTTATCCAAACTTGAAACAGTAAGGCCTTTTGGTGTTTCCTGAAAGCATGCAAGAAATAAGACCTAGTAAGTAACGCTATTATTTTCTAAAGAGGGCAAGGAAGTGCACTCAGTTTTTTATCTACCCTAATGGCTGTTGATATGAGGAGGTCTCACGGCAGAGCCTGTGGTTTCTAGATAATTAACCGGTGTGTTCCTTAGGGAGATAAAAGAGACCATCACTTAAAGTAACCCAATCTTCACCTCCTCAATCTTTTTAACAAGGTGTCAATTACACTAACCACAAAGCAACTTGAAAGTGGCATCAATTCAAGATAACCTCCGTAACCACAAATTAATGCATCATAGATGGTGTTCTTTTTTTACAGCAATAGATGGTGTGGCCATTTCTGCCCATTACTAGAAATAAGGTTAACAGAGAATTAGTTTTATTACTGGAGAGCCAGCGTGGTATAGTGGTTGTGGTAGACTCTAATCTGAATAACTGGGTTTGATTTCCCCACTCCTCTACATGAGTGGTGGTCTCTTATCTGGTGAACTGCATTTGTTTTCCTGCTCCTACACATGAGGTCTGCTGGGTGACCTTGGACAAGTCACAGTTCTCTCAGAACTCTCTCAGTCCACCTACCTCACAGGGTGTCTGTTGTGGGAAGAGGAAAGGAAGGAGTTCAGGTACAGTTCCTGTGATGCGCAGCCCATTGCCCATTCACCACTTATGGTGAAACTATACCATGTAAATTGGACTCCAGAGCTGACTTCAAGCAAGAGGCTGCCAGCCTACAGCAGTGTGTTCCAGAGACAGCAAAAAGCATAGCCTCATCTCTTTCTATGCACTGCCACCAGCTGGGAACAAGATGCAATCCATCAGCATTGCAAGCACCTCAGGGATTTGCCTTGAGTCTGGGCAGCGGAGGCATGTGTCCAGGCGGCAACAATGGGATATCAAGGGCAGAAGTGCTACCCAACATCAGATGTCCAAAGTGAGATACTGCCCTCCATCTCCAGTCAACTCACAACTCACTTTTTATTTAATTGTATTTACGTTATTTTACAGTTTGCATTTCTCACTGAGACTTAAGGAGAATTGTACAATGTATGTCAATACAGTCAACAGGGTGGGATGTCCAGTGGGATTGCAGAAATGTAAAACAAAGTATAAATATTAACATGACTTGCTATGAGATGTGGAAATTACATAGCAGAATAATACATATAGCATGTAGTACATGCAGTTGTCCACAATCACTTTCAAGTCATTAAATTTTTCTACATCTCTCTGTCTTTCTCTTGCTGTTGCTTATGCTCTCTCTCTCTCTCTCTCTCTCTCTCTCTCTCTCCCCTCAGCAGGAGTGGTGTCACATCCCCAAGCTCTGATGAGCATCTTCTGTCCATTAGCTATCAACATCAGCTGACCATCCCCGGCTACTTGCCAGCCATCTGCCTAATGAACAAAGAAGTGGCTGGGAAGCAAGCATGACATCTCCCCCATCCTTTCACCATATTTAGTCTTTTCCACTTTCCCTTTCTTTCCTCCTCCTTTCTTAATTTCATACTCACCCCACCCCCACCCCCCGCCCCAATCACTGAATAGCCTTTCCTGGAAGCAAGACTTAATCTGAGGTAGGGCTTTTAGGTGATACTGTAGATCTCTTTTAATGTGAAAGCACAGTTCTAGAAGATGCAGAATTATCATTATGAGAATGGCCAAAAGTCTTTTCTGCACTCGTTCTTGACTGATTACATCAGCAGTCTCTCATTGAAGGAAGAGTTCCTGGGTTAGAAATGATGACTCACACGTACACTTGCACTAGCCTGGAACTGGTGAGCACAAGAGAAATCAGAATGAAACAATGTCAACAGAATCTGATGCTTTTTGCACTGGTGCATTTTGGAGTCCGTTCCATGCCCCTCCATCCTGAGTCCTAGGACTTGGAACTAAAAGAAAACGTTTTTTAGGTGACACTTAACTGTAATAACCAGCTCTGGGGTGGGGAACACCAGGAGAGGGCAGGGTTTGAGGAGAGGCAGGACTTCAATGTGGGTGTAAATAATGCCATAGAATCCATCTTCCAAAGCCAGTATTAACTCCAGGTAAACTGAACTGTCACTTGGAGATCAGTTGTAATCCCAGGAAGTCTCCAGTCACTACCTGGAGGCTAGCAAGCAACACTAAACTGTGACTGACATCCTTTATTTGGCAAACCCATACTCTCTATTTGGTCTAAAACTCTGAAATTGCTACACAATTTATCAAAGCTAATTTCAAACAGGTTTGTCTAATAGATTTTTAAAAGTAAAAAATCATTTTCCTCTTTGTCATCACATGTTCGAAAACACTGGGTCCCTAAACATTATGTTTAAAAAATCCAGAGTGAAGCCAGAATTTGACACACTTGGATTTTTTGGGAGAACACAAACTTATTTCATAATCTGTAAAATGAAGTGACTCTGGTTAGCAAAGCACAAACAGCTTCTTTTAGAAACAGAATTCTTATTCTGTTCTAATATTGAAGGGCAGGATTTGTACATGCTCATTGCCTTAAAGCAGAATATTTTAAGAGGGGTTGATGTTTCAGAGTCAAACTAGATGTTAAGGCAGCTACAGATCCAACCCATGGCCATCAACACCATTTTATAGACATTTTGGCCACTTAAAAATGCTGTAAGGGTGTGATCCTGTGGGGGTCTCTTTTGGCACTTTAAAAGGCAGTGTGGGCAGGATTCTTCCACCTGCACTGTGGGCCCAATTAGGATAAGGGCCCAATTGACTTTTTTAAAGTAGGCAAATCTTCTCTTAAATGGTTGTAACATCTATGGTTGTGAGTGAGAGAAGAAAGTTTGGTGAAAGGTTAATGAAAGATGGATACAGGATGTTGCTGTGGATTCATGGTTACATTTTGACCATATTGTAACATAAAATAAAAAGCCTGCCTGGCAAACATGTACTGTTTAAAAGTGGACATTTCACATCTCTCTGTTACAATTAAGACTTACATGTTTTCTATTTAGTACATATTACTAAATGTACCCTATATGTTTATTCCATTAACTCATATTAATAAAGGGTTGATTGAGATGTGATATTCAAGCCCACCTTCTGTCTCCACAAACCTTTTTTAAATTGTTGATTTGAACTTTGATCAGAAGAGCAGTGTTGGCAGGAAACTGTGATGGAAAATCTCTTTGGGGTGGTGTCTAGCCCCGGGAAACCAATTCAATACAGGTTTGTCTAAATAGCATTACATATTAAGCTCAGGACTACCTCCACAGGCCTCTGGGTAGGCTTGTATACCACATCTACCAACAATATGGATGGGTTGGCTTGTCACTTGGACAGATGGAATACTTGTTACTTTGATGTGGTGAGAAGCACAAGAAATGGTTGTCATAGTGTATCTGTACTTTAGAAAACAGAAATTACATGGAAGAACCTGCACAGATATTGTCATATTCCTAGGGCAGATACCATAAGGATGCAAACTAACTAAATATGAAATTTGTATTGTCAAATTTTATGAGAATATGGAGCTGTTATGAATTAGTTATGATGCAAACTAAGCGTTTGCAGTCGATGATCCAGAGCCTACATGAAAGTGAGCTCCACTAAAAAGACCCACGTGTGATTTTGAGTAGACCCTGCTTAGCTGAATAAGTGGAACATTTAATAGTAATTATGTTGGGCCCTGAACTGGATGGTCCAGATTAACCCAATCTCATGAGATGCTGGAAGCTAAGCAGAGTTAATACTTGGATGGGAGACAACCAAGGAAGTCCAGAGTTGGAATACTAAGGCTGACCATAACAACCCACCAACTCTGTTCATCTCTTGCCTTGAAAAACCTACAGGGTTGCCACAAGTTGGCTACAGCTTCTTATCACTTTCCATCAATTAAGTTGGAGCTTATGACATTCTAAGAAACAAAATGTCTGATAGTGTTCCGTTTGGGTTTTAATGTTTGATGATATCTACTGAATGAGCAGTTTAAGGTATATGTTCTATCAGGTAAAATAGAGTTTGAGAATCTTATAATGAAGAAAACTGGATGAAGGCCTCCAGCAACATCAGTTCTTTTAAAAATTAAAATGTGAATAAACAAATTAAAATGTACATTATATGATGGACACAAGACCAGAATACTTCATATCATTTATGTCACCTTATCTGGGAATGCCTATGGTCTAAAAATCCCTTGTTTTCATTATATATGGCAGAAAAAAATCAAATGAATGGCATATGATCCCTACTAAGATAAGGCTGTTTCCGCACGGCCCAAAAACAACGCCCTGGGGGTGGTAAAAACGCTGCCCCCAGGCCACCGTTCGCACAGGCGCCGCTGCTGCAACGCAGCAGCGGCGACCTGACTGCGCTTCCTTCCCCCCAGGGTGGCGTCAGGCCGCCCTAAACAACAACCCTTTAAAGGGTTGTTGTTGGGGGGGAAGCGTCTTCCCGGTGGCGCGGTGCGAACCGCGCCGCCAGGAAGACGCTGTCTCCCTTCTCCGCCCCACTCATGATGTCTCCGTCGTCGCCTGCTGGCCGTGGAAGCCCCGCCCACACTGTCCTCCGACCTCCAGGGGTCGGAGGGCAGCGTGGGCGGGGCTTCCACAGCCAGCAGGCGACGACGGTGACATCGTGAGTGGGGCGGAGAAGGGGGAAGAGGCGGCTCCGTGCAGAGCCGCCTCTCCTGCTGGGGCCTCTGCTTGGCCTGCTCACACGCTTGCGTGCGAACAGGCTTGCGCCCCCACGCCGGCAGAACTCTTGGCGGCGTGGGGGTGCATGGCGGCCGTGCGGAAACGGCCTAAGAGAAATAAGAATTATTTAAAGCATTTTGGAGGTGCCATTGACTTGCTTTTAACGCCTTCATCAACCTTTAACAGACTTGCTTTAAGCACACACACACAAACCATTAATGAGCAAAATATAATAGGATGTTTGATAAGGCCAAATCTCATATTGTTTTTATTGATTTAAAATATATTGAATCACAAAGTGGAGAAATGAGAGATTCTAGGATCACAGCAGACACAATATATGCTTTGTATTAGAAAGACAGAACAAAACTAACAAGTAGATTAAATTAACTAAGGGGCTAATTACACTGCAATGTCAAAAGTAACTGACACGAGTTGACAGCATAGGCGCAACTGAGCATACACAGAGTGCGGCAATAACCACTGGAGCCAGGGAGTTCACTCAAAGAAAGGATGTATTGGCATTGATACAATATATACAGTTTAAACGGACAGAGCCTTCGGCTTAGGTCCTGTCCCCAGCAAGGAACACGCTTAACTGAGTTAGCTTACTTATATACACACTATAATACATTAATTAGCCTATGGCTAGTACAGTCAAAGGTCACATGACTCTTATATATAGCTGATGCAATCATGCTTAGTCATTCCCTTTGGCTGACTGCTAACAGGTGAATGCTGTTAGTCCTTCAGCAGTCCATTAAGGCAATCAAGGGTTTTGCCATGCAGCTGTTATACCTTCAGCTCCTGACACCCCTTCCCAGATGCTTGGCAAAACCTACATCACATTTTTGTTTATCACATTAACAGTTACATTTACACATATATCAATTCAGTGTGTACGGTACATTCCATAACATGGCTGACTTACTTCAGAGATGCATCAGTTATATACCCAACAGCTCTGCGCCTCTTTCATGTTTTTTTATAGAGGTTAATGGCTTGGTCAGGATGTCTGCCTTATTGTCCTGTGAGAAGGTAGGAAGCTTGCCTCTATGAGTCCTGTTTGAATCATTTGTCTGATGTTTTTTGATAAGCGTGCTCCTATATACTTTTGTTCTGTTGGTCTTAATAGATTAGCCTTTAAGAGACTGTATACGCTTTGTGAGTCATTGAATAATATGCTTGGTTTTGGTACCTTGAGACCTAGGTGCTGGCTAATTCAGGCACCCACTGCCATGTCTAAAGCACAACTATTTCACAGCACTGTATTCAGCCTCACAGCTTTGCTTTGTGCTACTAGTTTTTTGCTTAAATGATGCCCATAAAATGGGTACACCTAAGTAAGGTTATCACATACCTGGTGCAAGACATATTGTTCTCTTCATTAAGCAAAACTGCTATCCGCATATCACCTCAGCAATGTTGGTAGTTTGGTCTGGACACAGCAGTAAACCTTTAGACATGGTTGCATTAAGGTATTTCCCGGTACCCTTTTTACCCACAGTCCAGTCTGTTTCAGTTGGTTGTTGGCATGCGTCTACTGAGTGCGTTGACCCAGCATGTGAAATATCTGGTCTGCTAATGGAAATAATATACTGCAAAGACCCGATTACACTTCTGTAGAGACCAGAGTCATCACATTCTTGTTTCCTGTCTAGTTCTTTGTAACCTACTACCATTGGTGTTTGCTTGCTGGAGTGAGTTAACCATTTGTGTTCTCTCCAAGAGCTCTTTTTATTTTACTCTCTTGGTGCAGTAATAAACCCTCAGCAGTTTAATGCAATTCCATACTTAGAGTGGGATTTTTATTTCACCTAGATCACGCACTTTAATGTGTTTTGCCAAAGTCTGAAGCCGCTTTGTTCAGTTCCTTTTCGGTTTCTGTTAGTATTATGATGTCATCGTACACTACTGAGAATGTTTCAGCACCTGAATTTCCCTGTTTTATAGTACAGGAATCCAGTGGCACAACTTTGAAAACCCTCTTTCACCAACAGGTCATCTAAATGGTTTCTCCACATATGTGCTGATTGTTTTAAACCATAAAGAGCACGTTTCAGTAACCAAACCTTATTTGTTTTACACCTGTAACCAGGTGGTGGTCTCATATATATCTCCTCATCCACCTTTGCATTCAGGCGGTACACACATCTAATTGCTTGGAGACATACCCCCTTTGTTCAGCAATAGCCAAACACAACCTGATGGATTCATACCTAGCTGTGGCAGCATAGGTTTCAGTAAAGTCCTCAGGAAAATTTTGTTTGAAACCTCTAGCTACTAATCTGGCTTTAAAAAGCGTTTCTTGCTTAGAAAGCAGGGAGTCTAAATTGCTGTGCAGACGGGACCAACCAGAATGCTTCTCAAACTCAGCACTTCTGGAAAATAGTACCTGACCATTTGGTAACAGGAACCTGAAAGCCTTCATACCCACTTGGACACCCACAAACTGAAGCCTTTGTGAGTGCACCTTTCGTTTTCTTTTCTGTGGAGGCACCAGAACATTGGCATATAAACCAAAAGTATGAAGGTGGACTAACTTAGGTGCCTTACCATACAGCTTCCTATACGGGATATCACTGAGTGCTTCGCTGAATAATCTGTTCATGACATACGTACAGTAAGCCCAGTAAGGATGTATTGGCATTGATACAATATATACAGTTTAAACGGACAGAGCCTTCGGCTTAGGTCCTGTCCCCAGCAAGGAACACGCTTAACTGAGTTAGCTTACTTATATACACTATAATACATTAATTAGCCTATGGCTAATACAGTCAAAGGTCACATGACTCTTATATATAGCTGATGCAATCATGCTTAGTCATTCCCTTTGGCTGACTGCTAACAGGTGAATGCTGTTAGTCCTTCAGCAGTCCATTAAGGCAATCAAGGGTTTTGCCATGCAGCTGTTATACCTTCAGCTCCTGACAGTAACAAATTATATTTGGGTTAAAGGAGAAAAGTGTCTCTCAAATTATAACAGATATATCTTTATTGATTTCTAGAAAAAGGAACTGTGTATTAATGTGACCAAGAGAAATGCCTTGGAATGGTATACTACTACTTTTGTAATTATTATTTTGAAAAAAAAATAACTAACCATATTATTTTGAAAAAAAAATAGCTAACCCAAGACAACTGGTTAGTGAAGTATGCAGAGCATCTTCCAGAAACAAAATCGTTACTGGGATATTCCTGAAGGTTTTAATATAAAGAGATAGGATTTATACTTGCCTGGCCCCTGAGGATTTCAAGAGGTTGTTTAAATAGCCTTAGGCCATGTATGCATGCATTACTTACCCCACGGCTATTTGCTCTGAAGTGAGTTTTTCCCTCCATTTTTATTTACACAGGGATTCTCCTCCAGTGAAGTGTCCCTAGTTGATCCAATCCACCATTTTGCCCACCTGCCACTTCCTCATTGTTTCTGTGCAATCTCCACTTGGGGGAGTTGCTTGCTGTCGTCTCCCCCTTGCCCTCTTTGGTCTAATTTAGTTTGCTAGACTATGTCAATTTCAGAGTGAATTTTTTAAAAAAGTTCTTCTGAGCAGGGAGGAACTGCTGTGGTGTAGGGAGAAGGCAGGGGGGAGTAAGAAAACCTGAAAAAAGCTAAATGCATGGTCATCTCCTCTGCTTTCCCTGCTAAGGGAGAAGAAATGTCACTTTCAAATAATTTGGAAACCGTGGGGATTTTCTGATCTGAAAAAGGGGTGACTGTCGAAGAGGGGAAAATGTGTACATAACCGAGAATCAAACCTGAAGGGAATATAAATTCAATGTGAACGAGACCAGAAGTCCGTAAATGGCTTTATTACTAAGAACAACCTAAGTATAACTACTGTTAACGGTCTTGGAGAGGTATTTATGCATTTCAGCTCATGGACAGGTTCAGTTTGAGAACTGAAAAAATGAGATAATTGATGTAGCAAAAATAATAAAAATTATCCTCAGGTATTTTGTATTTCATGACACTGAAATGACGTGGCACCAAAAGACCATGCACAAATACTTCCATAGTCCATGCACAGGAAACAGAAGAGCAATCAGCATAACATTGATTACATTAGGCAGTTCTCTTTATTCCACAGCGAAGATTAGCTATGAGTCTTAATATGGCATCCATGCCTGATAGTCAAGGCATAACTGTCCAAAGAAGTGAGCACTATGGAGAGGCGCTGCTAAACTATCAACAATACAGGACAGACTTAAGTGCTATCACTACATCTGTTGAAGAAATGTGTCAGAAATAATAATTTCCTATAAAGCTTAGAGGTGTAAACTTTTATTTCAAATGTCATTACTAGTTGCCAAGGCAACCCCTGAGCAAGCTCAGGCGTCTATGTTGTGCTGTGCTATAGAAAATAGCATTAAACATTTAGAATCCCCTTCTAAGTATCAGGAGCAAAGGTGGGTCACTTGATGGTTGGGAAAGGGCATTAAGCCTTGCTCTTCTGAAGGGTTGCACTGGCAAATAAATGTCCTACATCTTGCAAGATTGCTTTGCAATAATGCTGTATTGGTTTCATTGGCAGACCATTGTAATGCACATTTATTTGCAATGTAGGATCCAATTCAATTTAATGGAACTCTCAGGAATCTTCTCTTCTGTATCATCCCAGAACATCCTTTACATCAGGAAAAAACAGGAAGGGAAGCGTGGTTAACAAGTTGAGGGATTGGAGCACCTTCCTTATGAGGAGAGGCTGCAGTGTTTGGGACTCTTTAGTTTGGAGAGGAGACATCTGAGGGGGGATATGATTGAAGTCTATAAAATTATGCATGGGGTAGAAAATGTTGATAGAGAGAATTTTTTTCTCTCTTTCTCACAATACTAGAACCAGGGGGCATACATTGACAATGCTGGGGGAAAGAATTGGGACTAATAAAAGGAAACACTTCTTCACACAACGTGTGATTGGTGTTTGGAATATGCTGCCACAGGAGGTGGTGATAACCACTAACCTGGATAGCTTTAAAAAGGGCTTGGACAGATTTATGGAGGAGAAGTCGATCTATGGCTACCAATCTTGATCCTCCTTGATCTGAGATTGCAAATGCCTTAGCAGACCAGGTGCTCAGGAGCAGCAGCAGCAGAAGGCCATTGCTTTCACATCCTGCATGTGAGCTCCCAAAGGCATCTGGTGGGGCACTGCGATTAGCAGAGTGCTGGACTAGATGGACTCTGGTCTGATCCAGCTGGCTCTTTCTTATGTTTTTAAGTTAAGAAAACAGAGGAGTATTCAAAGATATTCAATTTAAGATTCTGCAAAGACAAGGAAACCCTCAGATGTAGTTCAGGCTATATACTGAGTTTCTGTAGCAATCCAAAATGGCAGTAAGAGGAGGTGAGGGAGGAACAGAGAGGTGGAGGTGGAGGAAGTGTGGAAATGGAGGAAGAGAAGCCAATAGGAGGGAAGAAAGTCAGAGGGGGAGAGAAGCAGAGGCCAGTTGTGGGGGTGGGGGGAGAACCAAAGCTTGATCCAGAGGAAGTGAGGGCTTGGGGGAATGGCATTTCCCCTCGCTTGTGAGTTGCCTCATGTCCACCTATTGTTGTGTCTAATAAAACTTAATTAAATCTGGGAAATCCAGGTTTGAATGCCATGAAAGCTAGTTGGGTCGGTCACCTTGGGCCAGTCACAAACTCTCAACCTAACCTGCCTCACAGGGCTGTTGTGAGGATAAAACAGAGGGGAGAATTTATTTGTTTAGATTTATTTCCCACCCTTTACAACCATCTCAGAATGTCAGCCGCTTAAGGTCCATATTGGGGTGAAAGATGTTACATTTGGCTAACCGGGGCCATCCAGACCAGGGCAAGAGTAGCAAGGGACATATGATAATGAATTAGGATTTTCCTTTGGTTATACAATGAAAGGACAGAAGTTAGATCCACACTCATAGCCTGTACTTGTAATTCTCTGCCACATCAGCCCTAGCCCTCAGCAAAGAAAAAAAATTAAAACTCCATCTCCTTACATCACAAGAATCCAGGGCGGCCTTGTATACAGAAGTTCAGTGTTCAGTTGCTGGGCATAATTATAATCATTATAGAGTAAACACAGAGGAGGTATTGAACTGTTAAGTATATGCTAATTACAACGCACAGTAAAAGGGTAGCTGGATCAACTCTTACCAAAAATAGCCTGGGCCTGTGGCATTCATCTAATTTTTTTAAAAGATAACTTTAAGTAACTGCACACTTTGGAATCAGCTGCAGAATTGAACATTGAGAACTAGGATCAACAAAATCATGTACAATTGATTTCATTTTCTCTAGCAGTCTACAACTGATGCTAATCTGAATATTGGGAAAGTAAAATAGTATTTTGAGAACTTGGGTTAATGTATTAATAGAGAGGATGTATCCAGATGTACCAAAGGAATGATTTTTGCTTGGTGCAGTGCTGACACAGAGGGTTGGATCCTGCCAGTGTTTTCTGAATAATTTTGCCTCATTTTTCTATTCCAGGTGGTTCTTTTATATACAGATCTTTAAGACACCCAGCATAGCGTTTTTGGTGGTTAACAAGTCTCCCTTTTCCATCAATGGCAAAGCTGGTTGGATCTAACCCAGATGTGTATTCTTCTCCCAGATGTGTATTCTTCCAGCACTGAGCACAGGGTAGCTTACTTGAAAAGCATTAAGTGATGATGGGCGAACAGTCAGCAGTGATTTTGTCATTTGTTTCCATAGAGGCAGAGGTGGAGCAAGGGGAAACTGCAGCTGGGGCACATACGCGGCCTGTGCCCTGCTGCAGCGCCACCCGCCCCAGAACATACCCACCACATCCCCTTCATTGCCCGGCCACACCTCCGCTGCAGCTCTGCCCAGGGCGTCACACTCCCCCCCCTCCCCGTGGGTGCAATGCCACTGTTTAGAGGGATGCAAATAGTATTACAGAAAAAAGGAAGGCCATTTACATGTCTGGTCTCTTAAGCTTTCAGCATGTATTCCCTGGGGTTTGATTTTCACTGACGCACGCTCTTCTACCTCTCCAGCACTCACTCTGCTGCAGATCTGAGAAGGCTTGTGGTTCCTGAGAGCTGTTTATGTATTACTTTTCCTGTCACTTCACAGGAAAAGTATGGGAGAACACAATGACTTAAGCTTGCTTAGGGTTTTCTGGCTCCTCCCTGCCTTCCCCTGCCCAGACAACAGTAGCATTTCCCATCCTTCAGATGGTTGATTTAATGTTTAGAACACAGCCAGCAAGAAAAAAAGGAGGGCAGATTTTCCCTTGCCCACCTGTGCCCTTGCAATTCTCCTCAGCCAGTCTTGCAACAGTAGCATCCCAAGATTTTGCTCCCAGCCCCTACACCACCACTTCAATCCCTCAGATGTATAGAAACATGGAGAGGGGGAGGGGCTGGGCTGGGGAGGGGAGGGGGCAGAAAAGGCTGATTGCCTCAGCTGGTGATGTGAGAACAGGAAACTGTGGGAAACTCCACAGTGAGGCAAACAGCTGCAGGGTAAGTAGGGCATGCATAAAAGGCAGAAGGGAAAGGAAGGAAAGGGAAGCCCTATTATAAGTTGAGCACAGTAAGATTTTGCAGCTGATCCATTTTGCAAACTGGAACTAAGGCCATTACCATTGATTATTTGATTCAATGTTTTAATTCAAATCTACAGAGACAAATACTATGGAAAATGCCATTAGCTGACCATGTTACAGAATTTTTGCATTGTAAATCAAGGTGTTTCAGATACACCTGATATGCTTATTAGCTCGTCAGTCTTCACTGGGGTCTTTCAACCAAAGTCACAGTCAATAACCAATTGCTGCTCTGAAAGCCCCTGAAATGAACATTCCTTGTGTGGATTCATAGGGTTTTGGCTTTCAGATCCTTAATGCTCAGCACTTGTTAAATAATCCATTTCTCTACACGTAAGATATTTCAGGAAGAATATTCTAGCCTGCATGCATTGCTAGTCTTTGAGACTTCTGTCTTCATTAGACTGCTCTGTTCTGAAATTTTCTTCTTGTCATCCAGTGCTTAATGTAGGGAATGCAGATCCAGGATGGAAATTGAATTAGCAAAACCTACAATTTGGACACAACTGCGCCAATTCAGTAAGCAGAATTACCAAATAGATTTTACTAGTTACTTAATGGCTTACACATTTGCAAAATGTTTTGCAAAATCTATGCCTCATATTAGTCCCTTCATTCTGTCTTGCTTCCACTAATTCCCTGTTTAAGTGCTAATGATTTAACTACAAGAGAGCAGATATGCGTATCCTGATGCAGAAAACCAGAAGCAGTGGAGAGTGAACTTGAATACTGGAACTGAAACCAGTGCTCCTTAGCTTGGTATTGTTAATCTCCTGGACTCAGGCAGCCAAACTGGCTCATTTCCTTGCATTATCTATCTTCAAATTAATTGGTTTCTGCCATTTGCTTTTCCTATATTAACTGCCCCTTCCTATGAATTCTGCATCTATACAAGAAGTTGCTTATAGGGATGTGAAATTTTTTTTGGGAAAAATGGATTTAGGTATATTGGATGTGAAAATTTCTGGGATTCCCAGATATTCATGAATCCCCAAACCAGGTGTATTTTTTTGGATTCATATTTAAAAAACTGTACATTTTTAGAAAAACCTTTTAAAAGCTGGTATCCTCAAATTCAGTTCTCCAGCTTAGAGCCCACCTGCTTTTATCTACTACACCACACTGGTGTACTATGTCTTTCAAGTGAAACTAGTCAATATGGCAATTCCCGGAAAATGTCATGAATTTTGCCTCTTTTTATACAATAATTACTACTAGTAAACAGCAGCAAGAATATTTACAAATGCCTGAACATATTTTAAAAATATTTCATCAATATTAAAACACAGAAAAGGAAAATAAAAGAGCACCAAACCATTTAAAAATAACACATTAACTAATATTCTAAACACACACACACACATATATAATTTAACAAATAAAATGGATCTTAATTTGCAATAAAATTACTTTTTTCTCCAACATACTTCCATACAGATAACACCAACTTGTATATACTAAATCGGCAATTACTTATAACCTTAACTAGTAACACATGCTTATACATGTTAATATTTACATATGTTTACACATTTTAAAACTAAAACCAGCTGAATCCTTGTAGGGCCATCACAAAACTGTAATTTATCTGTGTCTTTTACAGTATTATACTAAGCAGAGTTGTACTCTTGTGAGTTTGTTGAATTCTCTGGGCTTAGAAGGGTAGAACTGATTCGAATAGTGCTGTCACAACTCAGTCCTAGTGAGGCAGGGAGGGGGAGTGCTCAGACAGCTGACTGACCTTTATGAGGTCATATCTCGAAGATATGTTGGCAAAGGGGCCAATTATGCCAGCATAGGTCGCTAGCACCACTCCACCGCTCTTGGGCACTGGCACAATTGCACAGCATCTGCCTATTGCTGCAACCAAAGTGTAGGCCCCTGCACTGGTGTGGTTGTAAGAGGCTTTGGGGGCATGGCCAGAATTAGTTGGCTCCCTGAGCCCTTTTGGCCTGGGAATGTCCTCTGTCAGAGGCAGAAAGTTACATCCAGAAAAAGCACCCATAGGTGCCAAATGAACTGAAAAAATGAACTGAAAAATGCTTCCTATTGCCACATTAGACCCAGAGAAGGTCAGGGTGCTGACCACAGGCATGACCAATCATCTCCCTCCTCAGGGGTGACCAAGCCCCTCAAAACCCTCCTGCGGGTTACTACCTCCATGAGAACAGGGACTCTCTCTTCCCTTTTCATCTAATCAAAGAGTTGCAGCTTGACAGGGATGCTCTCTATGATCAATCACCTGAGCTCCCCAAACAGGTCAAATTATACAGGAGAGGTTACACTTTAAATCAACTTTAGCACTTTAAATCAACCTGCCTGCTGTCACATCGAAAACATTCATTGATTAATGAGACCACGGGCATGAAAAATGAGAGAGAACATCTGAATGTGCATACGGTTACCCTGGCAGATTAAATAATTAATCATCCCTTAATTAAGAAAGACCAGTGTCCTCCTTCTATAAGTTCTGGATTGGTATCTGACTAAAAATACAGCCACTGATGATAGCAGACCAGGATATGTTGAGAGGCAGGTGGGGGATGGGGAGAAAGGGCAGAAAGAATGTGGCCTGTTGCATTTAATGCAATTCAGTTTGCATCTGTGTATCAAGAGTAATGAGATCTCGAGGGCCCAGAACAGCATTTAGTTGGTAGCTGTAAAATAGCAGGTGATTTTCTGGCCTCGGTTACTTCTGAAGCTCAGTTCTTTGATTGCCATGTAATTTGCACAGTGAAACATGTTTGACAGATAGTCAGGTTACAGATAATTTTCTGTGCTGAGCTCTTTTTAAATGGGGTACCCAAAAGTTCTTCTCATATATTGGAATACAAACTGAGCCACATGTCTGGCCACCAACACAGTGGATGGTGGGAATGTCAGAACAGGAGACATTTCATATCACAGGGGACAGTGCTGTCATAATGCTGGTACTGGTCCCTATCTTTTTCATAGCGGTGGGGGGCAGATCCTTGGCAGGGTAAGTACATAGAATGGCACTGCCACTGAAAATGGTAACCCCATGTCAAGTTCCTGCTCCTCTCATTGTATCGTGTAGTTGTGTCTTTCCCCGCAGCCTTCCATCCTTAGCCAATAATATGGATTGGAGGCAGCACAATACACAATGTACTAACATCAAACCACAACTATCTTTTACTATAATGGGTACTGGAGATGAAGGAGGTAACAATACAGGGTTGCTATTTTAGACAGCAGCCCAGTGACCACACCATGTATTAGTTCCGGGTTCAGAGTTCCTTGCTTATTATTTATCATTTCTAGCCCATCTTTCTATTGCCTGCATAAGGCAGCTTGCAACAAATTGTCATCAAAGGCACAGAACTTCTTGCCCTGCCGGTACCAGTCACAAAGAACAGCAAATGCCTTTCTAACCATTCTGTCAAGAACTATAGGGCTTTGCAAATATACCAGAACAAGAGTGTGGGGAAAGAAAAGGCCTGATTCCTCAAGGAAATAATGCCAGATGGTTAAACTCAGGAGACATGAAAAACCAAAAGGCCCACTGGGATTATCTCAATTGAAGATGATCAAACATCTGCCAGTTTGAGTCACTTTCTGTTCACCAGTGTTAACAGGCAGCCAAGTAACCAACAGTCTGCTTGGCTGTTCACAGCCTGTTTATGTGATAAGAGATAATCTGGGAGTGGGCTGATCTAAAGCTTGAGAACTTTTGCTCTGAAACTGGCAAAATTCTTCAACTGATCAGCTGGAAATCCAATTCTTCTGTTCTGCCATACTGCAAACCTTGGAGACACTAAAAGCATAGCTTCTGTTCCCTCCCAGAACAAAGAGGAGGGAAAATATCTCTTTTGTAACTTCGCTGTGTAGCTATTACTGTGTGGGGTGCTTGAGGGGTAGATAAGAAATGGACTCCCAGCTGACTCCAATCAGTTGTGAGTTGGCTTCTGACCTACAAACTTGAGCTGTTCAGTGCAATTTGAACATGGCTGGTTCACAGTTTGGTCCTAAGTGCAGCCTCATCAAATGCAACCCTAGACTGCACAGGATGGTGGATGGTCTGAGCCATGGGTGAGAAGAATAGGAGTGCCCGCCTCCTTCAGTACTCTGATTTCATTTCTAAGCATTGTTTATATCACTTTTAAGTCTTGTTCACCTTTGTTCCTCTATTACAATATGACCCAGTTTCATAATACCCATAGGCTTTGAAAAAGTGCTATTTATGTGAGCCACCGTTACAAAAAGCAGAGAGATATTTTAGAGCAATATTTTATTAATCACTTAACACTGTTAAATTTTACAGGGCTACCAGCAATAAGATCATCACTGACACACTGAGTAGCTTGAAACCCCTGAAATTGCATAAATCGAATATTGATCTCAAGAATGTTGAGAAAAAGTACGCCAGAACCAACAAACCACAGAATGAGTATAGAGCAGAAAGGGAAGGGAAAGGTTAGGTGAGAAGCTGTTACATTAAAATTCAAATCCATACCACACTGAACACCACATTTACACTTTTAAAAAGAGCAAAAAAGAGGAACGAAACGACTATCAGTAGCGCAGCATGAAGCAATCAAGCTCATCTCTTGTGGGACTGTTGCCATGACACTCAAAAAACTCTTCCTGCAATTGTGGAGTATGAATATTCTGGCTTCTGATTGATAGTCTGTTCCTTCTCTTCATGTAAGCAAGCGTAATGAAAACAATTAAGCAACTATCGCTAATGTCATCCAGCTGTTTCAATGCTGCTATGTAACAATTATTTCTGAACTTCCAAAAAATGAACAAAGTTAAGAGTGCATCAATGATTTTCCCAAGTCTATGTCCAAGGAGGACATACTGGTGACAACTGGCAAAGTCTCCACCCCCATCTTCGGCTGTGCCCCGTGATAAGCCTTCCCTTTCTTCGTTTTTCCACACAGTTTTCTCAAACATCCATGTTCATGTCTTGCTTGCTGGACAGGATCAGAGAAACAATCATTCAGCAAGCCATCCAGACAAACCTCTGAACATGATTTTCGTGATTATATTTCCTCATTGCCCCTCCCATCACCACCTTTAGATTTCAAAGACACACAGAAAAAATGAAGCTTGAGATTTTTGAGTTGAGACTTACTACTTAGGTGTCTCAGGCTGCAACCCTAAGCACACTTACGAAGGACCTGAGATGCCCAGCACATAGGTTTGCCAGATTCCTGCTGGAAGCAGGGGATTCCTCCTGCTCAGCTCAATGGTGGGAGAAAAAAGGGGTTGAACAGGAGGGATGATCAACAGCATCCCAAGTCCTGACATCTCTTCTGATATGACCAGAAGTGATATCAGCATGTTGCCAGCAATGCTCTAGCATTTGGTCAAAACTCTGTGGTTAAACTATAGAGTTTTGGCTGAATGTTAGACTCAGAAATGATGTGAATGTGTCACTAGCGATATCATTACATTGGCATACAAATCCCTTCCCCATGGTGAGTCTCACACCAGTTGCCAGCCTCATGTTGGCAACCCTCCTGGCATGTCAATGAATACTCTTCTCCCCCCTCTTGGAATAAGACTACTACCCATCTTCCCCTCTCCAGTGGAGGCATCTCAGAAAATGGTTTAATTTTAGAAGGAAACTTCAGCCCATCCTGCCCCACAGACTGGGAATCACAGGGTTAAAGTCTGCTGTAGCACACTCCATTGCAACAGCTCTGCCATCCTCCAGGTGCCATAAAATTGAATGGCTTTATTGAAATTAACAGACTTAACAGCCATTATCGATGAAAGAGTCTACAAAATTTAGTGCAGAATGATAAGGCTTTCACAACAGTCTTCCGGCAGTGCCAAAGTTTGCGATTTTAATCTTCTGGCTGCTGTTTTCTATTAAATGTTATTGGGACTTTCCACTGGGACAGCTGCTGTATGTGTCAGATGGATATCTGTCCATAAAAAGGAAAACTGAGGGTTTCTTGTATATTCAGGCTCTCATATATTATAAGAAATTCTAAAGAGAAACACGCAGCAGGGAATGTTCTGTATAGCTTAAGGGGGGCTGGAAGCTACTATCTCTCTTATTTCTCTTAATTCCTCTTTGTGGACATGCCTTAAAAACAATTGGTTAATTGAAAAAAAATTCCCAGCCCTTGCTCAAAAAGAAGGTGGAAGTTTATCTGATTTGTTGTGCACTGAGAAACTACCCTTAAACATGTTCAGTACAATAGGGAGCCTTTCAAGGAAGCTAATTTTTTCTACACAGATAAAACCATATCCCAGCATTGTTCTTTTATGTCAGAATACATCTGGCCACTTTATAGGCAATCCCAGAGTCCATATGTAACTTCAGTCCCAGTGATACTTAATAATCCCTAATTTCTTAATTATATGACACAGAAGTTAATACAATGTTGAGAATGTTTACTAGTTCTCTATTACAAAAACAAGTTTAGCCGATGCTGAAGATTCCCCGTCTGCACACCAGTCAGACTCAGTAACTATACTCTGTTTCACATAAAGATGTTAGTTCAGTCAGTTGAGGTGCAGCAGATGAGAAAATTGTATGCTTTCACATTAGAATATAGTTCCAAACGAATATGAGAATTATCATTCCTTTTTATACACTTCCTTTGTCAAAACCATTATTTTGTGCATTATTGAACATGGTACTTTGACACAAGAACATTTATGCCAAAATGTATTTTTCCTTTCAGACTTTCAAATGGATGGGGGGAGCAGTGCTAGGTAGGCACTAGGACCCAGGTGGAGCATTCTGCAACAAAGAACGTCTGGCATGCTTTGTTCTGTGGCAGAGGAATACACAATCTGCTAACATCTTTATGTGAAACAGAATATAAAAGGTTCTCTTTTAAATCTTCAACCATCAGATCAGATGTTTAATCAATGTTGGCCTCACCCTATTCCCATATATTCATCATGTTGTTTTCTCCTAACTCCCTTGGAATGCACAAACAGGACTCCAGTCAAGTCATATGGATATAACCACCAGAAGGATCTACTGGTAGCAGCTGCATCTATCAGCACATCTGGAACGTTCTCAGATTATTCACCAACCAAATGAATAAGAAAAACATGAGAGTTCGCAAGATCAAAACAGAGCTCTCCAGGAAATTTACATAATACTTTTTAGTTAGCAAAGGAAAGGTAAATTTGGTGAACTTTTGCATTTCAGAGAATACCTCAATAGACCCTCTATCCTAAAAATGTGTTTTTGTGCCTATACCTTTAAGAAATGTCTTTAGCTGAATATTGAGAACTTCAAGAACATTCTCGACACTTCCCATTTCCTAATGTAGCCTGCATAAGAAGGAATAGTCATGTTACATTACAAATATGTGCCAACATGACCCTAATGTTGCTCTTTTTACATAAAAGAAAAGCCACTTCTTGAGGAGGTCCAAGTTGCAGAAGTTTACACATTCCTCCCCTGCTGTCTCTTTCCTCCAAGTTGCCCCATTTTGGTTGCTTTTTAAAAAGTCATGACATCTTGCTTGATGGAAAGGCATCTTTGTTCCATCCCACAGGGGCTCTGCTGCATGCAAAATTTATTGATTTGTTCCACTAATACTCCCCACACACACACACACACTACTACTACTGCTGCTGCTGCTGCTAATTTCCATGAATTGCATCTTTAAAACATTAAAACATCACAGTGTGGGAATTTTACTTCAGGGACCAGAAAATTCCTTCATGTCATTGGAAACTGGCATTAAAATAATGTCTGTCCTGTTCCCTGTGCGTGAATCTCCATTCCCACAACTGTCAATGCGGCAAGTGTTTGGTACTCTTTTAGACAGATGCATTCAAAGCAGCATGAAGAGCTTAGAGAGGTATAGCATTCCAGGAATGAAATGAGTATAAATGAGCTCCTGAATGTCTCTTTTTTACAACAGCACTATTTTGTTACAAGGTAGGCAATTCCCACACCTAGAGCCAAGAAACTAAGATTACTTTGTGATTGTTCAGGCTTTTTCTAAACTTTTAATACAATATGATGTTAGATGCCTGCACCACATGCACATTTGGAGTGATCTGGCAGTAAAAAATGTATCACTACTGTGATCGATTAAAAATCCCATTCTTAATTTTCCTTATTCTTCAAAAACTCACAGTACTTTTCCGTCTGGCTGTCTACCCCTCCCCCCTCACTCTATGTTTTGCAAATATGAAGTGGACTTGTGCTGCAAAGGCTGTCCTATGGCTTGTGTATAGACCCCAAACGCACTTCCGATGCTGTTTACTAGTCTTCCCAGTTTTACTAAGGCTACAGTTTTTGCTGTTTCCAAATGTTCACTGGGCCTGCACTCCTAAACTTTTAATTACAATGAAGATATTAGGGATAGGGTGGGAGATGAAATGTTCTCTATTTTCGATGTAGCAATGTCTAATGTGCAAAGGAACTGAGAAGAAGACCCAGCAGAGGGTGGGCAAGTGGTCAGTTAGAGAGGCCTGAAAAGTTAGTGACCCCTCCATCCTTTTGTGTCGCCTCTTGTCTGTCCTTAGAGTGATACTCTCAGGTCAGAAATTCTGCTTCTTCTCGGAAGTTAGTTGCAGAGACTCTTCCTAGCTAGTAAGATAGCAGCATGCTATCTTTCCCTCTTTCCTATCCTAAATGTACTTATTAATGAACATTTCCCTTTTGCCCTTTTATACAAAATATTAGCCACTTCTCTTTGTAGTAAACTCCAACACTGTCCCCCTGCCCAGACCTATCCTGCTTCAAATACCTGTCCTTACTTAGGGGCTCTGAACCATGGTTTGCATCAATAGTGAATGTAATCCATCAATATGAAGTGGATTTACAAACTCTGATTAAAAGGGGGCTTGGTAAGCATTAAGGCTTAAGTTCACTAGAGAAATAATTCTTAAACACTGGTAAAAACCATTAGAGAAAAGGCAGGAGTTATCATGCTAGAAAGTGGAGGAGCTAAGAGAAATCAAGGAGGGAGAGGAAAAGGGACAGAGAAGGTGAGAGTAGCCACGACACTTAAACTCACTCAGGCTCTTTCCGCACGGGCCAATAACGACGCCCTGGGGACGGCAAAAACGCCGTCCCCAAGGAGCCGTTTGCACAGGCGGTGCTGCCAAATCGCAGCAGCGCCGACCTGGCTCCCTTCCCCCTCCCCCAGGGCGGCCTCAGGCCGCCTCCAAAAACCTCCCTCCTGGAGGGAGGTTTTTTAAATACAGCGCATTCCTGGCGGCGCGGTGCAAATGGCACCGCCGGGAATGCGCTGTTGTCCCCGTCCTTCCCCACTCACCTCGTCACTGTCGTCGCCCTGCTGGCCTCCGAAGGCCCTCCCTCGCTGTCCTCCGACCCCTGGAGGTTGGAGGGCAGCGTGGGCAGGTCTACGGAGGCCAGCAGGGCGACGACGGCGACGAGGTGAGTGGGGAAGGACGGGGAAGAGGCGGGTCAGCTGTGCGACTGCGCTCCGCAGCGCCGTCGTCCCAGACGGTCCCAGCGTCGTCGGGTCGGCATTCATTACGCCGACCCAAGCCCTTCCGCACGGAGGCCTCAGATTAATAATAACGATTGTGCTGTGAAGTCACAATTGTTTTATGGTAACCCTGTAGGGTTTTTCAAGGCAAGAGAAGAGCAGAAGTGGTTTGCCATTGCCTAGCACTGACTAGCAACCCCAGATTTCTTTAGTGTTCTTCCATCAAGTACTAAGCAAGGCTAACCCTTCATAGCTTCCAAGTTCTGATAGTCCTTTTTCACTCTTTTACTTAGATTGCCAATTAGCTTTTTAATGAAAATTGCTATATGTCTTTTAGGTAGATTGTGATCTGATGCCCTTAATCTTTAAATTTATGTTAACAGCAGTCATGGTGCATTGGAATTATGTTGAATTGGAATTATGTTTTTGATAGAGTTTTGAATTTCCCCTTCTACTGACATTTTTGAGGTAAATTTCTCTCAATTTCACTGCCCCAGTTTTACCTCAAATGTGGTTGTCTGTTTGCGAACACCAGAGGGCACTATCATAAACCAATAATACATTTATCTATGGTTGATTAGTTTAATATAAATTAAAGCTTCAATTGATTAACAGTACCATCCTAAGAAACACTTTCCTAGGAGTAAGCTCCACTGTACAGACTTGAGAAGGATTCCAAGTAAACATGCTTAGGATGGCACTGCAAATGAAGGAAACTGAATTGAATAGGTAAGTTTGCAAGTTAAAAGCATACTTATTTGTTTCTCAGGCCATTTTGATTCTGATACATTACTAGAACAGGAAATAAAAATAAAATTTTTAAGACGATCTTTCTTTCTAACATAAAATGATAACCTACAATTTGAAAACAAAGTGAACTATCTTGTATCTTTAGCATCTAAAAATAGATGTTGAGCTTTTGGTAACATGAAAATATACTAAAATTCAATTAATTAACATACAGCTGACCATTGCATTGGGAGGGAACTGTGACTCAGTGGACGAGCACCTGCTTTGCACGCCCTTTCTTCTTTCCCAAAGCACTGAGCTAATATTGGGTTTTCTTTCATTTGTTGCTATAGGAGGTACTTTAAAAGAGCCCATGAGGCAGATACCTTTGTGCCTGCTTAAAGAAGCTGTTTGGAAACAGCTGCCTTCATCATTGGAGGCTTGGGCCCTCCCAATATTTTGTAGAAATCCCCAATGTTTTGTAATTCAACTAGCTTTTAATGGATGTCATTTTGTGGTGGAACCCATTGCCTCTTCTCAAAAGTCCCAAAGTGCCCACAAATTCAACAAAGTTGGAGACTCCTAAATTACAGGGGTTAAGGTGCTGGGAAAGAATTTTCTCTTCTTTAGACCCCATGATATTCCTTCAAGTAAGCTAGTGAAATGTGGACTTGACAATGCTACTATTAGAAATGCTGATAGAGGGATGAATGACAAATGAATGACAAATGAATGACAAAATCGCAGAGGCATCACCCACCCACCAAGGTTCCTTTACAACGCAAGACCTCAACAGGCAGTGAGGAGGGAGGAGCCTGCGGACCACAGCTCACCCACCTGTCTTTCTCCTTCCATCAAACCAGTGTGCCTGGCCCCCACTTGACCATCCTGCCTTGCAGCTGCCCGGCCCCCACTTGCCCTTCCTGCCCTGGTGTGCCCGGCCCCCACTTGACCTTCCTGCCTTGCACCTGCCTGGCCCCCCTTGCCCTTCCTGCCTTGCAGCTGTGGGGGGCCAAGGGAGGGGTGCATGGTCAAATGTGCCCCTCTTGTGACTGAGGCGAGTGGTGACTAGCTCGCAAGTCCCCCCGCCCCCCAATATACTCCCATGGATATGAACTCAGGGGACCAGTGGTCTGATTTATATGCTCCATCAAATACAATCATTTTAATTTATGGAGCTTGTCATATTATACTACCATGTATTAGTTAGACAAACCATACTACTGTAGACAAATACATTCTTTCATACAGAGGGTTAATGTCTGTAGCCTTCTTGATCAGTATTATGGCTGAATCTCACAATAGGTGATTTTAAGCAATCTCTGCATTTATGCTGGACAGCATCCCTTCAAATAACAAAAAGCCCTGCTGGCTACCGGCTGCTCAATGGATGCCTTTTATAGGTACTTGTAGCAGCCACTTTATGGATTTTATTACTTTGGCAATAGTACAATCCATTACTTCAGTCTCCAGGTCACATTTCTTTCTTTCTTTCTTTTTTAAAGCAAAGAAAAGGCTTCCATGCAGTTAGGCATCCTTATGCCTAAAGACAATAAAAATGGGTTTAAACTGAAAGGAATTTACTAGAGTACTGTGTGTTATTATAAACTTTGGGCATAGCACAGATACATTTCAGTACAGTTATTCATTTACTTATTTAGCATGTCAATAAAAAATAATTAAGCACATATTTATTTCTATCGTATTGACCCAGTGAGACTTAAATGTGCTCATCTTTGACTAGTTATCATCAGATCTCTAAAGCTAAGCAGGGTCAGCCCTGGTTAGTATTTGGATGGGAGACAGTCAAAGAATTTAGGATCACTGTGCAGAGAAAGGCAATGGCAAACAACCTCGGTTAGTCTCTTGCTTTGAAAACCCTAGAGTCACTACAAGTCAGAAATTGATTGAGTCTGTATAAATGAAATCAATCACATACATTGAAGTGAACACCTTACACAACTGGATTTTGAAGCAGAAGAATCTCTACTCTGCAATTAAACATGGGGCAAACAAGACTCATGAATTGGTATTCAAGTGGTAAAATCAATCATTACCAAATTGTAGAAAATGTTAGAAAAGTAAGAGTACATCCAAAATATAGTGTCCTAAGGGATCAAATATGCAAAATACACAACACGAGTGTGTCACTGGACTCACAGATAGACCTACAGTGGAAGAAATTGCCTTAAAAACACTTGTTTGCTCAGCACTGTGACTGTACACTGTGAGGGCAGAGAAGGAGCTTCCACTTTCCCTCCTGTATGGTTTTTGCCAGAAGAAATGGTGGAGGTGGTGGGGCTTCCCCTCTACCCTTTCTCTTACTACATGTGTGTTTCCATGCATTGGACATATTGTGTATTTGAGGCCTAAAATACAAATAGATAATGAATGGGAAAATCCATATTAGCGGCATTATACAGATTGCCTCACAATACATAGGGTGTGTGCTCATCATGTTGCAACTGGACTAGGGGTTCCTTGGCTATGCTTATTAGATAGTTTAGAAAGGGTAGCCATTTTAGTCTGTAATGGCAAAAGAAAATAGTGTCTGGTAGCACTTAAGACACTGAGAATATTTATTCCAGCGTAAGATTTCACAAGTAAGAGAATGCTTCATCAGATCGCTCTGAAATGGCATTCATTAGGTTGATGGCACTTATATGCTGCCTGTCTTTTGAAAAGATAAAGACATAATGGATATATGCTTCAATGCACATATCAGGTAGATCTGTGTTTCTTTAATTACTATCTGAAATGCACTGCCATTTCCATGGATTTGGGATAGATATAATTCTTGTCTTTATTAAAGTAGCTGATCAGAGGAATGGGGAGAAGTCTACTTCTATGCAAATTGCCACTATCTCAACTAACAGGACTTCATCAATCACTATGTACACACATACACACACAAAACATTTATTAGGTTACCAATATTCATGAATTGTAACAACAGCTACAAACATTATGAAGCCAGTCAGCCACCCCAGTGTAGGTTTACTTCCTGGTTCATGTGATGGTGTTGGCTCGTAATGACAATTTTACAGGATGAATTTGCAACTTCCCCTTTGAATATTTCCATCTTGAATGGTCAAATACAACTGTAGGTAACCATTCAAAGCATTATGTGAGACAATCATGTCTATAGTTATACTGCGGCCATTTCAGATGTCCAAAAACAGATTATGGTGATAGGCACACAGAAACCATCATATGGCAAGGAGGCATTAGTGAATTTTCACCAATGCCATGTTTGTTCTTTATTTACCCTATTTCATTCTGTGGCAGGCTGCAACTTGCCAAGGCCAATGCCCAGCTAGCTGTGCCTAGAATTGTAATACATGGCTGAGCTCAGATAAGGAACAGCGAGGCAGATCTCCCAGGACAGTGCCTGACTCTTTATTTTTTACTCAGTCTGTATAAAATCCTTGTGTGTACTCACACCTCACAGAATAGAGGAGATTGGGGTGGGGCTTAAGTTTTCAGCAGAATGCTACCACCATGACATCACTCCTTTCACAAACTGGAAGTTTCAGCATCAAGCCAGGGTAATGCTCCAGCATCTACCCCAAACTCTACGGTTTACGCCAGAAGTTATTGCCTTCATCATTTCCCTGGCATCACTGCCCAGTGAGCAAAGCCAACAGGGAACAGGAGATCGCCCATTTAAGAATCTAGAGATCTTTCACTATTACAATTGATCTCCAGATGACCAAGATCAGTTCCTCTGGAAAAAATGGCAACTTTGGAGGATAGACTCTATGGCACTATACCCTGCTGTAGTTCCTCCCCTCCCAAACTCCACACTTCCCCAGTCTCTGTCCCTTCCCGCAAATATCCAAGTATTACCCAGCCCAGAGCTGGCAGCTCCAAGGAGACCTGATCTCCCTACTTCCTTAGTCAGATTCTGCTGACGGGTAAAAATTTGCTGAAATTTGTGGAAGTCTGAAAATAAACATGCATTTCTCGAGGTGTATTCAGCATACCCGACTGAGTCTGGACCATGTCTGTAAGTGATTGCCAGCACCCTGTCTAGGGGCAGGAGCACTACCCCCAAGCTATCGGACCAGTGGAGCCTCCTAAGCAGATGAATGACATACTCCTGGTGTCTTTCTGCATTCATTCAACTGAATGCCGACAACGTCAACTGGACATTTAATCTTGTGAGGCTCAACATTCTATCTGGAAGTTTGCTGCATTGATACGTAAGTGCCTGTAGCTGCCGAAAACATATAGAATTTTTCTTCTACTTGCAAAATCTGAGCTGTGCACTTTAGACAAAATATCTGTTCTTTAATTATATTACACAGCACTAAATAATCAGGTTTGGTAACAAATGTAATTAAGGAAAATTGCTTCTTACCAACCAAACCAGGCTTGTAATTAAACTGTCACACAGATGCGTGACCGTGGTCAGGAACTGAACTTTGAGGAAACCGTGGAGCAAGTGTCCATGCAAAAACTGTATGAAGCATACCAGTTGTCTAACACATAGAAAATGTGTACTTCAGTAGAAATCCAGCAGAACCCCAGTCAAAAGTGAAGCTGAAGACAGAATTGGTATATTGCAGTGGCTAAGATGATGGAGGAAGTCCAAGGATCTTTCTCCCTTACATTAACTAGAAGTCTTCAGAAAGCCAGTGCTCTCTGCAAGGGGTCTGAATTGTCCTGTTGCAACTGAACCTCATCAAAAGGCCTCAGGGTTTCCAGGATGGCTGCAAGATGGGGCTGGAAACATTCTGAGAGCTCTTATGCGTCTAAGAGGCTGTAGGATAACAAAATGCATTTGCTGCCTAGCTAGTATGGTCTCATTGGGGCCTCTGAAATCAAGAAAGGAAGGAAATGGCTGTCCATTCTTCACAACCCCCTCCCACAATCCTTGTTTTTGCTGACAATAAGATAAATAGCAGTTCAAAAATACAGGCAACTAAGGCGATGAGAGAAAACATGAAAAGTTGTAGGGATGGTGAGTGTGGCACCTTGTAGAGATGTTGACAAATAATGAATTGTTAATTTGGGAGCTGCAGGAGGAACAACGGGGAGCCAAACATCCAGAGATGTGTATCAGAGTGTGACAAGCCAAGAAGGGAAGACATCACTGCATTATACCCATGTCAGAAGGGATCTTATTTCTGAATGTTAGTAATTCCCCCCTCCAAAGATAATCTTCATTATTATTGAAAATGAACAAAACAAATATGGAATCCAGCCATAAGACACGTAAGAATGAATTCTATCCTGGATCCAGCTATTGCAGAACATGATGAAAGTGACTATTTCTAGCAGATAAATTTGGTACTTCATAACTGTTGTTTAAGTGTCTTTGTTTTCCAAATGGTACAACCACCCTTGGCTTTTCGAGGGAAAGCTTTTGGACCTCAGGGTTACTCCCTGCCCAACCCTCATGAATCAAAATAGTCAGCATTTATGTAGAACTTTGTGGTTTTTCAAAGACCTTAACAAACATGATTGTTACAATACCTCTACAAGGTAGGTTGGCTCTGTACTCCCCATACTGCAGATGGGGACAGCAGAAGTGAAACTGAGAGACACGTGGCTTCTTTAAGGGACACCTGGGGAGTATATAACAGAGGTAACATAATACCTGGTGGCTCCCTGAGTTGCAGCTCAGTAACTTATAGGAAGGCTGAAAGGTCTATTAAGCTCATATATGTTAAAGAGTATTGAATACTATGAAAAGATTCTGATACGACTAGTAAGTATTTTGCAATAGAAGAAGGCTTTGTCCATTAAAGCACTTAGGAATAGACTTCAACAATGCAAAACTATGCAGCAAAAGCCACAGAATATACAACAACGCATGGCATCAACAGATCTTTGGCTTCCCAGAACAGCAAATTTGTAGTCAACTTGAATGTGCTGGCATTTGTATTCCCTTTCAAGAGATTCCAGTGCGCCAGCCCATTAGGAATGGACACACATCAGGGGAGAGCCACATACAAGCCCATAAATTTGTACCTGACCTTCCTGAGTTTTCCACATCACTGCCAAGTTTACTTTCCAACAAAGGCCAGCCAAATATTTTATCAAGAAGTTCACACAAATAGGTCATTAGCTCCCCCTGCCCAGCATTTAGTTATTAGAGATATATTACCTTTGGCAACAGAGGTTCCATTTAACTAATATGGCTAATCAACACTTATAAAAAGCAATTTCCTTGCAACTGTTTATCATGCAGAATGATAAGGAAAGATTCTTCCTATTGCTAGGAGTATTAATGAAATAGTTTGTTGTAACTTTATCTGTATGCCCATATAGATACAACACAGCCACAAAAAATAATCAGTTGGTGGGGAATTTCTCTTGAATTCAGGGACAAGGATAAAATGTCACATAAAGAGTAACATGGGATTTTGCTAATCTTAAGAGCCTATAAATAAACAGATAATACTAATAAGATCCAGTAATTGACAGCCGCTCCATCCAAGGTTTAATGGCTCTATCAAAACATTACACGCTATTTTTATTGAGTTCCTCAACTCAGCTCTGTGTACACAAAACACTAAAAATTCATTATCTATGGAATGCAGTGTTGAGTGCATTTAATGATAATTAATCTCTGTTTACATTCTGGGAGCTTTTGTGGAGAGAAGAAAAGTCCATTTGGAAATTCTTTTAGTCCTTTGAGGTAGTCCAGAAGGAAAACACTACCTTTGAAAAGCAAATTACAACCTCCACCCACAAACCTTCCATGCTTCTAAAAAAAAAAGGGGGGGGGGATAAAGAGAGAAAAGCCAGAAGAGCTCTGTTTGCAAGCTTTTAAGTCACATGCTCATTGCAAAGTCAGAAGCAAGCTTTTGAAAAGCTACAAACAAAATCTTTCAGCCGTCACTGAAATTCACCTGCCAGCATAGTTTGCTAGTGGCAGAGCACTGAGAATTAAAAGAAATTGCACATGGCCAAGAGATTATAAAACAAATAAAAAATGGCAGAATTTTAAAAAGTAAGAAGGAAGCCAATTACCACTGATGTGAGGTGTCATTCTTTTAACTGTATCTATTCTGCCAAGCCCAGGGGCTGGTGTGGCAAGTTATAACATTATTGTAGGTATTCATGTATAAATAGATACCTGCTGCTGGCATCACATGTTCTTAGTGGTGATTAACAGTATCGAGGAAGCAAATGAGGAGAGACACACCGCATTTTATAAGTGCACGGGGGCACTGAACCAAGATGTGGTAAATTCACAGGGTCTGCCAAAGAAATTCCTAGGAATGTCATCCTTAATGTGCTTAATGGCACACATTGACAAGAGGGAAAGGGAGGGCCTCAATAAGCTCTAAGAAGAGTGCATAGATCACAAGGGCCACCTCTGAGAGATGCTACCGAAAGCTCTTTGGAGGGACTCTAGCAGGCTTCTGATCCTCAGATGTTTAGAATGCAATAACATGGAACTGATTCTTTCAACAAATACATTTTTGTTTATTCATTTGCAAACTTTATTTGCAATTTTTATGCTTTTTCTGTCTGAATCATCCTGTAAAGAAGCAGGCCTCTATTATTTTAACACCAGTGCAGTGTAACTGTTTAAGCAGTGGTGGGATTTCAGCTGGTTTGCACCGGTTAGGAAAAACCGGTAGCGAATTTTTCGGTTTGCCGAACCAATTGAATCCCACCACCCCGGGGGAGGGGGAGCAAGGGGGCTTTCAGAGCCCCTGAGCAGCCACATGCCTTGCCACCAGGCTGCTCTGAGACGCTAAAAGCCCTGTCACCCCCTCTCCCAGGGAAGGGAGCAGCCAGCGTGAGCAGGCCTCCTCCAAAGGCTGTGCTGCTGGCCCAGAGGCATGCGGCCAGAGATCCAACACTGCGGCCAGCCAGTCCCCTGTGGGGGCCTCTGGTGGCTGCCACCCACCCAGACCTCCTGGCCAATGCGGGAGAAAGGCCCCCGAGCTGCGCAGCTGGCCCCAAGGCATGTGGCCCGCTCTGAGGCTGGCTGGCTGCCTCCTGCAGCCGTTGGTGAAAGAAGCCCGGCCTCTTTAGCAGCCGGGCAGCTGGCCCAGTGGCACACAGGCCAAGCCACAGCCACCATCTTCCCTTATCTCCACCCGGCGGCCCAACATTGAAAAGGTGGGGAAGTGGAGGAAAAGGCCCCGGTTGGGCCAGCCATGTTCCTCCACAGCAGCCAGGTAAGTGGGCGGCAGGGGACACAAGATCAGGAGGGCGAACCGGTTGATAAGCCAGTTGATATTAATTATAGCATCCCACCACTGGGTTCAAGTGCTTTTCTTGGACCAGACAGCCTGACTTCAAATCACTAATTGGGTTAGGAAGTTCACTGGCAACCAGTCATTTGGTTTCTAAGCATCCTACTTTGCAGGATGGTTGTTAAGAAAAATGGATGCATCACATCCATGCATGCCACCCTGGGTTTATTGGTGGTAGAAGGGTAGGAAATATGTGCAATTAACACATTTCACTGAAGAAGAACTGAAACTAAGAGATAACAGGCAAAATGCCAGCACATGAGTTCCAGAATTTGAACCCAAACCTGAATTAAACGGTCTTTCCACTAGATAAATTTTACTAGTTCCTTGTGTTAACAGCATTTTCCATGACATTCCTTTTGCTTGCTAATAAACAGTAATAACATGAAGCAGAGGAGAACGATTAATCCGCTTTTGGTCCCCCTTGAGAAGGAAGGTGGAATATACATGAAGTAATTAAATGAAATAATGGAAAAAAATTAGTAGGAACTCTAGCTCATTTGGTGGGGGGCTCTTTCCTTGCACTGTTTTGAAACAGCTACAAAACATCAGGGCTAAGAGGCCGGATACTACAGTCGATCTGACTAGGAGTGTGACAAATTTGACTATTTCCTTTTAACCCTAGAATTGGATTTTGCAGAGCAAATCCTTGTTGTGCAAAGCACCCTGTCATGATTTGTAAACAGCTGAACTGCACAGCACCTTCCCCATCAGAAGGCCCATAACTCTTTCTAAGCAGGATGCAGATGTGAATCACCGTTGTGCATTCCCTGGACATTACCAATGGAAACCTGCTAATTTCCATAACAGATTGCACCCATGGTCATGCTTCCCTTCATAGAGATCCAATAGTAATTTCTCAATCCTGCTCCCTCTTTGAAACACTTATTTGCAAAAACAGATTATGCAGTTTGTCTGTCAAAAGCAAAAGATCTGCAGATAATTACAGCATCCCTATTCCTGGCATTCATTGCATTCTTGTGGGAAGATGTGTTGCTGATATATAAGGGTATCCTTGTCTGTTGGGAGGGGGACGCTTTGCTGCCGACTTATATCTCATACACTCTTCCCCTCTCCCTGGTAATGCTTGATGAAAGATGCATGCAAGGTGACATTATTATATTCACCTCCCTGCTACTGATTAGTGTTTGCAGGTATGGGAAAACACTGAAGGCAACAGATAACATCCTTGCATGTTTCTTTCACTACACATTATTGGGGAGATGTAGGCTGGCTGTCAACAGCCACACATTCCTTGCCATGTATAGTGAGATCTAGTGGGTCCAATGAGTGATGGAACTACAGAAGCTCTTTAAAAGAACCATAAAACAGTAGCCCACAGAAGGATATATTCCAGCTATATTTATTTGCATCTTAAGGCTGAAAATCCCAATGCTGAAGTTTTGTAGCCTTACCCTGGCAGCTTGTCAGTTATAATTGCACTTATCTGCAAACCTTAAAGAAAGAGGTATCCGTGTGCTGAGGAACCATCTCTTTAACACCCTGAATTCCTACAAGGCCACCCATCTCACCACCATCTCATGCATATTTATGTGGCCATTATGAAAATTCTAAAGTGAAAACACATTAAGACCTCATGATTTAATGTACTTAAAGTCTACCACATGTTACAATGTAATTACTGCTTGATGTCTGAATGATTCACCTCAGCAGACAGCTTCATAACTGTGACCAGGTTATTAAGAAATGACAGCATGGGAGATGTGCGAATCAGCTACTGCATGCCACTGACCAAACAAATAGTCCATTAATTAATGAAAATATCAGAAATACTGTGTTTTCCCGAAAATAAGACAGTAACTTATGTCTTATTTTCAGGGGATGTCTTATTTTTCCGCTCCACAGCTACATGCTCTGGTGTTCTGTTCGACGGGCATGCTTCCAAACATCTTACTTTTGGGGGATGCTTTATATTTAACACTTCAGCAAAACCTCTACTATGTCTTATTTTCAGAGGATGTCTTATTTTCGGGAAAACAGGGTATGGGCCTTGTCCCCCAGGCACTCAAGGAAGCAGTCTTATTTCTCCCTGTGTCATTCCTGCTCAGAGCCCCCTCCCCCAGGCACCATCCAGCTGGCCACTCGTGGACTGACTTTCTGTCTGTACCCATATACTCTCACCCCAGTTTTATAAAATCCTATGTGAGTGGGAGAGGAGTGGGGTACAATCTCAGGGACAAGCATGATATAATATGGTCCGTATGGCTTCAGTTGAAAGCTCAGCAAAATAACTCAGTTTTACAGGTTCTGTGGAATTGTTTAATATCCCTCAGAGCCCTAATATCCACTGGTGATAAATTCCACCAAGTAGGAGCCATGGCCAAAAACGCCCTGCCTCAAGTGGAAGTCAGCTGAATGCCCTTGGGGCCGAAGATCACCAGAAGATTGCTATCGGAGGACCGAAGAGTCCTCTGTGGGTATGGGGAGTCCTCTGTGGGTATGGGGAGATGCAGGCCCCAGACTGCTCAAGGCCTTAAAGGCTAACACCAAAACCTTGAAAACATTCTGGAATTCAACTGGTAACCAGTGCAGCTGATAGAGTACAGGTCTTATACGCTCCCTCACTGGAGTCTTGGTGAGCACTCTTGCTGCTGTATTCTGGACCAGTTGAAGTTTCTGGAGCAGTCTCAAGGGCAGGCCAGCATAGAACATAGTAATCTAATCTGGAAGAGACTGTAGTATGGATGGCAAGGTTCATGCAGGACAGATATAGGGCATAGGAGGTTAAGAGCAGGTGCACTCTGATCTGGAGGAACCGGGTTTGATTCCCAGCTCTGCCGCTTGAGTTGTGGAGGCTTATCTGGGGAATTCAGAGTAGCCTGTGCACTAATCACACACGCCAGCTGGGTGACCTTGGGCTAGTCACAGCTTTTCGGAGTTCTCTCAGCCCCACCCACCTCACAGGGTGTTTGTTATGAGGGGGGAAAGGCAAGGAGATTGTAAGCCCTTTTGAGTCTCCTATAGGAGAGAAAGGGGGGATATAAATCCAAACTCTTCTTCTTAATTCTTTCTTTCTTTCTTTCTTTCTTTCTTTCTTTCTTTCTTTCTTTCTTTCTTTCTTTCTATTTGATAGACTGCTTTACCCCCAAAGGACTCATTTTGTGTTTGCTTTTGCCTAATCAGAGGTTCCCTTAAAGGAACTTTTGATACAGAGATGTCAGCCAAATGTATAATTCTTGTTTCAGAATATGAACCTGGGTGACTTGCAATTACAGCTGCAAGCTCTGGATTGGGAAATTCCTAGAGATAGAGTGGAGTCTGGGTTGGGGAGGGGCCTCAGAGAGGTATAATCTTCTGGATTTCACTGATTTCAGTAGTCTAGAGGTCTGTTGTAATTCTGGGAGAACTTCAGCTAACCACCTGGAGGTTGGCACCCCTAGTTAGAAATAATGCATATTTGCTAACTACCCAGACTGTATGAATAGCAAATGTCTTCTCTGAAATGCAACAAACGGTCTAGTGATCATTCCTTTATGGATGACACAGAACAACTGAAATGAGGCCCAAAGCTGTAAACCAGCAGACCAGCAAATCAAGCACAACTGCAAGCAACTCTAGTACAGCTAGATGGGCATGCTGTGAAGGTGGGCAATTTTCAAATGCACTCCCTACTATTCAATTGCTCAATCTGAAGAAGCCTTTGAAATAATTCTGTATCTAAGGGTAGGAAGGAATTTTTTAATGCAATAAAGAAAACTTGCCCCAGGATTTCCTTTGAGGTACCTGGGCTTTCATTCAGATCTCTGGAAAAGCAAGCGTTGGCTCTTGCCATCTGCCAAGTACTTTGGAGAGTACACAAATCAGTTTAAAAATATACATTATACTTAAGCTCCATATGGCTCCATGGAAACCAATGCCAGCCCTCCATTCTCCTCCCTTAATTCTCCTTCCCTTTATTTGTATAAACGTAACGTGGCAGCCAAATTTAACATACAACCAGTATTGTTTAGCACTTGCCTGAAATGTTTGAAGTGCCCCACAAACAGTTTTGTGCGGAACTCCCAAACAATCTCTTCTGCCCTGTCAGCATTTCTTTCTTTCTTTCTTTTTTGCATTCAACTTACACTGTGGCTTATAACGACCCCATGGGGTTTTGAAGGCAAGGAGGTTTTGAGGTGGTTTGCCATTGCCTCCCTCTTTGTAAAGACTCTGTACTTGCTTGTTGGTCTCCCACCCAAATACTGACCAGGGCTGACCCTGTTTAGTTTCTGTGATCTGATGAGATTGGGCTAGCCTGGACTGGCACAAATGCTATGTAGTTGTATCAGTGACCTGTGAACAATGTATTAGGAAACAACTGTCCATAAAATATTAGAAGCAGAGGGCACAAAATGTAAATTAACAAGCAAAGTCATTGCAATGCACAAAAGGAAACATTTTGCCATAGTGTATTGTTATTCTTATCTTTTAGAACTGACAGGATGTGATATAATCAGGCGTTTATCATTCTTCCTGGCTGTCCACAACTGTTACTATTACACTGGCATTTTGAAGATGCTTTGCTGAGGTTACCAGAAGCAACACAGAGGGACAAGCTGTTAAATGAAGCTTTAAAGATAAGACAACCATGAAGATGTTCTTAAGAAAGTACCTTCCTATGAAAAGAAAGCACTAGAGATCACTTTGAATAATGCCGGGTAGACTCTCGTTTTTCATGTCTTGTACAATAAAGTTGCCTTTTCTAGCATTTCTTCAAGAGTTGTTCCTTCTGTTTTGGTTCTGCTTTTTATGCAATTTTCCCTTGTTGGTCTTATTTCCCAGAGACATACCTTAAATCATCTAAAGAGCCATGTCACTAGTTCTGTACACTCAAAGGTGTCTTGAATTGTGTTTCTCAAACAGCAGGTCAAAATCAGAAAATACTCTAAAAGATCACGGAATTATTCTCCAGTGTGTATTCTATTGATAAAAAGCAACCGGGGAGTCCCAAATCAGCATAGGTGCCACATGTTCCTGGTCCTGTTTCTCTAGCTTCAAATCACTCCAGCTGTTATTTGCCCCAACAGTAGCTGGGGAATTTGGGATTGCCAACCGCCAGGTGGGGCCTAAAGATCCCCTGGCATTACAACTGATCTCCAGACATCAGTTCCTCAGAAGAAAGTGGCTACATTGGAGGGTGGATTCTACAGCAGTATACCTCACTGAGGTTCTTCCCTTCCCAAACTCTGCCCAGCTTACTAGCCTCCATCTCCAAATATCCATGAATATCCCAGCTCAAAGATGACAACCTTAGCCAGGCATCTGAGATTGGGAATACAGTATCTGAAAACAGTTCATACCCTCTCCTTGCTGCACTGTATCACAATGAGGAGACTACTGCTGCTATTCAAAAAAATGAAAATGAGTTGGACAGGAGACCTATTCGAGGATCTTCCCTGTCTGGGTTTGCTCTTGAGGATTCCCTCTCCCCTGCTGCCTCTGACTTTTGACAGTGCACCCTGCCAAAAACAAAACTAGAGGTATATTTTTAAAAAGGCAGTGGACCCATTGCCACTCTTGGGGTTTTAGCAGATGCCCAATTATGCCTTCCACTGGATTGAAGTTTTAAAACCCACTCCTGATGAGGCCAACGTGTCCATGTTTTGTATGCGATTTTCAAAGAGAAAAATGATTGCAAAACACCCACTGAATAAACACACAAGCTCTGAGACGTGCCTAAAGCATGCCATCCAATTCGGGTGCCAGCCTTGGTCTGATGCCACACAATTGTTCCTTGAGATTTCAGATTCTAATTAATAATTCTGGGTGTGCCGGGAAGGCTGTGAGCTGAAGAAAGATTATCAAGATATCAATACAGTTGTGGTAGAACTGAACTTCCTCCAGCCACATATCCTCAGGCTTGCCCACTTCTGTGCACTTCACTTTTCGTGTGGCTCATATTTATTGAATGGTGCCCAAATCCCAATATTATACATACAGCTATCAGTAATTCTGATGTTAAGTGAACGGCAAATCAGAATTGTGCTAATTTGCCTCAGGCAGCCATTTCAAAGAAATGGACAAATGAACACACCATAGACACTGAACGAGCACACATTGATGCTATTACAATTTGAGCACGGCAAACAGAGTAGCCTGGCAATTTTTAACACATACAGCTAGGATTGGGGGTGGGGGAGGGAGAGAGGGAGAGAGAGAGGAATTAACCTCTTAAAATCCAATCATGAGGAAGAACTGCTCACCCTCCAACATAGTAAGAGTCGGTTCCTGAGACTAAATTACTAAACAGAGTTCAGCTTTATTAAAAATGCCCCTGGTAAGACTGCCAGTTAATGATAAGTGAAAAGAACAAACCGGTGGAATTTTTTTTTTTAAAGGCAACATTTATTCCAGGCTCATGCACTGATATATCAATTATTAAAATCAAAGGATGGCGCTTATGTGCTTTTTAAAACAATTTTTAAAGAAACACAAAGGAAAAGGTAGAACATACATTCATAGCTACTTTGAAAGAAGCAATTAATGCTCTATAATTGCCTTTCATTTGTATAAGAGTTTTTTCCTGAGTGAATCACTCACTCATGAAAACCCCCCAAATAATTTATTAAATTATTATTAATGGTTGCATGCCTATATGAATAGCTGCAGGGTTTTTTTAAACTGCTTTTCAAATGCAGCTGCAACTACTATGATTAGCATTTATTTAATGCCAACTGTGCTGATCAAGCAGGTTCTGAATGTAATAGCAATCCAGTGTGTGCTGTATTGGGAAGGTCATCAATTTGCACCAGGCTCAGCTCTAGCATCTGTACAAAGTACACCTGAGCAGGTGCAGAGTTCATTTCTGTCACCATTAAGTAATAAGTGATAGTCACACCAAGTTTGTCTGTCTGTCTGTCTGTCTCTGTCTCTGTCTCTGTCTCTGTCTCTGTCTCTGTCTGTCTGTCTGTCTGTCTGTCTGTCTGTCTGTCTGTCTGTCTGTCTCTCTCTCTCTCTCTCTCTCTCTCTGTGTCTCTCTCTCTGTGGGGTGATTCCAGACGGATTGTAACTCCAATGTTTCTTTTTTCCTAGAATTAGGTACTATATACCAGGTGGAAAACGAAATGGAAGTATTACTGCTCATGCTCCCATCAGCGGCCTTCAACTTTTCTGGACTTCCCCTTAACCCCAAGCTGCAGTCCTGCCTTTCATTTTTAATTTTGGACACACAATGATGCCTTATACTGAATCCATCAAACTCAGTATTGTCTACTCAGACTGAGAGCAGCTCTTCAGGGTCTCTGGCAGAGGTCTTTCATCACCAACTACTTCATCCTTTAAACTGGG
Source organism: Sphaerodactylus townsendi (assembly GCF_021028975.2). Taxonomy (NCBI): domain Eukaryota; kingdom Metazoa; phylum Chordata; class Lepidosauria; order Squamata; family Sphaerodactylidae; genus Sphaerodactylus; species Sphaerodactylus townsendi. The sequence continues at coordinate 90,874,916 of NC_059430.1, read as the reverse complement.
AATGCCATGCAAATACTCTACTGCTGAGCCACAGCCCCTCCCAATCTTATACATTAACTTGAGGGCACTGCTCTCTCTCTTCTACTTTCCCCACTCATCTTTCTCATTGCCTCCTTCTCCTCCATTTTTGGCACCTACTTTAGATACGGTCACAGTGACACAGCTATAGATTTTTATGGGGTGGGTTTGGGGGCATGGCCACGCCCCCACCCACTTCTGGGGTGTGTGGCCATGCCTCCCCAAGCTCCGCTCCGCCTCAGTGCTCTGTCTCCCCTGCCCCGACCCCCCACCAACTGGGAGCCCAGCCAGCAACCGGCAGTCCTGTCTTCCCTCCCTTCCGGAGCTTCGGACATGTAATGGGGGTGGGGGTGGGGTTTGAACCTGTGAACCCTTACCTACGTCCTTGTACGGTCACAACACATTTAAGGGCTGCAACATTCCAGCTGAAACCCAAAGCATAAAACCCATATATTGGAGGAGTCTTGTGTCAGGGATTGAGGAACACCACGGTAGGCGAAGACTTTCTAAGGACAACTGCGCATCAGGAGAAGTGAAGGCTGGGTGACTCAGAAAATACTTTGCTAATCAACTACCACATGCTTTGGGCTTTGGACACAAGTTCTTCTTTGCAAGCTGAATGCTATTATGGCCCCACATGCTGACACAACCAGAAAAAATGCTGCTCCATGCTACCCAAGAGAAAGTTGGTTTAGGGGAGAGCTACCATGTGTGTCTAAGCAGTAATGTGTGTCTGAGTCATTACGAGGGTCAGGGAGCAGAGAAATGGCAATATATGGCAGTTTCTGAGGCAGGTTTTCCTACCTCCAGTTGGATCCACATTTGATAGGAGCTACTGAAAGCTAAGCTTCTCCCAATAGGCAATAGCCCCACCCTGAGTTCTGTTTCATAGACACACTGAAAAGTGACAAAGAGACAGATCGTAGAAATTCCTTTTACACACACACGCACGGTAAATGCAATCAACTCAGCAGAAAAACACGCATGGCTCTAGATTCAAGTCTCAACTTCTGACATAATAAATTCATTTGATGATCTTGGGTCAGTCATTTTTTAGCATGTGTGAAAACAGAAAATAAGCAGCTGCCTATCACACAGTATCACCAACACAATAACGAGTTTGAAATATTTTCCAAATTCCTAGGGCTATACACAACACTGTCAGCTGATAGCATTTTCACACGGTTCACTGCTGCTCAACATTGTGCTGGTCATGCCAGCATAACTCTTGAACCATCACTACCTTCACCTTTTTCGCAATAAAATGCCAAGAGGAGTCCCCAAATTTCTCTCTGCTTTTGCCTCTCAGTAATTGACTTGTTTCTTGTTCTAAAACCCAAGACTCACTGCCTAGAGAAGTGGTGATTAGTTTGTGAACACAGAACCTAAACGCGCGCTGAAGCATGCCCTCTTCTACCTTCTTGCCAGCTGCCAGAGCTATCCTGTCTGACACACACAGAATACTCCTTTCCACTGCCGGCAGAGGTAAACAAAAGCGGTGAGGATTTCTTGCCTAATTGCAACATGAAAAAGGTCATTCCACTCCTGGAAACCCCTGATGTGCAGGTAATTATCCTGGCTGAACTGCTCCCTTGCCTCCGTCCTCTCCCACACCACACCCCCCCCCCCAACACAATGAGACGCTTTCAGAAATTCACATCAAATCCTTTACAAAGAATCCCCTCTGAAGCCAAGGAAGGGGGAAATAAGGGGTTTCTCATTCCTCCAGGTACCTGACCCGCTCTCTGCTAAACTGCATTCATAAGACCAGAACCTAATGGAGGGGAGATGAAAAGTCTGAGCCAACCCCTATTCACTAAGGATTCTCCATGCACCTTCTTCCCAGGATGTAACAGGCAGAGACACCAGAAACCTGCCTCCTTACCTTGGTCCTCATCGGAGAAAGAAGCCCTTCCATTTTGCTTTCTTCTTCATGCCAAATCCTCTTCCTCCAACTTAATCTGTCTTCTGATGCTTCAAGTATCCCACAGGAAGGAAACCATGTCAAACCCCAGCAGCGGCTCCCTTGCAGACGCCGGAGCAGACCTGCCTCTCTCCAGCGCCTGCCTCAGAGTCGGCACTGTGGAGCCCCGTTGCCAGAGAAGCCTTCCCTCTCTTCCCCTTGCATTCGCTCTGCATAATGTGCCTGCAGCTACGCACCACAATCACTGCCAAACAGCTCCCTTATCTTACGTAATGCACTCAACAAGAGAAGTGATCAGTAGGTGAACTGCTGGGACCAGGTCACGCAGGAACAAGTGGAAAGGGACTGCTTTGCCTCTGAGCTTCTGGGGGACAGGGAGAGGAAAAGGTCTCCAGTACTGGTGCTGTTTCACACTGTCTTGGCTAGAAGCAAAATGCAAAACTCAGAAGGAGTGTGTTTTTTGGCAAAGTTGGTTGTCCAAACCCCCACAAGCACAGCAATGAGGATGCCAAAGTACTGTATCCCCCCTCCTGGGCCTGTGCTATCACCAACCAGTCCAAGCTGAGCACCTGCAGTGTTGCCACAGAGGCTTGGCTTGAACCTGGCCAACAGCTGCACAGACCTAGGAGAAGCTGGATGTCCCTTCAGATTGACCATGTTTCTTGAATGATACTGACAAAAAGATACACACAGAGAAGCCTTGATTCGTTTAGTAAGACATAAACTCATGAAGGTCATTGTTATTCAGTGAGCTCAGTAAGTTAAGAAACAGGAAGAACTGAGAAGGAATTCAGAATACCCTGGGAGGCAGCTGGCTCCTTACGGTAGAGAGAGGTGGAAATTATCACTCCAGAGCAATATAATCTGGGGTAAAGGAAGACAGAATCATAACCCAGGCCAACAGTTAATTCCTCTCTCTGTTGCACTAATATCTATTCTTTCCCCCATTCTCTCTTTCTCTGTCACACACACATCAGAAATCTGATACACTTATGTGCCATGCTCATGCAAATATATTCGGCAACATCTCACAGAGAATCCATTGATCTGAATTCTATGATCTGTTTGAGCACTTAATATTATTCCAGAAAAAACTGTTTAGAAATCAGAGAGACAGCCCTATGTAGGATTACAAATATATTCTGTCTTTGATTTGAATATGCAAAGTTTAAGTGATACTTTCCCCCTCTTGACACATTTCCTCTGGGATCCTTAGCGGCTTCTTCAAATGTGATCACCAAGAACAGACTATGATCATGGAAATATTCCACGGATGCAGTTACGTTATGAGATACTTCTAGCGTAATGTAAGAGAATAAAGCTGTAAACTAGGATCTCTGTCCTCAGTTGAGTGGGCAGCCTTAGCCAAGCTATTTTCCCTCAGCCCTTGAGGTAATATCACTTCATCTACTAGTAAGCTGGCTGACTCCTATGCAGGTGATGGAAGCACAAAACCGGGCCACCCACAGACAAGGCGGGACTCTTTGGATACTCAAGGGACTACCCAGGTGTGTGTGAATATATCACTTTGCTAATGACCTAAAAGAAAATATGTCCCTCAAAAATGGCCCAAGAAGGACTCAGTATTCTCCTGAAGTATTAGAGACTAGCAGAGATTCTGATAAAGGAAAAAGGGAGCAGAAATTTGCTTGTTCAGGCAGCTGATGCCTTACAAAACCCTGATGGGACAGATTCAGAAAAATGTTCCAAATCTCACTGCCTACAATTCATTGCAAGGCCCAGCTCGTGAAACAAATAATACTGGCCTACCTTATAGGGTTGATGTATGGATTACTGAATACTCTATGTAAAATGCTTTTAATACTTAATATATTAACAGTGCAATCCAGACCTGAGGCAGACAGGGATGCAGTCACAGTGGTTACGACGTCATACTAGGATCTGGGAGACCCAAGTTCGAATCCCCACTCTTACACAGAGGCTTGATCAGTGACCTTGGGCCAAACACATACAGTCAGCCTAACCTACCTGACAGGTTGTTGTGAGGAAAAAATGGAGTGCAGGGGGAAATGGAAGCCGCTTTGAGTTCCCATGGGGAGAAAGGAAGGATACAAATGAAGTAAATAAATAAATCCAATTAATTTAAGAAGGACTTTCACAGCTCTTGAGTTTGATGGCTTGGGACCATATAAAGTAATCTATCCGAAGCTAGTAAACTTCACAAATGACCACTTCGCTAAATCACTTTAGCTTTACAGCAAGCACGGCCTTATATAATTTCATGAAAAGGACACATACATGCAAGAAGGTGGAAAATTCATTGTGATCCAGCCCCATGGAAATCAGTCGTACCTTTAATCTTGAGTATGGATTTTATTGGTCTTCAGAACAAACATGCACCCTTGCATTTTAGATATTAAGGTACTGACATAAAGGGTGCAGATGAGAACAATTAATGTCCTGCTATAGGGATCAAGCTAGATGTTCCACAACAATATTTGAATCCAGTAGCATCTTAAAGACCAACAGTGTTCCCAGAGTATAAGCTCCCTTCGTCAGATACAAGTACCAGTTAAGAACCCTGAGCCCTTAGATCCTTGTCAGAAGGTGTGGGTGTGTTGCAAAGAAGATATAGAGCTACAGTGCAAAATGTAAAAAGGAGAGAAATACCTATAGCAGTGGTGGCGAACCTATGGCACGGGTGCCAGAGGTGGCACTCAGAGCCCTTTCTGTGGGCACGCGTGCACAGAGTTCATCATGTGATAATAGTGTAATTATTTCAGGGAGATTATTAGCATTAAACCTAAGACCTAGTTTATTTATTTTATTTATTTATTATATTTTTAGACCGCACTCCCCAGAAGGCTCAGGGAAGCAGTGTAGTTTTGGGGAAGCAGTGTAGGTAACCCTGTTAAGCACTGTTAAACCCTACTGATTTTCATGGGAAGAATGAAAGCATGATCCTTTACCTGGGAGTAAGCTCGGTTGCTCGAAGTGGGGTTTGCTTCTGAGTAAACCCTCCTAGGGTCGTGATTCACCTGTTCAAAGTGTTGCACAGTTGCTTCAAAGCAAAGCCACCAACTACCACCAAGCTTACTCCTGAGTAATGTGCGCCTTGGAGCCAACCGTTTTTTCTATACTAAAACCTCAGTATTCAGGTTAAATTGCCATGTTGGCACTTTGCGATAAATAAGTGGGTTTTGGGTTGCAGTTGGGCACTCGGTCTCGAAAAGGTTTGCCATCACTGACCTATAGGCAGAAAATTACCATCTGTAGTGAAATAAGTATCCAATATCCTTATTCAATCCTGATGGGAATCCATTCAGTAATATCATATAGTAATCTCCCTTATACTATTATGCTATTTTGGGGTCTTGTCCCCCAAAACTCTTTAAAGTGCCAAAACTGTCCTCCATACCTGTTTCAACACTTGAAGAGGGATGTGTGAGTTGCATGGTCTTGCCAGGGCTGTGGGCCAAATCAGGATTGGGCTCTCAAGGCATATATAAATGACCCAAATTCATCTCTAAAAGGACAGCTTCGGCCACGATTTAGACCCATGGATGTTGCAACATCTAGTTTGGCCCACAGTTTAAGGACCCCTTAACAACAACCTCTTTTCAATAATGCATTTGGCTTGGCCCCCCATACTAAAGAATAAGACAGGAGAATCAGTTCTCCAAAAGTCTGCAGGCACCGTAAGAAGCTGGGATTATTCCCCATTGTTTTGGTATCTTTCCCCTCCTCCCTTCTGCTTCTTCATCTAGATTATTAACTCCGTGGACTTTTTAAAAAACTGACACCGCAGGCTTTGCTTTTAAAAAAACATTCTGCATTTCATTGCTTGTGGGTTGCTAGGGAGTTCCACATACGGCAACACAATTAGCACGCATTCCAGAATAATTATATCGCTCTTCAGTGTTTTCCAATCCAAATGCTGCTCCTCATTAAAATGCAAACCCATCTAACTAAACATGAGCTACGAGATACATTTGCTGAAGCAAAGTAAATGCTTTTAGAGACTGTTTAGCTTTAAAAGGGGCTTGGATAGATTTATGGAGGAGAAGTCGATTTATGGCTACCAATCTTGATCCTCTTTGATCTGAGATTGCAAATGCCTTAACAGTCCAGGTGCTTGGGAGCAACAGCCGCAGAAGGCCATTGCTTTCACATCCTGCATGTGAGCTCCCAAAGGCACCTGGTGGGCCACTGCGAGTAGCAGAGAGCTGGACTAGATGGACTCTGGTTTGATCCAGCAGACTTGTTCTTATGTTCTTATGTTCTTATGTTCTTAACATGCTCATTTCACCTACTCTATCATCTGTATTCAAATAGTACTTAGAGTAGTCTAATCCAATGATGGCAAATCTATGACATGTGTGTCAAAGGTGACATGCCATAACGTTGTGGGTGACATGCCAGCATTCACCAACACCTGACAACTATTCTCCCTGTTTTGAGGGGTTTTTTTGTAATTATTAGACATTGCTTCATATAATACATAGCATCACACACAATTGGACTGTATTTTAAAAATAAATTAATATGTAAAGAATTGTGTCTCTTTTATCGAGGGCAGGGGGAGGAATGACACACTAACAGAATCAAGTTAGGCATTTTTTCTCAATTTTTGGCATGCTGAGCCCAAAAGGTTGGCCATCATTGGTGTAATCAGAGCTGCTTACATCAAACTGGTGGGAACTGGGATGCCACCACATTTCTGACGCTATATTGGGCCAGAAACAGTAGTAATATCCAGTACAAGACTTGCAACACCAACTCACACCAAGGCTGCCTAGAGCTGCCAGCCTCCAGGTGGAATCCATAGTATGTTCAATAGAAAGGTGTGTGTGTGTGTGTGTGTGTGTGTGTGTGTGTGTGTGTGTGTGTGTGTGTGTGTGTGTGTGTGTGCAGCTGAAGTCACCAAGCAAGTGATTATTTGCACATCGCAAGGCTATCAGTCATAAACTACAACCACACCACGGCTACACAGCCTGGAAAACCCACATCCAGTCTATGACAGCTAGCCTTATTAATTGCCTGCTTGGTAATTTCCAGGTGGAGCCTGGAGATCTCCTGGCATGACAACTGATCCCAAGATGACAGAAATCAGATTGTCTGGAGAAAATGGCTCCTTCCCCAAACCCTGGTCTCCTCAAGTTCCAGCCACCGAAACTTTCAGAAATTTTTCCAGACTGAAACTAGTCACTCTATAGCTGTCAGATCACCTCTGGGCACCAGTCTGAAAATTTGCTGACTGGTTACAGGGAACCAGTTTAGTCCTGGGAACTCAAATTGGTGGAGTAGCACTAAGTAAATAGAATCCTACTGCCGTTATCTATTTAATTTTATCCTTGTACTTTTACCTGCACAAAAGCAGGGGCAAATAGATTATGTAGTGGTGATTGCTGAGAAGTATTGATCACTGGGACTGATTTTGTTGGCATATTTTCTAAAAGATTAAGTCATTTGTCATATAAGATGAAGCTTAATGTCTACAATAGCAAAGGAGCACTTGTGAATAGATATTGGCTGTCCCACTAACACAGTAACAATAAGAACCCAGGGCTTGAACAGAATTTAAAATGTAATTAAATCTAATTTAGGTGGAGAGGAGTTCTAACTTCTGTTCCACATAGATTAACAATCCATTGTGTGTTAAATGCTTCTGACTCATGGTGACCCTATGAATCAGTGTCCTTGAAAACCTCCCAACATTTAACAGCTTGGCTCAGGTTTTGCAAACTGAGGGCCGTGGCTTCCTGGATTGAGTTAACACATCTCATCTTGGGTTTTGCTATTTTCCTGCTGTCTTCAAGCTTTCCTAGTGTTACTGTCTTTTCCAGTGACCCCTGTCTTCTCATTATGTGACCAAAATACAACAGCCTCAGTTTAATTATTTAAGTTTCTAGGACTGTTCAGGCTTGATTTGATGTAGAACCTACTTACATGTAGGCAGATTCCCCACCGTCAATTAATCGTATGATACTCACGCGAAATATTAAGGATTCAGGAAGAACTCCCCACTGCCTGATTGATGAACAATGATTCATCCTGGTTCTGGCGCTCATTCTCTGGCGCTCATTCTCCCCCATTCTGTGTCTTTGCTGAACCTGCTTGAAAGTACTATTTTTTCAAAAAACACGTCTTCGATCCAGTTTGGAGAGGAGGATAAGGGATCTAATCTTGGTTCAAATTTCCCGCCATGGAGCGTGACGTAAATGTCTTACAACCAATCAGTGCGTGCGGTGCTGTTCTCGTGAGAGCACGAGAGCACGAGAACCAACCAGGAACTTGGGTGGGGGAGACGTGATGACGTGTTGATGTGTCGACGTCATAACGTCAGCAAGTTTTTGAAGAACAAAAAAGGTCCCGCCCCAACACGGCACGACAGCCAATTAGAAGAGATCCGCCAAGCCAATCGCGTGGTAGTGGGGATTGTTACATTTCTTGAATCCGAGATAGGCTTAGATGTCTTCACTGGAAACATGCTGTGGTGGGAAGGTTGAAACCTCGATGAAAAGGTGCAGTTTATTTTCAAACTTGGTTTGATCTAGATTGAATTTCCCGGTGGGAATTCGGCCTAAGTACCCTTTTATTATTCTAAAAGATCATGGGGAAATATTAACTCTCCCCTTCTGTTCATAATATTAACATGTTTGCTGTTTTACTACTACTACTACTACTACTACTACTACTACTACTACTACTACGTATGTTCTAATTTGCCAACCAGGGATGAGAAGAAGCTGACACCGACAAAATAAAGGTAGAAGGATTTGGGGAGGAGGGGATGAAGGCGGGTCATGAAAGGAAGAGAACAAAATTAATAAGGAGAAAAGTGCAGAAAAGAGGAAGATAAATTACGAAAGAAGAAAAGGTTGTATTTTCTACAGCATACAAACAGAGAAGACCTGGTTGAGAAGACAAAACTGTGAAGGTAGGTGGAAGGAAAGGAAGAGGGAAACACTGCTGGAAACAACAACCTTGTTAGGAGGCCTGGAAATGCCTGTAGCAATCATGAGCTGTGCTGATTAGTTCTGCCTTGTGCAGGTTTGATTGATAGGTTTTGCAGGAAATGAGAGTCCTTGTAGTAAACTTCACCCAGAAGCATTCTGCTGATTACTGTGCTCTGCCTCCCATGTGCCTCTAGTGGTTGCAGTGTGGAATTGCATCAGAAATAAAAATAAATGAAGATGTACTCAGGATACAGCAGGATGTGGCCTTCAGGAGCTCTTATGCTAACTTGGGTCCCAGGAATTTTGCCCCCTCCCCTCTCAGCAGCCCTGTTGTAGAATATTTGTGATGGAATTGTGCAGGTAGTGTAGAGATAATATTAATGATCTTCATAAAAAGTAGTAGTTTCTAGGAAATTTTACATGGTTTTATTGCATTATTTATGGTACGTATTATATTGCTTTAGTGCAGTATTTTCTAATTTAATCTGCCTTGAGGCTCAACAAGGCAGGCGAACTGTAAATGAATTAAATAAATTCATTAAATGTAGTAACAGCTGGACCGGGCATCTCCCTGCCTTGCTTCCTTCACAAAACACTTTTACTAGTGTTATGCCTGCTGTCATCAAACAGACATGCTCCTCGATTTCACCCCTAGTCAATGCTGCTGAGAGTTCTTACAGGTCACAAAACACAATGAAAAGGAAAAAAATCTGTATCCCTGGCCTTGGGACCCATATTGCACTCCAGTGCTTGCTGCTGCGCCTGTGACAAGAGGATCCCATCTCTTCAAAATAAAGACACTTCTGATTCATCTGGTAGCAAACACACAATCTTGATGTTTAAAAGCCTGGTGTGAAAACGCCTTTTGGGAACCCCAATCTGAACTATTTAGTGAATGAACAAGGACTGCACCAAGAAAAGAGAGAAGAGGGGCAGGATCAAGAGCGGAGCGGTTTCCTCAAAGAGCGGCTGCCAGTGGGATGCTATAGCCTGCCTGTCATGTCTGAAAATAATCTATGTACAAGAGGGCCCATCTAGCAGCCCTTCATGCTCCCAACATCTCTTAATTAGGACTATAAAAGGGGATACTGCTGTGCTCCATTTCATATGCATGCTGTTTGGGGATCATGTGACTCCACAGATTATCAGCTGAACAAAAAGTAGCATCTCAGGGTTGCCATGGAGACTCTAGCAGTCAGAATGCCTGGCATTATCACAAAGGTAGTAGGGATGAATGGGGGGAGGGGGGAGATCCCAGTCATTCCCTGCAGTTGTAAGGTTGAAACATGTTATTTTTAGAATATTCTACTCTGATCAGTTTTCATTCATGGCATTTACAGTGCTTAAAGAATATCAGCTCCTACGGACTCGGAAGTAGGGTTGCTTGGTCCCTCCTGGCCATGGGCAGGGGATATGGGGAGGGCAGGGCTGCCAGATCCAGGCTGATAAACTCATCAATATTTGGGGATGAAGCCTGGGGAGGACAGGGACTGCAATGGGATACAATACCCATAGAGTCTACCCTCCAAATCAGCCAGTTTCTCCAGGGGACCTGATCTTTGTAGTCTAGAGATGAGCTGTAATTCTGGGGGATCCCCGGGACCTACCTAGGATGCTAACACTTATAGACCTATCCTTTTAAAGCTCTCTGGTACAACAGAAAACCATTAGAGGAAAGGATTGACAACCTTTCTCAGACTTTTAAAAATGTAAGCCCCCTATGAATTTATTCTACCTTCAGAGCTTAACAACCCAGCACCAGCTATCTCTCACAGAGCAGAGACTATGCTGTAGATCTTCCAAACATAGTGAGAACAAAGATCTGTAGACCAGGGTGATCCCCAATGAATAGACTGAAGTAGGGTTTTGAGTGAATTTGCTTAGGATAGCACTAGGATACTACCTGCAACAAAGGATGCCATTTGCCCGCTATCAGTGAGCAATCCCCTGCCATTCTCCCCCATCTCTCACTGGTGGGAGTGAATGGGTGAGATGTTACACACACATACCATGTACCTGCTCCCAATCCTCTTACAGATGGCTTGGCCTGAAAACCATAGTGACAAGTAATGCTTGATGTTGTAGTGGTCAAGAGCACTGGAGAACCGGGTTTGATTCCTCACTCCTCCATAAGAATGGCAGACTCTTCTCTGGTGAACTGCATGGAGCCTGCTGGGTGACCTTGGGCTAGTCACAGTTCTCTCAGAACTCTCTCAGCCCCACTTGCCTCACAAGGTGTCTATGTGGGAAAAGGAAGGGATGGAGTTTGTAAGTCACTTGGAGACTCTTTACAGGGGTATAAATCCAAATTACTACTAGCAATACTACTACTACTACTACTACTACTACTACTACTACTACTGCTGCTGCTGCTGCTGCTACTACTACTACTACTACTACCACTCACCATCATCATCAATCTCTATGGTCTTTAACACAAAGACTGTAGAAATTCCTAGAACATTTCTTGATACACTGATGTCACTTCTGCCAGCTGTCACTTCTGCCTTATGCAGCAATGCTGATTGTGTAACTCTGTCCCCACAATCTCCCACAAGTTTACAGTTGTTGGCAATGGTAGCTTTAACTCTACCTTCAACACACTTCCCATTCCAATCATGAGACTTCCCTTTCTTCCACAATTTGAAATATTCTCAGGATCTGGGAACCTCCTCCTCCTCCTTTTCCACCAATCTGTACCAGTTCACTCACCTGCTATCCCCTCTGTATTTGTCTCCCAAGTCCTATTACTGAGTGGCTACCACAAAATATATGGTTCTGCTGACAGCATCTCCATGCACAAAATGCAGCATTCTGACAAGAATTAAAGAACATGGAAGACATTGTTGACTAATCCAACCTGAGAAATCAGTAGTAGCAATATGGAGACCCTGAATATGGTGAAATCAGAGAAGGTAACATTCAGTACATTCAAGCAGATACAATACCATCAAGCACAACACTGAATTTTACCCTCTCTCATTTTGCCATATTCAGGGTCTCGATATTGCTTCCCCAATTCTTTAAACTACCTAAATCAAGTGCTAAGGATGGTCAGTTCTTCTCCACTCTATTGTTTCATGGATTTGTCTGCACTGCATGTCACCCTCCAGAATTACTAGTTTAACTAGCAAAAAAGCTATTATTCTGGAGTTGGAACATGTGCAGTTTGAGAGAGCTTTCAGGTGCATCAGTAGATTTATACCTCTTTTGTGGATCTGCTGTTTTTAGTTTACAAATGCACTGGAATGGAAGGAAAAGAGAAATTAATCAACTAAAAACAGCAGATCCACGGTGTACATAACCTGATTTTTTTTTAATTTAAACAAAAAAATTATTCAAACATTGATTCCACTTCGGAAGCAAGACCGGGAAATGAGAATCACCAACACCTAAATGGAAAGTTGGCTAAGGAGATTTTACACTTTCTACCAAAGGCTGCCTTGATTAATGATGTATTTGCAAAATCCCTTGCAATAGATCTGGGTACCACTATCTAATTTTGGAACAGAATTAACTAAAAAATGAGACTAAGAAGTATATATATTAAAAAGATGGGTAGCAGAAGGCTCATTCCTGTCCTGAATTTGCTAATCCACACAAAGCAGTCATGATCACAAAAGTCATTTAGTAATAAAGTTATCTCCCCATCTGTGTTTATTCTTGTCAATGATTTCCGTAATTAAATGGGTTTAATTTACAAGTCATGTGCAATTTAGGAATTTTTTTTTGACATTTTTGTGTGATTAGAATTTTTAGTGCCACGTCTGTAAATGCTGCCTGAAAAACGCAGGCTCTTTTCATAAATGATGCTTAGAACAGTTTATGCTTTCCCCCATATGTGTAATGAAAAGCCCCATTTGACTAGAATGTAAATTTGATTTGCAAAAGGGCTGTTTTCTGTTTCTCTCACACAGCAACAAGTCTCCAGGGAGCTCTTTCTAGGCTAGAAGGTGTTCCACACATGCCTGGAAACCCTTCTTGTATTCAAGAGCTCCCCCATAAGTAACACTGAAAGCATCTTAACCAATTCTAGAAAATTCTTCTAGTGCAGATAATTTTCCAAATGGGCGGCAAATGCTACTCCTATGCCTTAATAAAATTGTACAACAACCAAGTAATTTGGTCCATTGATGGGCACACCCAGAACCATTTATTCTTTTGGGAACATAGAAATAAGTAATACAACGGGGGGCGGGGTGGGGGCGGGGTCAAAAGTGCCTGACTGATCTCCTCACTTCCAGATGTCCTACAGATGTGACAGAATTACTCATGTGACAGAATTACTCACTTTCAATGGAGAGTGACTAGAAGCAGGCAAGGGCAAAGAACAAGAATGGATTGGCCATTTAACTTACAGAGAAATTGCCCAGTGGGTTGCTGCCCTACAAAGAATGCTGGGGATGAGATGCAAGCAGAGCCAAATGTACCACAACTCTGCCAGACCCTCAGGGGCCACTTGGTTCAGACATGCAGCAGCAACATCAATGCTAGCTCTCCAAGTTCCTCTTCTAGTACTTCCATCAATTTGCAAGAGAAGGCATTGGCCTCCTTGGCGCCACTTGGTAGCACCGCAACAGTGCCCTGTAGCACTGCAGGCCCCACTCACTTTGCCTTGCTCCAGGGTAATTTTCACTTGCCCTTCCATATCTGCCTCTAGTGAGGAATCACGTTGCAGGAGGCCTCCTCAATGAGCAGCACAAGCCTTTACCAAGGCCCCAGCAAATGCACTGCAAACATGAAACAGGTGTTAATGGCCCTTGAGATCTACTGGGGTGAGCAGTCTAACACTAGAGCTGGGGGATTGGCCACTATTCAGAAGTAATATAGACCAGTTCCCAGGCCACTTACTTGTTTAATAAATTCATTCATTCATTCATTCATTCATTCATTCATTCATTCATTCATTCATTCATTCATTCATTCATTCATTCATTTATTAAAAGATGCATATCCTGTCTTTCCTTGTGGTTCAAGGAGACTTTACTATAACAGTGAAAAATGTGTTCAGTTTAAAACCAAAATAAAATAGCAAACCACATATCTCTCACCTCAGCCTTAAAAGATGCCTACCATTCAACCCACCTTAAGTAAACAGGCAGGACTTGCGGTGCTTCCTGAAGATTTCCAAGGAGGTCTCCCTCACTTCTTCAGGAAGCTCATTCCACACAGATGGAACCATGGAGAGCTTTCAAGGCCATAACCAGCACCATGAATTGAACTTGGAAGCAGACTGACAGCCAAATGTAGCTGTTTCAAAATGGACAATATATGTCACCCAACAATAGTCAGGCTGTCACATTCTGGACCAGTTGTAGTTTCCAGATTGTTTTCAAGTATAGCCTTACATACAGTGTACTGCAGTGAACTCACTATCATTAATAAACATCCACACTCCCCTTCACTGGGACAGACCTTTCAGGTGTCTCCTTTAGCATCTAGATGCATGCCTATAACCCCTGGGTTCAAAATTCTGCTTGTTTACATTGGGTCAGTTAAGGATATTTTGTCACCCCAAAACAATGGATGTGGGCATTGCTTCCTGGGCCAGTGCCAGAAAGTTCAAGCCAAGCTCCTGTGGAGTACCACAAGATTTGGCTTGGACCCAGCTGCCACTGGCACAGGGCCCAGGAAACAGTGCCTCTCCTACCCACACAGCACCATTGGCTGGGAGTAAGCAGAGTAAGCATAGTGCATTACCACCTGCTTTATTTTGCCACCCCAGGAAACCTTGAGCTTCTATACGCATCTCTGCATGAATAAATGGATGTATATCAAAATATACATGCTAGAGGAAAATATTCAGTGTATTAACAGTAATTTACTGCATGCCTGTTAAGGAAGAGATTTAGGCAAACCCTGCCTGTCTCGGACTTTGTTTCATGGGAATCAGTTATGAACAACAGAACATGGGAAAAGGGGAGTGAGGCATGAGCTGATGTTAACTATAGTATCCCCATTCCTCAGTGACTGCTGCTGAAGGGTAAATATCTACACAGCGACCCAGTGAACAATCCAGTGAATTGTCATGCTCTAGACTTACTGGTGTGCTGGGAAAGCGCTATTGTGCTTCCAGCAGGCAGGGCACGGCCAGGTCTAACCAAGCAGGGCCAAACGAGCAGCAAGCACAAGCACAGTCAGGTCACAGTCCAATGGGTTGAGGCAGGCTGCAGGCAAGGCGTAGTCAGGTCACAGTCCAACAGGTCACGGCACAGGAGATCAGGTAAACAGGCTGGAGATTGGGACTCTTTGTTTGGGACTCTTTAGTTTGGAGACTCTTTAGTTTGGAGGGGAGACGTCTGAGAGGGGATATGATTGAAGTCTATAAAATTATGCATGGGGTAGAAAATGTTGACAGAGAGAATTTTTTCTCTCTTTCTCACAATACTAGAACCAGGGGGCATTCATTGAAAATGCTGGGGGGAAGAATTAGGACTAATAAAAGAAAACACTTTTTCACGCAACGTGTGATTGGTGTTTGGAATATGCTGCCACAGGAGGTGGTGATGGCCACTAACCTGGATAGCTTTAAAAGGGGCTTGGACAGATTTGTGGAGGAGAAGTCAATCTATGGCTACCAATCTTGATCCTCCTTGATCTGAGATTGCAAATGCCTTAGCAGACCAGGTGCTCAGGAGCAGCAGCAGCAGAAGGCCATTGCTTTCACATCCTGCATGTGAGCTCCCAAAGACACCTGGTGGGTCACTGCGAGTAGCAGTGTGCTGGACTATATGGACTCTGGTCTGATCCAGCAGGCTAGTTCTTATGTTCTTATGATCAGCAGTAGACCATGCACACGGGGGGTGGGGGAACAGGAAACACACTTTTGCCCCCATGCAGAAGCAATCTCACAGCAAGACTTATATAGAGAGCTTTGTTCAAGGGTGCTGAGATTCTGCAAGAAGTTAGTCGTCATCAGATGCAGAGACTTCTAATCTCCCATATCTTGCTGCCAAACAAGCACTCCTTCAGTGCTTCTGCAGTAGCAGCCTCTGCTTCTGCCTCCAATGCACAGCTGGCTCATCACTGGGTTCCCTAGGAGGATCTGCAGGCTCCTCCACCTGTCATCAGGCAGGAAGGGCTGGGCGTTAGCTCTGCTGCTGGTCTTTCTCAGGAGCAGCCAACTTTGGCTGCACTGTGTCCTCAGAGTCCTCTGTGTCCTGGTAAGTACCCAGGGGTTGGCTCATGACACCTATATAGACAAACCAGGCAGGGATGCAGGTGGTTTGTATATACATAGTGGCTGATTACACACAAGGCTCGAGGGAGGCAAATGTCGGTCACAGCAAGATTTCTTTGACTGACATATTTCCTCAAGTCCCGCTTTCACTTTATATTTTCTCTGTGGCAAATGAGAGCACTTATAGCATGAATTTAATTTTGCTTTGCCCCCCAGAGCAGGCAGATTTGCCAATGGGCACAGCTTTACCTTGGACTTTCTTCCTTCCACCCATGGCCAGCCTCCCTACCTCCACCCTTCCTATTCCAGGAGGCTGAAATCCCAACCACACCAATCGGACTGGTTCTCTCCCCCTGCTGCTTTACCCCTGCTGCTTTACATGATTATTCTCTGTGCTTCCTTGTTTTAAAGAATGTGGCTATTGCAAATGTCCCTGGATGTTGGCAGAGCAAGAAAAAAGTATTTTGCCTTGGGAGAAACTTTTCAATCCAGCATGGATCTTCTTGTGCAGTGTTGGTTCCGCTGACCCCCCCTTGCCCCCCTCAATTCCTTACCATCTTTGAATTCCTCCTGGCTGGAGAGAAGCATTTGGCTCTTATCTTCCCCCTGCCCCAACTGCCCCCAGCAGCCGTCCATCTGATTGAAGTGAGAGTGTTTTGTTTAATGCAATTTTGTTATGTCTGCTAAGATCTAGATCTCCTCCTCACCAAGCTGTTCTCTCCTCACTCCTTCTTCCTTGCTGTGCTTTCCATTATCCCCTCTCTAGGGGATGACACATCACAATTTGCAGAGGGGGCCAGCTCTTTTCTGCTTCTCTAAATATTTATATTGATAGTAATAACAGAGAGTTGGCTATTGCAAAGGAACAGCACAAACACCTTCCCTGCTCTGCTTCTGCCTTCCCTGATGGCTTGAATGCTTTTCAAAACTTTCTTTCAGACAAGACTCTATTTTAAAAACAAGCCTCTCTCCCTTGCAGCAGCAAGAGAGAAAGAGGGGGGAAGAGGCAAATGGAGAGGGAGAGAATACTAGTTCTGGTCTTGGAACTACTGAGTGTGATGAGAACTGTGTCTTGCAGGCTGTTGATGGGCAGAGTTAAGAGAAGCAGGAAGAAAGCTGCAAAAGGAGAGGTTGGTTGAGACTTTCACAAGCAACTGTGCGGTAGGTACTAGGCTGCTTCCTCATGTGTAAATAGAGAAAAACAAGGAGAGCTCTCTGCAAGCCAACGGCACAGAGAAGAATCCCAAGGTAAGCATTCTATTCATAATGGGTCAGTGTCTTTGCATACCTCACCTGTTAATTTTTTGCTAAGATTTACTATGGTTGGTGCTACAGAAGCTGAACGCAAAGTCCATTTATAAATATGTCAAGCTGAAATTCATTCACTGTAATTGGATAGGTGAAACATTAATTTTCTGCCTGGACATTTACTAGATTAGGGATGTAATCCTAACACCACCCTACATACTATATAGGATGATATTTTAGCCCTGTGTTTCAGAGATATGCTAGCACATATCTGAAGTAAGTGACCAACTGAAATAACTTAGATTGTTCTTCCATTGCAGCATCAAAGAGTGTGCCCTTATCTTTGTCAATATCTAGGTCAACTTAAATGCAGCTCCTCTCTTTACAGTTCTGGCAAAGCAGGTCTGTTATGCTGTCTCCTAGATAAATAACAGTTTGGTCTCTTTGTAAAGAAGGAACTTTGATGCAAGGTGACTTTTCACTACATTGTAATATACAATGAGCAACTTTTGATTCTTTCCCACCATGCAACAGGGTTTGCTTTCCAGTCAGATGTAGAACTGAAGATTAAAATTCTTCTCTCTAAAAATTCTACACAAACATTTATTTATCTCTTGTATTTTTATTCCATCTTTCCTCCAAGAAGCACCAGGTGGCATATATCTCTCATTCTCCTTTTTAAAAACTCACAGTAGCCCTGTGAGAGAGTGACTGGCTCTCGGTCATTCAGTCAGATTCACAGCAGTATAGGGAATTGAACCCGGGCTTTCCAGGTCTTAGTCTGAAGGAACTGCCCTGCTGTGTGATTTTCTAAAAAAATTATTCAAGAAGTATTGGTGTGATTCCACATTCTTATTAACATCTTGAAGACTCAACAAAAAATGTCATGCTTCATGATATTACTCCAGTTAGAAGTCTCAAAATAATACACATAATGGTGATCAGCTAGAAATTTCATCCTGGCTTAGCCTTGTCTACTGGTATCTTTCAAACATAAGACAGCCCCCTCCCACGCAACAGAAAGCAAATGTCTAAAATGACCATTATCAGCGATTCAAACTCCCATCCCTGAGTGATAAGACATGACATTTATGTCAAATCATGGTCAAAAAAGTACTTGGGTTCAAACAGATCTATCAGAATTTTCTTCCTCTCAAAGGAAACATCCCATTTTCCTCCTCTGCAAGCAGTGGGCAATATTTGTCAATACTGACACATGTAGTTTTATGTGCAGTTTCTCTGTAGAAGTCTAGCAAATCCTAATGGAAGTACAGTTTAACATAAAGGGAAGCTGCAGAGTGGAACAGAATTTGTACTTCACACTGAAAAATAAGCTGCCTTTCAACAACATTTGAAGAAATGGTGGTTCCTTATTGCTGGGAAACTGTGGCAGTTCTACAGTATATGGCACATTTTGATAACAGTGGGCCTCAGGTGGGAGAGAGAGTAATTTATGTGCCATACGATTTTCAGCAGGTCTCCAAGGAGAACAGTCTCTGGCAGGTCTCTGTGTTCACTGGGAATGTCTGACTTAAGCCCTTTGCTTAAAGCTTAAAATCACGGTGCATTGGTAGCTGTGTGAATTTTGCTTATATAAATACACTGTTCCACACAGAAAGACTTTTATGCAAACCTATGTGGATTGATTGAAGCACATCACTTCTAGCATTCTTTTCAACAGGAAGAAGAGTTTGCAATAATATGGTTGAAACTGCTTCACATATGTGGCTTGCCCAAGGTAGCCTTGTCATGTGGAGTATAATTTCTTTTTCTGAAATTCGTTTTTTTAGACATAATCAGTGATTTCTTTTTCTCTTTCAAAAGGAGAATTTCTCTTTGATTTTTCATTGTAGATGTCACAGGCTGACTGTCAAGGACGGACAGAAGACAGGGTGCAGCTGATAGATATTTACTACAGGTTAAACACAGGTCAGAAATGTCTCTTAAGGCACCTGACAAGGTACTGGTTAGAGTTCAGTCTGAGAACCTGTAAGCAAGCTCACCAGTCTACCAGGTTGTCACAATCCAAAACACAAATCCAAAAAGCAGGTCCAGGGGACAAAGTCCAAGGGTCGTTACCAGAAAGCAGGCTTTTCTGAGCAATCCATTGAACCGAAGCAGA
This sequence comes from Sphaerodactylus townsendi, assembly GCF_021028975.2. Classification (NCBI taxonomy): domain Eukaryota; kingdom Metazoa; phylum Chordata; class Lepidosauria; order Squamata; family Sphaerodactylidae; genus Sphaerodactylus; species Sphaerodactylus townsendi. The sequence continues at coordinate 90,855,504 of NC_059430.1, read as the reverse complement.
GTAGCAAAAACGCACTGGCTGTGAGCTGTCTCTTATCAGCATGAGGGTGGGAATGCTGCAGGAATGTTGCTTCAGGGAGCTGGTCCTGCTAGTAACTTACAAATGCCGAGCAGCCAGTCGAGCTGATTGTCTACGCTCAGTTAATTCAAGGCGTAACCATTGGCGATGCTACTCTAAAGGGGTGGGTGAACCTGGAGGATTGCTTGTTTGGGGTGCTGAGGGTGGACTATGAGAAAATCCTAACTTTGAGGGCCCGCAGAGGACTCTGGATCAACAGCTGGTTCATCCTCTTCTGATGAACAGCTGCTCTCACACCTCCACTCCTGAAACATCAGTGGGGGTGGGAGGATTAACAGGGGTGCGTGGTAGGCTGCTTTCGCCTTCGTTGCCCGATACGGAGGGAGAACTGATCATGACAGCAGATTTCTGTTACACTTCTATGCACTCATTTGTAACTTGAGCCCTTTTTTGATTTTACATACTGCAGGGCTTATTTATTTATTTATTTATTTATTTATGATGAGATTTATAAGCCGCCTTATAAGCCGCCTCACCCCCAAAGGGCTCGAGGCGGCTTGAGCTCTATCAGGAGGGTTGGAAGGTTTGGAAAGACACCACCCACCTGCCTCTGAGCATCTGTGGAATGAAACGTTTAAACTCTACAGATTGAATTAATTAAATTCTAAATTCACTTCCTGCCAGTCCTCTCTTCAAAATTATCTTTTTGATCAAAACAGAATTGATTTGAAACAGACTCTGAGTTTCTAAAATCAGGAAAAGGAACATTATTGGATTTTAGGAAGAAATGGGGTAAGAGAGAATTAGAGAAGTCCTCTTTAACAATTCTAGTAGAAGGGAACAGCCATAGTACAGTTGTGATGCAAAGTATACCTGTGAACGCAAACCTGATGCAAACATTTTGCGAACCATTAAAGCTGTTTGGTCAAGTTGCACACAGCAGGTTGGTGTGATCTCTATCTCTGTTTCCATCCCACCTTCCTTTGGGGAGGTGGGGCTTGTATCTAGCCAGCCATACATGGTAGATTGGCTTAGGGGACAAGTGTGCTTGTCTGCCCACTCACGCTCCCTACCTCTTTTGGGGAGGAGGGGACCAAAAGCAATACCTGACCCTTCTTTTGGAAAGGTAGGGAGTGGGATGAGTCAGGTTGTGTGGCATATAGTACACTAGTCCCTTGTCACTCAATAAGTTAGTCAATAAGTTAGTCAAACTTCTCAAATGATGGTTGGTGTGGAAGGAAGGTGCTATCTGTCTCAAGATCCTACCACCCAGAACAAATACAACTGAAATGACAAGGGTCTGTCATGATCTGACCACTGAGAAAATCTTTGGTAAGCTGTGCATGTGGAAAAGACTTATGTTACAGCTGAAAATGTGGCTTGTTTTTTGTTACTGTGTCCATGAAAGTTGGTTCACAGAATTTCTTCATCAAATGGGTTACCCCTGATTTGTATCAAACTAACCATGTGGATTTATCCAACAGTCTTAAATCTGCCTGCTTTTTTGAAGACTGTTTGCCATTGGTCTTGTCCAGAAGAACTTGCCTATACTAGATTCTTTCTGCCTGGCCTTGACCAATGTGATTGGAACCTAGGGCAGTTCATTTGGGCATAACCAAGGCAAAAAAATGTATCTGGAAAATATCTTGTTGACATTTTTAGATATATTCAGCTCCCCACAAACATACCTGGGATTTTTCAGGATACCAAAAGAAAGGGGTGTTGGAAAATCCCAGAAATATTAGGGATTAGTCAGGAATTTTTAAAAACCATCTTCCCTATCCCCTAGAACAGGGGTAGGGAACCTGCGGCTCTCCAGATGTTCAGGAACTACAATTCCCATCAGCCTCTGTCAGCATGGCCAATTGGCCATGCTGCTAGGGGCTGATGGGAATTGTAGTTCCTGAACATCTGGAGAGCCGCAGGTTCCCTACCCCTGCCCTAGAAAGATTCCCCATAGGAATTAATGGAACAAAAAAATATCAGATCCCCCCACCTCAAAAGCCCAAATCTGTATACTATATTGGTATTCGGAACACAGGAAACCATGAATACTGGTAGTTTTCAGCTTCAATATATCTGGATCTGGAAAATGTGTTTTTCTTTTTTCCTTTTTTGGTTGCACACCCCTACATAGAACTCACTTTTCCTTAGGAAAAAAAAAACTACCTCTGACAGTGGGATTTGTCCTCCCTCCTGTCATTATTTTAGCATCTGTTTCCAGTGGTTGTGGATTAGATCCCACTCTTTGCTTTCACTCACAATCCCAAGCAGCAACCATCACAAGTGTTGCCATGGCAAGTGTTCCTTTAACATCAGCACTACCAGTCATGTAAAAGCTGCATAATTCACCCATTTTTAACAATAATGCTTTTGCACTAATCCTTGAATATGCACGAAAGGGAGGCATGCAAGTGCCCCCCCTTTTTTAACTGGTTCAACAGAAGGCTGAGCTTTCTTTGAACCCCCCTCCCTCCCAAAAAAACCCTCCAGGAGAAAGAGATATCAATGGATTTTTGAGAGCATTTATGCACCCTCCTTCTACGCATACATTGCTTTTCCTTTTACTGCATAATTTCACAGATGGGGACTCGAGCATTACTCTTCTTCTTGCCAAACACTTTCAGGGCTACATCAAGGCTAGGATTTTGCATGGCACTTGGTCACTGCTGGATGTAGATAAGGGAAGAGTCTCTGCTGTATTTAAATGCTTTGTGGAGAGGGCATCCAAATGGAAACAAGAACAGAGCCCCAATTCTCACCCAAGAGTAGCGCAAAAGAGAAAATACTAACAAGTGCATATTTTCTCTCTCCTGCACTCTTTGTCTAGGTGAGTGGGTTCAAGTCCAGGGTACAAGTAGCTGGTAGTATGAAGCAAGATCAAAAGTAGGCAATGGGTCAGTTCTTTGAGGGGTCTGATTAGGTTTCAGCTGCCAGAGAAAAGAAGCATAATCGCAGGCAGACAGGTATCTAGGGAGATGGCACAGGAAGGGCCAAATGGGCAAGTTGAAGCAGCACAATTTGGGCTAGAGCTTATCAAGCTGGTCCAGACAGCAAGGCAGAGCTTTCTATAGCCTCAGAAATCTCAATTGGTTCCAGGTACAGAGGCTCATTCAGATGATGCCTGAACTGAATTGGAGAATGCAGTCCAGATGGAATTTTTGAGCTATGTAGGTACCAGATCCTGCCTCTTTTCACACTCCATGTGGTTCTGTGGTGCAATACTTAAGGTGCTGATGCTTGACTGGCAGAAGATTCAGGCTGAGAGTCAAACCAGACATTATGACTTCCTTATGGCCAGAACAAGGATGCAGCCGCCATTTAAAAGTCATTTTTAAATGCTGAAATCCTGAGTGGGCCTACAGTGTAGCACGCTTCTGGGAAGGAGATGCAGCCATTTCAGTATTTGATAAAGAAAGGAGATGAATGGACAAGAGTGCCTCAGCCCACTGCACTGCAGGGCCTAACAAGATTTTAAATTTTAAAATGGCCACAGTGTCTTTTTGGTAGTCACAAGGATGCCTACCCCTAGACCAGTGGTTCTCAACCTGGGGGTTGGGACCCCTTTGGGGGTCGAATGACCCTTTCACAGGGGTCGCCAAAGACTCTCTGCATCAGTGTTCTCCATCTGTAAAATGGATAAATGTTAGAGTTGGGGGTCACCACAACATGAGGAACTGTATTAAAGGGAAGGTTGAGAACCACTTCCCTAGACTGTCTCATCCAACGCGTGGCACTCTCTCTCACCTCCACTCCTATCATACTGAACAGGGATAATAATATTGATCTATTTTACAAGCATAATGAAAGGATTCCTGAGAACATGTAGTTGAAGTATGTTGTACGCTCTGTGATGCAGTATGCTATTCTGGTAACTGTAGCCCTTTAAATACATCTTTGTTTGAACAACTGACATGAGTAGGTAGTAGCTACAGCACTGAGCGTGGCTGCTGAAACCCAGCATCAAATCTATCATCCTGGAAGTTCAGTGGGCGGCCATGAGCAACTTACAGTCACACAACTCTAAACTGCCTTAACATTTCTGTGAGACTGTGAAATCCTTAAGAGAGTAATACTCTTCATAGCTCACTGACTTCAATGGAATTAGAAGGTATTAGTTTACCAAGGACTCTACTATTAAAACACAAGTCCCTACAGAAGGATAAGGACAAAGTACAAGTGCATCAACAGTTCTATTGTCAAAAAGGAGGTTCAGAAGAATACCCCAATATGTTTAACAGATAACAGATAACTTTTAATGGCATAGCACCAAGATTTAAAATAAAATTCAAAAAAGATTATAAGACAAAATACAAAGCAAAATTAAGATCATTTGTTTATGACTGTGCATAAAAACCTGGCCGTTTGCTCTAGAGGATCACTGGATTAGTTGTTTAACAGATAAACTGTCTTCTGCTGGTCTGTCCAGCACTCTAAGCTTATTAATAAGGTTGAGAGGAACTTTGTTTTGACCCAGTTATGAAGGTGGCAATAATACAGAACATGATGTGCAGCAAATGCAAAAACGCTTGCTATGGGGTGTTTCGGAGCCTCTTCCATCCCTCAAACGGAAGGAAGCACATTGCATCTGGCCAAAGTGATGGCACATCAGTGCTCCGGATCAGAAAGAGTGAACAAATATCTGGCCGTGCCTAGGTATGGGATGCCAATGAAGAAGGGAGAGCAGAACTTTTTTGCACGAGCCATCAATTCCTGATGTTCTAATTCAAAAAGTCTAGATTTTATAATGGAGAACATTTCATTGGGAGGGAGCATGGTCATAACATCGGGAGGCAGGCCCAAGGCATGGAGCTTCACTTCTATGTGGGTTCACCATTCAGTAGCATGCAGAAAAGTTAAATCCTAGGCAATGAGGCTCATGTCCTCATGCCTGAAGCAAAGCTGGATTCAGTGCTTGAACGTTATACACCAAGCCCTGGTCTCCAGAAGATGTTGTCCAGCTTTTAGGCACAAGGTAGCATGGAGAACAGAGTGTGTCACTCCAAATATTTTATGCAAAAAGGTAGATTGGATCTGCTCAATATATCTATTCCAGGATTGGATCCATAAAGACACACCATATAAAAGTTGCAGGCAGACTTTTGCTTTAAGGGCCGCAGGAAGAAATTGGTGACCCCTTGTGTAAAAGGAATGCAAGATACTGGTGGCAACTATTCTGTTCCTGTGCGAGGACTATCCTGCTCTATAATGGAAATGCAAATCCAGGTATTTAAAGATCTTAACTTGCTCAAGTGCTTCCCCATTCAGCGTCCAGTTAGAAGGGCACCACGACCTTGCAAAAACCATGGTTTTTGATTTGGAATAATTAATGTCAAGGCTGTTGTTATTACAGTATTCAGCACACCTGGCTAATAGTCGCTTTATCCCCACTTTGGTCCATGATAACAAAATGGCATCATCTGTATAAAGCAGCAGAGGTATCCTTGATTTACCAAGATAAGGGCTGTGCATATCATACCCTCTCAAAGAGGGTGCTAAGTCATTTAAGAAGAGGTTGAGCAGAGTTGGTGCGAGAACACAACCCTGCTTGACCCCCTTATTAGATGTGATTTTGGGGGTCAGGATACCTTCCGGGTTGCACTTGGCACATTGTATTAGAGTGAAGTGCAATGATTAAAGAGAGAAGTCTCTTCTCTACACCTAGGCATTCAAGCTTCCTCCACAAAAGGTTTCTTGGCACAGAGTGAAAAGCAGCTCTGAGATCGAGAAAAGCTGCATATGGCTTGGACTTATTTTCCCTGGTATACTTGGAAATCAGAGTGCTCAGGACCAAACAATTGTCAAGGGTGGATTTACCCCTCTGAAAACCCACTTGATCTAGTAGTCCAAGTATTTTATTCTTGGTTACCCAGCAGGAAAGTTTATCTAATAAGTACTTGACCCCAATATGTTTAGCTAGCAAACCTAGGAGCCATGGCTCAGCAGTAGAGCATTTGCTTTGCATGTGAAAGGTCCCCAGTTGAATCTCTGGCATCTTTAGATAAAAAAGATCAGGAGGTAGGTGATGTCAAATGGCCTCTACTTGAGACCTGGGAGAGCTGCAGCTAGTCACAGTGGACAATGCTGACCTTGAAGGATCTCTGATTAGTAGAAGGCAGTTTCATGCATGCCTAGACATTTTACTGCAAAGGCTGTCCTAAAGGGAAGCTCCATCATGTTCACATTTTGCAGCCTTCACCCAAAAGAAGATGAGACAGAGCATTCAGGATGAGGAGAGGTTAAAATGTCTCAGCTGTGCAGTCAGGCTTTTGCTCAATCGTGACCCTGAGAAGTGAGGCCGCAGCTGGGCAACAAAAGCCACTTACAGTGGAACAGAATTTCTCTAACCAGAAGGGGCCTATGCAGCAGAGGCAGACTGAAATTTTTTTCAGTTGCTCTTTGGAGAGAAGCCAATTTTGTCAGGTTCAGGAGGCTGGCAGAGAATACAGGAGAGGTCATGTCTTGGGGTCTGTCTTCAGAACAGCTAAGAGTGAACAACGACAATCAGTACCAGGAATTACCAAATGTACATCCCTCTAACAAACTCCCTCACGCAACCTACTTCATATCAGAAGATGCAAGTTTTAAATTCTCTTGCAGGGTATGTTATATACATAAAACATGCCACAATTCAAAGAAGAAAAATACTCAAAAGGGAATCGGTTGGGAGAAGACAGAAGAAACACCACCATGCGGTTCCTGCTTTCTTGCCTGTGAAGCGGCAGCTGCACAGTCATCTGGCATTTGTGTGTGTTTGGGATCTTCATCACCGAAGCAGAATAATTATCAATAATCAGCGAAGACTCTCTCTTAAAAGATCCTGTCATTAAATATGAACACAGCTCTGGACTTCAAAGTCAAAGCGACTCCCCAGTGGACTAGTACAGCTTTTTAGCAATCTTGCATGAGCCACTGTGCGTTATCTCCGGGGAGGAAGGCATTCCAATTATCTGTGGTGTTCCAAACACTCTCTTCCCACCTCACAAAACTGGTACGAATCCTTCTATCACTTTTTGACAAAGGCAAGAGACTGGATACTTGAAGTAATCCCCAAAATGATACTGTATACAAATGTGATGAGGCTATATGGAGGGCCACTAGAACTGAATTGCTGATCAGTCCAAGAAAAAATAGTGCCATCAGGGCTTCCCTAGCCCACGATGAGGAGGGGGCTTGGTTCCCTCTTGGTCATCAGCAACATGGGCTAGGATAGGAGTCCTTTGTGGGGGCTGTGTTGCCCAAGGCCAGATCCAAGCAAAGCCCAAGCAACCCAGGAGGTAAGGGTGGATCTTGCTGGGAGCAACAAAATCTCTCATTGACTGATAAAATAGGGCTGCATGTATCTGGTTGATGGTGGGTTAGATTCTCAGGTTGAAAATTTTTGTATTAGGCTTGCCCCATTGTTCCATGGTTCAGCCAGGATTCCTGGTTCTGCATTGGTTCTTTGGGTTTGTTGGTTCTGTCTGCTTCGAGAGGCTTTTGGCCAGGGATTACTTTGCTTGCTGTTATTCTTTGGCTATTCTTTGCCCTGGATTAAGGCATGAAATGCCCGGCAAACACTGGAGGAGGGCTGAGGGCACCTTTTTAAGGGGCTCATAGTATTAGATCTCTTGGTTCAATTCACTTGAAATTTGGTAGTTTTTTTAAAGGACAGGCGCCAGCAGCCCTACTGCAAGTTTGGTGCAACTTACTTAAAAAAAAAACAGGCCTTCCAGCTATATTCCCTGTAGGTGAGAAATATTGTAATCCTGAAAAATCCTGGATCAGAATATCAGACCAGCATTTAGAAAGTGGGAAACTGACAGTGCCAATATTTTAGGCTCCCTGATATCTAGATCTGAAAAATACTGATTTTTCCCCCAGCTGCACATTCCTAATGGAGAGATTTTGAAGCTCAAAATTTCTAGAGGGTGCTCTTTTCCCACATTCCATGCTACTTTCCCAGTAAAAGGAGGGGGCAATGCACTCTTTACTTTGTCCCTCCCCACTGCCATTGGAGAGTGCTAGACATACTTATGAGTTACTGTGCAGGTAACTAACTACTCAATGAACAACAGTTACAGGTAAGTGCAACCCTGGTTTCAATGATGTGGTACCAAACGGGAGAGCAGTGAGTTGATTTACCAAGCCTTGGAAGGCAGGTGTGCGCTCCTGGTTATTAATTAACAGGAGTATTGTCTTTCCAACTGCTGCATCCTTCATGACATCTATGACTGTAGAGTAGTTTTGGCACAAGTGCAAGAGGAAGACTGGACTGCTACCCTCAATGACATTAATTGTGCCTGGGTAGCATTGGCATAGAGGTGCATTGGGCAGTCAGTTCACACAACATGGCAACATAGATACAGAAGGTGCATCTAGAAAATAATTTGAGTGGAGAATCTGAGACCTGACTTAGGGCTTGAGGATGAAATAAATAGATTGTTTATTTAACGGTTTGCCCCTCATTTTGGTTAGCACCAAAGTTGCTGTGGTGTGGTGGGGGGGGGGGGAGGAGAAGCAAGAATACCCAAAGAAAGCCTACCACACAGTGATCGCCTTCACTTTTCCTATGAAAACAGATAAAAAGTTGCACTTAAACAGGTTTTGGAAACCACTGGGATTTTCTGATCTGACTGTGGGGTGACAGCTGAAGAGGGGAAAATATGTGCTTAACTGAGAATGAAACCTGAACGGAATATACACTCAATGCATGTGTAAAAGCCTTCTAACTCTTCTCTTCACTGTCAAATATGTTAGTTTCTGAATAAAGTTGTATCTACATTTTAATCAGGTTATGCTCCTTTGCTATGTTAATTACTCTACCAACACCATCAAGGCAGACAGTCTGGAAAATCCACTGGCCTGCTCTGTCTTTTTGGGTAACTTACAACTCTGAGAAACAAATCCCAGAGATGTACTAGATCTGTTGGTTTGTTTCTCCAGGAAGACAAAGTGACATGACACTTGAAAGTTATGCAACTGTTGAAACTGACCGGTGCTTACAAAAGAGACTTATGGAGTTACTGTGGCACAAACCAAGATGCTTCAGCATCTTCACAGGTCTTCATTCAGTGCTTCATTGTAGACCTCATGGAAGAATAATGTAAATACCATTTCTGTTCTCATGTAGGCAAGGAGATAAATGGAATGAATATCCTGGCTCAAGTGCTGAGAAAGATAAGCACTTAATGCATTGCTCTTTCCACCGCAGAACACCTTGGGGAAAAGGCTCAGAAGTGACTAAAGCAATCCCTTCCTTGAGCTTTCTATTCTCTTTTTGAGATTGTGGTTGAGATGCTTAAAGGGCAAAAGGACTTTTTACTTTTGTAATATGACTTCAATTTTCTTCTGAAAGAAATTAATAGCAATCTTGCACCCCAAGGAAACAACATGAATAAGATGACGTTCATCGGTCCTCACTCTGTATGTGTAGAAACACACAGGTCTGCTTGGTTTTACTCTATTTGGGCAGAACATTGGGTTTTTTTAAAAAAAAAACCTCGATTTTGATCAACCTCAGTGATACAATCTGGAATCTATTATGCATTCCCCCCAAAGCTCAGTTCTGAGCGTGAGGTTATCAGAATCCAGTGAACACATAAAGCTGCCTTAAACTGAGTCAAACCCTTGGCCCATCAAAGTTAGTATTGTCTGCTCCAACTGGCAGCAGCTCTCCAGGGTCTCAGGCAAAAGACTTTTACATCATCAATAGGTTTTTGATGGAGTCAGTAGGTTCTGTAATACTATGGTGGGCTGCAGCTAACCATACCTTCAGGTGACTGAACTGGTCAACTTTTAATAACCTATGCAACAAAACAGTGACTAGGCTGGAGCTTTCAAGACTCTATGAACCCCAGAATGAGGTTTCCTTGCCCCATAGGGAGCACCCCATGTAGTGGCAGACATTCTGTAATAAAATAACTGCTACAACAATGCATGAAACCTCTCCTGTGCTGGGGAAATGTGCAGGGTAGAAATAAAATAAAATATACAGTCTGATTTCCATCACAATGGAAACACACTAGAATGTGGTGGCCACCTTTGAATAGTTTGCTGTACCACCATGGCAGACCTGCAAACTGGCAGTCAGAACTACCACTGTATCTCACCTATAGAAAAAAAATCAGCCACAGAGAGATGTCTAACGAATTTTAGAAGAGAAAAAAAACACCACTGTTTCCATAATACAGTAAAAATATATTAGAAAGGATTCAAGACATCTCTCCCTCTAAGGAGCTCAGCCTTCCTCATTTTATTCATAACTATCCCTGCCAGGTAGGTGAAACTTAAGGGTACACTGTGAGCTTTGGAGTTGCAGAGATAGAAACCTGACTCTCCCCTTCTCCAACAGTCTAATTACTACACTATGCTGACTGCACACTAGAAGATCAGGCTTAAAATCTGGCCTATCCGGTTTATAGTGGTTTAGTGGGAAGGCCTGCCTTAATTCACAACTAGTTTATTATCAAATGTAATTTTGGATTAGTTATATGTTTAGAGTGTTTTACCTATCTTTCTTCCAAACATGTAGAATATACCATAGTCTAGCCCAGGCATGGTTCACCATGGCCAGACTAGGTAGGCCAACGAAGGGGCCAGCATTTGAACTAGATGCAGGCATTTTTTCTACCCATTTTTGCAGTAAAAGAGTTGTGTCTAAAACCATCAGGGATAGCAGGAACGAAATTAGCTCATCAAGTATAGACAGCACAACTTTCTCCTTTATCAAGTAGCATTGCCTCCATCTTGTCTGACTGGAGTTTCAACCTGCTCTCCCTTAGCCACTTGACCTCAGCAGGCAGGAAATGGATGAGGACAGAGAAGATGCTTCTTGAAGCTTAGATAATTAAATTTAGAGCTAGGTATCATCACTATATTGATGACACCCAACTCCAAAGCTATGACTGATTCCATATAAAAGTTCCCCAAGTTCCTTATTCTGAACCCTCTACCACATAGAAAAGACACTTGAATTAACTGAAGATGGCAATCAGTAAGTTAGAAAAAGTTTGGTTTGGAAGTGATACAAATGCATTTTTCTTCCAAAGTTTTGCTAGTGATACAAATTAAGAAAGTTTCAAAATGATCAAACAAGCATACATAAAATAAAGGAAGGGAAACAATGTAAACTGCTTTGGAACCCCATTGGGTAGAAAGGCAGGATATGAATATAAATACATGTACATATTGCCTTCACTTTCTCGTGTCTTGATGTTCATTTACATACATAGTTCATTTACATACATACATAGAATAAATAAACATTTTAATAGTGTTTAAAACTGCACTGTGACAGGGCCCAAAAGCCCCTCCCTTGGACAGCAGAGAATTCAAGACCACATCCCATAAACCATGATATTCACCAGACTCAGTATAGGCCATTTTTAAAAAGAGTTAAATCTGAGGTCAACGAGGTTATGGCTGCATTCCCTTCCACACTTATTTCAGAATCAACCCCAACTGAACTCAACAAGGCTGACTCCTGAGTAAGGATCATACCACACGTGTTTTAACAACTAATAGCCATTCTGAGCCTGTGATATCTGATCTGCCAAGCATTTTGAAAAAAAATTGCAGCCTTTATATCCTATGGGGTGGTTAGAGTATTTATTTACTTGCAAACAAATAAAGTAGGTTTTCCAATGTGAACTTGCAAACATCAGTCCAAAGCCTGCTTTGCTTTGTTTAAAAAACCCTGAAGTGAGCCAATCAGTCATTTAAACCGAACTGTTGCTGCTTGGTCACAAGCAAGAGTGGATACAATCAACAGCCACATGATGAAGATGCTCTAACCAGTGCACAGCACTTCCACTACATGCTAGAAGAGTGATGGCAAAACTTTTGGGCCTGGAATGTCAAAAATTTGGAAAATGACTAACTTGGCTCTGCAGGCATGTTTCCCACCCCCCACCCCTGCCAAGAAAAAAACAATTCTTTACATATTCATTTATTTTTTAAAATATGGTTCAATCATGTGTGGTGTGGTGTATTATATAAAGAAATATCACATAATTACAAAAATGACTCAAACTCCCACAGGGACAATAGTTGTTGTTGGGTGTCAGTGAACGCTGGCGTGTCAACCAAAATGTTGTGGCATGTCACCTTTGACACATATGTCATAGGTTTGCCATCACTGTGCTAGAAGATTAGTCCTAAAATATAGCATTTTCTGTTCACAGAGGCATAATAACCACAAGCATCTACTCCATGAATAATCTTATCCTGGCAGAAAAGGGGTAGGGGAGTTTTCCCAAGGTATCTACATATTTCTTGATTTTGATGACACCCTGCCTTAACCCCTCCTCCAGGGGCTGAAGCTACTTTTATTAAACTGGCCTTCTCCAGACATATTTATTAAACTGGCCTTCTCTAGACATATCCAGTCCACAAAACTCCTCTATGGGATGGGGGGGGGGGGGCGGGCAGTGCTATAGTTTGCTTTTTAAGAAAAATTTGCTCAAAAGGTCAATCATGTTCCTTCTCATCTTCAATTAACCTGCTATCTAACACTGAACACGACAGCCAAGATTTTATTGATTGGCTAAATTAGAAAGGGTAATAAAGGAGGAGAAAATTAATATTAAAGCTGTTACTGGTCTCAACGAACAGCAGCAGAAAACAGAGGTGCAATTTCTTCCCTGTCTTAATTATGTTTAGCTAATCCATTCAATTAAGCATTGATGAATTATCTGATGAAAAGCATAACGATTCCATTAAAAACAAAACCAGTATTAGCACAGAACACTCTTCACCCCAGGATGTGAATTATATCTAAATGGTGTGCTCAAAAGACATTTAAAAGACGCTGTTCATTTTGAGGTCAGTTAAAATGTTGATTTGTGGGAATTGATTGGAGTTTTCCTTACAAATGAAATCCTTCAGTAAAATGGTTAGAACCTATTCACATTATCCCAGATTATGGCCACTCTAAACTGGACTACAGATATATTCTCCACATAATGTTATGGTCTCTCTCTCTTGATCAGTTCCATTTTCAAGAATCGGCCACATTTTTATTGAGCTTGGCATACATATTCTCAATGGCTTATATCAAATTCTGTGGGTAAAGTAAAAGTGACGCAAACTGGCACAGAGCCAGGTGGGGGAGCAAACTGTGTGCCTCACAGCCCAGGGAACAAGTTACCAGATGCATATAACAGGTCTAGCCTAATCATCACAGTGCATTCCTTTTGGGGGTTATTCAGTTGTAGAGGGAAGAAAATAAAACTCAACACTTGAAGACAGTTTGGACTGAGCCACATCAATTCAAGTCTGAACAGAAAACTGTCCTCAACAGAGGTGTTCCTGCTTGAATTCACACACAGGAGGGAATCCCTCTTCTCAGGAGGTTCCCTGTTGCAACATTTGCATGCATCATCTGAACACCAAGAAACCTTTATTGTCAAAATGCCTGCCTTTCTCACATTCACTTTTGTGCTGATTTAATTAATTGATCAGTTAAACTTCATATAATTATTCAGCTAAGAATTTGGACTATACCTCTAAATAACTCAATACATTAGGGATAATCCCCCTAATAAAATGGGACTTTTACCACAAATCTCAAAAGCAGGTACCAAATAAATACAAACCTCTCTTATACGACTTCAAATTGCAGTGCATGCATGACATTTTCATCTATGCACCCCATTCCGTGTCAAGCATTTCCATAACAAGACTATTGCTACAATGATGATAAATGGTGTCTCAAGTCTGCAGTGAATTTTGCTCCTTCTGCATGCTGGCAAATGTTGCTTAGCAACGGTTGTTATGAGCAACATCAGCATCTTTCATCAAATTTGGTGGTAATGGCTTCTGCAGGCTATAGCAGAGAGCTACCATTTGTACCTCCAAACACATTGGAGTCTTCTCCACACCCACACGCACCCACACACACCATTCACATAATCCCTCCCATTGTGCCAAAGCATGGGAATTATTAATCATTAACAGTTTTTAAAAATTAAAATTGCCACCCAAGAGATGATGTGCATGGCCTTTGTGAAGTGCTGTAAGGTGGGTTTTTCACAACAGTGTGACAGCTTGTGCCCCCCCTCCCCTGCTTAAAATTCAAGCCATCATCCTTAAAATGAGTTAGGAACCAATGTCACATGGCATAAAGAAACCTGTTATTAGCCACCCACTGAGATGGCCTCTGCTTAATGCACTTCCAGGTCTTTAAAGCAACACATACATCGGCCTAGAAGCAGCTTTCCATGATGCCTTTTGTTCCTTGGACCTGGTCACTTCTATAACGTGCCATCAGCTTCTGCTTTACACACAAGGAAGCATCCCAGATCTAAGCCGTTTTCCAGCAATAAACCTCTTCTTCATTCACAGGATAATCCCAGATGCTGGAATGGCTTTGCAATTCATGAAAAGATCATTCAGGGTTTGTACGTTCAAAGCAAGCAGGACTTCAGAAATCTTGCCTGCTTATTAAAACCACTCTTAAAGCAAGGTCAGTTCAAAATAGAAAAAAAGAAGAAAGAAAGTCAAAAAGCTGACAAAGCCATTCTGCTCTTTTAAACATGAAACTGTCCCGAGTTGCCAAAAAACGAAAAAAGCACATGCAGTTCAAACACTGGAACTCAAAACGAGAGTGGCCAATTAACTGCCGTGGCCCATGATTGTGGAGCTAGAGGGAAGCTTCAGGTGTACTATAGAAGAACTGAGGTAGGTGGGGCTGAGAGAGCTCAGAAGAACTGTGACTAGCCCAAGGTCACCCAGCTGGCGTGTGTGGGAGTGCACAGGCTAATCTGAATTCCCCAGATAAGCCTCCACATCTTAGAGCAGTGATGGTGAACCTATGGCATGGGTGCCAGAGGTGGCACTCGGAGCCCTCTCTGTGAGCACGCGCACACAGAGTTAGTTATGTGGGTGTGGAAAATCACCCCACCCACCCACACATATCTAGGCTGGCCTGGGGCACTGAGCACGACGTGCACGCACTGCGGTGAGCAGGGAGGACTTGGCTGGCGGGCCTGGTGCCTGTGCTCCGGGTGGTTGCTGCCTGAGGGGGGCGGGTGGTGCAGAGGAGGCAAAAATGCTTGAGGGGCACAGAGCGGTGCAAGTGGGACTTGCTGGAGGCTAGAGCAGGCTGGCCCCTGCTTGAGCAGGTGGGGCGGAGGAAGAGGGAGCCAACCGTTTTTTTCTAAACTAAAACCTCAGCATTCAGGTTAATTGCCGTGTTGGCACTTTGCGATAAATAAGAGGGGTTTGGGTTGCAATTTGGGCACTCGGTCTCAAAAAGGTTCGCCATCACTGGCTTAGACGGCAGAGCGGGGAATCAAACCCAATTCCTCCAGATTAGAGTACACCTGCTCTTAACCACTACGCCACTGAAGCAAAAGGTTCGTGCAGAGGAGGGCCCTGCTGGGTAGTTGTTAGTGGTCTCTTTCTTTGCTTACAGGTTTACTTTAGTTTTTAATAGTGTCAGGCTAGGATCTGGGAGAACTAAGTTCGAATCCCCACTCTACCATGGAAACTCATTGGTCAGTCATATCCTCTCAGCCTATCCTACCTCATAGGGTTGCTATCAGGAGAATAAAAAAAGAGGAGAGGAGAACATTGTGAAAATAAGCAGGATATAAATATCTAAACAAATAAATAAACTCTCCAGCTTCTTTCCCTGGAGCCTCTCTTCTCAAATATTCCTTGCAGCACCAAAGACACATGTGGCCTGGGAATTCCTAAGAGATAAATGCTTAGAGAGTAGACCCAGCCAGAGGTACAACTCAGGCAGACAGAGGGTTTGCACTCCTTTTTTGATTTTAAAACTGAAGCTCATCACTTATTACACTTTCGGCACAATACAAGACGTCACTGTCCCAAACACACACATAACTGCTGCCATCCCCTTGAGTTTGGCCTTTGAGCGGACGACATATGTGCAACAGTGATTCATTCCAAATCACTTACAGAGCTGCGGTTCCCACAGTTAAGATTGTCAGCCATTCCTTAAATAAGGTCTCAACAAGGTATATCAGGAGAAGCGGAGAAAAGTCTAGTCTTTTAAAAAAAACTGGCTCTAGAATGGATACAAGCAAAAGGGGGGTGGGGTGAAGCCTAAAATGGTTTGTTTAAAGTGTTTTAGCAAACTGTAATTATTTATAAAACAGCAGGCATTTTTCAGATATCTTCATATATTAATTTGCATTTAAATTACCTCATTAGCCAGTATGGCATATAACCCCAAACACAATCTTGCAGGAAGGACACACTTGCTCTTAAATGATGAGAAAGCTGCCAATTAAATCCCAAACCCCATATTAGGGGATACATCAAGGCTACTATGACCCTGAAATTCAAGAGGTTAACGTTGCTTGGCTGTAAGCAGCTACAAGATGGGCAAATCAGGGTAGGATAGAAAGAAAGATGTTTCAGCTTAACCATTTGGGACTCTGGGCTGATTTGTGGGCAGCATCAGTCTAGATTCCAGGCTGCCGTCTGGCTTGTTGTCTTCCCTGGGCTGGTGACCTGACCAAATCACCTAAGAAACTACTTGAGATCACACAATGGTATGTCCGAGGGCCAGTGGTGTTCCTGCCTAGGGACAGGGGGTACCCTATGTCCCTGGGCGCCCCCATTTGGTCACGTGGGGGGCGCCAACATTTCAGGGTCGTTTGTGTGGTTTTAAATTTTAAAGTGTTTTTTCACGTTACAGCCTGCAGGGGGCGCATTTTTAAGGCTAGTGGCACCAAAATTCCAGGGTACCATCCAGAGACTGTCCTGATGATAGCACCCAAATTTGGTGATGTTTGGTTCAGGGGCAGCAAAGTTATGGACCCCCAAATGTGGTGCCCCATGCCCCATTCAATGGGAGCTAACAGGAGACGGGGCTACCCATTTGAGGGACTATAACTTTGGTCCCCCTGAACAAAACTTCACAAAACTTGGGTGGCATCATAAGAATATTTAACAGATGATACCCTGAAATTTTGGTGTCACTAGCTTTAAAAATACACCCCTTACAGGCACCCCAAGAAATTTGCCCAAGATTCTTTGGTTTTTTTGCAGAGTAGACTTTGCTCCATGCATTGCTTAGCCAATGGGGAATTTCTGTGTAGGCAGGCTGCACATTTTTGAAGATAGAGGCACCAGACTTTCAGGGTGGCTCCAGGAGGGCCTCCTGGTAATAGCATCCAGGTTTGGAGACCTTTTCTTCTGGGGGTTCAATTTTATGGGCTCCCAAAAGGCTTATTTTGTTTCCCCGCTCCTGCCCATGAAAGCCTGTGGGCTGAGTTCTCTCAGAACTATCCCAACTCCCCCCACCCACCCAGAAGCAAAGCTCACCAAGATTGGATGCTATTACTCAAGGCCTCTTGGAGCCACCTTGAAAGTCTGGCGCCCCTATCTTCAAAAATGTGCAGCCTGCCTCAGAAATTCCTCATTAACTACAATGGAGCAAAGTCATGTTTTTATACATCCCTCTGATGAAGATTTTATGGCACAATGCATGGGGCCAACCTTTCTAAGTCTGTGGGCACCCCTGGAATTCTGACACAGCAGGGTGGGCACAAATACAAAACCCCATAAGGCCCCCTGGCTGCCCCACTCTATATACATCTTTGGCTGTCGCCTAGAATCTCTTTACCTTTTCTGGCTTGTTGACAGGAGAATAGTAAAAATAAAAATGCTGCCAACCTCTCTGCTGGTACATCAACTCCAGTAGTTTTACCATAGAGTTGCTGGCGATTCTTACAGCAACCCATTGTCACTTCTGGGTTGTACCTAGAAATGACTTAGTAATGTTGGCAATGTTGCTGACATCATATGCCCTCCCATGTCCACCTCTCCACCCCCACAGTTACTAAGCAGAAACAAAAAGTAATCAGCCTGTTGTAGCTGAAGGTATAGCATGAATCTACACTATCACTGAAAACATCTATTACCAGCAAGAGAAACCATTATGGAACCTTTCACAGTTGAGTCTTCTAATTCCTGCCAAATCCAAATGAGTTTTTAAAATATCTTCCCCCTTCACGGAACTGTGATTTGATTGGTTCATTCAAACATCAATAAATTATGATCCTCATCTGATTACCGGTACTATAAATAATGATTTTCGTTCATAAATTAATGAGAAAATTATGATCCTCTCATCATCCATAGGCACCCAAGTCTCAAGGCCTTCTGGAATAATGTTTCAAGGTCTTCTGAAGGATAGGAGGCAGCAAAGATGTCAACCCTGGGAACAGCATCTAACAAGACAGACACCACAACAAAGAAAGTCCTTCAAAGGGCTGGCATACTTGGAATGGAGTATTGTCAGGTCAAATACAGATTTGGAGTTGTGTGTATCTCATATGATATGTTGTAGCCCCTAAATATATTAGATCTATCCCATTTAGGAGTTTTAATCTGAGCAGCAACAGCCTTTATTATGACTAGATGTAACTGGGAAGCCTGTTTTCATCTCTAGGAAATGTCAGTCAATAGGTTATTCAGAATAACCTTGGGCCCTTCCTGCTTAGGTGGCTCAAACGTCCTGGAGTCAGCGTTCTTCCATTTCAAGTTCCAGACCCAGCTCACCAGCTAAGCCACATCAAAGCCACAAGGAGGAGGATCCCAGCATACAACAGGAACTCTGCTTGCTCCCAGCCAATAGCAGCACATGAGGTGACAAGTAACCCCTCTTGGGTCTGCACCTCCTGAGTACAAGCCATGCTTCAGTTTAATTGCAGCTAGCAGCAACACAGGTCCAGGATAGGTGGAGTTTGAATCGGGTGGTCAAATGCCTTCAGCATCACCATTCCCTGGACATAATTTCAAATTGCTCAGGTTAGCAATATCTTGCTCTGAACAGAGGCAGCAGCAGAGCTTGTTTCATTTACAAGCATTTTGTGAGGGCCAGCTGGCCCTTGCCCTCATCATCTCTGTAGCACAGAACACTTGTGGTAAGCTGCCTTTGTCTTACAAAGAAACCAGTCGCTAGGAAAATGTCTGCTGTAGCTTTGCATTAAAATAAGTGTCTCTGAGAGTGGAACTAATGCAACTTGCAAGGAAATCAATATATGCTCAATAGGGACAAACCAGTCTCTGGGAGGAGTACAGTACAGCCTGGCAGACACATGGCCCAGGTATCACACAAAGCCAGTACCCTTATAGTTTATCTCACTTCCAGGATCCTGCAGGCTTTCAGCTGGGATGTAATATAACACTCAATCCCTCACAACAATTATGTTTGGAGCAAGGAACTAGGGCATGCTGAGATTTTCCAGATTGCATGCCTAATATCTATATGCCTGCTAGCTGAACAGGTGTAATGTTAACATATCCCCAATAAATCATTCACTCCATTGAAGGGTCAAGTTAATTTTAAAAAATTACCAGAGTTAACACAAAGGTCATACAGTGCATGTACAACCACAGCGCTGGTGGTTTATATGTCGGTTTAAATATGTCAGTATTAGTACAGTTGCCTAGTACCTTATTGAGGTAACAAAATGTCTAGTCAGAAACCCCTCTGCTTTTATCTATAACCTATAATTCAAAGCAGATGACAACATTCTCCTCTCCTTTATTTTTTCCTAACAATTGCCACCAGTAAGGTAGCTTAGGCTGTCAGAGACAGTGACTCGCCCAAGGTCACCCAGCTTCCATGTCAGTATGGGGATCTGTACTTGGGTCTTTTGGATTTTGGTCCAACACTCTAACCACTGTACCTCACTGGCTTGCCTTCTTCCAACTCCCTTCAGCTGTTTGTTTCCGTCCTTTCAATTGCCAAAGTTCAAGAACTGATTGAGCCTCTAGACATTCGGGCACTTCAGTCTGATTTGTCTTCCTTTATGTTTTAATAGCATTTTACAGCTTACTATCTACACTCATACTACACAAAATGCATCATTTAACCACACAGCTAGCACAGCATAGACCTGGATACACTCTATGCTAAAACAAGCAAAGAAATACATCTCTGTGACTCAAAACACAAAGAAAAGATGCTGCCAATTGGGTGATTTTCTCCCTTACTTTGTATCATTTATTCCTCAGTTTACACTGTTTTGCATAATTTATTCAGAATTTTGCTAATTATGAGGATTTGTTGCGCAGGACAATGAAGTTCTGTCCCAGTCCCCTGGAACTCTTATTGAGTTACAGCTCAAGCATTGCTTACAGGCTTCCAAATTTTGCTTCCCTGATGTACATCAAGTCTCTCTTCCACAGCCCCTCATCATTTTCAGGAATGCAGAGCACCTGGCTTGGATTTTAACATTGGATGAAGCAGAGTATCCTGAAGCTTGCTGGGCAGGGGTGGAGCGAGGGGGAACTGTGCCCGGGGCATGCCTGTGTCCTGCGTCCCTGCCCCGAAACACACCTGGAATGCCCTTACCACACCCCCGCACTGGTGTGTGCCCGGTGCATCGTGCCCCATCTCACCCCCTTGGCGCTACGCCACTGTTGCTGGGTAACTTTCCACCAGTCACCCTTTCTCAGACCAATCTCTCTGTGCAGTTAAAATGTGGTGCAACAAGCCCAGTGTTAGCATACCTTCAGGTGGGGCACCTGCTAGGGCTTAGAACGTCTGACAAGGTCCACTGCTGCTAACCCCTATACCCTTTTCCTACCTGTTTACTTGCAAGTGCTCCACCCAGCTGCATGGTCTGCCCAGCACCATCATGGTAAGTGCTGCAGGGACTGCAGGGAGTTGTGCGCATGGACACTAGGAAGGGGGCATAAGCAAAGAAGGGGAAGAATGCACAGGCAGGTAGGGGTCTAAATGGGCATGTGGGAGATAGGGATGCCAGCTTCCAGGTGGAACATGGGGATTCCCTGGAACTACACCTCATCTCCAAACTACAGATATCAGTCCCCCTGCAGAAAATGCATCCTTTGGGGTGGATTCTACATGGCATTGTAGCCCACTGAAGTCCCTGTTCTCCCCAGGCTCCACACCCCAATCTCCAGGAGTTTTCCAACCTGTATATGGCAACTCCATGCTCCTACCCCCTGACAGTGGCCAGTGGCCAGTGAGGGGGGCTAGCAACCCTAGAGGAATGGCACCCCTGAGAAAGAGTTCAGAGTCAGAGGCCCCCAAAATCAGGAACCGACCTAGCATCATAGACTCATAGAGCTGGAAAAGACCACAAGGGCCATCAAGTCCAACCCCTGCCATGCTGGAATAATCAAAGCACTCCTGACAGATGGCCATCCAGCCTCTGTTTAAAAACCTCCGAACAGGAGACTCCAGCACCCTCCAAGGCAGTGAATTCCACTGTTGAACAGCACTTATTGTCAGGAAGTTCTTCCTAAAGTTTAGGTAGAATCTCTTTTCCTGCACTTTGAATCCATTCCTCCTTGTCCTAATTTCTGGAGCAGCAGAAAACATCCATCTTCAACATGACATCTCTTCAAATATTTAAACATGTCACCCCTTAACCTTCTCTTCTCCAGACTAAACATACCTAGCTCCCTAAGCCACTCCTCATGGGGCATGGAATCCAGACCTTTCACCATTTTGGTCGCCCTCCTCTGGACTTGTTCCAGCTTGTCAATATCCTTCGTGATTATGCAGGAGTCCCATATGTCACCCTTAGTGCCTTCAGAGAAAAGCAGGACAAAGAGGTAACAAAGTGTAAAATAAATAAATGGGGTGACCAAAGGCCTTGACTTCTGTGTCCCGTCTGTTGGTCCTGCAGGACAGTAGGTTGGGCTTGGTGTGAAACAGCATGCTGGACTAAATGGTCCACTGGTTTCTCCCAACAGGACACTTCTTATGTCTTTATTGTTATATTCTTAAATTGAGCAAATGATATCATTCCAAACCTTTGGGAAAAGGCACTGGCCTCTTGGCTTTTAAGAAAGGTGAGTGCACCTGTGTGGCATTTGTGTGGGAAGCTATAATTTAAGTCTGCAGCACCAAAAGATCTTATTATTCTGTATACCATTCTCCGAACTACACTGTTCCTTCACGAGCAGAGGGTTTTCCAATGAAATGTAGGACAGAGTTGTCAAGAGTGACATTTTTCACACCAAGAATCTAATTTCTGTTCCTTGGAAAATGTCCAGGGCAGCCCTAATAAAAATGAATTAGCTCATAATGGCAACATACAATTTGACAGTCAGCTCTTGCAATTAATGCGTGTCTGAAGCAAGGAGCAAAGCGGCTTTCACTGCTGCCACCAATTGCCACCACCATACAGTTATGTTGAAGGAAACAGTCACTGGCATGCACAGATTCACTAATCAGAATGATGCCAGCTTAATGTGAAGTACAACAGCTAGGAACACAACAGCTTTCAAGTGGCACCTGGGGCTTCATCAGCAAGAAGTAGAATAGGAACTTTAATGTTAGCAAAAGATGGAGCAAAACAGTCCTGGGTAGAGACAGCAAAATCATATTGTTTACATAAAGAAAACAATAAAAAGGCCAATTTACATCTTGACATGCCCCTTGCTTTAGGGACATCACATTGGAAAATTATCCTATCCCACCAGATTTGCTTGTTTTATTTCTCTTTTCTCCAAGGGGCTGATCTGACTTCCCAACATAATCTACCTGCCCTTCAACTGCAAGATTTCCATGGAGCATGTAAGAGCTAGCAGCCTTTTATTAGTGTAATATCACAATCACTGACCTCTCATTTCTTCAGGGGACAGGCTAGAGAAGGAAGCAATATATATTCCAGTATTTGTTAAAGGTAAGTGTCCGGTATGCTAAAATTCAGATTTGGGTCACACAGGAAGGAGAGAAGGGTCAGTCCCTTCACCCCTGTTCAGTTTCACTTATCCAAGTCACACAAGAAAGGACAGATCTTTGCCCCACAGGTGGTCCTGATCCAAATCAGAAATTTACTTGAACTGCCATGAAATTTACATGAACTGCCATGTTGTATAATGTTTGACAATTTCTCTTGGGGTTTCCAATGCATCATTCAACAAAAGGAATGGTTTTCCTCTATTCTCAATACCCTCCTGCTTTCTTGCCTACATTACTATTTAATAGAAGAACAAGGCTCTCCTCCTGGTCTAGTCAGTAGTTAATACCCTGTTTCCCCGAATATAAGAATTCCCTGGAAAATAAGACGTAGTAGAGGTTTTGCTGAAGTGCGAAATATAAGGCATCCCCCGAAAGTAAGACGTAGCAAAGTTTTTGTTTGGAAGCATGCCCGAAGAACAGAACACAGAAAAATAAGACATCCCCTGGAAATAAGACATAGCACATCTTTGGGAGCAAACATTAATATAAGACACTGTCTTATATTCGGGGAAACACGGTACCAATGTATTGTCGAAGGCTTTCACGGCCGGAATCACTTGGGTGCTGTGTGGTTTCCGGGCTGTATGGCCGTGTTCTAGCAGCATTCTCTCCTGACGTTTCGCCTGCATCTGTGGCTGGCATCTTCAGAGGATCTTCATGATCCTCTGAGGTACCAATACAGTAAAGCAGCGTCAGAAATACTGCTTCTGTTTCCCTTATCCAGGCTAACCTGTTAATGCTCTGAAATAATTTTTGATGTCTGTGCCCAATTTTGTTCTCAGCTTGCATCTTTAGCACCATCTACAAGCACATTAAATTGTAGGAATACTCACAAGTCTCAAACAGTCACTTTGGAAATATGTTGGTTTTGGGCTGCCTGTATGATTATGTGGGTGGATGTTTTCTCATTAATAAATTGTTTCTGTTACAAAAGTGGACAGTCATTCACTGTATCACATAGACCACAACTGCTCAAACACATTAACTTTAAAAGGGTGGCAGGGGAAGAGCTTGTGTAGTTCGATACATCACTATTTCTCTAAAAGTGCACAAGAGCAATATGTTTAAATTGCTCAAGGTAGCAGGAGATGAGAGCTCAAGTGGGATTGTGTAACTGACCACAATTAGATGGAGCTTGTAAATGACTGAACAGAGCCCAAAATTAACTAATCAGCAGCCTTCTCTGCGGGATGGTGAAACCCAGAGAGAAGCAGAGAAAACCCTTTGAGAGCTGGGCAGGCGCTGAGGGGAAGTTGGTTGCCAAGAAGAGACTTGGGATGGCTGCTGAAGGTGACCCCTCAGAAAGCAAAAGGGAACAGGACTTATGGGTCTGCAAGACCATTTCCCCATATATTCATTCACTCAACAAGAGCCTGTGTGGAGTTAAGAGTTTTTGTTCTTCTTTACAGATGTACTAAAACACAGGACATCCCCCCAAAGGACAGAAGCACCAGGTGAGTTAGAACTCATAAATAATAAGCAAGTGGAGGTTAATGCAACATAAATGAAAACAAAGTAAGTGCACTACACATGGCTAACAGCAATAGCTGTGTAAGTTAGGAATATTCACAAGGTGAAAAGCCTTTTAAAAGTCTTCAGACCAAGATCCAGAGATCCTCAGGTGTCAATCTATTTACAAACACATGTACAAATGCTCAAGTACACCAACAGTGCTGCATCATAATAATACTCTTTCAAACAATCAGTTTAAAGAATTCAGTACATTGAAGAACATGAAAATTTCTCATTAAGGATTGTTTTCTCTTTACAGATACAGGCATCCACTAAACCTAGCTGGTGTCTGAATATACCGGTAGTCTGACTTTGTACAAGACTTCAAGGGCACGGGTTATGTCTCATTAATGTCCAAAATCTATGTCAGCAAAAGTAAGAGAATGTTCCACAACTGAAACAGACTCAGACCAGACCAGCACAGTTATTAGGGTTGAGTATGTTTCAATCGTGGAACAATTCTCTTACTCATGCTGACATAGATTATGGACATTAATGAGACAAGTCCCTTGCCCTTGAAGTCTTGCACAAAGTCAGACTATATCCAGACAAGGTTCAGTGGGTGCTCGAATCTGTAAAGAGAAAACAACCCTTAATGAGGAATGTTCATGTTCTTCAGTGTACAAAGTTCTTTAAACTAACTGTTTGAAAGAGTATTATTATTATGCAGCACTGTTGGTGCACTTGAGCGTCTGTACATATGTTTGTAAGTAGATTAATTGATACCTGAGGATCTCTGGATCTTGTTCTGAATATATTGTCAAAGGTTTTCACGGCCGGATTCAACTGGTTCTGGTGGGTTTTCTGGACTGTGTGGCCGTGGTCTGGTGGATTTTGTTTCTAACGTTTCGCCTGCATCTGTGGCTGGCATCTTCAGACCTCTGCAGGTGAAACGTTAGGAACAAAATCCACCAGACCACGGCCACACAGCCCAGAAAACCCACCAGAACCAGACAGTTGCTCTGAATACTTTCTAAAGTATTTTTCACCTTGTAAATATTCCTAACTTGCATAGCTATTGCTGCTAGCCATGTAGGGTTAATAGAACTCAGCCTGCTGGGTCACAAGCCTCTGCAGACCTGCCATGCACATTAGTGTGCATGCATAGACAGTAAGGGTGGCTCCTGATTCTCTTTGCAAGTATGCAAAACTGGTTGGCATAGCAAGGTCACTGAGCGATGGAGGGGATTCCTCCATCATGACTCTGACCCTTGATGTGTTCCAAACTGTGGTACACCTCTTGGGGTCTGGTTTGTGTTCACTGTCCCCAACTCTCTTGGTGCATTGCCTGCTGACGCCTGTGAGCTTCTCACTTTGGCTCCATCTTGTCCTGTCAAAAGACTGTGATGTCATGTGGTGGAGCTCAGTGGGTAACATCCTGTCACTCAGTAGTTAAAGGGGAGCCCCAGTGAGGTTGGAGACTAGGGACCTAGAATGTAATTGTCCTCTAATGTGGTATACACACTCAAAATTGAACCTAACTAGCTGCCTCAGAAGGCAGAGAAGCACAGATTGCCTTTGTTGTCATGTGTATACTTTTAATGCATGTATAGCACAGACAAAACATTACCTATCTTGTTCAGATAGTTGACTATCTGAACTTGGGGAAGAGAACTGGTATCTAAAGGATGAACAAGCAATAGGAGGTCACACAAAATGTTTTTTAAAAATTCCCAAATCAGCCCAAATGCAAAACAGGGCCAAAACACAGATGATGCTTTATCTGGAAAAGGAACAAGAAAATCTCCTTAGTAGATATGAACAGTTGATATGATGCAGCTGGACCTTCTTCACTGTTTGAAATTGCTTTGCTCAAAAACTGATCGCGAGCTGCATTGTTGTCTGATTTCCCATTATGGAAATCTACCATGAAATGTAAGTTGCACGCTTTGATCACTGCCATAATGTTATTATGTGAAGACTGCATGCTGAACATTGCTACGTGTTACAGTCCCTGCATAAAAATCAGCCAAACTCTGACATTTGAGAATTCAGAGCACTCCATCCCAAAAGGTTGATGAAAACTGGAGGGGCTTGGCTTCAAGACTGTTCTGCTGTTGTACCAATATCTTCTACAGAAAAATTGCTCAGTGAAAAGTAAGTCTAAAAATAAAATCCTGTCACTCTACTCACTGCAGATGGTGCTTTCTCCAAGCTCTATATTAGGCCAGAATTTGCTGTGCAAAGCCCCACATGATATGATCTTGACCTTTTGAAAGACGACTGTGTTTACCCTGCTTTAAATGAGTATCATATCTGAATGGGTGCTTCATATAGAGTTGCCAATCTCCAGGAGGTGGAAGGAGATCTCCTGGAATTATATTTGATCTCCAGGAAAAGGTTGTCTGAGGACTATCACTGGGGTATGGAAGTATATGTGTAAATACTGTTCCAAATGTATGAGGACCATATATCATGAAGATTTTAAAGACAACATGCAGTCCGTTGAACTGGGCCCGAGAAAACAAGGACAGCTCCATGAAGAACACCTTGCAGTAGTCCAAGCTGGAGTTTATGGTGGCATGCAATGTTACCTATAAGGGGTGTACATGAGCGACTGCGCAAGCTTCATCCTGTTGCCACACAGATGAAAATGGTGCAGCTCATTCAGCAGCAATTCATGTGGATCATGTGGAGGGAGCACATTTTGTTCGCCACCTCTCCCTCCCCACCATGAGCAGCTGGGGCAGTGAGCTTCCAGCAACAAGTGCAGTATGCCAGTTCACAGAGTGGCCCTCACTGGGGGCAGCAGGCCAGGAAGGCAGCCAGAGCATGGCCCTTGTGCTGTGCACCCTGCTTGACTGTGGGAAAGGTGCAGCCCAGCATGGAGGCAACAGAGAAGCAAGCGAGGCAAGGTGGACTGGGGCAAGCACCTCCTGCTGCTCCTCAGAGAGTCAGCCTCCTGCTGGGCAGGAATAGTGCTGGTGTGTGGGGGCTGGGGGAGTGGGAAGACGAGGCTCTGGTTCTTCTACGTGTGGAATGGGGGAAGAGTAGGGTGCATCTCTGCTATACTCTTTTTATTTCTCTCTCCCTCTCCCCCACAAAAATATGTCTAATCCAGATGTATGCCATGCGCTAATGACTCAATGATAAGCTGCATGAAAGGTTGAGTGCCATGCAGTAGCTCTAAATTTCAAATATTTTTGCTCAAACCACCAGAAGTTCCTCTCAGTGGTTGGAAAGGTCTGCTCAGTGGTGAGGAAAAATTAGAGGCAACATTGGTGGCATGGATCAGTGTAGCTAGGTCAACCAAGTATAAATTAGGGGACATCTTGCTGGCAAGGGATAACTGAAGAGTGGCACTCTTAGCAACAGCACCAACCTGTTCATCCATCAATAACACTGAGTCCAAGAGCACTCCCTAGTTCTTAACGTGATCGACCAAAGGAAGTTTAACCCCATTTAAGTTGGGGAGATCAGCATCTCAACTAGCATAACTTCTGTCTTGTCTGGATTAAGCTTCAGTTTGCAAACCCGCAGGTACTTCACTAGAGCTTCAGGAACTGGACCCAGGAATTTCACAAGTTCTTCTGGAAACTTGGATAACGATACATAAAACTGGGTGTCATCGGCATATTGATAGCTATGTACTCCAAAGCTTCTAAAGATGTCAGCCAAAGATTTGCATCCAGGTTAAAGAGCATTGGGGATAAAATGGACCTATAGTGCACCTCCTTCATCAGGCCCCAACTAGCAGATTCAGCCTCTCCTAGAGAAACTATTTGCTTCTTATCAGCAAGAAAAGAGCAAAACCAATAAGCTGTCTGTTTTATCTCAGACACTGATTTTAATCAGTCCACAAAAATATGATGGCTGGCTGTCCCAAATGTTACTGATAGATCTAACAGAATCAGCAGTAATTGACTTCCTTTACCCATCTGTAATCATGGATCATCCATCAAAGCTATTAATGCTGAGTCAATCTCAAATCCTGGCCTGAGGCCAGGCTGAAATGTTTTGCCTTTCCTGATTCAAATGATGATAATTTTGATCTATTCTCTTATGCTATTACAGAACAAGGGGGCCCACAAAGAGTATCAAGAAAAGGGAATGGCAAATTTCTTCTCCCACCCTTGTTTTGCTTCCTCTCTTGCAGCTAAACCTCTGCAAATTTGCTTCAGGTTGCCTAGGCAACTTAAAATGGGAGCCAGGAACACCCAAGATAGTTTTGCCAGATCTTGTTGGCTTTCTTGGTTGCGTAGACAACCCAAAATGGTGGCCAATATTTCGTGAGATATTTGTTTGGCAGCTTGGCATTTTTGAGTGTTCAGTTTTATTTCATTCCACGTTTTAATTTTTTTCTGTAAACTTGCCCCATTTCACTGTTCCAAGAGAAATTATTTTTATCACCTCTCTATATCACCCATCAGTGAAAATGTGATCAGATAATTTAAAGAAATAACATGTGATTACATTATGAAGTTCCTCTTATTTATTAAATGTAAGGAATATTCCATCTGGTATACAGAACACAGACATGATTGTCTGTGGTATTTAAAGGCATTCTGTAAGCTGTAAATTAGACGCAGTTCACTATCAGCAACCATTAATTTTCTTCATGTCAAAAGTTGGAGGGACAGTCAATGTATCTGTCTGAAGGCATGGCAGCATTCATCTGATCTCTCTGTCTATTTTAAATGGCAGGGCTAATTTCTGGTATCTATGAGAAGTTGGTAGAAATGCCACTGAGCAGGTGAAAGACTGCATTTGCCTCACCAAGGTTCCTATTGCATGAGTTACAACACACAAATCAGGTTGGAGTTTCCCAACCCCACTTACAGATGTTCAATGGGAAACTTACCTTTAAAACAGCTGGGGGATTATTTTGCTTGGAACAGCCACATGGCATGAGAAGAAGCTTCAACCTTCCCTCCCATGCTATTTTCACTAATAAAACCTAGAGGGGAAGAGCTGTTGGTCCCACTGCTGGGACCATGTGTCCTAGGAACATGTAACTGAGGACAAGGGGACCATGGCAGAGGGATAAGCAGCTACCTTTAGCTGCTTTTTCTGGTGACAATTCCCTTCTTGCACCTCACCATCACCAACTAGCCTAGTTTACAAGACTTTAGAGAATATTTCATACATATCAGTAGAATAAGGAAAGGCCTTTTACTGGACTCCAGAAAGAGTGAGTCAGAAGACAGACCTGTAAAAGAAGAAAGCAGCATAAAATGCTGCTAAAGCCCATTTCTGATCTCATCCTGCCAGACAGGAGATAAATAAAGTTGAATGACACTTCAGTATTAGTGATCCTTGCATATTGCTTGTTTGGTCTCTCTCATGCATGAGAAGGAAGAAGAGGTGGATAACGAGACTCCTGGTTTCCACAGGTAATAGCCTTAAGAAGAGAAACCATATGGTTTTGAGTCTGCTCAATTGGAGAAGCCAAGAGACTCATCATCCTGGGGTTTATTAGAACGGGCACAAAGTCACCCAGTGCACAGTTTCTTTCATTTGTTGCCAGAGAAGTCCTTCGTGGCATAAAGCAATTGCTTGGTGGGACATACTGAAGCCACTTTTGCCAAGCAGCAAAATTGGTGATTTGCAATTCAAATTGCCACAGACTTTTCTCTTAGTATGATACAGAAAGTTGGTTTGGCTAGAGATTATGGGTATCTCTGGCTTTTTCTAGTGAACTGAGCCTTGATTCAAGACAAAAGTCACTTTGCATTCTCAGTGGAAAGAACAAGGAAGCCCTGGGTTCAAACTTGGATTACATTTTATCCACAACAAATTCTATGGAGCTCTGAGAATATTAGAATAAAAAGCAGATTGACTTCTGAAAGTAACCAGTTCACAGTATAGAAGTTAACATACCACATTTTTTTCTCATGATAGTCCCCATGATTTTTGCTCAGATTAGATAATAATTCCACAGTCATAATATCAGCCACATTATGGTGATATGAACATGGTACTATGAAGTTGCAGAATAAAAGAAACTTATGAGGAGAAGAAAGGAGGTAAGAGGCATGTTATAGTTCTCCAGTCAAAGGATGATTGCAGGAAGTATCTGTTGAGGAGAAACATATGTTACCTCATATGTTACACAGAAATGCTGCAATAGGAATCACGTGAGATTTACATTTTTTCCCCATCATCAACACGCACATTCACTGCCTGCTGTGGTAGGACTGTCTGCCATCCCCAATACCCATGGGAGCTGCAGTCATATTCAAGGCGGCTTACAAAGTACAACATAATAGAATAAAATGCAAAAACATAAATGTATAACATAAAATGCATCTTGTATATGATCTATGTCATCATATCTTTTCCAGGTACTTGATGTCACTGAACCTCTGTAGGAATTCTCCTAGTCTCCTAATAACCACAGAGATTGGAACCATGGAGATTGGGAAAATTCCTAGAGCATCATGAACACCCTGACATCACTTCTGCCTATTCAAACATAAATGAAGCCATGGCATCCGCTGCCATTGCTTTCCCCAGTCTCTCCCCCCACCCACACACGCCCCCATCAATGCTCCTGGCTGGCAGCTCTACTTTTGCATCATGAACAAAGAAGGGAGATGGGAAAATCTAGGTGTACACCAAATAGGACCCAAAATAGGACAAATGCCACCTCAGG
The DNA here is from genome assembly GCF_021028975.2 of Sphaerodactylus townsendi. Lineage (NCBI taxonomy): Eukaryota > Metazoa > Chordata > Lepidosauria > Squamata > Sphaerodactylidae > Sphaerodactylus > Sphaerodactylus townsendi. Next base: position 90,824,692 of record NC_059430.1, on the reverse strand, counting down.
GGCTGTTTTCAGCAAAATAGAGCTGAAGCCCCACCTTTCCACGTGCTGTGTCTTTGATTTGCATTGGACGTGCACTTCCCTAGGATTAAGTTCCTTAAACAGAATTTGCAATACATGTTTGATTGCATGATGTGGGCATATCCTGGGACAAAAATTAGCACGCAGTTAGGTCCTTTAAATTCTGTAAATATTTCTGGGCATAGCACTGGCGTATATGGTTGGAGGCTTTGTGTTCTTCATTAATTCACATCTTAATAACAAAGAAAGCACAGCTCTGCTATGGACTTTTCCATTATTACTTGCAGAAACATGGGCTTCAGGTAATAGAAAAAGGAGGATATCCTTTTCAATGTATTGTAAGATTTCCACTGCCGTGCCTGTCTCTATAGGAACTTAGAACTTTTGACAGGTTAATGCTTTATTAGTGCAAACACGGTGGGCTAGCCAGATCTTATGTTCTTGGATAACTAAATATAGTAACGAATAAACTCACAGCTTCACAAAATGAATAATACCTAAGGCAGTGTTGCCAATCCCAAGCAATAATATTCTCTCTTTCTGACATACTGTCAAGGTCTCCATCTCCAAGCTTATAGCAAGTGTTAGCAGAATTAGCCTCTCTAGAATTCTGAGCAATTCACTGTTGTCAGTTTTTACTCACTCACTTTTATTTGCCCAAAATGGAGGGTATTATAGAGGTTCTTGGGCATTCGTTCACAGCACTATTTTGGAGAATGAATGTCTGCTTAATTTTGGATATTCACTATAACTTGTATGTATGCATGTGTGAACACTATATGATGCTATTACTATTAATTGTTCTTATTATAAAGGTTAGAAATTTTGCAAGTGTCAGCATTTAGGTAATTGTTGTAAATGTCCAAATACTGAGAAGCCACTGAGTGGTAGAACAGTAGCCAGTGACAACTGAAAGAATAATAACATTTATGCCAGCATCAGCTTTCATGGGTCAGAGCTCACTTCTCTGTGGACCATATTCTCCAGTGTATGTTTGACAATCAGGGACATTTGCAGTACTGTCCTGCTGGTTGCCTAGGTTCAGAGTAGCAACTCTAGAATGAGAAAAAAGAAAAAGGTAGATGAGAAGGTTGTATATGAAGGGGAGAAAGGGAAGCTAGAGAAAAATTCTCACATCACTCAATTGACTAGTTCGCTAGGCGAAGAAGTAGAGTTTAGATTTATATCCCCCCCCCCACTTCTCTCCTGTAAGGAGAGTCAAAGGGGCTTACAAACTCCTTTCCCTTCCTCTCCCCAAAGCAGACACCTTGTGAGGTAGCTAGGGCTGAGAGAGTTCTAAAGAACCATAACTACCCAAGGTCACCCAGGAGACTTCGTGTGCAGGAGTGACCAAAAGGTGTGTAGGGAGAAACGGGTCAGCAAGGTGTAGCCCCAGTAAGAGTTCTTCATCCTCACACTTTATGGTGTAGTAATGGAATTTGTGTTTTACTGAACTATTTGTTTTCTATATGCTTTATTGTAAATGCTGATTTACTATTAATGTTTGCTGCTTTCAGGATCCTATTTGGGTGGAAAGGTGGCATAGAAATGTTTTCAAACAAATAAATAAAATGAAAACATTCTCTAAAAAAAAAAAATCATTTATAACTCCATGGGTTTGACCTTCCGTTAGAATTTAGGAGGAAATGGGGGACTTCTGGTTTAGCAATAGCACAGGATGGGCAAGCCTGGATTTGCTCCGGTCCCTGAAGTTCAAGTTTGCGGTTATGAGAAGAGCTGTATGCCTCTCCGGATAAAGGAGAGAGCCACAGAAAGCCACCCATACTCCTGAGACTATCTCCCCTAGTGAGGACTATACATGTTGTAATGATCCACTGGGGTTGAGACGTCAGAGCTGTGGCATTGCCGCCATTTACCAGCTTGAGCCCTTGCCCTCCTTCAGGAGGATATGTCCAAGCCATGCACCTCTTGCGGAAGAAACAAAGTAACAAAAACAAATCCCCATGGCTAAGAGGTACAGCCCCAAGAATGTTATCCAAACTAGGTGGAAAGTAAAACATTTAAATCCAGAAATGTGTTTACTGCCAGAACCAAAAGGAAATAAGGGGTGGCTGCGAGGATATATGTAATAATGAAAAAATATCAACATTTAAAGAATAATATAACCTGAACACTAATAATATTTGGCCACATACCCTTAATTCATCTCATCAGCACAGAGAAAGTTCAGAAACCAGAATATTGGTCTAATACTCCTACTTCAGAAGACAGGGCAAACTAGGACATTACCATATATCAGGCAGAGAGCAAAGAACCTTCACTGATGCACAATAGGGTAGTTGGTGTGACTGAGAGGCTCTGGGAGTGATTTCTGGAGCTCTAACTGGGATTCTAAGGGGAGCGTCCGTGTTTAATTTGCAACATCCTGGAGGCTATCCATCCATCTGCCACCCACACCTCTTTACTCCGTGTTGTCCCCCGACCTAAATGTCACAAATGGTGTAATTGTTCTTGACGTATCAATACGTTATAACAATCAGCCTACTGAGTGACATCAGGAAAAAGACAATCCCAAGGAACGGTCTGATTAAAACAATCAATAATGTAGCCGGGGGAAGGGGCTCAAGCACTGAAGATCTAGGATAGTATAATGAGAAAGGCCAGGTGCGAGGAAGAGAGCCTGGGCCTCCCCCTCACATCATGCCACTAGGAGACAGATTGAATTATCAGAACAGAGGCTTTCAAAGCAGTTTCAATAACACAGCCAAATATTGCAGTCCACAGTTCACTGACCTCTGGCACCAGAAAGATTACCATGATCTCTGCATGACTATAGCAATTCTGTATTCCTGATTCACAGGCATGAGCAAGGCACTCAAAGCCAATCCTTTAGCTTTGGCTGGAAAATTATTAAATAGGGTTTCTCTGAAGCTTGTATAGTGTGTAGGTGCACTTAATTTCAAACGAGTAAACGCAAAACTACCTTATACTAACCAGCTGGCACTAAACTATGGGTAGGAGAAGAACATACAGATGCCAGAAGGGCGGCTGCACTGGGGCCCCACTGCCTTGACACAAAACCTACTCTTGAGGGACAGAAAAAAATACATTCCAGTCAAATACATTCCCGTCTTCTTTATATCATGAAGACTACTCCTGTCACTTAGGCCCTTTCCGCACGGGCCAAATACAGCGCCATGGGGATGGCAAAAATGCTGTCCCCAGGGAGCTGTTCGCATGGGGGGTGCAGCTGCTTCGCAGCCGCGCCGCCCTCGCTCCTCCCCAGCGGCGTGAAGCTGCCATTTTCCCACCTCGCTCCCTGAGCGAGGTTTTTGAAAAACAGCGGCTTCCAGCCGCTGCCGTGCGAATGGCAGCGGCTGGAAGGCACCATCCCTCCCCCCTTTGCCCGATCGACCTACCTTCTCTGCGACCGTCCGGCACGTCGCCGAGGCCTGGGGACATGCCCCCCTTGCCCTGCGACTTTGGAGCGGTCGCGCAGGGCAGGAGGGGCGTGTCCCCAGGCCTCGGCGACGCGCCGGACGGTCGCAGAGAACGTAGGTTGATCGGGCGCCAGCGCTCTGTGGCGCCGTCTCCCCTTTCATTACCAGGACCGTTCATGTGGACCAGAGGTCCCCAAACTTTTTAAACAGGGGGGCAGTTCACTGTCCCTCAGACTGTTGGAGGGCCGGACTAAAAAAAACTATGAACAAATTCCTATGCACAAATGATTGTAAAATGTTTGATTTCACCTTTCAGCCTTTCTGTTATGGTCTATTTTTAGAACAGTGACCAAAGTATGTCAAGTACAGGGTGGGCTCCAAATATTGTTGGGGAGGCTGTGGAATACCTTCCCCTGTAAAAAAAAAGCAGAACTTTCCCAATGAAGCATTCCATCTAATCCCAGGATTAGGTTATCTTCCTGGGGTTCTTCCTCCTTTAGCAGACATGCCAGCGATTCACCAGCCTGGCTGATGCCAATGGGAGTGAGGCGGAACAGAAAAGTTTTCCTGAGCAGCAACGCATGGAGTAGCCCGAGAGGGAAGGGCGAGCAGGAGTTGCTGCGTGCAAGGTTTCCTGCAACTCTGGGTCAGTCAGAAATTCAAGCTGGAGATTTGGGGGGTGCCATCATGTAATTGCAATCAACAGCCAAGTTGGGGCCGGTTCCCTCCTCTCCCTCAGGGAGCCCCCACTGCACATGAAGATGGAGCCATGCGCAGCCATGCCTACCAAGTGGGTCGGATGAAATGCCCTTCAGGGGGCCACATTTGGCCCCCGGGCCGTAGTTTGGGGACCCCTGATGTGGACAGTCCCGGGGGGGTTGGGTTGGCGTCATGTACGCCGACCCAAACCCCAGCGTGGCCGTGCAGAAACGGCCTTAAACACCTTTCTTCTCCTAGCTCTGCCTGATGGATTGGCAGAACAGCAGCATATTTAAAAAATATGGCCAGGGGATAGGTTTGCCAACTCCAGGTTAGGAAATCCACAGAGGTCTGAGGCTAGAGCCTGGGAAGGGTGGAGGAAAGAGACCAAAGCAGAAAATAACACCATAAAGTCCACCCTTCAAAGCAGCCATTTGCTCAGGGAGAATTGATCTCTGGAGATCAGTTATCATTCTAGGACTGTGGTGGTGAACCTTTGGCACTCCAGATGTTATGGACTACAATTCCCATCAGCCTCTGCCAGCAAGGCCAATTGGCAGGGGCTGATGGGAATTGTAGTCCATAACATCTGGAGTGCCAAAGGTTCACCACCACTGTTCTAGGAGGTCTCTGGGTTCCACCTGAAGATTGGCAACCTTACCAGGGCATCCATCCACATCCACCAGTATAAACCGGTCCTCCCCTGCCTATTGTGATCCATGTTATGTCATGAAGGATTTACAAGATCTATAGGCAGTGGTGGGATTCAGCAGGTTTACACCACTTTGGCAGAACCGGTTGTTAAAATGGTGCTTGTAAACAACCAGTTGTTAAATTATTTGAATCCCACCACCTGAACTGGTTGTTGAATTATTTGAACCCCACCACTATCTATAGGGTTATGTAAGGAACATACTCTAAGAAACCCTTTTGCACCCCAACATGGAAAAGGCTTGATGCTATTAAAAAATACTCACACATTATGTTCCATTCATGTAGTGATTTTTACTGAATTTTTCATACCATGAATCACCAAAATGGCAACAAGAAAAGTTCTGAGGTTCCCAAATGAGAGGACTCTGACTTTTCTGTGAAAAATCAGTTCTGCCTACCAAGTAAAGAACTGAATTGATCACCTGCCTTTTAAATAATCCAGTGCATTTAAATAAATGGGTATGTTACCAGAATCTTGGTAGAGATATTTCTATGAAATATTAGTAGGAAATGTCACATCATAAAGGTTTAATAAAAAGCCGGCACACGTTCATAAAAGGAATCTCTCAAAAATCTCTTCCTTTTTTCATTCCCAACTATACAAGAACCAAAACAACCTAAAGTGTTTCCATATCTGTCCTGGTCTCACAATTCAGCAAGTGAAGTATTACTGGAACACTCTTGTAGTGTGCACGGGGATATGAGAAGGACATCTATACTTTTGCTTTTGGGTAAAGTCACTAATGAATTTAACGGAACAATGTTTCCCTTTTCTAAATAATGATGCCCAATGAATAGTGTAATCCTAAAATAATTTTCTTGGGTGTGAGTCCTGTTCAACAGACCTAACTGCAATTCCTCTCTCAATGTGGTATCCAACAAAGTGCCCTCAAGATACCTTTGATATGTAAAAAAGCAGGATATCTATCCTGAACAGAAGAGTGAGGAAACAATTGTTCTGCAGTCAAGCCCCATATAAAGAAATGACTCACAGATGCGTATTCAGACTAACTGTTGTAGAAACAAAATTAAGCATTTCCGGTTCGCAAAAAAATCAAAATAAAAATCAAGTGCAATTCAGCAGTGAATATCAATTATGCATCTGCTGCATCTCCAAGGCAGATGGCACTTGAATGGTGTATCCTAACAAATTACAGACAACTGACACCAGCTACTGAAATGTTAGCTGCGTCACCTGAAAGTACAGCTGAGAGGACACACTGAGAGACAGATCTGCAGTTCACCCATCTCCCTTGTTCCAAAAAAACACACACCACTAGCCAATAATGATCTCACCATTTCACATCCCAACCGTCTGCCATTGTCCTCATGAAAAATGCTCATTGACTGGGAATGTGAGAAAAGTGGGAATGCAAGGATGGAGCTTTGTGATATCTTTGATGAAGATTATATTACATCCATTCTAGCTATTCGGCATTTATTAGAATAATTACCCCACCCCCAGCCTCCCCAAAAGTAACAATTATTTCAAACCCCAGCGTGGTTCCCTTATTAAAAAGACATAAGAGTGCTAATAGCCACATTCTATATCCATGGCAACATATTCCACAGAATGCAGTGAAAACATCCTTGATGGGTTGCTGTCTTTTGGAACTAATAGCATTGAGGTAATGGACCAAAGTATTATTTTTCGGCAGCTGGTGATTAATTAGAAAGTACATTGAGCTTTGACCATTACAGCTTCATTCTGTTCATGTTAATTAGAGTCAGGGAAGGTGTTTCAGGTTCAATTATTCCAATGCTATGTCCTTGTTCCTGCTTTGATACATAGACTACAACACATTTCAAAGACGTACTAGTCCAAACATATGTTACACAACAGTCCTCATTAACTTTACACAAATTATGAGGTATAAAATCCAAAGAGCCTCAGGCAACTCACAGTTAATTGGACAAAAATAGATTGTAACTCCATATTTTAGAAACATCCTGGAATATGCTACTACTAAGGGAAACTAGTCCTTGGTTGCTTAATGATTTTTTTTTTGCCATTAAGTCTCAGTTGACTTATAGTGATCCCCTGGGGTTTTCAAGGCCAGAGATGTTCAGAGGTGATTTGCCACTTGCTACCTTTGCACAGTGGCCATGGTATTCCACTCCAAGTACTGACCAAGGCTGACCCTGCTTAGCTTCCAAGATCTGATGAGATCAGGCTGGCCTGCAGTGCAGTGATTTTAGATAGAAACTAGAGTAATGCTTTGATTCTGAACAGAAAGTTTCATGCCCTTTGTGTCACATGACACGAGGCCAGCTAGGGTTGCCAGCCCTTTGTGTCACATGACACTGGGGAGATTCCTGGAGCATAATGCAATGTGGTGACATCACTTCCAGGTTTTCATCTGGAAGTGACATCATGGCATTGCACAAAACCCTTTTCCATGCTGGCTTTGCTCCTGCTGCTCTATTAAACAATCAGGAGAGTGACAGCCATAATTACAAGGTGGGGTACAGATCAAGGAGAAAGAGTCAGTGGCCAACTCCATTTTCTCACTTTCTCGCATTATTGCTCATATTTTTTTTTTTGATATATCCAAATAGGAATGAGAGGGTTATAGATTTACTCAAAGCACAATGCTAAAGCTGTGGAGACAGCAGGTTAGAGTATGAGCATATAAGAAGCACAGTAATTCTAGCTAAAGTTAAGCACTTATACAGTAGTTTCATTTGAAGGGTTAAGCACATTATGAATCATGGAGATGTGTATAGCCAGCACACACTCCAAAACAAGAAGTCGTAAAATGTATGCATCAGTTAGCAGATGCTTTGTCCCGCTGAATTCAGAGCTTTTAAAAATGCATTCCTATAATAAATTATTATAATTTTCTTTCAAGTGTGTGGGTCCTGTGCCTTTAAGGGCTTTATAGCACACAGCTAGAATTGAGCCTGGTAGCTGATCAATAACCATTGGAGTGCCTACAGATTATGCTTAGGACAAGTAGTAGCTGGACTGCAACATCCTGTGCCAACTGGAGTTTGAGAGGTGTATTTAAGGACAGACTTATGTAAAGTGCATTACAGTAATCTAGCTTCAGGGTAACCATAGCATAGAATCATGCTACTGCTGCTGCTGCTTCATCTTGTTCCTCTTTTTCATCTTCCTCCTCCTCCTCCTCTTCATCATCAACTTGCTTCTCTAGCAACAAAGCAGGCTCAAGCATCACCCCTAGGCTCGTAATAGAGTCAGCTGAACCCCAACAAAGGTAGGGAATTCAATTCAAGGTACTAGTTAAGAACATTGAAAGTCAACATAGCAGTACCCTTCTGCCTGCTGAACTTCAGGGGCTCATGTCATCACCAACTCCAGCTTAATCCCCAAGCTGTACTTTCTGACCTCCTGGACCCAAGCATGGGAAAATACAACCTCCTTTACTAGATTCACATATAGCGGCTCACTTGCAGCCTAGCTTGAAAAGCAGTTTAAAGATATAGAAAATTGGCGGGTGAGTACCACAGTTAAAAGGAAGTTGGAGGAACAAAAATACCACAGAACCTGAAAGAAGAAGAAACATTCATGTAAAGAAGCAGAAGGACCGCTGAGGTTATCAGGGGATCATACCTAAAGGCAAGATTTTAACTCCCATTTTAAGACATCAGAGAGAGATGCAGCCTTCTTGCTCTTTGACTATTTTACTTCATCAAAATAAATACCCGATTAAAGAGGAACATGTTAACCTCTGGCAATTCAGAGGTCAGGTCCCTCAGATCTCATTCTCTGAGAAGGCCATGATGCTGTCATGGTCGAGCCCAGCAGACATAACTTACAGTGCCATTCAATACTCCTTGATCAATACAGGCATTTGGATTTTGAAAGCCTTCCTGTGGGTGGATAGAATGAACATTAAAAAGCCAGATTTTTTTTCCAGCTGCTGTTGCTATCAGCACTTTGCGCTATAACTGCGCAGACAACCTGATAGCCCTTCTGCAGTGGAGGTGCACATTCTACAGCAGCCTAAACACTCACAGCTGCAAATCCAAGAGTCCACCCGCAGGTGATCTAAGACAAATCACTTATGCACTTCTGGTCTGGCTCACAGCGAGCGTTCATTCTCTTTGGGCCAGATTCTTGGGTGCACACACATTCCCACCCACTTCCTAAACTCATCACGCTGCAGATTATAAAGAAGGCTTAGCTTCCAAAACCTCTTAAAGTGTGCCTTTTTCTTTTTCTTCACTCAGAAAGTGAAGATCTTTGTTGTGTGTTAGCTTGCCTCAGCTTTGCTCATCCCTCCTGCCTTTCCCCACCTTCCCCTGGCCACCCAACCACAGCTCCTCCCACTCTCAGCCAGCAGAGTGGCCTGAAGGGTTTTGTTTTTTGTTATCAAATTTGGCTCATTCCGCACATTACGTGCAGAATAATGCACTTTCAAACTACTTTCAACGCTCTTTGAAGCTGTGCGGAATAGCAAAATCCACTTGCAAACAGTTGTGAAAGTGTTTTGAAAATGCATTATTTTGCCTATGCGGAAGGGGCCAAAGAGAGGCGGGAGGGAAAGTGGCAGGCAACAAGAGAATTGGTGGGTAAGGAGAATGGTGACTGGCTTGGCTGGGGAAGCTTCGCAGGAGGAGAATCTCCAGTTAGCACTGAAAACCAAGGGAAAAAACCATGACACACGACTTGTTCCCTACAATCTGAGCTCACTGAAATGGTGCGTAGTCATTCAGCTTAGCGCGGTGAAGCATATGAGCCTTGCAATGGATGAGCCTCCATCATGTAGACCAGGGGTAGGGAACCTGCGGCTCTCCAGATGTTCAGGAACTACAATTCCCATCAGCCCCTACTAGCATGGCCAATTGGCCATGCTGACAGAGGCTGATGGGAATTGTAGTTCCTGAACATCTGGAGAGCCGCAGGTTCCCTACCCCTGATGTAGACTATACCATTCTTGCTGTTTGCGCAAGACTCGTTGGAAATTTCCAGTGGATCTGAACATGACAAAATAAGTTGTTTGCAGGTCAGTACCACGCAACCAGTTCTGGAACACTGTAAGAATGTTTCTGCTTATCCATGTGCAGGAAAGAAGATGTGCATCAGACACAAGTGCACCCATCCAAAGTATTACTTGATTTTTCATTTACACCCTTTGCTGTTCGCCTTTCTCATTGAGACTTAAGGCAGATTACAGAATTAATTAATTTAAACAATGCAAAAAAGACACCAGTATATTGTATACAACAAGCCATGCAATAAAATATAATACATCCGCACCCATCATTTATGAAGCCAGCTCCACCTTCCAGCTGGTTCTAGTATTTAAGAAGCATTCAAAGATAATGAAACAATTGTCATTAACACTTTACCATTTATTTATGTAAAAGAATTTATCTCCCTGCTTTTGTCCTGAGCCTTAGGCAGTTAACAAAGCAGCAATAAGTGGAAAGGGCACAAAAACAATGTACCGGTAATAGTCAACTGACAAGATAAAACAACACAAATGTTCAAGATCCAGCCATATCTCCTACAAAAAGTTACATCAATAAGCACAGCTTATACAGTTCCCTGAACTAAGGGAGTAAAGGCATTTTCTGCACCATTTCTGATATGACATTCCAAAGGACTGCACCTGTCACAGAGGAAAGTCTGTGAGCCAGCTATGGCTATAGGGACCATCCCAAGAGAGGGTACCACAAAGAGAAGGTTGTCTGAAGAGCATAGCTGGTGCATGGGAAAGTACCAGGAGATGCAGTTTGAAAGCTCTAGACTCTACATCTTGCAGAGAGCCATATTTGCAACAACCTTCAACTGAAAGAGCCACACAATTGTGGTATGCCCCAAGAACCACCCAACTAAGCCACATATAAAATAAGAAGAAGAAGAAAAGGAGGAGGAGTATGGATTTATATCCCCACTTTTCTCAACCATAAAGAATCTCAAAGCAGCTTACTAACTCCTTTCCCTTCCTCTCCCCACAACAGACACTTGGTGAGATAGGTAGGGCTGAGAGAATTCTGATAGAACTGTGACTAGTCCAAGGTCACCAAGCAGGCTTCATATATAGGAGTGGGGAATCAAACCTGGTTCTCCAGATTAGAGTCTACCTGATCTTAACCAGTATACCATGGTGGTAAAATATAACCTGTTGATTACTTCTGAACTTGCAGCATTGTCTTGCCTAATCACTGCTGAACCTTGTGTATTTGGAGTAACAGGAAGGGCTTCCCTCTTGCTCTCCCTTCAGGCTGCTGAGACTAGAGAGTGGGTTTGCCAAGATTCCCAGAGCAGGCCAAGCTAGCCATGGGGAAAAAGGAGTAATAGTTCCATCACCCCATTGTTGTTGGCTTGCTCTTTTCCTGCTTGCTACTGTGATGGTGGTTTTGCTCTTGCTCCTCTGTGGCCCCATAGGGCTGCAAACTTTCAAGTGTGAAATTCTTAGAGATTTCCTTTCTTTTAACAATTTAGTGGGTGCAGACTAGGGAGGGATTGCCACTGGATGCAACACCATAGGGCTGCCAACCTTCAGGTGGGACCTGGAGCTCTCCCACAATTACAACTCTCCAGACTATTCAGATCACTATACAGATCAGACTATACAGATCACTTCCTCTGGAGCAAATGGCTGCTTTGGAGTGTGGGCTCTATGGCATTATACCTTGTAGAGATCTCTCCCCTCCCCAAACCCCTACCTCCCTAGGTTCCACCCTCAAATCTTCAGGAATGTCCCAACCAAGTACTGGCAACCCTACAAAGAAGCCACCTTCTAGAGGAGCCATTTTCTTCAATTGATGCACCAGATATGATTAAAAGAAGCCATGCCTAGCAACAGCACCACCGTGTGGAATAAACAAGGCTAGGGATAATGCAATTCATGGAATAAGCAATCTACAAGCAACTTAAAAATTCCTAGTGGAAGCTGTTCCTTTACGTTAGAGTACCTCAGCTACTCCAAGCAGAGCCCACCCATTAAATGTCCATGCTGTGTCCAAAAGATAAATGGGAAAGAAGAGGGAATGGGGCACTGACTGCATGAGAGAAAGAGTGACATCCAAATTTAAGATGTAACTAAGAAACAGAAAGATGAAGAGGCACTGGATGGGGGGCACAGGTGACTAGTGTTAGATGGAGAGGGAGAGGAAGCAGAGTTATCTGAGAGATAAAGGAAGGCAGAGAATCACAGGAGTGGGTTCTAAGCAAGTGGAAGGAGGACATGAGATGGCTGGGCATGGGGGAAACCGGGCTTAGAAAGAAAGGGAAAGGCCTTTGTATACCACCCAGAGCCCTTCGGGGGTGGGCAGTATATTAAGCCCAAGAAATAAAAAGGAAAGACAGAGAGAGGGAAAGATTAAGAAAAAGGAAAGGGTCCATATATGGCCTGATTTCCCGTAGCACACCATCTCAGAGTTCCAAAATGGTATGGGTAATCATCTGAAGGGAGAGACTGTGCCTTGTCTTGTCATAGTGGTGGAAAGGCAGTCCTGCATTAGAACTGAACCTAAAATGCCAGGAAGAACAAGATCCTTGAAAAGTCTGCCCTTTTTTGGTAGTGTCAAGAACCAGATGTTTAGGGTTTCAAGGTTTTCAATCTCTTCAGGGGAGATTTTAATAGGGCAGGAGTTCTGCTGCCTGGGGATTTAATTAGGTTATCAGGTGTTGGTGTTTACCACACAATGGCTAACATACTCATTAAAACGTAAGTAAAAGGTAAATCTTTATCAGAAACTACATTTAGGATAAGAAAGAGGGAAAGATAGCCTGCTGCTATCTTACTAGCTAGGGAGAGTTTCTGTGACTAACTTCTGAGAAGAATCAGGATATTAAACCTGACAGTATCAGTCTAAGGACAGACAAGTGGTGACACAAAAGTATGGAGAAGTCACTAACTTTACAGACCTCTCTAGTTGACCACTTACCCACCTCCTCCTGGGTTTTTTTCTCAGGTCCTTTGCACATTAGACATTGCTACCTCCAACACCCCTTCTCAAGGTCTAGTGTGCAACGTCCACAAGATCCATCTTCTTACATAAACTTTCAAACTTCTCCCCAGGTAAGGGGTGGTGAATGCATCTGCAACATTTCATCTGTAGAACAGTACTGCAAGCCAATAAACCTGTCTTCACCCAGGTTTCTCACGAGATGTTTCACATCCCTATGCTTGGCTCAAATGCTCAGCTATTTCATCATAGTCCTCTGCTATCATAGCATAAGATCAGATTATCCACATAAGTCAGAATGTGAATCCACCTATAGTCAGTGTACCTTGAATACAGGCAAGCTTCTGCTTTGCCTTGTTCAAATCCTTCTTCAGGAAGCATCTGATAAAGTTTTTGGTTCCAATATCAGGCTGCCTGTTTTTATCCATAAATGCTCTTCTGCAGTTTGCACATGAGATGCTTGCCCTTGTGTTAAAATTCTGGTGGTTGTTCCATGTAGACTTCTTCCTTTATTTCTTCACATAGAAAGGCAGTCTTTGCATCTAAATGCTCAACCAGCATCTTTCTTGCAGCTGTGCTGCTCAAGAGCAGTCTCACAAGTGTGTCTGACCACTGGTGAAAAAGCTTCATTGTAGTCTTCTCCAAATTTTTGAGAGCCACCTTTTGCAACCAGTCTCGCCTTTTATCTTTCCACTTCCCCTTCTGCATCATGCTTGAAAACCCATTTGCATCCTATTGACTTCTTTGCAGGTGGCAGTTCTGAAAGTGTCCATCTTTTCTTTTGAGTAAATGCTTCAATCTCTTCTTCTGAGGCTTTCCTCCACCTCTCTGCTTCTCTAGCTGGCATCCTTGCAATGTCCTCTCATGTGGAGGGCTCTGGAGCCATTGCTGCCTTTGGAAGACAAGCATATCTCAAAGGTGATATGCCCATGTTTGCTCTGCTGGAATGCCTGAGGCTGGCAACCCCTTCTAATTGAACAGGTTGGGCAGATGCTCCGTGTGTGCTGTCCATGGTGCTATCATCCTCAGGAGCTACAAGCGTGCTGCCCATGACATTCATTTGGTTGGTGCACTTGATTTTGCTCTGCTGAGGTGAAATCACTGGGATTTGCTTTTTCTGCAACCAGCTTCCAAGAAGAAGCAGGATATTAGAACTGACAGCATCAGTCTAAGGACAGACAAGAGGTGTCACAAAAGGACTGAGGTGTCATTAACTTTACAGCCCCCTCTAGCTGACTGCTTGCCCACCTCCTGCTGAGTCTTCTTCTCAGTTCCTTTGCACATTAGATATTGCTACATCCACCACCAGGCAGATACACATTGAAAGGGATGCTTTTGATGGGAAAAGAGCTTAAGATCCTGCAACCACAGGTTTTTTTCATTTTGGTCTGGGGATGGGGAAGTTCCATGGAGCCTCAAAACAAGCCCTTGATTAAGGGGCGTGAGAGTTTGCGGCCATCTCATCCTGATATAAAACTGTAAAATAGGTTGCATCAGCAAAAATTGAAACAATATCAATACACAAAAATGCAAAAGCTGCCCAGAGAATCTTGAATGGTTTTTGTATGGTTCTATCTTGCATTTAATATAAAATTTTAAATGTTAGTTTTCATTATCATTGTAGATCCCCGAGGAAGTGCTTTGATGCAAAATACACTGAAGTCATCCTATTATTAAACTGCATTCAACACTCTGCATACCTTTTGCATTTTTACATATTGCTATTGTTTCTACCTCATCCTGAAATAGCATTTTTATTGCCTTCAATCTAATCCATGATTGTCTTGTTTGATTTAAAATGTAGTCCACCTGTACTTCTGGCTGCACAGGCCCTCTCAGAGTGTAAGGAGCTCTGAGAAGTGGTTTGTATTTCAGCATGTGGGGGAAGGGGGTGATATTTAACTCTTTCTTCCTGTACCATTTTCACATAGGAACTGCCATTTCTTAAATTATTTTGACTGATGGGAAAATTTAGACTACTCATATTTTTCTCCCCAGTAAAGGAAAAACATTTGGGGAGTGATGATTTGCAGTAGGGAATAGCATAAGTGGTTAAAGAGCCCCTCCTCTTATGCAGGTCTTCCATTTTGAAACCATTTGAAATCATCATGTGGCTTGTCAAAAATGGTACAAAAAGGACAGTTCTTCTACTTTCTGGCAGCTGTAACTTGCCATGTGAGCTGCACAATGCAATGGCATCCAGGATCTGCTTGGAGGGGGCAGCAATTGGAAAAGGAGAATTTTACAATGGAGACTAGATTCAGATCAGACTAGATTCGGATTGGACCAGATTCAGATTTCTCCTCTATTACTTTGGCCAAGTTTCTGTAGTTTACTTCACAGGGACATGATGAGGACCAAGTGCAACTTTGCAAGCAGTCTCAGGCTTTTTGTTAGCCCCTTGTGTGATCATCAGGTCATTGGGCCTGTTTTACTTGGCAAAGGTTTTTTTTGGGGGGGGGGGGATCACCCCTATTGCAATTACACTCCAGATATATGTCTGAATGGAAGTACAGGTTCTACACACTGAGTGACCATTGTTACACAACCAAGCCAATAAGCCTGTATTTTGGCTATCCATTTCCTTAAAATGCAAAAGAAAGAAAGAAAGAAAGAAAGAAAGAAAGAAAGAAAGAAAGAAAGAAAGAAAGAAAGAAAGAAAGAAAGAAAGAAAGAAAGAAAGAAAGAAAGAAAGAAAGAAAGAAAGAAAGAAAGAAAGAAAGAAACCCTCAGCTTTTGTGCAACTAAGTTCAAGAGCAGGCTTTTGAATCCTGCCAAGAATATGATCTTGTCACATTCCAAGAAATCTCCCTGCCCCTGATTAAAGCAAAGATGGGCACAGTTAGTGTTAGAAAATACCAACAAAAGTAGTAGGAAATAAAAACCAGCTTCTAAACACACCCTGCTGAAACCAACCTCCAAGAAAGCAGATAGATGATGAACCTACATTGGTGGCCAACATGAGAAACACCTTGCTTACACTTATCTATATATAAATGAAGCCAGTTTGAAACAGTTTGAAAGCAGGATCGAATACAGGGCTCTACAGATAAAAAGGTGTGGTCTACAGCTGATTCTTAATATGTGAGGTCGCAAGTGAAGGGAATGGGTTCAGCATCCACCTGAATGAGCTCTTTTACATTCTTCTAAGTAAGCAAAGAGCTGTCACTCAATCTTGTGAAGAGGAACATTGCACTTGGAGACACTATGGTAGCAATGTTGAGTCTGTACTCTTTCCAGCCTGGGTGCTGTGGCTTTTGTTGACAAGAATCTTTCATGAGATACTGCATCTCCCTGTCTCCAGGGTTCTTGCATTACACAAGCTGTCCTTCTATGCATTCTCTCTCTCTCTCTCTCTCTCTCTCTCTCTCTCTCTCTCTCTCTCTCTCTCTCTCTCTCTCTCACACACACACACACACACACACACACACACACACACACACACACACACACACACACACACACACGTTCTATTGACAGACATTTTGCTAGTTGCTAAGGAACGGCTCCCATGGCATGAATAGCCCATTTTTATATTAAAAGCCATCTTCCCAAACATCTCCCTCAAATCAGGAATATGATGCCACTGTTACAGCAGTGTGACAGTTTAAAGAAATTTTCTTAGCAAATCTTATTGAAAGAATGATGCTGGAAATATAAAAGAGGCATGCAAAGATAAATTGGAAATAGACAAAATAGGATTTTTAGAAAAGTAAATACAGAATTCTGTTTTTTGTGGCATATTGAATAATGTAAGGGACAAGGGGAAAAGGTGAATGGATTTTCCCTTAGATTAATCTTGCATTCTTTCCACAGCATTAAAAAATGAATTTTCCCGCAGCAGGAGATGGCAGCTGAAACCATATCCCACCTAGTTAAAAAAAAGATTTACAGCCTCACCTTAATCTTATTTAGGGAGAAAGCAGTCACACTGAGTGCAGTGGGATTTATTTCCTAGTAAATACGTTTAGCACTGTATCTTTACAGGTGGTTCAAATCTGCATGTTTGTCATATCTACGTTTTGGCCCCATACTTTATATGGTAAATTTTATATGTTGTGATCCACCCAAAGCCCACAAGGGGAAGGGTGGCGTAAAAGTTTAATAAAATTAAAATAAATAAATAACTTGAGTGTGTGAATTAGCCAATAGATCCCACCCTGACCAAATCACACATTTATTCAAGAATCATCAGGAGTCAAGAAATCGAGTGAGTTACATTTGTGTGTGAATGTAATCCAAATTTTACTGGAATTGATGAGCTTAAAAAGAAAAATAAGGAACATCAACAAAACTGGGCTGAAAACCAACCAGCATTACAGAGAAGAAATCCCCTGGGTGATCCAACCCTTGTGTTTCAGTATATTCCTTAGACTGGCAATATAATCAGCAGATCTGAACATTTGTTCTTTGTGTCAACAGCATAATCCCTACTGCTTAAGCTAAGAGGGCCATATCAGGAACTTGTGGAATTATGCTCTATCAGATCTGCCATTCAAAGCCATGTACATGGATGTGCATCTCAACTTCTGCCGTGTTATGCACATAGCCACACCACATTTCCTGGTTACCACTTTAGACCATGCTATATTTACCCTTTAGACCACATTTACCACTTTGGACCACTTTAGACCATGCTATATTTGAAACAAACAATAAGGAGGGAAGATTCCATGGTAGTAGAATGTATCACAGATGTTTGACAATTAGCATGCAAGCAGTAAATAAACCCCACTGCTTTGATGCTCAATCCTATTATTCAGATTGATATCCATGCACACACCTGACCCCACTTGAAATCATTGGGGTCTCTGGTGGCAGAACTCTCTGAGGTCCAGAATGTTATAGACAGAGATCCTTTAGCAAAAAATTAAACAGTTAAAAACCAAGAGACAGTCTTTTAACATAACAGAAGTAAAAAAAATACAAGGAAGAAGGAACTGCAAACTGAATAACACGACAGCTGTTGATAAATATACAGGCAAACCATCAGTAAATGTAATAGAGTATTTAGTAATGGACATAAAATTTGCTGTTCTCCACTTGACCTTTACTAACCATTCAAGATGCCATGAGGCCATTATTATCCTGCAATTCTGCATCCTGTCTCTGAATGCTGTGTTCCAGGAGGCCATTTCTGCTTCATCAGAAAATGAAGATCAATACATGTTTCATTTCTGTTTGCTGTCCTCTGCAACCTAGCACAGGGGAGATTACTTCAACATCCTAAAGTCTAAAACTGAAATTATTCTTAGTGACAAAAAAGACAGCCACCTCACTCCACAAGGAAATTAATCTCACTTTGCCTCGAATCAAATCAAAGTGACATTCCCTTCTAGGATTCAGCCTCCATGTTTCGTACAGAATGATCCATCTCCTCATGAATCGTGATAAACCTGCAGAACTTCACGAAGTGGGCCAGGAGTTCTGCATGTGCCTGAAACACCCACTCTCATCAGCCCCTGCTTTAGGGTTCCTGGAGATTTTGGAGATGACAGGGTATAATGTCATTAAGTGCTCCCTCCAAAACAGCCATTTTCTCCAGAGAAACTGATCTCTGTTGTCTAGAGATGAGCTTTGATTCCGGGCGTTCTCCAGGCCCCACCTGGAGGCTGGCAACCCTATATTTGCTTTCTCTCTCCAGCCATACACTGGAGAACAGGCTCTGCATGGTCTATCAGGACAGAAGGCTTCATGCAGCAGCTCAGGAGCCATGCTCTCCTTAAAGGAACCATTAATTGTTAATGGAGGACACAAATGCAGGCAGGCAAGGGCACAGGCCCTGAATGTTTACTTCCTGAATAATGCAGATGCTCAGGCACCGGTATAAGTCAAGCCAGGTTGTCACAAGCCACAGACAAATATGATCACTACTAATATTTTCAGCATCAATTATCCTTGTTAGCAGCTAAAAGCAGTTCACCTTTTTAAAAAGAAACCTAAAACACACCAATTGAAGAGATTTTTCAAAAAATGCAACTCTTACAGCCATCTGTTCATGTTCCTTTCAAAGTATCAGCTTTGAGACAGATACCCTAAAAATTAGCACAGAAAAGATGTGTGGATTTTGCAAAGATCTGCCCTGCATAC
Organism: Sphaerodactylus townsendi; assembly: GCF_021028975.2. NCBI lineage: Eukaryota > Metazoa > Chordata > Lepidosauria > Squamata > Sphaerodactylidae > Sphaerodactylus > Sphaerodactylus townsendi. The sequence goes on along the minus strand of NC_059430.1, from coordinate 90,805,883 downwards.
AATACCCCCCCCCTCTCCAAAACCAACCTTTTCATTCAGCCACTCACCATCAACATGCTAAGAGCAGACTCGGGAGCTCGCTGCACAGCCATGGCTGTGTCCTCTTGCATATAAATCCTCCCTGGGTTTCAATCAGCTTTTGGCCCTCTGTCAAGGGCAAAGCATCCAGGTGGCACCTCCTGCAGTCTACAAACATAGAAATCCAGAGTGAAGCTCAGAGTGAAGATACTGTCCGATAGGAGGAGAACGTAAATATTGCAGGGGTGGGGGGGAACCTAGCAAGGCAGGAACGAGCTTCAGCTAGGCCAAATTTTATGCTAGAGAGGAGGAGGGGAGGGATGAAATGGAGAGACTGCGGGAGAGATGATCAGATTGGAAGCTGCAGGATACTTAAAAATTAAGCAACCGCAGCAGGAGGAACATGGCATCCGTTCTCAACACATCCATCCCCCTTAGATGTCAGGCTAAAATACAGGAATGATCCAAAGCCTCCCAACCCTACTGTGGGAAATAGAATTAATTGCTTTTAACCATCAGGAGAACAAACCTCTATTGTGGACTCAGCTTTTCCAGCCCAGATTTAGATTCTTTTATTTAGCCTTCTCTCCATCAGCACCTCTGCAGAAACAAAACAAAAATCACAACATACCGCTTGCAAAACAAACGTCCTCTCTCTTCCCCAATGCAATATGCCTCTTCCCTATTACAGAAGCAGGCGTCTGCATAATCCAGACATGAGCAATGACTGAGCAAAAGCAAGAAGCGCAGGCTCTGGAGAGCAACAATTACCTTTATTATATTGGAGTGGCAACTGGGGTCTGCACTGATCCTTTGAACCTTACTAAAAAAGGGGGGGAGAACAAAACTATTTCTCCGTGTCTCCAAATGGACTCAGCTCCCCATGGAGCTACCACACTCAGAAGAAATATGTAATTACACAGCTTCCCCTGTTAGTGTTCTGATCACGCTAGATGGACCATGTGCCTGCTGCAGACAAGCTCCCCCCCCCTCCCACCACTGCTGCCATTCTCTCTGCTTCCATAGAGTGGTACACTCCTGATGAGGTTCCAGTGGATACCGTGGGACTAAGTGTGAGAAAAGAGGACTACTAAGGCACAAAGATGAATTCAGCCAGGCTCCTTGTTTAAAGAGCTGGTGCAAGCAAGAAAGAAACCCTGGCATCTCAGGTGAAAGCCCCTGCTTTTGCAAGTCACCCCTCATTTTTATCTTACTGATACATCAAGTTTGAGTTTCCCCAGAAGGAACATCTGTCTGCAACACATGCATTTTAAATGGTACAAAAATGTGGGTAAGACACAGAAAACTGCTTTAGGCATGGGATGTCTTCTTTCAAGATATTATGAAGACAGGTACTTTCTAACCAAAGTTTTAATTAGATACAAAGCATGACAATAGCTGTAAGGACAGGTTGCTCTTTACATGTCTCCCTGGTCCTTTTAACTTTTGTGTCCCCACTTAACTATCTTTTTTTTAATTCAGAACCATCAATGTGCACCTATATTTAAAGGCATTATACTATCTGTCACATACAGAAGCAAACTATCCACCTAGCACAGGGTTCCCAAGGTTGTCCCCAAAGCCCCCCCAGAATGTCCTCCAGCCTCATTGGAAAACCAGGAGGGCAGGACTCCCCCTGACCTTTTTCAAGAAGCTGTTCCACAAGTATCAGGCAGGAAATAAAAAATCGCCAAGCCTGTGTCTTTGGGAGAGAGGGTATTGACAATAGATCTGGTGAGGAAGAACAAGGCTTAGGCGAGAAATACTGTTAAAAGCCAGCATGGTGTAGTGGTTAACAGCAGGTGGATTTTAATCTGAAGAACCAGGTTTGATTCCCCACACCTCCACCTGAGTGGCAGAGGCTTATCTGGTGAACTAGATGTGTTTCCACACTCCTACATTCCTGCTGGGTGAACTTGGGCTACTCACAGTTCTTCGGAACTCTCTCAGCCCCACCTACCTCACAAGGTGTCTGTTGTGGGGAGAGGAAGGGAAAGGAGTTTATAGGCCACTTTGAGTCTCCTTACAGGAAAGAAAGGTGGGGTATAAATCCAAACTCTTCTTCTTCTTAATAAAATTGAAGGTAACAGCACTCAAATCCCACTGAAATCAAAGATGTTCCAACACAGGAGAGAAGACAGCTATCTGATACTACTCCATGACTTCCACCCATCTCTACATAGCATTGCAACAAAGCACTTCACTCTTTGATATAATATTTGCACTCTTCTAAAGCTTTAGAAGAAACACTGGTTGAACCTCTGACATGAACCACAGGCTCACACATGAAGAGGAATAAGGGAGAAGAATCATGAGTTGGAAAAATGAACAGTATCACTTCCGGTTACATAAAAACTCTGTGCCTCCACCCTGGCTTAAGATGGCTTAAGATGGACATCAGTGTCCTCAGAATAAGCAGCAGTAGCAAAAGCCACCTGCCTGGCAGGTTCTCTGCATCATAGACTCTCCCCAGCCCCTTTCTTCCTTGGCTCTGGTCCTCATTTAAAGGGAAATTGCTTCACCCCCACAATCCTTTCACCAATGGACCTACCCCTCCCATAATCCTTCTCTCTCCAGAAAGGGAGCTTCCACTCCCACCACTTTTTGTGCATTCTATTCCCATCGAACCCCAAACACAGCCAGGGTGTGTGTAACAAGTTAGGGTAGCAGGAGCAGGCAGGAAAAAATTGAGATTTCTAATTTAGTGGTCCAGGCTGAGGTGGTAAAGCACTGATTCATTCACAAGTGACCATAAATATAAACAGAGATAGGAATAGATCTTCTAGGATAGAAGAATTCTTGAACCAATTGGTGCAGGATTATACACATTAGGTGGATCCTGCTTGGTGCAGTAGGGTTTTGCTTTAAATTTTACTTCAGGAGTGAGATTTTTGTTTGAGTTGGGTAGCTAACAAAGTCAAGGCTGTGTGTGTATAATACTGTGAAAGAATACCAGCCTGTTAGGACCCAAGGTCTGTGTTAATCCATTAGCCAGTAACATCATTAACATCAAACTATACCATTTGAAGTAAAAACCCATGGAACATCTGAAACTTATAAAGACTAATCAAGATCTGTGCCTGAGAACTGAAATCTTAGTATTATGCTTAAGGAAAATTGGTACAAAATATTTCATAAGTGGTATATAACACCAATTAAAATTAATAAAATAGACAAAGCCTATTCAAATAATGCTGGAAATGCAATCCGAGGAGGCGGGGAGGGTGTGCCACTGGGGGGGCATGGCAGGGGCATTCCAGGGGTGGGGTGGGGTGTTCCAGGGCGGGGCGGGCATTCTGGCATTCTGGCATGGGACAGGGGCAGAGGACACACCGGTATACCAGGCACTTCCCCCCTTGCTACACCTCTGGGTATGCCTCACAAATATGCCTTTAAAATATCACAGAATTCTTTATTTTTCTCTTAATTAACTACATTGAGAAAATAAATTTAATTTAAAAAAAACAAAAAAAAATCACAGAATGTTTTGTTGTTTTTACTGCACATCCCTGGCATGGATGCACTTCCTGCATTTGGGACAACAGAGTAATAAGCAGTACATGATCCAACTGTGCTAACAACAATGATATAAAAACATTTTATTTTACTGAAGTCTTTATCACTGTAACAGATGAATGAAGATTAAATTCAGTATCATAAAAAATAAAACCTAAAATGCATGTGCTATGAAAGCATATGTGCTCAATAAATTTAATGGGCCTTAGAGAATAAATTAGGTTTAATGCTATGGTAAAATGTACTCAATGAGAAGACATTCCTGTAAAAAATAATTCATTACATGGGTACCACATCTGGAAAAAAAATCTCTGTTATCAGATTTCACTTCCTAAATGACAGTAGCATCCTAAGCAAAGTTTCACCCTTCTAAATCCATTGAAATCAGTGGGCTTAAAAAGAGTGTAGCTCTGCTTCGGATGGCACTGTGTATGCCTCAAGGAAATAAACTGTCTATGGTAAGATATGTATTGGATGAGTTATTCCCTAGATTTTGCTGGCTCACCTTGATTCATTAAGTTTGTAATCATGGAGAAATAATAAAACAACAAATAATAAAACAACAGATTATAATAGTGGTGTTTATGCCTATCCAGCTCATTATTGGCACTCTGGAAACTAATCCATGATGTCCACTAGAGGGCCACAACTATTTTTTAAGTCATTGGGGTTAATATCACTAGGTATAGCTAGAGAAGGATGGACACTGAACTTTTATACGTAATTGTATCCAGGATGTCAGCCTTGATACAGAAAAAGAAAAATGACAAAAAACACAATTGATAATTAGCATTGTTAAATTCAGTTTCCCCAAGACAATAAAAATAAAGGCCAGACTACTTCTATTCAGATGCCTCACCTATTGACCTTGCTATCTCCATTGTTACATGCTACACTTCACTGTTACTTACTTGCCAGGCCACTCCTATTCAGATGCCCTTACCTATTGACTTTTACCCTCAGGTATATATACTCCACTTGCTTTCCTTTCCAACTATCAGATCCTCTGAAGATGCCAGCCACAGATGCAGGCGAAACGTCAGGAGAGAATACTGCTAGAACACGGCCATACAGCCCAGAAACCACACAGCAAGAGCCAGATGAACTCCATCAAAAGTGGGAAGCATAATGTCCTTCAAGATTGCCTGCAAGATTGTTTACTCTTAGCCAATTTACCACAGCAGCCAGGCAATTATTCAGGACCTTTACCACATCCCCAGGAGATTTTGATAGGGGTATATAAAGCTCGGTGTCATTCACATATTGATGACAATGCACAGCAAAGCTAGTTTTGTCCTAAGGGCTTTACAGCCCTGACCAGGATGGCCCAGGCTAGCCTGATACTGTCAGATCTCAAAAGCTAAGCAGGGTGGCTAGTGTGTGGACAGATTTTTTTCAGTTTGGATCCCTTGTCCAGTGGGGTTCAGGGCTACTGAATAGATGGTCTGACCATGATTCCAGCTGAATCTCAAGCCCTGCAACCAAGCTGTCCCACAATGGCTCAGTGTAAACATTTTTAAATCAAATGTGTGTGACCTCTTTCATAACTTGGGCCCATCACACATGGGAAGGAGAAAAAAAAGGCAGGAAAGATGGAGCGGCTATGGGGGCTTCCAAGGAAGGGAAAGAGAAAATAGTGGGTGAGAAGGAAATAAGATTTTCCCTGCAAGTCCTTGCAGATTCCCACTTGTTACAACTGAAATCAGACATCAGTTCCACAAAAGGAAACGGCAGCTTTGGAGGGCAGTGTCTACAGCATCACATTCCCACTCAGCTCCCTTCCTCTCTCCTAAATCCATCATCCCCAGACACCACCCCTTAACCTTCAAGAATTTCCCAAACCTACATTGGCAAAACTGAAACTGAGTGGGGATTCATTACATCAAGATAATGGACTGGATGAAAAGGGGGGTATTTTCACTCTTGTATGATTAAGCCTGTCATGGAAAAGGGTTAAAAGTTGTTAGCAATGCTGGTACAAACAAACAAATATTTTTTTCAAGTAACCATTAATGGCATATAAATAAATAAGCACACACACACGTGAGTGTCATTTGGTTGGTCCTAATAAAATATCTTCTGTGGATGGCATTTTGGGTTTATAGAAAGAAGATGCACAGTTTCTACTCATCCTTGATTAACCTTAATGGCCTAGCACAGGGGTAGAGAACCTTTAACACTCAAAGAGCCATTTGGACCCGTTTTCCATGGGAAAAGAAAACACTTGGAGCCGCAAATAATTTTTGACATTTAAAATAAAGATAACACTATATATATAGGGGGTTTTTTTACCTTTTACTCCGCTCATTCTGAGAAGCGCATGGATGTGCCCGCCCTGCTGCCTGCAGGGCAGGCAAGGATGAAGCCGGCGCCTCGGCCTCGCCGGCCGCCGGGAAAGCGTCCGCCCCGCTCCAACGGGGCGGGCGAGAGGGGAAGCCCGCAGCGCGGCCTAGCCGACCATGGGCAGTTGGTGCGCCCGCCCTGCTGCCTGCAGGGCAGGCAAGGATGGGGCCGGCGGCTCAGCTCGTGGAGCCACAGTGCAAGGGCAGAAGAGCCGCATGCGGCTCTCGAGCCGCAGGTTCCCTACCCCTGGCCTAGCAGATTCCGAGACCTGATGCTCTAGACTGTGGGTTGAATCCTATCAGCTGGTGAAAATGAAAAAAGGGTCCCTTCTGTTCAACAAAACAGATTATACTGGGGATCCTGGGATGTGAATGCACAAACCTATGTTGGATGGAGCTGTATGAAGGAGAATTGGGCAAGACTGAATGAAGAAACTGCTGGATCCAATCCCATGAAGGTAATGCTCTCTATACATTTCACACCCAGTCATCTCTGCAGTGGAAGAGTATCTGAATAGAAGGGTATAGAAGGATGGATCTACATAAGGGAGGACCAACATCTTCAAATTAGCAGTTACTTTTCTAAACTGTGAGCAAAATTCAGCCCTGAAGAAATATCAATTGATTGCCAACCAAAACACAAATGGAGAGCCTGGAGGGAAGTGGGGGGAATGACAAATATTGCCTTTCTAAATTATCTACTTACTTTGGCAAGCATTAATATTTTCACACTCAACTGCTCTAATTTTATATATTCAATGAAAGGAGGCTGTTCTTGATGTCTAAATACAGTTTAAAGAATAATTTGCTGGCACAGCTCCATCAATGTAGAAGTACAAATTATGATAAATTCTTGTGGAAGGTATTGCTATTTTTTTAACTTCATTTTAAAACTTTATTTAACTTTTTAAAACTTCATTTAACTTTTTTTAACATCATTTAACTTAATTTTTTAACTTAATTTAACTTTTAACTTCATTTTTAACTTCATTTTGCAGAGTGTTCACATGAAATACAGAAGCCCCTTCCATACAACACAAATAAAACATTTTGAGGGGACAAAAATAAAACATTTCCTCAGACAAGTTTCACACAGCTTTTAGCACAAAATGTTTTGGAAACATTTTATTTCTGCCTCAAACTGTTTTCTTGGATACCATAAACTAGTGTTCTTCTCCCCAAAAATATTTTCAAAACGTTTCCTGCTTGCTGTGTGGAGACCAAAAAACGTTTTATTTCTCCCGCCTGATTTTGAAGCTCACACTTTCATTTGTCTGTAACCCACCATTTTATGCCGCTTCAGTGATTCTGTTGTCTGCCGTTTGCTGAAGTTTCCTATGAACATTCTTTCATCTGGCATCATGGATGCCCACCATTTCCATCATTGCTGTGCACTAATAAATTTATTTTTACCTGCCAATTATGCAAACATGCTGTTTTTCCTTTTTAATTCTTTTTTGTGTGAGGTAGATTAGATGCTATATAGATACAAGGTCCAAAACACCAAGGCTGTGCAGATTTTGAGCCTCCACAGCTTCAAAGATACATTTTCAACTGAAATGCTTTATTTTTCTGGGTTATGTAGACAACACAACAAAATGATTCTTGTCAAACATTCAGGGCAAGAGTGCACTGTCAGACAAAAATACAGTTGAGGATAATTTGCAAATTGCTTTATTAAAAAAATATGCACACTGACAAATGAACTGATGCTAAAGTGGCATCAGCATTTCACAATGCTGAAAATAATTTGCAAAGTAACTAAACCATTTGTACATATTTATGCCACTAGAAATTTAGCTGGGAGCACCCAGTCATGCAGCTTTATTGCAAGTTCCATTCTTAATGCCAAAATCAACCAGCGGCAGCCCCTAGGGTAAGGTATCCTGAGAGACAGCTGCAAACCCTCTCTGACTTGTCCTCCATCGCCTCATTTTTCTAGCTGACCAGGCTACTACTGATTTAAAACAAACATTCAGCACCACCTTAAACACCAGCAACATTAATTCCAATATCTGCTTTCATGAGTCCCTTCATCAGATAGCCAGTGCCATCCTAAGCAGAAATCAGCGGGCTTAGAATGCTGTCACTCTGCTTGGGACAGAAACACTTGCGGAGGAAATCTTACAAAGTAAGGTTGCCAGCTTTGGGCTGGAAATATCTGGAGATTTGGGAGTGGAACCTGGGGATGGTGGGGTTTGAGCTGGGGAGGAACCTAAGTAGGGATATGATGACACAAAATTCACCCTCCAAAGAGTGATGCCATAGAGTTCTAGAGAGCAATTGTAATATTGGGAGCTCTCCAGGCCCCACCTGAAAATTGGAAACCCAATTACAAAGCAACTCACAACACCAGTTCAGGTCCTATCTTTGCAAAACAGGAGGGAGAGTATGGTTGCCAACTCTGATTTGGGAAATTCCTGGAGATTTGGGACAGAGCCTGGAAGGGAGAATTGGGGAAGGGATTTCACGTAGAATATATAGCGTACCATACAGTCCACACTCTGACAGTGCCATTTTCTGCAGAGAACATTATCTCTGTAGTATGGAGATAAGTTTTTATTTCTGGTATATCTCAAGGCCCTACTTGGAGGTAGGCATTCCTAACTTGAAAGGGAGAACCCTAACCCTAAGGCATAACTGCTGCAGATTGGAGTTCTTGCTTCACTGAGCATATGACACCAATATACCATCATTGGATTCATAAAGCCCTAAGTAGTTTCTGAATACTTTAAGGGATCCCTCAACAAGTATGAACCTCTTCTGCTTTGTCCCTGGAAGTTCTGCTGGCCCCCACCTTACTAGCTTTCCGACATGAGTCACAATATTGCTATTTCAGCACAACTTTGGACTAAGAGCAATTCATGAACTTTACTTGGGGTTTTAAATAAATGGATCTGCTGTTCTATTTTTGTTTAAGGCAGCCAACCTCCAGGTAGCGGCTGGAAATCTCCTAGAATTACAATTGGTCTCCAGGTGACTGAGATCAATTGCCCTGAAGAAAATGGCTGCTTTGGATGGTGGGCTGGCTGGCATTATACCCCTCTGAGGCGTCTCCCCAAATCCCACCCTCCCTAAACTCCATCCCCAAAATCTCCAGAAATTTCCCAAACCAGAGCGGAAGACCCTCATTATTATATTCCTTCCACTTTGCTGCTTTATCATCAACTTCTGGCTAACCTGACAGGGTTATTTTTTAGTATGCAGGAGAGCTACAAATGAGAGGACTTTCTAAAAAATAGAAATAAAAATAGAATTGCATTAATTTGCACAAAGAGTTGAAGAACTTCTATGCTTTTTCAACTTTGGAATGCTGAGGTCTAAGGCATTAAGCTTCACAGGAAAGACTGATTTTATGGAGGATTTGAGAAAGGGAAAGGGGACGGGAAATACTTTTTTAGCATGATAGAACATGCAGTAATCCAACTATAACTTCTGCCTGTGTGTGTTCTGTGGAGCTAAACCAGGAATAGAAATTAATAAATCCTCCACCAATACAATGGAGAATTAAATAACCATCACATAGGTATGTAAATGAAACTTGTAACAGATAGTCTGTTAGGGTTTGATGAAATAACATGTTCTTGCTTCCAAAACACCTGATAGCAAGCAACTTCTCTTCAAATATTCTTCTAACTCACTTCTCTTTCTCAACAAATATTAGTTTTAACAAACTGGACAGCCCAGTAACTGCAATCCTCAGGAAAAATATATTTACAGCAATAAGACTAGTTACCTCAAATATTATCAATGAACTTCTCATACACATGGTTTTCTAGTACCCTTAATCAAGGTGATAAGAACCCCAAAAGCCATCTCTAATCCCCCAGCAAACAGATTCTCTAACCTCAAAGGCGTAGCTCCAAGGGAAAGGGGGGGGTGCACGACGCACCGGGTGTGTGTCCCTGTGGGGGGGTGTCAGAAGCAGAGCCGGATTTAGATGAAGAGAGGCCCAGGTTATTCCACTTGTGAGGTACCCCTCCCAATCGTCCACTTTCGGGACTAGAGGAAGATGGAAGAGTGTTTTAAAGCTGAGTAAAGCAGAGGATGATGATGGATGCTTAAAATTCCACAATTAACAATTCCTCCTCTGAAGGACAGATGTAAGATGTTATTGTTAAATATTGTAATGATTGAAAAAATGCATAAATGTTAAAATGAACACTGTGAAAAACCTTTGCCATAACTGAACTTTGTAAATATTTGTGGAATAAGCAGGAATTTTTAGGAAAATGAAATTGTACAATTTGAAAATTGAAATTGTACCATTATATCATTAAAAACAACAACATTGAACTTACAAATTTTATTGTCTGGGAAGTGTTAATAGGATGATCAAGACTACCTGACAATGACAGTATGATATTTTTTAGATCCTACTTGATGTTGTAACTAAATAATAGGTTTTAAAATACATATTAAGAAATAAAAGAACAACAATAATCAAATACACTAAGATTAAAAAAATTTTTCTAGACTTCCTCATAGCAAAATCATCCAAAAGTTAATCAAAATTTGTTTGTCTTAGTTTGTCATTTTCAATGCACAGAATGCCCAATGCAGACAACCTCTCTTGAGACTTTATGGCTTTTAATTCCTTTTAAATTCTTTTGTGTTTTGAAAAAGATCTCTCTCTCGAGCTGTTAGTGACTATTAAGCTAAGAAATAGGCGCAAGATTGCTTCCTCATTAGGGAAGTCCATCTGATTTTTTTTCTTTGTATATAATGTTATAAAAGTCTGTATGTGACAAAGAGGACTGTTCTGTAGGCATGTGGCTTTGTCTCACATACAAGTAAAAATGCAAAAGTTCACCAGTAAGTTTCAGGTCTTTTAGGTATACTTCCATCAACAGTTCAACATCTTGCTGAACGTCTTGCTTAACTGCTGTCATATTAGCAAGAATGGAAAACATTTGTGCAATATCACTGTACACAGTAGTTCTTCTTAAACTGGCTTCAAGTGCACATACTATAATATAGGAATAAAGGATTTACTCCTGAACTTATCTCTTGAAGAAAGTTCATCTAAAGCATCAGGACCAGCTGCACTTCCATCATTTCCTTACTCTATGTCTCCTTGTGACAGTTCTGTAGTTAATTTGTTGCTCAAGCTCACCAAAAAAATTTCTAATTTAGTTTTAAAATCCTGATGTAAACTGTACAAACTTGAACAAGTACTCAATAACAGCTCAGATTTCTGAATGGCTTTGCTGACCCTGTGAAAATGACTGAATACACAAATCCAAAAATGCAGCATAGACAAAAAATTTAAATTGTTCAATTTTCTGAAAAATATTGTTATCTTGAAGCTTGGTACCACCCTTCCCATTAACAGTAGAGTACAAATGATTGAGGGCATCAGTGATAGCGCTGATAACTTTCCAAAACAGCTTCTGTGGCTTTTGCATGTATCTCCCACCTAGTGACTGACAAACATTTAGGCACTTTTGACTGAGGTTGCAAAAATGATTTTAGAACTGCCCATCTCTTTGTGGAGGTATCAAAAGAAGGTATATAGTTCACTGCATCAAGGCAGCAGTCAACAGCTGAACAGCCCTCCAAATTTAAAGAGTGACCAGTGCATGGAATAAAGCATGGAATTAACGGAATTAAAAAGACAGGCTAATAGAAGAAGAAGAAGAAGAAGAAGAAGAAGAAGAAGAAGAAGAAGAAGAAGAAGAAGAAGAAGAGGAGGAGGAGGAGGAGGAGGAGGAGAAGAAGAAGAAGAAGAAGAAGAAGAAGAAGAAGAGGAGGAGGAGGAGGAGGAGGAGTTTGGATTTATATCCCCCCTTTCTCTCCTGTAGGAGGCTCAAAGGGGCTTACAATCTCCTTGCCCTTCCCCCCTCACAACAAACACCCTGTGAGGTGGGTGGGGCTGAGAGAGCTCCATAGAGCTGGTGTGTGTGGGAGTGCACAGGCTAATCTGAATTCCTCAGATAAGCCTCCACAACTCAAGCGGCAGAGCTGAGAATCAAACCCGGTTTCTCCAGATCAGAGTGCACCTGCTCTTTGCCACTGCTCTTAGCCACTATGCCAATTAATATCAACACAATCCCCCTTCCAGCAATCAGTATAAAAAATTCTCATACCTAGAATATTAATATGTAGTATATAACAAGGTTGGAGTCCTTCTGAGGTAAACTACCTGCAGCCTCAGGCTTTCCAATCAATCTGAGAAGATTGCACCTTTTCTTCCTTATATGGAATATCCAACTCTTTAGCTCCCCTAGTGGACTCAGGGTTACACAAGAAAAATTACAGAAGGGTTGTTTAGAGACTACAGTGTGTTGTTACAGCACATGTAAGAAAGGCTTATGAGACGGTAAATATTATACACCTTGGCCAGAAGCCCCTAAATTTTGAAGCCTGAGGCTTCAGCCTTCCAAGCTTATGGATAAATCCAGATCTGGTCAGAAGAACTTTCCTCAGACAACCTGTTTTACATTCAGCTGCAGTTGAGTACGCTGTGTTGGAGGCACCCTAAAATATGCCAACATGAGCCATCTTCCAGTCAGAGATGGTAATGGAAAAGCAACTTGCCTAATATCCATGCATTTTCTTCCCTACCCCACACAATTTATTAATGCTCTTTTCCTCATCATACAGCACTAAGAAAGTACATACAAAGCAGTAAAATAATATACCATGCAGCTAATAAAGGGACACAGTTGTTGTAAACGCTCTCAAGATTCCCATCAACTCATTTTATACCCCCTTATTACAAAATATCCCATAGGTACCCATTGGGGTCCCAACTCCCAACAACTTGGAGGAACAAATGTCCTGTCCTTTTTATACAGGCTTAATATGCAGATATGAACAGTTGAACTTTTTCATGCCATAGAGGTACATAAACATCTCCTAGTAAAAACATCCATTAAGCCTCTGCTAAAGGGGCAGGATTTCTTCCCTTCTGATTGAATCCCCCCCAATGGGGGTCAAACTGAGTCTATTGGGGAAGGGCAGTCCAAGAAGACAGATCATTTGTGCTATCATGATCCAGATTATGGATGTGTGTGGAAGCAGAAGAGAGGAGTTCAAGCCTCAATAGGTTTTGCTAACTGAGAACAGTCCCCTGTGCTGCTGGGGAAAAAATGGTATGTTCTTTAAAGCTCAAGTGTGGTGGTACCTTGGAGACCAGAAACATCATAAGAACATAAGAACATAAGAACAAGCCAGCTGGATCAGACCAAAGTCCATCTAGTCCAGCTCTCTGCTGCTCGCGCATGGTGGCCTCACCAGGAGTGCCTCTTTTGCTGGAGACTCACATGTAGGGATGTGAACTGCAATGGCAGCTTCTACATGGCTGTTGCTCCGATCCACCCTGGTCTGTTACAGGCATTTGCAATCTCAGATCAAGGGAGGATCAAGATTTGAGTAGCCATGGAAATCGACTTCTCCTCCATAAATCTGTCCAAAGCCCCTTTTAGAAGCTATCCATGGGTTAGTGGCCATCACCACCTCCTGTGGCAGCATATTCCAAACACCAATCACACGTTGCAGTTGAAGGAAGTGTTTCCTTTTTATTAGTCCCAATTCTCCTCAAGCAGCCATTTTCAATGTATGCCCCTGGTTCTAGTATTGCTTGAGAAAGAGAGAAAGAATTTCTACTCTGTCAACATTTTCTACCCCATGCATAATTTTGTAGACTTCAATCATATCCCCCCTCAGCCGCCTCCTCTCCAAACTAAACAGTCCCAAACGCTGCAGCCTCTCCTCATAGGGAAGGTGCTCCAGTCCCTCAATCATCCTTGTTGCCCTTCTCTGCACTTTTTCTATCTCCTCAATATCCTTTTTGAGATGTGGCGACCAGAACTGGACACAGTACTCCAAGTGCGGTCGCACCACGGCTTTATATAAGGGCATGACAATCTTTGCAGTTTTATTATCAATTCCTTTTCTAATGATCCCCAGCATAGAGTTTGCCTTTTTTCACAGCTGCCATGCATTGAGTTGACATTCCCATGGAACTATCAACTAAGATGCCTAAATCCCTTTCCTGGTCTGTGACTGATAGCACTGACCCCTGTAGCGTGTACAGGGGTCAGTGTTCCGGGCTGGCATAATCTTTTGGGGGAAAACTTGAGGCTTTGGTCTTTTCAAAACACTTCACAGTAGAGCAGGAAATTCTGTTGCCTGCTGTGGGTTGGGAAACTCCTGGAGATTTGGGAACAGAGGCTGGAGAAGACAGAGTTCAGGAAAGGGATGGAGATCCACAGAGGTGGGATGCCATAGAGTCCACCCTTTGAAGCTGCCATTTTCTCCAGGGGAACTGATCTCTGGGGTGTGGATATCAGTGGTGATTCCAGATCTCCAGGCCTCACCTGCAGACTGGCAACCCTAGCAAGAGTGCAGCTTTGATTAGCAAAATTATATGGAGGTTGAAATCACACGGCTGAATCTTCAGCTCAACAAAACGAAAAAGCCCTGAGATGTAGCAAACTACTGTATCAGAGCATTGTTCTCTTACACTTCTATGAACAGGGAACTGTTTTTTTCTTTTTTTATTATATACAGGAGAATTCTAACATGATTCCTCACCTACTGACCAGGAATGCTCCTAACTACCACATCCGCTGTTTGTGTGAATTAGGTTCAAACCACGCATAAAACTTAATCTGGAAGAATGTATTAGAAAGATTTTGGTACCCGAAAAAAAGCAGAAGGTGGTAATTCTGGAATAAAATGTTTTGGAATGCATTTGAAAAGGCTTTCCCTAGAAACCAGTGAACTTTCAGATCACTTGGCACAGAAAAACTGAAACTGCCTTTGAAACGTCATCTCATACAGCTCTTTCTGAAAGAAACAGAAATAATTTTCTCCAAAATGTCAGATTCAGTTAAATCAATTTAGCACTACAGGCTGGAATTAGGATTCCATTCATCTGTTGCATCGGTCCTTTTTAGTTAATATATTTAGTGCATCCTTTGCTACAGCCAAGTTCAACACCTTATTTTTTCTCCCTTCCAAACACTTTCTCTTATATATAACACCTGCAGCTAGGGCTTATCAAATGTTTGCAGATTTTCAATTTGACAAATAAATAGCATATGTGAGTAAAATATGAAATGATGGTTTTATTACATTAAATTTATTGGGGAACTTTAATTTATTACAGAAAGACATTTATTTACATGAAGCCAAAGTTTCCACATTTGTGACCCCCTGAAATCATCTGATAGCTTTTTTAATTTAAAAAGCTACATCAACTGGTGTGAAGAATTTCTTGGACAGCCAATGAAATAATGTCTTTATTTTCAAAGGTTTTCATTGCCAGAATCAATGGGCTGTTGTGGGTATTTCAGGTTGTGTGGCCATGGTTTGGCAATGCTTTTTCTCTTCTCCCGTCCATTTTGACACTGGGACCAACCCTTAGACCAAAAAAAAACAAACCCTAAGTGGTATCATTAGGAGATCTCCTAAAGATACCCTGAAAGTTTGGTGCTGCTAGCTTAACAATTGCACCCCTGACAGCAGGCACCCTCCAAATTTCCCCAGATTCTCCTTTTAAATCCATCTCCTTTGGCATGGATTTAAAGGGAGAATCTGAGGTCCCCAGTTTAAACATTGAAAGAGAATTGGGAGAGAATTTACCCCAGATCAGCATCACTTTCAATGTTGTTTTCACTGGGGACCCCAGATTCTCCCTTTAAGGTGGATTTAAAAGGAGAATTTGGGCTCTCTAGTTTAAACACCATTGAAAGTGATGCTGTTTGGGGTGAATTCCAGCATCACAGAGGTCGCCCATGGGGAGGGCAGCGCAAAACTCAGGTTTTGCACCGGGCTCCATTTTCCCTAGCTATGCCTCTGCCCAGAGGGGAGGGCAGAAGGGGCTGCCAGCTGCCGGCTGGGAGCCCAGCTGGTGGGGAGGCGGGGGAGGGCAGGGCAGTGAAGCCTGGCCTCGGAGAGCTGCCTTTATAAGCACTGAGACTGGGGTCAGGGCTTGGGGAGGTGTGGCCATGCCCCCAGGGGCAGGTGGGGGCCTGGCCCCACCCCCTGAACCCCCCCAATAAAAATCTATACCTATGTCCCTGGCAGTAACATTTGTTTCTCTACCATTTTATCCTGCTGCAACTGTGCATTCTGCTTTAATTCAGGACTGAAGGAGCAGGGAAACATTCCCCAGGGCTTTGGCCAAACAATGGACAGAGGAATTTGGCTCTTAAGAAGGGACCAGCCTCTCTCAAAAGTGGATAGACAACATTGACAGCATGTATTCATGGACATTTTGTTTTGTTATCTGCACTCAGGTTTTTCAGGGGTCTGAAATGATACAAACACCTGTTTACTCCAAGTGGAAAGAGACATGAATATAAATATTATGGGAAATGACCCCTTCTTTCAAAGTGCCTCAACTCCTTTTTTTTTAAAGCTACTCAGTGAAAGCCATGCTTCCATAGACATTTCACAATTTATTCAGCTTTGCAACATTTGCAACATTATGTTGTGGTAATCCAGTGTTTCTCTGAATCTTTAGCTAAGCAGATTCTTAATGATATTTTTGCATCAGAGTATTCCAGTCAACAGTTCTTTTGATCTGGAAGTGGACTTGGGTTGAGAACCACTACAAAAGGGGTGAAGTTATTTCAGTCCTTAATTATTGCAACATACATTTTATAACAGATGAAACTCTTTCTCACACCCTGATACAAATGCCTGAAAAATTCCCATTGACATTTCAAGATTGAAGATGTCGGATTTTTTTAATTTGCAAAAGATTTTAAAACGACTATACTCTTTCTCACAGAAAGATGACAGGACACAGGAGATTTGTGAATTAATCTGCCATTTCCTGGATCTTGTTTGGTCTAGAATGCTCAGCTTGGGTTCCAGTGCCTTGGGGACAAAACTAGGTAAGCACAAGGACCCAAGCAGAGTATTCTAGAACAAAAAAGGTGCAGGAATTGGCAGATGGATTCACAAATCTGTCATCTTTTGATGAGAAGGAGTGTAACACAAGGACTGCTGCTTGAGCACAGAAGCAAAGTAAAAGAGAATGTTAATTTTGTAGTTTTATTTATTAATTTACCTGTATTAAACCCTACCTTTCAGCCCAATAGGAACCCAAAGTGGCTTACACTGTTCTCCTCTCCCCCATGTTACCCTAACAAGTCTGTGAGGTGGGTTAGACTGAGAGGGTATGACCGGCCCAACATCTCCTAGCAAGCTTCCATGGTAGAGAGGGGAATCTGAGTCTATGTCTCGCAGGTCCTAGCTCTAACCACTACACTAAACTGGCAGTCTGCTTTTTTAAAAAAGGCCTGTAATCACTATAATTACCACCAGGAAAGTCCCCAATTTCACTCAACCCTAAATTTTGCAAATTCTTCCACCCGGTTCAGTAATTGAGACTATGGAAGCTGCTAAAGATGACCAAAAAAGAGCTCTGGAAAAAAGAGGCCAAAAGAAAGCTACATTTGCACAAAAACAGCACATGCTAATTTATATTCATAGAATGCAAATTTACACATAATTACTGTAATTGAAACAGAAATGCAGCTCAACAGATTGCCAGCTCTCTGTGCTCTCCAGGTGCTAACTGCGTATTGGGAACTTTACTATGCCCCTCCTGCCCTCCCTTCTTGCAGCTCATCATTTTGGATGTACCCGAGGTGCTGATTTGAGGATGAGCCTTCTTGCAATGGCAGGTCACTGCAGGCCTCCTGTGGTTGCTCGGGAATCAGGTTTTGGCACCCACTTTAGATGATTTTACTGGATGGAAGAAGTTGGCCATTTCAGAGGCCAGGCCACAAGAAAAAGAGGGCATGTGGCTGTTCTATCTGAGTTGCAGTGGAGCAATCAAAACAAAACCATGATGCCCAGTGGTGGGATCCAAAAATTTTAGTAACAGGTTCCCATGGTGGTGGGATTCAAACTGTGGCATAGCGCCAATGGGGCTGGGCAGTGCACGATGGGGGCGTGGTCGGGCATTCCGGGGGCAGGGCATTCCTGTGCGGGGCTGTGGCAAGCAAGCAGCCGCTGCGCCAGTCCTTGGGTGGGAAACGAATGCATGCAGGCGCAGGCTGCCACGCACGCCGGTGCACCTCCTGCTAGACTGCTTCAAGTTCTGCGTGCTACTGCTGAGAGGAGGGGCGTAACTAAGGCAAAAATCACGCAGCAAAATCACCAATTAGTAACCCCCTCTCGGCACACACAAATAATTAGTAACCTACTCTCGGGAACCTGTGAGAACCTGCTGGATCCCACCTCTGAAGATGCCCTATAGACTTTGCAGGCATTCTGCAGTCTCGTTTATTATTAGAGCAAGCCACCACATGCACAGACAAGAACCTTTGCTGAGCATACGCTTTTGGAAAAATAATCGTTGGGGGAGGGCGTGAACATTTGTCAAGACTGCAGCATCGAGGGAAATGAGCTGCTTGATATCCAGACTTAGTTTTTCATGCTATCCGGCCAAAGAAGGTAGAACTGTCCAGAATATATTCAGGATACCTTTCTTTTAGACGTACAATGATGCAATATTGATAAGACTTGAAGGTCACCTCTGGTTTCAATCATCCTTTTTGTAGCTCAGCACAGATGGATTACTGGAAGCTTCCCACTTTAATAGAGTTTTTTATCAGGCTGCCAACAAAGTCAACCATGATGGAAAAATAAAATGGGAATGGTTGTTCAAATGGACAGCATGCTTTAAGCTGCTGCTGGTGCATCCAAAGGCCACAAGTTTCCAGAGGGAGTTGAAGGTGCCTCTGGATGAAGGGAGTGAAATGGAAAAAGCCTGAGGTTCGGGTTGTTTTTTTTTTTAAGAGAGAAGACAGGGATGGAGAAACACAGATACTGTTGACAGGTTGGAAAATACCTGGAGATTTTGGGGGTAGAGCCTGAGGAGAATAGGATTTGGGGAGGGGAGGGACTTCAATAGGTTATAATGCTATAGGAATCACCTTCAAAAGTGGCCATTTTCTGCAGGTGAACTGTTCTCTGTTGCTTGGAGATCAGTTGTATTCCCCTGAGATCTCCAGCTACCTCCTGGAGGTTAAGTGACACCACTCTAGACCAAATTGCTTTTAGGTTTACAAGAACGAGAACAGTTTGAAGAATTTCTCAATCCTAATATAACTGAATTTTCTTTTTTCCCCCACCAATGGGTTACTGAAGCGAACAGTGCAATAAAGAAGACTGTAACAATATTCAACTAAATATGCTATTTGAACCCTTTTGTGCTTGTTTCTTAAATCCAAACTTTGCTGTCTTCGTACCTGTATATATACATGCCTCTTACATTCAACCATGGACATTTACAATTTCATAGCCACATACAAAATAATAATCTTTTGGTCAGAACCTCCAGATAGGTTTGTATTTCATGTAAACTTCCTCACGTCCAAAACTCCAGTAGCTCATAGGAGTAGAATATTTTGTGCTCTCACATTCTGAGTAACCCTTGAGTTTCACAGTGCTTTGCTGCATAGTAGCTCCTAATCTATGGACCAATCCGTGCAAAAAGCACCTCTGATGCTCCCCTGAGCTAATAATAATATAGCTCCCCAAGACCACAATTTTGCTGCTCCCTCTAAGGCTCTACATCTGTCTTCAATGGACAGCCATTCTGAATAACCTCTCACCTTTACAGTGCAAGAGCACAGAATATTTTGGAAGAGAGGTTGCTTTGGAGGGTAGACTCAAGCAGACAACAAAAACAGTGTTAATAATGACCTCACAGTGAGCACTACTAGTACTTATTTAACAGCCTGAGTCTGGTACACCTTACAACCCACCAATCCAGAGGCAACCTTCCAACCAAGATCTGTAGCCAATGAAGGGCTTCACAGTTATTCTACTTTGGCCATTCTCTGTTCTTTTACATGTTAGAGATTGCTATGTCCAACACTCACAGCCTTGAGTGCCATTCATTTTCTAGAGGGACCAGACGCCAAGGAGAATGGGGTTCTTATATTTTGGTTTAGGATTCAACAAATTCCAGGTGCCACGGTACTTAGAAACTTCACTGTGACATGTAAAATCCTCATGAATTTTAAGTACTTTTTAGTATTCTCAGTAGAAGTGTGAAGCTTTTTTAAGTGATGGATAGAGGTTAACTTTATGTTGTCGTGACAACTAAGGATACCCCATATTTATTTATGGACTAAAACACTTTTTTACAACTTTTTAAAAAAGTGACAATAATGAGAAAGTCATTAAAATCTAAAACCACGTAGACTGAAAAATAGTTCTGACTTCAAAAGCTGAAGAAAATGTGTCAAAGGCTGCTTTAGTTGCATAAAAGAAGAAATGTATGTAGGTACAGGATGACCCAGCTGAGCAAGAAAAGCTGCAGTCATTTAACTGTTCTCTTTTATCCAGCTTGTTAAAGGTCCTGACCCACTATTGCCTCCCCCTATGTTTGGATGGGAGATTTTTGTTTATGAATTTAATTCATGAGGTAGGTTAGGCTGAGAGTATGTGAGTGGTGGCTGGAGATCTCCCACGATTACAACTGATCTCCAGGCTACTGAGGACAATTCAATGGGAGAAAATGGCTGTTTTGAAAGCTGGATTTTATGCCATTATGCCCCATTGCAGTCCCTCCATTCCAAAAACCCTGCTCTCCTCAGGCTCCCCCCTCAAAATCTCCAGGTATTTTCCAATCTGGAGCTGGCAACTCTATTCAGCAAATTGCCATGGCAGCATGGGGATTCATACCTGGTTACCAACCTACAGGTGGCAGCTGGAATTTTGGAATTATAACCGATTTCCACAGATCAGTTCCTCTAGAGAAAATGGCTGAGGTGGACTCTATGGCATTATAATCTGCTAGGCTCCCTCCCCCTTCCCTTCCCTTCCCTCCCCCTTCCCTCCCCCTCCCCTCCCCTCCATCTCCTAATCTCTAGGAATTTCCAAACCCAGAATTGGCAATCCAGATCCTAGTCCATAGACAGGGGCAGAGCGAGGGGGAACTGTGCCCAGGGCACGCATGCACTCTGTGCCTCTGTCCCGCCCTGGAATGCCCCCACCACGCCCCCGCAGGGCATGCGCCCGGTGCGTCGCACACCCCACTGTCCCCTTGGCACTACTCAACTGATCATAGATGCTTTTGTTTTGGCTATAAAACTCTATTTAATACTAGCTTTGTGCAACTGAACAGCTCCCCACCACCACCACAAACACAGGAAAATTGCATTTTAAATGCTGATGGATTGAGGCTGATAGAGAATAAACTGTTGGGTTTATGAATTAACCTAATTCCAGTAATGCCTGACATCAAAGGATAAATTATAATGAGAAAATGCACCCACCCTAAATTAATTTTCAGGTTCGATGCGATGCTTACAATTTAGTGTCTGTACTTTGAAGTTCCTTTTTGCAAAGTCATGCAGGAAAAGGTCATGTGCACCAACTTCTTAGAACCAAGGACTTGGTTGCAAAGAAGCTGATTATCTTCCTATTTAGCATTCTTTCCCCTATTCCTTGGCTTTGTTAAGAAGCTTCAAAGTTAATTGCTTAATCAGTACTTCCAATGAAATAGTTGGTGCTTTACTGAATAAGGATGGGCTTACCCCTGCCATGTAAATTCAGCATGCACTCACACACTTTCCTAAACCAGTTAGGCTATGCCAAGACTTGGATATTAAATCCTCCAAAATGCACATACTGAAGAAAGTGATGGAGTAGTAGCATTTGAATGATAGCAACCAAAAAAACTTGCTGTGCCTAATGGGTTGGAAGGAAGGTTACCAACCTACAGGTGGCTGCTGAGTTCTGGAATTACAACCTATTTCCACAGATCAGTTCCTCTAGAGCTGTGGTGGCGAACCTATGGCACTCCAGATGTTCATGGATTACAGTTCCCATCAGCCCCTGCCAGCATGGCCAATTGGCTGATGGGAATTGTAGTTCATGAACATCTGGAGTGCGAAAGGTTCGCCACCACGGCTCTAGAGAAAATGGCTGATGGGGACTCTATGGCATTATAACCTCCCCCATCCCCTGCCACCCTAATCTCTAGGAATTTCCTAACCCAGAATTGGCAATCTCAGCTGCCAAGGACTAGACAGTCATGACCTTGAGAGAAAACAAATGCAGAAAAGTTCAAAAGGACCGGCATGAAGTTGAACAGTGATAGTGCAGAACTACCAGAAGTTTTAGATTGTGCTTCTAGAGTGCAGACAGTGAAGGTGAAAGATTAATTTTTGTAAAAGGTGTGTCAGATTTCATCCTTTCCCCCTGAGCCTTACCATCTGCCCTGGAAAATCCTTTGCACCTTAATTCTAGGTAAAGATAACCACAGTTCTCAGTGCTATGGAGAAGCATCTTGTAGTGATCAGAATGTCAGATGAGGATCTGGGAGAGCCAGTTTCAAATCCCCACTCTGCCAGGGAAGTTCACAGGGTGACCTTGGGCCAGTCTCTCTCTCTCTCTCTCTCTCTCTCTCTCTCTCTCTCTCTCTCCCCCAGCCCAACCTAGCACACAGAGTGATTGTGAGGATAAAACGGAGGAGGCGAGAACCACTTATGCCACTTCCTTGGCGGAAGAAAGGGTTAAACATGTACTAAAATACTGTGCTGTGGCAGCTTTGGCCTCTAAGGCATTATATTCTGCTGAGATCCTTACAGCCCCAAACTCCATTCCCAAACCTTGTAGAATTTTCCAACTCAGAGTTGGCAAACCTGCTTCACACCCATCCTCTGCACTTCATTTATCTCAGTATTTTCAGGCATGGACATTCTCTACAGCATACAGGTTGTACAGGTTCTTTGGTGGACTGAGACATGGAAGCATCCAGTCCAGTGTCCCCCCATACTATTGAGTTGAATCACATTATCCAAGGTAAGGTGGAAGCCCTGCATAGAACAGATCAGAACTTAGAATTTAAGCTTTAGTATCTCTTTGTAATGAAACCTGAAGGATGTTCACCTTGAAAACCCTACAGGTTGCCATAAATCAGCTGTGACTTAATGGCAAAAAAGAAAAGAAAAGAAAAAAAGCATTGGATAGAAGATGTGTGAGATGACATAGGCCACACCATTTTCTTGCTTGTTGTGAACTTAGGCTTGAATCCAAAATACTGTGGGCTGAGCTCAGTGAGAAGAACAAATTTTCTGCCTCTCCTCCCTGCTGAAGCCTTCTGTGCCACTCAATATGCTGCCCCAGGAGCTTGGAAACTTCCAAGAACAGGACTGGATTCTTGGTCTGTCTGCAACAGAGAAGCACCCTTTTACCAGTGGAAAGTAGGATTTGGATCCAAACCTTTAAAGCTAATGCATATTATCCACAACACTCTAATTCGTACTGTCATAACTGACCTTGTGCCTTCTGTGCTGTGTCCACACAACACGGGATATTGTGCTATTACTGTGCTGTAGCAATTGTTAACAACTGGTGTCAACAAAACACCCCAATTGCAAATGTTTGCTATAGCACAATGATAGCACTGATTTCCTTTATCATGCAGAACATTTTCATACCCATTAAATTTGTTGCTTTTAAAAGCAATTTTAGTTGTAGTTGGCTATGAAATTGATTCACGTTTGTCTCTTGTTTGCAGATTGTATTTTCACCACAGCACTGTCATGAATGCTGAAAAATGAAGCATCAGCATCCATGTTGATTTTAGACAACAAAGCAAATCTCTCAAGACTCTGTCCTGGCTGGATTGTGTTTGTCTATGACTGATTATCAATTAGAGAAAGTGTGTTTACATTATTAATTGAAATATGCTCTCAAGCTGTTAAATCTCATGGTCTGATGATCACACTTGACCTACATATGGAGATGTATGCAGCATAATGAAATTTCTCACTGTCCCTGCAGTTCTTCTAATTACTGAATGAGTCATGCACTCTGCATGCGTGGATCTGCAATTTCTTTATATTTTCACTGATGAATAGGACCTTTGAATCCCGATCTTCAGGTTGGCAGCTGAGCACAGTATGGCCTAGCTCAGAAAAACAATTCTCAGCCATTACTTTAGTGCGGGAAACAAGCCCTGTTTTTGGAATTGGGACTGATTTCATGGAAATGCAGGAAAATAACAAAGTCAAGGGCATAACTAGGAAAGTCACATGGAGGTACATTTTGCCACATGCCCCCCTCCCTCCTGCAGGAGTGAGGCTGCTGGGTTGGGGTGCACTCATTGCCCCACGTGTTCTCTTCCCTCCTTTCTCCTCTGAGAGAGGATGTTGGGATGCCCCAAGGCCACCAGGCTGAGGGTCAACCTGGCAGCCTCACATCCCCATGCATTCCCTTCTTTTCCTTCTCTTCCTTCCACCCTACCTCCCACCCCCCACCCCTGAGTGAGGATGTTGGGGCATCCCAAGGCTGCCAGGTTGAGGCATGATCCAGCAGCCTTGTAGCCCTGTTCCCTTCCTCCCCTTCCCCCAGCTACAATGTTCCCTTCCTTTCCCCCCAGCCCCTCCTTTCTCCTCCAATCACAATGGAACAGAAGAATCCAGAAGACAATGGTAAATGCTACTAAATGAAATTGTTGCAATATGGAAACTAAAACTCTATGCATGATTTTAGGTAAAGTTATAACTTGTGACATGTTGTCAAGAGATTTCTAAAAATTACTCACTGTGGGCTTTGTGAGGTACACAGTGCTGAATTCAGAATCAACCATAGACAGGGCTCTCTGCCCCTCTCCAAACTGCACCATCAAATCCCCAGGAATTTCCCAGGCCAGAACTGGCAACCTCATTAGATTACTTAGTGACTTCACACATTAGAGAATCACAACACAAGGACAGACAGGGTGTCCTGAAAATTCATAAGTCTCAGTTTAGAGATGCTGATAATGCATTTAACGTTCTGAGACATCAGGACTGGATGCAGCTACTGCACACAGTACACAAGCACACACTTCCTACACTGATCCTTGATGGCTGGAAGACTAGTTTGGCTCCATAGCAGTCAAAGGAGGTGTGTGAACTACAGAGCAAAGCATACAGGGCAAAGGAACCCCCTCTTGTAGACAATGACCTTTTAAATGGGTAGGAAACCATTCTGGACAATTCTCTTGAAATGCTGAGTCCCACCACTGGCTTCAAATATGGAAACTAAAGAGGTATCACGCAAGTGCCAGATTTACCTATAGGCTTGGCCAGCTGAAGCCAAGGGACTCAAAATCTAGGGTGCCTCCAGCCAAGGTGTATAATATTTAAGAATGTAACAGAAAACTTACAATTTCGTTTTCCTAAAAATTCCTGCTTATTCCACAAAAGGTTCAGTTATGGCAAAAGTTTTTTCACAGTGTCAATTTTAACGTTTATGTATTTTTTTCAATCACTACAGTATTTAACAAATACTTCTTATGTCCTTTAGAGGAGGAATTGTGCATTGTGGAATTTTAAACACCCATCATCATCCTTGACTTAACTTAATTTTGTTTAAAACACTCTTCCTCTAGTCATGAGGACAAGGAATTGGGGGGGGGGAGGGGGGCTCACAAGTAGAATAGCCTATGGCCTCTCTTCATCTAAATCCGGCACAGTATCACACCCAATTCAAGGTATTTTGTCACACCTTATGAGATACAACTCCCCCCATGAGGAATTACTTCCAAAGCAAAACAGGGTGGGAGTGTGTGGCTTGCCTGAGATTGACTGATGAGTTCACAGGATTTGAATCAAGCTCTTCTCAAAGCCACAAAAAAGTCTCAGAGCCACTTGAGATCCTTCAACCTAACTTATTTGACAGAGTTTAGCTGAGATTATAATTTCAAGTCTGCTACCTTGCATTCTGAGAAGGAAAGGCAGGATATACATGCTTCCTGTGCCAACATCTTTCCTTTATGCTTCAGCAATGGGTTTGTATGCACTGAATATTGGAATCATATAAAGGTTGCCTTTGTGATGGGGAACTCACCACTCTTTCTTCTGGTGCTTCAGTGCTACTGGAAATGAGGTAGCCCTGATCCCACCCCCCTCCATTTCCCACAAATGCTATTTATAAACAGGAGGTAGGCAACAGAGAGAGGAGGCGAAGAAGGGCAGAAGAATCTGCAGTGGACTGTGGGTGTATGTGTATTATATATATATACATATATAATATGTAGTGATTTAAGGATATAATACCTTAAACACTGTGGAGTGTTGCCAACAGGCAGCTCAAATCTGACCCCAGATCCAAGCACCATCCTTATTTTACACTCTGCCCTTTTCCTTGGTAGAACAATCATAGAATCATAGAGTTGGAAGAGACCATAAGGGCCATCAAGTCCAACCAACTGCAATGCAGGAACACATAATCAAAGCACTCCTAATAGATGGCCATCCAGCCTCTCTTTAAAAACCTTCAAAGAAGGAGAGTTCACCACACTTCAAGGCAGCATATTCCACTGTCGAACAGCCCTTACTGTCGCAAAGTTTTTCCTGATGTTCAGGTGGAATCTCTTTTCCTTCATCTTGAACCCATTACTCCTGGTCCTAGTGTCTGGAGCAGCAGAAAACTTGCTCCTTCATCAACATGACATCCCTTCAAATATCTAAAAATGGCTATCATGTCACCTCTTAACCTTCTCTTCACCAAACTAAACATACCCAACTCCCTAAGTCTTTCTCTTGTAGGGCCTGGTACCCTGGCAACATTTTTTGAAAAGCACCAGATGGAAATATTTCTCAAAAAATTTACCAACTATGATTTAGAATAGCTTCTGTGCATTTAAAAAAATAAATGCAAAATGGGATGCTGTGTGCTACAGGCACATTGACTTGCAGAGAAGGAGAAAGCAGGAAACTGGGAGGAAAAGATATTGGACATTTTCAGGTTGGATTGCTTCCAGCTAGGCAAGAGGCTCCCTTCCATGCATATCAAGGCTCATATGCTTATACCAGGACAGACTACTTGTAAGAGGAATGTATTTGGGTTAGCAGAGTAGACCATACTTTCCCCAGTCTCTTAACGTTCCCTGGGCCACAGAACCTGAGTCAAACAAGAGAAATTAATAACCATGTACCTACACAACTAACAGCAGTACATTGCAGGTATGACTGTCCCACTTTTCATTGAAACACATAGGAGTTAAATATGCATAACTGTGCCATCGATTGTGTCCAATATCTGTGTGAACAGAATGAAGAGGAAGAAATATAAAGGTCTTTTTTTAAAAAAAAATGTTGCATACTATAGCAAGTATTTGGTTACCATGGTGATATACAGCAAGAAAAATCTCAATCAATCAACCCAAAGGTCAAACGCTGCCTGAAGGAACAGCAGGCTCCAAACTTATCAGGCTCTGTAGTACACATAACATACAAGGCTCTGTTGTTGCCACAATAGCATTTCATTTCTCTAGTCTAGTCCATCAATAAGGTACCCACAGGAACTCTGATGTGCCAAGAATCCTGCCTCTTATGATATCCTATAAAAGTGATTATCCTCTCTGGCAGGTAGTATGACTAGCGGAGAGGTTCTTGAGGGTTTAAAGACAGGGTTCTGGGGGTGGGGGGAGGACAAGCTATCACAAACTTCCTGAAGTGCTCCAGAACACAACAGGTGATTTTGTAGGAGGAACGACTAGATTTGGTAATTATTGTATGTAAGGCAATTCTAGTCAATGTTTTTTACACACACTGCTGGTGGACCATTTGATTTTGAATTTATCCAACAATAGGCCTTGCTGAAAAACTCCCCCACCAAACAAAACATGAAATGGTGCTCCCAGTGAATAAGTTGTTGCCCTACCCTTCATACCCCGCTTTATTGAAATATGGGTTTCATATTATTATTCCTGCAATATGTACTGGCAGATGCCAACTCTCATATTTGTGTGTGTGTGTAGTAGAAGTCCAAACCAAAAACAGACCAAGTGCAGAAATGCCTGCTGGCAGAATTAAAACATTGATTGAGTTATTCCACATAACTAAGGCTGGAAGTCTCATGGCCTGTATCTTGATTACCACACCCCGCCAAAGAAGTTCGCTAACACAAAGAACCTGGAGAACTCCCTGATACCAGACTTTACATTTCCTTTGCCTCTAGACACAATTTCCTTGACAATAGAACCCTTCCTAATGACAAACGCCTCAGCCAAATTTGAATACCTGGGCAGAAACTTCATTCAGAGCTTCTTTGATCCAATCAAGAAACAATTTACTCTATTATCCCAACCCTTAGAAACAATAGATGAGCCATTGATTAGCTCAAGCCAGCAAAGCTAACATGGGAAACCCCAAAAAAGATTCAGGAAAACGAAACTGAAACTTACCTGATCCTGCCCCTACTTGCGCAAAGGGTATAAAAATACTGTGTACCCTAGACTCAGCGCTCTTTACTGGCTAAACCTCTCTTGGTATAGTTGGTTGGAGACACGATATATCGTCCTTTGCTTGGGTTCCCATGCTGGCATAGGGATCCTTGCCTTCTTCCAGACTTCTTCAACTGAACTTAGGTAATGTATAAGTCCCCCGCTCCTCCTCTTACTCTATCATCGAAACCTATCGTTTCCTCCCTGCTTATATCTAATAGGAACTGTGTGTATGCTTCTCAACGTCTCACTGTATGAATGTTTGCAACCAAAAACTTATATAAAAATATTTTAACTACAATTTGATCTCTTTTGTATTCTTTGTAGAACGTTTCAAAAGCCAATTCTGGTATAGTTGTCTAAAAGAACCCACCTAGTCTGCCTCTCGCACTGCCAAGCCGAGTTATTTCCCTTATTGCTACTTTTAAAAGGTTCTCATACAGTTAAGCTAGGTAACAAAGTGATATTTGCCTTTTAAGCATTAACATTGCCTGTGCAAACAATTGAGATCTACAGAAAGCAAAATCCTCTGATGTGCCAACTAAAGGCCCAACTGGATGGGACCCTGGGAAGTCTGGTAGAGGCAAGTCCATGAACTGTCCAGGAAAATTCCTGGCCCTTGTGGGCCCTCAGTATCCAGGAAGTGAGGGGGGTCCAGTGGTGCTGGCTGACTAGAGGAGCCCAACTCCATTGTCACTGTAAAACTCCAGGAATGACTAGGCCCAGCTTGCTCTAGGGCCATTTTAATATCCCAGCCAACCTTATTTTCCAGCATTTTTACTGTGGAAATGGCCAATCACCCCCTTTGTCCTTTGGCTCTCATTTGTCCTTTAGATGTGAAAGGCAACTGGACCTAGCACATCTATTTTTGAGCTAGCCAGTGACTCATGCCTTAATTACATCTAGATTGGATTATTGCAATGGGCTCTACTTAGGGCTACCCTTGATGAGTGTTCAGAAGATGTAGCTAGTACAGAATGCTGCAGCTAGACTTCTGATCAGGCCATATTACTGGCATCATGGGACCCCAATACTAGAGCATCTACACCAAAGCCAATCTACTCCTGAGTTCCATTTCAAGTGTTGTTTTTTACCTTTAAAGCCTTAGATAACTTAGGACCAGGGCATCATCTCTCATACATATTGTCCAACCCACCAGTTAATATCTGTCTCTCAAGCTCTGCTCTCTGTGACCCTGCCTTCAGAGGTAAGATGGTGTGGTGGCATCTTGCTTGTGCAATGCCCTTTCCCTTGAGGCCTGGCTGGCACCTACATTATTTTCTTTTAGGTGCCAGGCTAAAATGCATCTTTTTATTCAGGCTTTTCGTTGGAGATTTCAACAGTTTAATGGTCTACTGCAGTTTTACACTTACGTCTAATGGCTTGTTTTTAATATTGCAGCAGGGTTTTAAGTGAAAGCCACCTTGAGCAGAGCTCCAAAGAAATGATATAGAAATATCCTAAATCAATGTATAAATTTAGAGATGCTATAACAATTATAAGTCACGTTCTAAGACTTTCAGAGCATTTTAAATCTGGCCACAAGGAGGTGTATAGTGCTGATGTGTTCCGTGCCTTGCAAGTGTTCAAAATGCAAAGCTCTCAGAAGCTGTTCTCTCTCTGAGATATTCTGTTTCAAAACAGGACCCCAATATCTACTTCTTGGAGCCAGAGCTCCAAAATACTGGGAATCTAATTAGGGCATCTGACAGGAATCTGACAAACCCAGGAAGCAGAAAGGGAAAGAGTGAGCGGTCAATCATACAGGAAAAGAGAAACAACCTTTTGCACATCCCCGCTCCGTTCACCCCATCCGCCTCTGTCTCTTCAAGCATGGGAGATCTACTGTAGCATCTGTAGGGCTTCTTTTGTTCTATTTGGTGCTCCCTTGTCTCTTCCCCACTCTGTGCTATGGGATTTAAAAGTATATTCAACATGCCAAACGTAATGTCTAAATTTCGGCATCCAGCAGTTTCCGTAGCAAACGTAAGCGAGGCAGAACTGAAACATCACTTGACTACATGGTCGGGAGTCTCTTCAAAGGGAGAGAAATTGTGATCTGCTTGAAAATAACACGAGTTGGCATTTCTGATGATACAAACCTGAGGAAAACATAGCTGCACATTCCTCTTTTATCTCTGTAACTAGGTCTTCCCCATTGGTTTCAATTAAGACCAATCTTCCCTCTCATCCCCATGCATATTTTCAAGTATCACAGCAGGCTGGATCTAAGAGGGGAATTGTCAGGCAATTTAAAGTGAAGGATGTATCTGATTTAGGAAATGTCCCTTATTATCTATCACTTGGGGAATAATAATTTATCTAGCCATAGTTAGACTATTCACAGTGATGTACGGTTCATTAAAAATGAAAGGGATTTTGATTGTCCATTTAGAATACATCAAATTCTTTAACCTCAAATGTTGGAAATTTCTGCTCCCAAGGAGGAGGAGGAGGAGGAGGAGGAGGAGGAGGAGTTTGGAGACTCTCCTGTAGAAGATTCAAAGGGGCTTACAATCTCCTTGCCCTTCCCCTCTCACAACAAACACCCTGTGAGGTGGGTGGGGCTGAGAGAGCTCCGAGAAGCTGTGACTAGCCCAAGGTCACCCAGCTGGCGTGTGTGGGAGTGTACAGGCTAATCTGAATTCCCCAGATAAGCCTCCACAGCTCAGGCAGCAGAGCGGAGAATCAAACCCGGTTCCTCCAAATTAGATACACGAGCTCTTAACCTCCTACACCACTGCTGCTTACTCCATTATCCTGACCACCAGAGGAGAGCCAAGTCCCAGTAACCACAGCATCTGTCAGAAGGGTTTCTCAGGTCACAGTCCAAAGATCACAGGTCAACCACACAATCAAAGGCAAAGTCAGAAGGCAGTCCAATGTCTCAGTCCAGGGCCAGGTAAAGCAAAGTCAAAACCAGCCCAAGGTTCAGATAACAAGAAAATCTACACTAAAACAGCTGGTGGAGTGGCCAGCAACACTGCAGACAACTTGTTTCCACACTGCCTGCAGCCGCTCTACAACCTTATATAGGGAATTTCTCTGCAGGTGCCACTGATTCCCACTTTACATTCTTCCCTGCAAGCTCCTCAGTTCATGAGGAGTATTGGGGCCTAGTTCTTATGATGATGTATCAATCTCATCCAGCATTTCCTTAGCAGAGGGGAGGCTGTTGGTTGCCGGGCAACACTCTTGCACTTGGTCCATGCCTCAGCCCTAGCCGTTCGCCTCTTCCACTTCTGGAGTGCTTTGAGAGACCACAGTGAGTCTGGCTGCAGGCAAGTCCATGGAACAAAGAGTATTAGCTTGTCACAAGGTGGGCTTGGGGAACAGAAATAAGGCATCCTGAGGACATCTTGGCTGTGCAGAGTCCCTCCCCAAAATGTCTTTTTCCCCTTCCCCAAAACATCTTATTTGTGCTGTGCAGAATTGACAACTGTTTGAAATGACCACAGCACTTTAGAAACAGCTCATAAACAGATTGAAATGAGCTGTATAAAACATCATTGCTTTACTCAGAATCAGGCTAACAATAGATAACATCTGGTTTATAATGGTAATCTGAAAGCGACCTAAGTGTGTAGAGGGAAGAAGAAACTATAGATGCTCATTTGAGAGGGAAAAACAGTCTGCATATGCTCAGAGTTACTTTATTATTTCTGTTTAAGCCATGTATGCTCTGATTGATGCTTGACTCCTGATGTGCCTCAGTGTTCCTCAGCTGCTGCAAATGAGAAAAGTAGCCACTGATTACTTCTATTATATTTACATAGCACTTATATATTTATTTTATTTACTTATTTTATTCATTAGATTTCATAGACCGCCTCATCCCCGGAGGGCTCTAGGCGGTTCACAACACAAAACTAAAGAACAGTCAATAAATAACTTAAATTACCTCTAAAAACATTAAAATCAGTATGCAGCATAACATCCCCATATTAGCGGTACCCGGTCTTAAGGCTGAGAGGGACTGGCAGCACCCCAGATGGAACTAATATAGGGCACTGCCAGAGATGACACTATGACAGGGCCTCACAAGGGGGCAGCCAATCCGCGGTCGGCCTCACCAAAAGCCCGGTGGAACAGCTCAGTCTTACAGGCCCTGCGGAACTCATTAAGATCCTGCAGGGCCTGGACAGCTGGAGGAAGAGCGTTCCACCAGGCAGAGGCCAGCCGAATTGAAGGGCGGGGGACTTCCAGCAACTCTGCCGACGCATATGGGGTGAGACAGTCCCACAGGTATGAGATTGTGACAGCGTTTAGATAAGAAACATTCACACAGAGAGAATGGAGAAAGGCTATGCACTGTCTAACCTCAATATGCTGCACAGGGATGCCCTTGACGTTTTCAAACTGTCCATGGATATTAGTGCACTAATTCTTACAACAATCCTGTGAGGTAGGCCAGTGTCATCACCACAGAAGAAAGCTGAGGGCAACTTACCTAAAACTACTGCAACCATTCCAGAAATGACCCATTTGCACAAATGTTCGAAGCTATTCAAAAAAATTATATAGCCTGCTTTGCGGAAGGATGAGATAAAAAAAACCAAATGAAACGAACTTGGAGAAGAGTTAACAAACCCTGGCCCTTCATGCTTCCTTCCTCTGCCATGTGTTCCAGACCTCTCATTTTATGGTTCTTTCCACCTTTTCCTTTGGAATTGCAGTGATGACACACTTGAACTTTGGCCCCACCAATGTTGAACAAAGCATAGCTTAGGTCTTTCCCATATCAATCCTATTAGCATACTGGTTCTAGCGGGTTTTCTGGGCTGTGTGGCCGTGGTCTGGTGAAAAACCCACCAGAACCAGTTGAATCCAGCTGTGAAAGCCTTCGACAATACCTATTAGCATAGTTTACCAAGATAGTTTTCATCCTTGCTGCGTTCAGTGTGTCAGCTGTGGCTGCTTATGCATCCCATCCTCTCCCCTCCTTTGCTGCTAGCAAGAGACAAATGTCCCCAGTAGTATCCATAATTTTAGTCCTTTCGGCTCAAAACTTAGGACCTGCCATATTATTTTTATATTTTCTTAGTATTCTCAATGCCATTTTGAATTACTGTATTCTCTTCTGAAGTGACTGTATTTGCTGCATATTTCAGAAATGTTCTTATTTCATTCAAGTTACTAATGAACATGCGACATGGCAGTCAGTGTGAATGTTTTGCAAAACATTTTTAAAAAAATAACCTTGTAACATCTTTTGTTGAAATTCCAGCCAAATGTGTCCATATACATCCGTGGCAAAGTCTTCCATACTATTTAACATAACATTGTAATTAGTGTTGTGTATGAAAATGAATTGAGCATGATTCATCCCATGCAGCGTTAAAAAAAATTTCTGCATGTGACTACTATAGATATTGGCTGTTGCACACAGTAGCTGGCTACCTGCTGCTGGGGTCAAGTTGATGAACAAGATAGATTCTTGACCGCATCAACAATGTTCAGAATCTGTGCTGACACTCTTTATGTGGCTCTGGTGCCCATACCCCATATGTGACAGCATAGCTAAATGCCAGCCAAGGCAAAGACTACAATGCCCACATGCAGAATTGTTAGCACTATTTGCATAAATAGATCAAGCTAATAAGCCACAGCCAGTAAATAAAATTAAAGAAATAATTTTATTCAAACAATTATTTTATTCTCTGGGGTTTTTAAAGGGTAAAAGCAGGATACATCAAAGCAAAACATTCATACAGTTTGAAAGAATTACAACATATCGAGAGCAATCAGGATGTCAGGAAACTCTTCAATGTTCCCAAATAATAGTGATATGTACATACATTGTTGTTATAATCGCAGTAATTCACACTGTTGACATCCTGTTTCTCACTTTGTTTTGGGTATTCTGATCAGAATCAGTTTTTATGGTTGCCTTGTCTAAACAAAGGACTATAGAGTACGGTTAATGTGCTGGTTTGCATCTTGAACATGTCAGACAACTGGTGCCAGTGAGGAACAGAGGAGGTGGAGGAAGGAGCAACTGATGCCTGAGATTCTGCTTATCAAAGCATTCTTGCAGGTGTAAATAATAGGCAAAGAGCCTGTTTTGTTTCTAGCTATGATTTCCATTAGGCCAGCAATTAACCAGAAGTGGCAGAGAGTTACGTGACCTGCAATCTTGCAGCTTATGGCTGCACGTTTATAAGGAAAACGGGAAAGACTAAGAAAATTACCTACTAATTGTAAGCAAAAGGAATTATTTTATTCTGCCGGG
This sequence comes from Sphaerodactylus townsendi, assembly GCF_021028975.2. NCBI lineage: Eukaryota > Metazoa > Chordata > Lepidosauria > Squamata > Sphaerodactylidae > Sphaerodactylus > Sphaerodactylus townsendi. The sequence goes on along the minus strand of NC_059430.1, from coordinate 90,771,571 downwards.
CTCACAGTAAGGTCCTTAAAACAGTCTCTAATACTGTCCATACCCACCCCACCCGAGAGATATCATGGCTCCTATCTTCTTCCCTTCACAGGAGCATGGCACTGCCATACCAAGCTAGATCAATGTTATAATTGTCACAGGAATGGCAGCAGGTGAGTCAAACCAGCAGCTTAAGGGAAGTTCCTATCAAAACACAGGTGCTTTTGTTTAACCATGTCAGTAAGAAATGCATAAAGTTTAACTTGAACCTGGTAGCTGCCAAACCATCTCAGAATCAGGCATCAGGCAGACAGCTCAGAAACAGGATTTTATTTAGTGTAAAAGGTCAACGTATATTAAGTTAAGAGAAACCACACACACCACAAGGGTTTTCAAAATAATTCAAGATGGAAGAAGAAGAAGGGCTGCTTAAAGCCACATCCCAAAGATCACTTCCAATCGTGGTATCCCTCCGGCAGCAGCAACGCAAAGACCTTATCGACCCTGACGAGCTCTCTTTCAGAGGCGTGGTGACAATTTCATCCTCCAGAAGGTCAGCTGTTGTTGCTAGGCTTCAAGTTCAATTTGCAAAACAAACCCAGGCATTTCATATATTTAGAACGAGACAGCTAAACTTTGAAGTTTTAGCTGTTGAGGTTTTCTTCTTGTTATCTCAAGGACTTTTAAAAAATCAGATGCAGCATAAATTAAACCAGTAGCTGGTGGGGCAGAGGGACACATCAGCAAACCCCCACATTTCTTGCAAAGACTATTTCAACCTCAGTACAACAGATGCAACCAAGAGTAATAAAGGTGAGGATTGTCAACAAATTCAAAAATCCATGAGAACAGATCAGTGATGGTGAACCTTTTCGAGACCGAGAGCCCAAATTGCAACCCAAAACCCACTTATTTATCGCAAAGTGCCAACACAGCAATTTAACCTGAACACTGAGGTTTTCGTTTAGAAAATGTTTGGCTCCGAGGCACACATTACTCAGGAGTAAGCTTAGTGAAGCAGCCATGCAACACTTCAAATGGGTGAATCACGATCCTAGGAGGGTTTACTCAGAAGCAAGCAAGCCCCATTGCCAGCAACGGAGCTTACTCCCAGGTAAAGGATCATGCTCAGGCCAGCCTAGATGTGTGTGTGTGTGTGTGGGTGATTTTCCACCCCCCTCCCACATGATAAACTCTGTGCGCGAGTGCCCACAGAGAGGGCTCTGAGTGCCACCTCTGGCACCCGTGCCATAGATTTGCTACCACTGGAATAGATTAACATTCCACCATCTTGCAAATAAGCTCACTTAAATTACTTGCTTACAATTTTAGTTATTTGCCTACCAATGTTTGTGTGGACTACATTTGGAGAAAGAAATCTCTCCACTCTAAAAACAAAACTTTGCTGCTGCGTGTTTACAACATTTAAAAAATTCAAAGGTAATAATATGGAAGGTTTTTTTTTATGACTGCAATGCAACTTCAAAAGTAACATAAAATAACATCCAAATAGAATCCCTGCGTGGATTCTAACCAAGCTAACTCTCTAAGAACAAAATGAAAATTCCTTTCACATCGAAACTGTACCAGGTTTTGCAGGTGATCATCCATCACGCCTTTCTTTCCTGCTGTCTTTGAATTTGAAGAAGGAGGCGCTCAAATTCAGACCAGAACTTGTTCTTCCAACCAGGGCTTAAAATAGGGTTCCCAAGTCCCCTACCCCGGTCACCAGTCTAGGGAGAACATGGACAGTGTGGTGTACAACTCCACAGAGTAAACCCTCTAAAGAAGTCATTTTCTCCAGGCAAACTGATCTCCTTCATCTCCACACGATCCCCAGGTCCCACCTGGAGGCTGGCATCCCTACTTAAACAGTATGGGAGGTAAGAGGTGGTTTCTGTGCGCTAGCAAAGTTCCTTTCGCTTTTTACTCACCGATGAGCCAGGAACGCCCAAAGACAAACACACCAGCCTCTTTTGAGGCTCTTGTGCTCCTCAGACATCTGCAGCCAGTTAGAATGCTAATGGACAAGCAGCTAATTAGACCCTCCCTGTGATGCAGTCTGAGGATCAAAAAAGGAACACACAAAGGGATGACAACTTCTAAAAACAAAAGGCCACACACAGAGTAGGTGTTGGTAATGTGTAAGCAAGCTTACCAATTGCACATGCTCATTGAGCTCTTGTCCCCTGGGTCCTAAGATCCAACCAAAACGCAAATAGTGAAATGGCATGGGTCACACACACACACATATTGACATGTGTGACAGCGTGCTCATATTTTTTTTCCCCTCCTGTTTTTCTCTCCTGTGATAACCTCAGTATGGATGATGTTGTCGTAATAATGCAATAGCTACATATTTGTGGTGAAATAAAAGAGGAATAAAACTCTTGCCTCCCCCCCCCTTTCAGTTGGATGACACTGGCTTTTTGTCGCGATTTGCGCTCTGGGCTTTGAGACAGTGTGTGCATTTAAATTGGGCTTTCTGCTGGAAATCCTGAATGATTTTTAAAAAACATATCACAGCTGCTCAAGCTGGCCATCTGTTTTGCATTTCACAGGGGAGACTGTTGGCTGCCAAGGGCATGTGTCTTCCTGTAGCTTTCACAAAAAGGTAACCAAACAGACTAACACTGGTTCTCTGAATTATACTCAGGGGTGTGGGGAACTCTCTTCTCTGATGCCTGCTTTGCTAGAGGACTTCAAAAGTGACTGATGATCTTCAGTTACCCGCTGTCTGGTTACCCTTCTCTGTTTTTGTTGACAATTCCGCAGTTGAGGGCTCAGGAGAGCCTGATTAGCACATTCTGCTAAGAAATCCAGGCAGCAGGGCCCCAGTTCACTGGGAGACGTGCACTGCTAAGAGCACCTGAGATAAGGCAGTTTCACATGTTCAGGCTCACACAGTTCAGCCCAATTCGACACTGTTCCAATGTTCTTACTTTGCAGGAGCAGCGGTTCAGTTCAAGATATTTTGTTGTCCCAGACAAGGGGCATTCATGCCCTCCAGCCACCAGAGAGCAGGCCCAGGAGGGGACGACTATAACTTCTTATGCAGCTCTGTGGTGGATCAGCAGCCTTATTTTTGTGCTGCCCCAAGCAGTTCCTTGCGGAGCTTGATGGGAGAACTGGCCCTATAGCCATTACCTCTCTCCTGTGGATCAGTCTTAGATCTGTAATGTTTCCAAGTAGCATTCTAAAGAGCTTTGATCAGACAAGATATCAAGTAGTCACATTTGCTTCTGCACATCTGTCCCTAGCATATTTTCCCCTTCTCCTTCCTCTAAGGAGTATGGGGAGGAGTAGACATTGTTCTTTCCTTTATGTTATCATCACAACAAAACTGTAATGTAGGTTGGGATGAAAGTGTAAGCTGGGTCAAGGGTCATTTAGTGAGGTTCATGGACAAGTGGGGGTTTAAATCTGGACTTTCCTGGTTGTAGCTGTAACACTCCTGCCTCTATACCCCACTGGTTCTCCAAGGTCCTTCTATCCCCCGCCCTGCCCCAGTATAAAATTGCCAATTCCAGCTGGGGAAATTAATAATGATTTGGGGGCAATGCCCAGGGAGGTTAGGGAGCTCTAGCCCTGCAGCTTTGGTATGGCATATTATAGAGTCTACTCTCAAAACAAGCAATTTCCTTGAGGGAAACTTTTATTTAATCTGGATATCAGTTGTAGTTCCAGGAAAACTCCAGTCCCCACTAAGAGGCTGGAAACCCTACCTCAGCACAGCACGCCTGCTTGCTTTTACAGAGAGAGAGGAAAGGGCAGGCAAAGGAATGGGCGGCAGCTGCTACGATCATTTCTCCCCTTGATCAGTGACTAGTTTCCACGTTGCAACCTAGAGACAAAATTTCCCAACTGGGTGGAAGTTTGAAATGCCTGCTGCCTGCTGTGAGGAATGAAATCCCCATACACTCTTTATCATAAAATACCTCAGATCAATAGCAAGAAAAAAGAGCAAGAAAAGAGCAAGAAAAAACAGCAAGTGAGAGAGACCTATACATAAATGAGACCCCAAAGGGCAATAAAGGTCCCAGGAATAGCAGCAGCTTTGCAGGACTAAATTCAGAATGGCCTTAAATAATGTAAAGATTGCTAGGTCTGAAAACTGGTATTGCTGAAAGCTAAAATCTAGTCTTTGAAAGCCTGCAGACTCTCTGGTGAAATTACTTCTCAGAAAGCAGCCCTGAACATCAATTTGAGAACACAGAGCTCATTCCTGGATTCCTGCTTACTACGCAAGTTTAAGTCTCAAGAAAAGTAGGGCTTTTGAAGGCATGCAGGTGAAATGCTCTTAAACAGTAACTGGGTTTCCCCCTGCCCTTCGTCTGAATCCCCATGCAAAACGTAAAGTACTTACCTTAAGGGATTCAATTTTCTGGCCAGCCCTAACTGAACAAGAAAAGACTCCAGCTTCTAATTCCACAAGCAATTATACTACTCCGCAGCTTTTCTGCTTAGAGAGGCAATTTATTTCACATATTGTGAGGCTTGTTATATGGGTAACCCTGAGGGATTCACAACAGCACTCAAACACTGAGCAGTTAGGGTTTTTTTTTTAAGTTCTTTGAAACCATCCTATAGCATACTAGAAATTGCCAGGGAGCCATACAGTCTTCAAAGCATAGTTTGTACAGGCTTTCAAAATCTTGCTAGTAGTTAGTGAACATGTCTTTCATTTCTTAAAACATGTGCATGATTATAGACCTCATAGGTACAGAGATGTACATTTGTCAGAAACAATTATTTCTTGCCCCAGCACATGCAGAGGATGTTCAACTACCCCCCACCCCACCCCGTTGGATATCCAGATGGATTTAAGGTTGGCTTCCCCATCCCAGTTCTCTTACAGTGCTGTCCTAAACCCATAAGTGACTTTAATTCTGCATAGGATTGTGCTGCCAATTTAATATCAAACAATCTTGCTCTACAATAATCCACTAACTGATCAAATTGGAGAGAAGGGTAGGAAAGGTCACATCCCAAGGTAGATTCTAATATGTAGCTCAGAAAGAGAGAGTCTCTTGAATGACATTATTGTAGATTGCTAAATTATTGACAGATGGGGCTGGTCAGATGGCCACAACTAGCCAAAAGGCCAAACCCTGCTGCTTTTTAGAGTAATGTTATTTGAATCCCAGCAAGGTTTGGGCTGCTTTCGAAGGTCACCTTTGTTTATTTTGAGGCTATTCTGCCTCATTTGATACAGGAAAGTGATGCAATAGTATAGGGATTTAAAGTGATTTAGTGATTCTATGCAACTGTAGACACTACATATCTGCCCAAGAAAATTGCCCAATTGAAGGGACAAAAAAATAAAGATAATCCCCATAACCAATTTTGCTCCTCTGGCCTGGTGGGTGCCTTTTTCGAACACTGGTGGCAATACAATATACAAAGAAAAATTAAAAGACAGTAGCAATTGTAGGTAGCAGTCTTGAATGCAAATTCCCTTTGATTGATGGGGGGGGGGGTTTGGACTTGTTAAAGAATACTGTATCAAGATTGTAGTGATTGGTTTCCCCCCCTCCTTTTGAAGTATCTTTCCCATTCCACTGTAACCATTCTGGGATAGGCTGTACAGAATATGGATTAAACTTTGGGTCTATTGTCTGGGCATTACAACATTTTCCATAGTATTCCTTACCCTTTCCATTAACAGTGTTTTTTGGATTGTGAAGACAGACAATTCCTTCCAAGGTTATGGAATAAGGCAAAGGTATTCGCTCAAGCAGCTCACAGAGAGCCACAATTGCTGTTACCATCAGTCAGGAGGGTCACAGGACTACTGCATGCCATCTGCATCACTTCACACACTCACAATAATATATAACTATTAAAATTAAATGGATCAGGGACATTTGCACACACTCCATTTGTTTATACAGAACCTGTGACCTGGTTAAGAGTTCTGGGGAACTGGAAAGCTTGCACAGTGTTGGTACCTTGGCCTTCCCACCAAACCAGAACCAAGTAACATCCTGCTCCTCCTTGTAAGCACAACCAACCAAGATCCTTCTCCTGATTCCCCTACCCAGAATTTTACCCCTTCCCAGTCAAGATACTCATAGCCCGATTTCAAACTGTAGTTCCTTTGATAACAAAAGGATGAATTAGTACTCTGACAGAGGTATGTTTGCCACCCTGCTTCTGGGGTGGTGGGGTTAGTGATGGAAGGACACCCCACATGCATACATACAAGTTAGATAGTAGCTAGGCTCTGATGCTCTTCCTCTTGCCCTGCTCCCAATAGTATGTGTAGGCAGACAGACTCTCTGGGTTCCAGGACCTCAAAACAAGCTGGTCCTAAGGGACTGTGCTCCCATTTCGTCCCTCTGCCGCATGATATAACGTGCACTAAAATCAGTATGGTAGAGGGGTAACTGCACACACATAAGAACATAAGAACAAGCCAGCTGGATCAGACCAAAGTCCATCTAGTCCAGCTCTCTGCTACTCGCAGTGGCCCACCAGGTGCCTTTGGGAGCTCAAATGTAGGATGTGAACGCAATGGCCTTCTGCGGCTGTTGCTCCCGATCACCTGGTCTGTTAAGGCATTTGCAATCTCAGATCAAGGAGGATCAAGATTGGTAGCCATAAATCGACTTCTCCTCCATAAATCTGTCCAAGCCCCTTTTAAAGCTATCCAGGTTAGTGGCCATCACCACCTCCTGTGGCAGCATATCCAAACACCAATCACACGTTGCGTGAAGAAGTGTTTCCTTTTATTAGTCCTAATTCTTCCCCCCAGCATTTTCAGTGAATGCCCCCTGGTTCTAGTATTGTGAGAAAGAGAGAAAAATTTCTCTCTGTCAACATTTTCTACCTCATGCATAATTTTGTAGACTTCAATCATATCCCCCCTCAGACGCCTCCTCTCCAAACTAAAGAGTCCCAAACGCTGCAGCCTCTCCTCATAGGGAAGGTGCTCCAGTCCCTCAATCATCCTTGTTGCCTTCTCTGCACTTTTTCTATCTCCTCAGTATCCTTTTTGAGATGCGGCGACCAGAACTGGACACAGTACTCCAAGTGCAGTCGCACCACTGCTTTATATAAGGGCATGACAATCTTTGCAGTTTTATTATCAATTCCTTTCCTAATGATCCCCAGCATAGAGTTTGCCTTTTTTACAGCTGCCATGCATTGAGTTGACATTCCCATGGAACTATCAACTAAGACGCCTAAATCCCTTTCCTGGTCTGTGACTGGTAGCACTGACCCCTGTAGCGTGTATGTGAAGTTTGGATTTTTTGCCCCTATGTGCATCACTTTACATTTTGCTACATTGAACTGCATTAGCCATTTCTGAGCCCACTCACCTAATTTATCACGGTCAGCTTGGAGCTCTTCGCAATCCTTTGTGGTTCTCACCACCCTACATAATTTGGTATCATCTGCAAACTTGGCCACCACGCTACCCACCCCTACTTCCAGGTCATTTATGAATAGGTTAAAGAGCACTGGTCCCAAAACGGATCCTTGGGGGACACCACTCCCGACATCTCTCCATTGTGAGAACTTCCCATTTACACCCACTCTTTGTTTCCTGTTTCTCAACCAGTTTTTAATCCATAGGAGGACTTCCCCTCTTATTCCTTCATTGCTGAGTTTTCTCAACAGTCTCTGGTGAGGAACTTTGTCAAAAGCCTTTTGGAAATCCAAGTAGACAATGTCCACCGGTTCACCCCTGTCCACATGCCTGTTTACACCCTCAAAGAACTCTAGTAAGTTTGTAAGACAGGATTTGCCAGTGTGGCAAATACCAGTGTGGTAGACGGCATATTGCAAACAAGTACTAAATCTAAAGGATTACATGCATTGATTTCAACACACATAATGTTGTGTGTCGAGGGTTAGAGTTCAGAAATATAACTGCAGGGGAAGCAGGGAGATTAAGCTGCCTTGACAAAGCTAATTGTGCTAGTCAGCGACACCTTCTATGTGGAGAACTAGGGAGGGAATGTGAAAAAAACCTATCAGCAAGACCCTGAAATTGCTCCCTGCAAGGAGAGAGAATTCATTTTACATGACCAAAGAAAACATGAAACGCAGAAGTGATGAAGATCATACATTCATACAATTGTGTATTCCAAGCATGTACATTTGTTTTATTGTTAACTTTGGTTCTAACAGTTCCACCTTCATTTTCATAACACTTTTTAGTTAAAAACAAATAGGCCAGAGAAAATACAAAAATATTAAATTATGAAAACAAACCCCATTAAGGCTCCCTTTTTAATATTTATACACACTCAAACCAATGGACTTATCAACAAAAGATTGATAAGAACTAGAAGGAAATACTAATTGTTACCTTAACTTGCCAAGCCAAGTGGTTTTAAAAGCATTGATCACTGAAGAGACAAATGATAAAATTAAGTCAATAATAAAGATAACTCGAACGAAAATACTCAGCAGATTAGGAAAGACAACATTGTGAATTCATCAACAGTAATCTCAGGTGTGAGACTCGTCCCTTGCCACTGAATACAAGATGTTTGACAGTCCTACAGAAAATATTGGGAACTCGTCTTTCACACATTGACACAATACAAAATTCTGGATTTCTACACAAAGAAATCTGGCAGACTTTTAGATGGACCAGAGGCATGATTATGTTCTACAAGTACTTAGTAATGTGACTCTCAACCCTCGTTCTCCAAACACTACTATGTGTTGTATCTACAAACTATTTTAGGGTGTCACAGAAACATCTGTCCTGACCCCACTCAGTCCTATAGTGTATTCAGCTAAAGGTCTAACTCACATTTGAGGGTTCCCCTCTTACTTTATTCAGGGCACTTTGGGCCAGAACATATTAATTTAGAACTGAGAGACAGGCTAAGGGCTCCTTTTCAAGATTCTGAGCACCCTGAGATACTCACTGAGCCCAATATCTGCTATAGGCTTGGAATCCTGAAGTGTGCCTAGTTATGTAAAACGTTAATTATGCAGAAGAAGCATAAGAAAAAAATAGCAATTGATAGAAAGCATTAAGCAAGTTATCTGATGTTTCTCACCACCTATCGATACACTGCAGAAAGAAAAACTGAGGTTAAGGAAATAAGTGGCAAAATCCAGTTGCCGTGCATGTTGGAGTAATGAGCTGCTTGCCATTAGAAAACTCTCCACGCTCCAGAAAAGCGAGAGGAAAGGAAAAGAAAGAAGGTAAAATACGTCAGATTCTGCTTCGCGAAAGCAGCATAAGCTGACATTGTTGTGTGAATCGTCATAAGCATCGCCTGCTCTGTGAAGTCAAACTTGGCTTTGTCAACTACCCTTCACTCTCCTGAACATGGATGCTGCTTTCTAAATCCACACCAAAGATAAAGTGGTTTGTCAGGGTTTAAATTATAAGTGGACTTAATCCCAACAATATTTAGTTATCTGTTTCTTGGATTTCCAATGTGTTTGTATTCTCAAAGTGCTGGCTGGGCTTGGACAAACTGGAATGCTTGAAGTCAAAGAGAAGACTGCTCATGGTCTAACCTGCGTCACAAGATTAGCCTCAGAATTGCTCTTCCCCCTTCCTACTGCATGCAGCAATGACAAAAATCAGCTTCCACTGATGGCGTCCACACCAAATGGATGTTTCAATCAGATGCAGCTAAAAAACAAAGGTTGTATTATTGCTCAGTGTTTCAAAGAAACATAAATGGGCCTGATCCTCCTCTACTGTTGCTCATGTCATTAAACTGCAGTTATTAATGCTCAGATATCTATACTGAAAGTCTTTGTTAAATCCATTTTGAGGTGTATAACCTACCTGTGTACCCAGAAACCCTCCCCCCACAAAACCCCCAGCCAAAACCAAAACAATGAAACATGTATTCCCATCTCTCACATGTCACCTTTTGTACTAAAACTAATTTAAGACTGCACAGACCCTGCTTAGGACGTAATCTGCATGTGAACATTTTGTACAGCAAATTCTGTTTCCAGTTAGTGATGAAGATGTGCACCTCATACCCCTTTCACCAACTATTGGGGTGGGGTGAGGTGGGAGAGATTAGTAAAAAGCTCTTCAGGATCTATGCCCCCACTGCCTAACTTGCATTCCCTAGAGCAGTGGGAATACTTACAAAGAACTGTAGAACTAAAAAATCACTCAATATTTCCAAATGCAATTGGAAGAGTTAGCTGGCAGAGCACAGGGAAAACTAAGGCAGGCCAAAGTTTATGACTGCTCTCAAGAAAACCCATTTCAGCAGGCTGGCAATGCAAGAGGGTTATTTTTAACCTTGCCAAGCAGCAGCAGCTCTGTATCTGAAATGCAGGAATATTCTTACCAAGTGGGAAAACAGAGAAACCAGCCTAGAATCAAGCTTCTTACACCAGGGGAGCAGACAGATGGTCCTTCTAAAACATTCTCTTATTCCCAATCTCTACTCAAGCCTTGACAGAACTAAAGCATTTTATATTGTCCACTGTTGTTTTTATGCCTACTGTATAATTTGATTTTTTCCCCCTTCAAGACAGAAAGAAAAATTAACATGGTTAAAAGGGCTATATTGTAGATGGGAGCATGCCCAGTGTGTTCCCCCCATCCTTTGAACAATAAATCTTTATGAATGAACTGCTTTTGAAAATTGCTTGGTTTCAAAAGCAGCCTGCCATATCGCCTGGGGAGGAGTGGGGTACGAGGGGAGCAAGCTGCTGCCAAGAAGCTTCGAAGAACCCCCCTCAAAAGAACACAGAATCAATTGTGCAGTTCTTTAGATCCCAGTGAGAATAAGCAAGCCACAGAATCAAAGGTCTGCTAAAATTCAGACATAGCAAGTGCACATTACGTAGAGATGGCAAAGTAGTATGACTGCTTCACAAGATGGGAGGGGAGGGGCAGGAGTGCACAGTCAAACATTCTGTGTGCATTCCAGTACACAGCTCTACACCACCTTAACGACAGAGATCTCATAGTGGCTTCAAGACCAGGAATTTCCCCCAACCTCTTGCTGTCCATATTTGCTCACAGTGATGCTCATGTGGTCCATTCCAGACCCACATACTTGGTAGTGGGCAAGACAAATACAACTTCAAGTCTCAAGGAATTCAAACTAATATCAGAGGCTGCGGGGTGCCTGGGTTCCCCTGCTAAATGCAAGAAAAGTGGTTTCAGAATGCTTTGTCTTTCTGCATAGCAGAATTTCACAAAGTAAACAAGAGAAAAAAAATTACACACGCTAGCCTGAGATCCCCACTAGCCTTGGATCAGGAATAAACAAGCAAAGCCACAAGTCCAATTTGTTTTCCTGGTCAGTACTTTGGAGAGCTCCTTCCACCGATGACAGGTTGCTTGTTTATCCGCTGATTGCTCCACTATTATTGGCGAATTTGTATAATTTCAACTTGCAGTCTGCTCATGTTCCAGAAACTGACCTCGTATTGAGTACATTTTATACCCAGGTGCAAATGCCCTTCCTCAATAGCAAATGGGTGAGATGACCTTGTTGAAGAAGCCTCTCCCGAGCATCCCGAGGGGAGAGAGCTTTGAGTCTTGTCAGCAGCTCCTCTTCTAGGAGTTTTCAGCTTCTGCTGATTCTTGACCGGTCCTCCTCAAGTTGCCTTTCACTTTGACAAATTCAGGAGCATTCTCTTGCTCTTCCTGCATCTTCTGTTTTTCAAGTTCAAGCTTCAAACAAAATTCAGATATTTTTAAAAAGGAAGAGGGAGGAAAAAAATGTTTCACAAAATTCATAACCTGCCTTTGCCCTCTTAAGGGCCAACAGGGTGGCTAACAAATTAAGGTATAAATAATAAAATCACATCTTAAACACCATTAAAACCAACAACCCCCCCCCCCCACACACACATAATTAAAGCATAAAATGAGAGATAAAATACATCTAAAAACATTGAAACAACAATTAAAACACTGGGCAGGGAGGATTACCACTGAATGTTGAACATTACAAAAAAGGGATATCAACAGAAGGAATAGATGAATCTCCTGGAGAAGAGAGTTCCAGAGTTAGCAGACCAGGTGCTCGGGAGCAGCAGCAGCAGAAGCAGGCCATTGCTTTTGCATCCTGCATGTGAGCTCCCAAAGGCATCTGGTGGGCCACTGCGAGTAGCAAAGTGTGGACTAGATGGACTCTGGTCTGATCCAGCAGCCTCTTTCTTATGTTCTTAGAGTTTTAGAGCCAGGACTAAGGCAGCCCTCTCCCAGGTTGCCACCCGTCCAGTCTCCAAAGATTACCATAATGGTCATGTCAAATAACATCAGATCCAACAAGGAAGTCACAGCAGTGCTTTTCAAGACATCTTAATTAACAGCAGTGAAAGCAAATTAATTCAAAAGAATAAGAGATAACTCCCAATAACTTTGAAAAGCAGGTAACATACAAATATTGCCAAGTGCGTTTATTATGCCAAGTGATCAAATGAGTTTGTGGCAGAGAACTATTTGAACCAAGAAACACTTGGATCACAACTCCAGTGCCCAGGTACTCTCATCCATGAACTTGACCCTATAACCGTGGTGGCGAACCTTTGGCACTCCAGATGTTATGGACTACAATTCCCATCAGCCCCTGCCAATGACCAATTGGCCATGCTGGCAGGGGCTGATGGGAATTGTAGTCCATAGCATCTGGAGTGCTAAAGGTTCGCCACCACTGCCCAATAATTTTGAGTCCTATATAACAAGTTGCTTCCTGGATATATGCACTGTGAAAATAACCACCAAATCACTCTTCTGTAACTATCTTTCTACATCATTTTGTAGTCAGTGTACATATCATGATCTCTGGAAGATTCTACAGGCTTCATCCCCCCCTCTTTACCTGTTCCAATTTCTGCTGCCTTTTAAGTAGCTCTATTTCCAAATCTGATTTCTTCTTTCGTGCCTCCTCTTCCTTCTGCTGTTTGATAAATTGGTCTCGTTTCCGTCTTTCCATCACCTTTTGCAGCTCTGGTTTATTCTGAGGAGCCAGACCCCTTGCAAAATGGAAAATAAGGGGGAACAAAAAGAATCTGCATTCAGCTATCTCCACCCACAAATACAACCATGAGTTAATTGCATCTGCATAATACTATCCTGTGACTATTCTGCAAAAAAGTATTGCCTCTGTTAAGCTAAACTTGTCTCAGCAGGCAGCATCTTTTTATAATTGGAAAGAAATAATGCCTTTTCCAAGACAGCAGTGACCAGCAAGGTTTTTTCCAAGTAGCTACATTAATGATGCTACTTGATTAATGAGAGGGTGTGCGTGTGTGTGTGTGTGTGGACTTCCCCCCCCCCCCCCAAATCAAGTTAAAGGTTTTCAGAACTGATTAATCTAATTGGTCAAGTAAAACCCTGCAGCCTTACAGGTCTACTTAGCATTTCAGTACTTGATCTGAGGGCCAAACTACACAATGCAGTGTCCAGTGGTCAGACTATGGACACCAGAGATGACTTTGGGTCATTAAGAATGCTGCAATCCTCTGATCCGAATCAGGCCCACAGCATGCTGGGACCGGACAATCTTGCCCCACCCTGGCCTTTTCAAGGGAAACAACAGTTCCTCATGACTGTTTCAGCACTTCAGAAAGCACTGTGTGTGTGTGTGTGTGCCATAAAGTCTAGCTGTCACACAATGAGTCCAGTTTTGTGGTCCAGAATATAAATGATCATAGTGCAATTCCTCACTGAAGGTAGGCACTCTGAAGTTTACAAATGACTCCCCCCTGAATTCAGAAACCTGTAACTGTCTTAGGCCTTTTCTGCATGGGCACTGAGCGGGGGTGCATCGGCATTAACAATGCCAATGCACCCCCCCACCCCCGGGACTGTTCACACAGAAGGTCCCGGTAGGGGAGCAGGGGAAGGCACAGCCTTCGCACAGTCTGCGCCTTCCCCAACTGGCTTACCTGCTCCTGCTGGCTCCTGTTGCGTTGTGGAGGCCAGGGGACACGCCCCCCTGGCCAGAGTGATGGAGCTGGAGACAGAGGCCAGGGGTGTGTGTCCCCTGGTCTCCACAATGTGATGGGAGCCAGCAGGAGCAGGCTGTGGGAGGTGGGAGGGAAATGCAGCGGCTGAAAGGCGCCCCTTTTGAAAAGGGGAGTTTCTGTGCTGCTTGGGCAGCGCAAGCATGACGCTGCTGCATTGCAGCAGCGCCTGCGATGCGAACGCCTCCCCAGGGACGGCATTTTTGCCGTCCTGGGGCGCTCTATTCCACTCATGCGGAACGAGCCTTAGTGTCAATGATCTTCTCTACAGTTTCTCTCCTGTTGTTTGATGGAGCAGAAGATAACTGTTCTCCACACAATCCCAGTGTATACAAGAAGAAGAAGAAGAAGGAGAAGGAGGAGGAGTTTGGATTTATATCCCCCCTTTCTTTCCTTTAATGAGACTCAAAGGGGCTTACAAACTCCTTTCCTTCCCCACTCACAACAAACACCCTGTGAGGTAGGTGGGGCTGAGAGAGCTCAGAAGAACTGTGACTAGCCCAAGGTCACCCAGCTAGTGTGTGTTGGAATGTACCAGCTAATCTGAATTCCCCAGATAAGTCTCCACAGCTCAGGTGGCAGCGTGGGGAATCAAACCCAGTTCCTCCAAATTAGAGCACACCTGCTCTTAACCACGACGCCACTGCTGCTCCTTAAATATATTGTATTAAACACTTTCTGTGTTTGTTTTTTTAATTCATTCAGTGAAAAATAAGACTGAGAAAGATGTTGGTGAGGCACCCAGATGTAACTCCCAGCTCTTTCATGGCATGACTTGTCCCAACTTGTGACATTGCTAAAATTCTGCCCAGGCAGGACAATAGTTCTGAGGACATTTTACCCCAGTTTGATAGGCCAGGCAGGGAAACCCTACACAGGATCCTACGCAGGATTGATTTAAATTAGCTTAGAAGAATAAATTTTACATAGGATTGCACTGTGAGCAACAGTGTTGTGGCATGAACTAGCCAGTCTTAGAGGGAGAAAAGAAGAGGACTTTGTAAAAGGGATTTCTCCCTCTTCACTGCCACTTATATTGGACAGAGTATGGATTCCCTCTAAAGCATGTTCTGATTCTACAGAAACGATCACTAGACATAGCTTTCTGTTTCTAATGCCCTAAGCAGGAGCTATTTGACAGAGACCCACACAAACATCCTCCTCGATGTTCTAAAAGTTCTTACATCACAGAACAATGTATAATAGGTTCAAATATTTTTCAATCTCCACTGACTTCCACAAACTGTATTACACACTCCCACAGCCCAACAACAATCCATTTTCACAACTGCCTATGATTTGTCTCCACCTCAAAGGGAGATTGCTATTGGCAATGACATTTTACTAGGAAACCTTTATATATTATGCAATATTCAATTTCTGCTATGTTACAATAAAATATTCAACAGTACTAAGAACACTCTCTCACTGAATCTGTAATATGTATCCTGTACCCTAAAAATTTATTTAAATCTGCACAATGTCTGACATATTTTGCAATCATCATTTGTAACACAGAAGATCCCATGGAAGTGAGATTGCTGCATTTCAAATGCTGTGACAGGGAAATCAGTCATCAAGAAACCAAATCCTCTTAAAACCCTAAGCTTAATGATGTCATATGTTAATTAAAGCACATATTTAATAAATATGCGCCATTGTTATTCAAATGCCAGTATGGTGGTAAGGAAGACCCATAACTCTTCAAAACATGGAGCCCACAACAGCTGCTTCAAGTGTTAATTTCAAACTATGGCTCTAAAATAGCACATTAAAAACTGTTATACAAAGACAGTGGCTCCCCCCAGAGGCGTAGCTGGGGAAAATGGAGCCCGGTGCAAAATCTGAGTTTTGCTTCCCCCCCCATGTTCATTTGTGTTTTTTTTTGTATTTTTTAGTGTTTTTTTAGTTTTAGGCCTGCAGGGTGCACAGTTTTTAGGTTAGCAGTATCAAAATTTCAGGGCATCTTTAGGAGACTATCCTGATGACACCAGCCAGGTTTGGTGAAGTTTGGTTCAGGGGGTCCAAAGTTATGGACTCTCAAAGGTGTAGCCTTTTCAGTTAGTCTCTGGAACCAGCAGAGAAGAGGAGCAGTGGAGAACAGCAGTGGGCCAGAAAGGGCTGAGGAGCTCTGATTTTTCTTTACAGAGGGCTTTTCTCAAAGCCACATCTTTTAAACAGTGTATTTTAAACAGGGGGTTTCTCTTTTTTTTCTCCTTGTCCTAGGGCTGCTGATTGGTGGAGGCTGCTGAAGGGGTGGGGCTTCTCACATTTGTAAATCTTTTCAGTTAGTGCTGAAGGGGTGGGGCTTCTCACATTTTTAAATCTTTTCAGTTAGTCTCTGGAACCAGCAGAGAAGAGGAGCAGTGGAGAACAGCAGTGGGCCAGAAAGGGCTGAGGAGCTCTGATTTTTCTTTACAGAGGGCTTTTCTCAAAGCCACATCTTTTAAACAGTGTATTTTAAACAGGGGGTTTCTCTTTTTTTTCTCCTTGTCCTAGGGCTGCTGATTGGTGGAGGCTGCTGAAGGGGTGGGGCTTCTCACATTTGTAAATCTTTTTACACCTAACGGCACGTGCAGGTGTTTTACTAAATAAGAACATATTTTAAGGGATAGTAGAAGGTATAGAAACCTTAAGAGGGAGGCACTAATTAAAATCAGTATTTGAATATCTAAACAAAATTAGATATGAAGGCAGGAAGCCAGCAGGGGGATGGGGGCTTTCCAGTGTTTTGCACTGAGTGTCACATGTATGACTATCTGCCACTAGGGCAGAAGTCATGGGTGTGCCCTCGCTGCAATGAGCTCCTGGCACTCAAGGAACGTTTGCGTTCTCTTGAAGCCAAGGTGGCAGACCTGGCGAAGCTGAGAGAGGCAGAGAGAGCAACAAACGAGGCTTTCAGGGACCTAGCAGCCGGGTCCCACTCCCAAGGTGATATCCCTTCAGATGTCATGGAGAATGAGAGTCTGGGTGACGGAGGGTGCCAGTCTGAGGTGGTGGAAGATGCTCCCTTAGATGGGACCCCTTCCTTAGCTGGTGGTCAGATATCCTCTCGCACTGAGGATACCCCTCGGGGAGGTGGGGTCTCCTTGTAGTGGGTGATTCGATCATTAGGAATATAGAGAGTTGGGTTTGTGAGAGGCGTGATGACCGCATGGTGACTTGCCTGCCTCGTGCAAAGGTTGCGGATGTCACGCTTCGTCTAGATAGGCTGTTAGACAGTGCTGGGGTGGAGTCAGCAATTGTGGTCCACATTGGTACCAATGACATTGGGAAATGTAGCCGGGAGGTTCTGGAAGCTAAATTTAGGCTGCTAGGAAAAAGGTTAAAATCCAGGACCCCCAAGGTGGCATTCTCAGAAATGCTACCTGTTCCACGCGTAGGGCGAGCTAGGCAAGCAGAGATACAGGGTCTCAATGTGTGGATGAGAAGGTGGTGTAAGGCAGAGGGTTTCAGCTTTGTCAGGAACTGGGGAACCTTTTGGGATAAGGCAGGCCTGTACAAAAGGGACGGGCTTCATCTTAACCAAAGAGGAACCAGGCTGCTGGCGCTCAACATTAAAAAGGTGGCAGAACAGCTTTTAAACTGATCCCTGGGGGAAAGCCGACAGGAGCTGAGGTGACTTCGGTTCGGAATACAGAGTCCATGGGGATGCAGACAGAGAGGGAGGTTTTTCTAAATCAACCACATACAAGCGAGGAGCATAGCAATGTGATAAGTGATAGTGTCTACAAAAGGCTAGAGGGCAAAACACATAAATCCCAGGTCAGGGACAGAGACAGAGTATACAAGTGTCTCTATGCTAATAGTAGAAGCATTCGACTTAAAATGGGGGAGCTGGAGTACAGAGTTTTGAAGGAGGACATTGATATAGTGGGCATCGCAGAGACATGGTGGAATGAGGAGAACCAGTGGGATGCTGTTATCCCAGGTTACAGGCTCTACAGGAAGGATAGGACAGGGCGTATTGGGGGTGGGGTGGCCCTCTACATCAAAGAGAGCATAGTGTCACATAGACAATGCAGGGGGAGCTGATTCCTCTACAGAAGCACTGTGGATATCAATACCAGGGGTGAAGCATAGTTTAACATTAGGAATATATTATCGTCCCCCTGACCAAAGCGCACAAGAGGATTCTGAGATGGAAAAAGAAATTAGAGAGGTCAACAAAAGCAAAAATGTCGTGGTAATGGGCAATTTTAACTATCCCCACATAAACTGGAAAAATGCATGTTCAGGTCATAGTAAGGAGAGAACATTCCTGGATATGCTAAATGACTGTGGCTTAGAGCAGATGGTTGTAGAACCAACCAGGGGAGATGTGATCCTAGATCTAATTCTATGTGGGACCCAGGACCTGGTGCGGGAAGTCAGTGTTGTTGAGCCAATAGGGAACAGTGACCACAATGCTGTCAGATTCAGTATCTCTGCATGTGAACAAGTGACAACTACTAATGTAGTTACATTCGCCTTCAGAAAGGGAAATTTCTCAAAGATGAGGGGGATAGTGCGCAGGAAGCTGAAAGGGAAAATCAAGAGAGTCAAAACTGTCCAAGGTGCTTGGAGGTTATTTAAAAACACAGTCTTAAAAGCTCAGCTGGAATGTGTTCCGCAGGTTAGGAAAGAGCAGCCTGCATTCAAAAGAAAGCCACCATGGTTAACAAGGGAGGTTGAGGAAATTATTAGGGAAAAAAAAGATGTCTTTTAGAAAATGGAAGTCCAACTTAACTGATGAAGAATACCAGAGAGAACACAAATGGTGGGAAAAAAGAAGCAAGTTAGCTGTAAGGGAGGCAAAAAAGGATTATGAGGAACGCATGGCTGCGAACATCAAGACTAGCAACAAACAGTTCTTCAAGTACATCAAAAGCAGGAAGCCAGCTAGGGAAGCGGTGGTGAGGCCCAAGTATGATGAAGGAACAAAAGGTGTGCTAAAAGATGACAGGGAGATTGTAGAGAAGCTGAATGAATTCTTTGCATCTGTCTTCACCCAAGAGGAGGTGAGGAAAATTCCTGCACCTGAACCAAGCTTCTTAGGAGGTGAATCCGAGGAACTAGTGAAGATAGTGGTAGACAAGGAAGAAGTTCTGGCAGCCATTGATAAACTAAATGCTACCAAATCCCCTGGCCCAGATTGCATTCATCCAAGAGCTCAAGCATGAAATTGCTGATGTTCTCACATTAATATGCAACTTATCCCTGAAATCAGGCTCCATCCCTGAAGACTGGAAGATGGCCAATGTCACACCAATCTTTAAGAAAGGGTCTAGGGGACCCAGGAAATTACAGGCCAGTCAGTTTCCACATCTGTTCCTGGTAAATTAGTAGAATCTATCATTAAAGATAAAATTATTAAACATGTAGAAAAGCAAGACCTGCTGAGGAAGAGTCACCATGGCTTTTGTAGAGGCAAGTCCTTTCCTTACAAACTACTAGAGTTCTTTGAGGGTGTAAACAGACATGTGGATAAGGGGGAACCAGTGGACATTGTCTACTTGGATTTCCAAAAGGCTTTTGACAAAGTTCCTCACCAGAGACTGTTGAGAAAACTCAGCAATGAAGGAATAAGAGGGGAAGTCCTCCTATGGATTAAAAAAATGGTTGAGGAACAGGAAACAAAGGGTGGGTATAAATGGGAAGTTCCTACCAATGGAGAGATGTCGGAGTGATGTCCTCAAGGATCCGGTTTGGGACCAGTGCTCTTTTAACTTATTCATAAAATGACCCAAGAAGTAGGTGCAGTGTGGTGGCCAAGTTTGCAGATGATACCAAATTATGTAGGGCAGTGTACCACAAAGATTGGCGGAAGAGCCCAAGCCGATCTCATAAATTAGGTGAGTGGGCTGAAATGGCAAATGTATTCAATGTAGCTAAATGTAAAGTGATGCAATACAGGGGCAAAAAATCCAAACTTCACATTAACATCGCTTACAGGGTCGCGCTAACAGTCACAGACCAGGAAAGGGATTTGGGCTGCCTTAGTTGATAGTTCCATGGGAATGTCAACTCAATGCATGGCAGCTGTGAAAAGGCAAACTCTATGCTGGGGATAATTAGGAAAGGAGTTGATAATAAACCGTGACTACCGCGCCCCGATATAAAGCAGTGGTGCCAATCAAGACTTGGAATACTGTGTTCAGTTCTGGTCGCCACATCTCAAAAAGGATATCGAAGAGATAGAAAAAGTGCAGAGAAGGGCAACAAGGATGATTGAAGGATTGGAGCACCTTCCTTATGAGGAGAGGCTGCAGCGTTTGGGACTCCTTTAGTTTGGAGGAGAGGAGACGCCTGAGGGGGGATATGGACAAAGTCTATAAATTATGCATGGGTAGAAAATGTTGACAGAGAGAAATTTTTCTCTCTTTCTCACAATAGAACCAGGGGGCATTCACTGAAAATGCTGGGGGGAAGAATTAGGACTAATAAAAGGAAACACTTCTTCACGCAACGTGTGATTGGTGTTTGGAATATGCTGCCACAGGAGGTGGTGATGGCCACTAACCTGGTTAGCTTTAAAAAGGGCTTGGACAGATTTATGGAGGAGAAGTCAATCTATGGCTACCAATCTTGATCCTCCTTGATCTCAGATTGCAAATGCCTTAGCAGACCAGCTGCTCAGGAGCAGCAGCAGCAGCAGAAGGCCATTGCTTTCACATCCTGCATGTGAGCTCCCAAAGGCACCTGGTGGGCCACTACGAGTAGCAGAATGCTGGACTAGATGGACTCTGGTCTGATCCAGCATGCTAGTTCTTATGTTCTTAGCCCCCATCTCCTATTAGCTCCCATTGGAAACAATGGGGGATGGGGGCACCCCCTTTGGGAGTCCATAACTTTGGCCCCCCTGAACCAAAACTCACCCAGCTTGGGTGGTAACATCAGGAGAGTTCCTCGAAAACTCCCTGAAATTTTGATGCTGCTATCCTAAAAACTGTGTCCCCTGCAGGCCAATAACTGAAAACACTAAAAAATACAAAAAACAAACCTGAAATTTTTGCTGCCCCCCCCCCCCACGGGCACGCGCCCAGTGCAATGCGCACCCCCTGTCTCCCTTGTAGCTACGCCTCTGGGCTCATCTGAAGTTTCTTGCGGGGACTCCTTACACTGAAAAATCAACCATAGTGGACAGATTCTCCACCAGTTGCTCATTGCTACTAATGATCATAGAATCATAGATTCTATGCAACATACAGTCATGGGAAGTAGTGGGTGCATTTCAGGAAACAATTCTTAATAATGAGGCTTCACAGTGAACCAAATACACACCCTAGAATATGCTCCAGAATGCTCTGCAATGCACCAGAGTGCCACTGTAGCCTCTGGAGCTCTCCAGCAGACAAGCTGATGTGAAAAGTGTTCCCTGAAGACAGAAAGTTCTACTCTGCTGCTCTTAAAGTATAGGTTCAAGACAAATTAAGGGCACATTTTAGGATTGTCACCCATTCCTAAGCAGTATGAATCGTTCATAGTGAATAAATGTTTTTAGGATAGCCTCAAATGAGTAGAAGTACGTGTTTCAAAATTTGTTCCACCTTCACTTTCAAGATTAAAGTTTCAAAAGTTTCTTAGGCATCCTCAGTGTCCCAAATTCTGATTGGCTGTTGTTTTGGGGCAGCAGCGGGGGGAAACGAAGCCCCCCCCCTGCTTTTCCAATTCTGGATAGGGCCTGGAGCAGGCCTTAACAAGGCAAGTGGCAGCAAAAAACAATGGGGCACAGCATCACACCCCCATTCTCATATTTTTGTGGAAAACAAGAGACCCCCCCCCATAGTGGGCATAGTGGCCAAATGTGCACATCTTTCTAATTATGCACTCCAAACAACCAGTAGATGTACATAAAAGAAAACACGGACATTTTGGGACTCCACTCCTGATTAACCCAGGCGAAATGGCACCTGGTTGATACCATGAGCAGAAAACGTGCTTGGGGGAACATTTTGGGAAGGGCAGGCTGCAGCAGGATTTTTTAAAAGTATTGCCAAATTGGAGATTTTTGAAAATCCTGGGATAAGGGAAATGTCATGGGACAAACTTGCTTTAGGACCGAGAACTGTGTAAATTTATTGGCCAAACCGTGATATTTCCATTGCTCAATCCAAGATATTGGGACCATGCAAAAATGACCTAGGCTGGTTTCTCCTATCTGAACACATGGATTACAAAGAAAGGGAACAAAATCTATGCGTAGTGTCAGCCAGAATGATCCCATCCATGTCTCTATTAACAGCTTAGCCAAGTAATACAAGCTGCACCATTGAGGCTTATTTTTATGTCTTTGGGGTATTTTTTTAATGTATGTGGTAGAGTGGCTAGAATGTCTTGCAAGGATTCCAGGCAGATTTGGGCTCATCTCCTCACTCTGTCACAAAGTCAACTGGTTTGTCTTGGGCCAGACCTCAACCATTCAACTCAATATAATTCACAGGACTGCTGTGAGGATAAAATGGGAGAAGAGATGAGCAACCTTCATCTCCTGAGAGGGACAATTTTGTTCAAAAAAATGTGGCAAACGTGCTTAACAATGTAATCTATACTCCCTCAACCAAAAGAGTTTGGGCACATGAAAGAGATGTTCAGATATTACACCAAATGCAGGCGGGGGGTGTTGAAGCACAGAATCAACCTCTCATGGTCTCCCAGGGAGAAGTGAGCTCCCTAGGCTAGGCTACCAGATGTGCAGGGACTGGTTCTCTGACTAATGGAGGGAGTCACAGTCATCTCACAGTTAGTTTGGCAGATTTTCTAATTTTCTAATATATATATTCTATTTATTGCAGAGACGCATTAATGCTAAAGTTGCAACTTTTTCCTGCCCAGCTAAAAGTCACTCTTTTGCCTCAGGCAAAGGTATTGCTTACTCTCTCCTTCAGTGCCTCCCCACACCCCCAATTGCACTGGCAGTTAGATTGGATACTGAAGGTAGACCTTTGGGAGTCTAAAAAACCAGTTTCCCACATAAGCAGCCAAAACTGTAACCCCTAACCAGGTTCCCAGTTTGCCAACAGAGCAAACAGACCTCAAGTCTACAAGACAATATGTGTTAGAACAACTGTCCTATAATTCCTAGCTCAGACACAAGGAAATAAATATTGGTAACAAGGAAATAAATTGACCCAGATATGAGGAAGGATCTGGATGAATTGTTTTCCTCCCTCTTTTTCTCTTTCTAAAATTAGCTCCCTGGATTGATTCACATTTGTGCAAGTTTGCTCTAAAAAAAGGAGAGGGGGGAGAGAATTCCAACATTAATTTTAAAATGAATCGGAGAACTAGGGGGAAAAGGGGGGGGGAGCCTGCTGCAGAACTCAGCAGCACGTTTCTCACTGGGAGAGTCATAAACCACAATTACAGTAATGAAATGAGGGCACTGAAGGGAACAGATTTACAGGATAATAAGACATGCTTGTATGGGAAACAAAGAGTGCTCAGATTACTTTAAAGGCCCATAGGCTTTTGCACGGATGTAATTCAGAGAAGCTGGAGTCTGCTTTAAAATGAAGCAAGGATGAATGCTGAACAATTGTCTTGCTAGGTCTTTAATAAACTTGGCAGAAAAAAGCAGTCAGACTTTCATGTTTAATCCTATTATCTCAAAATAGGGCAACTTTCTGCCAACCTCACTGCCAACTTTCACACACATAACTACTAAAGCTCAGCGCTGCATAATGTCATGCTATGTCCCCAAGGAAGTGTATGTGTGCCCATTTACACAAATATAAAATCATATGGATTTATTTCCTTCATCTGTATCCCTGTGAAATTCTTTAGTGATTTGGCTGAAAATGCCATCCAAGTAACTCACCTGAAGGAACTGTATTATTTTTCATTCATACACCCACCCACCCATGACTGGACCTAGGAGAAGTTCAATAGCAAGCCTGTGTCCTTGCTATAAAGCAACTAGGGAACATCATCTGAAAAGGCCCAAAGTCTACTATATGCAATATTAATACAGTAGAGTTCACATGAAGACACAAACTCTGCTTTGTATGTGAACAGAACTCAAAGGCAAATTCCTTGTTCATGCCTGGCAGAAAACTAAATTTGTGCCTCAGCTGCAGAATTTTATACTCAATTTCTTACCTTTTCTGATTCATGCGGAGTTCTCTGTGAAGGTCTTGATGATTCCGGGATGACTTGACAGGGTTAATTAGTTTCTGAGGTCTAATTAGCTCTGGATTGTCCTCATCTATGTAGTCTGGTTCAGCCATGATGTTTCTTGGATAGAAGGAAGGGCCTCTGAGCTCCAAATCCTCACTTAGGTTATCTGTAATACAAGGAAAACATTTCTGCTTCATTAACTTTATTGAAATACACACAGGCAGGAAGGCTAATATAGACAGGGCTGGCATTTGATCAAACTGTGACACATTGCAAGCATCCATCATGATAAGGAGGAAGAACAGAGTTCCTGCTTGCAAACTAAGTGCAAACAAACATACATGTACATGGCACATGTGCAAGTTTTATGCAGTATTTCAAATCAACTTGTTCAACAGTGGCTGACAGTGGAATTCACTGCCTCGGAGAATGGTGGAGTCTCCTTCTTTGGAGGTTTTTAAACAGAGGCTGGATGAACAAATGTTGGGAGTGCTTTGATTGTGTATTCCTGCATGGCAGGGGGTTGGTCTTGATGGCCCTTGTAGTCTCTTCCAACTCTATGATTCTATGTGTATGTTAAGGGTGGGTCTACCCTGCCATCCTTGTTTGTTAATTGAAAAATCTGAAAGGGAAGGGACATCAGCGTGTGCAGGGTTTCTACCACCTTCTGTGTTCTAGTTGCACAAATTGAGCAACAAGAAGCTAGATGTCATGTAGGAAGGGTGATGTATTTTCCAGGAGGGCAGCATACCTTACTTGCATATTAAAGGCTCTTTATAAGATTGGGCAGCAATTGTGACTTTTTGTGACTTCTGGAAAATGATAATGGGGGGCGGGGGGTTAAAAGGCAGACTTTCCTTGGTAGATAGGTCCAGCTCTCAATAGATTACTATAATCACATTAGAGACAACATATTGGCCCAATATTGCACACTGACTGGAGAAAGCATCAAACCTATAGTCCATTTTTGTTATAGTTCTGTGTCTTATTGTCAAGAGGAATTTTCCAGGCAGGCTTGTGGTCATGGATTATGAACTCTAAATTAGAACAGGATCACTGACATAAGTCACATATTTGGATGGTCCAATCACACCTTCCTGCAGAGAGTGGAGTCACAATTGTTTCCTCCAGTGTGAGCTGGCTGGCAACGTTTCTCAGGGGACACCTGAGGGTTGTGTAGTGGGGGCACTGCAGTTGCTCTGGGGAAGATCCTGCTATAGCTTTAGTTACAGCTGCTTTTGTGGGTGCTT
Source organism: Sphaerodactylus townsendi (assembly GCF_021028975.2). Lineage (NCBI taxonomy): Eukaryota > Metazoa > Chordata > Lepidosauria > Squamata > Sphaerodactylidae > Sphaerodactylus > Sphaerodactylus townsendi. The sequence goes on along the minus strand of NC_059430.1, from coordinate 90,746,309 downwards.
CATCATCTTCAGTTTTAAATTGGAAGACCAGCTGATTGCAAGGACTGCTTAAACACACAGCAAGAAAAAGGCAAGAACTTGGCCCATTGAACAAGGGACTCACAAACCCCTCAAAAGAGGATACACATGTGACTGACACACTCTCTTTTCTTGCTTCCAAAGCAGTGGCCTCCCACAAAGAGAGAAGGACATGTTCCAGGGAGACTGATAACCTCAACATGTTGATTTAGGTGCCACAATGGACTTAAGGAAAGAGGAAGAGCGAAGTTACTTCAGCCTATCATACAAGCATTTATCAAGGTGTCTGACCAACAAACATCTGGAGTGAAATGTCTTCTTGCCTAAAGTCTAAACTATATTCTTTTGTGTTTATAAAACTTTACTGTAATTGTACCTTCTGATTTGCACAAGGGGAGGGATTCCATTCCCAAATATCCAACGTGGATCTGGCAATCCTCCACCCTCCCCGCATCCACTGCCAGTTGTCAGGGGAAACCTGGCACTCTAGGTGCAGTGGATAGAAGATCAGGCTACAATCTTTTGAGAATTGGGTTCAGATCCCCTTTTGTTTCATGGAAGTCTGCTGGGTGACCTTGGGATCATCACAAACTCTCAGCCTGGTCCACTTTTACAGGGTTATTGTTCTGAGAGAACGGAGGAAGTCGCTTTAAGCCCTAACTTGGAAAAAAAGCCCAATGTAAATAAATGCAAATGCATGCATTGAAAGAAAACTGTAAATATGAGACGAGTTGACTTCTTCAACACAAGACACAAAAGCTGTCCTTCAGGCAATTCAGCTCTAGCTGAACCAGTCTGTAAGTTAGGTATCTTAATCAGCAAGTAGACATGAAAATTGTTATTGTTTACCTGCTCCTTCATGTAACAGTAGCCTTTCTTCACAGACCCACCCATTTCCTTATAGAATCAGTGTGGGAAGACCAGGAAGGAGCCAGGCTCTTTAGGAGCCTAATAAGCAATATGCAATTGAGGCTAGCCTGGCATGAAACATAAAATACTAGAAGATTATTACAGAGCGTTCCACTGATCAGAACAGTGGCAATTGCTGTCAGCTGGGCAGCTCCTGCTAGAACTAGAGAACAGGTTAATAATTCTAGCAGTCAGTGGAGTCATTAATTACGTAAGCAAAGAATATGAACCCTCTACTTGTACTGGTGGAAAAGACAAATTGGGGAAATGCTTATCTAAATGGCCATTGATTTCACTCCAGTCTAGTAACTATATTGTTTTCTGGCTAGAATTACTTCTAGCATAGCTAGCAGACACAGACAAAGTAATGCACTTCTCTAGGACAATCCAGTCAAATATTTTAAACCCTACAATTGGGAAATATGAGACATGCTCATATCTGATTTAAAAAAACTGTATGAATTAATGGGCAAAACTTAGGGGGAATATAATATCATTAGATGAATGGAACAGATATTGGAAAGCCATATATGATATACACCAAATTCTGACATTTGAGAATATAACCTGAAAATGTTTTACAGGAATTATAAAACACCAGAGATCCTTTCAAAAATGGATAAAAAAGTTATCTCTTTGCTGGAAGTGCGGAAACGAAATAGGTATCTTTGAGCATATGTGGTGGTTATGCACAAAGATAAATGATTATTAGCAAGACATAAGCAAACAAATAGAAGGTTATCAAACACAGCTTTCAGTTGAATCCTATACATTATTTATTAAATCCAATGTCTGCAAAGGATGACAAGTTGAAACTGCATATGCATGTGTTACAGCATACATTAATTGCGGCGAAAATAGTTTTAGCAAAAAAGTGGAAATCAAAAGAACTTCCTACAGTTGAAGAATGGAAGTAAAAAGTTCACAATCTTCATTCAGTTGATAGAATAAGCCACCAAATCTGAAAATTACCATTTGAAAATTATGAAAAGAACTGGGATGTTTGGGTTGATTTTAAAAAGAGAGATAAGGATATTCATGTCTTATCTATAGATTATTAGTATTCTATACAATTTTGGTCAATGATAGAAGTGTGATTGGTTCAGGTACTGTTGATGTGATAAGTATGGATTTGTGTTGTCTTATTGTAATTGTTGTGTGTTATCTTACTGGTGTAAATTATTTGGAAAATACATTAAAAATTAATATTTTTTAAAAAGGATCACGCATGAAAAGAAGCTGATGGCCAATTAGTTTCCCAAGCATTGTGACATTACCTATTCTATGGAATGAAATGTTTATATATCACTGTTGCTTCTCCACCCATCACACTGCACTTACTGTGCATAAAGAAATGGCTGGGTCCCCTTTTTCAGGTACTATGTTGGATTCACACTATAGGAGGTAAATCAGACATGCAATGAGAGAAGGGAAGATTGCTAAATCTCAAGACTGTACAGCCAGCCAGCAGATGACAGGGGTTGGCCCTCCAACATTTTTTATCCACTTCAGGGCTTAATCAGATCACAGTGATTTTCAGCAGTCACAGAGCCAATTATATCCAGCAGATTCACCTACAACCTTTTTCTCTCTTTCTTAGTTATGGTTTATGGAGGAGGGACTGGTGTGGGGAGTCATACTTTAGTCCAGGACCCATGCAGTGCATCTGACTGTACCTGTCTGCTCAGCTCCTACAGCTCCTTTACCTACTCACTTGGAAGACACAAAAGTGCCTCTAGGCACGTGCAGACTGTTTTCTATAAATCCATGAGCACAGCCATGCTTCTTTAAAGAGAGCGGGGCATCCAAGCCATGAGGCTATGCTAAACAGATCTTACTGCTGCTAGCTTTCCAAGTAGCCTCAAAGCTGTACCTCAAACCAGTAGCAGCTTTATCAGAAGACATTAGCAGGTGATCAAAGCTTTATACGGTGGTTAGAATCAGCTTCATTTTCAGAAAAAAATACAATCAGAGAGGAATTCTCTGGCTAGCTGGCAACCTGAATCACACTAAAACTGTGGCTACAAGGGGGAGTTCATCCCACAACACTCACGACTGGCCCCGTAACAGCATAGCACCATCATAAGGCTTCTAAAATACAAAGAGTATAAAACACAGCCTTAACCAAAGTAACTAAACTAAGTCTCAATTAAAGGACAAAAAAGTATAGCAAGAGGATGGGAATCCACATTAATCAGCAGCTACAGAATCATAATCCCAAGTAACTACCATCTGGGAAATAAGCCTAACAAGGAAATTTGCATGAATATTGTTCCCCAAAAGTAATTAGAAATTCATTAATATGCAACTGAACATTAAAACCTGCAGAGAACCTATTGCAAATTATGTTCTTGCTACAAACTATTCACAATTTGAATACAAAAAAGAAAAGAAAAGAGAACACTGTGGAAAATGTATCCATAGAACAGGGAATATATAGATCCTCACCAAACCTCAATACAATAGCATCTTTTAATATAAATTCAGGTTTTTGTTGAAGGATGCTTTTCTAAAGCTTTGATATTATGAGACGCTGGGATATGGTCCAACAGTGTCACCCAGTGGTAAAGAATTTAGAGACAGAAGTAGAAAATCTATTCAGGCAGAAAATAAAAAAAGAAAACCCAGAAGGTGGCTGCTGTTTTCCCCAGAACTGATAAGGGGTCAAGGCATCAGAAGGCTGCGCCAACCCATAAATCCAGTTTATTTATAAAAACAAACTCAACAGTGACTCAGCCATCAATCATGACCTGCTTCTCTCCACCCACTCTGTCATCACCTGGAGGGGGGGGGGGGAGGGAGATAGGCATTCTGCATCTGAAACAGCAGTATCTCCATTTCCCCTTCCCTACTTGCAGCCTCCTGAAAGGGCCCCAACAGGAAGGTAGGAAAAGCACTGTAGCCCTTTCCACATGGGAAGGAACCCAAAAGCACAAAATTCAACCTTATCCAGCCAGAGGTGGAAACGGCAACTGGGAGGGTGGATTATCATCTAACTAGTCCGGTGGTGGTGAACCTATGGCACCCCAGATGTTCATGGACCACAATTCCCATTAACCCCTGCCAGCATGGCCATGAACATCTGGAGTGCCATAGGTTCATCCAGAGGCGTAGCTGGGCCAAACTGCGCCTGGTGCGTGGTTTTCCACCCCCCATGGCACCCCTACCCCACCCCCTTTTCCACACTTACCTTAGTTCCTTTTCTTTTTCTAGTACTTTTTCAGGCTGAAAAAAGCAGCCTCTTCACAGTTCAGGCTAAAAACTGCCTGAGGAAGTATACTTCCCAGGAGACCTTTGGGGGCTGTTATGTGGCAGGAATTGGGCCAACAGCACTCTAGCTACTTGGGGACAATTTGGCAATTGTATGGGAGGGGCTGCAAGGGGCACACTTCTCAAGCCAGCATCACCCATTCTCATATGATCTTGCTATTTTATTACACCAGAGATGCATGCGATAACAGTGATGTCAAAACAGCATCTGGTTTTAACCAGAAGTGATGCAATTGCCAAAATTCCACAGAAACAGGATTTTAAAAAGAAAGCCTTAAAATCTTTTATCTTTTTGTATAAGTGAATACATCTATTTCATTCAGGACATACAGGCTACCATACTAGTGACAGACTTAATTTTGCAGAACTATGCATAAAGTTGACCCAAAAAAATTCTTGACTTTTGTAAACGCGCGCACACACAGAGTTCTGCATCATCTCCAGCCTATGAATTAGATGAATTTCATTCTAAATTGCTTAAGTTCAACTGCCTTTGTTGTTTGCACAAGCAACTGTTTTACCACATCCTTTCAACTTCTTTGCTTCAGCAGACATATCTGCATGGCATGGCTACCAATATAATTTATTACTGGTAGTTACTTTTTCATAATCATTTCTGTCCAGGGCAACAAAGAGATCAAATTAAGCTTTAAAGATGCATATATAAACCCTAAACAGGTTTTTTCAGTGTCAATATCAGTGTTTTAAGATCAGAAAAGGGAGCAATAGATTAACTTAGGCTAGCGAGTACCTCATTAAAAGCAAACTTAAGAAAGTGAAGAATCCCTTCTGAGTTCCAAGTCAAGGGACTGCTGAGCCTCGCTGAAAGACTTTTAAGATCTAAGGGGAGGGATATACATATGGAAGAAGATGCTCAAATGTATCAAATCAGGCCGTTTCAGGTTTTAGCAGTAAAAGAGAACAGCAAAGCTGATACTCCTTTTTTGAATTCCATCCAGCAATATTCCATGCACAAAGCTGATACTATAAAGGTAGAAAGTACCCCTGGCAGGTGTGGTGAGGAAGGAACAGTTTTGCTCCCCTCCCCCCTCCAGGTCTTGATCCACCACAGAAGAAAAGAACTTCACAGTTTGCAGCTGTGGGAAAAGCTGGCTGTTGTAGGTTTTGTGGTCTGTGGTCTGATAGTTTTTGCTTCTAACATTTCATCTGCATCTATGGCTGGCAACTATAGAGACATGTCACAATGAAATGTGTTTCTCTCCGTGTGGCAGGGTAGAGTGATTGTGAAGTGGTGTATATGTTTTGTCTACCTCACAGGTTGGTGAGACACATTTGCATGTGTCTGGGTGGAGTGCATTTATGATTGCATTTGCTGTTGCACTTGCGATCACATTTGCACTTGCATTTGCAGTTGTATAAGTATGTGTCTGGATGGAGTTCTTTTGCAGTTCCCTTTAAATATCTCAGCTTTTTTGCGTTTGGTGTTTCTTAGTACTACTGTAGTAGCCAAGTTTTGTTGATTTTCAGACTCTTTTCCTTTTTTAAAAAAACCTGTCCCAGCGTTTGTGGATTTCAATGGCTTCCCTGTGTAGCCTGACATAAAAGCTGTTGGAGTTATCTAGAATTTCTGTGTCTTCAAATAAGATGTCCAGTTTGGTTTAGAGAATGTTCAGCTACTGCTGATTTTTCAGGTTGGAGTAGTCCAACTACTGATTTTTCAGAATGCTGCATTTTGTAGTCAATGTATATACAGTGAAACATCGGTTTTGGTTTTCATCGATTTTTTCAGTGAAAAATTTGTCTTGGTTTTCATCGATTTGCCTCGGTCTACATCGATTTGCAGCAAGGTGCAGGGGTTTGTGGAGAAAAATCACCCAGACAAAGCTGTTGCAGGCCAGGTCTGCAACTTGTTTAATGACAATGGTCTTGCTTCATTTCAGCCAAATCTTAAAGAGGCGTCAGAAACAGACCTCTTTGGACAGCTTTCTGGTGCGACATTGGTCCACTGGCTCTGAAGCCGGTCCTAGTGTTATTGTTTGTTACTGTTTTCAGCATTAAATACTATGTTTATTCACCCAAAATGTGTTTTTGGTATGTTTTTTGGAGTGCCTAGAATGGATTAATTTACATTGATTCCTATGGAAAAGTTTGCCTCGGTTTTCATCGGTTTTGGTTTTCATCTATTCTTTTTGGACGGATAACCAATGAAAACCGAGGTTCCACTGTACTGGTCCACTGCTGCATGCTATGTGATAGACTCCTGAGGGAAGGGGATCTCTCTTGTCATTTGCTGACCATAGCATTTGTTGTCTTTTTTTTTGAGGGTCTGAAGGCTGTTTGAAGGTTATTTTTTTCCATGAGCTTTCCCATTCGGTGATGTACATTAAAAATACCTTCCGGGGGGGGGGGGCGGCTGCTTTTCCCCGGTCATGTGTTTTTCTCTTCATTTTATAGCTCTTCTGATTTCTGCTGGGGAGTAACCATTTGTGGATGAAACATATGAACCACAGCTTATGCCACCACCCTGCAACAACTCCAGAGGAAAAGCTAACCATAACTTCACAAAAAGTAGACTGAAATTCCAGCACCACTTCCCCAAATCTCGCAATGAAGATGAAGAAGCCACCAACCACTTACTTTGTGCCACAACTCAGGGAACTAAAGCAATATCCTTTGATTAAGAACCTATCCTCTAGTCTTGTTGATTTAAGTATCAGTGCACTTCAATGGCTAGAGAAAGACTGTGAATCAAGGTTTCCTCTATGAAATCCAACAGCTCTGCAAGTGAGAGGTCTCTATGTGGGAACTGTAACAGGCCCCAAACCTGGCCTAGAATGCCACTGCGGGGAGGGAGGGAGGGATTGCCGTTAAAGCAATTTGGCCTGTAATATTCATATCTGGCCCTGAAAACTGCCCAACTGGGAGAGACTTGGAAACCTATATAAATTGCTACAACTTTACAGAATGAGCGGCAAAGCACCAAAATTTATTAATCTGGGCCTAAAACAAGGGCCGCCAATCTATTGTTTGAAAAACAGCACCAAAAGAAATAACTACAACTTTCACCTCAGTTGAAAATTATCTTTATGGGCTTTTACAAGAGATACAACTGGCAGCACTACAGAAGAGCTTAGCTACAGTGAGCATTTCAAAAGCAGGAATTACAGACAAAATATTTTGGTTCATAAAAAAGCCTTTTTTGAATTCTGGAGTGGAAACAGTTTGGATTTCTAGACTGTGGCCAATAAATTGCCTTTTAATATGACTCAGTCTTCTAGTGTCACTTTATCCTCTTCTATTTCTTACTTTTCATATATACAGAATTCCCCTAAAATGTGAACTCCAGAGGTTTTAAGAAAGGAGTATCATTCCAGTTCTGAGTATTCAAGATTTAACCACCCTCACCCCAACCTCAAGTATCGCCTTTGGCTGCCCACCCCCCACCCCAGTCAAGTGGGCCACTTTATATCCACTTGTAGTATAAAAACAGTAATTTGGGAGTTAATTACAGGGCTTTTGCAAGGATTACCATGACAGTATGAAATGTTTTAGAACCCTGGACACAAGCTATTACTGGCACTGGAAGGTTTCAGTACAGATAATATAGGATCCTTATTTGAATGCCTTCCTTTCTCTTCTGAAAGTTTGCATAGCATCACTGTGGCTCTATCTACCATCTATGTTTAGCCATCCTATTTGACTTTTTCCAATGATGACAGATTGTTTAATCAAATAATGACTGGAAATTTCTCCTTCCACATGTCTTCTTTATACAGTGGCTGGGGAGGGAGGACTAAAGCTAAAAAAAACTTGAACAAGACTGTGCAGTGAGTTTACACAAGGTAAGAGATTCAAGTCTGTTTCACAGTTCTTTTAGCCACCAGGCTAGTCCAGATAAGGAATGGGCAGACAGAAGATCTCAGTCTAGTGCTGCATCCTGGGCTGGGTCAGACCTTGATTCATAAGCCACAAGAAGTCCTTATTGCATAATTATCCTTGACTTAAATGAAGTTCTTGGAGTAAGGCTGGTCTTCTTGCCCTACTCTGTTTTCTACCACTGCAAGAGGAGGTTATGAATATAGATAAACTGACCACTATAAGATCTTTAAAAATGTAATATGAAATACCAGACAAAACATATGGAGGTGCAATGAAGCACAAAGAAAAGGAGAGCAGAAAGAGACAAAAAGTAGAAATTAAGGAACAACGAGGCTTATAAAAATGAATGTCAGAATAATCAACGTAAGACAAAATGGCAAGCCGCATGTAAGAATTTTAGAAGCTATAGAAACAGAGTATGGGATGCCAGAATGGTAAGGCAAGCAGCAGACAGACACAGAATACAGGAAAAATCCAACATCAAAGCTTAACTTGTTGAGTTATCTAGGAAAGGTGGGGCATAATTTAATTTGATAAACAGAGAACACAAGAAAAGCCATGCTGGATCACACCAAAGGTCCATTTAGCCCAGCATTCTGTTCACACAATGGCCAACCAGCCCATAACATTTAATATGTCTGTCTTTCACTTCATTCTCTAAAAAGAAATTCCATGTCTGAACATTAACTGAATACCTTAATCCAAGAAGGACAGAATAATACCCTCAAAGACATCCGCATCATCTTTATGATGTCAGGATTCATCTTAAGTAAGCTCTCCCTCAGCCACCTGGCTTCAAGAGATGTATTATTTTCAACAGAACTGTGAATATACTCAGTACTAGATAGAGAACTGCAAACTGCTACACCCTATGCCAGTGGTGGCGAACCTATGGCACGGGTGCCAGAGGTGGCACTCAGAGCCCTCTCTGTGGGCACGCGTGCACAGAGTTCATCATGTGATAATAGTGTAATTATTTCAGGGAGATTATTAGCATTAAACCTAAGACCTAGTTTTGGGGAAGCAGTGTAGGTAACCCTGTTAAGTGCTATAAAACCCCACTGATTTTCATGGGAAATAACTAAAGCATGGGAGTAAGCTCGGTTGCTGGCAATGGGGCTTGCTTCTGAGTAAACCCTCCTAGGGTCGTGATTCACCCTTTCGAAGCGTTGCACAGTTGCTTCAAAGCAAAGCCACCGATTACCACCAAGCTTACTCCCGAGTAACGCGCACCTTGGAGCCAACCATTTTTTCTATACTAAAACCTCAGTATTCAGGTTAAATTGCCATGTTGGCACTTTGCGATAAATAAGTGGGTTTTGGGTTGCAGATTGGGCACTCGGTCTCGAAAAGGTTCGCCATCACTGCCCTATGCTACCTTAGCACGTGTATATGAGATTTTAAAGTTAGAGAGGAAGGCAAACGGCAGTACACAAAAAGCCCCCACTGCTCATCCCAAAGATGGCAATACATGGATATTTTCATTTCATTATGAATTAAAAACTCAATCTAGCAGTAACACAGAAATGTCTTAATTTCATATTAGAAAACCAGGGCTCTCCTATTCTAGCAAAAAATATATATAATGCTTTGAGGAAAATATAAACTCATTAACACTGCTCACAAATTAAATTTAACAGAATTATAATTCTACTTGCAGCCTGCATAGTTTGAGTGCCCTAAATTTAAGTTTAACTTATTTAACTCTAGTATATGTACTGGTGAAGAAAATGCTGAATCCCCTGGAGAGGGATTTCTTTTCCAGATTATAAATCCTCAACAGCTAAGACATCTGTAAGGGAAAGACTGCAACACACAGCAAGGAATATTTCTAATTACTTTAGTCCTTTATGAATCGATGACGCGTAAAATATCTTCACTGGCTAATGGGGAAAATGTTTTCTAAACCATATCGGGAGATGCTCAGCTGATTATGGGACAGCTTTTATAGGCTGGCAGTTTTCCAACTTTAATGGTTTTAGACTCAACAGCAAAGCAGTTCCCACGTTGTGAGTCCCAGAAGATCCCAAGTGCTATGGCTCAAGCCCTTCCCTTTTCCAACAGGAAAGAGACAATGAATGACGCTGGCATTTACTGCAAACCCCCATATAGCACAGTGGGTGTTCCACGTTTATTTTCCAACCGGCTATAAAAGGTAAATCGCCATTTCTCTCAGAATGGCAAATGGGATCAGGCTATGCCCTTCACCGGAAAAAACCCCAACTTTAAAAAAAAAACCCTCTAAACCTTATAGACAATTCTGAAAGCAACCCTGCATTCTACAATGTTCCAAGTTTCAACTAAACACACATAAATTGTGCAAAGTAATTCCCAAACTGAATGTTCATTCTCTCTTACAGACGCCCACCCCCATGCATCAAATAACAAAATGTTTTTCTAATTACCCAGGAAGCTGAGAAGAGACAGAAGAATGGCGCAGACTTCCAGACCCACTGACCATAGCAACAGCCTATTGGAACAGTACATTTAAAATTAATAGCTGATGGTTATACTATAATTAGATTACCCCCTTCCTATGTGTAATTTTCATTGTACATTTATTGGTTCTCTGAATTCCATATGGTCAATCTTTTTACTAACGCAAATGAAAAGGTTATTAAAAACAGTGCATCATCAAAGATGGGGCAAAACAGCTTTTCTACACCGTGTATTTTATGGACTAGCAATCAATGCTGCACTCTTACTAAGTGGAAGCAAAATAAGAGTATGAGGCAGTTTTTGTTGTTCAGGATATTACCAAGTAGATAAGAGATGCCAATGTTAGGCTTCACCTGTTGATGGGTGGTCCATATTATCACAGGATATTTTTTGTTGGACACTTATTGGCCAGATTTCCATATGCAGACAGCAAAAGACATTTGATCCTGGGTAGTGGCACAACTTTCAGCATGTTAAAAATCTCTTTTAGTTCACTGAACTGAGAATAAACCTATGCATTAGGTGAACTGGGATAGATCAGTGAAGCAAAAACAGTGTCTGAAAGCCAGCCAAAATGAAGGTTCACTGGCTGTGCACATTACTTCCACACAGAGGTCTGGCCATCCTTCGCTTTTACAGGTTTTTCCAAATCAAAATGAGAAACAGTAGGGCAATGTTAATGCTTATCAAGCCTCAAGTTGCACGAGAATTACAGCTCAAAAATAGGACAGAACCCAGCCTCATACAGTGGACGGCTCAAAAGAGGATCATGATGACATCTGCCCTGGCCCACAAAAGCATTTATTCCCCTAAAGTGGATGAGGCATCTTTCTTATTACCTTAACCTACCTATGTTGGCAGCGACTTGTTGGAAGTCAATTGAACTTCAAATATAGCTTTTTCTAGGTTCCATTACCAAAGCAGACAGTAGGTGCCCACACTGATCCAAACCAAAATTCAAATACCAAAGCCACGTTAGTACCACTTAAAAACAATACACACAACACAAAACCATACCCAAGCTTTTGGATTCTCCTGAACCCTTCATCAGACTGGATTTTTTTCTAGGCCCAGATAACTTGTCAGTGCCTAGTACAACATTCTAGATTTTCAAAAGAAATACTCATAGGCACATCATCCTGTCAATTCCAGACCAATTTAAGGCAATATCTTTGCTTTCTTTATTCTAATTACATGTCTATGCCTCCTAGTAATCTAGCTGCAAGCATCAATCTAGCTGCAAGCTGCAAGCATTACATGTCTATGCCTCCTAGTTAAGCTGCAAGCATCAACATGCTTTTATGGGGAAAATGCCACTTTATTTTTACTTAAATAAAATGTCAGGGTTTACCTCCAGCTTCCAGCCCATAAGGAGCTCAAAGCTGCTTAAGGTTACAGCCCAAACAACAACAATAACTTCAACGTAAAACCACACCATGACAGTTAAATACACTTAACCCAGAAGCAGCAAAAATCACCTACAGACAGAAAGAGGTACAAACAAGCCCAATTCATTTCCCATAATAAGCGTCCCTTAGCAACTGTCCCAAGCTCACTTTTCACAAGAACTTACTTGGCTTTTCTCCCCTCGCTTTTCATTTCAAGGGGGGGGGGGGGGGGCTTTCACAAGTCAAAAAAAAAAATCAGCTCCCCTTACCCCCCAGAAATGGAACTCATATAGCCTTTCAACATAGGAACCACTTTTTGAGATCTCATCTCAGTTGAAACATACCCAGTGAAATCCTAAACTTTAATGTGCTACCGACTGCCCTTAATGTGCTACCGACTGCCCAAACAAGAGGCAGATATCATGGCATCCCACAGGAGAACAGGACTTGTTCCTGCGCAGCGGGCCTACCTGAAACAACTGAACACGTGCTCCTTCATTGTAAAGATTTGGCAGTCTATCGGTTGCTTTTTCTCGAGGCCATCTTGAAGAAATTTTCAGTGAGATCAGACAAGGAAATAGTTTCATACTTGCTTAGTGACCATCATCCCCACACTACTGAATCAGTTGCCAGGTTTTTAACAAAGGCACTTGGATTAAGGGTGAAACCTTTGTGGAAATTTTAGTCAATTGGTTTTAACCTAATTTGTATTTTACCACTTTTTATATGCCATTAAAGGTATTGTATTTGTATTTGAAATCCTAAACAGGAAAATCAGCTGAAGTAACTCCGCACTGGAACTGCGCTGTTAAGAGAATGGCAACTGTGGAGTGCTTCAGTAGACTTTAGCACATTTAATTAATTTGTGTTTTCTATCTGGAGCTCAATTTAAAGGGTCATATAAGGTTTGTCTTCCAGTGAATTATTGTCCATGCTCAAAAACAACAAACAAACAAATCAGGCAAGGGAGAGAAGGAGAGGGATCAATCTCACCAAGCTCCTGAAAACCTGAATACTTACAAACCCAGTTTGAGATTGAATGATTTTTAATACATTCATTAACTTTCTTTCCCTGTGACAGGATAGGATCACAGGACTCATTGTAGGCTTTGAGCAGAAGGCCAGGATCACAGAATTCAGGAGCAGAGTATGGATTAAATGGAGCAGAACACATACAAAACTTGAAGAGGAACTGTAAAAACAGAATGCTTTCAGTAAGTATGTTTTCCACTGCGAATTACAGAGGGTGGTTAAACAGCACAGCTATAGCACAGTCTCATTTGGCTTCAGCTGCCTTAATAATCAACACATCTGCTGTGCTATCATGACTGCAACCTAACAAATGCTAGCTCTGCTGGACCATCTGCAGAATTCTAGAAATGCTTAGCTAACCAAGCATCCTCTGCAGCCCTAGCAATCAATGTAATAAGGAAATAGACTGGGAGCTGTCATAGCAGGAAACTATAACAAACATTATTCCAATCTGCTCTTTATGAGGAACATTACAAAGTTGATGGCAAGCAGTTACTGAAATTAGTTACTCTTTTACTATTGATTGATTGATTGTAAACTAGAATTTCTACAACTTCTTTATATCAGTTTCCTGGAGGTTCACTCATACTGGCTGAAGAGAGAGTAGACCCTTGAAATGAAAACTAGAAAACAATAGGGTTGGGGTGTGAACTGAAGGCAATTTGAAAAAAGTTTACAGGTCTGTATATACACTTCCTCCCACCATTGCCTCCCACATACAGGATATGCATATTTATCCATATACAGGATCCTCTGAAGATGCCAGCCACAAACGCAGGTGAAACGTCAGGAGAAAATGCTACTAGAACACGGCCATACAACCTGGAAACCATACAACACCCCAGTGATTCGGGCCGTGAAAGCCTTTAACAATACAGGATATGCATTGTTTTCAAAACCTTGTGTAACAAGGGAAATTGCGGGACAAAGGATTGCTTGGGCAGTTTGAGAAGAAAAGCTGATCAAACCAACTTTAACATTAGCCTGGGAGATCTCACCACAACTCACCCTTGATTTGGAAAAGCCCAAACATTTTATGCAGCAGCCCTGATAGCTCAGACTAGCTTGCTCTCATTTGAGCTCAGAAGGTCAGACCACCAAGAAACACTAGAGCTGCTTCAGAGGAATGCAATGGTCAACCACCTCTGCGTATCTCTTGCCTTGAGTCACCATGAGTCAGTTGAGACTTGGCAGTTTACCTTACCTTAAACATCTTTTGCCAACAGGGTCACACAGGTAAGAGCCTTATGAAAGCCAGCATTGTATAGTGGTTAAGAGCGGTGGACTCGAATCTGGAGAAATGGGTTTGATTCCCCACTCCTCCACATGAAGTCTGCTGGGTGACCTTGGGCACGTCACAGTTGTCTCCGAACTCTCTCAACTCCATCTACCTCACAAGGCCCGTTTCCGCACGGGCATTTAATGGCGGCCTGGAGACAGCAAAAACGCCGTCTCCAGGCCGCCATTTGCACAGGGGGCGCAGCTGCATCGCAGCCGCACTGCCCGACCGCCGCCCGACCGCCGCGAAGCCAGCGTTTCCCCAGAGCGCTCGGAAGCACTCTTGTTGGGGAAACTCCGCCTCAAAGCTGCTGCCGAGCGAACAGCAGCGGCTTTGAGACGCCTCCCCCCCTTGCTCCCGGCACTTACCTTGTCCCCGGACCTCCGGTGCGTCACCGAGGCCTGGGGACACCCCCCCCCCCGCCCTGCACCGCTGGAGCAGGCGCGCAGGGCCAGGAGGGGTGTCCCCAGGCCTCAGCGACGCGCCGGAGGCCCGGGGACATGCCGGGTCGGCCAGGCGCCAGCGCTCCACGCCGCCGCCTGCCCGGCTCTTTCCAGGACTGTCCGTGCGGACGGTCCCAGCATCGTCAGGTCGGCGTCGGAAACGCCGACCCGGCCGCTTCCGCATTCGTGCGGAAACGGCCAAGGTTTCTGTTGTGAGGAAAGGAAGGAAAGGAGGTTGTAAGCCACTTCGAGACTCCTTATGGTTGGCAAAAGCGGGTATAAATCCAAACTCCTCAACTGATAGCAAATACAACCTCTCTGGGAAAAGTCATATCACATTTGAATTAACATGCAAATATGAATGTATATGCAAATCCCCTCACTGAGAGTCTTCCAGCAGTGACTGAACAAACACTTATCAGAGATGCTCTATTAAGCTCATCCTGCCTTAAGCAGGGGTCTGATGGCCTGTATGGCCCCTTCCAACTCTATGATTCTGGGTACAGTGATGCCACTGGCTTCTTATGGTTGCTTCATTGCACATCCTGTTATTTTAACATCCAATGCTTCAAACTCACATTGCATCTTCAAAGAAACCTAACACTTGTAACCAATTTTTGAAAACCTTACACACACACACACACACACACACACACACACACACACACACACACACACAGCAACCACAGCTTTCTACTACACATTCCTGTAGAACACTGGAAATTAAAAGACACATTACTGCATTACTGTCTAACAAATACAGAACACACTTCTAATATACAATTGTGTTGAGGTGTAAAGAAAACATAATATTCTTAATGTGATCACAGGGAGTTCTTTGCCTAGTTTATGTGAACTTCTCCAAATAATACCACACTTGCAAGCTGTCAGCTCCCCCAACCCCCTTAAAGCAATGTTTCCTAACCTGTGGTTTGGAACCTAAAAGTGGGTCACAAGGCCTTTGAAAGTGAGTCACAGGCCAGCCCTTCCTAATGGCCGTCCCTGCTCTTTCTGTACTCTTTCTTCTTCCTCCTTGCCAACTTCTCACATTCCTGTCCCCTGCCCCTCCTCCCACCTCTCTGAGACAGTAATTAGGGGGGAAAGTCCTCCAGGACCAAGTAAATGTATGATAGAGGTCTGAAGAAGGAAAAAAAGGCTTGAGAGGGCAGAAGCTGTTCAGGGGAACACTGAAAACCCAGAGGAGGATAGAAAGAAGCTTGTCTGTGGGGGATTCACCTTGGTGCTGCTTCTTCAGTAGCCCAACCTCTTGCCCAGCCCCCTGCATTGCTTCACTACCCTCTACCTGCTGTAGAAAATGTACCACACCAAGCCCCTCACTGTGGTCGTTAGTAGTGCAAAGGAAGTGCGTGCTTCTGCAGTAGAAAATAGTCCTGAAGGACTATGAGCAAGGGGGAGAGCAAAGCATCAGGCAGGAGAGTGAAGTGGTGGGTGGGAGAGCGAGGCAGCAAGCAACCAAAGCAGGAAGGAAGGGGTGTTGGAATAAGCGACTTCTGCATGCCTGGACACTGGGGGGTGCTGTATATCACTCTAACTGTGATGTTGCCTCTCTTGTTTGCCCTCCTTGTCTGGGCCAGGAGACCGCCCACTAACTTCCTTTCTTCCCCATGCTAGCCTCACTTCTGCTCTAGCCTTTGAACCGAGCGCATGGTCAATGGCAGCCTGCTCAGTGGGGCCTTTGCCACTGCAGCATCCACTCACTTCCACTGTGAGGGCGCGTTAGTTGTGCCCACTTGTCATAGGGAAAGTAATCTCTTTAGTCTAGGGTTCTTTCTATTTACCTTTTCTTGGAACAAAGTTGTGAACTGAAGATGATTGAATAAATGTAAGTTTTACCTTTTACATTTATGTCTCTGGAGAACTTTCTATAAACTGCAGTCACACACACACTACTGGGCATATCCATGACTCTAAACGAAATCTAACATGGTAGCAGAGGATGGTTGTTTTTGAAGCCCAGATATTTTAAAGTTAGACAAATTTTTTCCTTGCATGGCTTAGCAGCCATTGCCTTGGTTCTTAATGTTTTCTTGCTCACCTGGCTCTAACTTAGGCCCAGCGGTAACAAAAGGTTGCATAGCCTGAAGCTTGCTTCCCCTTTCTTGTGTGTGTGACTCATTGAGATTGGTAGAGAAAGCCTTTTGCATTAAAATGGCTCAGCGTAAGGCAATTCTTGAGAAGCTTAGAAGCCTGAATTTTAACTCCTTGGCTCTACAGGATTCAATCCCAAAGTAAAGGAAGGGCATAGGTTTTGTTTAACTACACCAAAACCAAACAGTGGAAATGAAGAGACTAGATGTAAGAGCAGATGAAAGGCCATGAATGTAATTGTTAATTACTCTCACAAACTCACAACTGGTGTGCGTTAAAGGACAAGATTCTGCCAAAGACATGCTTCAGAAGAAGCATAAAAAGGGTCTTTGGAGCAAGACAGAAATAGCAAAGGTGAGTTTATTTAAACAACTATTTTCAATCCAAATTACAAGAAAATGGAGATGCTGATTGCCATATAGGAAATTGCTTTGAATCTGATTGATAAGTTAGCAACCACTGGCACAGTTCTGGAGGAAGAACTGAAAATTGGACTGCCTGGCTCATTGCCTGAGAAATATTCAGCTTTTGTCTCCTACTGTGAATGGCAAAGACTGCACATTTGAGGAAATTCTAGGACTAACTAGGTCTGAGATTTACTTAAGCAGCAAGAGTATCTCTCTGAGAGCAGAGGGAAGAATGGCTCAAGTTACATTGCCCAAGAAGCCAAGGAGGCAGGGGGCAGAGGAACTAAATCATTTGGATACAGGAAATCCAATCCCACAGGGGAAAGGTGGAGCCCACCCATCTGTTTCAAGTGTAATAAACCTGGTCACCTCCAGAGAGTGTCGGCCTTAATAAGAATGCTGAGACTGGCAGCAAGCCATCTCACACTGCTTATTACACAGAACAAAGGGAGTTTTACTCCTAAAAATTCGTTCAACTTTGCACAACCCACATGATACAAACTAATGAAAAATAAGCCTTGGATTATTGATAGCGGTGCTTCTAGGCACATGGCTTCAGATGTTGCTTTGTTCAATGAATTAGACAGAGATGCTGGATGCAATGTGTATTTAGCCAATGGAAAACAGATTCCAGTGAATGGAAAGGAGACAAGTTACTTTACATTGCCAACTGGATGGTAATGGAGACTGAGATTGTGGCAGAAAATGTCACCACATTGCAGACCTTCGCGGCTAATCTGATCAGCGTCCCACACTATCAGAAGAAAAGGATTTGCTGTTCACTTTGAGAATAATGTGTGCACTATCTCCGCGTAATGGTGAGCTATATTCCACAGGTACCCAAGAAATGGAGTCTTTGAACTGGACTGTGAGGAACCACAAGCCTGCACAGCCAAGATAACTTCTACCCAGCAGTCTTTGGAGCTCTGGCATAGGAGGTTTGCCCTGCATTGATAAAGAGGCCATCCTGAAGCTGAAAAAGCAAGGACTTGGTAGGTATTTCCATAAAGACTGTCCCAATGATAACTCAATTGTGTGATTGTTGTTGTTTAAGAGGAAGGAACTAGGCCTTCATTCCCAAAGCAAAGCCAAAGATGCTCTAAGCAGCCTCTTGACTTAATTCACTCTGATCTATGGACCCAATCAAACCAGCATCAACTGGTAATAACACCTATCTGTTGTCTTTTATTGATGACTACTCGAGATACACTGTGTGTATTTATTTGCTAAAAGAAAAGTCTCCAGACTGAACAGAAATTAAGAGACTATGTTGCTATGGTATCCTAATAAGTTTAATAGGAAACCCAGCAAGTGTTTTTTCAAAGCAGGACATGGGAGGTGAATACAATTCCATATCTATAAACAATTTCTTGAGGAACATGGGATCCAACACAGACTTTTGTAGCCCATTAGCCCAGAACAAAATGGAGATTTCTGAAAAGAAGAAATGGATTATATAATGGACATGATTAGGTGCATGCTCATTGATTCAGGTCTTCCCATAAAGCACTGGGAGAGAGCAGCAATGACTGCAGTTTACCTACAAAATAGATTGCCAACCAAAGCCACAGAAGCAACTCCATATGAGTTATGGCATGGCAGGGGAAACCAAATGTAGAACACATCAAGAGTCTTTGGATGTAAAGAAGCTTATGCTCACATACCAAAAGAAAGAGATCCAAGCTAGAACCCTACTATTTAAGCAGGTATATTTATGGGCTATTCTCCAGAAGTAAAGGATACAGGATTTTGATCCAGAAACTAACCAAATTACTATATGCAGAGTGGTGCAGTGGGACGGGGGACCCAGAGATGGCAAGCCTGCTGTGATGGTGACCATTCAGAGGGAGATGGCGATAGCAACCAGCTGATCCTACATCGCCCAGAGTCCCAGGATGACATCACCGTGCAGATGCCAGCAAATGCTCAACCTGAAGAGGGATGGCGGTGAAATCCCAGACCTGACAGGTGAGGCAGAGGAGTCACAGACTACTGCGGAGGCAGACAGACCTTTGGCCCTCAGGCTCATCAGCGGACCTAACAAGGGAGTTCCAGCTGAGAAACTTACCTACCTTGCAAAGGAAACCATCATTGCATGAACCAGCTTCATGGTCTGAGTTACAGTGAATGCCTGAACCAGAAGCAAGAGGTGGAAAGAGGCAGCACAAGAAGAAATGGCTGCACTACATAAAACCAAACATGGACTCTCACAGAACTACCTAAGGGGTAGAAGCGTTGCTCGGTTGTAAATGGGTTTTAAAGCTAAAACAAGATGCGGAAGGTCAGATTGAGAATAAAGGCCAGACTTGTTGCTGAGGATTCTCTCAGATCTATGGAACAGATTATGATCAGACTTTGCACCTGTTGTAAAATATTCTACAATTAGAATGCTCTTAAGCATTGCTGCATCTAGAAACATGAAAACTGAGCATTTGGACGTTAAAACCGCATTTTGCATGGCGAAGTGAACAGGAGCTTTATATGAAGCAACCACCAGGGTTCATAGATGAAAAGAATAAACATTTAGTCTGTAAACTTCAGAAAGGACTTTATGAATTGAAACAAGCAGCTAAAGCTTGGTCAGATAAGCTAGCCAAGATGCTACTAAGTCAGGACTTCATGAGGGCAATGCAGACCCCACTGTCTTTTATAGCAGACACAAAAATGGGAGATGGACATTTATCCTGACATATGTTGATGACCTGATTATTTGCCATGAAAATGAAACTGACTGTGCTGAGATTATATCCCAACTCAACAAGGAGAGTAGAAGTCAAGCACCTGGGAGATGCCAGCTTCTACTTGGGGATCCAAATCGAACGTGAACCAGATGGAAGCTATCTTCTTAGCCAGAAAAAAGAAAATATTGGAACTGCTACAGAGTCTGAACCTGGAAGGTGTCAATCCAATGCCTACCCCAATGAGTTCTGATTTCTACAGACAAGTACTACCTGATGACTTGCTACCTGACAACAATGATTACAGGACTGCAATAGAGTGGCTTTTGCACTTAGCAATGACAACCAGACCTGACATTGCTACGTACGTGAAATATATTGTCCAGAAGGGTTAGCACACACCCACAAGAGACTGGACTGCTGTTAAAAGCGAGTGGTGAGGTACTTAAGTACTTTGAGCTTTAAACTGGAAACTGCCAGCAACTAAAGCACCCACACTATTGGGATATGCGGATGCAGATTGGGCTGGAGAAAGAACAGATCTAAAGATCTACCAGTGGCTGTGTTTTCTATGGGGGAAGTGCTGTAAGTTGGGCAAGCCGTAAACAAAGTGTTGTTGCTCACTCATCTACTGAATCAGAATTAGTATCAGTTTCTGAGGCATGTAGAGAATTACAATAACTTTTAATGTTGTTAGAAGATTTTGGTATTGATGAACCTTTACCTGTACAAATGCTAGAAGATAACCAGAGTTGTATAGCTCTTTTCTCTTTCAGATAAGAACAGTGCCGCGTACTAAACACATTGGAATTAAGGATCAATATGTAAAGACTCTTGCAGAGCGGAAGGAACTGTGAAACTTAAGCTACTGTCCTACTGATATGATGACAGCAGACATCTTGACCAAACCACACTGCCAAGAGACAGGTTCCAAGGCCTGCGTGACAAACTGTATACCTCGAAAGCATGCAGTGTCGAGAGGTATACAGTGTCGAGAGGTTGGAATAAGCGACTTCTGCATGCCTGGACACTGGGGGGTGCTGTATATCACTCTAACTGTGATGTTGCCTCTCTTGTTTGCCCTCCTTGTCTGGGCCAGGAGACCGCCCACTAACTTCCTTTCTTCCCCATGCTAGCCTCACTTCTGCTCTAGCCTTTGAACCGAGCGCATGGTCAATGGCAGCCTGCTCAGTGGGGCCTTTCCCACTGCAGCATCCACTCACTTCCACACACGTGATGGCGCGTTAGTTGTGCCCACTTGTCATAGGGAAAGTAATCTCTTTAGTCTAGGGTTCTTTCTATCTACCTTTTCTTGGAACAAAGTTGTGAACTGAAGATGATTGAATAAATGTAAGTTTTACCTTTTACATTTATGTCTCTGGAGAACTTTCTATAAACTGCAGTCACACACACTACTGGGCATATCCATGACTCTAAACGAAATCTAACAAGGGGGAGGGTGGCCAAGATATGCCTGTGGAGCAAGCAATGAGTTGGGAAGGGAGGGGTGTGGGTTTGGTGTTTGGGCTAGAGGAAGAGGGAGGGGAGACTGTTGTCAGGCCCAGCAAGAGAGTGGTGGCTTGCTGCTGCTATCCGGCCAGCTGGCCTTGGTGTTTGGGATGGGGGACTCTAGGCACAAGGACCCAATGGGAGCATTCTACAAGGAAGGAGGTCCAGAAACTAACAGCAGATAAATTCAAAATCTCCTGAGACCTTTCGGTGAGACAGGGTATCTTTGTGCATCTCCTTAACCTAACAGCTCCTGAGCATGTTTCCTCAAATCCAGTTCTGGCCCACCTGACAGGCAAGATGACAGAGGGAGGCCTTCCACTCTTAGGAACTTGACCTTAAGGTGAGCCTTGTGAACTGTCCACTCAGAAGAAGGGAAAACTCTTCGTTATAACCCCTTCTCATGTAATGTGGTTTATGGATGGATTTGACTGCTTTAATGGAGTTCTCTTAATTTCCCTATTTCAGGCTACCATTAATGTGTGAGGTAAATCTTTTCTCTTATCACAGTGCAGTCACTCAAGTCTATATTTCAACCACTATAAAGGTAGTTAAAGGTACTCAGAGTTAAGCAGAGTTTACCCAGTGGTAAAATAACCATTTCTGTCTGTAAAGTGTAGAGGGAAATGAAGGTTATTTTCATAGTTTGTAAGCCAATCGCTCTGTACTGAGATTTAAATTTGTATGTGATGTACCTGCCTGCACTGATATTTCTCCTTGGTAGAGAAATAGCAGATGCGATGAATAAAACCAATTATGCCATCTCAGTAAGTACAACATAGCATTTGTCTATGAATGATAGGTTATACGTGTTGCTGTGCTGAATAATATCTCTTTAGGAAAATCATGATGTGTGAAGCAACTCCTAGAACCAACTTCAGTGCACAATTTGAGACAAAGCTTTAACTTGTATTTTGGAAACCAAGATCTGACCCTAGAAACCGTATCTTTCATGTCATACATTAGTTGGTATTTTTTCACTGCATATGGATCAAGAATCAAGTAAGATACATCCTGATAGTTTCTACAGCAAGTTTCTTAGAATCTTAGGAGCAATTAGAGGGAGTAATGGAGAAGGAGATGGTGATCAACATCTATATGCAAAGGCTATGTACTTCAGAATGCCAGTAGTTTGTGGACAGCTGGACCCTTGCAGCAATGTTTATTGATTTCTCAGAAACATCTGGTTGGCTACTGTAGAAAATGAAATCCTGGGTTAGATGGATGTCAGGGTCATAGCTCACTTGGGGCACACATACACACACTCTCCAAAAAATTTTTTGCCCAGCCCTGATTGTTTCACCATACCTAGTAAGTTTCAATTTGTGGAGCTCCATACTGAAAAGGTTGGGACCAACTGTTTTAAAGAATATCCCACCTATAAATTTGTGGAGAGAGGATGCTGATATTGCAAGCATTGATCAACAGTTTCTTACCACAATCAGCTTTTTCTCCAAAAGGTTGCAAGCTTGCAGGAAAATTTTCTTCAAAACTTACTCAAGAACAGAACATATTTTTAAGACATCATTCCTACTTTCAAGCAAGCCACCTCTACAACTTTGGAAGGGCCCGTTCAGATCCATGGCTGAACCTTCTCCCAGATTTCCTGTGGCCCTGACCTTTGGATTGCTAACCTCTCCTATGGCTGCGTCAATAGTAAGAGGGGTGGGATTGCTTCTTTAAGCAGCTGTTACTGGGCCAGACCAACAGACTATCAAGCATATGGGAATGAGCATATGGGAAAGAGGTGCCAGAGGTTAAGAAAGGTTGTTCTATGTGCATATAATTCAATCTGGCTCATCCAAACAGCAGGCAGGAAAAACGCTCTGGGTCTTTTCCAGGCCAGGAAAAGAGACTTCGAAAGAAAAAAGAAGAAACAAGGTGTGGTTGACCCTCTTCCCTCTCTACATTTGAGGTCTTTGCTGGTGCTGAGGTTTCTACTGGAACCACAGAGGCAGACAGAGAGGGCCAAGCACTTGCAGATGCCCTGAAACCCCACAGAAGCCAAACAGATACATAGCATTTTACATTGGGTTTCTCATTCATTTATTAAGTACCTCCTGCTCCATACCGCAAACCAGTTATCCAGGCCATGCAGCAATAGTGTTGATCTGAAATGGATAATGTATTTTTGTAACTACAAAGACTCAGAAACTAGATGTTTGTCCTCCTCCTCCTCAGTTTCTGTAGACAAAATGGTTTACTGGTTGTGAATGAAATTAGCCTGAAGCAGAAACTTTGCTATTTCCCCATCTTATATAACCATCCCGTGGGTAGTTTAACATGTTGTTTTGCTCAGCATAGTCAGAAAGCACATTTTGTTTTTTATGAGAACTTACTGCTTTCAAGATTCAAATCCTGCTCAACTTAGAAAAGTAACGAGAACATGACAAAGAGACTGTGGCCAAATGTAGAGCTACAGGAAAGAGAACCCAGCAAAGAAAACAAAAGAGAGTGAATCTTGCCTGCCTACAATATAGTGCCATTGCTTTAATGTATCAGCACAGACAAAGGCACTCACTAGTATCACACATTTAATCCATGCAACAGATGTGTTTACAAGTATTCTGTTATCTGGTTTGACGCAAAATTGAATGGGCACATTGGCTTTGGCTACTGACTGTATCAAACTCTCATTGATCACGTGCAGATGAGAAACACCCCCATTTTGGAAGAACAGACAGAAAGAGGAAAATACTGGAATGTGCGGATGCAGCATACGTTGCGCCACAGCAACTGTGCACAGTTGAGTTGGCTTCTCCTCACAGACTAATCCATTTGCGAGTGAAAGCTGTGGTACAGCCATAGCGCCAAACCCAGTGCTGTGGGAAAGCATCCACCGTCAGAAGGCCTTTGAAAGCCCTTCAGACTAAGATCTGTGTGGGCAGTCAAGCTAGTAACCATCTTTGTGGACACAAATAAGATTAACACTGACCAGTGCAGAAGCATGTAGCTCCAACTTTCAGGGAAACAGGAAGGCACAAAGTAGTTCAAGTTTTCATCATCCCACAGCATCTGGGGGCAGCGGCCTGTTAAATACATGTGAGGGTGGCGTAGTTCAAACCCCTGTTGATGCCAGAGCCCTCCTTTTTCAAGGGCTCAAGCAGCTTTTTCTAACACAGTGACAAAAGCCCAATGAGAACCCACCAGCCCGTTTTCAAGAGGCTACTCTCCTCACTCACATTGGGACAGTACCTTGACCAAAATGAGAATTAGGGCTTAGCACATCTCCCAACTGGTGGAGAAATGAGGCAGCACATCCAAGGAGAGGAAATGAACGAAGGGGGGCTTGGTGGGAAATGTGTAATGAAAATTATTAGGGAAGATTTATCAAAACAAAAGTTTCATTGGCTTTCTAAATGCACCTAGATCATTGACTATAAATGGAAAATATTCACAAGCAGGGAGGCTCTTCAAGGTCAGACATCCTTCACCAGTTGCTCACAGCCCAATGTTGTTCACCATTCCTGTTCAGAACATGGCCATAAATTGCAGCAATCACCACTCTTGACCTTCCTCCTCCTAGAAGGAGCATGTGGTCATCTGCAAAGGTAGACAGTTTGGCCTCAGAAGGTTTACTTATTTCTCACAGCATGTAGTTTTGGAAGTGCTGTCCTAAGAGATAGGGAAATTATGCCAGGCCTTTATTTGGCATGAGGAACAAAGGTAGGGGAGAACCCCTTCCCTTTTTAAGATGCAGATACACATATGAAATACAGCCCTGTTAAAGTTTCCAATGGCATTTTGGAATCACAAGCCAACAGCACAGTCTTTGCTCTCACCAAGAATGGTTAAACAAAGGTCAACTTTTAGTTTTTAGCTATTTTTAAAGTGTGCCTTTGTACTGTACTGCTGCCCACTGAATCTCCTCATGAGTTGTTGGTTTCCATTAGTCAATTATAGGCCTGCATCCATTTAGCTTCAGTACTACACAGTCAGGTCAAAAGAATCTGAAGTATTTCCAGATGAACACCACCTACATAAGTATAGCTTAAGGTATATCTATCAGCACAGAGAAACTAAAGTCCAACGCTTATATCTGCAAAAAGGATTCATGGCTTTAAAAAGTGGAGCAGATAAACACTATTTTGCCAAAGCATTTTTAATTTGCACATGCTGAATGCATTTTTTGTGAAGGTGGTAAGGAGAATGGAGCACATTCCTGGCTCCTGCTAGAATGCCCAAGCCAATAAGTTACACCTGTATCTTGGGGCAAGCAACAGTTCTTTGGAAGCCCACCACCATACAAGAACAAAGTTGGTGACAGAGCTAATGTGCAACAGGCAACATCAACATGATGGGGGGCGGGGAGGGAGGGAAGTGACTCTTATCTACTGAGCCACTGCAGAAGAGGCAAGCTGAGATGCCAACCCAATTATCTGATATTGCTAAATACACATGCCCTCTCACTCGTATATATTGGTACTACAAACACCCACATGTAAGAAACTGAAATCACAACTGTATGACCACCATTTCCAACTTCAACAGTGTTTGTCAGCTATGATCTGCAGAACTTTAGAACTCTGCAAAGAAACCTGAAGGTCTGGCTGACATCCATGCAACTGCTGCCTACATGTTCAACAGCAGATGGATCTCTAGAGAATGCACAAGTTGTCTGCATGGACAAGGATCCTTAACAGCTGGATATGCTGGCCAAAGTTTGTGCTCATTGCCATTGTGCTCATTGCCTTGTTTCTTATGCCAGGCTGTGCTTCAGACACACCCAAAGATACTTTGCCCAGCTCCAGTTTGGGGACAAGCCCTGACTCTCTGAGCTGGGGTGCTCAAAACAACCCTATTGTGCTCAACTTTACTTTTGCCAGGTGTGGAGGGGAGGGGCAATGCTTCCCTCAGCAACCAGAGAAAGACAAGCTTATAAATCTCTATGCATAGAAAAGTGTTGTGTTTGAATCAGTATGGGGGAGCATCAGACAAGACTAGCCTCTGGTCTCTCATTCTGAGATGCTATGATCACACTAGAATTTTTTTAAGTCTACGAAAATGAATGCTACTAAGATTTGTGCACCATATGCCCTCTTCTCTTATTCCTCAGTTATTTCCTAGCAAGTCATTTTACAGTTCAGAGTTTGATTTTAAGACATATGGAGCTGTTTCCCAGGAGTAAAGATGCTCTGTGACCATACCACACTCTTTCCACCAAGTGCTTCTATCTGTCATCTTCCGCAGTAGCAGAAAACCTGTAAAAGGGGCAATTTCTTACTCCAGCTCTCGACCAAAAACCCCCCAAACTTTCTTTCACTAGGCCACCACAAGTTTGCAATTTTACATACCAACAATACAGCGGAAGTTTCCCAGTGTTATGTCATTGTTATCTGTGCGTAATTCTGCCAGTAAGGAGAACTCTTGTTATCTAACCATTGTGGTCTATTTGTACATTTCCCTTTCAGGGCGGAGGACGTTTTTGGCAGCAAGAGGGAAAAACTACACACGCTCATATAGTCCTGTACAACACTTTGAAAAAAAGAAGAATGTGCCATGCCAGCATTCTTAGTGCAGCAATGATCACAACACCAGAGAAAGTGCTAGAAATTTTCACTGACAATGGAACCAGTAGAATGAACAAACTGTGGCCCTGAGGCTCAATGCAGACCCCATGGGTACTCAAAATGTCTGCCCCCCTCCCAACACCCTCACCTGTTTTTCTCTTGCGACGTACCAGCTGAGACACAGACATATGAATATTTTATCTCTCAATGACAGCAGAAGCAAAGGCCTGGGTAAAACCTTCTTGTTATTACTTACTATTTATTAGAAAAGTATATGCTGCCTCTCCAGAAAGCTTCACACCTCAGCCTTGAGTGTGTATCTTGGAACAACCAGCAGCAAATACCCATTAATCCATGTCCAAGGGCTTGTTGTTGATTTTTTTTTGCAGGGGCTGCAGAGCAGCGGCAAGGAGAGTTTGGCCAGAGCAGGGGTCAGCAACCTTTAACACCCAAAGAGCCATTTGGACCCGTTTTCCATGGAAAAGAAAACACTTGGAGCCGCAAATACTATTTGACATTTAAAATGAAGATAACACGGTATATATTCTCATGCAGGGAAAGGTTCCCTTCTTTGGGGCCCATTTTTACCCATCAAAGCAAAAAAAAAGGGGGTGGGTAAAATGCCTGTTGTCTTGTACATGATTCAAAAGACCAGCAATAGAATCCCCATTTCACACATTTCTCTTTTCTTGTTTTGAAAGACACTGATTATGCCCCCCCCCCCAAAAAAAGAACACCCTCAAATTCCACTTGGACGGTGGATCAAAATTAGTGCCTTTAATGGGGCTGTCTACTTCTGGGGTGGGGGCTGAACCCCCCCCCCTGAGAAAATGTCTACCATGGAGGGTGGACTCGACAGCCATATTCCTCACTGAGCATGGCCCCCACCCTGGTCCCAAAAGCCACAGCTTCTGAGAATCTACCCCCAAATGTCCTGGGATTTCCTGTCGGGAGTTAGCAACCCACGACAACCATGGCTGAGGATGATCCTGGCATTCCTCCCTTCCACGATCTACAAGCTTACCCTCCACTGGCTTACTCTGAAGTAAACCTTCCAAGATCCATGTACAAGGCTTTCCCCATGCGCTCCTGCCCTCCTTGGCAATGCAGAAGCAAACAATACCCACCCACCCCTGCCTCCCCATCAAACAGCCCTGATGAGTGCAACCTTGCAAGGCTGCAGGTAATAACTCCTTTAAAACCTGACATCGTATTTCTCACCTGGACTCAGCCAGGCTGCCATCCTCCAGAAAAGCCCCTGGAGCTCAGTGGGGCTGCTGGGGGGGCTGCAACCCAAGGTGGTGCTGCTAGGGTCCCCCAAGAAGGACCCAAGGGAGGGGGAAATGAGGCCACCCAAAGCAGGGCCAACCCCTGACCCCCATTCAAGGGGGGGCGGACAGGTTAGGATTGCGCTGAAAATCTACGCTCCTGCAACTCCCTCCCATTTCCCGCCTTTCGCCACTCACCTGTTCAAGAGGATACACCAGCGGCGCTCTGCCCCCGGCCCATGCCGGCATCACCGGCATCAGCCAACCAGGCACCTGGGACTGGGAAGCCAGAAGTGGCTTGGGATAGCCGTCTCAGGATGTGCCTCTCTAGGAATGGGGACTCTTTCCCATTAATCCTTAGGGCAACTCTCCTAAGGAGGCTGAGAGGACCCAAGCCACATGAAGCTGCAGTGCAAGGACAAAAAAGCCGCATGCGACTCCAGAGCCTCAGGTTGCAGACCCCTGGCCCAGAGGTGCACCATTGCCCTGCTGGATCAAACCATCTACTAATATAGCACCCATCTTCTGACTGAGCTTGTGGAAGGTATCTTGGACTTGGTGTTGAGCACCCTGGGCTCCCTGTTACAATGGTAACTGACATGAAGGACTAGATTTAAGAGAAGACTATGCAGGAGATGCAGATTCATTTTTAATTGGGGACAAACGGCATGAAAAATGTCTACCCTGGACAGTGACGTAGGTATAGATTTTTTATGGGGCGGGTTTGGAGGGCAGGGCCACGCCCCCACCCACTCCTGGGGGCATGGCCATGCCCCGCCCTCAGCCTCAGTGCTTATAAAAGCAACTCTCTGAGGCTGGGGACGGCAGACTCCCCTGCCCTGCCCCCCCTGCCCCCCCCACCGGCTGGGCTTCCAGTTGGCAGTCCCTTCTGCCCTCCCCTCCAGGCAGAGGCGTAGCTATAAAAATGGAGCCCGGTGCAAATTCTGAGATTTGCAGGGGGGCCCTGGGCAGCCACTGTGATGCTGGAATCCACCCCCAAACAGTATCACTTTCAATGGTGTTTAAATTAGGGAGCCCAGATTCGCCTTTTAAATCCACCTTAAAGGGAGAACCTGGGGTCCCCACTTAAAACAACATCGAAAGTAATGCTGTTTGGGGGTGGATTTAAAAGGAGAATCTGGGAAAATTTGGGGGGTGCCTGCTGTCAGGGGTGCAATTGTTAGGCTAGCAGGACCAAAATTTCAGGCTACTTTCAGGAGAAAGTATCTCCGATTGGAAACAATGGGGGATGGGGAAACCCCCTTTGGGAGTCCATAACTTTGGACCCCCTGAACCAAACCTCACCAAACCTAGGTGGTATCATCAGGAGAGTCTCCCAAAAGATCCCTGAAATTTTAGTGCTGCTAGCCTAAAAGTTGAGCCCCCTAAAGGCCACAAACTGAAAAAACTAAAAATTAAAAAAAACACAAATGGGGGGTAGAGCATCGGACATGTAATAGGGGGTTGAACCTGGAAACCCCCCTTACCTACATCCTTTACCCTGGAGGTGACAGCTTCATTGGTTCCTATGGGCTTCTGGATACAATTCTAGGAGCTAGTTTCTTAAATGGCTTGGATCCAGAATATATCAGGAAGATCCTTTTTCCATATAACTGAACACCCCCACCTACTGCCCCTTAGGTACTTCTAGAACCTTAGCAACCCAACCCAAAGGGCATCAATTTTCAAGCTCTAAAGTATCCGCCTGCATAGGCTTTTGTGCTTTTGGTAAAGATATTTATAAATAAATCTTTAAAAAATAAATAAAATGACCACTTGAGTGTGCTTCAGCCATTTATTCTGTGTGTGTACTCTCTACCCACTCCTTAAAACACAATTCCACTTTTCCAGAAAGAGTAGGAAACCAGTTATAAATAGAACCAAACAGAGACAGATTTCACCGTAGCAATAAAATAAGAACTGAAAATGAGTTAGAGGATAAAAGTCAACAATAGTCTATTGGCCAGGTTGTAGCCCCAGAACTAACAAAACACCAACTTTCCTAAATGCCCACAGAAACCAAAGTTTTTTGGTCAGCATCAACAAAATAATCAAGATGTGCCATATGACGCCATTGGATGAGGGCCACCATAGAAAACTCTTTTTCCCTAGCAGTCATTTACCTCTGCTCTGTTGGTAAGGACGTCTGTAGGAAAGGGAAGGATTATAAGGGAATGAAGTGTCCTTTAGACATGCTCATCCCAGGCAACTGAAAGGCTCTAAAAGTCAGCCAGCACTTATAATAATGCTCTGAAACATATTGACAGTCAATGAAGGTCTTTTAAAACAAGCATAATGTGGTCATTGTAATGTGTACCTGCGTTATTGTTGCTTGCATTATTTTATAGTTGTATGGTACTAAGTGTTTATAAATTTTAATTTTATTGCATTGCATAGTTGTTTTTAAAGTTGCAAGCCATGTTCAAACCAAGAATGTACTTCAAGGCAAGGTATAAATTTCAACAAACAATTAAAATAGCCATTTTATTGGGAGAAACAGAAAGTTAAGGGTGCAAGGAAACGTACATAGTATAACTGGAGTATGTTACTGCTGTGCGTAGTGTCCGGAGGGATTGTATCTAGGCGATTGAGATGCATTCCTACCTCACTGTAACTGCTTAATGCTACAAATCAAATGCTGCTAAAAGATATATGTAACCAGCCTGCTATATGTTACCAGTGCCATCTGGGGCATTCTTTCCTTGATCTTTACTTTATGGCTTCACACGCTTTACAGATAACTAGGCTTTCTCCAACACCCATATCCCATGAGAAAGGAAGTCATATCCATTATCTCATGGGGTTAGGAAGCCAGGTGGCTTTCTCTGACTATCCTTGGGGCACCTCTGCTCCAGGAACCGTTTTTCACAATTTCTTGGGAATTTGGGAGGGGAGACTTGCCGGGGATGAAGGGGGTGGTGAAAGCCTGGTACACCAGAATTGACTTTTGCCAATTCTTTGCTTTGGTGCTCTGACGCTTCTCAATAAACACTTCTAATCAACTCTGCAGAGTCCGTTTATTGGCTTAAAGTTTGAGAACTTACATATAGAGCTTAGGGAGATTTTATAACACAATGATGAAATGCCTTAATCATATGCAAAGCACTGATCCAATCATTTTTACCTTGCTTAATGACACCAAAATATTAAGATTAAACAGCAAAGTAACATTATTTTTGTTTTCAATACCTACACCTGAACATCAAAATTATATTGGTACAGTATCTTGGTACATTTTAATACAGTATCTAATTAATTCAGCAGTCATCTTGATTATTTTCAGTTGTTAAAAGATGAAAAGTTGCCCCCGCTTAATTCCTTTTTTCACCTAATGGGTAGAATCCCTCCTTCCCACTCATCCATGAAGAATTTATTTGTAAAGAAGTGCCAGAATTCCATTTGTGCTGCAATCTCACAGAGTGAAACTGTAGAAGGCCATTTTTTGAGAAACAGAGGGTTTTAAAACTTCCGTGTATGAACAGAGCAACTGCATGCGCCAGTACAGATCACAGCACATGTTAGAACGCAAATTATCAGAAGATTTCTGGCAGACAATGATCTTTTCTGCACAAACCATTTACAGTGTTTTCAGGCGGGAAATAAAGTGTTTCCTTCATGGAGTTCCGCACTGTTTTTTCCCCCTTTAGTTTTGGAAATGTTTCATTTTCCTTTTAATTCATCATTTCTGAAACCCCTTTGACAACAATCTTTTTTTCTGAAACGTTTCCAAATTGGCTTCCCTTTAGTGTGGTGAAACTTGAAATGTTTTTAGTTTCCCACCAAAACGCTGGCCAGTTTCCCAAGTCCCTGTATCATTGCTCAAGTTTCCCCCTTGCCTTCCGAAAAAGATGGTGCTTCAAATCGATTGAGCTTCTATGAGCACTCTGCCACACATTAGTGAAAGGGGCAATTGCTGGCGATGAGCAGGCAGGGCCTAATTCTAGCCTCCCGAGGAAGCTCTGGGGACCTTTAATTTGACAGGTGGACTAATCTGGGTTCTTTTTTGATCCACTAGTTTTGATAAAATCTAGGATCAGTAAGTGTGCGCCAGTTGTTCAGTTGTGAGAAGCTGCCTCTCGTCCTCTCACCCACCTTCTTGCAGTTTCCCGCTTTCACTTTCTCTGGGTGTCTCATTTTTTCTTTATTTTATTTTTTGGCTTTTGGTAAACTTTTTTATTTTTACTGTATCTGCAGCATGATTTTTAACTGAAGGATTATAAAAACTTTTTTGTCAAAAAAAGAAATAGAGAAGAAGCTTTTATCTTATTAGACTGGATTTGTATGCTTGTGTTTAAGTTTATATAAATTTGCTTACCAATATTATTTGTGGCTAAGTTTTCCTTCAATTTATTGATCAGTATTGTTGCAGATCTATATAACACTTTTTTCTTTTCTATTTTTTTAACTTTTGTAATGTTTTGTGGAAAGATAAAAAAAATTAAAAGGTTTTCCCTTCGCCTCATTTCCTCCTTTTGTTTTTGTTTGTTTGTTTTTGGACACATTAATGAAGCAACGAAGCTACAGATTAACAAAAAAGCCAAAAAACATTTGAAGGAGGTGAGTGAAGGATATTTTTGAAACTGCTTTTGAAAAGGCCAATATTTCACAGAAGGGCTAGATTAATTCCTTTCTGAATTGGTTCTGGTGGGTTTTCCAGGCTGTGTGGCCGTGGTCTGGTGGGTTTTGTTCCTAACGTTTCGCCTGCATCTGTGGCTGGCATCTTCAGAGGTGTATCACAGAGAGAAGTCTGTTTCTCACTGTTTCTAAGTGAGAAGGGAAAGTTTCCCTAGGGTGGGGAACCAATCATTAAGTGTTTGGGTGGAACTTGCTATGCTATTCCTTTCTGAATCCCAATCTTCCTGAGCCAGGACAGAAAATTTTACATCACAAGCCAGGAATTCTCCATTTACATCACAACAGATTTGCATACCAATCTATTACTCGTTGTAGGAACATCATATTCATTCCACTAATATAAATAGTTCAGGTTTTTCCAAACTCCACTCAAAGCTTTTTTTTTTTGCTTTGAAAGAAACCTCCTGCAAGCAGAACTGTCCCACTATTTTAATCTCCCCCGCCCCACACACAAAAGCTTATATACCATATAAATTGGCTTATCTCTGCCTTTGGGCCATAGCTAAAAGAGCAGATAAAACCTACATTACTGACATCTATGGATATTTCATGTAAGAACAGTTTCAGGAAATACAAGAAAAAATGTCTTTTTCTGAAAATATGAAATTTTTTAAATCAACTAAAATATATGCAATTTCTTGCCAAACCTCAACATTTTTACTGCTTTAACAACCCAAAATGCATAATGCAGTACACACAGTTAACAAAAAAACTGCACTTTGGTGTATCTATGAAAATTACAGTGCATCCAAAGAAGAATTTCACCCTTTTAGAATTAGAATGGCAGCAACTCTGCTTAAGGTGGCACTGATTTTTTTTTTTACAAGCCAAACTGTGAATGTATGCACTACCCGGCCAAAAGAAGTCTTTTTCTGGGCTGTTTCACATTGCAAATGCCACCATTTTTTTTAAATTTTAGATCGATCAAACTTGAAAACATTTTCCTCAACTTAGTTCCACCGCCCCCATTTACCACTGTGAGTTACATTGTCCATGAACTGAAGAGCTTGTCACCTGGTTTCCTAGACTCATGATGCACAAAAAGATCCAGGTCCAAATCATCACTCTGCCATGGAAGCACTCTGGGTGACCTCAGGCCCCTCTCAGCCTAATCTGTCTCATAGGGTTATTATAAGAATAAAGTGGAAAGGGGGAGAACAGAAAAGTAAGCTGCTTTGGGGAGAAAAGTGGCATACAAGTATCTTAGTTAACAAAGGAGATAGCCCATCAAGTGCAATTAGGTAGTACAGCTTGTAACCCTAGGAGACACCGGCACATTATGCACACCCCAAATAAGACATCCTGGGAATGCTAAAAAATGCATTCTGGGAAGGCACTCCACACAGCTTTCTTCCCAAGACGTCCTCAGGATGCCTTATTTTAGCTCAAGGCATCTTTTTTGGAGAACGCTTCAAAGTGCACCTTTTCCACCTAAGTCGCCTGCAAGACGTCTCCAGCTCAGAAGGTGTCTTATTTTTCCCATGTGACTGTTTTGCTCTCTGGTCAGTTTCATCCTCAGCTTGTACCCAACATTTTGTGCACAGCTGAAGGAATTCTCCCTGCCACCATTTGCTGAAGGCTGCCCCAGGACGTTTGCTCCGCAGGCTCCAATGCTAGGTGATTTTCAGCTCCAGGAGTACTTCGCTGCACTCAATTGGTCCTGCCAATTCCAGGAATATACAGTTTTCCTATATTTTAAAATTTTCAATGAGCTATCTGTAGTGCTGCAGACACAAATACAAGGATCTTATCAGCTCAGAAGACCCATATACCTCCCACTGAGGAACACTGGGTTGACCTGCCCACTGCGGATTTAGAAAAAATTAAGTCAGTCCACAGAGGGCAGATCAACCCAATGCTTCTCAATGGGAGGTAGACGGGTCTCCTGAGCAGCTAAGATTCTCGTATTTGTGTCTGCATCGCTACAGATAGCTCATTGAAAACTGTATATAGCTGGAATCAGCAGGACCAGCTGAGTACAACTATGTACTTTTGGGGCTGAACAGGTACACAGGAGTGGAGCATGCAGAGCAAATATCCAGGGGAAACCTTCAGCAAATGGAGGCAGGGAGAATCCCTTCAGTTGCACACAAAATGTCGGGCGCAAACTGAGGGTGAAGGTGACCAGAGACCAAAACGGCCTGGTGGGAAACAGCCTCTTTTCCTCTATGACAGCTTTGCTGTCTGGAAAGCACACCACAAGCCACCTCTTTTTATGACAGTCCCCAGACATCTATTTTGGGAGAGTGGAGTGAAAAGAGGCAGTTGCCTCTTTTTAAGACATTCCACAGGTGTCTTTTTTTTTTTTGCTATGTGGAACAGACCACTGAGTCACTTAAAAGAACTTGGCCTGCAAGTATTCAAAAAGTGCCTGTGGGAGAGGAAGAGCAACTTACAAGAGTCAGAGGGAGATTTAATACCTTATACAATAGTAGTGTATTCTGTCCAGCGCTTTCTCCCATGTTCTTATCTTGCACTGGCAAGAGAATCACTGCCAGTTAAGGAAGGAAGGCTAGCAGCAGATCCTACTTACACACTTTGTAAACTCTTCCCTATGGAAAAGTTCTCCAAACAATACTATTTCCCTGAGTGTTAAGGGAAGAAAGCAGTGCCTTCTTGACAACACCAATTACATTTCATCAGTTCTCACACTCTGCTCTGGCCTATCTGCATGCCCAGCAACCAACATCTCTGAAGGAAGAGGTAAAGAGGTCTGAGATAAGTTGGCTTAATTTGACTGCTTATGTCAAACGCACCCCTATTCCTTCTGAACATGACCACAGAACATGACCAAATAAAATTGAAGTGAAGAAGTCAGAAGTTTTAGAAGCACAGAAAAATCAGACAAAAGGTTCTCAAGCATGCAGGCAAGTGGGAACAGGGGAGGAAAAAATGCAACGCAACCCACCCCTGCCTCTTGGAAGCCTGGCCCTCACTTCTTACTCTACAGTACCCATCTTTTCAGTGGCGTAGCACCAAGGGGGGGGGGTGCACGATGCACTGGGCGTGCACCCCTGTGGGGGTATGGTGAGGGCGTGGAGGGGCGGGGGTAGACGGGGGCATAGCAGGAGCACAGGGCACACATGTGCCCCAGGTGCAGTTCCTCCTCGCTCCACCCCTTCACCTTTTATAGCTACATTTCCACATGCTTTCCCACCACAGATTATGCTTTCTTAGCAAAGAAACAATATGCTTCTGTCCCAGGAGATTTCTGCCAAGTTTACCTGCATACCAGAGATCAGTCTGGAACTGCATCAAGTTTCATGAAGCTGCATCACTTTTGCAAAGCTCACCAGAAGAGCAACACCGAGCGAGAAGGAGGTATAAAGGGCACCAGGAAAACCACAGGAGTATGCAAAGTGACTGGCATTTGTATGCAAGCTTCCTGATTGCACAGATACTGCTCAGCCTATCACCGAACTCGGCTTGATTAAGCAATCCAAGCTTAGCAAAGAGTGCTCAGAGTTTCCTGGCCGCTCCTATGCAGGGTCACAAGGCAGATTTTTTCCCAGTTGTAAGAGCACTGTGGGAAGAGATTCACCTCATACCTCAACACCTGGAGAGAGCTTGTCAGCATTTCTGTCTACTGCATTTTGTTTCTTTCAGAACTGTCAGGAAAATCTGGACTGAGCAACTGTCAAGAGTTGAAGAACACACTGTAAATCCCTTTGTTATATTACATTGCTGTCAGACAAACACATATAATCCATGTGGACAGTTAATTCTTTTCCACATATGCAGAGTAACTTTCCCTCAAAGACAGAGAAGAACATATGCCCGAGGGACAGTCTGCACGTGAAGCATGGTAAGGTGATGGACCCCATCATGGTGAAGCTGGGGATGCCATGTTTTTAATGTTCAGCAAGGAAAACAAACATGCCAGAGCTTCACTACATCAGCCTGTAAGTGGGTGTTCATATAACTGAATCCTCCCTCAAGAAAAACATACATTGGAAATAAGAATGTCAGAAGGCTAGGCTACAGCGCTTTCACCCCAGCACCTAGTTTTCTAAGTAGATTTTTTTTGTATTGAGAACCTTTTATCATGTGAACCTCATGCAATTATAGCAGTCTCACTCAACAGGAACCCGACTGTTTACCAGAATAAATGCATCCAGCCAACACTACCTGGTTTTAATGTACGTCAGTAAAGGAATGCACACCGTCATGGTGAGCAGGGTGTAGGTGGGAGCAGCCACGTAAGGGGTAGAAGGCAGATTTTACCTTCACTGCAACACTACTCAAGAGCACCACTTCAGCTTCCACATGAATACACATGAAGCTGCCTTACACTGAATCAGAGACCCTTGGTCCATCAAGATCAGTACTGTCTGCCCAACGCTGGCAGCAGCTCTCTAGGGTCTCAGGTACAACAAGCCTTTCACATCCCCTACTGCCTGATCCTTTTAATAGGAGATGCCCAGGATTGAACCTGGGACCTTCTGAAGTCCAACCAGATGCTTTATCATGGAACAACAGCCCCTTCCCTCCTAGCAACAAAGAGTCGCTCCCTCACTGCGTGCTTGGAGGGAAAAAATAAAAAGGAATAGACTTGGGAACACTGTTCAAGTTGGTTCTAAATATGATCTCTGCCTCTGGCCATTAGTGAGCCACTTTATGCCCTAGGCATCTTGAGAACACAGGTGCCAAACTTGCATCATAGGAGTCAAACATCATCTCCTGGATGATGGGAACTGTAGTCCATAACATCTGGAGGGCCATGAGTTTGACACCTGTGCTCTGGAGTCCCCCCCCCCCCCCGGTCAGGTGAGGATGTGACAGAATGTTGAGACAAAAAAAGCCAGGTATAAAAAATTGTTCCTCTAAGATCTATTCCTACCCCACAGACCCAATCCAGAACATCATGCAAAAGCAAGATTCTCCAGAACTTTCTGCAGAATTGTCAATGACAAACTTTTAAAAAATCAATGAGGAGACAATGTGAAAATATACACACTTATTTGTATGTTTAAAAGATTTATCCTCTAGACTACGTCTGAGGCCATTCTATTTTCTGGTGCCTGAGAGTATAAAAGCTTCTGTTCAGAACTCGCTTTACTTTTATCCTGCACACAAAAGTGGTTGACACTTCTACTAACCTGAAGCTGTTTCCTTCTAGCAAAGGTAGATACAATGAAGTGCTTCTCACTCAAGATGGTCTATTGAAGCAAGAAGCTCCACAGGCTCTGGCCAACCAGCTACTCCTCAGGGAGCTGAAGGTACCACTGCCTGTTCTACACAGGCTCGTTTTGTGCTTCCTTACCTGGTTTGGGAATAAAATCATCTTTACAAGTTTCGGTGGCTCTCATTTGCAAAACCTATGCCCCAAATGATTAGTGCTGCTGTAATAAGTGAACGTATGTTTTGTGTGACTTACGGAGGCACTGAGCTCAATGGCAGAGCACCAATTTTGATTGAAGAGTCCCAAATTCAATCCCCCAAACCTCCTGTTAAGAGGGGAGTGGGAAAGTAATCTCAGTTAGCAACACAGGGAAAGAATCTTCCTTCTTTAGACCTTGCAGAGCCATTGACGATGGGGATGCATAATACAGACAAGATAAGGAAACTTTATATATTCAAATTACAAGCAGGACCTACTGGATAGCTTCTAGGACAAACAGCAAACTTCCCCATGTCCTAGTTGAATCTAGGGGATTTTTAGAACTTTAGATTAACTTTTCAATGCCCAAGAAATAAAAATCATCTTCACGCTCACTCTCATACTAGGATTGCAAACAACATGGAGAAAAATAATGCCTTGCCCCTTTAACAGAGGGTTAATTTGTGGAAATGGGAAGTTAAACCTTTCTATGGAGGTAAATATCATCTGGTAGATACCCTATTAAGACTCTGTTAAAAAGACAGGCCTGCTTTTCTCCAGGCAGTTGGCAACCTGTGCTTATAAGAAAAGTTAAGTTTTCCTTTACAGTAAAATGGACTAAACTACAGGCTTGTTGCTAGCTGACACAGTCAATTTCACATCTATTGCCTTCTATGAGCCCAAGGGAGTGCTAAGTTGGGATGAGGAAACATCAGACTTCCACTCACAACAGGTCCCACTTCCCCCTTACATTATATTTTTATTGCATCCTTCTCCCAAGGATCTCAGAATGACACACAAAGTTGTCCTGTGGTCTATGAGGAAGGTTAGGCTGATAACAAGTCTAAAAATTAACTCAGGAGTTCTGTGATCGAATGAGGATTTGAATCTGCGTCTCTCTGTTTCAAGTCTGATTCTTTCATCACAATTCCACACTTTATCATAGATCTATAGAATTCTCAAGCTATTGGTTATGAATCATAGACAGTATCACTTGCAGGAGAATGTATGAT
This sequence comes from Sphaerodactylus townsendi, assembly GCF_021028975.2. NCBI lineage: Eukaryota > Metazoa > Chordata > Lepidosauria > Squamata > Sphaerodactylidae > Sphaerodactylus > Sphaerodactylus townsendi. Next base: position 90,707,242 of record NC_059430.1, on the reverse strand, counting down.
TCACACATATCCATTTTAGATAAGACCCACAGGCTCTGCCATGCTTGAGAATTCCATGAACATAAGACACATGTTAAAATTGCAACAAACTAAACAAACTTCTTATCAAGAAAGATGCATATGAGATCCAGTGGAGGCAATCAGTTTTTAGGGGAGAAAAGAGGCAAGCAAACTGCTCCTCAAATATGTTTTTTTCCCAAGCAATGTAGCTTTTGGCCTTATGATTTAAAGTACTGAATGAAAACCTAGGTCTTAATCCCCACTCTGCCTTGGAAGATTTCTGGCTGACCTTGGGCCAGTCATATACTCCAATACAGGGGTGGTCAACCTATGGTTCTCCAGATGTTCATGGACTACAATTTCCATCAGCCCCTGCCAGCATGACCAATTGGCCATCCTGGCAGGGGCTGATGGAAATTGTAGCCCATGAACATCTGGAGCACCACAGGTTGACCACCCCTGCTCTAAGACTAACATACCTCACATGATAAAATGGAGGAGGGGGAAATGATATAAAGTGCTTTGGGTTCCCATTGGGGAGAAAGGCAAAGTATAAATGAAGTAAATCAATTTATAGTAGGAAATGCTAGAGAAAAATACTGACATAGAGCTTTGAAAATCACCCAATAAAACTCTATTGAACTTGAATTCAGGATAATTTCTAACTCCCCTCTTCTGAGGGAAAGTATCACTGCAAGATAAGAGCAAGAGAAGCTGAGTGTGTTTGAATGCAGCCTCCTTCCCCAAGAACTCAGTAGCAGCTTCTTTAAATGTTTAAAAATTAAAAATCAATACAACCTATTATAAAGACGTAGGATTCTGTCCTCCACAATCACAGAAGGACAGAAGAATGAAAGCAGCATGAAGCAAAAGAGGGTTGGATCAGGAATGGGAAGACTTGAGTTCAAACGCCCAACACATCCCTGAAGTTTCCTTGACTGCATCAGGCCAGTCAGCAGCTCACAGGGTTGTTGAGAGTAAAATGAGAATAAGCTCTGAGCTTACTGGACAAAGGTAGAATATCAGCACATTACACACAAAACTATAACCTGTGATTGGTATGAGGGCCTGCTTCCCTCACCTTGCTGTTTCCTCACTTTTACGTTGAGGCTGAAGGCCCAGTTCCAAGGCCTTCTCCTGAGCCCTGGCCTTTCAATATCCTCCACTTCCCTCTAGCCCTTGGAGCTGCACAGTACCCAGGTCTGTAAGACAATACTGCTCTTTGACTTCCCTGCCAAGTGCTGGACACCTTATATGCACGATACTAAAAATAAAAACATTGTTGAAGGATCACACCTTTACCTGAGTCAACTGAAATATGTTTATGATGTGATCCTCTCTGAAGACACAGCTAGGATCTCACCCAAAAAGGATGCCCAAATTCTTAGAGCAGTTGCACTGTTCAAAAGCAAGTTGCTGCTGTTACCATTAATTTTGCCAAACCTGAGGGTCTGTGAAGAACTTTGTCTACTTTGAGATTTTTGAGGCTGCAAAATGCACAGTAGCCCAAAATTAACAACTGCCAGAGACTAGCACCTTAGAATTAGCTCTTTTTTAAAAAAAAGGGATCAAACCAGAAAGCAACAAAATACTTTACCACAAGAAAGGGTGAGCATTCAGACACCCTAGGACTTTCAGCTCACTTCCCCCACACATACTCTAGAAGTTCCCCAACAGTGACACCAAAATGTGCTAAGTGCAAGACTTCCTTTATGTACAGCAGTTTCCTCCACTAAGGTCTGCTTGGCCTGATTCATATAATGTTCTTTTTGACAACTCCCAGAGACAGGGGAAACTGCTACGACTGTGAGCACATCACGGCAACAGACAACCCCCAGCAGATACACCAAGCAGTGACACACCGGACTATTTCTGCAGGGCTGGTTTTTGTCCAAATAGTCGAGGACAGCCTCAGCAGCACAGTAGAAGGGTAATGTCTGGCACCTGCACAGCTGTCATCTGGATTCAAAGGACGCCCCCAAGGAGCTGCAGCCCCACATGGGGCTCACTGGCTCCCAATTTGTCAAAAATCCTCTCATTCCCCGCCCTTTTGTTTGCTGACATACCAGCATCTTCATGCACTCAAGCCCAACATTTGCCCACCTGTGTTCTTAACAAGCATCTCCAAGTTCTTCCACAATTGGCAAGGACTGCAAACCAAACAGTTGCCCATACCAGACAACTCCATTAAGAAAAGTCTGATGCCTTCTTCTAGACAAGCTTGTTAGGTTGGAGAACATCAACTCAGGCTGGAGGAACTTCCTCGTATAAAAGGCAGAAAATCACCCCATCGTAGGAAGGATCCCTGGACACTTCCTAAGAGTCCATTAGTTCTCCAGAGACAGACCATAGTCAAAGTATTCCTAAAATGTTATTAACATATCTTTGGCAGGGAAGGATTGAGGAGGGATAACAATATTGGGCAGCAGAGTTGCAAACAGCTTCTTGGGGGTTTTTTGACAGTGGTTTCTTAATTACGTGAGGATTTTAGAAAACTTTGTTGCTTAAAACAACAACAAAACAACCACAACAACAGGCAAAAAGGGTGCTGCCATCACAGAGGTTTCTAATTTTTAAGTGGTGTATGGAGAAAAGCCTTTTGCTTCTCAAACTATCTCACAACAAGAGAAATTTTGGCAAACAGACAAATAACTTAATGGAATTCACTGCCACAATATTGGGTATACAACCACGAGTTTAATGTGCCCTTTAAAATGGATTAGAAACATTCATGAAGAATAGGTCTCGCAATAGTAATTAAATGGAACTGCCATAGTCAGAAGCAGGACACCAAATGGTGGACTCAAAACAAGAGGAGACAATTTTCATGTCCTGCTTGAGAGTAACAAGCTACAGCAGGGAAACAAAGCTGGGATTTAACAGACAGTCTGACCAAACAGGGGAAATCCTGTTTTCATACAACATCAGTCAGTACTGTTAAGAGTCAAATGACTGTGATCCAGACAGTTGCCAAGAGAACTTCCAGAATGCTAATTTCCTTGAAAGATATACTTTTCGCATTGAAGGAATGGTAAGGAACAGTCGTAGGCGGAATTACTCTACATGTTAAGTGGCTGAAATTAATGTCTATTTTTATAGTACAATTGAGTATACCTTGTAGCTAGCTAGTGACAAAGAAAAACCCAACGGGTAGCAACGCCCGTGAGCTCACTAAAACACTTCCCTTTGATCCCGCTGATATTTAATCGAGCAAGACCTCACTGAAGTTTCATTGAAAAAAGTTTGCTCCAAACATTCACACACACATGTGCCTCCAGTCAATCTGGCTAAACCTTTTGCGCCGACAGGATTCCTTTGCAACAAAGCCCAGCCATGGAACGGGATGCCATATGTGCAACACATGTATCGGCTGCAGATTAATGACATAGCATATAGAACAATGTCATGAAAATGCTTTGCTTGCATAGATGCCTGCAGAAACAGGCAAGCTCCAAATCAAGCAGAGGAAGATCTGATTAAGCACCACCCTTGCTTAGCTAGCTGGACCTGGGCTCCAGTCCACTGAACCCTGTTCAAAATAAACCAATCAATCAAGCTATCGGGGCTAAGAGGGAAATGCAACCAACTCAACAAGCAGGGAAAGAAATTCCTGGAACAGGCAAAGAAAGTGATGGCTGGTTTTCCCACCCGAGCGCTGGGGGGTAAAGACCCTGCAGTACAAAGCCCGGCTTCTTTCAATGGCTTTGCCAAACGCTGCCCATGTAAGGACAAAAGCCACCTCCAGAATCGTGATGCAGCGCTAAGGCAGCCCCCTCCCCTTCACCAGCCACAAAGCTCCCTTGCAAGACCCTTCCAGCTTTCCCAGCAGGAGTGGCTCTTCTTGCCCAGTCCGTCGGGCGGGTGAAAGTGACCAGGCACCGCTTCAAACTTTCCAACAGGAAAAAAAAGGATTTTAGAAAGAATGACCGGAAAATAGCAGAGACGGAATCCCGGAGGGCTTTTAAACTGGCAAATATTAAGGAGGCGGAGACCAGAAGTAGAGAGGATGGGTAACACTCCCCCTTCCTATTCTGTCTAAGGCAGCGTTCCTAAGCGCACTTTCTAAGGAGGGAGTCCCCTTTACTTCCATGTAAATACGTTCAGGCTCGAGCAGGATTAGCGCAATCTAAACAGTGGAAAGATGTCGATGGCTGACGACGGCCCTGATAGATCTGCCCTCCAAGCGCACACGCATCCCTACCCCCAAAGAGGGGGTGTGTGTCTCATCTTCAGCCCTTTGTATCCTCGCTGCGAAAGAGGACCGTGGTTTACTTTCCTTTTCTTGCCTCTTCGCACGGATTCATATGGGGGGTGGGATTTCCCAAACAGTCACCCCGTCCTTTTCCCCCTTTTTGCACAACGGCCCGGCCGGGACCTTGCTCCTCCACCCCACCCCGCGAGAGCTGTCTTCTCACCGGCGTGCTCAACCTTGCAACGGGAGAACTTTGCCAGACGGACCCGCAGACGGCCGCTTGGGGCGGGGGTACAAAGAAAGCAGGCGCCGCGATAACATCTGGAGAGGCTTCTCCAGCCGCGCCTCCTCCCGCTCCCCCCCCCCCGCCACTACATACGCAGCAAAAGCACGTTGTTCTGCCCCCCGCCCCCCTCGGGCCTTTGTGTTCACCCAAGTCAAAGGAGGCCCGCGAAACAAGGAAGGAGGGAAGGAAGGAAGGGCGCTCTCACCTCGCCTTTGCACCGCTCAGCCCCGCAGGGAACGCAAACGCTTCCTCCCCAGCCGGCCGAAAAATTACACCTCCAGCCTGTCTTTCTACAACCCGGCTCGGCAGTAGCGAGAGAGAGAAACGGGCAGCTTGGCCGCAGACGCGCGTCTCCCGGCCGGCCGGCCAGCGACTCACTCCTGAGCACCACCAGCCAGCCTCCTTCCCCGGGCAACCCCAGCCCGATCGCGCGCGCGCAGCCCCTGCCTGGTTGTCCCGGCCTGCGGGGCGGAGCCGGCGAGGCGCTCGGCAGCTGTGGCACCGCCCGCAACCGAGGGGACCGGCCACAGCGGCGGCCCCGCCGACCGGTCTTTGTTGTTGCGGTAAGAGGGGAAGAAAAGGAGGGGGCGATCCGAAGGGGAGGGGGAGCGGGAGGGGGAGGGGGCGATCCGAGGCGCGGTGGCGCGGGTGCAAGGAGGGAAGTGCATCCTGGCTGCCCCCCTGGCCTTTCTTCGCAGGTGAGCGTGCAGAGGAAGCCCTCCTGGAATGGGCCTTTCTTGTTCTGGACTGGGCTCAGGATGTAAACTCCGCTGACTTCCGTGGGGCACATCCGAGACAAAGAGCCCAACCCTAAAACGGGTCTGCTCAGTAGCAGACCTGGCTGGCTCCCATGGAACATGATGGAAGGCGCCTCAGGATTTCAGCCATCGACGTTTACTGTAGCATCAGCTCTTGGGGGCCTGGAGTACATGGGGTGCAGGTCTCCTCAGAACATCAGAGGTGCTCTGCTGGATCAGACAAGGCAGTGGTCCATTCAACATCCATTCTCATACAGTGGCCAAACCAATTACAGGGCCTAGAAGCGAAGGCTTCCCCGCTCATGCGCTGGTCTTCAGAGGTTAGCTGCCCATGAATGCAGAGGTTTCTCTTAGTCATCACAACTGGTAGCCACACAGAGATGTCCATGAATCTAATTCCTCTTTGAAAACATCTGTGGCCATCGCCATGCCCTCTGGCTGTGAATGGCATCTCATGAGTTTTCCTCCAGCTGAAGGAAAACACCTCCTATGGATTCATGGAATCCAAAGGCAACACAGTGCCCTGTGGAGGAGGACTGTGGAGGCACCCTGTGGCAGCACAGTGATTCCTACACTCTATAAGTTTATTTATGTATTGGATTTATATCACGCCCTATCCCTGAAGGGCCCTGGGCAGGTTACAACATAATTGAACACATTCAATAAACTTTAAAATATAAATCCTAATTTAAAATTTAAAACCAATTAACAAATTTCTAAAATAATGCTGGATTGATAATGAAATTGATGGCATAGAGTAATCCTTCCCATCTTTTCCACCTTTCCTACCTCCCCCGCCCCCCGGAGACCGAATGATGTTCTGCTACAGTCAATCAATCCAGTTGGCTAGTTGGAAAAGGCCTGGTGGAATAGCCACTTCTTACAGGCCCTGCAGAATTGCCACAACTCCCACAGGACTCTGACATCACCAGGCCGTAAAAGCCCTGGATCTAGTCAAAGCCAGCTGGATATCTCTCAGGCTGGGGATCACCAGAAGGTCCCCCTCTGATGAATGGAGGGGCCTTGTAGGGCAATATGGGAAGATGCAGTCCCAAAGATATGTGGGTCCACTACTGTTTAAGGCAGTGGTGGTGAACCTATGGCACGTGTGCCAGAGGTGGCACTCAGAGCCCTCTATGTGGGCATTTGCACACAGAGTTCGTCATGTGGGGGGAGCAGAAAATAACTCCCCACCCACATACACACATCTAGGCTGGCCTTGCTTCTGAGTAATCCCTCCTAGGGTCGTGATTCCCCTGTTGGAAGCGTTACACGGTTACTTCACCAAGCTTATTCCCAAGTAAGGCGTGCCTCGGAGCAAACTGTTTTTTCTAAACTAGAACCTCAGTATTCAGGTTAAATTGCCATGTTGGTACTTTGTGATAAAATAAGTGGGTTGTGGGTTGCAATTTGGGCACTCGGTCTCGAAAAGGTTTGCCATCACTGGTTTAAGGCCTTAAACGTCAATACCAATACTTTGAAAATGATCCGGAACTCAACCAGCAGCCAGTGTAGTTCTCTAAGAACGGGTGTTATATGATCATGACTGGCTGCCCCAGTAAGTAGCCTTGCAGCTGCATTCTGGACAAGCTTCAATTTCCAGATCAAGAACAAAGGTAGGCCAGCACAGAATGAGTTACAGTAGTCCATTCCTGAAGTGACCATTGCATGGATTACTGTGGCAAGATTGAGTTTAGGGAGGTATGGAGCCAGCTGCCGCACCTGTCTGAGATGAAAAAAAAACAGTCTGTCCTGTCCTTGTGACTTAGTCCTCCAGTGATAAGCTGGAGTCCAAAGTCGCAGCCAGACTTGACTGATGCAGCTAAATGAACAGCTGTACCATCCAGGGTTGGCAGCTGGAAATCCATAGGTCTCTCCCCCCAGCCAAGCCAGAGAACCTCCGTCTTCGCTGGATTTAACTTCAGTCTGCTCACTTTCAACCAATTTGCCACGATGTCAAAACAGTGCTGGAGAGTCTCAGGTTCAGAGGCCAGCCAGCCCTCCATCGTAAGAATGAGCTGGATGTTATCAGTGTATTGATGGCACCCAAGTTCGCTTCCTCCTGCAAAAAGCTGCCTTTTAACGGGGGCACCAAATGAGGAAGTGACCCTTTAGCCTCCTCTCAGTTCACTCGGAACAGGGAGCTCCACCAGGGGAACTCCATGACCCCTGCCAGGCAAGGGCTGCAGTCCCGTTAGGGAATGACGCCTCTAGAAGTAGATGGAGCTTTTCACAGGGCAAGGAGAATAAAAAGTCTAGGACAAGCAACATGAGAAGGTGCCATAGAACTGCCACAGAAAATGTTCATCACCTCCCCAAGAGCTCTGTGGAGAAATGCACTATTATGGGATATGGGTGAGTGGTTCTACTCCTACCAGGGAAGGAGATATGGCAAAGCTCATCTGCTGGCTAATACCAATCCCAGCAGCCACAAAACAGAAGGAGAAAGCAGGACTATAGACTGCACTTCACAGAAGTTAACATTCTTCTACTGCACAACCTAATGGGGACACAGACAAAACATAAGAATATAAGAAAGAGCCTTATGGTTCAGACCATCTAGTTCAGCACTCTGCTACTTGCAGTGGCCCACCAGGTGCCTTTGGGAGCTCACATGCAGGATGTGAAAGCAATGGTCTTCTGCTGCTGCTTCTCCTCAGCACCTGGTCTGCTAAGAAATGCCTAGTAGGGCATTTAGAATCCTCCATTGGCCTGGGTCTTGGGTCAGCCATTTCTACCCAGTGTGAAAGGGCTGTTGAGTAAGGCATAGCCTTCAGCATACCTGTACTCAAACCCTTTAAATGGTTAGCAACTACAGAAGCACATCTGAGATTTTGCACTCACTGAGAATGACCCATTCAGTGCTGGCTGACTGTCCCAAGCTCAGCATGTTGTAAGTATGTATTTAGTTGATTTCTCCACTAAGATGTTTCTTTCACTGCTCCACTAGATGTTTTAGATCAATGTAAAATATAGAAAAACAATAAAATGAAATACTGTGTTTCCCCAAAAAGAAGACAGGGTCTTATATTAATTTTTGCTCCAAAAGTTGCGTCAGGGCTTATTTTGAGGGGATGTCTTATTTTTTCCCATGATTTTGCACCCCCCACATGACCAGATCACCTGCGCAGGGAAATCTGTAACTAGGGCTTACTTTTGGAGTAGGGCTTATATTTCAAGCATCCTCCAAAAAACCCCAAAAAATCATGCTAGGGATTTATTTTCGAGGTAGGTCTTATTTTCGCGAAAACAGGGTACATGTGCTGATTCTTGGTATTCGGATAGCACCAAACCAGATTCTATCTATTGGATTCTCTCTCTGCCTAATGCGAGAAAGGAACAGATCAAGCATCAGCTTGGATCACAATGAAGGGAAATAATTGCAAATAATAGCATAGCAGTGAAATATAAAAAATGATCGTGTTACAAACGAAGTCATACAACAAACACTTGGAAATGACACCAATTACAAAGAAAATGAGGGAAACATGGCTCCGGTGGTTCGGGCACATTATGCGCCTGGAGGAGACTTCTGTTGCAAAAACGGCCCTAAACTTTGACCCTGGAGGCCACTGCCCACATGGAAGACCAAAGAAACCGTGGATGGACAGCATTGCTGAAGACATGTGTGCTGTCAACCTTACCCCTGAAAATGCCCAAAATTGAGCTATTTGGAGAAGAAAATGTCAGTGCTAACCCCTCAAGGGGAATACAGCCAAAGAAGAAGAATGAAATATCAAGAATAAAAAATTGCAACCATATTTTTGACATGCGGGTTGTGGCCAGATGAGCTTCTGTTCTTTACTAAACATCTGTAAAGGGAGAGCAGGCAAATTCACTCTTGGGGAATAATGGGCTTTCTACTTTGAGGATGAGGAAGAACTGACCAGGACCAGCAGGCCCCTAGGCTAAAATTTGAGTGCAACTGATGAAAGTGTCACTTTTCCTTACTCCTTACACATACACACCCCACACATTTCTTTTTAACTGTCAGAGTTGCCAGCTGGCCTGGAGAAAAATGACATGTCCCTTCAAACGGAATGGTATTTAGTAAGTGATGTAATTTACCTTTGGCTTTGCATGCCCTTTCCCCTAATGTAAAGGTATCAGACATACAGTGCTCTTATTTGGCAGAAATTGACTGGCTCATGGTCACCCAGCAGTCTTCCATGGGAGAACAGGGATTTGAATCTTACTCTCCCAGAGCCTACACTGACAGTCTAGCCCAGGGGTAGGGAACCTGCGGCTCTCCAGATGTTCAGGAACTACAATTCCCATCAGCCTCTGTCAGCATGGCCAATTGGCCATGCTAGTAGGGGCTGATGGGAATTGTAGTTCCTGAACATCTGGAGAGCTGCAGGTTCCCTACCCCTGGTCTAGCCACTACATCACTCTGGCTTATTAAGTTTAAAGCTTTTTATCTTGCTACTTTACTTTAAGTTTAGAATTACTTTAATATTTAATATTAAGCTTAAAGTAAAGTATTAAGTAAAAGCTTTGCAGCACAGATTCAAGAGAAGGCTTCAGACTGCAGTTGGAAATTACCTCAGATATGGAGGATGAGGCAAGATGGTATACAGTTTAAATCTATTAATGTATTATCTCCAAAATGGAATGTTTTTAAACATCACCAAGTTTGACACATTGCAAAATAAACTCCCTCCCCCCAATTAGCGCCATTGTTCAGATGTGCATTCAACTGTTCACATTTTTGTGCTGGAAAATGTTCATGAAAAATATTAATGTTTTATGGTCTGCTTCTAGCCTGAAGACTGTTTTATGGGTACCTTCTGAAACCTTATGCCACTCAACGTTTGTTTAATGATTTTAATGCCCTTTGTTCATTTTTAATGGCTTCTTTTTACTGTTGATCATTTCTGATATTTTTATGAGGGTATTATTTGCATTTGTAAGCCACCTCTAGCAGGTCTCCAGAGAAGCAACATATAAATTTCCTGACTAAATAACTAGTGAGAATGGGAGGAATTAGGAGCTTATTTTTATGGCCCATTTTGTTATGAATAAAGTAAGTTAGTACTCAAGGAAAAATAAAAGGGTCGCACTAGTCACAGGAGATAAAAAAATAAGGCCAAGGCTGATAGCGGCTTTTCAGAGAAGAGTATAAATTCAAATTATACTACTGAGTTTAGAGTCTTCTTTGAAAGACCACTCACCGCAAGACTAACAGATTCCTCTGACAAAGCCTCTTGGGCAAAAGCATGGGGAATTTTTACTTGAGTAATAAAAATGTATGTTTACCTATTTTGCACCATTGTCTTTGGCTTTATTTTTTTATTTTGTGTGTTAGTACTCAAGCATCTGATACAAACGTGTATCAAATACAGGGAATTTTAAAGCTATACTTGCAGTATTTTATCTTCTCCCCAGTTGACTACCCTGTCAATCTGAAATCCCTCCTTCCCCTGCTCCACACCACAAGCTGCCTGCTTGGGAATGTTAATTTTGTAAACCCTGACCTAACTTTTGGCAGACATCATGTGTAATAGGCAGTTGAAATAATTGAGCTTAGAGTAACTTTGCACAGATTTGAGAAGTTAGATAATGATAAAAATAGCCATGTTTTGCTGTGGCAACTTTAAGATTCTGCGAAGGTCTGTTACAGTTCATTGAACTCAACAGACATGGATAGGTTTAACTCTGTTGGTTTGCAAAATGTGGTCTCTCAGCCCAATTCTGGCTACCAAGATGGAAGATGGTTGAAACTAGGCATAATAAAAAAGACCTTAAAAACAATTAAAACCAAACTAAAACATAGGTGTAAAAACACACAAGACAATAAAAACACGGGTCAAGAAAGAGGGATCATTGAAGGAATGCCAGTTTTCATCTGCTAGCAGAAGACAGTGGAAGAAGAGGACCGATTATTCTCTCTGAGGGGAGAATTCCAAAGTTTTGGTGTCACAGCCAGGTATATCCTCTCTTGAATTACCATCCACTTAATTTCAGAAGTAGGGATCCCCACTCCCACCCCCCAAAGCAAAGTCTCAGAAAATGACTTTAGTGAGGTTCATATGAGAGTAGCCAGTCTGTTTGGTATGCTGGTCCTAAGCCTTGTGGGGCTTTAAAAGTCAATAACACTACCATTAATTGGACCCCAAAACAAATTGGGAGCTGATGTAGATGGGCAAAGGTTGGAGCAATATGGTCCCTTTGACCCACTCCAGTCAACAAACTATCTGCAGCATTCTACAGCAATTAATGTTTCTGAATACTTTTCTAGGAAGTTTTACATAGAACACATTGCAGCAATCTAATCAAGATGTAACCAAGTTATGGATCGTAGTGGCAAGAGCTTTTCTACCCAAGTAGCCAGGAAGAGCAAGGGGCATACAAGCAAGTGGTAGATCCCCAAGGATCCTGTCCACATCTTCTGACTGAATAAATTGAAAAGTATGTCAAACATTTGGGGAAGCAGCTCCTGTCATTGTGAATGCAGAGTCCAAGTTGCTATGGATTGGCAAGTCAGGAAAGGACAAAATTGTACCACAAGGCTATAGCTTAATCCTGACAAAATAAAGCCTCCAACTGGAGTACAATAATAACAGACTTTTTACTTGTATGTTTCATTACAAACTTAAATGGAAATGTACACAAACTTACAAGTATGTAATGAAGCCAGAGATTTTTCTGCAAAGTGTCGACAAAATCAGTACCCACGCAGTCCACCTTCTACAGGCTAGAACCCAATGGACCTCTGACCATCCAGACCAGTTCTACTGTCCTACATGATGCAGATGCAATGGAAGTGGGAAAGTGTTGTTTCTTTGCCACCCTGACTACCACAGAGTAGACTTTAAAGTGAACTTCAGCTAGTATCTGATCATATTCACTCTGAGTCTTCCTCCCTTGTTGCTCTAGCCATCTCTGCTATATTTTCATCACTGCAACTCTTTAGTAAATCAAAGGTCTACCTGAGCAGTAGCACCTGAGAAAGGATGTCTGGGAGCAATTGTGTCAATCACCCAAGTAATTTCTTTATTACAGAGGTTAACCAGGGCATTGACAGAAGCACTAATCATGTCAACCGGAAAATCCCCTAGAGCTGTCAGAAAACCATTGGGATCCATCAGGCTTCAGGGATGGATCATTTTAGAATTGCACAGCGCTGTCATTGACTGACCAAAGCACAGCTAAGGGTCATGGCAAATTATATGTCTTCTGCCTGAAAGTATTGGCTCCTTGGCTGTTGCACCCTCATTATAAAACCTGATCTAATTCTACATGCCTCATGCAATTACCTAACATTACCGCCGAAAACACAGCCTCCCTAGTGACCATGAGTAAGATAAAGCACTCATAAGGAAGGTAAACACAAAAGCTCAGGAGTACGGCAAGCCCTGTCTCAGTCAAGACTGATCATGTCTTCTGCTAGAACTATATATCATTGTCAGTCTAATTCCATACAATCTTACTGAGTCATGGCAAAAATATATATGCTACTACTGGAGATCGTTATTAACAATGCAGGAATCAAGCCTCCAGAAAACACATCAGCACATTAATAACAATGGATTGAGATACACTTGGTATATTTTTTATCATTCATAACATTTTTTTAAAGATACTCTCCCACAGGGAGATGAGGCTTAACGTGAAAATATTTAACATATGGTGACAGGCATTTTGCTGTACCAAGCAAGGACCAAAGACTGATGCTGGACATTGGTCGTGCCATTGGTAGCCAGGAATAAGCCACGCCTATATGATACATTGTCACACTCCTCATTATGCCATCCAAGTAGCCACTTGGGTGGCTTGCAGTCCCATCCCTGCTGCCGGGAAGTCCCCATTGGGTTTAATGGACCTGTTTGGTGCCACACATTTGAAACGAGGGCCATTGGTGTGAAGGGAGTAATGACTGGGAGGAAACCAACTAACTTTGGCTTCTCCCCCAGCCATGCCCCCAGAGTGCCTCCGGTAAACTAGCAGCAGGGGTTCAGGGTAGATGGTGCCACATCCAGTGTTGCGTCCCACTACTGGGAAGGGCTCTGGTGGTGGATGGGGCTGCCAGCCAGAGAACTGGCCCTGGTAGGAAATGACAGTCTGTAGCTAATATCTTTGTCTGTCAGGTGCGGGTATTAATTGTTGGAAGTGAAGGATTGTATGCTATTTCCCATCTCAGTGAAAGAGGAGGACTTATCAGTAAGTCAGATAGCTAGAGAGGGTCAAGACACTGGACACCTTTCTCTGTCACACTGATACTATCCTTTTGATGTGTAGATTGCTACTCTCAGGGAACTTCCTTCTTTCCTGCTTTTTCTCTCTCCATTCTTCTTACATGCACTTTCCATCGTGCACCATGCGTGCAGAGGGGTGCAGGCTGCCTTTCCCACCATCTAGCCAGATAGATTAGAATAGAGAACCTACCTCTTCCCTTTTTTTTAATCCAGAATGGAGTTCACTAATAAAGACTCATTAGTTAGAAACTATTAATTGTCTCTGCAGTTGAGCAAGCTAAATTTTTGTTTTACAGAAGCTAGCTGTATCGAAGAACAGTGAGAATGGCTTTTTACCTAGACGGAATGCTTAGACTGACCATTCTAAGCCCAGACAATTACTTGGAATGGAAAACTCGAATACGCCTTGCCTTGACAGCAGAAGGACTACTGAAAATTACAGAAGAAGACCCTCCCCCAGAAGGGAACTCTGCCGCTGAGAAAGCCACGAGAGAGGCTTGGATACAGAACGATGCAAAAGCCCAGGCAATCATTGTTGATTCTGTGAGTGACTGTTATCTAACTACCATAAGTGAGTTGGGTTCAGCTAAAGCCATCCTTACCAAATTGGAGATTTTGCATGTGAAGAAAGGATGTGCTTATATCCATGCATTAAGAAAGAAATTGCTGAATATCCATTATCAGGAGGGAAGCTGCTTTATCACCCATGTAAACATGCTGCAGTACTATTTTACAGAGCTTAAAGCTGCGGGGGATGAATATAATACCAAAGGAAAGCTGGAAGTCCTGTTTCTAAGCCTGCCCCTTAGCTACTGTGAAATAATTTTCCAACTGGAAAGGCATGTGGATTTAACCTTTGTGAAAGCGGTTGAAATAGTCTCTGCCGAAGTCAGCAGAAGAAAAATTCTAACTAGCCACTATGAAGAGCTGGAGGGTAACTTTGGCCTGGCCACATTGGGACATGGTAGAGGAACTCCAAAGGGACATTTTGGGGTCCCCAATTTGCCCAAGAGAAGGTCTGGCTCAGTTACCAAGGGAATGCAATCCAGAAGGAGAGGTCACATGACTGTTGCCAGGGAAATGACTGTTGGAATGTCTGGCATGCGACCAAATGGCTCTAACCCTAACAGTTATCCACAATGTTTTTCTTGTAATCAGACTGGTCACAAGATGGCAAACTGTCCCAAGAATCAAACAACGAGAACTCACTTTACTGAATAGGGAAATGGCCATCACAATTATGCTGTATCTTTAATGCCAGGAGATACAAGATTCATTCTAGACAGTGGATTTTCAATACACATATCAAAGCACCCTGATTTCTTTACTGAACTGTTTGATATCCCTGAAGAAATTGTCCACGTTGGGAATAACACTACAATTGCAGCAAAGAGGAAAAGAGAAGGTATTTTGTAATGTAAGTTGCAAGATGGATCTATAAATGACATTCTGATGAAAGATGTTTTATACATTCCTGATTTTTCAAGTTCTCTACTTTCATTATCCAAGCTAGAGGAACAAGGATATGAACTGTACGTTGGAAATGGACAGTGCATTGTTACTAAAGATGGGAAAGTCTGTCTTGTAGATTCTGCATGCAAAGGCCTCTACAATGTGGATGAACAAAAACCAGTTTCGTCCAAAGCTGAACAGAATGATCCAGTTGAAGTGAACCTTGCCAAATCATGCTTACATGAGAACTGTTCACTTTTAAGGCATTGACGCTTAGGTCACAGAAATTATGAATCAATCTGGAACATGAAACAGAAGCAATTAACTGATGGCATAGATTTTGTACCATGTGATGCTGTTACTAACTGTGTTTGTTGTCTAGAATCAAGAGCAGTAAACAAGCCTTATCCCAAAGCCAGTAAAACAAAGACCAGAAAGCTTCTGGACCTAATCCACAGAGACATATGCGGACCACTTACTGCATCCATAGGTAACTTAAAGTACTTTTAAACATTTATTGATTGCTATTCAAGGCATACAGTTGTCTTTCAACTAAACGAGAAATCTGAGATGCTGGAGGAACTGCAAGATTACATAGCCATGGTAAGCAACAAATTTGAGAGGGTGCCACAGATCCTGTGTAGCGACAATGCGGGTGAATATGTATCCAGTGCCACACAATAGTTCCTGATACAGCAAGGGATCATGCATCAAACTACAGTGGCCTACAATCCAGCTCAAAATGGAGTCTCAGAGAGGTTGAACAAAACGCTTCTGGACATGGTAAGATGCATGCTTGCCAATGCTCACCTCCCACAGAAAGTCTGGGGAGAATGTATCATGACTGCTACATACATTCATAATAGGATGCACACTAAAGCTATAGGCACAATGTCATATGAACTTTGGCATGTCTATAGGCCATCCATGATGCATTTGGGAGTCTTTGGTTGCACTTCCTACTCATACATTCCAAAGGAAAAGCAAAACAAGCTAGTAACGGGTGCCACAAAGGGAATTTTTGTGGGCTACTTACCTAAATCTTAAGGCTACAGAATTTTAGATCCTGACACCAACAAGATAACTGTCAGCAGATCTGGCTACTTTGAAGAAAATGAGAGAGCTATGTCTTCAGAGGGGCCTACGCTGAAGCAAGAAAACTGACTGAGCACCCTGATGACTGGCTCACATACCCTATCATCAGAAGCGCCAAGGTGGAAGAAACTGCAGATCCAGATCTGCATGACCCAGAGACCTCCAGTGCTACGCCAGATGTGCCTGACACAGTGGAAGAGACCACAAAGAGTGAGTTGAGATGATCAACGCGCATAACCAGAGGTGCCCCAGCCTCAAGACTGTCCTACCTCTCAACAACCAGAACCTTAATCATGGGAGGAGATATCTCAACTACCACTACAAGAGGGACAAAAGTGGAAACAAGCCGCAATTGAAGAGCCTGATGCTCTATAGAACAACAAAACTTGGACTCTTACTAAATTACCTCAAGGAAGAAAAGCCATAGGATGTAAACAGGATTTCAAACACAAGCATGATGCTGATGGTGAGATTCAACGCTACAAAACAAGACTAGTAGCAGAAGGATACTCACAGAAATATGGAGAAGACTATGATGAAACATTTGCACCAGTAGTTAAACATACCACAGTAAGAGCAAAATAATGCATGTTGAACACCTGAATGTGAAGACAGCATTCCTGCAAGGTGAACTAGAAGAGGATATTTATATGTGACAACCACCAGGTTTCTTAGAGAAAGGTAAATATGACTTTGTATGCAAACTGAAAAAAATCAATTTATGGTTTGAAGCAAGCTGCCAGAGCATGGAATACAAAATAAAATGACATGTTACTTCAGGCAAACTTCAAAAGGATCCCTGCCTGTACACCAAACACAGAGATGATAAATGGACTTATGTTTTGGCTTATATTGATGATTTAATTCTTGCCTATGAGAATCCAGATGACAGCAAGGAAATAGTACATCATTAGTAAATAAATAGTACATCATCAAATAGTAAACATGTGTAAGTTAAGCAGCTTGGCAATGTTGTACACTACTTAGGCATCCAAGTACAAAGAGAGGAAGATAGAAGTTTCCTCATCAACCAAGAACAGAAAATCAAAGAACTGATAACCTTGCTAAGGCTGGAAAATGCAAATCCTATCCCCACATCAATGGAAGAAAATTACATAAAGCAAGAAGATCAAACTGAACCACTAACTGACAACACCAGATATCATGAAGCATTAGATAAGCTTTTATACATTAGTACACTCCCTAGACCAGATATCAGTACAGCGGTTGATTTATTGTGCAGAAAGACTGCATCACCTACAGTCAAAGACTGGAATGCAATTAAGACACTTGTTAGATACCTAAAGGGTACTACACACCTTAAACTCAAACTACCAGCCAGTAATGATGCTAAACTAGAAGCATATCTAGATGCAAACTGGGGTGGAGACCTAACAGAAAGAAAATCCACCAGTGGTCATATAATTTTCTATGGAAATGGTGCCATAAGTTGGTCAAGCACCAAGCAAAATATAATAGCATCATCTGCCACAGAAGTAGAATATGTATCTGCTGCACATGGTTGTCATAAACTACAGTGACTGTGTCAACTACTGAAAGATTTGGATATAGATGTAACACAACCCATACCAGTATATGAAGACAACCAAAGCTACATTCAACTTTCAAACAAGAAGGTGTAAAGAAACGTACCAAACACATTGATGTGAAATACCATGTAGTGAGAAAGCTGCAAAAGGATGGAATCATCAAGCTGATCTGCTGCCCAACAAATGCTTGCAGATCTTTTCATTAAGCCACTACCAAGACCCTGCTTTAAAGAACTGAGAAAGAAGATGAATCTGATGAATTGAGTCATGAAACATTGAGAGTGGGTGTTGGAAGTGAAGGACTGTACACTATTTCCTGCCTCAGTGACAGAGGAGGACTTATCAGTAAGTCAGATAGCTAGAGAGGGTCAAGACACTGGACACATTTATCACACATATACTATCCCTTTGATGTGTAGATTGCTACTCTCAGGGAACTTCCTTCATTCCTGCTTCTTCTCCTCTCTCCATTCTTCTTACATGCACTTTCTATCATGCACCATGTGTGCTGAGGGATGCAGACTGCCTCTCCCACCATCTATCCAGATAGATTAGAATAGAGAACCTACCTCTTCCTTTTTCTATCCAGAATGGAGTTCACTAATAAAGACTACTCTTATTAATTAGAAACTATGAATTGTCTCTGAATTTTCTTTGTTACCAGCACACCCATGCCTGGCGATGCTCTGCTGTGCTTTGCCTCCGTGCACTCTGCTTGTAATGCAAAGGTATCTCTTACCAGAGAGAATTGCTCACATTTATGGAGAATTTTGGATGTCAACAGGAGATTAAAGTAGATGAATTATAGGGACCAGTTTATGAAGTGCTGAAAAGAAGCATTTTCCTCTCAAGGATGGATCACAAAACCAAGGAGAAACTAATGACTTCTACTCACAGCTATGACCAGTTAGCAGCGAGAAGAAACAAATCAAGCATCTTTACCAACTCAAATAATAATATGTTGCCTTTACAGTTATAAATGTATATGTACAATTGTAGGCTGTTCTAGTCAATGGTTTTGAGGCCATTCTAGTCAATGTTTGTAGTAGAATATGTCCATGTGCTTATTTATCTATTTTGGAATCTTAGAATCATAGAGTTGGAAGAGACCCCAAGGGCCATCAAGTTCAACCCCCTGCAATGCAGGAGCACATAATCAAAGCACTCCTGGCAGATGGCCATTATGCCTCTCTTTAAAAACATCCGACGAAGGAAACTCCACCAAGGTAGTGAATTCCACTGTTGAACAGCCCTTACTATCAGGAAGTTTTTTCTGATGTTTACATGGAATCTCTTTTCCTTCACATTGAATTCATTACTCCTGGTTCTAGTCTCTGGAGCAGCAGAAAATAAGCTTCATCCCTTCAAATATCTAAACATGGCTTCATCCCTTCAAATATCTAAACATGGCTATCATGTCACCTCTTAATCTTCTCTTCATCAAACTAAACATCCCCAGTTCCCTAAGTCTCTCCTCGTAGGGCATGGATTCCAGACCTTTTATCATTTTGGTTGCCCTTCTCTGGACCAGTTCCAGTTTGTCAATATCCTTCTTGAATTGCAGTGCCCAGAACTGTACACAATATTCCAGGTGAGGTCCAACCAATGCAGAATAGAGAGGTTCAATTACATCCCTCAATCTAGACACCATACTCTAATTGATACAGCCCAAAATCACATGGATTTCTTGGCCACCACATCATGCTGACTTAAGTTCAGTTTGTGGTCTACTAAGGCTCCCAGATCCCTTTCACATGTAGTGTTGTCAAGCCAGGTGTCACCCATCCTACATCTGTGCATTTTATTTTTTCTGCCTAAGTATAGTGTCTTACATTTATCTCTGTTGAAATTCATTTTGTTTGTTTTGGCCCAGCTCTCTAATCTGTCCAGATCATTTTGAATTCTGACTGTCCTCTGGGGTATTAGCTACCCCTCCTATTTTGGTGTCATCTGCAAATTTGATTAGCATGCCCTCCATTTCATCATCCAAGTTGTTGATAAAAATATTGAATAGCACTGGGTCCAGGACAGAACCCTGTGGCACCCCACTAGTCATTTCTCTTCAAGATGAAGATGAGCCATTGGTGAAAACCTTTTGAGTTCAGTCAGTCAACCAATTACAAATCCATCTAATAGTAGCATTATTTAGTCCACATTTCACTAGCTTACTTACGAGAATATTATGGGGCACCTTGTCAAAAGCTTTACTAAAATCAAGGTATGCTATGTCCACAGCGTTTCCTTCATCTACAAAGCTTGTCACTCTATCAAAAAAAGAGATAAGATTGGTCTGGCATGACTTGTTTTTCAGAAACCCATGCTGACTTCTTGTGATCATAGTATTCTCTTCTATGTGCTGGCAGACAGTCTGTTTAATGATCTGCTCCAGAATCTTCCCTGGTATTGAAGTCAGGCTGACTGGATGGTAATTATTAGGGTCCTTCTTTCCCCCCTTTTTGAAGATGGGGACACCCTCCTCCAGTCCACTGGGACTTCTGTTCTTCAGGAGTTCTCAAATATTATAGCAAGTGGTTCTGAGATTACTTCTGCCAGTTCTTTTAATATCCTGGGATGTAGCTCTTCAGGGCCTGGAGGTTTAAATTTGTTTAAGGAAGCCAGGTGTTCCTGCACTAACTATTTATTCTGGGCTGAATTTCTCTTACTGTATCTTCTGTTTCATTTTTCCCTGGATGAGCATTGTTTCTTTTTTGGGAAAAGACCTCCAGACAGGTCAGGGCATCATAGAGTGGGATGAATCCCACAGAAGATCTGTAGATACACAGCAGTATAGGAACAATTGAAAATGCTAAAATTACACCCACCATCCACTTCTGCTAAACAAAAGTGATTATATCTCTAGGAGGGATGCTCAAACACCCTCTGGTTTCATTCACAT
This sequence comes from Sphaerodactylus townsendi, assembly GCF_021028975.2. Taxonomy (NCBI): domain Eukaryota; kingdom Metazoa; phylum Chordata; class Lepidosauria; order Squamata; family Sphaerodactylidae; genus Sphaerodactylus; species Sphaerodactylus townsendi. The sequence continues at coordinate 90,686,815 of NC_059430.1, read as the reverse complement.
CCTGTTTGCCATTTTAAAGAGAGAGCCAATTTTTTAATGATAAATTCAACTATTTATTGACATGGTTGTGGCTATTCAGCAAGTTGCTCCACTGTATGCTTTCCTAATAGCACAGTCCAGCACAATTGGTTTTCGATCAGCCATGGTCACCATTCTCCCTCCTGTGCCACCGGAGGAACTTTTAAGGTCTTTTTAAAAAGGCGAGTGATAATGCAAAGGGGTGTGATAATGGGTGTGATAATGTTCTCACAATCTCTAGAGCCATCATCTCTGAATTCCCAGCTTTCTTTCTTTTTTAAAAAAAGTACATATCTAACTCTTTTCTTTGAGGAGATATTATGGGAAATGCAAGTCTGTGTGATTGCCTCATATCTGATCATTGCATTTGAACACATAAATCTGACTGCCAAATATGTTCAATGCCAATATGCAGAATGCATAATCCCCACCATGTTCCCCATATGCATAAGACATCACGCTAGCTATTTCTTATACAATTTCAAAAGCAAATGTTGTACATTCCGTTATACATTCCTTTGCTCATTGCACATTATTATTTCATTAAAAATTACACTGAAATGTTATGTGTTGCTGCAGCCTTTGCACTATTATTTGAGCAAGCAAGTGCATTTTCCTTTTTGTTCATGTGCCACTGGATCCAACCAAGGTTTTTTTCTCTCCTTTTCTCTGTGAGGTAGGCTAGGCTGAGAGATGGTGGCCACGTGGCCAGGTCTTCTTGATCCAAGGGCAGCAGTCTACCACATATTATGTTATATGGCCACATCATGTCCTGGCATAATTAATTCCTGTCCACCATCCCAAACTTTCTAGGACAGCGGTGGCGAACCTTAAGTATCTCCAGCGATGTTGATTGGATCGATATTTCTCATCAGTTTCCCGCCAGCATGGGCCACATTGGCGCTGGCAGGGGCTGGCAGGGGCTGATGTGGGAATTAGAACTCCATAACATCCTGGAGTGCCAAAGGTCTCGCTACTACTGTTCTAGGGACATGTGGAGGCATAAAGCATGCAGAAGATTGTGTTGTTTTGCACAAATTGCCTTGAAAACGCAACTTCTGATTAGAAACAGTAGTGGGTGAAAGGACAAAAAAGCCATATACCCTCCACTCCTGGGACTGGACCCTGGTTCCCAACCCAGCCCGTTTACACCTACAGCATACGATGGATTCCAATGAGTGACAGATAGCTGGTGGTGTTGATGGACAGTAATGGTAGTCTAAGATCCAGAAATGAAGATCCATCTACCTGCTTAGCATGGTTCCAGAGACACTGCCCATCTCCCTCACACTTGGGACCCCCAAGCTCAAAAAATAACATAATAATTTAGATGGTGAGTTCATTGGCAACAGAAATTCATTTGGGAAAAACTGCTGCAAGCCCCACTAAGCCCATGGGATAGAGGAAGATAAAAATCTAACACATGGATAGATGCTTATAACCCACCAGGGATTTTTTTTTTAAAAAAATGCTGTCTCCAAAACTAGCCTAGGTTGGAGGAGGAAGAAGGGGAAAAGGAAAGCACTTGGCAGATCTTGTGATCTTGCTGATAGGGTGCATCTGGCTTGAGCAGGGTTTTAAAAAGCTTTCTAGAAATATTGGGGAAACATCTGTGGGAGTTTTAAAGCATTTTTAGCCTCCAGGGTATTTGGGTGTCTGTTTTGGCCATGGGATATCATGGGCCAGACAGTCTCCTGACTCCTCCTTTCCAATCCAATGCTTTCTGCTGACATTCTTTTTATGATGAACAACAGTTGTTAGTCTAGGAAAAGAACCACATGAGGCAGCCTCTTAGCCACAATGGGAAACTCTGCTTTCATAGATGTAATATATAAAAATCTCTATTAATCACACAGAAAAACGGGAAACCAAATGCTTCCTGCTTGCTCTTCCTGGAAGGCCTATTGTCACTGAAGTTCTAGATAGCAGAAATATACAGTCATAAACTAATGCAGTGCAGAGAAGAAGATTAACATGAATCCTATGATTAAATATCATACATTTAAGTTTAAAGTGATTTTCATGGCAAATCTAAGAACATTTCCCTGGGAGTGAGCCGCAATGGATAGACTTGAGTAGGATTCTGGGTTGACCCGGTTAGGGTTGTGCTGCTTGTATTCATGGAATGTATTTGTTTTCAAATCCAAAGAAGTCCTAGTCCTTTAAAAACCCTTGTGGACCTCCTTCATGTTCAGTGTAGATCAGTGATGAAGGGAGGGGGAACTGTGCCCCGGGCATGAACTGCCCACACCCCCTCCCACCCCTGCCCTGCCCCCAACATGTGACTCCAATGGTGGCGCCTGGGGCAAGCCACCCCAGATGTCCCCATTGCATCTTCGCCTCTCTTCCAGATTGGATACTTGGTTACAAAAACATTTCCTCTTCTTTAGAAGTCACCATGCTCTCAGTGCAACTTTTTGTCTCTCTTTGCAGGGAAAATGAAGTCCAGTTGGTGCGCAGCAGGGGCATACTGCCCAGGGGGACATATGGGGGCAAATCTCCCCAGGCGGCATCCATTTATTCATGTGGGGGTGGAAAATTGCCCCCACACCACCTCTTCTTCCTCCTGGGTCCCGGGATGATGGCCATCGCACCTCCAAGGAAGGAAGTGGTCCCACTGCTGTGATAGCAGCATGCTGGGCCAGCCACCCTGGAGGATGCCACTGGGCAAAACCCCACTGCTGCCTCTCCACAAGCACGCCTTCTGGGTGGTAGGTTCCAAGTTAGGGCTGCCAAGGCAAATCGGGAAGGTGGGTCCCACAAACTCCTGACCTTTGCTGGCCTCCAGCCCCCTCCTTGCCTCTCGTGCTGGTCTCTCTGTGGGGAAGGGAACAGTTTGGCACTGAGCATGACCGGCCCCTCCATTCAAGTCACACCCACCTTGGCACCAGCAGCGCCCACAGGAGTGGGAGACCCTTGCCCTGTGCAGTCCCCCCCCCCCGCTGTGCCCAGCCAGCTCATGGTTGCCCAGCACTTCCTTCCCTTGGTGGGCGTGGGGGCAGCGACTCACCATGGCTTGCTCAGCCTGCCACACCAGTGCCATGGTCTTGGCCTTCAGCTTGGCGTTAAGGCACCTGCAAAGAACAGCAGGGGCTTGGTCAGTTCGAGCTGACAGCTGCGCCTCCCGGGAGTAAGCAGCCTGCACCCAGCAGCCTACTCTGTGGGGCCATCGTCGCTGGAGCCCACCCCCACCTTCACCCCTCGGGCTGCTTGCTGAGTTTTGGTGGGGGAGGGCAACCACCCATAGGGCAGGGGGGGCTCAGATTTTGCACCGGACTACATTTTCCCCAGATACGCCTCTGGCACTCAGCTTCCTCTGGGTTTTCTTGTTCTTCCCTGCTTTTCCTCACCCACACAGAAACAGTTCCACCTACACTTCCAGATACCACTTCAGAAGGAGCAGTTCATTCTTTCTTTTTATTTAAACACTGTTTTAAAAGGTGGCAGGCAACTGAGGAAGTGGGTCCCGTCACCCTCTTGATCTCCATTCACTCTCCTCCAAGGCAGGCAGGTAGGCAGGCTACTAACACCAAATGCTTATTGTTCATTGCAGAAATAGAACATTCAGAGAATCTGAGACAATTCACACATGTCAAGCAACTATTTGTGTTTCTAAGGCATATGTAGGTCTGCAACACAGGTGATCTATTTAGATCTTACCCAAGCACAGTCAGAAGTACTCCTGCATCCATTCAACAGTTTCCACTTAATCCTCCCATGCAATCACAGGTATGCCACATGGCCACTGAGGAAGAGCTTGCATGTCAGAGGAACTGCCTACATGAATTGTTCCGGATGTATGCAAAAACACTTGCATATGTATTCCGCAGGCCACACATATCATAAGCAGACCCTTAAAATAGCTACACTCCAAATGTACTGATGTGGTTCAATTGCAGGAAACAGGATGCAGTGCTCAGGTTTGGGAATTCAGGAGGGGTCCCTCAGATCATGGGAATTTGCTGAAATGGAAGAAAAAAGAGGGTGAGGAGAGTGGGGTGGGGGCGGAGGTATTTTGTCCATCTGGTGCAGCAGCAGCAACGTTCTCTGCTGATCAGCAGGGTCACCCAGGGGGCTGTGCAGCCTCCCTCTCTGAAGTGAATTTGGCAAGATTTCCAGAGGGTGGGAGGAGAAGAAAACAAACGGAAGGGTAAATGTTGGTGCAATGATTTAAGTAAAAACATTGGAAAGAATTTGAAAGAATGCTCTTTGAGACAGGCTCCCACAAGCTTGTGCCCTAAAATTAGAAACAGAAGAGGAAAGAGAACCCCACAGGCCATAGACCTATAGATGATAATGTGTATGCAATGTCAATGGAATCCATAGGAATCTTTTGTACGCTCCAAACTGAGGATAGGTTGGTTTATGAATTATCCTCCTTTCTGAAAGAATGCAAACTATACTATTGCCTTAACCTGGACGACACTGTGCCCTACAGGAGTTCCAGCCAGCTCATAGCTGATTGTCTGCTTTATTTTTTTTTCCAAATGCAACTGCTACTTTTTCAAAAACGCACATACATCTCCCCGTGGACAGCTAGAAGGGAGTCACATTTTCCAAACTCGGATGGGTACTTGAACAGGAAGCATCTCATAATAATTATGCCTCCCTCCAAGTCCTTGAGCAACATTAAATCTGCAGACACCTTTCCCCAGCAATCTTTAAAGAGAAATTGTTGCCATGTGGAGTCCTTGATTTCCATCACATCCATTGTGTGGGAGACAAGGAGTTTAAGTTCCAAGGCTGCCAACAGGCCAAAGAAGGCCTCGAGAAAAATTGTCCCTTTAATAAAGGCTTAATGGGATGTTGTTTACGGTACCAGCTGGTGTTATTTCCTTCCATGCAGTTAAAAGCTTCAACTACCCATTTTTACATATTAATCCTTTTATTAAAAGGATAGGACAGTTTCTCCAGGCCATTGGAAACCTACCTGAATTAGGTCTATTTCTTTTTCAAAATGCTGGGAAGGCATGCTCACAGATCTCCCATCCTGCCTCATGTCTAGTTCAGCCCTCAGATTTTCCTTTGGCTTTCTTGTATGAGTCTGCAAATAATCTGCACAAAAACTGATACAACAGTGACTGCTGATTAAAGTATATTTTTAAAGAAGCCAGTTGGGTCAACCTTCCAGAGAATGACAAGGATTGGGATTCAGAAGAATGATACATATTATTATTATTATTATTATTATTATTATTATTATTATTATTATTATTATTATTATTATTATTATTATACTTAATAAACCGCACTCCCCCAAAGGGCTCATAAACTATCAATTCTGGCCTCTATGATAAATATACACAGGAGGAGGAATTGTGGGAAGATGACTGCTACAGATCTAGATTGAGATGGTTCTGGCACTCCAGATGTTATGGACTCACTGGCAGAGGCTTAAGGGAATCTCAGAAGTCCATAACATCTGGAGTGCCAAAGGTTCTGCCACCACTGATCTAGACCTCATCTCTCTCAAGAGGTGCTTAAAGCTCACATATGGCTGGAGGTACAAGCCCTTACGGATGTCAAACAAAAGTCCCAGTTGTGTAGTGTGATGGGCCAAGCTGGTGGTATCAGCCCATCTCAGAATATTTTGTATATTTTTTGGTTTTTGATTTTTCTTTACACTTTGTTTGGTTTGTTAAAATTTATTTAAATTTTAGATCTCCGAAGCTAAGAAGGGTCATCCCTAGTGAGTATTTGGATGGGAGACCTTTAAGGAACACAAGAGTTGTGATGTGGGAACAGGCAATTGCAAACAACCTCCAAATGTCTCTTGCCTTGAAAACCCGGCCTATAGGGTTGCCAGAAGTCAGTTGTGAGTTGACATTACACAAAAAATGCATTTTAAAATTGCTTTTGACCCCTGTTGGGGAGAAAAGCACAATAATAGTAGCAATAGAGCACACAGAATCATTTTTACATGGTATGTTTTTATAGACATATACTGTTCTTCAATAAAGTGTGACTCTTACTGCTTCTATTTTCTATATACTCAGCTATATATTCAGCCTATATATATAATATTAGGGAGCTGAGTATATAGAAAATGTATAGAAGCAGTAAGAATCCCACCTTACTGAAGAACAGTATATGTCTATAAAAACATACCATGTAAAAATGATTCCAATTTGTTGTCATTATATATATAGCCAAACTGCCAAATAGTGCAGATCTGCAATCATGTTGAGATTCATTCATATCGTCATTTTTGGCTTTGCTCTATGCCTTGCTCTGAGGTACTCAGAGAGACACTTCCTGGGTTGCCACAGGCTAGTTCCGTATGAGTAAGGGCGGCCCAGCTCTCCTCTGTGGTGGGAAATGCTTTATTTATTATGTATTTTTAAAAGAAATGTATATGGTGCTTTTCCAAAGAACCTGGTCATACCTGTTCTCAAAGCAAATCTTGATAAAAATCATTAGCAAAGTATTTAACAGCCAGCAATAAAACCCATCAGCTTTGTCAGTATAATGAGGGAGTGGACATAGACCCTTACCCCAGATGAAAGGAAAAGGAGTTGCAGGGCGGAATAAATTTAAAAAAGGAATGTTTGTAGCTGCTGCCTCCCTGGAGAGTTGAAGACCCACAGTATTAAACAGTGCTGAAAATAAAGGATGCCATTCCTTCCTTTGCTCCTTCCCTGACACATCAGGCTACTACAGCAACGTAGCGGGTAGGTCCTTCATGCCTTCCTGAAACTTTTACTCCCAGATTTCAGGGCAGAGATCTAAATGGATTTTTAAACAATGTTGGGAATAGCCAAAAACTTAATCACAATGGAAGAGAAAGATGCCTGTGGTATCTGGATGTGTAAAACATCAAGAAGACAAAGGCATCTGGTAGTTTTGAACAGGCAGAAGCATTTTTGGTCAAGGAGTAATTTTAAATCACCAGGGCATTCACAGCACTCATTCTGGTCCTTTAATCTCTGCATCATTACAGGCAGTGGTGGGATCCAAAATTTTTAGTAACGGTTTCCTTGCCAGCCCCCCCTCAGCAAAGGGGGCAGAGGCGTACCTAGGCAAACCTGAGCCCTGGGCAAAACCTGAGTTAGATGCCCCCTCCTATGGGCAGCCACCCCACCACGACCCCAAATTTTTTTTTGCACCAGGTCATTTCTAAATCATTATCACATTATAGAAAATGCCCAACTCACAAATCTGAACACAGCAATGGTGAAACACACAGGTTCTTTGATAGAGACTGGTGAGATAAAAGGTACGAAAGGCTGAGAATCAATGAATTGCAGTACCTGAAAGGGATTAACCCAGTTCAGGGAGTTTTATTATTAGTCGCAATTGCTATATGGAACCTTCATGTTCAAAGGCAGTATGCCTACCGGGGAGGCAAGGGCGTGGAGATGGAAAAGCGGACCCAATTAGTAACCCCCTCTTGGCACACACAAATAATTAGTAACCCACTCTCAGAAACTGGTGAGAACCTGCTGGATCCTACCTCTGATTACAGGACAGTGTTTCCCAACATTTTCAACATCACGGTACCCTTGACTTCACTCTTCATATCTCACGGTACCTCTGCCATCCCCCCACCTTCCCCTCCCAGTGCTCCTGCTTCCCACCCCCACCCCCTTCTCCTCCCAGGGTGAAGGGAAGCACTGAGGGGTGGGAAGCGGCTGCTGACCTTGCGGCAGGTCCTGCCCCCTGGGCCAGCTCCATGTCCTTGCTGGCACCGGCGGAAGACATCACAAAAGTGAGGGGGGCTGGTAGCGTTGCTGCGGTACCCCTGGGACATGCTCACGGCACCCCAGGGTACCACGGATCCCTGGTTGAGAATCGTTGTTACAGGAGCTTCTTCCCAGAGGAAACAGTTTTGCTCCAGTGCCAGCACTAAAGGTGGTTTGAGAGGGGAATTGCAGCCAACAGATCACAAGGGGTCATGTGACACACGGGCAAAGAGGGTCCCACTGCGCCTTGTAGAACTGATTCTCACCTGGTCCTCACTCCGAGCAGTTACTTTCTCAAAAACAAACTGTTCTGTTCGTTCCTTATTTTAATAACAGAAAGTGAATGACTCAACACTCCATCATGTCTGCTATCTCAGTGTCAGTGTCACCATCAATTATACAAATTACTGGATTCTAAATCTGGTTATGACTGTCTCCCCGCTCTTCTAAATTCTGACCTCTTTAGCCTCATAAAATGTCTGTAATCCACCTTCATGATTTTTATATTCACTATAAGAATGTGGAATGAAAGTGTATTGAGGCATTATATTAAAAGGGCAACTTTTTCTTCACAATAGGAATCTGTCTCGCATTAACCCAAATTTAAAACAGTTTATAGTTACTATTAAGTTCTGTTTTGCTGTGCTCAAATTCAACTCATGCAATTATGGTTTTTCTCAAGGAGCAATGAATACTCATCTGAGACAGCATGCTTCGGGCTCCCATAGAACATTAATGACTCCCAGGTTCAATCTCTGGTATGTCCAGTTAAAAGTATCAGATAGTAGATGGCATGAAAGATTAGTACTTCAGATAGGCTGTCTATTTACCCTCAAGGGAGTTACCAGCTCCAGCCCCAAGTTCCCAACCTTAACCAAATGAGGAGTGAGAAGAAAAGAATGACCTCCCTATAGTGAGTTTTCCCTTGTTTCTATGGTAAAGACCACAGAAACTATGGGAGGCAGCCTAGAACATCATGCAGAAAGGACATCACATCATCCCAAAGTCTGCCATCCCCAGACTGTCCCCAAAATCTCCTGGCATGTCCCAAGGCAGCATTGGGAAACTTAATCTGAGACCATGGAAAGTGTTTGCCCATCAGAGTAGACTGCTGCCTTGAAAGGCCGTGGTGACCTTGGGAAAAAAATGTGTACACAATTTCGCAGAAATAGCTTCATCATGGAGGATAAATACATGCAGGACTGGCTTACTTCCCAGGAAAAATCCTCCTGGTAGCACAGCCTATTTTGCTGAAATCAAGAAATTTAGTGAAAAACTGTTAAGTCACAGCCATTCAAAATTACTGAAGTAAATATTTCTTTGTTGGTTTTCTTACCCTGAACACTTATCATGTAATGTATTATAACGTATTATAATCTCAGCGTCTTGCTGGAACATTCTGTTCATGAAGTGTTACAATGGCATCCAGAAAGAGCCTTGCAAATGCTTGATTATTTAAAGGTGCTGGTTCCAATTGGTGTGCTAGCAGGTGCAAATGTTTTACTAAACTGTTTCATAGAAATATTTACCCAGATTTCACAGAGTAACCCCTCTGTTTTGCCAAGCATGTAAATACAGAACCATTTTCATGATTACAGAAAGCAACCCGATTCCAATTGTAAATTAAGTCTATCCGGTTCCAGGGAGTTGAATCAATGTATGAATCTCACGTTCTGCTGCAGAATAATTTTTCTTGGGTCCACATAGTCATATTTACTGGGATTTAGAGTCCAAAACATCAGAAACTGAAAGTCATTTTCAAAGTGGCCAGGCTGTCAAAAATGCTGAACAAGAGGGGCATCTATAATGCCATGTTTCACTCTGGATTTGCCAGATTATTCCAGTTGCGGGAAATTTGGACTTTTGCAACCCTTTGGGGTCACAGAAGTCTATTCCGTCTTATAGAGGCTTCTCCGCAGCAGGGAAGCTGTTTTGTTTTGCAAGCTTCCCTGTGCTGCCAGGAAGCCTCTCTGGGAGTGGCAGGGACAGCATGGTTGTGGTGCCAAGGCTGCCTACCTCACCACTTGGATGGAGCCACCTGTAATAGTTCTCTTTCAGACTATAACATGCTGTAAATTTTAAGCCATTCTTCCACAGTCTCTCCCATTCCATCTTAATGTTATGGCCAGTATTTCTAGACCATTTAATCATTACAGATTTCACGACCTCATCTCCAGTATCCCATTTTAGTAACATTTTTACATTTTAGTAGTCAATTTCCATACAGATTACATTCGAAGTCTGTCATTTGTGAACTAAAGCCAGCATTCTTATAATCAGCTTTAAATGTTTTTAAAAGTTGACAGTAATGAAACCAATTTTAGCTATGTCTCTTAACAGGGTCGGAGTGAGGGAAAACTGCGCCTGGGGCAGGCGTGTGCCCTGCGCCCCTGCCATGTGGGATGTGAGGGCGATCTGGCTGCGACATCTGTCACCCCATTGATCGCCAGGGTTGATTCGGCTGATCTGGCTGGCTAGGCGGGTGTCCCCTACCTCCCTCACCGCTCCATGTGCATCCCTCCCGAAGCTGCGCGCTCGGTGGAAGAGGATGACCATCCCAGATAGGAGTGTACCGTTCTTCGGTCAAGGGTATACGTGGTTAAACAGTTCAGCTGTTCATGCACAGCCTGAGCCTATGCAGTGAATAACTTTCCTGGTCTTTAAATAACTGGCAGCATCTCACACATGCATGTTTTTCAATAGCCCAATGGGAGTCCTACTTTCTTCCACACAGCAATGTGACATCACTGCATTCTACCCGCCAGCCATTACACTAATCACCACCTTCTTTCCCACCCATATCTGATAACCACTTGAATGTCTAACAACCAACATACTGAACAATAAGAAAAAGAGGGAAAGTTGCTGCATTTTAGTAAGGATCAAGTATGAACGTAAGTACATTGAGATAAGCTACAACAATGCAGCTACTTCTTTTGCCTTTCCCATGTTCTGGGGACATTTTGCTATAATATATCACTTGTACATGAAATGTGAAACAAAATAAATGTTCAAAACACAACTGAGGAGAAGTGGCAAATCATCGTGTTCCTCCTTGACCGTAAAACCTCCTCCTCTCTCTAGGGATGCATCCGTTATTATTAACACAGCAAAAATCTAAAGGCAGATGCTGTGTCATGCCATTCAGTGCAATCTTTGACCTTCTATAGTCTGGTTTAAAAGAGTCAGGGAATCCAAGCAAGTTGTCAAAATGGCGTCAAGGCAGAATTTGTCAAAGTCAAGCCATAGATGCTTTCTAAATTCCATTTAGATCAACTGGGACTGGTTCATCTGAGCATTTTGGCGTGGAAAATGTGGTTTACGGGGCCCGTGATGAGCCTTGCATCTGTACAAAGTAGTTATCATTGATTCACTACACACCCAGATCACAAGCCAACGCACAAGGAATTAATAAGCTTCCCTGAGTATTCTAAACACATTTGCTTGTAAATTATCCCCTGTACTTCTGCTTCCGGGAGACTGTGAATTCCTGCATAGTCCTCAGAGACCGTAGCTGCATCTGATGATGTCTTATGTGTTTGAATTAACCAGAAAAGAGTGATCATCACAGGCAGAACTGTCATATTCCCCAAGGCAACTTGAGCATTTTACTTACAGTAAAGGTCAGTTCACACAGCTAGCTAACGGTCTTGAGTCAGTCCACTGACTCAGTCTATTGAGTCAGTGGTGAGAGAGATCCAATTATGTAAATGTATGCATGATCCAACCTGTAGAATGGCAGTTTCACGAAATGACCTCACTCATTCCTTCATAGGTTTGCTCGTGTTACCCAAACATAATGGTTCAATACAGCAAGTTGTTCGTTATAGGCTCAGAAACTGCTCAGTAATTCACACCTTACACTGCTAAAACTATTAAATAAAGCAGTCTATGTTCCTGGTTTTCAGGACTCTTTTCTTTTCCCTTTTTTTCCAACTCTTGAAAATACTTGAAATGTCATTTCAGATGCATAGCCATGTTAATCTGGAAGCAAAATAAAGCAAGAGTCTAATTACATCTTAGAGACTGACAGCATCTATTCCAGCATAAACATTAGTTATTTATGAATGATAGAATATAATTTTGTTAGTCTTTTAGGAGCCACTGCACTCCTGCTTTATTTTGAAAATGGTATTTTAAAAAACCAGGATCCAGTACAGATTATCTATGTCCCAATACACACAGCCAAGTATCACTGAATGCCACTGGTGTTTTTTAACTGAGCAGACACTAGATGCTACCAGTAATAGCTATATAAAACTATGCCAAGAAAATTGATTATTTGCATAAAATCAGTTCCATCAGTACAGTCCAATTGCTATTGATCAATATATGTATTTCTTACTGAACCCATTCTAATGTTTGGGATTGTTGTTTCTGAGGGGGGATAAACAGAGCAGCAGCAGCAGAAGAAGAAGAAGAAGGGGAGGAGGAGTTTGGATTTATATCCCCCCTTTCTCTCCTGTAAGGAAACTCAAAGGGGCTTACAATCTCCTTTCCCTCCCCCCACAACAAACACCCTGTGAGGTGGGTGGGGCTGAGAGAGCTCCGAAAAACTGTGACTAGCCCAAGGTCACCCAGCTGGCATGTGTTGGAGTGCACAGGCTAATCTGAATTCCCCAAATAAGCCTCCACAGCTCAAGTGGCAGAGTGGGGAATCAAACCTGGTTCCTCCAGATTAGAATGCACCTTCTCTTAACCACTACACCACTGCTGATAGCAAGGTTCATGAATCAGCTGTGCTTTTTTCAATTTGATAGTGAGAATTTTAAATTCACAACCAGCAACACTGATGAGAACAGTTTGAACAACAAACCTGAAATTTACAAAAAAGCAATAAACCTGCTAATTCCCATCGAAAGTATTCAGTAACTTCTCTGTGAATTTTTCATACATTATATTTTTAGATAAATATAATTTTCTGTTCTCACCACAGTTCATCACAAGTTATTGGACTCGAGTCTCGAGTTAGTTACTCCCTTCTGCCAAATCTTCTTCCAGTATAAAAACTAATTGTCCTTTGGAGAAAGACTTAGGACAGATCTATACCTGCAAAAGGATGAGATGAAAACAAGATGGTGGACAACAGAGTGCTGAGGTGGTAGAATGAACTATGCCACTTCAGACTTCACAAGAGGAATGGCATTTTTCAAAATCCCCCTAGTAATTCCCTGTAAATAAAAAAACTAACATTACATATGAAAAAATAGGCTCCCCCCATCCCATACTAGTTTTTTTTTATTTGTAGAATTTTTATCTGAGGGAATATTAAGGATGTGACCTCCCCACCTGTGATTAGGGATGACACAGTTAGGGTTGCTAGACAAGGGCAACTCCTGGGAGCTTTTGAGGGTGACACTAGTTGTCACACAGCATTGTATAATACTGCATGATACTGCATCATCACTTCCAGTCACACAGCTGGAAGTGACATCATGCAACATCATCCATCACTGTGTCACTCTAGCAATGGGATGTTATAATGATGCTGCACTACATTACTGTTCTGTATTACATTGTAACATTACTCCCAATCACATAACTGAAAGTGACATCATGTGATACCATGTGTTGTTGAGACATTCCAGCAATCCCCCAAATCTCTATGGTAAACCCATGGATGTGATGTTGTAGCACTGTTGTGTGGCACTTCCCACCCTTTGTTTTCTCTTGTGCAGCACGCAGCCAGAGTCAAGAGACAGAAGGTGATCTGGTGCCCCTAAACTACTATCTGGCTACATGTGTAGACCAGGCTTATTTGGGAGAGTTCACTGGATCCAGATTAGCAGAAGAAAGTGATAGATTACAACAAAATGCTGGGAAGTTTCCTTAAAGCATTTGCCAAAACTGACCCTGTTTCAGACATGTTGGAATGCTGCATGTTGTAACAGATACTGTCAAGTCAGTTTTATTTCAGTTGTCACAGCTACTTGATGTATTAGAGGTGATTTCTCATGGTACACATCTTGATAATGATGGGTCCATGCAGGCAAAACAAAAATGCATAGCCATTCTTGTATCCAATTAAGGACCTCGAGGCAGTGAACAGTTTAAAAAAGATAATACGAATCCATTTTTAAAACATTACATGTGTATAAAACCAATAGTTAAAGACTGTGATTTTTTTAGTTGGATTAAATTAGTTGCATCAAAGATTTTAAAAACTGTGTGACACATTTCTCAACATTTATTTGACCCAGGGCTAAATTTCTTGTTGGGATGGTTTCTGGTTTAAATATTTATTCTAATGCCAAGAAACTAATATTTTTGTTATCAGACTTTGATAAGAACATTTCTCATAGAATGTCTTTTTATGCTCTGGCAGCTAAGAAAATAAGGTTTAATATGTTTGCTGAGGGAGCAGTCTTTAGAGCTGATTCTTGGTTGTGTTTTGATAGTATACTGAAACAGAAACTTGCTTTTCCAAAAGTAGAGCTGCTCATCAAGACTTCCAAATTTTTAATGAAATCCATCAGTTCAAGATGTACTCAAACAAAGTCAAATAGTCCAATTCTCCTCGCAGTGATGTAGCTATAGATTTTTTATGAGGTGGGTTCGGGGCGTGTGGCCATGCCCCTACCCGCCTCTGGTGGTATGGCCCGCCTCCCCAAGTCCTGTCCCCCGGTCTCAGTGCTTATAAAAGCAGCCCTCTGAGGCTGGGGATGGCAGACCCCCCTGCCCTGCCCTGCCCTGCCCTGCCCTGCCCTGCCCTGCCCCGCCACCCCACCCCCCCAGTTGGCAGTCCCTTCTGCCCTCTCCTCCAGGCAGAGGCATAGCTAGGAAAAATTGATCCTGGTGGGCTGCTGCTGTGATGCTGGAATTCACCCCCAAACAGCATGACTTTCAATGATGTTTAAACTAGGGAGCCCAGATTCTCCTTTTAAATCCACCTTAAAGGGAGAATCTGGGGTCCCCGGTTAAAACAACATTGAAAGTGATGCTGTTTGGGGTGGATTATCCCCCACCCTGAAACAGCATCACTTTCAATGTTTAAACTGGGGGCCTCAGATTCTCCCTTTAAATCCATGCCGAAAGGGGTGGATTTAAAAAGAGAATCTGGGGAAATTTGGGGGGTGCCTGCTGTCAGGGGTGCAATTGTTAAGCTAGCAGCACCAAACTTTCAGGGTATCTTTAGGAGACTCTCCTGATGATACCACCCAGGATTGGTGAAGTTTGGTTCAGGGGGTACTGAGCCTGGAACCAGCCAGGGAGGACAGGGCTGCCGCTGCCGGCGTGGCATGGAGCCTGCAGACTTGGCCGAATCGGCCAGGTCAGTGGGCAGCAAGGGGAGCCACACCCATGAAGTGGGATGGCGGTTCCAGCTGCAGAGGGCACCAGCAGGTGCCAGAACCGACGCCCGGATGGGCGAGGAGGAGGGAAGCAGGAGGAGGAACCAATGCCCAGACGGGACTAAGGTGGAGAGGATTTGGCAAGCTCCGGAGGGGATAAAAGGTGGAGAGCTGCACGCGGACGAGGGAAGTGCTGAGGAGTGAGACGAAGAGGGAGGAGAGCGTGAGAGACTGGGAGAAGGAAAATGGACTAGGTGGGGAATACAGAGGAGAAGGTGATGTCAGGGAAAGTCAGAAAGAGGACAAAAGCAGGCAGGGAGCACTCCGTGCCAGACAACTCGGAGATCCTGGAGTCCCAAGCCTCACCCCAGTTGCCCAGGCAAGCTGTGGCCACAACGCCTGCCACAGCAGGCATGCAGCTGCCGCCACTGAGCCATCTGCTACAAAAAAAGGTCCCCTCCGCACCTTCTCTCCCCTCAGTACATGCGCCCACGAGGCTCCACCCTTTCCCCGCACACCCCCACAAAAAATGTTCAAAATGTGTTCTCTACACAAATAAAATACAATTTTCTCTGTAGCACCTCATGGACCCCACAAGCAACACACTACAACTGTCTATACAAAGTGTAAAGGCAAAAAAACAACATATACAGTGCTATCCTCATTTCAAATGTCAAAAAGTATCTGCGGCTCCAAGTGCCCTCCCCTCCGTGGAAAATGGGTCCAAATGGCTCCCTGGGTGACAAAGGTTGCCGACCCCTGTGCTAGCCTAAAAGCTGAGCCCCCTACGGGCCAAAAATGTAAAAAACACTAAAAAAACACAAGTGGGGCGGAGCTTCAGACATGTAATGGGGGGGGGGGTTGAACCCGGGAACCCTACGTCCTTGCCTCCTCAATACATTAGCCTACCAACCTGCACCACTTTTAACTCGCCTGAATTCACTTTCAGCTTATTCTATTTCAGTCTCCTGATCAGGGCTACTAGAACAGAGATGGCAGTTCCTAGAAGCTTATGAAAGAGATCAGCATATAGATGACACTCAGAACCCAAAATTTTGGATTATCTCATTTCAAGATCTTACATAAATATATAAATAGAATAGGTGACCATACAGAGCTTTCTTGAACCCTTCTTACTAAATCCCATGACATATTCAGTGACAACGTTTTGAACATGGTCATGTAGAAAGAACTTGAGACACATTCAGGAAAGGAACTTTGAAGGTTACTGAATGCATCCTACCTGTTAATAGGCCGTTGTCTGACATCAGCAAAACTGAATCCATTTGTGATTCCCTCTGTTGTCCTTCTTTCTTTTCCTGATAAAGTTGCATTTCATCCGCAGTAACAAGAAGAGAGTGGGGAAAAATAAATTAATAAAATAATTGAATTCCAAGAAACAGAATGCTTCAAGTTATAGTCACACTTGAAATTTAATTGGGCATAATTATCTTCAGAAGCCTTTTCAGACTTCTTCAGTGAGGAAAACTAGATGTTAAGGAAATGGGGGGGGGGGGTGTTAACATTTAATCATGAAAATAAAAAAAATGGGAATATACTCATCTCAGAAAAATGGAGAGGGAGCTGGAAATGAAGTGTGGTCTATTTTTACAGGCTCAATCACACAACTGCAGTGATCAGAGGGATTGTGGCACCATTCAATACACTTAAAGCAGCCTGTTTCACCCACTTGCTGGAGCACATGGGTGCAGGTATTTGGAGGATTCTCCCAGACACCTCCCAGTGTGAGCTCCATGTTGAGGACAGCTGAGGGTAGTAATGAGAAAAGAGTAGGCATATATCCCTACTACCAAACCCTAATCGGAAACCATCAAACCATTTATGGAAGAATATCAGGAACTGCGATCTGAAGGCAAGTCAGATGAATGTTGCCAATTCTCATGATTAAAAGAAGCTCCTGTGCAGTGGTGGGATCCAACAATTTTAATAACAGGTTCCAATAGTGGTGGGATTCAAACAGTGGCACCGCCGCATACACGAACCTCCAATCCCTATTGGGCAGGGAGGTTGCTTTAGTAACCCCTTCTCAGCACTCAGAAAAAATTAGTAACCACTTCTAGAGAAGTGGTGAGAACTGGTTGGATCCCACCTCTGCTCCTGTGCCTTTAAAAGCTGTATTGACAGACCACAAAATCATAGAAGTGTCTGGCAAAAGGAACATATGTGCTGTCAAAGAACTTCCTGTTAAACATCTTGACATGTAGCAGAAAACATGCTTGAATAAATATGTACAGTGCAAAATGGGAGGAAAATGCCTGGTGTCTAAGTCCCATTAAAAGGTCTTGCAAAATGTAATTAATTTCATTAGTATTATTCATGGAGCGTTGAGCAAATAGAACACCATTCCTATTGAATCACTCATTAAATCCAGCTGCATTTACTTTCATCTAATAGCAAGGGAAGAGCAGCTGCCATCCCCATAAATAAGGTACTTCTGTGGGATGACTGTAATGGGACTCCATTGTGGCCAAGCCCGAAGATGAATGATTGTGGTAGCTCTTTCTCATGCCTGAGAGCACAATGTAAGGCAAGGGTATGCCAGTTTTGTTGCAAGTTTTTATAGCAATGTCTACTTATATTGGCCACTCATGGAAGAAAATCCACTTCTTCTTTGGGATTCCAAAGCAGGCAAATAGTAAGGAGCACTGAAGCCAATGATTGCCACGGAGAAACAATTAGTATTCCTGTCATATAACTGTTCCTTCCTGTGAACTAAGAAGACCCAGTTTATGTTCCACACCCTCCTCTTTTCTCATCATTCACAAACATATCCAGAATTGTACTCTATTGGTCCTGAACTGTTGGTATTTGCAAGGTAACTGGCGATATTCAGATGGTTTTATATTTTGGTAACTAGCCTAATAAAGTTGCCTAATATACTCAGGTTTTAAGGACTTGAGATTTTCCTGTCTGAAAAAGAGTTAAGGAGGCTCTATGGGGTCTGTTTTCAAAGGCACAACAAATACCTTGCCAGACAGTGAATGGCAAGCCAAAAGGGGTTTCCAGAAGCTGCCTTTGCCTTTCTAAATCTATGCCATGCAGACTTTGCCAGGTCTTCTTGAGAGAATAATCCACTGCCTGCCGGTTTCCTGAATGTTAAGCACTTGTGTAGGTGGGGTGAGTGGGAGTAATACAGTGTTTAAGACATGCAATCAATAGTAGGTCTTGGAGAATGTTTACATCCTTTCATTTGGTCTCACTTCCTTTGATTAAAGCTCCTCACCCAAGAGGGACTGCCTAGCTAATCTGCTGGGAGTTCATTTTCAGGAATTCATCAAATGCCTGCAAGGCCCGATGATGATTTGTTACAGATTTCTATTGCAACAAACCATTGGAAGGAGAAGATGTAATGGGACTGACAGTGATGCTCTTACAAACTGTTCTTTCTTTCTCTCCCTCCCTCTTTTAAATTGTGTGGCAAACGGTTTATCTCTAAGAATCAAAATGCCTTAGGCTTGACTACGTTCCAGAGTAATTTAAGTGGTTATCACAAGAAGAAAATCCAGATAACCAACAGAGATTCCTTTTCTGGCCCAGTTTATTGCAAGAAAGCAATTAATCCGTACCATGCAGCATATGCCCCTTGGCCACATGATATTGAGTTGAATGCTAATGAAAGAGAATGGTTTTGAACAGGTATGATCTGGAAGCCTTTTACTGTGAGTACTGGAGAGACAAGCAGGAGTTTCATATAGGTAGAGACTAGTTTCTCCTTTATTTTTTCACTAGGCTTGTCCAAAGTTACTCAGAATAGTGAACAGCACACCAGCATACAGCACCCTAATCAGAGGCAAATCTTAGCCAATGAGCAATAGGGGTAGTTGCCCATAATAAGGGCTTCACACCCCAACAAGGGGGAAGCAGAGAAAAAGAGCTAGATCCTGCTGCCACCCCTCGCACTTGTCCTACCCAGGGCTCAGGCAATCAGCTCTGTAGCAGCTGCTTGTGCCCTGCCTCTCCAAGACTGCTAGCATCTGGTGATGGTCCCTGGACACTTCACATGGGGTGAGGACCACTCCTTTCTTGGCCCTGACAGGGTGTGTGTGGTGGAATGTGTGTTGTGGAGCTTTCAGTGATTCTGAGGTCCCATTCTGCACTTTGCCCAAGGGGCACAGAATCACTAAGATTGCCCTTATGCTAATTTGCAAAAAATACAAAAATATCACTTAAAAACAGATTTTTTTAAAAAAAAATCATAATTAAAAACACTTTTTGAACAACACCATCAAATACATAATCCAGAAATAGGAGCCTTAAACAGAAATTATCACTATTTAGGTGTGACACAAGAGATTAGATTGTGGGGAAAATTTCTGCTGATGAAACAGATTTCCATCAGTGGACTTCCAAAACCTTGTTACCACCTGAAGTATCCTGCAATGCTGTTTCTAGAGGACAGATGACTTCCCACTGGAAGCCGTGTAGTCTGGAGAATGGAAGGAGAACTGTTCAAAATAATACACACCGCTTCTACCAGTGGAAATTTCTGCTGGATCCAACCCAATGTTTTCTTTCATTGTTGGTTTGTTCATAATGGTTCCTGCTAGCTTCATTGACATTATACATGTGATGTGTATTCAAAATTTCTCCCAGTAAATCCATTTCTTGAACCAGTGTGATATAGCCAGTGGTGGGATTCAAAAATTTTAACAACAGGTTCCGATGGTGGTGGGATTCAAAAAGTTGCGTAGTGCCAACGGAGCAGGGTGGGGCACAACATGGTGGGGGCGTGGTCTGGGTGTTCTGGGTGAAGGGATTTCCAGAGCAGGGTGGGCGGTACTGCAGTAGGGGAACTGGCCAAAATCTCCCCACTCTGCCCCAATGCCACCTGGGTAGACAGTTTTGCAAAATGGCGCCAAGCACTAAGCAAAATCTCCCCTCCCCCTCCCCATGCCACCAGGGTAGAAAGATTTGCCAACAGAAACTAGGCACTGGGCAGACTCTGCCCTCCCCAACACCATGGCACCAGGGTAGAAAGATTTGCCAACAGAAACTAGGCACTGGGCAGACTCTGCCCTCCCCAATGCCATGCCACCAGGGTAGAAAGATTTGCCAGCAGAAACCAGGAACTGGCCAAACTCTGCCTTCCCCATCCCCATGCCACCAGGGTAGAAAGATTTGTCAACAGAAACCAGGCACTGGCCAAACTCTGCCCTCCCCATCCCCATACCACCAGGGTAGAAAGTTTTGCCAACAGAAACCAGGCACTGGCCAAACTCTGCCCTCCCCATCCCCATGCCACCAGGGTAGAAAGTTCTGCCAGCAGAAACCAGGCACTGGCCAAACTCTGCCCTCCTCATCCCCAGGGCACCAGGGTAGAAAGATTTGCCAACAGAAATCAGGCACTGGGCAGACTCTGCCCTCCCCATCCCCATGCCACCAGGGTAGAAAGATTTGTCAACAGAAACCAGGCACTGACCAAACTCTGCCCTCCCCAATGCCATGCCACTAGGGTAGAAAGTTCTGCCAGCAGAAACCAGGCACTGGCCAAACTCTGCCCTCCCCATCCCCATGCCACCAGGGTAGAAAGTTTAACACAAGGCAGTTACTTACTTTAATAGCCAGGAGGAACAAGCTCAATTATCTCCTGGCGTTCCTGCCGATGACCCACTCCTCTCCTACTGAGGCTTTGTATGCCCCTCCTCCAAGGGATTTCATTGGATACTTTTAAAAATAGAGCCTCACACCACTAACTCCCATGGAGGGGAGGGGGATTAATCATTAACAGACATGCTGGGTCCATTGAAGTTGAAGTTAATCATTAACCAGCAGTTTGCAGAACTGAGGAAGATTTATCAAAGGAGTTCAAGTTAATCTTTAACAACCGGTTCCCCGAACTGAAGAAAATTTAACAAGCGGTTCCATCAAACTGGTGGGAACCGGCTGCATCCCACCTCTGGATATAGCCATTTAAGAATGCTAGCCAATGTCTGGGTGACTCAGGTTTCAAATCCTCTTCTGCCATAAAGCCTTACCTCTATCACAGATTTGCTGGCAGGATAAAATAGAACCATGTCAGTCTCCCTGAGTTCCTTGGATAAATAGAAAAATGAAATATCATTCTGGTGTTTTCAAGCCCTAGATGACAGAATCAGTTTTTGGTTGCCATTTGTTTTGTGTTGTCTGCAGCAAACAGCTGCCCAGGTCAGATGTTGACCCTGGAAAGATAATTGTCATGGGGGAAAGATAATTTTAATTTATATTGTATTTCAGTGGTCCCTGACCTTTTGAGCCTGCAGGAAACTTTTGAATATTGAGAGGGGGTAGGGTGCAAAGTTCTAAATGACTGGTCTAGGAGGCAGAGCCAAACCCAATACCTCCCTCCTGACTTCGCAAAAAAAAATTTATATAATTGTGTAACAGCCACGCTGAACACATGGGCAGAATTTTTTAGGCTACATTGGGGCTCTTGATGGGTATCCTAATGAAAATTTAGTTGTTAGCTGTCATCACTGACATATTTTGATATTACTATTTTAATATTTATTACCATCATTATGACTGTGATTTTATCATTCTTGTGATTGTTGGTTGCATTAAATCTGATACTGCTGCTTAACTATGTGTGTAAGCCATCCTGAGCCTGCCTTCAGGCTGGAAAGGGCAGGATAGCAAATTTAATAAAATAAAATAAACACAATGAAGCAACCTTATGCAGAGCCTGGCCCTTAGTCTGTACTTTATCTGTACTTTGGTTGGAAGCATGGCTCAGCCACTGAGAGAACAGCAAGCCTGCAGATGGACAGGGTGGGCTTCTACTCCTGACCACTTATCTCCTCTCATGCAACAGTCCAGCTTCATGGACTCTAAACTTGAACCAGGTTTCTTCTCTGCTTTGCAAAAGACGCTCATGGCAACAGTGGGTCAGGCCTGAAGGGTTAATGGAACACACACTGGGTGCTTACTAGTCCTCCCGATCCCATAGTGGATAAAATTGCTTACGTCCAATCCAACTTTAATCAGTTCTGAATAGGGCTGAACCTCCCCTCAGGAAATCATGTATATAACTTAGGAGTAATGGTTTCCACACAAACGTGTTGTGTTAGAAGTTTACTTGAACACTTTCTATTAACTGAGGCTTGCTTGCTAGTTGTACCCATTTCCAGGAAAAGCCTAATAAATCTGAAGACCTATCTGTGCTGGAGCTGCTGGTCCACCAGCTGTCTAAAGTAATTGAACAAGAATTTTGTTGACGCTAGTGCCCAATGAGGAAGAATGTTTAGGTATGTGTTAAAAGAAAACCATTTTCCTTACCTGATGGCCTATCAGTATTGATACAATTATCAAATGAATAAAATAACACTAACCAGAGCTATACTCAAGGTCAGAAGTCAGGGGCAAAAGAATTGGGGAGCGTGATTTTGATTTGGAAGGTTGTTGGTATTTTTTGCAAGTGTCTGTCACAATCCAGTTTCTAAAGGGTTAACTGTTTATATGTAAACAGTTGCTGAGGTCACTGTTTTATTATCTGCTCTGTTAATTAGCTATTGGTCAGTCAGTCAGACCTTGATACATGCTAGTGGTCATGTAGCCCGAGGTTATAAAGTTAACTCTATTTCTTTGTTTGAGCACACTTGTTCTAAGCCACGAGGCTAGTTAGCAAATTAGCTGCAAGATGTAGTCTTCTACTGTAAATATGTAACAGAGAAGTATAGCCTGTTCTTATCTTACTTCCCATGTAACCCTTCCCTAAGGTTCTTTTTTATACCAAAAGCAACTCAAGCATCCCTGGCTATCTTTATTTTGCCACTGTGCATCTCTGCTACCTCTTTGAATATATTTTTAAACCCTTCAAAGGTTATGGGCCCAGTCTGCTGAGTTGCTAGGTTTAGCTAGAAGGGAAGCTCCTTTTCACAGTTCCTTTTCCAAGCACTTTGAATTATTCTCTGCTTTGCAGTTGATTCTTATATTATGTCATCATAGCTTTGGAGATATGTCATTGAAAACAATAAAAAAAAGGGGGGGACAACATGTGTGTGGAATCGCCAGGAAAAATGAACTTTATTCATGTACTTTATACAGTGAAATCACACATGGGTGAGCTGCAAGCAGAGGAAACCTTAGTGGAAAACTTTAAGCAAATCGTGGCAGAACTGAGAATCTCTGCAGCAGCACAAAATCACAGACAAAACTTTTAAAATGAAATTGACAAGCTTCAATCAGGTGGTAGATGGCAAAAAAGAACTGGTTGGCCTAAAATGCTTTATTTTCCTGCGCTATACAGAACAAAAAAGCCAAAACAGTTATTTTTAAAATGTCTGCAAGACGTTTTAAATGCTCTGTGCAGAATCAGCCATTGATAGTCTTCAATTAAAGTTAGTGGTCTGTTATAGCTTCAGTCCTCTTAGGCTGAGTCCATTCACATCAATCAGACACCAAACCCATAGGATTACATCAGAAATCTGGAGGAGGAAATTTATATATTAAATGCAGGAAATAGTTGGAGCAAATAAATAAAATAACTAAATGGGGTATCCTTCTCTGAATATTGCAAATCATGGGCCTTAAAATGTTAGTCGCTTTTTTCTTGGTTTCAAAACATTAAATATTTGCTGCACTGAAGTAACTTCTTCACTGGTGAGTTAAGGAATGCTACTAAATTTATGTGCCAATTTTTCTAGTAAGGTTGGGTTTCCAATGAACCAAACACTGCAAACATTTTTAAAACTTGCAAAGAAAACCTAAAGAACAAAGTATGAAAATTAAGTTGTTTGTTTTATTTTCATACCTTGTACTTTGGTTTTCTTGTGTAGAGATTTGAAAAGGAGTCTTTAAGGGTGACTGGTCAGGAGGAAAAGGAGTTTCCAGTTTCACTTGTATGTAAACAAAACAGACTGCTTTTTGATCTCTGTATTTTAGCAGGACTTTTCTACAGTTGTTCTTTGAATTTTCCTGCCAAAGTTGAAAAAAAACAAGTTTTCCAGCATAACTCTGTTTGGCAGGAAAGAAAATCAGACATTACTGATTTATATCCTGTAGCTTGGATGAGTAATGGGAAACAAAAGGCAATACTGATATATTTTGCCTCGATGGCCATACAAAACGAGGAGTCTCACAGCAGGCTGATAAAGGGTTATGCCTGAAATAAAAGAGGCAGACGGGGCCAGCCCAACCAAAGAAGCAGTTCACAAAACCCATAGCATTTCTGTCATTCCCTAAGGTTTTTCCCTCATGGCAGCAAGCTGTTGATCCCCTGGAAATGGAGGAGTCTCCAGCAGAGCAACACATTTTCACAGGCAGATTATGCTTCATAGAGTGAGTGTGGATTGCTTGGCTTTATAAAATATTTCTGCTTGATACGTTAGGTAGCTTCTTAGATGCCCTTGGAGGGAGCAGGAAAAAGGAGCCAAGAGCTTGTACTTAGGAGGAGACTGCATTGCATGGTTTCTTTTTCTTTCTGTCCTATCCTAAATGATATTTAAAATAGCAGTAAAATTCAACTGTACACCAGCTGGGTGCTTGGGAGGCTAAACATATTCTCTACTGTATTGTTGAAGGCTTTCATGGCCGGATTCAACTGGCTGTGGTGGGTTTTCTGGGCTGTGTGGCCGTGGGCTGGTGGATCTTGTTCCTAATGTTTTGCCTGCATCTGTGGCTGGCATCTTCAGAGATGTATCACAGAGGAAAGTCTGTACACCTCTGAAGATGCCAGCCACAGATGCAGGCAAAACATTAGGAACAAGATCCACCGGCCATGGCTACACAACCTGGAAAAACCACCACAACCAATATTCTCTACTAATAGACTTTAAAATTCCAAGAGAATTGGTATCTCTGAGGCAGTGCAGGGAGAATCCATGGATCCAAGTCATAGTTGGTCTTTACATTACAAAATATTTATGTATTATGTACTATTTATATTGATGTGGTTGTATCTATTTTAACTTTATTTTATTAGAATCCTTGATGAAGCTCATTACGAAATGCATTAGGAACTAAAAGATCAAATAAACTACTCTTCCTTATACCTTGTTTCTTCCTTTTTTTTTTTAAAGGGTAGTGGGCACAACCACAAAATGGCTGCCGCAGGAAGTGGAGCCAACCACGAAATGTCTTGAAGTCATGCCTTACTCTAACAGTAAATCTTCCACATTGCATGTAGAAGGTCTGTTTAACAAGATGTCTTTTAAAATGAATGTATAATTTTAAAATATTTTTATATGTACACACAGCTTTCTTTCAGTCATATTTTTGTGCCATGGTGGCAGCTGCTGCCGAAGCAATTTGTTTTTAAATCTACAGAGCCAATCATATCTCCAAAGACCAACCAGAAGCTCTGCTGGCAAGAGCCTTATCTGGCCCTGCCCACTTTCTAATAACTCTTGATGGGCACCAAGAAAGGAGTTAGTGGGCACCATCACCACACTGCCGACTTGCCAACCTAGAGTGGTGCTTTCATATATCTAGAGACTTGCTAGACATTTAAGAACATAAGAGTCCATCAAGTCCAGCACTCTGCTACTCTCAGTGGCCCACCAGATACCTTTGCAGTCAACAAGTTCCTTTCTGGAAAGCTGCCTATATAACACTGACATTTCAGTCATTACTGGAAATGAACCAACAACTGCCAAGATAAAAACACTGTAAAAGCCTCTAAAGGAAATATTAAGTTAAATTCAAGACTATAGTAGATAGATCAACAGAAACTATAACTTTACTTTTCCCAGGGTAGTTAGAGTGATATTGCAGAGCTCATTTTATACACAGTCAAAAGCTTACATGTGTGTTTGTTGGCTAGGACCACATCTGTAGCATTCTAGCCAAGAAAACCCAATTTTCAAAGTAGAAACATGAGCAACGTTAGCACAGCATTCTGTGAATTCTAGCAGAGTCTTGAGCATTCTTCCATATGGCTTCTCACTCAATCAGCACTCCACTTCATAGTTTGCTGCCCAGTGTCACACTACGTTCACCTGTGACAACTGTCCATAAACACCAGCTGGGTCCAACCAAGGTCCAATTTCACAGACATTTATCAATAGCAAACCTGTTTACAGAGTCACAAGGGCCAAGTTCAAACATTGTCTTTGCAACATGGCCAGATTGTACATTAGAGATCCAACTTCTAGGTGAAACCTGGAGTTCTCCCAGAATCGAGATTAGTGCTGAATGTGGCCAAAGATGTGGATGCTTAAATGCAGAGATGAAAGACAAGAACAGACAGATCTTTCTACAAAACTGAAAAATGCCCCAGATTTGCAGCAAAATCTGAAATCTAGAAATAAAAACAAAACACAGGGGTTTAAAGAACCCAAAATAAAAGAAAGATCACCTGTAACTTTAAGAAGCAAATGCCCTATGTAGCTGTTGCTAAACAATCACACCAGTATTGCCAACTGAATCCTTGGTTTTTGTCAGTAGAAGACAGGAGTAGAGGGACAGAAACTTTTCCAAGGCTGATTTGGCCTTTGGGGGAGGACTCATCTGGGCCAGCAAGTGACTTGGAACCATAGGGTTGCCACTTCAAGGGGAGCCCTGGACACTTCCAGGAATTATAACTGATCTCCTGACTACAGAGATCCATTTCCCCAGAGAATCTGGCTGCTTTGGATGGTGTACTGTATGGCATCACATTCCTGCTGATGTTCTGTTTTGTTGCCTGTGATAAGAACCAGGGTAACTGGTGTGAGAAGTGACTGTGCCATGCTAAGGACTAAATTCACTGCAAAGGTCTGTGCTGATGTTATGCTGAGGTGCAGTGGAAAGCTCCAGAGGCATAGCTACTGGGGGGGGGGGGCCTTGAGCCCCGGAGAACACTTTCTAAGGGTGCACAGCAAGGCAGCACCTTCCCCTTCCAACTGTGCCCCCTCTTGAACTCTCAGGAGTTCTGGGTGGAGGGCAGTCGAATGCCAATGAGAGTAGCTCACCCTCCCCTAATCTCCACATGGAAATCAGCAGCAGGGCCAACCGGGCTCACCCACCCCATCTCCACATGGAGACTGAGAGTGGGGCAAGCCAGCTCGTCCACCCCTGATTCCCATGTGGAGGTCAGGAGTGGCAAGGGCCCATTTGAGCCTGGACTCAGCCAGGCTCAGACTGAGCTCAGCTGCTGTCAACCCTCTAGTTTTATAACGTTGGCTCCACCCCCAAGCTCCACCCCGGGTCAGACCCTTGCTGCTCCCAACCTTCAAGTGGGGATTGGGGGTGGAGCAATCTGGCTGGCCCCACTCCGACCTCCATGTGGAGATGGGTTCAGGGTGAGCCTCGCTCGCCAGCCCTCAACTATGCCCTACCCCGGGCAGGAAGTTGGGGCAGGACACAGCTGTGGGGGGAGGGCACTGTGCCAGAGGCAAGTCTCAGACACCATTTTATTTAGCTACGCCCCTGGAAATCTCACAGGTGCACATAATTGGAAGCTTGTGTTCCCTGCAGTTCACTTGATAGGTGTGGTCCCTAAATTGTGTGAACTGGGAAACATGTGGATTTACCATGTGTTGCTCAGTTCACACAATAAGGAAATCATGCATATCAGGTACATCGCAGGGAGCCAATGGATAGGGTTGGGAGATTTCCAGTCTACGAGAATGCACCAGTATGGAACCGGACTACATTTGCCGCTTGTATAAGGCACTTCTGCCAGTGAAAAAGAACTTTAAAGCTTCCTTTGCAGCCCACTGATCTCCCTGAAATGCTGCTCCTGGGTGGTGGAGGGGGGGGGGGGAGGAAGTAGTGGAAATTACCACCCACACCCTTCTGTAAGTAGGTCTGGATCCAGTCCAACATCTGTACAAGCCTCATCTGCCGGCAAACTGAACAGAAAAGGAATGCTATCAGGTTTTAAATGATTATTGTCTAGAGACTGAGGAACTGACCAAAAGCCAGAGAAAAGAAGTGCCACTTGTCCCATTAAAATGAATGGGACAAATAAGCCATGATTGACATAAGCCCCATTCATTTAAGGGGACTTCAGCACAACAAACTTTTTTAAACTCAGAATTCCACCAGCAAATCATATAGGGGCAAGATCATGGATTAGTGCTGTAGTGATTAAAAACAGAATAAGGGATACAAGGAGGTGCATTTTTCACCTAAGGAATCTTTCTTTCCATCCACACGTTCAGCTAGCCAGAGAACTGGTGGAGGCATGAGATGAAAACAGGAAAGAACTAATTTACACCAAGGTTCAGGGTAATTCCCTTGTAATTTACTTTTGAAGTATATTTAAGCCCAGATTAAACTTCTGACACTTAACAGAACACCAACTATACATCTTTACAACAGTTCCCTTTGGTGTGAATATCCTCTGATGGCCAGATTTTAGCAGCTAGGAACTTACTATTAGTTTATTTCCTTCCTTGTTCTCTATGCAGTATTTCTTAGAGAGTATTAATTCATATTTGGTATCATTTTTCTATGCTTGTTTTATTGAGTGTTTTGATGTGGAATTTCAGGCATCTCTAATACTGACTGATTGCACTGCCAACATCAGCAGAACAGTGACACAGGCAGCTTTAGGATTTGGGTTTTAATGCCATTTACTTCCTCAGAATTTGCACCAACTCCTTTCTCTCTTTAGTGAGAGGTTCTAAAATTCTTCTTCAGTTCCAAGCAATTGGGAGAGATTAATAAACATGAATTATGTTCTACAGTTACTGCAAAGTTATGGAAACTACAGGATTTTCTGGCTGTTAAATATTGCGGGGGGGGGGGGGACAACTTTACTTGTGCAAGTGACTGCTGGTGCCAATGTGGTTTACCTTTGAATGGGATGTGTGTA
The DNA here is from genome assembly GCF_021028975.2 of Sphaerodactylus townsendi. NCBI lineage: Eukaryota > Metazoa > Chordata > Lepidosauria > Squamata > Sphaerodactylidae > Sphaerodactylus > Sphaerodactylus townsendi. The sequence continues at coordinate 90,658,088 of NC_059430.1, read as the reverse complement.
TTTGATGTTCCAGCTCCCTTACGTACACTGCAGGGTGTGGGTGAATCTATGTGCATACGAGAATGTTCAGCATGACATTTTGATGACCTTTGCAATACACCTGGATTGAGTTTAGCACTAGTGATGAAATGCAAATCTGGGCATCTTTCCAAAGGTTTCATATTTCATAATGATGGCTTTACAGAGAGAGAGAGAGAGAGAACACATTACAATGATGCTGTATCCATCTGTCATCAAACACTTTCAGAATTATTCTCTCTTTCCCCCCAAAATGAATTTGAAGTACTTTTGATGAGGTCTCTCGCCTTTTGAGTCTGTTGGCCAGAACAGAATTTATTTCTCTTTATCCCCCCAAATCACTGCTTACTAATTAGATGACGGGTGATAGCACCACAGAAGGTTTTAAGCAGTTCAGTAACATTTCCTGTATTTTATATATGGGAGAATGTGCTCTAGTTTTTTATTTACTAGCAAAATGCTCATGATTATGATGAATTGGTTATATATGGATGGATTCTCCCCCAAAGGTCACCCAGAGTCATATTTTACTGTCACCACAATGCCCCTCATGGGGTAACTATTCACTTAAATGGCAGATAGTAAATGGATGGAATGGAGCCTAGACTGAGAACCGAGCCTGCTTCTAGCCGTTCGACCACAAACTATATATGTTCCTTTATCATGTTAGAGTTGAAGTGAAAATAAGCTGGTACAGAGCACCAGTGGCATACTGCTAATGGAGACATGGGGCGCATGCTATTTGATCGCATGGGGGGTACCCAGTGGCTCCCTTCATGCTGGTTAGGTTGGTGCTGTGGCCGTAGGCCGGCTCCTGCACTTCCCAGCCTCCTTGCTGACAGGAAGGCTGGCTGCAGCCATGGTGCCTACCTGAGCCGCCTGTTGCTGAGCCATGACGGCAGGCTGGCTCCTGCCTGAGAGCCAGCCTCCCTGTCAGCAGGGAGGTCAGGGAGGCAGGAGCTGGCCTCAGGTGCCCACCTAGGCTGTGAGCCACAACCGCAGGCTGGTTCTCGGGCAGGAGCTGTCCTGCTGTCCTCTGCTTTATCTCTTTTATTTTTTAATCTTTACGACAACCCTTTGAGGTAGGTTAGGCTGAAAGTATGTGACTGGCCCTACATCACCTAGTGAGCTTCCGTGGCAGACTGGTGATATGGCTGCTGCTGAACTGTAGCAAGTGGCCAGGCCTAGGTGAGTCATATAAGTCAGGTAGTAGCAGGTAGCCTGGTGGTTGCTAACAGGCCTGGCCCAATGATTCCTCTCCCAAAGGCCAGTATAGCACTGAAAAGGGCCCTGACTCCATTCCATGTCTTTATAGCAGCAAGACACACACAGGTAGAGCTGTCAATCATACTCTTCATTCAGACAGGATGTCTGAATTTATTAAATATTTTAAAGTAATAGATATACTTTTATGCACATATATGATCATCAATCACTTTCTACAAAAATTGCAAACAGTTAAAAAAATCAATTGCAAATTGTTCCAGGGGTTGGATGGCAGGTTCTTGATGCCACTGGGTTTAGCTGTTAGGTACTTTTCTGGGCTCATTTTCTCCTTATTCAAACTGAAAAGCACTGAGAACATGCAGAACTGGGTTTTTGGAGCTGCCCTTGGCCCCTTCCGCACACGCAAAATAAAGCGTTTCCGAACCACTTTCACAACTGTTTGCAAGTGGATTTTGCTATTCCGCACAGCTTCAAAGAGAACTGAAAGCAGTTTGAAAGTGCATTATTCTGCATGTGCGGAACGAGCCCTTCTGACAGAAGGAGGTACATTTCTACTGAAGGTTGTGAGATCTCCAATGATCTGAAAGTGTTAGTATGTTTCTTTAACTAAAGATAGGGAGGATGCAGTGGAAATCAAACATATGTCAGTCACTTGATGGGAAGGAAGTCCTGTAGATAACCCACAACAATTAGTGTCAGGAATAGGTTAGCACAAGTTTCCTTTCTGACCTTGGTCAGGTGGCTATGGACAGAATCTTCCAGTTTTGTTTTCAAAATGTTCTGCAAATCAGTGATGAAATCCAACCAAGTAAATGCTGGTTTTTCCCCCAGAAAGCAAATAATCACATGTTCCAAAGAAAGGAAATCATGCAGAGAGGAAGAAGGGGCAGGACATGAATTCTACTGAACAAGCCCCTGTTATTCCAATGATGGGTGCATAAATGTGAAGAAAGGTGAACAGAGTTTGACTTCAGCAGATGAACTATGTGTTATACTGTTTACAGGTCCATCCTGGGTCTTGTCGACCAGATGTACACTGGGAGTTGCCTGCTGGAATTTAGATTCTCTGAGCCAATCTAGAAGCTCCATGTGACATGTGCCCAACCTGACTCATTGTCACACATAACAATTTTATAAAGTGTGTTTACTCACCTAAAAAGAGTTCCATTGAGTTCCAGGAAGCTTCCCTACTGTGCCATTCTGACACTGAAAACAAGCAAGGGAGGAGGCTGTTTGCTCTTTTATAATGGACCCAGAGAGAGGGAAAATAAGTCCCCCCTCCCCCGCATCTATTTCCACCCATGAAAACTAAATGATAGGGAAGCTGGAAACTCCTTCTTCTCTCTTGCTGCCTTCTGGAACCACATGGAGCACTTTTAAGGAGAGTAAATCCACTTTAAATAAGTTATGTGTGACACTGAGTCAGTTGGCACCCATGTCTTGACTCACGTTACCCATAACTTCTCAGGGATGCAGGGAGACTCATTCATATCAGGACCACTGTTTGGGCCCATTTCACGAAGCATGTACTCTCTTTCTCTCCATGGCCCTTGTCCAGATCACACACATACCTCATTCACATATGCTTAATACACATCCTTTTTTTTTTCTTGGAAGGCGTATGTGCTCTAATAGAGTCTAATTGAATCTTCTGACATTCATGCTGACAATAATCTTCTGACTATCCCTGTGCTTTATGAAGCAAAAATAGCTATTATTTTAAAGACAGGCAAGTGCTGGTCTGTTCTTCAGAAAGCCAGGTTACCAAATTTCAAGGCAGGGCTTCAAATAAACACAGGAGAGAGAGGGGGGGGGGGAGAGGGAGGGAGAGGGAGATGAGGGGAGATGATTTTTTTCTCACAATGAGAATGCATTTATAGAATTCACTTGCCAAGCCCAAGGGTCTTTTTGAATTGTGAGTACAAGAAACATATTTCTGAGTAAAGCAAGTACTTCTAAGTTCAGCAGCCTTTTCCTGCTTATAATGCACACTTTAAAAAAAGATGAACTTCCTTAAGGAGTCCCTTTCAGCCACCCTAGAATGCTTGGAGCCGGTTCCCACTAACCTATTCTGGGAGGAGAAAATGGAGTAGGAGAGGATGTTGTACATTTCCCTGAGTTCCTTGAAGAAAAGCCAGGATAAAAATGTACAAATCAAAGAAAGTTGTTGCTTTTCTGTGGTGTAAGGAGCCCTCTGCCATAATGGATGTCTACCTGGTAAAAGCACCACCATTAGTGGAAATTATCCAGGTGATAGATCTACAGTTCCAGGATCATGGAACTAACAGCATGAAAATTAGTGTTGAAAAGTCACTAATCACCAGAGGGGATTAGGGGGTTGCATCACTTTACAACTGGGGAGCGGAGAAGGCAAATGATACCAGCAGACTCTGTTTTCTAACTAGTTATTTCTGTATTTTTTTTAAAAAAAGAAGCTCTTGTTCTTTACATGGAAATGCTAGATATAAATGTTTGGTGCTTTGTTTACTTTTAAACAACAACAACAACAGAGGATCAGTGTTGCAGGTGGGCAGTGCATCCACTGATCCAGTCCTGGATAGAGCCAGGCATTTTGCAAAGGACAGCAAGGACCCTTTTACATGGAACTACATTTCATATGAACTAGAATTAGGAATACAGAATCTTACTCTCTTCTCTTAAAAGACTTACTCTCTTGGTCTCCCTGACATAATCCACCATGTAAAAATACAGGTGCAGGCAGCACTCATAAGCAAGTCTACTCAGAAGAAAGCCCAATTATATTCAGTGGGGCTTACTCCCAGGAAAGTGTTCTTAGAGTTGCAGTATCAGTGGGTCTACTGGGAATTTTTTTTCTGGTCACTCACTATTTCAAAGCTGAAGCTGTCTTACAAGGTTGTTGTAAGATTAATGCCGGACGAATATGTCTGTGGTCTGCCCCGGGCTGTTTAGAGTAGAGGCATGTGAAATGATAATTCCATTTTCAGCTTGGGAGGCTATTTCAGATGAGTATGGTAAACTATTACTTTCCATAATTATTATCTATATTCAATCCCCAAAGCTAATAGTGTTCCAAAAGTGGCACTTACATGAATAACTTTATTTCTAGTAATAATGTTAACATTATTAGTAGAAATATTAAATTAAGAATATAGGGTAGTGACTTCTAGTAGCCAAACTACACTTCTCTCAAATGTGGAATTAAAAAAAAATCTTATCCTTATTTTTAAAAAATCCAAATGAACACTGGCTAAAACAATAGATTCATAGTTGGTGATTCAGAGCAAAAAAACCCCCCTACTTATGTGTCTGGAATGGAAGGAGAGTCTTCAAATCACATTTCAATTTCTTATGTTAAAATTTGCACTAAATTCTTGCTGGACTCCATCTATAACAGATGGACTCAGATAGCAATTTATATCCAAAAGAATAACTCGATCAGTTATGATTTAATTAATCTCCATTATATTCCAAAATAGCTGAGAATATGTCCCTGTGGGGTGAGTCAGCTGGAAAGTAGAGTTAATTAGTTCATTATCTTTAAAATCTGAATTTTATTCCCCCCTTTAGATGAAATATGGAGTGAGCTGTGAATGGAAAAGTATTACAGCTGGTAGGCTCCGAAGTGGGAGGTGGGTTTCTGTCTTGGGCTGTAAAAACAGTAGGTATAATTGCATTTGTATATATTGATCTAAACTTCTTTGCCTCTCTTGTTCCCCTTCGCACCCTTGCCTTGCCTCTGTAGCTTCCCTTCTACCAAAAATTTAAACTTGAGGCTTGCTGGGGCAGAGGCAAGACTTTTTTTGCCAGTATTACCTATAACAGATATCTTCCCCATAAGCATAAAACAATAACAACAAACAAACAAACAAACAAACAAACAACAGTTCTCAGAGGGCTCCTACTCAGAAGGGCCACTGGCAGCCAGGAACAAACTGAGCCAAATGGTTTCTGCAGTGCTTGCTGGAAGTGCAGTAGAGGCTGCATGGCTCAGACCTGGGTCACAGCAACAAGGGCAGTGGGCATGGGCTTAGAGAATCCACACCAACTGCCTTGTGTCCAAGATGGGCAGACATGGGGCCACATGGCTCAGGTCTAAGGTGTCATTCCTCCCTTGATCTGTACACCATTCATATATGTCTGTTAAGTTTGGTTTTCACATCCAGTTGTGTTTATAGGTAATTCTATGCTACTTTCTCAGAGTACTGACTGAATTTTTCCTATTGATCCATAAGCTTTCCTACGCTTCCTTCTACACAGGGTCATTTTGGTAAATCGATCAGTCAGTCAATCAAGAGGCCTGGTTTTATTTACATCTGTCCCTCAAGGTTTCCTTTAATAATCTAGAAATGCAATCATCTTTTCCTACTAAATAAAAGCTATCATTAGTGTTGCCTCAACAGTCCAATCAATAAGAACTATGGATTTCTTCTTTTGGACTGTACTCATTGGCTTATTAAATAGTCACTTCTCTTTTCTGTGGCTATAATAGCATTTGCCAGCACTCACCTTTGGCATGCCGATGATGGATGGTCTGGGAATATGTGTATGAACTGTGACTGTACCATGGTCCAGCCCTTCAGCAGGAAATGCAGATGAATCAGTAACTGCAGACACAGGCTGGGCAGAAATACAATGGCTTGCATTGCTGTTTGTAATGATACAGCTATTTTTTCCTGGAAAGAGTTCTTCTTCACCACTTTCTTCTTCTTCTTCTAAGCAACATGGTGGAATTGTGGCTTTTTCAGATGGCTGCCCACATACTGTGGAGTTCCTCTCAGTATTTTGCCGTTCAGAGGCAGCTAGGCTGTTTGGTTCAGATTGGTCAAAAGGAGTATTTTCTCCCCCACTTCCAAAACAGGTGAACAGAGCTGAACAAGGAAACGGATGCATCATGAATACCAGGTTGCAGATGTTGTTCATCCCATATTTGGGACTGATGTTTTTATTGGGGAGCTATCACATCTTAGATGGAAAGAAAAGCTAAGTGGGTGGTCTTCTCACATTGTCTTCTTTCCTGTTCTCTGATGTCCAGAAGATTCCATAGCTTGAAGGCAGGAGAATCATTTCCCTCAGATCACCAACAGAAATACACAACAGATGCCCAGTATTTCCTGTAGGGCAGAAAAGGCACAGGGGCAAGGAAAAGATTTTGAGGTGGATTCAAGCCCTTCGCTGAAGCTGTTAGTGAGGGAACAAAAAGGTTCTTCAAAAGAGCCAACTCCACAACAAGCTACAATTACAGTCAGCAGCTAAGCAGATGCTTTCTGGTGAGGCAGTGCTAAGTCAATAGCGCTGTAGCCTCAAGTTACTTGGCTGAAGCAGCAAAAAAGATAGTGTAGCCTGATCTCTCCATTATAATAGCATCAATACGTGTATCAGTGACATCATAACAATAGCATGATCATCTCTAGTTACACAATGCGGATATTTGTGAGCAAAGGTCCCAAAATGAAAATCTTTGTCTGTCACTAATGAAGAAGATCAAAAATGTATTCTTCAAACCACTGCAGAGCCATCCATTATTTAAAATGGGAATTCAGTTTTAAACTTCAATCCTGAGAGAGAAGATTAGGTTAACTCTGCAGACTCAGATATATCAAAAGCTCATCCTAGCTCCTCTGTGTCTTTCTGCAGTTACAAGAGTTGGAACCACGCTTTCTGTGTGCCACAGAGACTATGAATTATGCACTGCTCATTTCTTTTTATGAACTCACCCACCCCTCCCTTAATCATCTCAAAACACATTATTTTCTTACTGGGTTTCTTTACCCTGGAGGCACAGACAGAGTGGGGTATTGATTAAAATCATTATGGGCTTCTGTGAAGTTAGCAAGACCAATCTGGAAGGTGATCTAATGGGAAAGATTTAAAATGTTACGGTACTTCTAATGTGATGAACTCACTCTTTTAATTTCTCCCACTCTTCTGTCATGCTTTCCACCCATGCAAAGTAAGGGGGGATTTTTGCTGAAATTCCCAGTCACTCACTGCAGACCTGATGCTGTTTGGGAGAATCCCCTGGCCCACAAGAACAGAATTTGGCTGGTTTGGTGAGCAGCAGGAGGAAGAGGGAAGATAAAAAGTTCATCTCTGCAAACTTTTCTCAACTCATACATCATTGGATACATCCCAATAATTTAAACAATCCCATTGAATGTATTCAGCCATCAGTTTGCTGAAAGGGAATTTCCAACTCACATCTTCTGTTACGGTATACAGAGTCCCCCAGATATTTTGTCCCTGGGAGTCAACAGACCCTCAAAAACAGCAGAGGAAATAAAGTGGGGTCAGAGGTGGTAAGGGGGAATCAGTAGAAATTTTGCTCCCTCTTATTTATTATTTTGTTTATTTTATTTCATGTATACCAGCTTTCTCTCCAGCTTTCTTCCCAATAGGGGCTCAAAGAGGTTCACATTGGTTTCCTGTCTTGCATTTTATGCTTACTACAACCCTGTGAGATAGATTAGGCTAACAGTATGTTATTGGCCCATGGCAGAATGTTGTTGTTGTTGTTGTTATTTTATTATTGTTATTGTTGTTATTATTTGATTTTTTTATATCGCCCAACCCCTGAAGAGCTCTCAGCACTGTACAGTAAGAATAATGATTCAAACTTGAGTCTCTCGGACCTAACCTATCACTCTAACCACTAAACCATACTGGCCTTTTTCTTTAAACAGAAATACCAAATTCACCCCAGAAATCAACAGACAGTGAGGTAAATATTCTATAGACACTGATCCTAATATACAGAATTCAGTTTCCTATTAAATTCTAATAAATCGTTCTTTGGGATATTTTCAAAGCATTCTCAAGAAGACTTGCCAGATCCAAATTTTGAAAAGACTCCTCTGTCTTGAAGAGTTTCATGGAGCATAGTATTCCACCAGGTACAACTTTTTCCTCACAGTGGTGTGATAAGACATTGGTGGTCTTTTGTCTTCTGTGCAAATCTTAACAGGGTCTGAAACATGTGATTCAAGGCTTGGGTATCCCTCAGGAACATTATGTTGACAGACATAAAAATGATGTCTTCTGGAGTCTTCTTAAGTACTTCCTGCTCTCATTATGTAGAGGAAAACCACAATTGGCTCATTATTTTGAGGGGAAAGGGTTTGGAGCAGGGGTCTGCAACCTGCGGCTCTCCAGATGTTCATGGACTACAAATCCCATCAGCCCCTGCCAATTGGTCATGGTGGCAGGGGCTGATGGGATTTGTAGTCCATGAACATCTGGAGAGCCGCAGGTTGCAGACCCCTGGTTTGGAGGAAGAAGGGGTTAGTCCAAAGACAACAGAAGGGGCTGTGGCTCAGAGGTAAAGCATTTGTTTGGCATGCATAAGGTCTCAGGTTCAATCCCTAGCATCTTCAGTAAGGATCAGGTCATATGTGATGTGAAAGACTTCAGCCTGAAACCCAGGAAAGTAGCTACCAGTTTGAGTAGCAATACTGCTCAGTAGTACTGACTCTGAGTAGGTAGTACTGTTTCCAAAGGACCAGTAGCCTGAGTTACTATAAGGCAGATTTATGTGTTCATGTCATTGAGGAAGTGTGACCCAGGAATTACACTGATGAGCACCATGATGCTCACAGGGAATCAGACACATAACCAAGGGGGAGACTTGACCCACAGGTGCTTCTTGGGTAGGGATGCAGCCAAAGCCTCCCAACACTGTCCAGAATCCAGTGCATGAAATCCAGAGTCTCTGTGACGAAGGGCTGTGGGGGCCATGGTGGAGGGCAGAGGGTGGCTCAGCTTGGTGGCCCCCTGAACTTTGCTGCCCTGCCTTAACACAGGAGGAGTTGTGGAGGCCACATTGCGATTACAGAGTCCAGGCAGGGGAATCCTCAGGTAGAGGATTTCCCTGCTGGGACTTCAGCACCCACTCCCCACTCCACCCCACTATGGCCTCCATAGTTCTTGTGACGGCTGAACTGGGGCAGTGGAGTCTAGGCAGGGGAATCCTTGGGCTTTTGAGGAAGGGCTGTGGAAGCTGCAGTGCTTGGCTCAGCAGTGCTTGGCTTGGCCCACTCTGCCCCTTCAGACTCTGTTGTGCCAACCCAGCATGGCTTCCATAGCCCTTCCTCAGTGAGGAACTGCTGCAGAGGTCATGCTGGGACAGCAAGACCAAGCAAGGAATTCCCCCTTTCTCTTCCTTCCTTCCTTCCTTCCTTCCTTCCTTCCTTCCTTCCTTCCTTCCTTCCTTCCTTCCTTCCTTCCTTCCTTCCTTCCTTCCTTCCTTCCTTCCTTCCTTCCTTCCTTCCTTCCTTCCTTCCTTCCTTCCTTCCTTCCTTCCTTCCTTCCTTCCTGTTAACACAACTAGGGTGACTTGATTCTCACCACCCCATCCAGAATCTACTGTCCCACTATGGAGTCCATGCTTGCCCCAAGCACCATTATCTGTAGCTACACATAACAAACAACACCTTTGGGACCACTGCTTTGAAGAGGCAAACACCAATCCCAGGCATTGCAAATTAAAAGCATTTGAGGTAGCCAGGATGGAAACGAGTCTTTGCCTATGACTTTGGGATGCTACTGCTAGTCAGTCCTGGACAAGACAGACCAATACTCTGTCTCACTATGAGACAGTTTTATGTCTTCATATAATGGCAATTTCTGATTTTTTCCAGAGGATGAAATTTCACACACATCAATTTGTGAAGTGGGCTGGTGAAAGGAAAAATTCACATTGACCCAATTTTAGGATACTTTTTTGTGGTGTGTAAAAGTAACTCTGATGGACTGTCAGAATTAGATTCCATGAGAAAAAGTGGAAACATGTCGAAAGCCAAGTTGCGTACCTGTATATGGGAATAGATAATTGACCTCCCATAAAGAGACTGTTTTGGCCAATAAACTGTACAAATATATTATGAGGTGTAAATAATATTTGTGCTTGCTGTAAAAATTGCCAGTACAACAGAATATATCTAGCAGGTTTGAGATACTGTAGTTTGCTATCATAGCATATTAGCTTGATGGAAGAAAGGCTATTAAAAAGTAACCTTATACTGCAGGGTCATAATGGGATATGAACAATAGACAAAACTATGTACTTTCTAGCAAATGGTCCTGATCTAGAGTTACACTAAAGCAATGAACAATGGTGTGTTTTGCTGGATAAAGATATCCCACAGGGGTTCATAGAGCAAAATTCATCAAAGATTCCTCTGAAACATTTATCTTGGGATTAGTCCAAGGGGTATAAACAATGGCCTGTTTTACAAAGAAATATCTTAACGGATATAGCATTGATAGCCTTGGACAAATATGTGAAGTACTAGAGCCTTGAGGATCCTTGTAAATGTCTTTTATTTATAATTTAAAATTTATCTGGAGAACAGGCCCCAAGGATTTCATATAAGATGCTTAGATTTTAACATGTGTTTCAAAGAGACTAGGGTTATTATCCAGTGTCTTAATGATTGAAGTATTCTTTGGTTCCAGTACTTTTAATTAAGGAACAATTGTAAATATAAGAAAAAAAACATTTCAGAGCTAATTTGATATTTTACTTGTTTAATTGAGAAAGTAGCCTGTGAAAAAAGACAGACACCAAATGCCCCTTTACACCAGCAAGACAGTTCAATATCAATTGTAAAGTTTTACTATAATCCAGAAGTGACCAATTATAGGGAACATTAATTGCCTTATGTCAAATTGTACATTTGCCTCACATATAACTCAACATTCCTTTTCTTGTTTTATTTTGTAATAGTACTATAACAGCCCAATCCAGAGCCCCTGGCAGCTGGAGCTGATGCCACTGCATGCCGCCCCACCATTTCCAGAGGGCTCTCTGGCAGCACAGGAAGGCAAAATACGGAGCAAAAACTCCCTGCTACTGAAAAGCACTCAATTTGGCTCAATGGGTTTACGCCACCCAAAAGGTGTAAATCCATGGCCTGGGCTGCCATGTAGTTGGAGGCAGTGCTAGCGTGGAAGCAGACCAATGTCAGCTCAGCCCCAAGTGATGCCTCAAGAATGCCCTCACTACACCGGTAAGCAAGAGGGGAAGGTACACACAAAAGTGAAAATGAAGAAAACTTGTACCCACGGGCTACAATGAAAACTTCAAAAAATTAGTTCTCCCACTGGAGTAGCAATTTACTTTTAAGAAACCAAAATAAATTTATAATTTTACAAACAGTAACCAAATGTTTTGGAAAATTGTTTTCATTCTCCCATTGGAGTAATATATAAACATAAGTTAGAACGGCACGGCAAAGTAATCTCAATGTAAATATAACAGCTAGCCAGATTCTAGATAATTAACCAACTGGCCTCGTTAAATTTCACGGCTGTTAAAGGCAGGTCACAGTTTTTCAAAATACAATAATGGTTACAATTAGTGAGGACAACGCTCTGCAATTGGTTTGTTCTTATGCCTCTCGAAATGTTTGTAAAATTATAAATTTATTTTGGTTACTTAAAAGTAAATTGCTACTCCAGTGGGAGAACTAATTTTTTGAAGTTTTCATTGTAGCCCGTGGGTACAAGTTTTCTTCATTCCCACTACACCGGTGGCACTGGTCACCCCCAGAGCAAATTTGCCCTTCTGCCAGGGTAAGTGCCTTGGGGAGAGCATTTTCCTTGGCATAGGGCTGCAGCACCTTGACAACTCCCTGAAGTCCCCACCATCACTCTGGATTGGGCTTTAAAGGACTTACTGTCTAAAATATATGGTACAAGTGTTACAATGGGGTATCTCCCACCTCCCCTATAACCATAAGCAAGAATATTCTGTAGTACTTCTGAAATTTACATCTTTTAATCTTATTTTTGGTCAGCTTTACTATACATAACCTTCTTGAGGGGAAATTCAATCTTGCTATTTTACTAAAGAAAATGTACAACTGAATCCACTTTAAAAACAAAGGGGATTGCCACCCCCTCCTTTCTTTCCTGAGTTTGATCTCAGATTTTCACACGAGAGACTTTTCAAGTTCGGCCATAAAACATCCAAATTTTATTCAACTCCTCAGGGGAATAGGATACGGGTGGGGATAAATTTGGTGAGAAGGAAATAAGCAAACATTTAAAAAATTAAGATGTTTGTAATAGTGCAGCTCAGATTTGGCTGTTTGGTAAGATTTCAGTTCAATACAGATTTCTAATGTCTTTGAAGTAAGACAGATTTTCTCGTTATATTACATCTTTGACTAAGATTTGTACTTGAAGTTTCATGTATAAATTCTGGTGCCCAGAATCTGGAAGGAAGAGTATTGACCCTGTTTTCTTTTTCCCTTCAGACATCCCCAAACTGTAGGATCACTTCAGACCTTTTGAAGTAAATCCATCTCAGAACTGGCTAGAGATTGGTCCCTATCTGACATCATCTGTTTCATTCAGCCAGCTCCCTCTCTTCTAGTTCAGGAAATTAACTAGCTCTGTTTTTAGAACCTGGGCTAGGAATTCTTTTCCTAGAGGTTTATTCCCCTCTTTGGTTAGAGTAGGCTCCTTTCTCCCAAATATTTATTCTCTGTAAATGCCACAGGTCTATACACAGGTACTTAATATGTCTGAACGTTCTGGTTCCAAGAGTTCCAGCCAACAATAAGTCAGTAGCTCTGACTAAGTTCTAAACTCCACCCACTCACATGTTGCTCATTGCCATAGGCTCTGTGAGGAATTAACCCTTCAGTGTTAGTTTTTTTTTGCCTCTGTGTGCTCCTAGCTTTGAAGTAGCATTATACAAAAGGGAGCTTTTATACACCATTTCCCTTAGGTCCATCATAGTTTCATATCAATCGTGCAATCTTACTATAATCCAGAAATGACAAATTATACGGAATATTAATTTCCACATGTGAAATGGTGGCAGGAAACAAATGCCAAAAGTTTGCCAACCCTGTCCAGTAGTCTGGAAATCAGACGTAAATGGGGGTTGGCAATCCAACTTAACCAGGATTCTTGGCTGCTGTCATGAGCCAGCCCCAGGGTACTTACCAGGACTCAGAGGATTCTGATGCAGGACCTGACAACATGATGCAACCAGAGCTGGTTGCTCATGAGGAAGAGCAGGCAGCAGAGCCAACTCCCAGCCCTTCCCTGCCTGATGCTGAGCAGGTAGAAGAGCCTGCAGATCTCCCTAAGGAACCCAGTGATGAGCCAGCTTTGCACAGAAGGCTAAAGCAGAGCCAGCTGCTGCAGGAAAAAAGAAGTGCTCTTCTTGCAGCAAGATATGGGAAGATAGAAGTGTTTGCATCTGATGAGGATTAACTCCTTGCAGAATCCCAGGCCCGTAGGCAAGGCTCTGTATATAAGCCTTGCCTTGAGCTAGGTTCTGCCCCGGTGCCTCTGTGTGCCTGATCTACTGCTGATTCCCAGCATGTTTATCTGATCTCCTGTACTGTAGACTGACTCTTGACTAAGCTTTTGCCTGTTGCCTGCCCTGACCCATTAGACTGACTTCTGACTACACTTTTGCCAGCCACCTGCCCTGACCCATTGGACTGTTCTCTGACTACATCGTTGCCTGCCCCGTTTGGCCCTGTGAGGCTGGATCTGACCACACCCTGTTTGCTGGCAGCATAGCTGCTAAGCTAACCAGATTTCACTACTGGCAAGATCCTGGATAAAGATCCTGGATAAACATAGAAATTTGACTTGCTGTTGCCTTCTCTGCTATTGTGCAGACCTATCTCTTAACTGCAGTTAAGGCAGGGAAGCGGGTTTACTCTGGTTAATTATGAGGCTGTAGATGGTATACAAGAGGTTTCCAGTAAAGCTGGGGAAAATGTGATGCTGCTCTATTTCCCCCCATGTTTATTAGTGATTGCCAAACTCTCTGTTTAGGAAAACTAGACAAGTGAACAATTTGCATCAGATCAATAGACTTCCTTGCTGTTTGTTAAAATACGAAATTTTCTGCTGGTTTAGTAACAAATGCTAATTTAGATGGCCCTATTTATATGCACCTGATGTAATTCCTTCTGTGTAAAAAACCTGTGGATTCTCATTAATCTATTTAGCACTACACACTATAGCAATAACAGCCCAGTGTTCAGACAATCAGAAATTGCTGTGGGTCTGTGTACAGACAGCTCTTTTTATTAGTCATATTCTCATCCAGGCACAGCCATAATCCCCTTCTCTTCCCTCATCTTTTTTTGAACAATCAGGACCACACAGGGAATTAAGGCTGTGCCAACCTTTTCCTTATCTTGACTAGTTTGTAGATAATGTTGATGTTCAACAATGTTCCTCTGGTTGTTGCTTTCTTGGAAGCAGACCTCTCTTTCAGCATCAGAGGAGTCAGGCAGCAGTGCCCACTTCCTGGCTAATTATTATCACAGAGGGAGCTGTCTCCTAAGCAGACGCCACACAGATGGATCCTGTGTATTGTTGATTCAGCTTTTACTGTGCTTTCTTTTTTGTCTTGCATAAGACAATTTAGATAATTTCAGTATCAATGTTTCAGTTCCTGTTTCAAACACCTTTTAGGGTTCTTGTCACTCCACAAATCCATTGAAAAATCCTTCTGTGCTTTCAGGGGCTTTTTTTCTGACTGGCATCCCACAAGCCACACCGGAATGAAGTCCTTTCAGGGTTTTGTTTTGTTTTGTTTGCAATTGACTCATTAAGTCAACAAGCATAGAGTTCCAGCCAGGCTGGTTAATCTAGCAGTAAGTCATGACAAAAACCACTGATCAGAGATTAGGCCTAAAAACATAGAGTTGTAACCCAGTGTGATGTAGTGGTTAGAATGAAAAAAGACCCAGGTGACCTTAGCCTGTCACTCTCAGCTAGGGTGTCCAACTCCAGCTTGGAGATTTTGGAGGTGACCCTGGGTAGGGTGGGGTTTGGTAAAGAGATGAGCCCAGAAGGGAAACATGCCATAAAGTCTAACCTCCAAAGCTGCTGTTTTTTTTCCCCAGGGGAACTGATCTCTGGAGATCAATGGCTGTTCTGAGAAATCTCCAGGCCCACCTTGTAGGTTGGCAACCCCATATCATTGTAATTTACATCATAGCATTGTTGGGAGGATTAAGCAAAGTAAATCACTTTGGGTCCTCATTGGAGACAAAAAACATGTAAAAATGAAGCTAGCAAATAAATAAAAAATAAAATCTGTAGGAATACCACGGCAAGTAGGGTTGGGAAATATCTGGAGGCTGGGGGTGCAGTCTGAGGAAGGTGGGGTTTGGGGAAGAGAGGGACTTCTATGGGGTATAATGCCATAGAGTCCAACTTCCAAAGCAGCTATTTTCTCCAAGTGAACACATCTATGATGTCTGGAGATCAGTTGTAATCCCAGGAGGTTTCCCGCTATCCCTGGAGGTTGGCAGTCACAGTGGGAAGTGTTTGAAGGCCATGCCTTCCATGTCGTTTGTCAAAAATTTATTTTGATCTGTGAGTTGATGAGTCTTTTCATTTGCATCAATTTGTCTATTTTGGAAATTTAAATATACAAAGATGTTATTTGGACAGAAGCGTAGCTAGGAAAAATGGAACCCGGTGCAAAATCTGAGTTTTGCGTCCCCCCTCCATGGGCGGCCGCTGTGATGCTGAAATCCACCCCCAAACCGCATCACTTACAATGGTGTTTAAACAAGGGAGCTGATATTCTCCTTTTAAATCCACCATAAAGGAAGAATCTGGGGTCCCCAGTTAAAACAACATTGAAAGTGATGCTGTTTTGGGGTGGATTCTCCCCCACCCTGAAACAGCATCACATTCAATGTTTAAACTGGGGACCTCAGATTCTCCCTTTAAATTCATACCGAAGGGGGTGGATTTAAAAGGAGAATCTGGGGAAATTTGGGGGGTGCCTGCTGTCAGGGGTGTAATTGTTAAGCTAGAAGCATCAAACTTTCAGGAGATATTTAGGAGACTCTCCTGATGATACCACCCAGGTTTGGTGAAGTTTAGTTCAGGGGGTCCCTTTGGAAGTCCATACCTTTGTACACTATGAACCAAACCTCACCAAACCTGGGTGGTATTATTAGAAGAATCTCCCCAAAAGTCCTTGAAATTTTGGTGCTGCTAGCCTAAAAACCGTGCCCTCTGCAGGCCAAAAACTGAAAAAACACTAAAATTACAAAAAAACAAATGAGCTTGAATTTTTTGCGCCCCCGCCCTCCAAAGGCGTGCGCCCGGTGCAACACGTATCCCTGTCCCCTTGGTAGCCACGCCTTTGTATTTGGAATATGTGGCTAAATAGGGTCTAGTCAAGAACTGAACTAAGTACAGATGGGACAGAGAGGTATAAAATGGGCATGCTTAAAGAAGAGGCAACTTTAAGGCCAAGACCCAAATTTATTCCCTTACTCACTGTACTACGATACATTCTACTCTCTGGGGGGGGGGGGAATGGTGGTTTACAAATAAAAGCATTGTACATGAAGCATAATAAAAACAAAAACATAAGAAATTACCAATGATAATATTATATTAAGCAGCGTTAAAATATTAATATAACTCTCTGACTGTAAGCCCAGCAAAGTATTCACATATGTTCAAATAGCATGCTTTCAGAAAGCAAAGCCTACTGCTAATTAATAAACATCATCAAAGAGCTTTAAAAGCAGGGTATCACCAAAAGATCTGATCTTAGAAGTTCCTAGCCTGATCCTCAAAGATAATCTAAAATCAGTATTGGGTAAATAACAAACCACCAGAAAGATACCAAAAGTCTAGTTTTTTTCAGTAGGACAATGGTATTCCACAATGCAGATGCTAAAACTGAAAAGCCTGACCCAGTGGCTACCTGCCCCATTTCTGAAGGCAGGGGTACATGGAAGAGAACCTCAGAAGATTATCTCAGGATGTCTAGGTTGCACATTTCCAGCCTGTTTGGAACTTCAAAGCAAAGAACCAGAACTTTGAACTGAGCCTGGAAATAAACGAGTGCCAGTACAGACCTTTATGTACTAGCAGAATATATGGCCTGGAGTGTTGACTGATCTCATCATTTGATGGAGTTGCATTATTAAGATTCTATTATCTTCTCAGAACTATCTGCCACTTCAGATCTTCAGAGGCGTCTGGATTTTGGTTTAGCTCTGCTGGTGACAAGCTGGAATTCTTGTTTTAATGCCCAAAATGATTCTAACAATTGTCTTTTTCCTTTCAGCCCTTCATGATCTTTTAACATTTTTGACATAATCTTCTTTATGTCTCTGCCCTTTAACTCCTCCTGAAGTGAATTTAAATATAAAGACATTTAAATATAAATAAATCATGTTCTGCTTTGAGAGAATGAATGCCGGTTTTGCTTTCTTCATTCTCCAATTTCCAAGAGTAATATTTTAGAGTCCTTTTAAAAATGAGTAATGGAGATGGATGGTGGTTTTATGGTATGTTTATTCACGTAGACATATGTTGAACACGGGGAAGCAGGCAGGCCTCCAGATAAACAGTGCTGGTCTTTAAAGAAGAATCAGTTCTCTCAAAAACCAAGGGAGACTTGCATTCCTCCTTCCCAGGCTTACTTCCAATGGCAGAATTTAAGACTTGCTTCTCTTTTGGTAGTTGCATACCAAACTCAACCTTGGATGTGTTTTAAACTTTAGTATTTTACGAGTATGTACACCTATGGACCAATGTTGAAAGGTGGTTTATAAATAGCATTAATCAATTAAACAGTAACCTGTTTGGCTTTTGCTGCTGACTGAGCAAGTGGGTGTGTCTAAGCTGGAAGCTACCAGTCATTAAACCCACTAGTTGTCACTGGAACAAGAATATTTTAGCCATCAATGCCATTTACTGGAAATAAGCTTAGGAAAAAAAAGGTAATCTCATCTGCCAACCAAAACTTTAGACATATCAAACACAAACGCAAGGCCTTTATTGGCATTAACATCAGACCTATCATTTTGAATTCTCCTTATGTTAACAGTCAATGATATGAAGCATGGATGTGCATGTTGTAACAACATTAGGATGTAGTGTCAATGAAAATAGACATTATAAGATGGGGTAGAACTTATATGGGACTTGAGCAGGCAAGAGAGAAGGAGAAGGAGCACCAGTGCCATTGAGGAACCAGGTTTGATTCCCCGCTCTGCTGTCTGAGCTGTGGAGGCTTATTTGGGGAATTCAGATTAGCCTGTGCACTCCAACACATGCCAGCTGGGTGACCTTGGGCTAGTCACAGTTCTTCTGAGCTCTCTCAGCCCCACCCACCTCACAGGGTGTTTGTTGTGAGGGGGGGAAGGGAAAGGAGTTTGTAAGCCCCTTGGAGTCTCCTATAGAAGAGAAAGGGGTATAAATTCAACTCTTTTTCTTCTTCTGATCATCAAAACGTATCTGCTGGGGATCACGGGACCCATGTGAAAAAAAACCCACAAGACATAAGTAGGGTTCTCATTAGCCTATTCATTGGCAGAAGATTTCCAGGTAATTGTGGTTCTTGCCCAATGATGCTGACTTGGTGGGCAGACAGCAACTGAGTCCAAACAGGGGGATCATCAAGTGGTGAGCAGGTGTTGGAGAAGGTGGCAAGGGATGGCTAGGGGTGGAAGGGTGGCTAGGGATTGGGGAGGGTAGCAAAGGGTGGCTAGGGTGGAGGAGGGTGGGAAGGGGTTGGGAAAGGTGGCAAAGGATGACTAGTGGTAGGGGAATTGGGATGGCTAGGGGTGGGCTGGGAAGGGGCGGTGGAGGGTGTTGCCGGCCCTCTTCTGCCTGGCATGGCTTTGGGGCGGAGGGTGAGGGTGTTGCTGTCCCTCTTTGGCCTGGTGCAGCTTGGGGGGCAGGGGAGGCTTTTGCCAGGCTGCAGAGCAGGTGCTCCACAGGTGGCAATGGCCAATTGAAGTGTAGGACACACAGGGCTTTGGACATTCATCAGACATTCGTCAGACATTCAAACCCTTACCCAATTATGTATAGGGATGGGCTGTCTACCTTTGGGGAAGTCTGCCTCACAATTAAATGCCCATAGGAAATAACATACCATTATCTCCAATTTCAGTAGCACCTCTACCCAGCTAAAAGTTGCTGGATAGCATCAGTTGGTAGGGGTGGTGGTGGTATCTTCTAGTTCCTTTAAAATCTAAAGGGACAGAGATATGGAGTGACAGCTGTTTGGCAGACCAGCTTCTTCTTTCACCCTCCTTACTTCTTATTCTCCCCAAATCAAACATTTTTGAAATTCCAGGAGTGAAATTTTCATTACTCCCAGAACATTGTGTTTTGGGTCATTTGGGATATCCTTGAACCAACCCTAAATGGCTCATTTTGGATTTAAAGTAGGCTTGATTTGATCTGAATGCACATCCCATCTAGCTTAATGAGCATCAGCCTAAGGGAGCTACACAAGGTATGCAACATTTTTCTTGACAGTAACCCTTTTTGCACAACACAATAAAATGCTTTGAGGCAGGAAATAAAATGTTTCCTCCATGGAGTTCTGCATGGTTTTTAGCCCAAAACATTTTATTTCGTGCCTGAAAACGTTTTATTTGCATGCTGATCCCTGGCTATTCTTTTTTGAAAACATTTATACTTGCCATGTGGTCTCTTAAAATGTTTCCCATGCCTCTTTGCAATCCCCAAGCTTCCTCTTTGGTGCGATTTTCAGTGCTCGTGCCAAACATCACGAGCTGCATTTCCGTAATTTTTTTTTAATTTCAGGGGAATCGTGTCTATGTAGCTACACAGACACAGCCCCTAGAGAATCACAGCACAAGGCTTTGTAGCATTGTCTTGTAGCATTGGAGCAACAGAGTTTTTTTTTAAAAAAAGGACACAGAATGACCACAAAATGGCTACCAAGAATCGCTTTGAGTTTGCCAAACATTTTCAGTGGCTTTTGTGGAAAGTGCCAGTATCTGGTATGTAGTCTGTTTGAGTGCCTGTATGCTTCCCCATGCTCAGCATATGCGCTTGCAATTTACTAGGTATGACATAAACACTGGCCATTCCCAGTACCTTCTTAAAAAGAACCTCACCGACTAAAAGACCCCCCTCCCTCTCTAATTCCTTTCCCCTTGAGGACCAGCTATTATGTTGGTAACGCAGATGATATTTTTGAGAATGCTCAGCAAAGTATAATTTCCTGAAAAGGCTGGTTGTTTTTTGTACACAGGAATCATCCTCTGCGCTGGATTCCACAAAGCCCGTACACTTCTCTCTCCATTGGGCCCATGAATTAATTCTGTAGAGCTTACAATGACCCAGGATATGAGTATAGTATGGGAGGCTGAACCAAGCCTGTGTCCTCTTGACACCATCTCTCTATGGCTGAATTCCTGCTAACAGTAGCTAGTGTTTCAGGGCTTCCTTTTTTTATCACCAGTTTCACTGTAGGTGGACAATGGACTATCTCTTCTCCTCACATGACACCAGGAGGCATAAAGAGCTCTGGATTCTTGCCAAGCACTGTCATGGCATGTGGAAGAGGAGATTAGTTGCTCAGAACTACTGCAGAGCATTGGCAGCACAGAATGCCGTCTGTTTCAGAAATGCCTTCCAAGCTACTGCATGCCAGTCCTTCTGGGAAGATTAACTGGCTGTTGAGCAAACATGTTACCTGATAAATTGTCTTGTTACTCAACTATTACCTAATGATACTTGCTTCCTGTCCCTGTACAAAGCTGAATTAAATCTTGCAGATCTGTCCTGGTGATAGTGCTGCCTTCCTCCAGCACACGTAAAGAAGGTGCTACCATTAGTTAAACAGATTCATGAGCTCCAACTCAATGATGAGAAATTGGCATGTCTGTGCATAGTATTACAGAGGCCAAATTCAGCCCATTATTTTATTATATATTTATTTTTTCCCTATCTTGCTTTCCCAAACATTGTTTGCTCCAAGTGGTTAACAAATTGATTGAAAGGATCTCCACTTTACACCAAAACAGAAATTTAGGGACTGATAGAAAATACCATGTATGATCATTTGTACACTTGCTACAATTGTGCACATTTTGTAATGGCTTTATTCAGCACTGACTGTCACACACTTGAACTTCCTACTGGAAAAAATCAGTAAGAGGAATATAGGATGAAGATCATTTTAATGGGGGGAAAAAACAAAGATAGGAAAATGAAAAGGACCCCAAAATAAAACACCAGGGGTTCAATTTGCAAAAAGGAGAAGCCAAGTGAAAATGGGATTTGGGGATCAAAACATTAGGGATATGAAATTTGAAATCTGTAGGAACAAGCTGAATTAAACTGAGCTGAATTAAACAAGCTGAATTAAACTGAGCAACACTGGCAGCACCACAGGACCTGACTGGCTCTAAACTGGGAAGCAGCACCCAGGCCACAACCAGGCAACCCCAGCAGTTCTGCCAGCTGCATTGGAAGTCAGCTCAGCTTACTCCTGGCTACCAGGAACCTCACTGATCAGCACTTCAACAACTTCCTCAGCGAGTTACAGGATCATTCTCCTCATGGAAATTATTGCTACTTTTTATTGTCCCGCTCACATCCCAAAGTCATTATCCAAGATGGAGGACAAACCAAGTGGTTTCATCTGTTTGCAATGATCTGCCTTCATGGACCATCCAGATGAGGCTGTGGTCACCCCACTACATTCTGAGCACATTACAGTGCTTGAATAAATACATGAATTAATTAAATGCTGTAAGTCACCATGTGCTTCCTTTGATTCACATGCCATCAGAGGTCAGTTCTAGAAGTTGGAGCTGTGTGTTTTGGGGCCAGCTCTTTAATCAGGTTCACCAAGTCTGTTTTTTCAATGCATGCTCGACACACTTCTCCCCAGCTATCCAGGATCTTCTTCAGCTCCGCCACTCTCATCTTCGAGAGGTCTACTGATGTTAAGTCAAGGGTTCTTTCTGTAAAAACAAATACCCAGAGAAATATGCTCTAATTATTTCATTCTTTATTTTTGTTTCCCACCCTCAAACCCCACCTTCCATTGCTCATCTAAAAAGATGGCTTTCTTATCTGGCTTGCTAGTTCCCATGACATTGTTTCCTATAGTGGCCAATCTGTACAAACTGGCATTGTTCTACAGCCTATCAATATAAAGGTTCTGTATAGCTGTCATAAGCAAACAGCTCTAGATAGATCAGTCTTTCACAAATTTATCTATTTCTTGTTAAAGCCTACCGTGGCAGTGAGTTCCACAGCTTAATTATGTTATTTGAAGAAATACTGCCCTTGCCTGCCCTGAATCCGTTGTCCATGCAATTGATGTATCCTGAGCTGTAATATTATGGGAAAGTAGAAAGGAAAAAAGTCTCTCTGGTTTCTGCATCCCATGCATCATTTTGTTGACTTCTGTCATATCCCCTCTTGAACCACATTCTTTTACCTTTCCACACATGCTAGTTGCCCCAATCCTTTGATCACTTCTGTTGCCTGGTTTTGTACCTTTTCCTCTCAAGGTGGTGACCAGAATGTGAATGTACTGAAAACTTAATCCTTAATGCTTAACTTACTTGAGCAGATTGTGATGATACCCTAAAACTTCTTTAGCAATATCTTCATCTTCTTGAGGATAGTGAATTGGGGCAATTTGGGGTAATTTTCTTTTACAAAAAGGACTTCTCCCCTCAAAAATATTTCATTTCTGTGGACTGGCTAAATCCATAAGGCAGTTTATTACAGCACTCAATTCCTGAATGGTTGAAGGCACAAAGAAAATTCACCTTTTGTAAGGCCACCTGATATTTCCTGTAAAATGCTAATAGCTGAGAGTACCTGATTTCGAATAACTAGACCTGCCCCCCCAGCTCTGGTGCAAATTGAGGCTGCCTGAACCTGCAGTTTACATTTGATGGTCAGATGGAGTGGCATTAACTTCCTGTCTGTTTACAACCTGCCAAGGGACAACAGCACAGGGAAACTCACCAGTAGACATTTTACTTCCTGCATAAAAATTACTTACAAAAATGTCAGGAATGTCATGTGATCATTGCAACCTTTCTGAACTGTTAATTTGAAAACACTGACACCAGTGACCAATACCAAAATGCAGAAGCTTGACAAAGGAAAGTAACCCTCATTCAGATTTTTAAATTTATTTTAAACACCTGTTTAACCCAAAGGCATGCTATACCATTTCTCGCGTAAAGTGAAACCAGTTGTCCAGGTGAATCATCTGGCAAAAGCCAGGATCAAGTGTCTACCATGCTTTTACTGACAGGTGGAACTCAAAAAACATTTTAAAAGACTTGCTTTAGTTACAAATAGCTAAGAGCCAAACAAAATGCAATGGTGCTCTCATGGCCACTATAAGGATACTGCTTCCATTTTGAAGAAATTTTAAAATGCTTCAGGGTCCAATCCTGTCCAGATCCACAGCATGGAACTCCTGTCTCCCCTTCCACTTTTTCAAATGCCAAAACAGCCAAGTGGGCTATCCACCCACTTGAAAAGATGTGTGAGAAAGAAGCATAGTGCTGCAAGCCTAATCAGGATTGGGCCTTTGTGGCATTTTAAAATGCCATTAGAATGGGGGCAGTGTTGTCCTTGTGGCAGCCATGAGGATGCTGTCATATTTGGTTTCACCCTAAGATGCAGGGTGGGGGCAGGGAGAGGGAAGTTCTACAAAAGCCCAGAACAATTTTAAAAATTGATTATTTGAAGAGGCCTATATAGAAAACCGCACCTGCTACTCATGGCAAATGCTCCACAAGAAGAACATCATTATATATGGATGTCAGAAGTGGTCATTACAAACAGCATAACTATGTGTGTTTGCCCCAATTGTGCTGCGATCACTATGCACAAGCCAGCAGCAGAATTGCTGGTATACAATAATGAACTCAGAGAATCACTGGACTGCCAGGCAGGCTTGGTGGTGGTTCTGTCCTGCATACCAAATTTGAGTTCACAGATCTGATTGTCTATTTTCTTCAGCTTCTCACAGATTTTAGGCACGGGTATATGGGCACTCATCGGGCGGCTGACTTCACTGATGATCTTGGTAGCCGCATCGCTCGTGGCTCCGATATAATAGCACTACAGAAAGAAAGGAGAGCCCTGCTGTCAACACTAATTTGATGTTCGTGGTAAGGGCAAAAGATTACCAGCCTATCCCCACTCCTGCCGAAGCTCTCCTGGTTTGAGACATTTCATCTCAAACATTTCTAATGATGAGAGAAGTCATACCAGGCGATTTTCTTTTCCTTTTGCCTCCGTACAACTTTTGACTAGTTCGTTCTCTATAGAAGCCACAGAGAAATCTGAATGCTTTTCTTTTAGATGACTGTAAAATCTGCCCAAAAAATGTTGGCAAACTGTAATGGGGAGAAAGGAAAACATTAAAACACATACACAGAATGCATGAATAAAACAGTAATGTGCAAAGTAGACTGCAGAGAATATTCCACTTGTATTCCATAAAAATCAAAAAGGTAACATCACATGTTTTGTTCTGAAGGAGAGATTGGCTTTCTTCTTTTAAAGCCCTTTCTTCTTCTGAGCCCTTTGGGGGAGGGTGGTATAAAAGTGGAATGAATGAATGAATGAATGAATGAATGAATGAATGAATGAATGAATGAATGAATGAATGAATGAATGAATGAATAAATTAAAGAGCCGGCTTGCCCTCTTTGCAGTGTATTTTGTCTGGAAACTGACCCATTGTAGAATTGGTAGATTTCTGTATCCCGAGATGGGTGCTTGTAGCTCGTATCAGTGACTATAAGAGATCCAGACCAAATTGTCTATCAACAGAACAAAAGTTCTCTGCCATTGAGGTCCTGTTCAACTCCATGAAATTCTGTTCCTAGAGGACAAGGGATACTAAGGATAGTCAGCAGAGGGAACAGTGGAAATTGCTAGCTTAATCTGGATCCCATGCAGTGTGTCCCTCTGAGACCCCTTTTCTTTTGGCATGGGGTACACTCAAAGCCATGGCATGGGAATTAGATAATCCTATTTCTCAACTGATAATTTCTGGGCAGAACTTGCCTGTGAACTCAAGGCCTCTGGAAGAAGTTGAAATTGAAAATGGACAATGGAGAAGATGCAAAATGTTTATTTTGCAATGCTTCCGTTTGCTTCCTACTTCTGCAGTGGACTCCTGTGACTCCCTTGCACTCAAATGAATGTATATGTTGTTGTCAGTCAAACATAGGGAACATGCTCACACTGCATTATGGGGGAAATGGGGAAATCGTAGAACACTGAGCTTTCATCTGCTAAAGGTCTGTGTTGGGAAGCAACAAGGCCACAGTATAAAGCCACTTGCATTGCAATAATTATATAGAAAAACATGCTTGTCAATTCCCCCTAACTTTACTTACAGCAGAAGTAATGAGCTATCGAAGAAAGTGAAACAGTATACGGTTCTTACTTGCTCATAAAGAAAAAAAACCCATCTGATAAATGTGTCATGGTTAGGGATGCCAGCCTCCAGGTGGGTCCTGATGATCCCTTGTAATTAATTGCAGCTCATATCCAGAGTAAACAGATCAGTTCCCCGGAGAAAATGGAAGCTTTGGAGGATGAATTGGTATGGCACTGCAGCCCACTGATGTCCCTTGTCATCCTCAGGTTTCATCCCCAAATCTCTAGGAGTTTCCCAACCTAGATATTGCAACCCTACCCCTCTCCTACCCCACCAGTGGCCAGGGGCAATGTGGCAAACCTTGTCATGCTGGAAGAGGTCAGCATAGAAATCTATGATCCATAAGGCAGGCTGGAAGAACTCCAGAGAAGTGGAGAAGAATCAGTTATGAACATTGTCAGAGCCAGTTCCAGGTATATTGGTTGTCCAACTGTGGTACATCATCATCTCTAGGGTTTGGTTTGGGCCTGGTCTGCTACAGCCCAGGTCCTGGAAAGGTTGTCAGTCCCTTCCTGTACCACTGAGCCCCTGCAGTGCATCAATATCCTCTTCAATGTGCTGCCCCAAGAATGTGTTTGATTGGCATGGATGGAGAACCAGCCTTGAATAATATCCAGTGCAAAAATCTCCAAATGTATATGCTTGTTGATACTAACAACCTGTTACTTCTGTAATGGGTAAGATGGACACAAAATAACTTGCTTTTCAAAAGTGCTGCTCTCGATCAGTTTCACTTTGATAATTATGTGATGTGACATATTTCAGTCTGCAAAGGTTCTATTTCCTGTAAGGGATTATTTTTGCATTCTTAGTTAATGAAACATGCTTATGTAGAACATTGAAAAAGTTCAAAGGAGTATGTGGGAATATCAGATATCCTTTCAACAGTTCTATTGGATTTTCCTCAGTATTTGTTCAAATGTAGTCTGTACAATGGCAGCCCAATCCATGGGGCTCCAGCAACTGGGGATGGTGCCACTGCATCATCACCTCCAGAGGACTTCCAGGCAGTGTGGGGAGGTAGTAAAAAAGAAAAAACACAGCTGCCTGAAAAGCCGTCCATAGGGCTGAACGAAGCGGGTGGTGTAAACCCAAAGCTCATGCTGAGGTATTCCTGGATTGAAAGCCCTGGTGGAAGCTGACTAAATTTGGCTCCACCCTGAGAATTTACTGTTTGGATGCCAGTGTAGTTCCGCCATGGCACCCACTTCTATGTTTGGCTGCTGCGGAGCTGTGAGGCGCCTAGATACCGGGGTCTTTGCTCTCTCCGCCAACGTGGGTGCCTTTTATGCCAGCAGAGGGGGCAAACACACCAGTGCAGTGCTGAACCAATCCCAGATGCCATTTTTGCACCTTCCCCCCGGATTGGGTCATCAGCTGGAAAACTGTGATTGGTTCTGGTTCATTCTGGAAGTCAGTTTTGGGCAACAGCACTGAAGATTTATTTTTATTAAGCTAATGAGATTGCTTTGTTTTGTAGCTCTGGAAGCCAAGCTTTGTGAATACTTTTTTTGTAAAGCAATGCAGCTTCCCTTAATGGAATCCTGAATTACCCCAGTATTTGACAATGTAAAACTATATAAAGATTTTCAGGCTTATATAACTTATTTCCATACTATATCCATTAGTTCTGGCTTGAATAGAGACTTTGGTTGGAACTGTTCTTATAAATGCAATTAAGTCCCTTCCACATCATGAAAATTTAACACCAAGCAGCTAAAGTTGGCCATGCGTGGAATTATTTATATCTGTTGGCTTGTTGACCCTTAGAAGATGAACTCTGACAGATTCAAGTATGATGTAAGCCTGTTCACCTTTTAATCCCATTTTACAAACATGATCTATCAGTCTCCCTACACTTTCCCATGTGCCCCATAGCCATCATCTTCACTGTCATCATTTTCTAGCCATCATCTTCACTGTCATCATTTTCACGGGGGGCGGGGGGCTGTGGCACAACGGCAGAGCATCTGCATGGCATGTAGAAGGTCCTGGGTTCTATCCTCAGCTTCTCCTGTTTTAAGGAATTTGACATTAAGACCTCTGCCTGATACCTTAGAGAGCTGCTGCCAGTCTGAGTGGACAATACAATACTATGTGGGTATCCTTTACACACTTGACAGCATGGGTGCTAGCTGATGATCATTTAAATGTGTTAATCCTTGATTTTGCCACAGCAGACAAAGAGACTTTGTGAATGAAAGCACAGGTTTTCCCAACGCTATTTATTTTTAAAGGACTACATAATTTCACCGGGGCCAACACTGAATGTGAAAATAAGTGTTGCTGAAAAGCCTACTACATTTTTCACAAAGCCACGTTGAACCACAAGGAAAGGAAGAATATGAAGTTTTAATCAATAAATTAACAGTTTATACAAAGGATGACAGAAGGTGATTCTGTGATATTCTTATGCCATCTATAGGCAATAAGAGAGTATTTCAGTCAACATTCAAGATCCAACATTCTTAGTAAATTCTAGACACTGGTTACGATCACTCATTAGCTAGTAGTAAGACCCACTGAACACCGTAGGATTTTATTTATTTGTTATTTATTCAGCAAATTGTTATGTTGCCTTTCCAGGAAATCTGTCGGAGGCAGCTTACAAAATAAAGCATAATACAAACAAAACATGAAAAATTAATTAAAATCCAGCATTAACAGTCAGCTTTACAAACCCAGCCACAATCTAAAAGCATAGATTGTTGAACAGCTTAGAATAACAGTTTTCACACTAAAAGCAGACTATAATAGTGTTATAAGAATCCCTAAGTTAAAAGCCGGGGAGAACAGGAACATTATGACCCAGCACCTAAAAGAAAGCAATAT
Organism: Sphaerodactylus townsendi; assembly: GCF_021028975.2. Lineage (NCBI taxonomy): Eukaryota > Metazoa > Chordata > Lepidosauria > Squamata > Sphaerodactylidae > Sphaerodactylus > Sphaerodactylus townsendi. Next base: position 90,629,809 of record NC_059430.1, on the reverse strand, counting down.
AGTTGGCAAGCAAACCTCATAGAGAAGGGCATTCCACAAGCAAGATGCTGCTACTAAAAAAGCCTTGGTTCTGGTGGCCAGCCACTCATTTCTCCTCTTTATGTGCGGGAACAGAGAGCAGAGCTTGAGAGGCAGATTCTAATTGGAAGGATCGACAATATGGGAGGAGCTGGTCCTTCATGTAATCTGGCCCCAAACCATTTAGGGCTTTGAAGGTAAGATCCTGCACTTTGAATTGTGCCTTGAAACAAATGAGCAACCCAAAAACTCTTTCAACGCTCTGAATGGGTATGCTCAGGAACATTCTGCGTAACCACAATTAATAATTGGTAGTTGTTTTATGTTGTAGCTGTATTGAAATTCAAATTATTTTGTTTCTGTTATGGACGGTAGAAAATGCTGTTAAGTCACAGCCAATTTATGGGGATGCCAGAGGTTTTTCAAGGAATAGATGGTATTCCTTGTTGTCTCCCATCCAAATACTAACCAGGGCGGACCCTGCATAGCTTCTGAGTTCTGACAAGATCCAGTTAACCTGGCCTATCTAGGGCAGGGGGATTCTGCCATATAAAATCATTTCTGCCTTTTAAAATCATTTATGATAGTGGGCGGTCGCTACGCCCCCTGGCAGTGATTCCCACAATTTAGCTCCCCGTTGAGCAAAGAAATATTTTCTGCCCTGTCACCTTCACTCGGTGCCCCACAACTCCAGTGCTATGGGAGAGGGAGAAACATCTCTAGCGACTTTCTCCTCCTCGTTGCATTTTGCACATCCACGTGCGAGTCAGTTTCTTGCTACAGTCATTGCACAGAAAAGCCCAGCTGAAGGGAGGGAGGGAGCCAGCCCCGCCTAACTTGCCAAAACTCACGCAGAAATTGTTAGTAGAACCCCCACCCCCCTTTGCAGGACCGGGGAGCTCTCGCCGGAGAACGACGAAGGCTCGAGCTAAAAGGGTGCTGTGTAAGAGAGCGGGGCCCTTGTGAATAACATGCGCCTGGCTAATTATAGCCGCAGATGGTCCCGCGAGGAGCAACAGGTGCAGGGATACAAGCGGGCCCCTCACCTTCACACTGGGCTTCCGCACCCCCGGCCCTCTGGAGGAAGCAGCCCGCCAGGTTCATCGCGGCCAGCGCCAGGGCGACCCAGGAGCAGCGCCACGCGCGCCAAATTTGCACCATAATTTGCAGCGCAGAAGCCTCCACAAATACCGGTGCCGCTCGTGGCCGTCAGCCGAAGCCCCGCCCCTAACTGGGATCAAATTCGGGCCGCGCCCCCTTCCGAAACGCCCCCGAGCCAACCCAACCGCCCCTTAAAACCCTGCCCTCTTCCCAGCCTACCTTGGTTAATACACTTTATGACGCTACGTCTTGCTCTCTTTTGATTGGTCGAATGAAGTCGCTGTTGATTGGCCGTTGCTGAGTTCTTAGGCCATTGGGTGGAAGGGAGACAGCATGGCGTAGCCCTTGAGGAAGTTGAGGTGTCATGGCGGCCATCGGCGTCCACCTGGGGAGCACCTGCGCCTGCGTCGCCGTTTATAAGGTGAGTTTGGCGACAGCGGAGCAGGGAAATATTAACATTGCGGTTGGGCTATATATGGAGTGGATGAGGACATAATGTAGCTGCTGGGATGCACAGTCCTATGTCTTGCATAGAGGAAGTGGTCTTGGCCTGTTGCGTACGGTGCTACCTGCAAGTAGAAAGTTGGCGCGTTAGGGATAATAAAACACGTGGTTTTTGGGTCTCTTATATGTTCAACTTCCTGGGAGCGGAAGGATAGTCTGTTAGGAGAAAAGTTTGCAGTCCAGTGTCTTTCCCTGCTTCTAAGTAGCGACATTCTCACTGTAAATCGACAACTAATGATTTGGAGAAGTCCCCTGTGCCAAAATCCATGTTTTTTTCTCACTCTGAGCTCTCGTTAGCTTACCAAAATGGAATTGAAGATCCTGGAGACCCTTGAAATGTCGAGCCAAGCTTCCCATTGCAGAAAAAGAGTGGAAGCTTTTCCTCTCTGTCTGTTCCTCCCTCGCAACTCCACCACCACCACTCTGCACAGTTTCTCCCAGGAACCATGGAGGCTGTTCACACAGAGTCACCCATTCTTGATATGGGTGCCCCCAGCCCCCTACACAGCAGCCCAGCCCCAGTGACAGAATGAATGGCACCCCTAGGTCTGTCCATGCAGAAGGAGCAATGGCACACAGAGGCAGAAAGTTATCCACTGTGTGGATTGCATCGCACATCGGTGGTATCTTGCCTTTAAGGTTCCCTCTTGGCCCCCCATGAGGAATGACCCTCCCAGACACAATTGAAAAACACAGTGGTTAAAGTTTATTGGGTGGGCTGCAAGGGTTACAGAGTATGAAACTTCAGTTTACACCAGGGGTGCCCAAAGTTGCTTAACGTAAGAGCCACATAGAATAATCGCATACAAATAATTACATGTATTCAGATGTTTGAGAGCCACAAGACAGGAACAAACATTACACACATATTTGTATTGTTACGTGCACATTTTTACAGACCTTTTATATAAATATTAAATAACCATATGTAATAATGGCTCATATATGTAATTTTTATTAACATGAGACTGCCAAAATGAAAGCAAAAGGGACAAAAATATTGCTAATGGTACTTTGATTAAGACTCTAAAATATCTGGGATATATATGGAGATAATATGTAAATTAGAGTACTGGCTATTACTGTTAGTAGAGATACTGTATGTCTCCATCTTTGCTTTGAGCAAGGCCTCTCATTGACTATTGGAGATTTAATTATCTGTTTTGTAAAAATGCACGGAACCTGCACTATTCCCACAGCCCCTTCTGCCCTCTTCTCCAATCTGGATTGGGCTGTAAGTGTTTTTAATGTAAATTAGAAACATATGATTTTGTCTTCGCCCAGTCTAGAAATAGAACATGCCCTCGGTTGGCAGCCAAGACCTGACCCAGTGCAAAAAATGTTAAAAGGGGCATGCAGGCTGTAATAAATAAGATTATGTTTCTTTCCTTTGTGATTGATACTGATAATAAACTGGTTGTATATTTCTTCAGGATGGTCGTGCAGATGTTGTTGCCAACGATGCAGGTGACAGAGTTACTCCTGCTGTGGTTGCGTATTCAGAAAATGAAGAGGTAATTTTCCTTTCCTTAATGGAACATGAGGAAGAAGATTGTAGTATGTTTGTTTTTTGATTATATTATTTTGCTCTTGCAGGTTGTTGGGTTGGCAGCTAAACAAAACAGAGTAAGAAATCTTTCGAACACTGTAGTGAAAGTGAAGCAAATTCTTGGGAGAAGGTCAGTGAAGCCACAGTGAACTTCCTCTGGGGGTTTTCTGTAGGTTTGAAGATGCTGAATAAAAAATGAGCTGTTCTTTCCAGTGTGATAAGATGTGGAAATAAGTCTGAGTAAAATATTTTCCCATGCAGCACAGTCATTAAGCAGCTGTTGTTTAAATGAGAGAGCTAAATGGGACCAGAGGAGGTCAACATGATTGTCTGAAATGGGATTTGCTTTGGTTTGGTTCTTTTTTTTTCTGTTTTTCACAAGTAAGAAGCAAAGTCCAGAAGTAGGTCCTGTACCTTAATGTATAAATAAGGCTTTGAATTTGGACCTTAGCAGAACTAAGACTTTGTGCGGGGTGATTCATATGAAATAAGAATGCGAGCACAAAATATTATGTGATCCCTTTTGAGCAGTCTTTTCCATTCTCTTCTTTTGACAGCCCTGGTGAGTTGCAAGCTCAGAAGTACATTGCGGAAAGTAAATGTTCGGTAAGAAAATAAAAGAAATGATTAGTCTATTTTATACTTTCCCCCCATGAATAGGATAAGTTCATTTGTGCTTTTGGCATCCTATACACAGCATCAGAACTCATTTTTTCACAATTACAAGACTTGTTTCAGATACTTGTGGGCTAAGAAGCATTTATTTGCCCTTGCTTTTGGAAGGTTCTGTGGCTTGTTTTAGTAAATGTCAGTTATCCATTGGCGATTAAAGGTTTCCTGCTGAAATGGGTTACTTCTGCCTGCCTGCTCTGAGCCAGTAAGGCTACTTGCAGAATAGCCTTTGAAGTGAGAGGAATTTTTCTGAACATAGTTCAGCTAGTATAGGGGGAAACTGGAGGAAGTGGGAGGATTAACCCCATACTGCAGGGTGTTCATAGTAAGCTTGCATATGTGCATGAAGGCTGTGTTCCTTTCTTGCATATGTTCCTTCCTTGCATATGTGCATGAAGGCTGTTTTGGCAAATACAAAATACAGGCAAATACACAAAGCACAATTCAGGGTAAAATCATTAAAACAAATGCATCAATAAAGTAATACTGATAATAACTCCCCAAAGTGCCCATTTAATATCTAGAAAGCCTCACAGAAAACTGGAACTTAAGCTTCTTTCCCAAAAACAGGAATTGTCAAGAGTCAGTGGAGGAAGAACTTTATAGTTGGGCGATCACTGTGTTAGGTTGCTTGTCCCAAATACCTGCTGCTGCTACTTCAGAATATCTTGTTGATCTTGTGAGGTATTCATAGTTGGAGAATAATTTCTGACATGAAAAGGAGCATGGGGCAGTAGTTGAGCAAAAGCTCTCTGCATTATCTTCTTTTCTGCATTATCTAAGAAGATAAGAAAGAGGCCTGCTGGATCAGCCAAGTGGTCCATTTAGTCCAGCATCCAGTTTCTCACAGTGGCCACCCAGTTATTCTGGAAGGCCAACAACAGGCGGTAGAGGCTGAGACCTTCCCCAGTCATGCCTCTGAATGTGGAGGATCTACCTCCCGCTTCATTTGTGAATTGTGCAGAGACATGAATAAACATATGCGGCCGTTTTTAACAGATCTTTTTGTGGGCCCTTTGAGAATTGTCTTTGGTTTGTCCTCATTTGTAGGTCATTGAAAAGACTGGTAAACTTCATTATGAAATAGATGGCAAACTTGTTTCTCCTGAGGAAGTTGCAAAACTGATCTTCAGGAAAATGAAAGGTAAAAAACTAACATTCCACATTTGACACTTCCTCATTTGAAACGATGGCTTTGCTCTTATAACACTGTGGGTTTGTTTTTAATATGTAGAAACAGCTCAGTCTGCTTTGGGTGCTGATGTCAATGACACAGTTATTACGGTGCCTTTTGATTTTGGAGAGAAACAGAAGAATGTTCTTGGGTAAGAATGTCCTTTGTGGGGGTGTATGGATTAAATGTGTCTGCAGGAATTTTAGCTATAAGAGACATTGGCTTTGGGCATGGGAGATTTAGATTCTGAATCCCAACTCTCAAACATTATATACACTAGGTTGCTTAGAGTGGGTCAGTAGCTTTTGCTTCCATATCTGTCTTTATGGTGATTTTATGCTTTATCTAGTTTCAGTTCATTTGTTTTACACCTATGGCTATTTAAGCATGCCTTGAACTGGTGTATAAGTTCGTTGAGGCAGGTTTGTTTGGGTTCAGTTCTACCCATTCATGACAGAGCATTTTTCTGTTCTGTATTGAGACAAGACAATAGCTGGAAATTAAATGCCAATCTCTTGACCATTGTATCTGTCGCAGAGAAGCTGCTGTGTCAGCTGGGCTGAATGTTCTAAGGCTAATCCATGAACCATCTGCCGCTCTTTTGGCATATGGAATTGGGCAAGACTCACCCAATGGAAAAAGGTAATGATTTATAGTTCTCAAACAAATAGCATTACTATTTGATACATACTATATTTTTAAAATGCTTTGAATTATATGAAAGGCTTAGAGTAGTTTCATTTAATTTTCACAGTGAGAAATGAGAAAAATTAAATGTAGCAAAGAGGAAAAATGGAATTATGGTTGGTTAAGATAATGGATGCTTGTGCTCCTGTAGTATTATCCTAGGCTCATTCCGCACATGCAGAATAATGCACTTTCAAACTGCTTTCAGTGCTCTTTGAAGCTGTGTGGAATAGCAAAATCCACTTGCAAACAGTTGTGAAAGTGGTTTGAAAACGCATTATTTTGTGTGTGCGGAAGGGGCCCTAGTTCTTCAAGCCTCATTGGAATAAAAACCTTAGAATTCACAACTTTGCCACTTCAGAATGTACCACCCACCCTTGGCTTCAGCAGAACCCAACTACCCTGTTTGCCTGAAAATAAGACCTACCCCGAAAATAAGCCCTAGTTACATATTCCCTGGTGCATCTGATCTGGTCTTGTGGGTTGCGCAAAATCATGGGAAAAAATAAGACATCCCCTGAAGATAAGCCCCAATAAGTCCTTGTCTTATTTTCGGGGAAACATGGTATATCTAAGGTTCAGATACTGTTGTAGTCTGGTTTGGCCATTGAAATTGTTCCAGTTGGGGTCCAGCTTCAGAACCCATGGCTTTAAACATTGCACCCTGTTACCCAATAGTCTTACATCAATGTGTTTGAAACCTGGCTCACAGATCACCCTTGCTGTATTCAGTAGAATTGTGGCATCCCACCCCCTCCTGCTGCTGTACGCAGAGAATTGATCTGTGGAAATGCGATGCTCAGAACTCATTATGAACATGGGTAGAATATATGTTGGTATCAGTTTATTAAATGCTGATTGGTTCAAATGGCAGTAAGAAGATTACAGTTCTAATTACAAAATTTACGTTACTGAATTTTTAAACTTGGGATTCAAAGCTAAGTGGTAGTGGCAGGTAACTGAAACCTCAGCCTTAACCAAACTTGTTATAAGTGTTTTAAAGGGTTTATTGTTATGATAAAGGGCTGTAGTATAATACTCATGTCTCATTAACCTCATTAATCTTGCTTTTTAATTTTTGCTGTTGAAGCAACGTGTTAGTTTACAAACTTGGAGGAGCATCCCTCTCTATCACTGTTATAGAAGTCAACAGTGGACTGTACCACGTTCTCTCTACTAACACAGATGATAGCATAGGTGGAATCTGTTTCACGGAAGCCGTAGCCCAGCATCTGGCTTCCGAATTTCAAAGGTAAGTTCTCCTGGCTTTAAGATAACATGGAACTGAACCAAAGTCTGAAACGATTTCTCTTTTAGAACTGTCAGGAGAGTGCCTGTACGATGTCACCTAGTGAGTTTCATTGAAGATCAGTTTTTAAATTTGACTGTATTCAAATACTGGCTGTTGCAAGTGCAGTGTACCCTATTTGATTGACTAGAGAAAGTTACAGACTTGTAAACAGCCACTGGCCTATGGCATGTAAGAATGGCCTTTGGGCAACCAGGAGGGGAAGCTTCTCAAAAAAATTTCTTTCATTCAAGCCTCCTTTCATAATCAAGAGTGAGCAGACAGGCTAGTAACTCCCGTGAAACTTCTTTGTAAGGCTGAAATGTCTTACTGTTCACTCCATTATGTGTACATTATGCACTGTTATAATGCATAATTAGAGTCACATTCCAGCAAAAGGATTTGCAGTCAGGTTCTGCTGTACCTACCTTTGGATGTTTAACTGATCAATGAGGCTAATGATTACTAATATATTGCTGAGTGTATTTTTTATCTGCAGTTGGTAATTACTTTTTTGAAAACTTAGGTCTTATAAGTATGATGTGAGAGGGAACTCGAGGGCCATGATGAAGCTGATGAACAGTGCTGAAGTGGCAAAGCATGCGCTGTCAACGCTGGGAAGTGCAAACTGCTTTGTTGACTCTCTCTATGATGGAATAGATTTTGACTGTAATGTTTCCAGGTAAGGGTAACTGTTCCTTGAGGAAAAAACTATTCTAAACTTTTGTTTCTAGTGAGTATGTAGTATGCTACCATTTAATCAAATTATTCATTGGTTTTACAAATTTGAATCCGATTGCTTATGTTCAGTCTTGCAGTTGTCTTTCTAATGTTTATTGGTCTTTGGGGCAGTCCCACATTGAAGCTGTGCAGGCTAGCTGTGCAGAAGATCTTTCAGGCTCTATCAGGGGGAGGGGTTCCAGATGCTCTTAGAGGAGGTGCCCCCTTTCCTCAGTTCATTCTTTGCTACCCCAACATGAAGATTGAGTTTTCATCTCTGAATTCTTCTTTCTCTGTTGCTGAGCCATTATTTGTCAATCTTTTTCTTTGCCCTTCTTCATGACCCTGAAGGCATTACTTTAAAAAATAGTGAGGATAGATTAATATTTATCATGTTTTGGTGAGTTGTACCATGTGGCAGAATTCAAACACTCCCACCTGTTCACCCCTAAGTCCTGAATTGACCATGCCTCACACTTAAAAGCTATCCTCTGGGAAAAGGCCTTTTCTAACTGATTATTCAGCAACTTAGATGGGGCAGGAATATACAACTTCCTCGGATCCCAGATTTACTATTCAGAAGGGTTGTGTGTCATCAAAAAGAAGCTGTTTAACAACTTGGTTTCTCATCCTTTGCTTTTAGATTTCTTAATGCTTACAGGCTGATGAAAAGACTTTAGTATATTCAAAAATTGGGATGTTTTCTACCTGGGCTAATAAGTTTCTGCACAACCTGCCCTTTTCCATTGGTATTTGAATGTTTCTTTTCTTTATAGTCATTGAATTCAGCCCTTTCGTCATTTAAAGCGCAATATGGCTGCAATATTTACATCACATTCCCTTGTAGAGGACAGAACACTGTTTTCCCTTTTCTATTCCAAGTTGTTTCTGAAGGGATTCCTCAACCTTTATCCTCCAAGGACCCCCATAGTATCTCACTGGTCCCTATCAGTAATTTTACATTAGCTCCCTTTGAGCTACTGACTTTCTGCCCTCTGTCCATACTGTCCCTCAAGAGTTGTTCCTAGTGACTATAACATCAATGAAAAAGGTGGGTGAGCTAGCTACCTTAAGAGCAAATCCTCCTTTCATCAAGTTTTATGATGGGAAGGTATCTGAGACATAGTCTACAATTTTTACCCAAGGTGGTCTCTAGATTCTATTTTTCACAAAGTATCACATGTCTGGTATTTTTCAGATTGCCACCTCTACCGCTGAACAAACTTTACATACCTCGAGTATTAGGAGACCCTTATTGTTTTATCTTAAAAGGACAGAATCCTTTCAAAGGGTTCCACAATGATTTATTTTTCATTCAGGCCCATCCAAAGGGAAGGCTGCTTCTTCACAAATTTTATCCAAGAGGATTGTCCCCACAACTTACAGGACTTCCCTGCTCCCTCCAGATCCTTGCACACTGCACAAGGGAACAGGCTTCATTGGCTACATTTGTGTGAGGTGTTCCATTGGCTGATATTTCCAGGGTAGTGACATAGTAATCTTTGGATACACTTGTGAAGCACTGCTCTCTGTGCAAGAAGGGAGAGATCAATGGGCAAAGTGAGTTTGCATTCTCTTTTTCAGTGCCTTTGTGGGGGTAGTAGCTTGTTAGCTTCCCAGCATGGGATTGCACCGAAGACCAATTATGAAAACAGTTACCTGTAATTGCTGTTCACTGGGTTGTGTTCTGTGCAGGCACACATTCCCTTCCTCCTGCCACACAGTTAGTTAGATCTGTATTTCTTGATCAGCTGTTAGCCTAGGGCTTGTGGCATTTCAGGAGAACTGAGGGAAAGGGTGCCCCACTCAAAACACTTCATTGTTTATGTGCGAAAATGGCATCTGGAGCACTTTAAAGGGAAGCCCCTCACCCCTGGTACAGTTATTTAAAGAGTTAGAGTTGGAAGGATCTTCCAAAGAGCTGGCCTGCACAGTTCTGATGTGTTCCAGCCTAGAAGAAAACTCTGAACTACAGTTAAGTGCAACTATCTTCTGGCCACTCAAGTCTTATTGAAATGAACATATAATGTGATGGATCCTGGATTTAAAGTTGGTTCATGTGCTGATTGAAGCCATCAGTTTTTCTCTTTTTAATACAAAACATCCATACAACTACTTCCGTTCATGTGATCTAGTGTACACACTAGTGCAGGGGTAGGGAACCTGCGGCTCTCCAGATGTTCAGGAACTACAATTCCCATCAGCCTCTGTCAGCATGGCCAATTGGCCATGCTGGTAGGGGCTGATGGGAATTGTAGTTCCTGAACATCTGGAGAGCCGCAGGTTCCCTACCCCTGCACTAGTGTGATAGCCAAAACAGTGACTAACATGTATTCTGTTTGCTCTGCAGTATGCTAATTACCAGTGTAAGCAATTGGCCTCGCAGGAAGATATGTTTACAAGAGGGACAGTAGAGCCCCTTATGTGGTCGTACAAACTTGGAACAGCTAAGGTGGCATGGTGTTGCAGTGTAGAGAAATAGTTCTTGTGTTTGGCTACTAAGGTCAGAGCTCTTTAAGCCTGCTCTTCATGCTGCATTTCAGGTCTCATCTTGTGCTGAATTAGCTACACCAGATGTCCAGCTGACCTCCCAGATAAACTTTTCCCTCAGGAAGAAAATGTATTTAAGTCTTCCTTCTTTTTCTTCATCTTTTTAAAATATACAACAGGGCCAGATTTGAACTGATTTGTTCTGCACTCTTTAACAAATGCATAGACGCCATAAAAAAACTCTTGGACCAAGTTGGGCTGGCAGCAGATGATATCAGTAAGGTAATCCTGGATTTTTGTTGTTGTTGTTCCTAATACACTGGAATAGGAGCCCTCTGTCGCAAAGCGGTAAACTGTGGTACTGCAGTCAAAGCTCTGCTCACAACTTGAGTTTGATCCCGACAGAAGTTGGTTTCAAGTAGCTGGCTCAAGGTTGACTCAACCTGTTATTCTTCCAAGGTCAGTAAAATGAGTTCCCACCTTGATTAAGGTATAGTGTAGCAGCTGGGGAAGCAGTGGCAACCCCTCGTGCAAAAATAGCCTGCCTAGTAAACATTGTGATACGTCACCCCATGGGTCAGTAATGATTCGGTGCTTGCACAGGTGACTGTCTTTACCTTTAAAACTTCAATATGCTCAAGGTGGTTGGTGCCTGGTGCCCAGGTGCCAACTGAGACAAATCTCTCATATCCTTGGTAGACTGGGTCTATTGTTCCTCTCACTTAATTTTATAAGAACACTGTCTCATTTATATAGTGTGAGTAGGAAGAATGTAGTCCTGATTAATTGACCAATGATTATGCAGTTCTGTGAGCTTATAAGTAGACACTTGGCTCAACGGCTCTGTTTAGTGAGATTTTCTCCTGGGTAATTAGATTTTTGTTTTTAAATGACCTGAACATGCTTCTTGCTTGTGTTTTCTTCCAAGTCATTAGTATGCCACACATGGCAAATACAGTTATGTATAAACAAAGCAGACTAGTAATCTTTAAACCCTAGTAACTCTTCAAGGGTAACAGCCTTTGATCCATTGTTTTTTTGATGAGCTTCAAGCTGTTTGTGGCAATATTCGGGGTGTGATCTATAACTAATGTTATCCAGAAATGGGGGGATTGGTTTCTAAATGTGCAGTCCTTGAATGTGTGTTTATTCAAAAAAACTTCCCATCTCAATATAATTTCCCACCTACCCCACTATATTGGGCTCCCCTATGGTAATTTTTGAAAAAGTAAATTGATTTCGGGGGTTGTTTTCTTACAAAAAGCAAAAATTTCCTTCGGGACTTTCTCTTGTCACTTTATGCTGTCAGTTAAAAAGAAATTACAGAATGAGAGTGATCAAAAACAAGAGAAGATTTGGGAACTTCTGCAAACTTTTTTTGGGGGTAAATTCAAGCTTAGTCTGTCATAGAAAGAAGGATCATATGAATTTAACAATATTATATAAGCTAGATAGAAGATTTATTTTAAACTGAATGATTAAGAAATTTATTGGTATTAATTTAAACGAGAGTTAAGGTAGTAAAACTGGTGTTGGTAATATTGTATTATAAAAATTAGCCGTAGCATAAAAATTTTAAGTTTCCAGTTTAAGAACAAGGCATAGGAATTATGCAAAACGGATGGTGAAGTCAACTGAAGACCACAAAGTTTAAAATTGTAATGAAGTATTCCCAATAGAGGAATAACAAAAATGTATATTTTGTTCGACAAGTATGTGGTAATATATGTAAATTTTTAATTTTGTGTGAAATAAAATTATTTTTTAAACTTAAAAAAGAAAATAAATTTTATATCACAGTGTTACGGGTGCCCCTTTTGGGGAGGCTAGTCAGACCAGGAACTCGGAAGCCATTGAGCTATCCAGTTATCTTGATTGCTAGCCTTTAGTCCACCAGAAAATGGGAGGAATCCCTTAAATAGGATTATTTAACAGAATAAAAAGGGGACAGTGCATTGTGTCCTTTTTGTGTGTGTGTGTTTTTTAAAAAGCATATCTATCCAGCAAAATGTGGCAGGTTTTAAAGAACAACCAGTGATTTTAAAAATCAAGTTTTTGGGCATCATTTCAGTTTTTTTGCTCCTCTATTTGATTTTGCCTTTTTAAAAAAAGAAGTCAGGACATCATGGGTGTTCTAAGGCATCATGCTATGGTCAACTTTGACAAGAATTCACTAAAACCTTCCCACTCTCAGTGCCACCAAACTGTGACAGATTTCCTGGGGTCTAGCCACTGTCTCACAGGAATTTCCTTTCTGTAACAATATGTTTTCTGCCATACCACCATTGCACCTGTGTTATTGAAAGGAAATTAAAAAGAAGATTCAAAGGAAGATGGATCTGGGTCTGAGTATAAACCCATCCATGCTTTGATTGGCAAATGATGCACACTATGAACAAAACCAAAGTTTATTTCCAAAACAAACCTGCAGCCGAAGGTAAATATCAACACTTAACTGGGAAGCGTGAGATGGTTAGGTTTTACAAAATATATGCCTAAAGAAAACACACTCAGGTAGCTTTGTAACATCATAGCATTTTGCTGCAACTAAGTTGTATAACCCAGGAAAACTCTGCTGGCCTCCTGTAATGCTTCAGTACATTCAGGTAGGGCAACTTAGCTAAATCTCTGAAATCCCCTTAGATCTTTAATTGCTGCTCCGGTTAGACTAACTCTTCTCACTCCACCCTTGAGAACTTTACTTTAAGCTCCCTGTCAGATGTTAACTCAGCCAACAGCTCCTATTGACTGATTCAAAACAATGTTCTTATTAGTTGCAGTGTATCTAGGGCACATTTCTGCGCTTCACCCATCACAATGGAATCTGTTGGCAGCTTCATTAAAGAGCACTTAGAATACTTCCCACCTTCTCCCAAGATGATTTGGATAAAAGATGTGATTAGTATTGTGTTTCAGGAAGATTTTTTTTTCCCGGTTCGAAAATCTGCTCCAATATAAACTTGCAGGAAAGTCTAAAAGCTTCGATATTGTCCTGTTAATTTTTCTTTATCCCTTAGATCGTTCTCTGTGGTGGATCTGCTCGTATTCCCAAATTACAACAGTTGATCAAAGACCTATTCCCCACAGTTGAACTGCTGAATTCTATACCACCAGATGAAGTCATTCCCATTGGGGCTGCCATAGAAGCTGGGATCTTGTTAGGAAGAGAGAATCTCTTCTTAGACAGTGAGACACTGTCTGTTGAATGTTCTACCAAAGATATCTTGGTCAAGGTAAGCCTGAGATTTTTTTATGGCCTTTTAAGTGAAGATCTTGGCTTTGCTTGCTATAATGAAATATCCTGAGAATTTCTACTTTTCTTTCTTTTGGAGTATTGGGCAAGGATGTGTATTAGTTTTTTTTTTTAAAACCATGCCTGAACTGAGGTTCAGCTGAACCATAATATCTGATTAATGTTTTTTTAATTAGTAGTATTAAGTTAGTATGGATCTGTTCAGGCATTTGCAATCTGATCTTTGTTTTATGAAGGATCATTGTGCTGATTGTAAAAGTATTACTTTTCCTTTGTTCTGGAATAGACAGTAATGACTTGAGATTTGGTGTCCTTCTGTCTGAAGTGCTGAGACTACAAATCTCTGTTTTCGCAGACAGTTGATGAGTCAGGTACTGATAAATTTGTGGTGGCATTGCCGTCAGGAACTCCTTTGCCAGCTCGAAGGCAACATATTTTACAAGCTCCAGGAAACAACTCCTCCATTTTTGTAGAATTTTACGAATCTTTGGAAAAAAGTCCCATAAAAGAGGATGACAAATTTGCACAGGTGAGCAAGTACCAGTAGAAAGTATATTTATTTGCATACTGAACAGACTATTAAAACCTTTTCCCTGTTAAAATCATCATTCTTGCAGAAGCTCCACAAAATGTATTGAATAAGCTATTGTATTGAATAGGGTTTATGTAATAAATTATGACTGGTGAAATAATTGCTTTGCTACTGTGAAAAATAAGGTGGCAGCTTTGAAGTGAACAGTAGTTACCATGTGATCTTTATCAAAGTTTCCACATGTAAAAGCTGAATGGTGTTTATTTTTAAAACAAACCCCATACTCAGGCTTTTAGGGCTCACAGGGCAACTCACAGTAAAAAAAAGTATTTTTAAATATTTTGTATCTTTTTCAGTGGCCTGGAAGCCACTGTAGTATACATAGTTCCTTCTTAAGTGCCCAGGCCACGGGGGGGGGGGGGGGGGGGGGGACACACACTCATGCTTCACCTCCTCTCTGTGCTAGTATTGTCCCTCAAGAAATGGGATGGAGGTTAATTCTGGCAAAAAAGAGCTGTGTAGTATGATTTTGGCGACATGATACCATCATACAATCGGTTTTCATATTGGCAATGCTCTGTGAGAGTGGTTTCCATGTCACTATACTTTGTCCCACCAAAAGATTAAAATGCGGTTCTGCTTTGTTCAGAGGAAGTGGAAGTAATGTGTTTCCGCTGTAGAGAAAAAGTCCCAATATTAAAATGGCTGCCACGGATAAAACCACCTGTATCTCTGGAATCCCTTGGGTTGTCACAGTGGTTTCAACTGCATTATGCTCAGTTGCCCCTAAGGATTCTCCCCCACTGATTGTTGTTTTGAAATGTTAGCCCCCCCCTCCAATTGTTCCAAAATGGCCATTGTGGGTTAAAAACACCTCTATCTCTGGAATGCCTTTGTTCTGTCACAGCAGTTTTGACTGCATGCTACTTGAGGTTACCTTCATCTCTACCGATCAATTTTTCAAATCCAAACCTTCCAATTCTGTCTTTTCCTTGTCCCCTAAGATGGCTACCACCTTAGGTAGGTCCAGAAGTGGCTGTGAATTAATTCAACACTGTGGTTCTATCTTTGAGTGAGACAAGTATAGGAGAAGTGTCTCTTAATGAGGCTCTTTAATGAACAAGTTTGGTCATGTTGACTGATTTTTTCCCATTTACCAATCTTTGTCCCTGTAATAAATGTAGAAACTAATGAGCATTCATCTAACCCTAGATTATGGACTTTCATGGCAAGTTTTTTTTTTTTAAAAAAAACTCTTTTCCTGAAAATCACTGTGGACTTCTGTGGCATCTGAATTTTATATGGGTGTATTTTCACACATGAAAATGGAGAGCAAACTGAATAAAAACAAAGTGATTCTGAATCTGATTGCCAATGCATTTCTATAGTATGTGATATTCTTTTTGCTAAACACATTAAACAGATATAAATATAGGGGGCTTTCTTGTTTGAACAGATTGTACTCCAGGATTTAGATGTGAAAGAAGGCTTGCATGACATACTAACTGTGCTTACAATGAAAAGGTACTGTGAAACCAAAATATTCTGTGATCCAGTAACACAACTTTATACGAACATATATTTTACAGAAATTGGAATTTTTTTATTCGTACTTGTTTGAAATAATAACTTTGGTGAATTGAATACTACACATGTTAATTAAGTAGAGAAAAACTGCTGGTGCTTTTCTGCATAATTCTACAATTGACACTGGAGTTGCTAGATATAATTTACAATCACCCTATTTGATATAAACATGGAACATAGTTGTTTTCTTTTATACTAGAACCCTTCCTTTTTCACTTACATACAAAAGATACATAGGCATGGCTCCAGAACACCAGTGCTATGGGCTAAGGACTCCAACCAAGGAGGGCTGGGGTTTTTTTTACTTCTGGCTTCTTCTATAGCACTAAATTGTGGGGGATGAGATCTAAGGAACAGCATTTCAGGTGGCATTTGGAATTGGAGGCGTATGTGTGGAAAAAGTCACCCTTTGCAAGCAGAAGTCTTTCTGTCCCAAGAAATACTACTTTAGATCTAAGCTACAGTTTCTCAGTTGGTTACCAGGAGAAACAAGCTTCCTTGCAGCTTTCAGATACCATACTAGGAGTCAATTTGTCCGGGACCTTTGCATGCTTAAGTAAAACTTTCAAGGTGGCTTGGGGAAGGGTACTGTTTTCTACATCACAACTTCATTTTTGAAGTATGAGTCCTCTTTATATGTTCCTTGTCCAGTTTGGCACTCAGATGTGTAATCAAAACTCTTATACATACACAACAGGATTTCCTAGGCATTAGATTTTTTTAACATTATAAACATCTCTCTTATTTAGGGATGGATCCTTACATGTTACCTGCACAGATCAACATACTGGAAAATGTGAAGGTATCACAATGGATGTGGCAACATAATCTATTTGAATTTTTTTTTGTTACCCGCAATTGAAACTGTTCTAAAAGACCTTTGATTGAAAGCTGTCATTTACAATACTAAAAAGGACTGACAAACAATATCTAGACAATGGGAAGATCAAATAATTGTCTTCTGAAGAAGCAACTGATTGCAGATGAGTATTCAGTACCAGGAACCAGAAAGACAATTCAGATATGAGCCTCATGTGGCTACTTTTGAACATAAATCAACTTCATAGAGTTTGCAAAACCAAGAGTAGGACATCCTTAAGGCACATTTTGCTATTTCTGGTACTGTCAAAATGGATTTATTTCATTAGCAACATGCATCAACACTTGTATAAGGGAGTATTAATAAAATACTTGAATTTTTTACTACTTCATCCTTGATATGACTTATGAGTGCCCTCTTCAGGCCTCATTGGCCTTTGGCATGGGATCTGCTGAACTTTCAGTCTGCCCCTGCCCAGGTTAGGTAAGCTACACAGGTGAAGACTCTCCAGTGTCTATACTTTCTCCTAGGCCCGCTGGCAGGGGCTGATGGGAATTGTAGTCCATAACATCTGGAGTGCCAAAGGTTCGCCACCACGGGCCTAGGCTGAGTGTGCATATTTTTCCTAGTGGTATCAGAAAAACCTAAGGGTACCTATACACGTTTTCACTCCTGGCTCCATTCTGTCACCACCCCATTATCTATCCTGCTGCCCTTGCTGCAGGTGTGGGCTACTCCAAGCTCTTTTGTTCCTCCCAGGTGGACAACAGCCTGTTCTAGTTTTTTGTGCTTAGAGTCAGATTGCTTTCCTCACTGGCAGCCTGTTCAGTTCTCTCTGAGCTACTTCTTGCCAAGTCTGCCAAGTGTGGGGCAAGCTCCAGCACAGCCACACCGAGATTCTTGTACCAAAAATCTTTTTGTTGTTTTGTGGTGGGGTGATGGTTGTCATGACAGTGGCTCCTAACTTCATACCATTCTTGTGCAACTACAAAAGGATTTGCAAGGAATTAAGTACACAATTGTGACTCACCACTGGCACCTGACTTTGAAAGGTAGTATCTGCATAAATTCCCATGAAGTTCAGATTCAAGAAGGAACAGGAAAATTGGGTAGTCCTTAGACTAGATTTTCCATAAAACCTTTTAATGTTCTCCCTGTCCCTCCTTGAATCCAACAGCTGTATTTCAAAGCCAGCTCTCACTGGGTAGTTTCCTGCCAAACCATTAAAAAGGTTTTTCCTAGCACAAGTCATGTGGGAGGAAGACAGGCAGGTTGATTGGAAAAAGCAGCCATCCTGTAATGTCCTTCATCAGCTAAACTAATATTCCTCACCTGCAGCAGCAACATTTTCTTCTATTCTAGCTCATTCTCTCTCTCCATTCCAGCTGGTAATTACCATTCTACAACATCATTACATGATAATGACATTTCTGGCAGTTTTGCAAATTGCTTCAGGGGAAATGAATACAAACCTAGAACTGTAAACATTACCAGTGTTGGTGGCCTGAGGCCTGCTGGAAACCAGAAAGAGAAACCGGAGGCCAACATTAAGCCAGGCTGCTAAAGACATAGCTTCAGAAAGGCTGACCGAAGGATGTGAGTTGTGTTATTAGAACTGGTGTTACAACTAAGTGACAATAAAGTAAAAATTCTCTATTACTTCCTCTCATATCCATCTTTGTTTCCTTGCATGCCCTTTAAGCCAGCAGAAAGGGGGTGGCTATTCATCAGCCTTTATGGCTATTTTCAAATCATGTGGAATATGATTAAATCCTACAGCCACATGTGTGACTAAATAATAAGCCCCTCTAAATACTGCATTCAGTAAAAGCCTAGGAGGATGTGCTGCCTCCCTTCACCCCCTGGAATTTATAAGCAAGACAGACAGCACTGTAAAGGTTTTGATTCTGCCTTCATCAGTAACCTATTCAGTTTTAAAGAATGTACAACAATATACAAGCTGTGAAAGCCAGGAAAAAGAGTGGACCATGTGAGAACATGGCCTCAGGTCACATTGAATAACAATCAACCTGCTGCCACTATTCAGTATTACTGGGCTCCTGTGAGGGCTGCAGTAGGAACAGCGGGAAACCACCATTGAACATCTAGATATATTTTTTTAAAAAGATAATTTTATAAAAGGTAAAACCTGTTACTTCAACTCTTCTGTCATTCTGTGAAATTGCACTGTCAACTACATATTTGCTTAACATTGACTTTTGCTGTAGCTATCCTATAGTTTGGAAACATAAAACAAGACAAGTGAATTATGCAGCACTGGCTAAATTTTCCAACACTGATTGTAAAAGCAAAGAGCAACTTGGAATGCACAGCAGAAAAACAGAAAAGTTCAGTTAACGAGACAGCTTCAGTGTACCAGTTTAAATTAAGCATGGGTCACTAGTGTGACGAGATTCAAAAGGACTTCTCTACTAATAACAGAAACAAGTTGACAGTCAACCCCTTCCTACCCCCCCCCCCCCCCAATCAATGCAGCACTTCCCCTCTTGTGCATCAGCTACACAATTTGTTTGGCTCGGAGACCTTTGTGTCAAGGCTAGAAGGGATTTCAAAGTCCGAAGAGGTCTGAAAGCTTGTGTGGGCCTCATGACTGAGTGCCACTGACCTCTCTTGGAAGCTGCCCCTCTCACTAATTGACTGAAGCTGCACAGAGTTTCTCAAAGTAGGCACTGCTGTAGCCCCCTCCTGGGCTCTGGCACTACATTCACCATTAAAGTCCTTTATACAAGATGTGCCATAGTCCAAAGGTATGCAGCTCTGTGTGCCTGTTCTGTTTTCCCCAGTAGAGCAATGAGAGGTGTAGAACATGTCTCTGCCTTCTGCCCTCTTAAGAGAGCTAAAATCAAGCTTCTTTTGCTCTTGAGAGGAGATGAGAATGGTATCCCCCTGGCTTTCCCAGCCCTGACTGCCTTGTTCGGAAATGTGGGTGGACTGAGAAGAAGTTTGGGAAGAAATGTGAGTTGAGTCGCTAAATTCTTCCTCATCGCTGAACAGACGTGGGGACTGGGGTTCGCCTGAATCTGTGGTAGGCAAACAGGAGTCTTCGTGTTCGGAGGCATCTGAATCTTCCACAGTTCGCTTAAAGAAGGCATCCCATTTTGGCAGCACCTTGTTAGCCTCTTGCCGGGCCCCTCTTTGCTCACAGGCAGGCACTAAAGGAACCAATCCTACAAGATCCTTCAAGGCAGTAGTGGAGTCTGCAGCATGAGGTGGAACTTCAGCTAGAACTCTCTTTTTCCCAGTTTCCTCTTCCTCCTCCTCTTCCTCACCTTCATCATTGGATTCCTCACACTCTACAAAATCCACCTGGAAAGATGTAGGCGTGGCAGTTGCCTTGTAGTTTGTTGCCTGAGTGTTCTCCTGAGAGTTTTCAGGAGGAGGTTGATTCTGCAAGGACACAGACTCTGGCTCCAGTTTAGGAATCTTGTGTCCACTAGAAACCAAATCTGCGTCAAACAGTTCATCACCATTGTCATCATCTGCAAACACACACAAAGTAACCTGAAATTTAAAGGTGGCAAGAAAACTTTGAACCAGTCTATACATGCACCCAAACTGTTGTGGTATATGGTTTCCTGGCTTGTACCCAGTTTTTTCTTCAGATGAGGGGGGACCTATAACTTCCCTGCACCTTGTCTTGATATAGCTGATCAGAGAAAGGGTTGTGAGGAAAAAAAACTTGCTCCCTATATGCGAATTTTCTTTTTCTCTGTGGAGTAGACATGACATTATAACACCACCTATGAACTAGGCCTCAATATCCTACCTAGGATTACCAACTACCAGGTGGAACCTGGCAATCACCTACAATTACAATTGATCTCCAAAGATCTTCTGGACAAAATGGCTGCTTTGGAAGGTGGGCTCCCTGACATACCCCACTGAGGTTCCTCAGTTTCCCCACTCTCCAGGAATTTTCCAGGTATTGGGAGGAGGACATAGTTCTTCACTGAGACAGAAGAATATTTTGAAGGTGCATGATTCCCAACCCTTCCAATAGGGAGGCAGGATAATTTTTCTTGCTCTTCCTATTGGGAGTCACCTCTCTTCGGTTCTTTTCCTGCCTCAGATAGGGAGAGTAGAGTCAGAGGTAGGCTCTAACTTTTCCTTTTGATCCACATGGGAACAAGTGACACTGCAAGATGTAGCATTCAGGACATCACAAGGGATTTTGAGGCTCTGGAAGGGAAGCTGAAGAATCTGGATGCACACGTTGTCATTTCATCTCTACTCCTAGTTGAAGGACATGGCTCAGGGAGGGAAAGAAGAATAGTGGAGGTGAATAACAGGTTTCACTGGTGGTGCAACCAGGACCGTTTTGGCTTCTTGGACCATGGTCTGTGGTTTGAGGAAGATGGACTAGTGGCAAGGGATGGGTTGCATCTCACAACTGTAGGTAGGAACATTTTGGCTAGGAGGCTCAGAAGCCTGATCAGGAGGGCTTTAAACTGAGTTATGTAGGGGAGGGATACAGTATTCAAGCAGGCAGGAGTTCATCAAGTGCTGGAGATAATAGTTCAAAGGTTATAGAGAGAATTGAGAAAATAATTCAAAAACCCAACAGTGGGAGGGGAAAAAAACCTTAAATAAGCAGCGGGAGAAATGAACCATAGCCTTAGATATCTCTACACTAATGCACTGATCATGGGAAATAAACAAGGTGAACCTTTAACTCTTAACATGGAAAAAATAAATATGATATAAAAGGCATCACCGAAACCTGGTGGTATGAGTCTCATGATTGGAATGTAATAATTGAGAGATATGACCTATTTCAGAGAAATAGACCAAACAGGAAAGGAGGAGGAGTAGCATTATACATCAGGGATGATTACACCTGTGAGCTGTTCCATGGCTTAATTCCTGGAAGCCAG
Organism: Sphaerodactylus townsendi; assembly: GCF_021028975.2. Classification (NCBI taxonomy): domain Eukaryota; kingdom Metazoa; phylum Chordata; class Lepidosauria; order Squamata; family Sphaerodactylidae; genus Sphaerodactylus; species Sphaerodactylus townsendi. Next base: position 90,608,519 of record NC_059430.1, on the reverse strand, counting down.
GTTGAGAGTATCTGGGTAAAAATTAACGGGGAGAGAAACAACAGTGATCTAATTGTGGGGGAACTATTACAGACCACCAAACCAGACTGAAGAGCTGGATGATGTCTTCTTAGAACAGATGATCAAACTATCAGAAAGGGGAGAAGTAGTAGTAATAGGAAATTTCAATTATCCTGATGTCATTGGGAATCAAACTCTGGCAAAACTATAAGGTCCAACACTTGCCTTGCGGACAATTTAACTGTTCAGAAGGTGAAAAAGTCAACAAGGGGATCGGCTACTTTAGATCTGCTCCTAACCAACAAAGATGACCGCGTTAATGAAATGGAAATGGTAGAATCCTTAGGTGAGAATGACCATGTTCTCCTGAAGTTTGTAATACATTGGAAAGGGGATGTCATGTGTAGTCAGACTCACATCCTAGACTTTAGACTTTAAGAAAGCTTATTTCAGTAAACTTAGGAAACTACTGGGTGTGATTTCATGGTTAAGAATACTAAAAGATAAGGTAGTACATGATGGATGGGCGTTTCTTAAAAGTGAGATCTTGAAGGCACAATTTCAAACAATTCCAATGAGGAGGAAAAATGGGAGGTATCTAAGGAACCCAGGATGGATGTCTAAATAACTTTCTCTTGAGCTAAGATGTAAAAGGGACATGTACAAAAAATGGAAAAAGGGGGAAATCACCAAAGAGGATTTCAAACAAATAGCCAGGACGTGTAGGGAAAATGTCAGAAAAGATAAAGCTCACAATGAGCTCAGACTTGCAATGGAGATTAAAACAATAAAAGGCTTTTTTGGTTAAGCCTGTAGCAAATGGAAGAAAAAGGATGTGACAGGGTCATTGTGCGGAGAAGATGGCAAAATGCTAACGGGACGGAGAAAAGGCAGAATTACTCGACACCTTCTTTGTCTTGGTCTTTTCCCAAAAGGAAAACAGAGCTCAACCAGGGGGAAATGGAACAGAAGGTACAGTGGAGGAAATTCAGCATAGAATAAAGAGGTAGTACAGGAAAACCTGGCTACTTTAAATTAATTCAAATCTTCTGGGCCTGATGAACTACATCCCAGGGTATTAAAAAAACTGGCAGGAGTGACTTTCTTGACTTTAACCCCAGGAAGGTTGGAAGCTCACCCCTTGGCTTCCGGCTGTTAGGGCTGTGAAAAGGAGCTCATGGCAGCTGCCCAGACTGAGGTATGAGAACTCTCATCCCAGGGTTTTGCAATTTTATGCTTTGCTGACCCATAAAAATCCTTTGATTCTTTAGCATGCTTTCCAGCCCCATATTTTCTTACCCCTATCTGCTGAATACACTGCTTTACATCTCTTCAGTGCTCCAAGTGGCTTGTAGATTGACTCATGGTTTTGGCTGTATGATCTGCAGAATGGCTTTAAGCTGAAAAGAGGGACACAAAATTCATTCTGTAGCTCTTCAAGTTTGTAAAACACTGGATGGTTTTCTAATGTTCAGCAAAATCAACTTTGCCTTCTCACATTGGTGCACTCTATATACCATTTCAAAGACATGGAACATAAAAGAGGCAGCACCTTCCTGATATAGCTTCAATTACTTTGCCAGCCTTAAAAGACAAGGCAGGATATTAGTAAACCCTAGAAAAGCTGTGGGGAGGGGGGCGGAAATCACAGCATGGAATTTCCCTCCAGAAGGCAACAAAAATGTGGCGTTCACGTGAAGAAGCAGCCTTTTAAAGAGAGTAACAACAACATTTTGCTATGTTGCTCAGAGATACACTTCCAACATGCCACTTCCAATTATTAAATGCAAGCTAGTTTTAATGATTGGAGGTCAGCACCAAGATACATAACTGAGAAACTGTTTATGAAAGGCTACATTGTATAATAGTTGCCATGAAATGCATCAACAGGGCCTGGAGATGGAAATACAAAGACACTAACATTTCTCTAAGTTTGTCCTCCGTTGTCTTTACTGGAATTACATTGGGATACACATTCACTGGCTGAATGTAGTTCAAAAAGTCCTGGATCTAGGAAACAAAGAAAGCAGAGGTGGCTAGCTGGTGATAACTCAGAGCTTCGATAAGACTTCATTATTGTTTGCAAAAGCCACACAACTCTTCTTCTCCCATTACAAAGAATAAAGTTCAGCGAGTTTGTGACTCAGATAACCATGATCCAACTCCACTGTACCCTTGATCCCCCACCCTGCCCCACCCTCATTCCTTACACCACCACTAGCATGTGCATAAACATCTGCAAACAGAGCTCTTGTGCCAAGGATGCCAAATTCACTTCAGTGGAGAAAGCCAGGGAGGCAATGCATCTCAGGTTCGGCTATTCAGAGAGATGTACTTAAAATATTCTTTTTAAAAAATCTTTCACTTAGGAAGTTCCACATCTGTGGTAAAGCCAGTGGGCTATCAAGGGGGGATTACTACAAACAGTCCCTTGAATGGAGGATACAAACTATGCTCTTAATTAGAATTGATACTCTGTTATATGCCTGGGAAAGGTAAGTGAACAGGCTCAATCCTCAGGATATTATGGGTGTTTTTAAAACACAGTTAGTAGTTTTTTGCGTGGCTGGAAAGCCCCTCCCCACAACTGCTTGTCTGTGGGTCTTTCTAGCCCTCCCTAATTGACACTCACAGGTTTGCTGTTTGGAGTAATACACCAACATACCTCACTGTAAGAAGAGTGAAATGAAAAGCAAGCTCTGTATGAACTCTCCCCAATCCTAAGCAGAAAAACAAACATATACTGTGTTTTTTCCTACTACAAACAATATGTCAGTAGAAATAGCAAATCACACATTTTTAAAACTATCAGAAACCATTCAGCATTTCTTTAAGAATATGAACCCTCCACACACCACTAGAATTCACCTAGCAGAGGCAACACATGCAATGGTAGTGAAAGAATAGGAAACAAATTTATTGGAGAATTTTCTTAATGGCTATTAATCACAACAGCTAAACTGAACCTCAGTGTTCGGAGGCAATATACCTCAGATTTACCAGGTGCTAGATTAAAGAACAGCAATGAGATATTATGGCTTGCTTGTGACCTTTCTGATGAATCTGCAAGACTGATGGGGGAAGGGTCCCTAAACTGATCCCCTGAAAACAAAAAACAACTGCTGTCCTATAAAGTTGATTAAGCAAGCTGCACAAAGGATCAGTGAGATAATGTTAATGCAGTTGTATAGAATTACTGTAACACATAAGCACACTATGGCCCCTTCCGCACACGCAAAATAATGCATTTTCAAACCACTTTCACAACTGTTTGCAAGTGGATTTTGCTATTCCGCACAGCTTTAAAGAGCACTGAAAGCAGTTTGAAAGTGCATTATTCTGCATGTGCAGAAGGAGCCTATATTACACACACAAAATATAAAGTCATGCTTTAGTTCACCTGACTATTACATTGGTTTTCCGTGTCCTTTCTCCAAACCACATTGTTGACGGCTTGATGCTAATGATGTGCAGGCGCCTCCCATCCCGGGAAGTCATTCCACAGGGAAGCCTGTTCCCTCGAAACCATTCATCATCCTATTGGGTACAGAAGCACTAGGGTCGATTGAGCATGAGCCTGTCCCTTGCCATTCTTGGGGGAAACAGCCTGCCTATCTTACAGGTTTGTCAATACAAATCAGTTTTTCATGTACCTTCCTCTCTTGGGACTGAAAGTGAATCACACGCCCCCTCCCGCACCCATACTGGTTGCCTTCTGCACTGATGGATGCACATTCAGCTACATTCTAGTTTCTCTGCTCTTCTGAGATGCTCTTGTGGGCTCATATAAGTTAATGTGGTGCTTCCCATGGCTGCTTTTTTACTCCTGACAGTTAAAGTGGGATTTTTTGGCCTCCAGTTGATAGGTTTGGGGATTTTCACTGCATCGGAAAACATGAAAAAATGTTTGCAGGACACATTACTTAAAGAATAGAGAAAGAGACTAGAGAAGGAAGGAATAGAAGATATTCTCTCCAACTGCAAAACCTTAACATCATTCCAAAAGAATCCTACGACTAAAGAACACAAAAATCTAAAAGCGCCTAAAAAATTTCCTGGGTCCTGCTGGACAAGACAAGAAAGTCTCCTTTCCACAAGTCCTTGGGTCTGGGGCCCACACACTTAATTTTTTTCCCGATCACAGACCTCCTAAGGTAGAAGCTACAATTCTTAGTTGGACTTGAGCACCAGCCCAACCTGAACTGCCTGGAAAAAAGGCAAAGAGATGAGCAAGAACAGGAAACATTTCCCTCACGGGTGGATTCAGATTTCCATCCCTTCCTCCATCCAAACTGATGTCTACAAATTACCCACATCCCTCCTTCAGGGAACTCTGGGCTGCATAAGATGATACTGCATAAGATAAGATATTGGTCACCAGTGCCGCTGCCCCACACATGCCTTTTTCTTTGTGCCTCAAGATCATCTGAGATTTCATCTCCAATTCAATTGCTGGGCCTTAAGAGATGGCCTTTCTAGTACCGTGTTTCCCCGAATAAAAGACAGTGTCTCATATTAATTTTTGCTCCCAAAGATGTGCTATGTCTTATTTTCGGGGGATGTCTTATTTTTCCTGTGTTCTGTTCGTCGGCCATGCTTCCAAACAAAAACTTTGCTATGTCTTACTTTCGGGGGATGCCTTATATTTCGCACTTCACACTTCAGCAAAACCTCTACTATGTCTTATTTTTTGGGAATGTCTTATATTAGGGGAAACAGGGTAGTAGCAACCAAAGGAATGCCTGCCATTCATCCCCTTTCTTCAAGAACTTAAGACCTCATGCCTAAGGAAAGCATCTGCAATTAAGTATCCTGGCAGCATTACTAAAATTTTATTTAAAAAATGCTTCTACCTTCCATTTCCCACACCATGAAAGAAAGTACACAATGGTGGCTTTTCACCATGGGCTAATTTTGGTTTTCATTATATACCGTGTCAATTTTTAAATAGTGTTTTAGATCATTTAATCAAAGATACTGGTTGTATTTTCATGTGCTCTGCTATTAGTTGCTTTAAAAGAATCCGTTTAGAAAAGCAACGCACAACAAAAATATATCATTTTTCCCAGCCACCAGCTTTAGCTTCACTAACCACAAGCCTCGTTCAATTGCCACTGATAATCCATTTATGCTAAAGTGATCCCTCTTTCCCTGAAGCCACACTCTGCCTGACAGTGTTGTGAGTCGGGGCCCCTGAGACAGGAACCTGGCAGCAAAGAAATACTCACACGTGGATGGCGACAGGCGTGGATCTGAGTGTGCCGATCCAAGGTCATGTGGGAGAGGATTTCAGGCATGTTTTGAAACATGTCTAGTTTGTTCACATGCACCTAGGATTTTAAAGTCTGTCTGTTATTAATGCCGTTTTAGACTGCTTAATTTTAAAAACCGTCATATCGTGTTCTTCCAGAGAAATTTTTCTCTGAAGGACTCTGGCTAACAGAAAAATATCTGGGCAAATATTAAGCACCCAGGAGACAGAACTTAAAACATGGCAACAGAAGTTAGATCTATATGCTGAGTAGCTACCAGTTGCACTCGAGGAAACTGTTACTGGCCTTGCTTACAGGGAAAAGACACTGTTTGGGAGGTTAGTTCAAAGGGCCAAAGCGCTACTGAAAAGTCTCATCCTAGTGCATTGTTGATCTTGTTCTATGAGCAGTCTTTCTTTCCTTATATTTCCCTCCCTGTTCTAATAATAATTGTATTTACTTCATTTATATCCTGCCTCTCTGCCCTAAGGGCACCCAAAGCGGCTCACATCATTCTCCTTGCCTACTTTTTACCCTCACAACGACCTTTCAAGGTAGGTCAGGCTGAAAAAGAATAGCTGGACCAAGTCACCCAGTGAGTTTCATGGTTGCATGGAGATTTGAATAAGGATCATCCTGGTTCAAAACCCTACCCTAGCTCCCTAGCAGCTCTGCCTCACCTATAACACAATGATTCAGTCTGATATTCTTGAAGCATCAGTTTTTAAATTTTTGTTTTAATTTTATTGCATGCCCCTTGGGAAACTGCAGTAATGGAAAGATGCATATCAATGGAAAAAACAAACTAACTCTTAACTTGTAGAAAAGAAGTTCTCTTACCAAGCTGATATATACTGTTTAGTAAGAGAAGAAGGGTGCAATTCTTTTGGAAGAAGGGAAGGAATTCCTCCCCAATATCAGTGGACAGCCTTTGCTCCAATGTGTTTAGGCATCTTCTCCCTCCTAACCATTTCTTAATGCATGGAGTTGCTCACTTTGACCTACTTAGCTGTTTCTACCTGCAGAATTCTTCCTTAAACTACGGTCCCTGCAGCACGCTTCACTCTGTTGATTCCTGCCTTCTACATATAGCATATTTAATCAGGAGATATGTAAATATGTAGATCCACCACCAGTGTACAAGAGACTGGGCCTCTTTCAGTCTCTTCATGTGGGTCTTTCTTGGCCTGTGTTGCTGGACCACTGCTAACTTCTACCCCATTCAGAAGGATGTGTTGTTGAAAGGCAATCTTACCCTGACACCCAGCTCCTCGCTTAGGTTTGTGAATAAATATTCATAGCCATAAGCTGCTTTGCAGTTCAGCCAGACCACATGATAGACACTTAGAGTGATCCAGCTTCGCACCAACTCCAAGATACCTTTCATACATTCCTCCTATTGGAAAGAGAGGCAGAAAAGGAGTAAAAAAAAGAAAAGAATAAAAATACTTGAGCAACTGGCAAGCAACAAGGGATACTGTGGATCCCAGGAGAATTGATTCAGTAGAGTGAGAAAAGTATTTGGTCACTCCAAACAAGCTACACACATCACACCACCTTCTGAATCTGGTTGGTAGCAGCAGGGACCCAGGAGGTCACCTCCCATGAACGGAACCCTTGCAATACATTCCTCATGAAGCTGTACCAAGTGGCTGCTGGGCAGTGGGGTATGGCTGGAAAACCAACCCTACAGGTTGTCCAATTATCAGGTTGTCCAATTTTCAGCCACATTTCATGACTTTGCTAAAGAATGAAGGTGGGGCCTTTAAAATACAAAACATATGTTTTATAGCTGAGTTCTGAACGACAATAACAACTGATAGGAACAACTTTTTATACGTACAATAACCTAGACACAAGCCTGGCCTGTCGAACCGCACTGCAGACAAAGCTGAACCAGAGTCCAGTGACAGGGTAAAGACCTATGAAATTTATGCCAGCATAAACTATCATGGGTCAGAGGAAAAGTGAGCTCTGACAACCAAAAACTTAAGATGATGTAAATTTTGTTCATTTTTAAAGGGTCATTGGACTTGTGTTTGATTTTGCTGCAGCAGGCTAACACAGCTACCCTTCAGACCTGCAAACAAGCATCGTATTCAAGAGTCCAAGACAGAGTGATTCCAGAATCATTTAGAAAACTGAAAATGTAGATGTCAGAAATGCCACCCAGAACTCTCACAGGCTAGCAACAACTATTTTAATTCCTTTTCCACTTACCCTGCTCGGTATCTGATAAAATTTGGGATCACAGAAAGTAGTATCTAAATACACGCTCTGGATGTCTTTCACTCTGAAAGAAAGAATTTTGATACTGCTATAGCCCTATCAACTACAAAAAAGTTAAGATTTTGATGGGAACCAAAACTGTCTTGTTCACAACAGCGCAAGCCAAAAGAAAACGCAACTGTCTTTGTATCAAGTAGACTGAGGCAGTTTATGTTCTATTGTGGCCATGATCCCATAGGAAGACTCAGAAGTCAGGACACTTTGGTAGGATGCTGAACCCAGCTGCAGTGCCCCAGGCCCCTCTGGACTTGCCTTTTCTGGCTACTTTTTTGAGCACTTCCTATGACTATGCACACAAAACAAAGGAAGTCAACTACAGCTCCTGCATCTCTCTGCAAGCATGCTGAGAGGAGGTCAATCTGCTGTGGAGAAGATTTATCTGACTCTAGCACTGTTCCTCCCTACAGGGGCCATACTAGCGCTCAGTTTATGTTTCTTGTTCCCTCCAGTCTGGTGTCCATGGCCATGATAAGATTGAACAATCTTATCACACATGCTAGGAGCCATTGACTCCATGACTGTCAAAAGGGGTGGTTGACTTCTCCACAGGCCTTCTAGATCCCCACAATACCTTTTACTATATAACCATATAGTCCATCTCTGGCCTCTCCAAGGAAAATATTTTATTCAACTGGGCAGGGAAACACCTTAGTGGGGGGTACTGTCATATAAAACAGACAGCCATATGCTAGACTGATATGGCATAAGGCAGCTTCATGCAATCTTCAGAAGTTATCTGCTGGCAAAAACTTGCCTTGCAAAGACTCCAATCAAGCAGAGCTCTAAGCATCTGCCCGGTAATAGATGTCAACCACCAGCCCTATATGGAATTTCACAATATGGTGAAGTCACACCACAAGGTTAGACAATTCTTACCTGTTCCCTGAATGCAAAAGTTCCATTCTGGCTGCTTCTCCTTTCGCAAGCCTGAAGTCCCCTGTGTAGAGCACAGTGCCTTTTTCACCTTGAAACAGAAACCTGCCAATTCAACACATGCATGTGTTTCAGCAACTCATCCAGGGGTCACTCAACCCAAGAGATAGGCAGACAGAATGCAACATTCTCCCCCTTCAAATACTCATCTAGGCCATCAAGGTCTGACCCTGCAAGGTGAGTAGCAAGGCCTGTTCCCTTACTCTATGCAATTGGTATCTGCTTGCATGCTGTTGACTGGGCAAACCCTCAGGAGGAAGAGAACACTATTCTGCCCCTGCCCTTATGGGTTTATTCAAGACAGATAAGGATGGTTCTCAGCACTACCATAAAATTACAACAGAAGGCCAAGGGAAAAAGAAGACCAAGCTGCAATCAAGTAAACAAGATCCAGTTTAAAAGGATATACAAACCTAGTGCACCCAAGTACTAAGTATTCAGGCCGCAAATGGTATGAGAAGTGGGAATGGACCACAAAGCTAAATGTTAACATTATCACAATATTGCATTAAGCATACACCTGCATCATCTGTATATAGTGTCTTGTGGCTGATGGCAATTGCTATTCACTATATGGAGAAAAGGGAAATACATACATGACTGATCCGGGGCAGTGGCCGGCTGGCAGCAGTGTCACCACTATATCTTCTTTCTGGATAGCAAAAAAACAAACAAACCCCAAAAACGCAATGACTAGAATCGAAGGCACACACAGCCATATTCCATTAGAGGCATGGATTGGGAGACTTGGGAGACCCAGGTTCAAACCCCTGCTCTGCCATGAAGTTTGTTAGGTGATCTTGGGATAGTCAGTTGCTCTCAGCCTAGCCTACTTCACAGGGTGGCTGTAAATATAACATTGAGGTGGGGAAGGACCATGTATGCTGCCTGGGTTCCCCCCAGAAAGGGTAGGATAGACATGAATTGACAGCAGTCCTTGCAGAGACAGCAAGGAAGATATTCCTTCATTGGTCCATCTATGAAGCCTTCTTTCATTTGTTTTCTTAGCCATAGACAATCCAGAAATAAATTAAAAACCCCAAAGTGGGGTGGAAGAAGGGCGGGACAGACGGCGGCATCTAAACACAGAAGTAAAACTGGCCAGCCAGCTTCCATATCCAAGGTGACAATTGTGAATTTATGCTCCAGGCTCACATTTCTTCCATCCACTGAGGGGAATATTTTGACACAATGTTAAACAGCCAAACAAAATTGATTAAGAAAACCAGAATGGTGTCGTGCTCAGAGTATCAGACTAGAACCTGAGCGGCCTGGGTTCAAATCCCCACTCTGCCATGGAAGCTTACTGGCTGCTCTTGAGCCAGTTACATGGTCACAGACAGATTTAAGTCTCTTCAGGGGGGAAAGTGAGTTATAAATGAAATAATTTAATACAATGATAGATACCTCACCAGAGGCTTCCTCAACAAGAGAAATCTGAGTTGGCGTTTCAACTTCCAGAGAAACCTGTGTTGGAGAGAAATAAGAAAAATGAAAAATATGGAATATGTCATTAAAAAGACACAAGCCACATTTAAGACAAACTGGATAATTTGTTCTATGGCTCCACAGGCTAGAACTAGGGACTCAAGTGAATGACTTATCAGTGAAAAGAGTGGCTGCTTCCAGGAGCAAGGAAGCAGATCACAGAATCATATTCATAATCATATTCATGTTGGGAACTTCCTTCTGCATTAAGAACCATTCCATGTCTTTGGTACCCTGAAAGTTCAGAGACAAGACCTGGAATAACCACGAGGCTCAAGAGGTCAACACAAGGGAACCCCTGAAAAAATTAGAGACACTCTCTCTCTGCAGCTCACTTCACATTATGGTAACACAACTGACAGATGACATGAAGTACACCTTCAGGTTCAGAAGAGCAATTAGGTGAATCTTCTCTAGGAAATCATTCAGTTAGCTGCAGCCAATATACAGGCCAGTATTATCAAATAACGAGGGGAACTTACAATGTGGTTCTCCCAGAACTTGTATTTTGGATTAGTCAGTAGCAATTCCCTCGTCACAGGAGAACAGTACAAACAAACTTTCAGGCTGCAAAAACAGAGTAAGGAAAATGAGAACAGCTTCAAAAACAAAACTTGCATAATTGTCTGTAGGGAAGGGGCGATGTCAAAATCCCCACCAGGTATATCATAGTGCATTTAGATCCCAAAAATGATCTATCGCAGTTCCAGATGCTAACACTATCCCTTGTTAGGTCCCATTTTTATTCCTTCACTGACCACAGGATTTGCCCATTATCCACCCTTCACACTTAATCATATCCCATAGCAGCTTCAATGGGTCTCCAAAATCCAGAATAATTAAGCACAGCAGAACCTATGACGATAATCTTACCACCCAATCAATGTACATAGTGAGAAATATACTGTACCCTAGTTCCTAATGAAAGTACTCCATATAAATGTCAAGTTATCCAGTCACAAAACTGGGAACATCTCCATGTGCCAATGCTGCTTAAGACAGTGCAAAGGTACATCCACCTATCCAGTACATAGTGTACAAGGATATAGTCCACACTACAATTAATTCCAAACAAATCTGATATAGGTCTGCTCCTTTCCTGGCAACAAGTAAAGTTGGAAGAAAATTCTGTTCATATTGACAAAAATTATGGGCTGTTAAATAAGTTGTTGGATTGTGAGTTTTGAGGAAGGATTTGATCCAAATGGCAATCCTATTATATAAAAGGTTATCCATGGTGGTGATCACTCACTTCCAACCAATTGTCATGCATGAATCAGTTCTAAGCAAGCCGTGTTCTCAGCAACTCTCTTTTCCCCCAGAAGCCTGCAGGTGAAAATCTGAAGAGTGGAGGGGTTGGAGGAGACAGGCCATGCGGTGGTGAATGCCTTGGGCAATATCCAGTGAGGGGCATTCAGGCTCCCAACTGCTTTTCTGTCATGGGGTCCTCCTCTGCTTCTCCTTAAGCTGGTGGCAGTGCTTGCCCCTACTGCTGCTGCCACCTCCTCCTCCTCTGTGGAGTGAACCCACCATTTTCTTTCACCTTCCTCTCCTACGAGGCAGCAGTGGCAGCATCCTCCTCCCCACCATTCCTTCAATGCACAGTCCAGAGCTCCAGCATCACCCTTGCTGCCACTCTCTGGTTCCACCTGCCAGGAAGAAGCCTGGACAGAGGTGGGGCTGAAGGCAAGGAGGTGCTCAGAACAGAAGCGAGATCCCCCAAGCAAGCCTGCTTAGTCAGCTAAAGAGTAGGAAGCACAGGCAGGTGAGTCCCTGGAAAATCTTGAGAAGACTCAGTCTGTGCAGACATGCATCTCTCTCTGTGTGTACCTCATCTACCTGTGACAATAAGTGAGCCAGTAGGTGTCCCTGCATGCCTCCTCCCCTCCCCCAAGTCCAGCACCTGCCTCCAAAATAGGGCTTTGGATGCTGAGCTTTGAGGAATGAGGTCTCAAATCTGAGTATTCCCTACTAATGGGAGCCATGCCTTTTTCTCTCTCCCTTTTTCTTGCCTGACATTCTAAGGAGATGTTTACAGTTATGAATCACTTGAAAGTCACCACTCGGCTTTGGAGTCCCTCCTACATTTCGAGTTTCAAGGATGCTTGGAAGCCAGGACTGCAATCTGACTCTTTCCAAGAGGCAAAACATAAGACTAGGTTTTTTAAAAAATCCAGCTCCTCTAAAAAAAATTAGCCCACTCTTCATCAAAAAGATGAAGCAACAAAGCAGCACTTCTGTCTGGATGATTACTTCTTCCTCCCTGTTTTTTGGAATACATATATTAGACAGAATATGGGAAAGATTATACCGACTGGAAGTCTAGAGATCCAGAATGAGCCTCCCTCTGCCCTGGGCTTGCAGGTCAACACATGTGCAATTACCCTAATACAGGCACTTTGCTAAATCCTCCCAGAAGACCAGACAGCCAGGAAACTGGACACCTCCCCTCACATGTCCCAAACTGGCAGCTGGATTGGTTTGGTCTTTTAGTGGTGGAGACAAGCTGCATGGCTCCTTTCACAGGCAGAAAGTATGAAAGGAAGAAGCTTGCCTTGATGTGATAAAGTACATTCATGATAGTTATTAAGAAAGGGGAGCGAGAAAGAGCCAGGCCACCAACACTTTTCTAGAGCCTGTTGTATTTTGCCCCACAACAGGCTTTATTGCTAGTTCTTAATGAATGCACAAATGCTAGAAAACTACATGAGCAAGGGGAAAGAAAAGGAATGCAGATGGCCAGTTTCTTTTCAAATGTATACTGCATTCGCTGCTAGTAACTCTCATTTGGTGACAGTTAGCAGAAGTGTTTTACCTGCATGCTAACCTTCTTTTCAGTGCAGGAGCTCTGAGTCCTTTCATATGATCTAAAACATTCAATAGAAAATCTTTGTTAGAAAACTATTATATGCTAAACATTGGCAATCTTGTGGTTCAATAATAACTCAGTAAAAGATGTTTAAAGTATCATAAGACCTACACTCAAGCGGTTTTATGATCTGCCAATTGTAGAGGACTTAATAACCAACAAGAACCAACACATACTGGAACGAGCAAGCTTTTAAGAACTCTTTGTCAACATTACAACATCGTAACAATCAAGTAAATGCAAAGCAATTTCATCCTAAAATTGAAAGTCTATGTATTGTTGTGAAGGATTGAAGTAAGCAATATTGTTTTAAACTGATTTTCTCCTGAAGAGACTCAAGACAAGTTACAGCATCAAAATAATTAAAATCAGCACTTGAAATTAGTAGGCTTAGACTGCAGCAGCTTTACTTAGAAGCACACTAAGGCTGATTCCGGATGGGCCAAAAACAGTGGTATAAAAACAGTGTGAAAACAGTATAAACCCTTTCATACCGTTTTAAACCCTTTCACAGCATTTTCACAGCATTTTCACACTGGTGTTTTTGGCCCATGCGGAATCAGCCTAAGACACTCAAACAGCTATTTAATCCAGAAAGACTCTTCTAAACTATTTTGCCCCACGGTGGTGTCAGAATAAAAGCAAAAAAACCCCCTCTCCTTGACATATTCAGTTGTAAATTGAACTTATTCTGCAGTGGCGCAGTGGTTAAGAGCAGGTGCATTCTAATCTGGAGGAACCGGTTTTGATTCCCCGCTCTGCCACTTGAGCTGTGGAGGCTTATCTGGGAAATTCAGATTAGCCTGTGCACTCCCACACACGCCAGCTGGGAGTCCTTGGGCTAGTCACAGCTTTTCGGATCTCTCTCAGCCCCACCCACCTCACAGGGTGTTTCTTGTGAGGAGGGAAGGGCAAGGAGAATGTAAGCCCCTTTGAGTCTCCTACAGGAGAGAAAGGGGGGATATAAATCCAAACTATTCTTCTTCTTCAATAAGAGAAAAGACACAGTTGAAACTAGCCTGGGGGACCTACTGTCCAAGGTGGAGCCCCTTTTTTCTAACCAAAGCTTCAAGGTGGAGCCTCTTCCTCCCTAATTGAGACTATAAAATAGGAAAGAGATTTTTAAATTCATTAACATTTTAAATCCAAGTGAAGACTCAAGATGTATTACAGAGTTATACAAGTGAGGGTGGGGGGCATGTAACTCTGTGGGGGGATCCTTTGTGTTTGGCACTTTGAATGGCAGCAGTGTCTGGGAGTGGCTCTGAGCAGCCCCCTGCATCTGCTGCCTCTGTGGCTGGACCCAAAGCAGCTGCTGGTGTCTGCTGCTGCCATAGGCAGGGCCAGAACAGCTTTTGGGCTCCACTGTTGCTGGGCCTGGTATTTGCTGTCAATACAGCTGGGCCCAGAGCAGCTCTTGGGACCCACAGCCAATGTGCACCACACCACTTGGTTCCAAGGCTCCACTGCTGCCAAAGAACTCCTTCCAGTTTAGCAACAGCACATTTTATTTAATTGGAAGTATTCAAGCCACCCAATTAACTTTTGAGATTTTTCTGCAAACACAAAACACACACAAAATTGTTTTAGGAAAGTGTGGCTCCAATCCATAGATTTAGATAACCACAAATGGGGGCTAAACTTGGGAGATATGGATAAAAAAACAATATAACTTGCATACATGGAAGTCTGTCCAATTAAAAGGATGAGTCAGCAGACTTGGAAAACTCTTTGCCAGCAAATGTTACCACCTCCATAGCACCAGCTGCAGATTCTGAGACTAAGAACTGGATTTCATACTTGGATAGAAAAATCAGTAGTTATGTTACACGCATATCATATCTAATCAGTGTGTCCCTACTGGCAAGGTGAGCCTGCCCACAAAACAACTTCCTTCCAATAAAGACACAGAGTCCAAGCCATAAAGCGTTGTAAAAATGTAAGAGACACATTGGGAGGTGCCATGGGTCAGAGCATCCGCTTTGCATACAGAAAGTCCCAGGTTTCATCGCCAGCAAGGGGATTGGAGCCGCTGCTCGTTAGAACAGGCAAGATCGAGATTAATGATACAAGCTCAGCATAAGGCACCGCCGCGTAGTATCACCAAAACAAGCAACCCTGAATACCAACACACAGGCAGTCGCACGTGCTGTGCGACAGCTGCGCAGTTACCCGGCACGCAGCGTGTGGTGAAGAAGCAGGGACCAGGAGGCAAGTCTCACCCTTGTGGCAATGGGATAGGAAGTAAGCGCGGGCTCGGAGGTTGTCTCGATCGAAGCGGTCTATGGAGAGCGACGGATACTCCCGCATCCTACCCCCGAAGCTACTCATGGCTCTGCTGGGCGATCAAACCGCTTCCCACGGTTGCATGCCTCTCACTTCCACTTTGCTACTTCCGGATTTCCACCCATTGGCCGAGTCCAGCCCAATCACCAAAGCGCACTCGAGTTCTCTACCTGACGTCAACCTAGCGGGCGCGATAACAGGTCGGAGGAGCTTCGTCATCGCGCGCGGCGAAAATGCAGAAGAATCTGCTAATGATTATTTGTTATTAATAATAAAAAAGAACAGCAATTTTCTTATTGCAGCAGCGCCTCTGAAAGCGACCCGAGTTTTCTTTCGTAGTCCTTTGCTCCGTTGTTTCTGCTGGGTAAATAGCCAGTAAATAGGTCCGTGCGTGCGCGAAAGATTTCTGATTGGCTACTTTCGCCAGCGCCGGCTCAAAAACACTTGTTTGATTGGCTACGTAGCGCAGCGCCCACCTCCCATCTTGGCTCCTATTGCTTAGAATGAGACGGCGGAAAGGACGCCAACAGTTGCTAGGTTGCCGTGTAACCACTGCGACCCACAGTTTGAAAAAGAGACGCGGCGTGCGGTTCTAGTGGAGAAGCCGTTGTGAGGAGTGAGTGGCTTTTCTTTAATTGGTGGGACAGGAGAAGTCTTTTGGGCGGTGCAGAAAACGGGCAAGAATGAAAAGTCGTCTTGCTCTGAAGAGAAAACATGAATGAACCTCCTTGATTGGGTGCCGTATCAGCACCACCCCAAACCGGCCTACCCCGCCCCTTCTTCTCCTTCGACTCAGACGATAGGTGCTGGAGTAGGGGGCGGGGCTTATTAGAGTATTAGCGGCCTTGATTGGTTCTATGTCTGTTGGCGCGTTGGTTGCTCCCTGTCCTGAAACTAGTTGGGTGTCATTAAATCTTGGAAGCGAAGCAGGGTTGAATCTGGTTAGTGTTTGGATGGGAGACAACAAAGGAATAGCAGTCTCACTAGGGGCAGAGGAAAGCGATGGTAAACCTCCTTTGTCAATCTCTCTGGTTGAAAACCAAATAGGGTCGCCACAAATTGGCTGCAGAAAAACAAACAAAATAATGCAAGTTGGGCATGGCTAGATCCGGGCTATCAGGCGAAGAGCTTCCAAAGTAACAGGAAAACTAAAGAGCCTATAGACTCTATAAGCATGTCTTATGAACTAAAGAAATGTCAAGAAAGTTGAGTTACACTGAAATGAAATATTGTTTTAAGTTACCTATAGACTAACAATATTGTGGTGTTCCTGTTAAAACAATATAAGCAATAATGTGCAGATGTCAGTCTTTTTTTAATGTGCATTTTCATTTGATTTGGCTTTTAAAATGAAATTTAGAGCATGTTCTTAGCTTGCAAGTTAAAACATCAGTGGAAACTCATGACGAAGTCTTGTGATAAGTTAAAGACAAACATATTGTTTTGTTTTTGCTGCAGCTCCCTTTTTACTTTAGTTTCACTTCAGTGTGTCCTATTCCTGCTTCTTTCTCCAACTTCTGCATGATGTGATCATGTATCAAGGTACAGTTTTTGATACATGCCTGATCACTGGCTGATGATATCACTTTGCAGGTGACTCCTGTCTGTTCACCACTTTTGCCAAACAAGATACAACAGGAAATATTATGTGTGAGTAAAGGAAATATTGAGGAAATGGAACATATTTACATCACATTGTGTACTATATGTGATGGCATATCCCCTGACCTTGACAATGTAACTTTTTTCTAAATGTGCCTGTTGCACAAATCTGACTTGATTTTCAATCAGCCTTTTCTGCACATTTTTCTCATCTGGAATTCAGTTTTAGCAGTGTAGCTTTTGTCAACATTGGCTGAATAGACCTGATTCCATGATCTCTCTTCAGAATAAACATTCAGACTTCTAATTTTACGATGTCTTTAAATGTAACTACTGGACCATTTCAGTTTTGCTTTCTTCTGATGGTGTTTTCACTAGGGTTACCACATCTGGGCTGGGAAACAGCTGGAGATTTAGGGAACAGAGCTTGGGGAGGCCATGGTTTGACATTGAAGAGACCTCAGTCAGGTGAAATGCTGTAAAGCCCACTTTCCAATGCAACAATTTTCTCCAGGGAAACCAATCTCTGTAGTGTAGAGATCAGTTCTAATTCCAAGAGATCTTCAGGATTCCCTCCTGCTGCATCCCCCAAAGTACATTACACTCAGCAGTAAACAATGTTCTGGTGATTCCTGGCCCCAACATTTTCCAGCTGTCCTCAACCAAGACCAGGACTTTTTCAGCCCTGGCCCTGGCCCTGGCCTGATGGAATTCTCAGTTGAGTGGGTCTTAGACCCTACAGGACCTGGCTCAGTTCCAGAGGTCCTGTAAGATGGAGATATTCCACCAGGCCTGTGGTTGAAGACTGAGGCCCACTTCACACAGCAAATGTATAGTGGGTTGCAGTTGAGATAAAGTAACTCATTCACCTTTTTCGCATTTGCATGCATCCATGTAGGCAGTGATTAGATGCAGGTTGCTGTCACGCCTTCACATGTCTGTTTTTTAAATTTACCTTCCACTGATGCATAGCTATGCAGGCATGCACAAATGAGCCCCCACAGCCTTGCTGACATCTCACTATACCATGATATGACTTTCTGCATATGCATGGCTATGCAGATGTAAGCCGTGAATTTTTTAAAAAAAGGAAAACCGAGGCGAATAAAGCACCTCCTGCCAGGCTGTTTGCTCACAAGCAGCTGCAACCCAGGATTTTTCAAAAGACTCATAAATTACGTGATTCTCAAAAAACTTGATCTGAGGGAAATAACATGGGGCAGACTCACTTTAGGGGTGGGATCTGTACAAAGTCCTCCCCCGCCCATGTTTTCCCCCCATTCTAAACCCATGTTTATTGGCACGTGCGGAGTGGGCCAAAGATAGGTTACATCTACTGGCCTCCCCTCCATCCCTTCCTCTTTCCCTCCATTTCTTTTTCATTTACTCTTGCTTTCCTTTTGGGTTGTCCCCTCTTTCTTCACTGGTTCCTTCTGTACTAGATGGTGCTGTTGTTTTCATGTTTTGTGCTATGAGCATTTTTTTCTTCTCCCTGGGACTGATCTCTGCCCATGATAGTCCTTTAAATTAGCTAAACCATATATTCAATGGAATCATCATTATTTGGTTATATTTTTTGTGCACCATTATGAACGATTTGGTTTTGAGATGTAAGATTTAAATTGATATTTATATACTTATGTTTTTATTGTATTTCTAAATTGTAAACTTTCTACTTTTATCTGCTCTGGACTCAGCTTGTGCTGAGAAAGGGTAGAATGGAATAAAATAAAAATTAGTGTTAACTGAGAGCTGGCAAACTCTGTGCATTCTGGTAGTTTTCCTTTTGCCAGCCTTTTATTAGCATTGCAGTTTCTGGAACATGCACTGAATGTAGCTGCAATGAGTCAATTCTGAGGTGGGTTCCTGACTTAAAAACTAGATGTATGCATTTCCAGAACTAGGTTGGTAAGTGGTTAAGAGTGGCAGACTCTAATCTGGAGAACTGGATTTGATTCCCAAATCCTTTCACATGAGTGATGGACTCTAATCTGGGGAACTGATTTTGTTTCCCCACTCCTCCACATGAAGTCTAATAGGTGATTTTGAGCTAATCACAGTTCTCACTGAACTCTGTCAGCTCCACCTACCTCACAAGGTGTTATATTGTGTGTGGGGCAGGGGAGGTGATTTGTAAGCTGCTTTATGGTAGAGAAAAGCAGCATATGAAAACCATATGAAAGTTCTAAATTAGTCATGCAGGCAGATTAAGAAATTCGAGGGTATTTTCAGTGGTGTGTGTGAAATTGCTGTGGAATACCTTAGTGGTATGTCTGCAATTTTAATTTCACGTTGTCTCCTTGCAGGAGTTCATATGGACAATCCCTTTGGGTTCATGGATCCTAATGCTGTACCTTGTACATCTTTCTCCTCTGGAAAGGCACATATGACAGAAGGGCCTAGTGTGTCCTGCAGCAGAGAATCAGAAAGCCCTGAAGACATGTAAGTGGTCATTATATAGGGCCTTCAGATTAAAAGTGTAATTGAACTCTCATCCCCCCTCAGTGACAGTTTTGCTCACCATATGTAGATGTATTTATTTATTTATTGTTTGATTTCTAGGGCACCTTTCCCCATGTGGGCTCAAGGTGGCTTCCAACAGTAGATCAACAATTAAAACAAACAATCCAATCAATTTAGATCATCTCTATACATTCATGGCACTGACTAAACATTGGAGGGTGGGCAGAAGAGCAAAAGAGGGGACAAGGGAAGGGAGGTCTTTCAGTGTATTAGGAAATAGTAATTTATCAGAGGTGGGTGAGAAACAGCATTGCAAAAATTGTATTTATTGCAATTGTGATTATATATATTTCTTAAGTCACAGTCTGTGTGACAAGCAGGGAGGGGGAAAAGGGCAGAGCAGGAGATGATCTGTAGAAATATAGTGGTAGGCTAGAATGAACTCCCAGCAGCAAAAAAGAAGCAGGATGCAGGTGCTAGCTCCTGACCATTCAGGCATGGACACTGTCACAAAGGGAAGGGAAATTGTACCTTTAAAGTACACACCTCCCTGTTCTTTCACCAGTGACCATTGATTGCCGCTATACTATTCAAAGGATTCCAAACTGAGAAGGAATTATACTTGAGGCTCCTTCTTCCCCTCAGTGCCTGAAGAAACAATACGAGAAGAGAAAATTGGACTCCAAGTCTGTCTGCGACAGTATCTCTCCCACATAATCTTTTTGGCAATAGAAGGCCAGCTCTTCCTTGTGAAAGAGACATTTGTAAATTGGGATATTTTAAACTGGTCCCCACTTCATCACATTTGTGAAGTGTTTGCTGCATAAAGTTTCTTGTAGTTGGTGTAGTCAATGTTATTGTTATTTTAAAAGCATGCACTTTTGTTTGAGTGTTATTCTAGAAGTTGTTACAAGGTAGAAGTTGTTGACCATGTTTGTACATTCAATTCCTGTCTTTTTAGACCAACACCCAATCAATATTATTTTACTAATTCAACGCTCTGCTTTTGTATTTCTTCAAATTACCTGTAGCAAATTAACAAGTAATCTTTCTGAAGCCTGTGCTATTAAGCCGAAATCCATACGTCGGGCCAAAGCATGGTCAGATGAAGTTGAGAATCTGTACAGATTTCAGCAAGCTGGATACAGAGATGAAATTGAGTATAAACAAGTGAAGCACGTTAGTGTGGTAAGCCCTGGTTATTCTGCAAGTGTGATCCAGCTGTGGCTAAGTCGTTCTTTTAAAATGTTGATTGTAATACTGCCATAGAAATATGTGAATAAGCCTGCCTCCTTCTGCTGAACTGTTTCGCTGGCATGGATGGGAAAGCCATAACAGAACACAGAAAAGAGGAAGGGGCTGCTATTGTGGTTGGGAAACCTGTAACCTTTCACTTGGAAAAGCAGCCTCCAAATGCTGTTTTCTACTGAAACTGGCTTTTTCTGACAGCAGCAGCCATGACACAAATTCCACTGTCTTCTCAGTCCTAATAATTCTGGAGGGGTAGCTGTGTTAGTGTGTAGCAGCAAAATGTAACAGAAGTCCAGTCACACTTCAGAGACCGAATAAAATTTATTCTGGCATAAGCTTTCATAAGTCATCTGGTGGGCCACTGCGAGTAGCAGAATGCTGGACTAGATGGACTTTGGTCTGATCCAGCAGGCTGTTTCTTTTGTTATTATCACATGCACAAGGTCAATAAATAAATTCCTTATGGATGTACATGAAGTGAACTCTGATTCATTTACACTTATCCTGGAATAAATTTAGTTCACCAGTAAGGTGCTCCTGGACTTCTGTTCTATTCTTCTGAGACCATTTGCATGCCTAGCAGCCAATACACCTTACCCTAAGGAAAGAGACAAAGAACGCCATGCCCTAGAATCTGATGAAGTATTAGTGTGAGAATATAGCCCTAGCTAGCACAGCTGTGCTGTATACACTCATGCTATTTAGTGAATAGTTTTCTGGGAAAGGCAAAAGCACAGTTTAGAGGTCTGCACCACTGACTAGGCAAAAAGCTACTTAGTCTAGTCACCTGTCAGCTTGACAATAATTGTTTCCTTTCTATTTAAGTCATTTATTTCTCTTCATATTATTCAATTTTTTCCTTTCTTCCTCCTGTCATTTTTTAGGCAATAAATGGATTCACCTTTTCCCCAATTTATTATATTTTATTTGATGTATACCCTGCCTTTCTCCCCAGTGGGAACCCAAAACAACTTATACCATTCTCCCCTCCTTCTTTCTACCCTCACAACAATTTTGTGGGGTCGATTAAGCTGAAAATATATGACTGGCTTAAAGTTACCCAGTCAGCTTCAGTGGCAGAATAAATAAAATGATCTACCACTGGGTCTTCTGCTGTGCCCATAAAAAATACTGATGTCCATCTCTAAGTAGTATTGGGTTGCTCACTGCTAGTCAGCTAGTAAAGCAACACTTTATCTGGAGTGCTCCTTATTTTAAAAACCATTGTCATAGGTAGCCCTTGTGCATCTTACATTTAAGCCACTCTTTCTTTTTGACAGCATGCATGTTTGTTTGGAAATGGTTTCATTTCTGAACTCTCCAAGATGTAAATCAAGATTTCAAAAAAGTGATAATTTATCTCAGCAGTTAAGAACTGGCCTCCCCATTTCCACCTCTGAGCTGTACAGTCAGCATATCAGAAGAGCATCATGACTTCTAGATCAGAATAAAATAGGTCTCCCAACTGATAGTATAATGGAATGTATGACAATCATTTAATAATGGTTGAATGAAGCACCAAATTAGGGGTAACCTACTGGTGTACTTTTTTAGTATATAGGCCATGGTTATGGTTGCCAACCTCCAGGTGGCATCTGGAGATCTATTATAATTGATCTCCACACTACAGAGATCAACTCCCCGAGGGAAATTAGCTGCTTTTCTGCCCAAGAGAAAATAACTGCTATGGTTTTATACCCTGCTGAAGTATAAATCTCCAAGTATTTCCCAAACCAGAGTTGGCAATCCTAGGATGGTCTGAGGAACTGGTAAGTTTACTTTTTAAGGTCTAGCAGTAAAAACTCCAGAGTTTTGAGTGACTTAATCATTATTTGCATTCTGGGTTTTTTGATTCTTTAGAACATACTGCTCTTCTATTTTCTCAAATATCATGTTGCATTGAGCTTTCTGTATTTTGTTTTATAATCAAACCTGGAACTCTGACAAGATAACATGAACCACAGAGAAGCACTCTCAGGGCTGCATTAGAGAACTCTAGACTTTGAAGGGGCCTTTAGGCCATCTAGTTCGACTCCCTGCTCAGTTCAGGAGATCCGGAGCTAGAGTATTTGATAAGTGGCTGCCCAGCCTCTGTTTGAAGTCCTCCAGTGAGCAACAGGCCCCTAGCTCACTCCTGCCCAGATGATTGCTTCTCTGCCAAAATGCTGTTAGGATTAGGACATTTCTTCTAATGTTCATCCAAAATCTACCTTCCTGTAACTTAGTCCCCTTCTGCACACACAAAATAATGCGTTTTCAAACCACTTTCACAACTGTGTGCAAGTGGATTTTGCTATTCCACACAGCTTCAAAGAGCACTGAAAGCAGTTGGAAAGTGCATTATTCTGCATGTGCGGAATGAGCCTTAATCTCATTAACTGTAATCTTGCTTTCTGTGACAGAGAACACATCTTTGCCCTCTTCCACGTGACAGTCCTTCAGGCGCTTGAAGAGTGTGCCCGTGTCTCCCTTCAGCCTTCACTTCCTCAGGATAAACATGTCTAGTTTCTTCAACTTTTTGTAGGAGAAGGGATCATTTTCTGATCCTTTGACCATCTTCAATCTCCTTCTCGGAATATGTTCCAGTTCACCTACAGCTTTCTTAATGTTCATCCCTAGATTCAGTACCCCAGATGACATCTGTTTAGTTCAGACTCCAGTAGATCTGTTACTGCTTGTGGCTTGGCCACTATACTTCTTTCAAGACAGCCTAAAAAATGTATTAACCTTTTCTGTAGTTGCATGACACTGCTAACTCATGTTCAGCTTGTGACAGCTACCTGGAGATCTGTTTCATGTGTACTGCTGCCAAGCCAGTTCTCTTATGTTTTATCCATGTTTCTGATTAATTTTTACTACATTCATAACTTTGGATTTGTAACTTTTCATTTGTCTCTACTGAATTTTATTTTGTTGCATTTCAGCCTTTTTCCAAACTATCTAGGCAATTTTGAATTTTATTCTAGTACTTTACAGTGTTCACTGTCCCTTTCATTTTATGTCAAGTGCAAATTTGATAAGAATTCCTTTCCCTCCTACATCAAAGTAATTGATTAAAAAAATGTTGAAAGATACCTGCCTGTAGCTCCTCACTAGAGAACTCCCACTGATGAAATGTTGTTGAGAGGCACTCTTTTTTAATGTGGTTCTCCAATCAACTGTGAATCCCTCTAGGCCCCATTTAGCCAAAATACCATGGAGGACATTGTCACGGGGCTTTCTGAAATCAAAGAATATTACATCCACATCATTCTCACAATCCACAATCTGTGGTGTTTTTTTTGAAGATGAGTTTGGCAGAATTCATTTTTGACAAATCAGTCCTTTCTTCTAGTTTTCTTCATTGTTTTCAAGATGCGTGCAAACTGAATTCTTTATAATCTGGTTTTTTACTGGTATCAAAGTCAGACTGACTGGTCTGCAGTTTCCCAGAACTTTCTTTTTTTCTGTTACATTCCCCACGCGATTCCTTTTCAGTCTTGAGCTGCACTGTTCATGCTCCTTTTGAGTGGTTGCACCCAGTTCCCTTTTCAGTAGAATTTAGAGGCAAAAGAGGAGTTGGTTGGATCCACCTTCCCTTTGCCACTAATTAACATTTTACCATCCTCTCTGAGCAGCAGAGTTTTTCTGAGCATCCCTTGCTAGCCTTCACTCCTTCTGAGCTTTCCTGACACTGCTTCTACAACTCCGCAGTACTTGTCTATAGATTTCCCTAATGCCCAATCCCTCCTTCCATTTCCTAGATGGGTCCTTTCAGTCTTTCTTGTCTTTATAGCCATTTTATTCAGAGTAGAAACAAGATTCAGTCCTTTGAGTTGTTGAATGCCCTAATTTAGCTCCTAAAAAATCTTGAAAGCATCATCTGCTGGTTGATACAAATAGCCCATACGTTCATGGATGACAGTCATAAGACTGTCTGAAACACTAAAATATTGTGAAGACTGTATAGGTTCTCACTATCTCTTTAAGTTTTATGAAAAATCAGTTTTCCCATGAAGCTCTTAGAATGCAAGGGGCACAGGGGTAGCAGTGTTTCATTTGAGGGAGGAGATTGGATAGATAGCACAAAGGGCGTGTCAACCCAGAATGGAATGCATGTAGCACAGATTAGGATCTAGCAAATTTACCAAGTATACCACATTTATTAGTAACAAGACTGTGTTCCCAGTCAGATAGCCAATGCATACAATTTGTACACATAGTTCTTTGTAAAATGCTAGAATTGTTGCTAATCAGCTGTTTGGCCATGATGGGGAAATAGTGGGGGCTAAATGAAGTCCCCTACCATAATTCCCTTCAACAGGTTAATGGTGGGTTTTTAAAAATGTTTGCATGCATGCCACTCTGGCTGTCAGTTCAAGATGGGGAATTGTGCACAGTGTCTTTTGTATGTGCATCCTGAATCCAGCATGGACATGTGTGCACATATCATCCAGTTAGATTGAGGCCTATTTGTACATGGATGTAATCCCTTTTGCAAGGGGATATGTGGATAGATTCATGCCAGCCATTTGAAATATCTGAGTTCCTTTTCCCTTGCCCTTCTGCATGCAGGTGGAAAGGTGGCCAGGAACAGGATTTGTGAAGAAACTGCAGAGAAGAGACAATACTTTCTATTATTATGACAGGGAAAGAGAATGTGCAGACAAAGAAGTCCATAAAGTTAAAGTTTATGCTTACTGATTTTGGTTTGACTAGCTGGTTTTATTTCTTTTTGTAGAGAAAAATTTCCAGAAATTGTTTTAGTTGTGAATGAATTCTAAAACATTAAATAGTGTTTTTTTCTGAAACTGTCTTGATGAGTCTAAATATGGCTCTTCTGTCTCTGCAAAAGGGAAAAAGCAAGATGGTTTCTGAAGCAAGAATCTCAAGTGAGGATTCCACTTAGTTTTTGGGAGACCATGTGTAGTCACACACACAATGGACTTATTCCTCTTTCCAATAGCTTGGTTACATTCTACTCTAATTCTTGTTTGAAGACTGGGAATTCTATAGGATGACAGGATCAAGTGAATACTATCCAAATCAGTAATTCTACCGTCACCCCACCCTTCCTTGTCCATGTGGCTGACTGGCATGGTGAAAGAACAGCATCCCAGAACATGTGCACATTTATTCTCTGAATATACATTTCCTGGATACATTTCACATTGTCCTGACAAATTATTTTTAATATGGACCCTATTTTCGGCTAACAAGAACTGAAGAGACATCAGCACTGCTTCCACCTATTGACTCAGTCTTGTTGGGATCAAGAGATAGAGAAAGGTGTTGTGGAGCTATTTGTCCTTCTACCTGTTGTTCTTTCCTCTGCTTTCTTCCAGAGCTCATGGCCCGGCTTGTGCACTGAGATGAGCAGCTGAGTTGCTCAAACTTAAGAAGCAGAAGTATAAATGCCAAGGAAGCACCTCAAAAATCCTGGGAAGAAAAAATGATTTTTCTGTGGACCTGTTGAATAGGGAAAAAATGGATTTTTTGGTGAAAATTGAGGGGGAAAGCTATCTTTTTGGAAATAAGAGTGAATTGCTTTTACTGCCGTCTTCAGTTAGCTGCCCTTTACACCCTCAAAACAATGCTTGTTAATTATGACAGGATTGTGTAAGCTCATCTATGGTACTGGACAGCTACAATGGATGGATATGGTAGATATTGCTCACCATCAGATCCTCTTGCCTGCTTCAAATTCTGGCTTATTTTCCACCTTCTGAAAGAGAAGCTTTTTTTAATCCATGCAAATATTCTATTATCTGAAATTTACAGAGAAAAAAAAGTCAAAGTTCAGGGGGAAAAGTCATGGCTTCAGAATTTCCAGAAACGTTGTATCAGAAAGGTTGTATCTGCAGAAATAATGGAAAGAGTAGGTCTTTCATCCTTGTGGCCAGCTGGAAATAGTCACAACAAAACTCCTCTGCTGTCAACGTACAGTATGAAATGCTACTGGGGAAAGAGGTGGTCCATCACGTTTGCAGGGGACTTTGGGCAATGCACAAGAAGAAGGTGGGTTACCAAAATAAAAGAGAACAGTCCTTCATGGAGCCTGAAGCATTCAGCTGCTGGAGTGTTACTGTTTTTTCTCCCATCAGCGAGTTCTGCTTTTCTTCTTGAAGAGGGGCTGGTGGTTCAGGGGCAGAGAATCTGATTGGCATGCAAAAGAGTCCAAGTTCAGTCTCTGGCATCTCCAGTTAAAAGGACCAGGTGATGTGAAAGACCTCTGCTGCAGGCCCTGGAGAGCCACTGCCCATTTGAGTAGAGTAGACAGTGCTGACCGTGATGGACCAATGGTCTGATTCATGTGAGCTCCCAAAGGCACCTGGTGGGCCACTGCGAGTAGCAGAGTGCTGGACTAGACGGACCAATGGTCTGATCCAGCAGGCTAGTTCTTATGTTCTTATGATTCAATATAAAGCAGCATCCTATGTCCATGTGTTCTTTCTGCTTTAGCAATTCAGTACTGGATTGTTGAGTCACATCATATAACAACAAGCAAATGTGGACAAATCTACACAGTGAGCCTCAGAATAAATAAAATATGAACCTGTTTTATGTCTAGATGCAAAGTGCTTTTACAAAGTATATCCTCAATGTTCACAAAGAATCAGTGCCAGGAGTATAACTGGCTCTTTTGAAGGAATGATTACTTTACAATCATGGCCCTGATGTTTGCCCAGAATCTGTACCAAAAGTCCCATTGACCCTTTTCAAAGCAAGATGTCTCTATGGATTCCACACGTTATACAGCTATTAGATCTGTAGCTCAGGGCAGAAATGTATGCCTTCCGTGTGGATGGTATGGATTTAGTGCCTGGCTCCAGCTACAAGGATCTCTGCTTTGAATAGTGGCTGTAAATTGGAGTAGACCTATGGAGCTAGGTGGACCAGTAATTGGACTCCATGTAAAACAGCCTCCTATGCTCATAAGCAATCTTATAGAGTATGTCAACAGTTTACTATCTGTCACTGTATCCTGGCAGTGTCCACAAAACAAGCACCAATGAAATACTTCCTCCAGTCTTTGACAAAGACCATTTTTGTATCAGTCTCAAATTTCAATCTGCACCTGCAGCTCAAGAATTGTGATGATATCTTATTTGGACCCCTCGTAGATCTGCCTCTAACATAGAACTAGTCTGGGTTAATAATTTCATAACACACTCCAGCCAACTCTGAACAAACTCAAGCTGGCAGCTGCCCTAAAAGCAGTAGCTTTCAAACTGTATTATATGAAAGCCTAGGAATTTTCTGAAGTGTATTGGAACAGTCTTTCTTGAAGGACAGCACTTTAATTCTTCCCTGCAACACACTGCTACAGGGGAGTCTTGAATGTTTTACTGGCCACACTTTTAATTCATGCCGTGTGCTGAGGACAATGCTCTGAGTAAACTCGTAGAGAACTGATAAATTGAAACTTAATTCCAGCTAAGAAGTCCAACTTAATTCCAACTGCTATTAGTAGTCTCTGACCTGGGTGGTCCAGGTTAGTCCCATGTCATCAGATGCTGGAAGTGTAAGCAGGGTCAGCCATGGTTAGTATTGGATGGGAGACCACCAAAGAAGTCCAGAGTTTCCAGAGTCAGGTAATAGAAAACCACTTGCAAATGTTTTTTGCCTTGAAAATCCTACGGGGTCCTATTGCCATAAGTCAGCTGTGATTTGATGGAACTTTCCACCACTACCATTGATGGCCTACAGCAACTATTATCACTCTAGTCATGTTTCAACTACACTTGCTCCCAGTTTGCTTCCAGGGCAAATTCAAGGTGCTGGTATTAACCTTTAAAACCTTCTTTAGCTTGCAGTCAGCCTACCTTAAGGTCTGTTTACTCCCATATGAATCTGCTGATCCACTCTTGTCACATCTGGAGCTCCTGCTTCAGGTGCCCCCACCATCTGAGGCTAGACAGGCAGCAACTTGAGAAAGGACCTTTTCAGTTATGGAATTCCTTCCCCAGGGAAATTTGTCTATCCCTCTTTATCATTGTTTATCATCAGCAGGTGAAGACAATTCTGTCTTATTTGATGTTCCCTTGCTGACCTCTTTCCCATTTCTGTTTTGTTTTGTTTTTAAAATATTTTATTAAATATTTTCTTTTAGTTTTAAAATATTTTTAAATATGGGCATATCTTTAAAGTTATTTTAATGTTTTTGACTGTTCTCTGCCTTGTGAACCGTAGCTTGGGTGAAAAGGTGGCATTAAAATATGTTAGAATATCTAAATTAAAATGTATGCAATCTAGTATGGACATACTCTGTTCATGGATCTCTTTAGAATGCAACTAGAAACCCATCTTTGAATTGTAAGAGGGGATGGCTGTCTAAGTTTTCATGGAAACCTGGAAAACAGCTGGAACACAGCTTCAAAGCCCATTAAACTGGCACATTTCCCAGAGTATAATGTTCAGGGGGTCTGATGCATATTCTGTTGGATCTGTTGGCAGAAGTCCATATGGAAAGTGTTTCCTGAAGAATGCTTGAAAGCCATTGTCCTTGGTGTTTTCCCCACAGACAAAATATCCTGGGATAGATCTGGGATCATATATCCCAGGGTGTTTTTATCCTGGTTTCTCCCTTCACACGGCTACCAGTCAGCATGTTCAGGCTGGAAGGAAGAACTCCAGTGAATTATGCAAGCCCTGGTTTATTTTCATTTTCCACACAAACGTTTATGTGGTTTGTGCACATTTACATAGTTTACGTTGATTCCGTTTTTCTGATGTTCTGATTGGCTGCAGCTAAGTGGTGGGGAGAGCAGGTGGCAAAGTCGGAAAATTAAACCGCCCCGCCTCTCGCGGTGTTTGCATGGGCGCGAGATCAGTGTGGGCTTTTTCAAAATAACCGCCAATTTCATCATTTTTTGAAAGCTGTGAGATAAGGCAAATCTCAGTGGGTGGGCCCGATTTAGGCCCGGAAGGCATGCGCAATTCATGGCCCAACCGGGATGGTTCACTTCCTTATTCCAGGATATATTGGCCATGGGGAAAATGCCCTAGAAAAGTCACTGATTTGTAAGTCTCATGATTTTTTCCTAAGGAATCGTGGAAAACGCAGTTCACTATTCTCTCTAAGAAATCTCACTATCCTTGTTAACCTACACATCCTCTTGGTCTTTCACTGAACCACAGGCATCTACAGCAGGATGGCGGGGGGGGGGGGGGGGGAATTTGGAGGAATAGTATAAAATGGCAACATGGGCAGACAGGCAGGTTTGCTTCCTGCTGATGTGTCCATTCAGAATTGGTTCCAGAGATCCCTGAAGTGAACCATACAGGGAAATTATTTTATAATTTGCTAATCTATGAGAGGAATGTTTCAGTCTTTCATTTTGTCTGCTGCTATCCCTTGCCTTTGTGCATGGGTGCCTAAGCTGTTTCAGCAAGACACAAACAAATGTGTTCTTTCATTATTAATGTTTACCCAACTCAAGTCCTCAGGGCTCAGCAGACACTGCAAGGAACATGCCCACATCTGACTGAAAATTCTGGTTCAGAATGATCACATGATATGATAAATAGACAATACAGCACTTGTGGCTGACTTTATTAGCAGCTATGAAGATGAGCAATTGCACTATGACCTTCTGAACTCTATTATTATGCTGAACCCACATACCTATGATGTCACCTCAACTTTATAGATGAGAAACACATAGTTTGTTTATATTATAAATGTTAATCAACGATTTGGTTGTCATGGCTTCTTTTGAAAGCCATCAGAGAACTATAGTTTAATGAGACTGCTAAGAAATCTGTTAAGAGAGCTCAAGCCCTCCCCCATACTACTACAATACCCACAATTCTCTGGAACAAAGGAATGATTTAACTTCATAGAGTGGACACATTTTTGTAGTAAAACATTGCTGTGGTGGAAAGTGTCATCATGTCACAGCTACTTAATCTTTTATTATAGAAGGCAGTTGTGTTGAAATGAATGGGAGTGGTTTGAGGTAATAGGTATCAGGTTCACAGTGTGAGTTAGATAATATGTTTGTGGTTTGAAGATCACACTGGACAGATAACACAAACTACTCAGATAATCATTCTTCTGCCCACTCTTGTGTGTTCACAGTTAACTTATTCCTTCAGGATCTTCACTGAATGCTATAAGGTTTGACCTTTATACTCCCATCGTGACCATGTTCTTTCATGGTCATGATGTTGTTCACAAAAAAATAAGCGTAC
The DNA here is from genome assembly GCF_021028975.2 of Sphaerodactylus townsendi. Taxonomy (NCBI): domain Eukaryota; kingdom Metazoa; phylum Chordata; class Lepidosauria; order Squamata; family Sphaerodactylidae; genus Sphaerodactylus; species Sphaerodactylus townsendi. The sequence continues at coordinate 90,577,910 of NC_059430.1, read as the reverse complement.
ATCCTAGAGAAGATCTGATAATTATTAGAAAATGCATGTTTCTGGACATCAGAGAACTGGAAAACATTCCATGGATGTAATACTAAAAGTATACCCCATGTCTAAAATATTCCTGAAGATTCTTCACCCAATAACCTATACAAGTATTAAGTAGAAAAACCTTGAGATTCTTCTTTGCTCTTTTGGATAGTTAACGTTTCCAATGCTTTACTCGGACAGAAATGCTACTGTGTTCTACGGGATATACCATTTAATACAGAAGAAATCCCCTTCATATCATCTTCTAAATACCATCTATGAATCACCCAAATCCTCAGCTGATAATTTTCTCCTACAAAGCAACAGATCAAATTCCCATGTCCTGGTCAAAGTGGCAAGTTTTGCTTAGAAACAGGATAAAATTGCTAAAACCACCCCACTGCGATGTGTCCTGATTTCAGCAGGGATTGAGACTGAGAGGTGGTCTTCTTTTAGATGTCTTAGTAGATGTGTCAGTTCATGAGTTGTCATTCACATTCCATAGCATTTTACTGTGGATTTTTTTGTTGCTGGTAATGTGGCAGAAATTAATTGGCAAAGCCTTGTCACTAAAGACTGAGTGAATTGCTATGCTAGAAAAATAGTAATGGATCTTTGCATATTATGCAATGGAAGCATCCTGCAAGACTTCTCAGCAAGTCTTTTCCTCCCTGACCAGAGAAGGCACACTGCCTGGTGATGAAAACTCTTATTCATTTGTTTATCTGTCAAGTGCAGAGCCCTCAGAGATAAGGCTTTGAAAAGCACAAGAAGCAACACTTTCTTTTTGTTTCCTGGTTCCTAATCCCTTTAAATGCCAACAATAAGAAGGGTTGGAATATAGGGGAGGAGGGTATAGTTATTCTCTTTACAATTTACTAGTTCTGCTGCTGTATTAACAATGCAAAGTGAGTTATATCCTTCTAAGCCCATTAAAGCCAGTGGGATCAAGAGTATAACTTTATTTAGCTAATGTTGGCCAGAACTGATAGAGGAACAAAAGGTACATTGGAGAACAAATACCCACTCAGCATGCCCAGCAAAAATGGAGACAGTAAAAAATCCTTAAAAATACTTGGCTGAAAATGTCACACAATTTTAAAAATAATAGCATTCTGCAGCATTTTCACATGTGTGGGTGCCTTTTAAAATATATATATATATATATTTAAATATATAAAGAAACTATTCTGTATTACGTGATCTTGCTTAAGAAAAGACTTGCAGATGGGGCCAAATGTCCTCTTATTCCAGAATTCATTGCAAGAATTCCCAGCAACCAGCAGCTGCTCTGTGACCTATTGGAAGCTGACCAGTGCCCACTTCTGTTCTCCAGCCCCTTTGCCCGTTTCCCTCTGGTTTTGTCATAGATGTGCTGGTGTTAAGCACTGTCAAGTCACTTGTGACCTAGGGGAGACACTGTGAATCACTGTTCTCCAAAACATCTTATCGTTAACAGCCCTATTCATGTCCTGCAGACTGAGGTCTGTGGCTTGCTTTATAGAGTCAATCTATCTCATGTTGGGTCTTCCTCTTTTCCTACTGTCATGAAAAGCCCAGTTTAGTCCAGGCTTAACAGAGTTGGAAAACTAAACAAGGTTGGCCACAGTCAGTACCTGGAAGGGAGACTACCGAGGAAGAGTGGGGTTACTATACAGAGGAAGGCAATGACAATCACCTCTACCCCATCTCTTGTTTTGAAAAATCCATGGTCCTAAGGTTTCCAGTGCTGATATACATATTCAGAATCTGGGCCCCTTAGACTGTGAACTGGTAATTTAGCAGAGTGTACAAGGTTTTTAGTGTGCGTAGCAAAGTCCCATTCAATCTCTTTGTGAGTGCCACAAGCACAATTACTCAGAGCCATTTTATTCATTCAAACTAATATACTTTATTAATTGTAGGATAGAGTATAGAGTAGATATCGTTTCCTAATCTCCTCTAATCTAGTCTAACTAGGATGGAGAGAGATACAGGACCTTTGTCCTGCCCTCATGGTTGCAAGATGGAGAGGTATGTGAGAGTGAGTGGCAGGGAGTGAGTGGCAGGCAGGCAGTTTCCCTGAGAGTAGCAATCTACCCATCAAAGTTCATGTCTGCAGCATACAATGTAACAAGCAAGATAAAAAGGATATTAATGGGAAGTGAATGAAACAATGAAAATAACACTGTTTATAAAGTGATACACAACATCTTGTGGACTAGCCAATGTGGAGACTGCTGTTAGAAGGGGAAAGGTCAAAGGTGCAAACAAGTTTCTTAACCCATGACACTTGTAGAAGCACAGTGGATATGAAAAAGTAACATATTCTAACTACAAAAGGAGGCCAGGGGGAGGGGGGCATTAAAAAGGAGATTCATCTTGACTTAAATACTGGAACAGCATAAAGATCAAACTAGAGAATGGTGAGATCAATTAAGGAGTCAGTTGAATGACAGTATGGACAGATGGAAAGTAGGAAGTATTGATCAAATGTGGTATGGGGAAGGTAGGACAGCGCCAAGGGCAATAAAGAAATGAATGATGTGGGGTGGGGTCAAGGTGAACTGAGTCACAGAATTAAGAAGAATCAAAGGCTCAGATGAGAAATGTGAACATCACAGTCTTGCCACCAAGTCAGAACAACTGATAAGCCTTCACTTGTAAATTTAGAAATATAACCATTTTCACCCTTGAATTAAAAATTATCCATCCAAAATTATTTAACAAAATTATTTAATTATTTAATCCTGAACAGGGTTGCACCCTTTAAAGCCCATTGACTTAGATCAGTGAAACTCAGTTTAATTGCACTGTTAGCTCATGTGCCGAAGTTATTGGTTAAACAACCAATATTTGGTTGACTTTGTTTTTGAGCGCCTTCAACCCTCCACCAATATAATTTAACTTCCAGTTAGACTGCACCTTTCTTTGTTCAAAGGTTTTATGAAGTGGTTCAATATGATATGAAGGAGTTTTCCTATCAGACCTCAAAAGCACCACTTGACTGAATAATGTTCTCTATCAGCAAGAGAAATAATGCTGGAGAGGTGGTGGAGGAGAAAAAGCTATAGCGATATTCTCACAAGTTGTATTATGCTCTGGAACAGAATTCCAGGAACAAACCAAGTAGTTTGATTTTAAGACAGGTACTTGGTGTTCAAGAACTATTCAGACTTTTTTATGTTCCAAGGTGCTGACTAGAAGTAGCTTGTTTTATGCTATTCAAGTAATCATATAGCACTGAGTGTATCATGTACACAAAAACTCTGGAAAGATCAAAGCCTTATTCAGAACAAAGAAACAAACTGTACCCATTTCAAATTCTTGTTATGTTTCCCTGCCTGAGAGAAGAAGGGGCAGTTCTACATAGCACCTAATCTAATTTCTTTGGCTCAGTGGTTATTGTTTAATTATTACTTGAAATTCCCCCCAAAACAGAGATGTATGTATTTTGTAAGATCTGTTTTCTGCAAATGATGCCCAGTTGTATGTATGCATGCAACAGCAGGCTTGGAAGTTACCACAGCCCAGGTACAAGCTGCACCAAGTGGGCCCTGGGTGTTGGACATGCCACAGAGTCTGCTCAGCTCAGACCAGGGTGGTGGCTGTGGTGACAGGTATAGTCTTGCCCACATCTGTTGACATCATCTTGGGCCTGGTCTGGGCAGACTCCTTGGTGCTCTCAGCAAGTGCCATGGGGACTCCTTGGGCAGTGGTTCTCCGAGAACTTTCCCATTAAGTTCAATGGCAAGCTTGTAGCCATTGAATCTGATCTCTCATAAGCAGCCACTTCCTCTGTAACATTCACCTACAAATGTGCTCAAGACACATGTAAAGCAATAGCTTGAAAATATTATTTCAGAAAAGCCCTTCTAGATTACAATACAGGTGTACCTACCAAATCTCCATGCCCAGGACTTTTGTGACGCTGACAATTTGGGTGGGAAGACAGCAGTCCCCACTCTCCTTACAAATGGAGAATCCATTAAGCCATCATCACTCACAGCATTTGTCTTAATTATTCTCAGACCTAGCAAAGTGAATGGTCAGAATCCCATCCTAGAAAAATTAATTCTATAAATTAATTTGATCATGGACAATACTCCTTGAATTCTGCTGCTGAGTTGCCAAGCCCGCCCTGGCAACTGCATTTTAGCAAGGGCAGCATTTAAAAAAAATAAAAACACATTTGAAAATTTTGTATTATAAGGAATGTTTATTTGGAAGCAAGTCCCATTGAGTACAAAGGGACTTACTTCAAAGGCAGTGCATCCCAGACACAGTCTGATTTATTGCTAAAGGGGTGCTTTGGAGCACAATCCTGGGCAGAATTATGCCACTCTACATTCATCTGAATTCAAGGGTCTTAGGCTGGAGTAACTGCATGGGAGTGCATAGATTAATGAGCTATAGGTTCAATCAGCCCCATTCATCATGGTTTCCTTTAGCTTTGACAATGTAGTAGCCAAAATGGGCAAGAAAGCAGTCCTGAAGTCTTATTTATTTCCTTCAATTATACTACAATGTTTTCCAAAATGAGGACTCGGAGCGGCAAGTGGATTTTGCTATTCTGCACAGCTGCAAAGTGCATTGAAAGTGCATTATTCTGCATGTGCGAAAGGGGCCTAACTCTAGCCCAAGAATTTGTTTTAAATTGAGGTCCAGAATGAAAAATTGCTAATGGGAACGGGGCCCTTTTCATCGATTCTGAGGAGCATAGAAACTATCTGGCACTGAAAGCGATGTCCCAGGGAGGCTCATCAAGCTTACCCGCACTTCTCAATGGTGGAATGCCAGAAGACCTCTCAGGAATCAGGATTTGGTTATGGAGGAGACATCCTTCCCTTACTTGGCATTCAGAGGCACCAGACCCGGTTGGAGGTCTTTTGACACCCCCCCGCCTCTTCCCAGCTCTCATCACTGCCGGCTGGAATCAAGCCAAGCATTGCAGTAGTGCGGGCCCAGGAGAAGGGGATTGTCTATATAAGCACAACTCCTGCAGTGCAGTAACACTTTCTTCGCTTGGGTAGCCTTGAGAGGTAGACTGCCCCTGAACGGAGAGGTTCCCTCGAACTCTCTCGGGCGACAGGAGCATCCACTCTGCAATCCCTAAGACTGAGGAGCCACCCACAGGCAGCTTCCCTGCACCGAAAAGAGCGCTAGCAGCACCTCTCCTGGCAACGCCGGTGACCAGCGTGGGCCTGTTACCCGGGCAGGAGCCGTCAGTCACCCCTTGCTTTCTCTCCAGCGAGGAAGAGAGGCCTGGCAACACCACTCATTCCTCTTCGGCAACCGCTGAAAATCAACCGCGGCTTGCGGGCAAGGTGCAGGTATTCCCTGGGCGGCGATTGGATCAGGCCAGCCAATGAGCGGGCGGGGGAAGGCCGGCCTGGCGGAGGAGGAGGGTCGGTCTGCGCCAGAGAGGGGGATTAGGCGGCGGGGAGAGAGAGGTGAGGTTGGCGGGGGCTCGCGGCTCGGAGTAGGTAAAGGGAGTAGGGGCGGCAGGACGTTTGGCGCGCGGCCCGCGTTCGATCGTGGAACGTTGTGTTGAAGTCGCTTTGATGGGGCACGTGGCTCTCTTCCGCCGAGGAAGTGAAGATGCGGGGAGGAACACCTGCCGGGGCTGGAGCGGTGGGGAGCCTCCAGCTTCTCCAAGGAGGCCGGCTCGTCTCCGGGGAGGCTCTTTCGGGAGGAGGGGGTGCCTCCCTTCTCCTGCCTGCCGTTCCTTCTCGTATTGAGGCCACCGCCGCAGCTCTCCGGACAGGGAAGGGTTACTCTGGGACCAGCTGGCGCTTTGGTTGGGGGGGGGGGATTCGGACCCTCTGCAGGTGGGCAAAAAAAGTTGATGGCGCTTTGATTTGAAATCACGGGGCCGCTTTCGAGCGCTGCAGCTGCTCGCGGTTTGAGAGACTTCCCGATCGAGGGGTTAAAATCGGAGGACTGACTGAGCCAAGGTGGGGCTAATCATCTCCTAAAAGCGAGCCACCGGCCTTCAGCTGGAGATCGAATCCTCCTAGTCATTCCCTCTAACTCTGGGCGGAATTTTCACCCTGCTGAGAAGAGAAGGGAATTCGACCTCCCGCAGGCTGCATCGCCAGGATTTCTGGTCTCTCCGACAAAAATAGCAAATAATTCCGCTCAGTTCTCCTGCATGTTTTCTCGGAAGTAAGCCCCACTGAGCTCAGGAAGACTGGCTCAGAGTGCAGGCTGCCCTGTTACGCTCCCTTAGCAGCAATCCTCATGAACGTGGTGGGATTTGCCTCTTGAGTAAATGGACCCAGGATTGTGTTGCCTCACAGCCTTGCCTGGCTTTTTTCCCTTTGCCAGGCAATGCAAGCTGAATCTGCAACAGAAAAGCATCTTTTGTTTGCTAGAACAGGCAAAGAAAAATAAATATTTTTCTCTGGGAGGGAGGGTGGTGGGTGGAGAAGAAACAGGAGTCAGAATTTAGTTGCAGATAAGCTGAGAATGAATGACTTTAATCAGGGCCCAAAATAAAGCTGTTTGGAAGCATAGACCAATGCCAAACATTCTGTTTTTCTGTTTCCCTTTTTAGCTCCTGATGAAGAAGAAGAAAGCAGAGGTGCTGAAGAGAAGCTTGGATCCCTGTCTGTGAACTGGGACTTGTGTGTATCCTGGCGCTGGGGAAGCCACGTTTTTGCCATAGATCGATGCTTCCCTCTGCCTGATGTGCCCTATGCCGTGGGCTCCAGGCCTCTCTGAAACAAGGGGCGGCCCTGTTTTGAGAGGACCCATCAATGTGGGAGTGAGCAGTACAAACGGAGCTTGAGAAGAGTGGAGGAAGTAATGGAGGAATTTACCACCCGGACCTATGGGACCAGAGGGGTGGATAACAGGCCTCTCTTTGGAGAGACTTCGCCACGGGTAAAGTGAGATCTTTCCTGGCTTGCTTGCATAGCACACCTTCTTGGCCTCCTGAAATAGGGTTGGTTTGTAGAGCTTGCCTGAGGCAGTGTGCCACTCTATGTTTGCTCTGTGGGAATCTGAAGATGTGCTCCAGAATCCCTTCCACCTTTGCAACGAGTACCAGCTGCACCTCAGTTCAAGCATGGCGTGTGTGGTGGGAAATTGGAACCCTTGCAGTTCTGCAAGGGATTCTGTGATGCATCTCTTTTTAAAAGCCCTAATAACTACGTACTTGATTGGAGGTTTTTCATGTGAAGAAGGCAAGATTGCTGGAAGTTTTCCCCCAGTGGCATTTCAGTTCCTCCACATTTCTGGTTGGTAGTATGTGCAAGGGTCCTCCTTTCAATGGCTCGGTGCAATGGGGCAACGTGTGCAAGCTGTATGCAGTGATCTGCCTTTAGCCAGTTGTGTAAAACTTGCTTGTGAGCTTTTCTGATAAAGAGGACTTTGTTTGATGGAGGGTTGGCAAAGCATTTGCTGTGAAAGGCTAAACACTCCCTGGTGTTTAGAGGGATTATTTCAAGGGCCCTTTTCTGGGAGAAATTGGACTTTTCAGCATTCTGGTTTCATAAATTAAGCTACATTATTACAAATTCTGACTTGTTTTAGCCTTGGACTGCTTTTGTATGGATGTCAGTCCTCATCTAATATTTGTAATACAGTGCTAGAACTTATGATTTATTTATTTATTTTTGGAATTAATTGCAGGGTGCTGTCTGCAGTTTCATTGTTCATTCTTTCTAAAAGATCAGGTTAGCTCAGATTTGTTTGACTGGTGTAAGGGATGGGCAGTATCCAGTGGTGGGCAGAGTTTGGCGACTTTCTGTACTCTTCTTCCTCTATTAGTCTGGGTGATATTTCTTGCAATGACTTCAGCTCCAGCGCTCCAGGTGCTGGAAGGTAGGTGAATCTTTACTTTAGTAAAGGAGAACTGTATTGTGTCCAGAATTAAAGTTGGGGTGTGCAAACAGAGTTCACTATGTTGTGTGCAGAACGTGGGCATTAGGTTATCTATTGCTTGTGGTAAGTAACAGTAGCAATTGGCTTCGCTTGTTATCACTTAAATATAGGTTATTGTTTGTTTATTAATTACTACTTGTTTTTTAATTACTAATTACTACCCTTCTTTTTTACATTTTAACTCAAGGAAGCTGACAAGTGAAACAGATCCTGTGTATAGTACATTTTCTTAAAGGTTTGCATACCACTTTAGGATAAAAATAATTTACAAAGTGGCTTGTAGGAATTGGCCAACAAAGTAAATGAGATTTTAAAAAGAATTATGCAATAAATAACAATAAAACAGTGTGACTGAACTAGAGATGTAAGTCCCATATTCAGCTTTTAAATCCAAGATGCATTACTATGCCTAATCTTCATGGGAGCTGTGTGCAGGGCTTTCATTGTTTCTCAGCTGTTGCATGCCTTCTGTTGTCCTTTTGCACTGACCCTTCCCTTGTGGTTGATCTTTTTACCTCTGCCTCAAACCACTTTGACCCATATGCCCATAGACTGGGTAACAAGTATCTTATAACTATAGCTTGCTGGGGGGAGCAAAGATAGAAAGAAGGGGGAGCAGTTGAAAACTGAACTTTCTCTAACCAGTAGCTACAGAAGGAAGAAGACGGCATCCAGCTGGGACTAAGGTACGTGTGCTAAGGTAGCATACGGTACATCAGCCTGCAATTTTCTTTCAAGTACTTTAGTGTATTCGATTGTAGAAAACTAAGGCGATTTATAACTTTTAAATTCCATAAATAAGAACATAAGAAGGAGCCTGCAGGATCAGACCAGAGTCCATCCAGTCCAGCACTTTGCTACTCGCAGTGGCCCACCAGGTGCCTTTGGGAGCTCACATGCAGGATGTAAAAGCAATGGCCTGCTGCTGCTGCTCCTAAGCACCTGGTCTGCCAAGGCAGGATCAAGGAGGATCAAGATTGGTAGCCATGGATCGACTTCTCCTCCATAGATATGTCAAATATTCTGGTATTATATGCTGTCATGAATTATGTGTTTTGTGATGTTTAAATCAGTAAATTTACTTTATGCTTGATAGGACAGTAAATATTGCATAAATTTAAATTTTTTCCAGAATTTCTTTTTTTCTGGGGTGGGGGAACATGAACCCATTTTTCTCCTTGTGGTTTTAAAATTTTCTGAAATTTTACATTTCTCGGCAAAATAAAACCCCATTCATTAGCAAAGGTATGCTCAACCAGAAGTTCTTGCTGGCATTTGGAAAGCTAAGAAGGCCACAGAGTTCTATAACTCTGGCCTGTTCCAGAAAAGGCCCTGCTTCTAGCAGAGACTTACTTTGACTCCATAAAGCAGGGTCTTGTTAGACGGTCTTCGTGGTTAAAGAGGTTCATACAGAAGGTGGTATTTCCTGTTATATCAGAGCCAACCTTCACCTTAACTAGGATTAAAGGCTGTGTGAAGCAGGTTGTTTCAGAATTGGTGAGATATGAGTATTCTGTAATAAGATGTGCCCCTGGAATCCTTTATAATATCATAGAAGATGTGCAGTTTTGGAAGTGCATCCTACCTAATGCTGCAGCGATGGATAATCTCAGACGTGAACTTCTGTGAAAGTTTAGAGGGTATAGGACTATAAAGCAAGGATATTTCTGGATGTTAGTCCCAAAGTAAAAACATGCAACGAAAACCCCATTCCGATATTCACATGGCCTGTATGTGCATATCTAATAATGTGTTCATACAACAGTATATGAGAAACTTCACTGTGTTGGTTTAATGTTGGAATGTTTTGACTTGCCTTTTGTTGATCAACAATGCCTGGCAATCAGCCTAGAAGCATAACCTCTCTGGGCCCAGCACATATGCCCTGGACTCATATCACATGTACAACTCTGGGAGTCATGAAAGAAAATATTGTTTTTATTTCTGATATACTATAAATAAATTATGCCATCTTTCAAGAACTGGGGGAGGGAGAGGGATGCATGCCTCCTTTTCTCTCTCTCTCTCGCTCATGTTGCATCGACATGCGGTCTGCTCCATCCCAGCTCCTTTCTATGCCACATGGGTAATGTCAGAAGCTACTGACTGTTTGAGAGGCACCCACGTTCTGTAGCTCTTCCCTGTGCCAGTGTTGATGTTGGGCAAAGATTAAGATGTGGACTAAGATTGTGGATTTCTGTTTTTTTTTGGGGGGGGGCATACTTTAAAAAAAATCTAGTCAGCAGATCCATCAACGTGAGAGGTGGTAATAGTATAACTCTCTACTAATGGTCTAGCTTTTTTTGTAGGAGCAAAATATATGCATGCTATTTCAAGCTTGTCCTCTGAAGGGGCACAACCCAGAAGTCTATTGTGAGTAGGCACATTGTCTAAGCAGGAAATTCTGGGACGTGCAGGATTTTGTTGGGCTTATATAAAGTGGTCTAAGAATTGCTTTTAGGGCAGTGACTCCTTGTGCTCATGGTATCTAAATGATGATGGTTCTTGCCAACATTGCACTTAGCACATCTAGATCTCTTTTGCAGTTGAAAATGAGCCCCTTATACACGCACACCCTTGACAAAATCCCATCCACTGGGGAGGGCCTCCTACAATTGCAAGAGGCTTTGGCCATCCCAGTGCAGCAGTGAGAACAGGGGTCCCCAACATGGTGCCTGGTGACAACTTTCATGATGTCCACCGTATGTTTTTTAAAAGTGGGTGGGCCAGGTGAGGCTGTTGACCAGCAGGGCTTTTTGAGTTCTGTTAGACCAGGGGTAGGGAACCTTTAACACTCAAAGAGCCATTTGGACCCGTTTTCCACGGGAAAAGAAAACACTTGGAGCCGCAAATAATTTTTGACATTTAAAATAAAGATAACACTATATATATAGGGGTTTTTTAACCTTTTACTCCGCTCATTCTGAGAAGCGCATGGATTCTCCAATAGGGCGGGCGAGAGGGGAAGCCCGCGGCACAGCCCAGCCGACTGTGGACAGTTGGTGCGCCCGCCCTGCTGCCTGCAGGGCAAGCAAGGATGGGGCCGGCGGCTCAGCTGGTGGAGCCACAGTGCAAGGGCAGAAGAGCCGCATGCGGCTCTCGAGCCACAGGTTCCCTACCCCTGTGTTAGACTATGCAGAATTTAAAAAGTTGTGTTGGTGGTAGATGGCAATGTAGTGTTTGTTATATTATCTCATTGCTGTTTCCCAATGTATCTTTTAAAAATTGCCTGCACTTGGGTTCCTCTGTGTATGTTTGTCTCTACTTTGTGGGGTAGCCATTTTGTAGCTGGCTTCATCTCTATCAGCTGTTTTGTGGCTGTGACCACCATTGTGTGTTAGAATTCCAAATGTGCCTAGGGGCTCAAAAACGCATCCAAAACTCAAATCAGGTTGGCTATTTTAAATCTTGGCACACATGGCAATTAATCTTTCCATAGCCAGAGAGGTAGCAGAGTCTTAGAAGTTTCTTCTATTTATAAGCCTTGTCCTGACCCCCACTCTCCAACTCAACAAATTTTCAGCTTGTAAAGTAGAATGTAATAAATAATAGGATTAGGAGAGCGTTGGAGGCACATTTGCACAGTCGAATATGTGTTAGGTTGCTGTTTAAGAAAATAAAGTTCACACAGAGCCTTTTCATATTTTTGTAATAAGCTCTAAGCCCTCTATTGTAAAGAACTCAATTCTAGGCAGGCTAGAGTAGAGACAGCATTCTAAACCAGGATGGATTGAGAAATCGAAAACATCCTGTTCTCATGGTTGCAAGTTGGTGGGAAAGAGAAGATGGTAGTCAGAAGGAAGGAACATTCCCCAAGGGTAGTAATCTACAGATCAAAGTGTCAACATCAGAGCAGTGGATGTTGTCGGTATGGAGTCTGAGGCTAAGGGAAAGTACAAAAGGCCTTCACTTCCAACAATTAAAATATCAAATGCAGTGAAAGTTGTTAACTATTGATAAACCCCCATCTGAACTGCGAAGGCAGGGTAAAATATGGAGCATGGAAGGAATCTCATAAAACAGAAAGGTTCTCAGGCTAAAAGCAGACTCAGCACTCTGTTAAAAGCAGACTATAAGCACACTTAATTTAAAGTTTAGGTTAAAAAAACGTTTTGGCCTGGTACCTAAAAGAGAGTAGAGTAGTAACCTCAAGGGGCCTGGCAGTTCCTTAGGAGAGGTGCCACAGCTGAAAAAGCTCTGTCTCTGGCTGGCAAGCTCAGTCTTGCTGCTGTATAACTGATATGCCTGCCCCCATTCCCCACCCATCCTTAGAATGCCCCCAAACCTTCTAGAAATGTAGTGATTCCTTTTGGATCTGCTTTGGATTTCTGTCCACACTTTTCTCCTAGCCCTGAACCTACTTTGTGATGAGTGCAGACTCTGCCTGTGCATTGTTTTATAGTCTTCTTGTAAACCTGCTTGGATGTTCCTTGGTGAATCATAAATACAAGTTTGTTGTTGTGTAGAATGTAGTGTGTAGGTTGGAGTTATGGTACCCTCACTTGGATTCTGTTTTGGATCTTGCTATGTTGGCAGATGGCAGGCATTTGGGAAGCGTGAGGTTGCCGGTGCCCTCTCATTCAGTTGCCCAGGAATGCCAAGCCTGAACAAGCTTCTCTTGTCTCCTTTCTCTTGGTGTTCAGTCAACAGTGGTAAATGTGATAGTGCTGAAGTCACATGTCTCTTCCTGAATTCTGGTTATTGTCAAACTGGGATGCAGAAGGCTTGAGGGTGCTTCACTGTGGTATACTGGGGCACCTGGATCTCTCTCTTCCCTTCCCTCTGATTTATACTTTTGATTAGAATTTGTTGGAGATCCACCAGTTTTCCTTTGGGTTTCAGCTTGCAAAGCACCATAGAGCTGGTTCACTGATGTAAGTACACCTCTCTCTGTGGACAATATCAAGCACAACTTGGAATTATGGAGAGTGCATCCCACATGTCCATGAAAGCTAGCATTTCCAGTCTGCTTCAAGTGCTGCGCTTTTCTGCACAAGGACCTGGCCTGTCTCTTGGCTCTCGATGATGCACAGGTCCATAATGCTATTAAAAATACAAGTGGGAACCCTCAAGAACTTGCAGGGGCATTGTATCCCCCCCTTCCATTATTCTTTCTCTCTTTCTCCCTCCCTCTCCCTCTCTCTTTTTCTTGCCTTCTTCCCACCAACACCCAAACTACACTTAACTGCCCCCTGTCTGCTTCCCCTTCCCACCTATGGCACAGTTGTGTAGTGCCAGCCACTGGGCCAGACCCATGGTAGGAAATTTTCAAGAAGTTGTGGGGGGGAGGCACATCACTTTTTCCTGTATTGCTTTCCCCCCGTGGTTTCCTTTTCTCCTCCTTCTGGCAACCCCCATATATTGTCTCCTCTTTTTCTGCTTCACGCTCTCCTCAGCCCATCATTAACCTATTTATTCTTTATCTACCTTCCATCTTCAGCTATATTTATTTTCTCCTTTGATTATACCCTTCTTTTCCCCGTAGCGTGACCCAAAGCAGCTTACATTATTTATTTGTTCTCCTTTTATCATCTCAACAACCCCATGAGGTAGGCTAGGCTGAAACTTTGTGACTGGCCAAAATTGCCCAGTGAGATTTCACAGCCAGATAGAGATTCAAACATGGGCCCCCAGATATTACTTGGAAATACTAACTGCTACCCCACACTGGCTTCAGTAGGGTATCTGCTGTGAACAGTAGCTAGCAGCAAGGTTTAGCTGAGTCATGCAAGTCAAGTGATATCAAGTCATCCAGTGACTGCTGCCAGGTCTGGCCCCATGAGTCCTCCCTCAAAGGCCAAAACAGGCCTTTGAAGGACCCTAACCTCTACCCATGCATTTCTACTCAAAGAAACCCAGCCTGGAAGCTGGTTGCCTAGCAACAGCCACTGCAGGAATACGCTACTTGAAGCTGTTAGTGTATAAATGGTTGTGATGATTGTCTTTAGAATGATCAAAAGCCATTTGAGTGGTGTTTGGTGTCCCACTACTTCATCACCAGATCAGGGATGCATTGCCAACAGGAAGGGCTGGTGTATATGAAGATCATTTTCAGCAGCCGTTGTGTGACAGGAAGGACCTCTGGTCTCAGAGAATTAAACCCTTCTCTGTATGTGGGGTCCTTCTTGTCCTCTGAGCTTAATCAGAGAACTTCACAGACTGCATAGGACTCCTTCTGACACTGTGTGATAAGTGTAATAATGTGATAAATATAACATCCTGCCTTAATGCCATCCTGGTTTAGAGTTGTTTTTTAGGGATAATGAAGAAATTGGTTGAAAGGAAGCAAGCTAACATTTTGAAGAGCACCCCCCTTCCCTCCCCAATCGCTGGGAAATCTGAAGTACATTAAATCTTGGGTGAGGTCTGCTGGCCAAGTTCACACATGCATTAGAATGGGGGTGGTGGCAATTATTGTATCAATTAGACTGCAAGTTGGGAGCACTTTTTAAAGTGCTCCTGTGAGTTTACTTTTTAAAGTCATCTTCTCAAGCTGGAAGTTAACACCCCTGTCCCTTATGTTTCTACTTTTTTTAAAAAAAGGGGACCACTTAATATTTCCCCCTTCCAGGGAAAATTGCAAATTAAATTTTAGTTCACTTAAGGACATCTGTGGCTGGTTTTTCAAGATAAAAAGCTTCTTTGGAAGGGCACAACTTTGAGGGCAGGAATCAAAAAGGGGAGGGATGCCAAATCCTTTCTTTCTGGGCCATTTTTCTGCTCCAGCTAATCAACAGTCACTTTCCTTCCCATGGAGTTCCAGATACTTATCTAATATTGTGAGCGTGATCTGAGTCAGAGCGAACACACTTAAAAAAAAATCCGGTGGTGTTCCTTAATATATAATATCGTGTTTTTCTTTCTGCTACCTGATTGAAATGTTCCAGTGTATTTTAGCAGCTAACATATTGATGTATGTCTGTTGAACTCTGAATATTTAATGGCTCGCAGCAGAATGTGTGAAATCCCTGCACTGGAAATGTTGTGCTTGAGGTATCAGCTGGTATTATGGGAACAGGGCTTGTTCCAGGTTTTGGGAGACCCTGGGCAGAGAATGTCCAGGGGACCCCCATGCCCACTACCAGGTCCTTTTTCTTGCCCATCCCCCACAATCCCCATCACTTACACACGGTTCTCCTGCCTACTTGCGAGCCCTCTCACCAAGGCAGTAATAGCTGTCCACACTGCTTGCATGTCTGTTCCCTACTGTTGCTGGATGGTGAGTGCAGCTAGGTGTGCCACTTCTGTGGCCCCCAGGAGTTCTGATGCTTTGAGCTCCATCCAGATGCGCCTCTCTGCAGTAGTGCTAGGCAGCATAGGCATCTGTTAGCCCAGATGACAAAGCACTGACAAACAGACTGGAAGCATGTGAGTGCAGACATCACAGGAGATGTGTGAGAGGGGAGTCAGCAGCACTGAGCCCCATCAGAAGCCAAGGGCCCTGGCAGCTGTCCCACTTCAAGGCATGCTGACACTGGCCCTGCACGGCAGCTTGGTTGTCGCCTGTACCAGTTAGTTTTTAAAAATAGCATAAAAATGTTATTGGTGGGGATAGGTGCGGGCTTAGTGCAGCTCTAAGGTCTGTGTGATTTTAAAAAACTGTATGTAGCAGTTTTGTTAGAGTAAAATAATTCTGCAAAATGGTTCACCATTGGCTAAAGTACTAGAGTTAATAAAAAGCATAATATAGCAAACAGCCTAAAGCACAGGCAAAGAAGGCTGACAATTGCCAACTGAAAGAATATTTCAAATTCCTGGAAGAGTATTTCAACTTCTGAAGCAGAAGTGTTTCTGCTCCAAATCGGAGTCCCATTGAGAAAGGGGTACAGCAGGCTTCCCTAAAGAGAGGGGAGAGGGGAGGTGCTGTTCAGGTGCTGTTGCCCATCCTCAATGCTTGTATTCTTGGGATAGTGGGTATACATGCAGTAAAGGCCTCTGTAGAAAATCAGTGGCAACCTATTTTGGAGCCCTCTTGTTGGTGGCCTTGATGTAGGACAGGCTGTCTTTAGAAGTATGGCCTGTCCTCTTTCTCCATTCCTTTTGTAAGCAGCACAAGGGCCTATTTAGGAAAACAAAGTTTGTCTTTTATTGTACTCTGATGATCTGATCCTGTGTTCTGAGATTCCAAATACTGATTGTTATTGCATAGTCTGTTGTCATTACTGATGGCTTTAGGTATGTCAGCTGCCTTGAGTCTGCTCTAGTTGTAGTGAAGTGTGATCCTGAGTTTGTAACACACATGCATTAGTGAGCAGTGTGCTGTTGGATTCTTTGGTAATTACTCAAAACTATTCGGATCTATACAGGTCAGCACCAACATGTTGGGCCCATAAACCAACAGAAAGCCAGTAAACATCTTGCAGAACTGGCACTGCATGTTACTTGGGTCTTATTCTATTCAACAATTTTCCAACTGGAATCTTGTGTCTGGAATTGACTGTAGTTCCCGAATAATTTTCAAAGCAGTGAACATATTGAACATATTGGTGTAATCTAATTTAAATCATACAGCCACCATGATGCAGTGGTTAAGAACAGCACACTGTAATCTGGTGAACCAGGTTTGATTCTCGTCCCCATGTTCACCTCAAGTGCCTACTGGGTGACTCTGGGCCAGTCACAGTTCTTTCAGAACTCTCTCAGCCCACATGGAGGCAGGCAATGGCAAACCGCCTCTGAATGTCTCTTTGTCTTGAAAACCCTACAGGGTCACTATAAGTCAGCCGTCACTTGATGGTACTTTACACCACCAATTTAGAGCATGTAATTCTTTTTGTCTGGAAAAGTACAGCTTTCTGCCTCTTTCACTTTCTTTTAAACCAGGTTTATTTATAATGATAACTTCATGGTGCAGTTATATGATAAATAAGTTTGCGTGAACCAGACTTTAATATACTGTGAAGTGTTTTGCAGTAAGTTTTATGCTTCTGAATATAAGCAACTGGTGGCAGTCTTCTCTTCCATGAGGAGGAGGAGGGGGAAGCTTAATTCCTAGTTCTGGTGAGGAATTAATAGTGTTGGTCAAACATTTGGTTTTAAAGTGAGGCCTTTTGAAGGTTCAGTCTATGCCTTGATAAGGACAAAGAGTTCTTGCTCTGCTGTCTGGTTTTCCCTGTGAGAATCAACTTTTGTCCTCATGAATTATAGAGTCCAGTTAAAACACTGCTAATAGTAAAAGACTTGGCTCCCATTAGTGTCACAAACCCAGTAGAGTCTGGATGTCTGCAGCTGAGGTCCAGATTGCTAGATGTTTGATGATTTCAGAGGTATGCAAACTGTGATGTGGAGATTACTCATAAATAGCTTTAGAAAAAAGCTGTGATGTGAGGAATGAATATGTTTCAGGAGACATGGGATGGTGACAGGAATTGAGAGTTTGCTAAAAGACATGGAAAAATAATCTTCTCAAAAGCCTGAGAAAATTTATGGCGTTCTGGAGGTAGATTTGGAAGGAGGGGCAGGTTCCAAAATGTTCCTCCTCCCCCTGATCTCCAAATCCTTGCTTGGGAAGCGTTCATTATGACTCCTTTTTCCATGTCCTATCAAAAAGTTTGACTGTTGGGCCAAAAGTAGGCCTCTGGGAATTGGTAGTCCAGCCTGGTTTGTTTTTCCTGTCACTGTTCTGTCTGCTGATCTTTCCAGACTCTCGTGGCCATAAGTGCACCCCACTCCACTCAAGCTTTTGCTCTTTTTGAAGAGTTTGCTCAGCTTCTAAAGTGTGTGGGGATGGGTGGGTGTTCTGTTGATTTTCCCTCTGTACTGTACCTCATGCTGTTCTGGACAGTCTCCTGGTCCTCAGGAATGGCCTTCTGGTGGGTTTATCCTCTGGGAAGTAGAAGGCAACAAAGTTCTCTCCTACTACCATGCTCCATTGGCAGAAGTACTGGATCCAACCCAGAATCTGTTCACCTCATAGTCCACTTCAGTAACCTCTCACCATAGCTACAAGGTCTCCTTAGATCTCATCATCTAATTTGTAGAATTGAGGATTTTCCAGTGGTGTTTATAATGCCAAGTTGTCCTGTAGTGGGGGGTACAGTTATGGTATTCTTTGACACTGAATCAGAGGTAACCAGCTAATTTTACGTGTTCCTTTTTGTTCCATGGAAATCATGGAAATGTTGTGTAGCCTGCATGCAGATCCTTGCATGTGGCAATCCCTCACTAGTGTATTTTGTGGTACGAAAGCACCCTGAAAAGCTCAAATCATAAAATACATGGAATAGTCTTTGTGCAAATAGCACCAAGTTGTTATTTTGCATATGGAAACAATGCCATAAGTCTTGATGAATCCCAGGCCTCCATGGCACCTAGAAATTTCATTCTGGTGCCTAGTAATTACAATAAACTCAAGCACGTAAGAGGTGTTGGGAGTGGGGGCAGCCAAGCTAAGAATTGTCTTTGTGCTTGAAACATTGACAGTGCAATCCAAATCCCAACATGCAAGGGGTGGCCCTGTTGCTGTACTCCTTCCAGAGGACTTTTAAACAGCATGGGGAGGCAGCTAAAAGAGAAAAAACCCAGCTGCCTGGAAGCCTTCCATAGGACTTAATGAAATTATGTCACCTGCGGCATCTCTGGCCCTAAATCCCAGGTTGAAGCCCATTAAAGTTTGCTCCACTCCTGGGAATGCCCCTACCCATCCCCACGCCAGCGTCCAATCAAACACCAGCGTTCCTCCACGGCAATGAGTGTGTGGAGCTGAGGGGTTCATGGCTGCCGGCACCTGTGCCCTTTCTGCCGGTGGGGGTGCCCCTTGTGTTGGCAGAGGGGGCAAACACATTGGTGCAGCATGGTGCCACACTCACAGTACATTTGCCCCCTGATCTGAATTGTGCTGCCCATCTCTTACCCTGAATGTCTCCAGCAGATGGTATCTTCTCCCTGTCACCTCCCCAGGCATTACTGGAGTAGACTGGCTAGTTTCAGAAAAAGAGACTCCCTGTCCTCTTTGTTAGGGATGAAATAGATCAGTGGTTCTCAACCTGGGGGTTGGGACCCCTTTGGGGGTCGAACGACTCTTTCACAGGGGTCGCCTAAGACTCTCTGCGTCAGTGTTCTCCATCTGTAAAATGGATAAATGTTAGGGTTGGGGGTCACCACAACATGAGGAACTGTATTAAGGTCACGGCATTAGGAAGGTTGAGAACCACTGAAATAGATAGTGCAGGTGTAAAAAGGTATAGTGTAACATACATATTTCATTAATATACTTTAAGGAAGGAAAATTGGAGCTCAGAAGAGGTAACGTATCTTGAGCATGCTGTCTCTGAGATCCTAACAGTTCTTGGAGTGTATTTGTAAATTAATCCCTGGTTTCCGATTTATTTATTATTTTGCTTACAGTTCTGAGGTTGTTCAGCTAAATGTAAGCTAAATGTTAGCTTTTGTTATAACAAGCCAGATTAGCTTTATATTTCTTTACATGCCACAAAATTTGTCTTTGCATTAATTCAGTAATAAGCAACTGTGAAAAGAGGTTAGGGATTGTGTAGCAGTAAGTAGACGTGGTCATTAAAATAAAAAACCTAAAATAGATAGATGTGTCTGGCTCTTCCATTTTTGGCTGGCCTCCTACATCTGCGGAAAATTTGTACAGGCCTAATTTACATAGTACCTCTTAGTTTCTGTGTTAACAATGTTAATTAGATCAGGGAGTGAAACAAAGAATTAAGGTGGCAAAAACACTTTTCAGAAACAGTAAATTATTGCCTTTTGGAAACAAAATCACCCAGGCGGAGACAGACTTATATCTCTGTTTCCATCCAATCTCCTACAATCACTGTTGTGAAAGAAATCTTTTGGGAAGTGGATGGGGGATCTTCGGTAACTTAAACAGGTTCAACGAGTCTGTCTGTAATTTGATTACTTCAGAATCTGCCTTTGGGAATTGCCTGCATATTTATCCTCTTGAAAGACAAGCAAGGAAAGCTTGTCGCATGTAGTATGGTCTGGACAGATCTGTCAAAAATATATTGAACGGGCCTGTCTTGTTTAGAGTATGCAGTAAAGGCCAAACATCTGTTTTGTGGGGCTAGATGCAGTGGGTTGATATGCTACAGTTTTAGGTGTAAGGGAGAGAAAGCCAGCATACAGATGTCTCTCATTAGCCATCTGTCACTGTCTTCAGTAAGCACAGGGTGTGAGCTTCATGAAGCGTTTCCCCCCTTACTGTTCACATAGGGAACTGAAAGCTGAAAGTAAAACACCCGGGGATGCTGAAGTGAAAGTATATTAATTAAAACTTCCTCTTTTTAAAAATAAATGTTATGAAGTAGATACCAACAAAATATCAACTACACAACAGTACAAACAAAAGAACCACTATTGTAATCTTATATCCAATATAAAAGATTATGCCATAAAGTTATGATAACACAACAGTTACAGCAACAAAAAGGAAAGAGAGAAAAAGGGAGGAGTGTTTCCCTCTAAGATGGCTGAGACTTTACATATTCATTTCTAAACTAATAGACCCCTCAGATGTAACTATTCAGTACCTTGTTTAAAATTTTCATGTAGGCTTGCCAATATTTAACAAAAACCTTTAATGAGCCATGCTCTTGAAATGCTGTTAAATTATAAAACAGTTCCAAATAATCTTGGTCATCTTCCGTTTCCCTCCCTTGAATTAGTCTAATCTTAATATTAAACGTTGAAGTAACAGTATAGTCCTTAATTTATCATATTATGTATCTAAAGAAATTTCTAGCACTTGGGCTTATTGCTTTACATGCCACTTTACATTCTAGCTGTAAATTGGCTCCCGGTGGAGTTCCGGGTCATCTTCAAGGTGCTGGTGTTGACCTTCAAGGCCCTACGCGGCCTGGGACCCTCGTATCTTCGAGACCGCATCACCCCATATGTCCCTGCACGGCCTCTCCGCTCGGTGGAGGCCAATTTATTAGTGGTCCCTGGCCCCTCAATGATGCGGCTGGCCTCCACGCGGGCCAGGGCCTTTACGGCCCTGGCCCCAGCCTGGTGGAACACTCTACCTCCGGCTGTTCGGGCCCTGCGGGGCCTTGGCGAGTTCCGCAGGGCCTGCAAAACGGAGTTGTTCCACCGGGCCTTTGGAGGGACCAGCCGCTGATATGGTGCCCCCCAGTTGGCCTTTCCATCTAGGCCACCACCTAATATGACTCGCCGCTCTCCTCCCCCCTTTTTTCCTGGGGAGAATTTTAAAGTGGGGTTGGTCGGACGCCTCTACTATTATTATCATTATGTTTGTATCGCTGTTTTAAAGATTTTAGTAATTCATTTTATTTATGCTTGTGCTGTACACCGCCCAGAGCCCCTTGGGGATGGGGCGGTATAAAAGCCTAAACAATAAATAAATAAATAAATAAATAAATAAAAAATAAATTAATAAGTTTTTGTTTACAATGGATGTTTTCATTGATAAATAATTTGACTGATACTAGTTCAGTAGTAGGACTTATTGATTCTTGAGTTACTTTAGCAATCTTTGCAAATACTGATCTCCAAAAGTTTGCTATCACTGAACATGATTACCTAATATAAATGGAATGTCCTTTGGGAGTTCTGAATTGGCATCCATTCTTTTGATTGGTCCAAAAAGGGAAATTCCTGCCCCCTGGGAGTCCCATAGATATGGATGGTCAGGTGGCTGTTTGGTCATCAGCCTGTCCCATTTTATTTATTTATTTAAGGAGATTTTTGTGCCACCTCTTCAGAGCCTTTCTGGAATTAAATTAGTGGCATAATATAAAACAAGCCACTAAAAACAAGCAAAGAAAGGTTTTGCCACACTTAGGCCGTTTCCGCATGGCCAAAAAAAGCTGGTAAAAGGACAGTAAAAACAGCATTATAGGTGGAAAGTTCACATGGCTGTAGCTGCAGAAACAGCACTGCAGCGATGCGGCAATGCTCTAGCAGGCCCACAATGGTTTATTCGAAAGTTGCTCACCAAGTGTGCCTTTTCAACAACGGCACTCTGCAGTCAGCGTTGTGCGAAGCGGTCGCCAGGAATTGGTGCCGCAGAGCCCACCCCCTGCAATGGACAAACCTGGTGCCGAACGCTCGTGATGTCTACTCTGAGGGGGGGAAAACGCCATTTGCAAAGCCCATGCGAACACTCCGTTGCTGCAGCATTGCCAATAACACCGACAACACAATGCTATTATTGGCTGTGCAGAAACGGCCTTAGATACCCACTGGGGAATCCGGAAGATGCTCTGAGGTTTTGAATAAATATTAGATAGCAAGCAATTCTAATTGGTAGCTTAAGCCTTTTGTGATGTCATCCTGCTGGACCTTGCAAAAGTTGGGATCCAACACCAAATCTGTCCTACAAAAGATTCACAGTTCAAAATGTACTTCAGCAGCTTCTGTGGGTGAAATGGCTGGTTCTGCATTCTGCTGTTCTTTAGAGTCCATGCTGGAAGCAATGTGCATCCCTCCCATTGCCATTTAAGGGGCTCTGGGGACTAAGCTGAACCTGAAGAATGCCCCTAGTACTCTCAAAATGTTGAAAAAGTATCCTCCCCTAAGTAAAAAAAATAGGGACAGTGATTTTGGGGGGAAAGGGGTTGGAAAATGAACACTGTCCATGGTAGAAGAGCACAGTGGAGCATGTGATATTTTACTTCTGTTCTGATGGAACTGTACTTTCCCAAGACCACATAATGAGTATAAGATCTGAACAGGGTATTTCCTGAGTGGCAGCTTAGCTCTTTAGCTGCTGCACTGTGCTTGCATTCATGATGCAGGTATAGATGCTCAATATAAATATTGGCAGAGTGGTTCTCTGCAGAGAACTCACCAGGGAATATGCGGACTAATGCAGATTTGCTTGTGTGTATCACTTTGTACTTTGTTACAGTTTAGAATCCGAAGGCCATACTGGGAGAAAATTCAGCCTTCCAGTTACCCTGTGGCAATAACTTGGAACATAAACTTCAAAGTCAACCTAGCAGGCTCCCTATACAGGAAGTAGAATCAAGGGCAGAATGTAGCTGCTCCCAATAAAATTCTCTAGGATACATGAGCTAGAGCAGGGGTGGCCAACCTATGGCACTCCAGATGTTCATGGACTACAATTGGCCATGATGGCAGGGGCTGATGGGAATTGCAGCCCATGAACATCTGGAGTGCCATAGATTGGCCACCCCTGAGCTAGAGCATTAATTTATGTAATGATACTTAGAGAGCCAGTGTATGGTGGTTAGAGCGTGTGCCTAGGATCTGGGAGATCCCGCTTTGAGCCCCCACTCTGCCACAGAAGCTAGCTGGTTGACCTTGGGCCAATCCCATGTTTTCAACTTCACTGGCTTGTTGTAAGGATAAAATCAAGGAAAGGAGATGAGCTGCTTCCGGTGCCCACTGGGGAGAAAGACAGGGTATAAATGAGTAAAGAATTTACCTGTGATCAAAGCATCATATAGAAACAGAAAGTTGTCTTGAATACAGAGCTCAGTTTCCTGAGCATTCCAGCACAATATCATTGTTGCTTTAAAACTGTAAGAATATGAGCACTATCTGGTTAAATCTTAGAAGCGTCAGAGCGTGTGTTAGGGGGCTGAGGAGTTATGGGGACTTTGGTATTTGTTGTGATGAGCAGAAGCAGAACAGTATAGGCAAACAGTGTGTATTATAATCTACCTTGAATCTTAGTGAGAAAGGTCAGCTGTAAATTAAGAGGATGATAAAAAATGTACAATTTGCTTGATAGCAGAAGTTGTGTGATGTCGCTCAGAACTTTCAGGGCTGCCTTACTAACTTGCTACACTTCTCTGGATCTGTGGGGTTGGGAAGTAGAGAGCAAAATGTGGTGAGCAGGCTCTGGGTGGGGAAGGGGCTGAGACCTCTAAGTAATATCATACACACAACATTAGCAAAGCAGCAGGAAACCCTGGCCTTGCTGTCTTTCTGGTTGCCTTTGATTCTTCTTTCTGATTACTTCTTCTGCTTAGTACTTTGCTCCTTCTCTGTTTGGGCTTTGAGGCCTGTTTGTAGTTGAGGAAGCAATCAAGCCTGTGTCTCCTCCCCTCTTGATCTCTTTCTCTTCTGTCTTGATCTCCTTTTGACCTGTGTATTTTTAACCTCTCTCTGGGTTAAGCTTTCAGCAAACTGTATTGTCACAGGGTACTAAGAGAAAGCAAGTGATGATCACTTCTGGGATATGTGGAGCAGTTAGTTTTGATCTTGGGATCCTTCAATGCTTTGCTTGAAGAATTTTTGAAGTTCTGGGGACCTTTATCAGTGTTGAAATTTGCTGCAAGACAGATCTTTCTATAATCCTGAAAAAGGCCCTAGGTTTGAAGAAAAATGTAAAATCTAGGAGCACCCCCCCCCCATGATAAACAAAGAGCATGTAGCTTTTAAGCAATAGATTCGTGGGTGTTGCTAGGCATCCACCGTATTCCATAAAAGGGGTCTCCTGTTGTAAAAATACATTTGGACAAGCTTTCTACAAAGATGTATGCAAACCTCCCCCAAAAAACACTTTATTTCAGTACAAAGAGCTGCTTTACCAGTGTTTACAGCTACATGTTGTTAGATATTCTTCACATAATGCACAACAATCACTCGGGTTCAGTCTCGGCACAAGTTACAGTTTCTGATGGCAAACCACACAGAATCTGAAATCCATTTTATTCAAAGAATGAAGATTGTAACTAGGCCAGTTCATGGCCACGAAGGGCCCAGGTTAACATGGACTATGAGTGCAAATGTGCAGCTGAATTTTATGTTGAGTGTAGCCTGATCCAAGGACTACTAGTGAAGCAACACTATTAACAAGATTGTTACTGGCTGTCAGGGCTTGACAGTTGGCAGGCACCTGGGATGCTATGAGCCTATGACCATCTTGTGGAAGCTCAGGAAGATCTGATCCGTACTGGATAGTAGCAACCTCTGCCCTCTACCCTGATTTCCAACAATGAGAGAAAGCTGGGATATCAGGGTAATCCAGTCAAAGCTGTCTCTGTGTTTTCATGGTCTGGTTCCAAGGAACTCTAGCATAGGGCTGCTGAACAATATGGTCCCTTCTGATATCAGCAGTGTTGACAGATTCTCAATGAAAGCTGTGGAAATGGCAGACATTTGTGCAGGTCCTTTCATAAACTATTTGTACTCTTTCTCCCCTGCCCCACCAAAAGAGGCATTTTGGAGCAATATCACTGCTCCCTTACAATACAAGCATTTGCAAGTATATATTCCCACTCGGCAGAATTGTAGATTCTCCTAAATTCAGGTTTGCCATGGCATATGAAAGGAGGTCTGGAATTTGCAGGGCATCATGGGTGGATGTTGTGCTATTGTAGCAGTCATTTGTGTGGCTTAGACATACCAGTTGTGAAGTGCCTGTAGTGCAACAACAATTGTTCAGTGTCGGATAATGTGTAGCGCAGCCTTCACTCTGTTTTCTGGTGCTTGTTCCTGCAGATACTTTTTGGGAAAATCTTTCTAAAATGACAGTAAGGCTATCTAGAATGATTATACGTCAGTTCTAGCCCCAAGTATGAAATTTGTGCATGAGGTGTGGCAGTTGCATTGAAGCATTTGTAAATGCATGAACGTGAAGATGCATTTTGCACACTGCTGCAGGTGGGGCTCACTGTCTTCTAGCATGCTCTTGACAACTCAGAGTTTTGTGTTTTTCTTTGTGGTTTTAACTCAAAGAGAAAATTTCCTCTGCAGCAGTCTTTTCTGTGCAGATTGAAAAGTGAAAAGGAAATGCAAAGTAGGTGAACACAGATCTTCAATGAATTTGGACAGTTTTCCTGGGTGTGAAAATAGGTGTGTTTACAAAGACTGAAGCATTTCTATCTTAATTTTGGGTGAAGGGAATTACACATACTTCTGAGTGAGCATTATACTATTTGGAAGTGAGATCAGTGCAGTCCAGTGTGCCTTTCATGTATCTTTAAAATCTATGGTGCTGACATCAGAGTCAATGTGGTCTGGATCAGGATGTATGTTTCCTAATTGTGACAAAATATAACCCTGTGGGGCAGAGTGGTAAGCTGAAGTACTGCAGTCCAAGCTGTGCTCATAACTTGAGTTTGATCCCAACGGAAGTTGGTCGCAGGTAGTCGGCTCAAGGTTGACTCATAAGAACATAAGAACATAAGAACAAGCCAGCTGGATCAGACCAGAGTCCATCTAGTCCAGCTCTCTGCTACTCGCAGTGGCCCACCAGGTGCCTTTGGGAGTTCACATGTAGGATGTGAAAGCAATGGCCTTCTGCGGCTGTTGCTCCCGAGCACCTGGACTGTTAAGGCATTTGCAATCTCAGATCAAAGAGGATCAAGATTGGTAGCCATAAATTGACTTCTCCTCCATAAATCTGTCCAAGCCCCTTTTAAAGCTATCCAGGTTAGTGGCCATCACCACCTCCTGTGGCAGCATATTCCAAACACCAATCACACGTTGCGTGAAGAAGTGTTTCCTTTTATTAGTTCTAATTTTCCCCCCCAGCATTTTCAATGAATGCCCCCTGGTTCTAGTATTGTGAGAAAGAGATAAAAATTTCTCTCTGTCAACATTTTCTACCCCATGCATAATTTTATAGACTTCAATCATATCCCCCCTCAGACGTCTCCTCTCCAAACTAAAGAGTCCCAAACGCTGCAAAGCCTCTCCTCATAAGGAAGGTGCTCCAGTCCCTCAATCATCCTCGTTGCCCTTCTCTGCACTTTTTCTATCTCTTCAATATCCTTTTTGAGATGTGGTGACCAGAACTGAACACAGTACTCCAAGTGTGGTCGCACCACGGCTTTATATAAGGGCATGACAATCTTTGCAGTTTTATTATCAATTCCTTTCCTGATTATCCCCAGCATAGAGTTTGCCTTTTTCACAGCTGCCATACATTGAGTTGACATTCCCATGGAACTATCAATTAAGACGCCCAAATCCCTTTCCTGGTCTGTGACTGATAGCACTGACCCCTGTAGCGTGTATGTGAAGTTTGGATTTTTTGCCCCTATGTGCATCACTTTGCATTTTGCTACATTGAACTGCATTTGCCATTTCTTAGCCCACTCAGTGAACTCTGACTTAGTTTGCTATTGTGTTAAGGAACCTGTTTACCCCAGGCTTGCCTGTAATCTTATGTGCCGTTACAGGCTTTAGCCTGGGTCAGCAATGCTTTCTACATTGGTCAGTTAGGACAGTCCCTGTGCAAAAGAATCAACGGGCATCAATCTGATGTTAAAACCACAGTGTTCAGAAATCAGTAGGGGAACCTCCCAGGACATGCTGTGGCTGAATTAAAGGTTATTGTTCTCCTTCACAGGTAGGTTCCAATGCTAGACTGTTGAATTATTCATTCATAAATCTGAGACCATCTTACTTCCCACCCACCCCTTGATCAACAGGGAAATTTTTACGTTACTGAACTCCCTGTAGATGCTTATAGCATTTCTACAGTTGTACGTTTATCCACTATTTCATTTTCATCCTGCATTAGGTTTGATGTTTTACTTGGCTCTTCATGTCATGCTACACTGCAGCTTTTATACGTTCCAAAGAGACAAGTTCATAAAACCTCATCTGAATGAAGCCCTACAGGTGTCTGAAAAAGGGAAAGTTAAATACTTTGTGATAAGAATCATAGATCATATGTTCAGATAAACAGACAATTCCCATCAGCCTCTGTCAGCATGGCCAATTGGCCATGCTGGTAGGGGCTGATGGGAATTGTAGTTCCTGAACATCTGGAGAGCCGCAGGTTCCCTACCCCTGCTATAGACGTTGCCGCATTTTCAGTAAAGGCGTTGAAGATCCGAAACCTTCAAGTCACTCCTGATTAATTTTATGGATAATCAGTGTAAATTGTTTTAACATTTTCTTTTCCCTAAATTGACCCATGCAGGTAGTTTTATTTATTTCTATTTTATTTTTTTCCATTAATTTATTTATATGCCAATAAAAGGTGCTGTTGTTATTTGGTTCTTGATAGAGGGTATCGTACACCTACTCTGGGTAAACACATTTACCAGTGGCTTAGTGGTTAAGAGGTGTACTCTGATCTGGAGGAACCAAGTTTGATTCCCCACTCTGCCGCCTGAGCTGTGGAGGCTTATCTGGGGAATTCAGGTTAGCCTGTACACTCCAACACACGCCAGCTGAGTAACCTTGGGCTAGTCACAGTTCTTCTGAGCTCTCTCAGCCCCACCCACCTCATAGGGTGTTTGTTGTGAGGGGGGAAGGGAAAGGAGTTTGTAAGCCCCTTTGAGTCTCCTATAAGAGAGAAAAGGGGGATATAAATCCAACTCTTCTTCTTCCTCCTTTGTTTGGATTTTTTGTATATCGGCCTCTTTGCTGGGTATCCACCCACACTATGGCTGTACACTTCTGTGCATCTGAGGAAATAAGGTCACAAAACCTCAAGCTGAAATCAAGTTGCTAGCCAGCTCCAGGGTTTACTTATTTATGTAGCCATTTATGTTCTGCATTTCTGTCTGGTAGGAATTCAAAACAAGTTACAACATAATTTCCTTCTCCCTTTAATTCTCCCGCCACCAATTCCTATGAAGTAGGTTATTCTGAGGGAGAGTGACCAGCCTTGGCTCACTCATGCGAATTTCCATTTGAAGTGCCTTCTCACCCCTCGTGTAACTGACTGCCTGTCACTTGAGGGGCAATCAGAAGAGCCAGCCTGAAGGTGCTCTTATATCGTGTCTCTTCTGCTGGAATAAAAAATGGTAGTGAGTTACTTATTGCTAAAATAATTTAGCTTAACTACTTGGACGTGGTGGGTTTAAACAGGACGAGGTGACTGAGTGTATGAACTGCCTTCTCTTTGAAAAATGCATTTGAAGTGGCTTCAGGTGACAAGAAAACTGCCTGTGATCATTGATGCCTCCTTCCCGTGCATAAATTGTTTTCTGGTTTTGGGCGCTTAAGTGATAAACATGCAGGTGTGAATCAGTCTTTCTGTGCTTTCACAGAGTTTTTCATCAAAGCATGTTAACCTTGATTATTCTCTGGATTTTAAACTGCTTGTTCCCTCTTTCTTATATAACAGGAACCAGAGGCTGGTTCATTTGTGTTGGGGCTTTTCATATGAAGTGCCTCATAGAAATAGCAGAATGCAAAGAGGGACACTCATGCTATTCTGTTTTTCCTTTTTGTTTTCCAGGATAGAATAATCAATTTAGCTGTTGGCAGCGTAACATCCTTGCTGCTTATAGTAAGTATTTGAGGTTGACAAACCTCCTTGATGTCTCTGACAGCCAATAACAATGGCTTTCCTGAATGAGAGCAGGCTTCACCAGGGTGTCACATGCTGAACAGAAAGGCTGTTTCCAGTCTCTGGTCTTCTGAGGTGTCCTGGAAGTTCTTTTTACCTGCCATGGCAAATAGCTGCTCTGTGGATTGATCTGATTTTTCTTCAAGTCATGGCAGCTAACAGTGCTTGCCACCCTTGGTGATAGTGGAGTCTGTTAGGTTAACTGAAGAAGAGATTATTCTTGCCAGATCTCCAATCTGTCATTTGGACATAGAGACTACTAGGGCCTGCCTAGGCTGGCACTGATTACTCCAGCTGGCAGAGATCGTCTGATGTTTGCTAATGGGGAGGCCAAGAGGCATGCATTCTGCCAGTGAGTCCCTCATGGGTGATCCATGGACCTGTGAGATAAGAGGAAGGAAAACCTCTTTTTCTTGCTATGAATATCTTCCAGAACCACCTTTTCCATTATCTTTCCCTGAAGAGCCGCAGATGCAGTGGTTTTCCTCAAAGAGGAAGTGCACCAGCCACTTGTGCATTTCTATTTCCTGGGGTCCAGGATTTGATTTCCTTAGTATATGGTTATACACACTTTGGTCCCTCCCGCACATACAGAATAATGCACTTTCAACCCACTTTCACAATTGTTTGCACATGGATTTGGCTGTTCTGCACAGCTGCAAAGTGCATTGAACGTGGATTGAAAGTGCATTATTCTGCGTGTGTGGAAGGGGCATATGTGACATGTTTAAAAATTTAATTGCTCCTCTCAATAGTTACCCATATTGATATTCTACTTTTGTTTCCAGTGGTGACCCAAAACGGCTAACAATGTGGAAATACAGCCAGGCATGTTGGGGTGGAGGGCAGGGATTCTGAGTGCCAAGCAGGTCTGTTGTCTGTGCTAGCTGATCAGTCCTTAGCCTGCAGCTGTGTAGCAACAGAGGGCAAACGCCCTTTGGCTTGTTCCTTTGGGCACACTCAGACCAGAGGCGTAGCAAGGGGGAAAAGTGCTCAGTGCACCAGTGCATCCTTCGCCCCTGCCCTGGAACACCCCTGCCACACTCCACAGGGGCGCGCGCACTCCCTTCCCCCTTGGAGCTATGCCTCTGACCCAAACCTTTAGTTCCTGGGAGCAAAGAGAAGTCAGTGCAGCTTGCAAGCAAGTTTTCCAAACTGGAGAAAGGTTGAGTTGCTCGTAGGTTTTGGCATCACTAAATGGCTAACAGTTACCTAGCCAGTGTCTCCCTGCTGGACCTGGCAAAGAACAGCCAAAAACCAAATTGACTGTTCTGCTCAGAGGCCCTTGGAGAGAAATACAGAAAGGGGATGTCTTGATGCAAACTCTTGTTTCTGTAGGTACAGCCCAGGCAAATATGAATCTACATAGGTAACCCTGGTAGCTGTTGAGGTGGATCCTGCAGGTGTGTTCTATTAACTGAAGTGCTTTTCTCAGACAGTGAAGGAGATAGCTAGGAGCTGGCCCATTTCCCATAGATAAGCAAGCTGTGTGTGTGAAATGCTGGTTCTTGTAAGCACTGGTTCTTTGTCATCTGCTTGAGTTTTTGAAAAAGATGGCACACTTACAGTATCCTTAAATGGTAGACATCTTGGCAGGCAGGCAGCCCCAGGTTCAGTCTCCAACAGCTCTTGTTAAAAAAGATCAGGCAGTGGATGAAGTGAACGACCTCTCTGCTTTAGACTCTGGAGAGTTGGTGCCAGTTTAACAGCACTGACCTTGGAGAACCAGTGGGTCTGATTCAGTATAAGGCAGCTCCATGGGTGTTCAGAGGTACACCTGTGTGTGCAGAAAGAATCTGTCTTCTGGAAGAAATCAGGAGTTGCTGTCTGTAAGCAACAGTCTATACGCATGTAAAATAGCGACATGAGGCTCAGTCATACTAAATGAGCTCCCATTATGGGGGAGGAGGGGAAGTCTGTTTCTTTTGCTAAATGAGATGGTGAGAAAGGGATGCCTCTAACCTTAGTGTTCTTTCCCCCAGGTAACTCTGATCAGTGCTTTTGTCTTTCCACAACTACCTCCAAAACCGCTGAACATATTTTTTGCTTTCTGCATCTCCTTGTGTAGCGTTTCAGTTGGCATTCTTGTAAGTATTACCATCCTTGCTATGCTCAGTGATTATACAACTTGCTGTAATTGGGGTGTGTGTGTATGTTATGCTCAATAGTATGGAACAGTCTTTCAGAGGATTTACACAAAGGATTTTTGGTAGCCCACTTGGACTAGACAAGTGTAGTTTTTCATGCAGCATGTAAAACCTGTTTCAAATTTTGTCAAATTTAGAACTATTGTAAGAACTGGTAACTATCTAATGATAAGATTTCTAGTCATCTTGCATTGGGAATTACCACCAGAGGTTGGTAAAGACATTAAAGGCATAACCCCCCCCCCCCTTGAAACTGATGTACGCTACCATGGCCAAAGGACGTGGTGATAGGCAGCTGCCCCCTCCTTATTGACAGTGTTTCTCTCTAAGATAAAAGAAATACCTTATGAAAATGTGGTTATGCCAATCAAGCTCTGATGCAGTTGATCTGCTGGTGTCCAGACTCTCCTTAATGAGAACCATCTGTATTCTCTCAAGTGTGAAGGATTACAGTTGGTTTGGAAAAGTCAAACAAGCACCTAACATGCATTTTGAATGAGAATATGTATGTACTGCATACTAAATGACCAAAGAATATCCATTCATGTTACCATGGGGGCTGCTCCCTCTCCACTTGTTACAGGTTGGTTTGTGTTTTGGACACTTCCATCCAGATAGTTGCTCAGTCATTGGACAACTGAAAGATGATAGTACTTAAGGGGTATTTGGGTAGGGGAAGGAGATGCAAATAAAACACATTGTTCTAGCATCTATCTGGTTCCTACTCAACCTTCAGCAGGGGAGAGAGGGCAGAATTTGAAGAGGGAGGACATCTCACAAGTCCCATTTCTTTGAACCTAATGGGAGCACTTGTGTGTGTGTGTGTGTGGGGGGGGAGACACTGAATTGGGGCCTTTGCATCACTTGGAGAAGCATGTGAAGGAACTCTTCCACAGGGCCCATCTCTGAGTGCTTCAGTGTCTAACACTGCATTTTCTCTTTCTTCAGATCTACTGGTATCGACAAGGAGACCTGGAGCCAAAATTCAGGAATCTAATTTACTATATCTTGTTTTCTATTATCATGTTATGTATATGTGCCAACCTCTACTTCCATGAAGTGGGTAAATGACTTTTACAGGCACAGCACGGACTGCCGTCGAGATTGCCTGGATGGAAGGGCTCTGGAGGTCGATGACTAACTCCAAAAGAAGGCGGTTTCTGTGAGGATACAGTCCAGCGGATACTTGAGTTTCGTTTTAGATGTATATTTAAAGGACCTTCCTATTGCCATATGAAACGACATTTGCTTCTTTCTTTTTTTAAAAAAAGAGAGTTACTAGTGCACTTAATGAACTTTTCAGCTGCACACACGTTTTCAGAGCAGCACAAGCTTTTTCCTTTTGGGAAAAGAACCTGCATCTTTTATTACACTGTACAAAAAAAGGCAGCACTCAAAAGTTTGTACCACAGTATAAATAAAAATTCAGTCTACTGATACAGAAGACAAACTTGGGTCGTGCTTGTATTAAACAGAACACAGTTCTGCCCTCCCCCCCCCCCCCCCCCACAATCCTTTAACTCAACTTCATTTACACTGACAAAGCCATAGACAGAAGACAAACTTCTGTAGAATATATTTACAGCAATAAATACTTTTTACATCCTCTTCTTTGAAGTGTTTGGAGTTCACCTCCTTCCCACCCAAGTGGGACTGTAAGTTCATCTCAGTGTCTCCTTTGAGAGCCTTCAAGTACAGACAAAATCCTGGTTAACCTGAAGCTTGTTCACCTCCCAATCCACAAAGGTATGATGGTGGAGGTGGTTTCAGTCTCTAACAGCAATACAATTCTGAATCAAGTACTGGGGCTGCATCTTTCAAGGAGGTAACTCCTATATATCTCTTTCCAACAAGCTTGCATTGAAGTGCATTGAAGTGAAAAGGTTTCTGAAAACCCTGCCTGACGCTTCCTGGGCCTATATCCCAAACAAGCAAGATTTCCCTCCTAGAAGCTGTTATTAGTGTTCTCTATCCTACCAAATACATTGGTAAAATTAGATTATGATTGAAAAATATGGTCTCACTCAATGCTGCTCTTTTTTACCTATGTATAGTTACTGTATTGTAAACTTTGTTTTCCGGAAATTCAAGACGTCCACTTTGCACAGTGGCTTCCTCCTCCCCCCACTATCTAAACGATCCACACTCCCACCATGGCCATATCTGGTTCAGTGGTGTGTGGTCTTGCAGAAGACAGATTCCACAAGGTTAACAGTTCAGCCTGCTCAACAGCAGTGGCTATCTATCCCCTTGGTGACGTTATGCTTCTGTGGCCAGCAAAAGCAGGCACTGTGTCACAAAAAGCTTGTTTTCTTTAGGTTTGGGGGTCAACAGTGTCATACCACAGATGGGTGCCACAGCACAGGGTATGCTTAATGGCAGCTCACAAGATCCTCCACATCCTTTGAGTCTTCAGAATCAGGACTGTCCAAAGAGGAACCAATTATATGAGAGTTTTCTCCATGGTGTTGCAATATAGGATCTGAAATTAACAAACCGTGTTAGAAAACCATTCGATCTTTATTCCACATGCTGATGTAGCAGACGGTAAAAGTAACTGTTCTGACTTAGGAAATCATCTGATAATCATCATAACCATCTCCGCCTGAATTCACTGGGGTGATTTAACATGGTTGGCTGTTTCTCTAGGCTACTAAATATGGGGAGAAAACTAAGTGGATTCTCTGAGCTGCCTTGTGCAATGATGGTACTAGCTCATCTTGTTTGCCAGATGAATCCAAATCTAAACTAGCAAGCCCTACTTTGGAAAAAACACCACATCTGACAGGTTTTATATGGGTCACCTGATCAGATGGTCAATACTGCAGGCCAAATAAGTATTTTGCAAATGAACACACAGGCAAGAAGCTGCCTTATGCAGTACTGTGCATCAGACCATTGATCCATCACAGTTAAGATTGTCTTCACAAACAGGCAACAGTTCTCTCAAATCTCAAGGAGACGGTCATGCTCCAATCTGGCTGGCCCTCCGTACCTGTTAGTGTTGTCAGAGGCAAGACTGATTCACTGTCGATATCATCTGATGTCTGGATAAAACCACGGGGAGAAGGGACTATCAGGACAGTTTCATCCATGCTGGATTGCCCAATTGGTTCTTCTGTGGTGGGAGACCCCAAGCCCTGTATGACAAATAGCTTTTTCCACAAGTATTTTGAACAGAAGTCTGCTTTTTTTAAAAAGTCCAGAGTAGTAAACAAACAAGTTATGTTCAAACTGCTTGCTCTAGATGAACCACTGTGGATAGACAGAAAATGGGAATTTCTCTACTGTTGTAGGTCTCTCTGAGTAGTTGTGAATATCCCTGAATGCTAAATGGCTTCTTTGGAAGCAGGAGGGCTTATAGCAGCATGCAGGAAACAAGCATGAGATCTCCTGCCCATATTCATGGATTTTCTATCCTGCCTCACGGAGAAGAAGCCCAGGTCTCAAGTAACTTCAAAATATCCAACAGGCAGGGAAAGTGTAACCACAACTTCAAGTCACTATATCCTGATGGCACTGATTCAAAAATTACTTAGAGTAAAATGCCAAGTGCTATTTAATGAAGTGTTAAAGAGAAGTGTGCACTGTGTGTAAACTAACAGTATAACACACATATGAAAGATAATATAACACACAAGAATACCCCAGACTCACATAGCACAATAACACCTGACGACTACTAGATGATGCGTCCTTTTTCTATTCATATATATATATATTTATTCATGTGTATGTGTATATGTACACACAATATATATACACATGCTGATATGGGAGAAGTTTATATCCAGTAAGGTCCCATAATTGGATGGGAGACTTGAATGACTGCCAACTCAGTGGGAGAAGTCCCTTAAGACCTTACTGGATATAGACCTCTCCCATATCAATGTATATATACATACACACACACACACTGTATATACTGTTAGTTCACTTTAACACTTTATTAAATAGCCCTTTGAACTTTAAGTAGTTTTTGAATCAGTGCCATCAGGGTATAGTGATCTGTTTTTGAAGTCTCAAGTAACTTCAGCCAGTTCTCAATGGGGTTTCTCTGCTAGCAGCTAATTCCCACTCTGATCTCCAGATTAATTTGTATCCTTTCCCTTTCCCTAAGAAACACAGAGTAGCAGAGATGGGTCTAGTATCATTGAAACAACTCTGAGGCCTTCTGGGCTCAGAGATAATGGCTGGCCCAGGTTCACGAAGGATGACTTTGGACAGATGGATGCTCTCTCTTTTTTTGAGTCCTACTACAGATGAAGGCTCTTCAGCAACCCTCCACTCCACCCCCACCCAATACATCATTGTCAGTGGCTCCAGATTCAAACCCTGAACTGAGTCTGTATCCACTCAACAGATGTTGCTCACAGATACTGGCAATCCCCAGTCTGAAGATAACCAGGAATTGGTAGCCACACACATAGGAGATGATTTTGTACCTTATAACTGTTCTCTCTCACACATCTTACCAGCAACAGCACTCTAGGATATGTTTTGGTACTCTTGCCTAAAACCTTTTGACTGCAAATCCTAGGGCTTGCATAGAAGACTTGCTGTCTTTTCAGAAAAGTATGTTTACCCATTCTGACTTTCCATTCAGGCACCGCTCAAGACCAAAGACATCCTTTTTGGGCTCAGTACCAAACACTCCAAGCCAGAGACATATGGGCATAAAATGGAACCTGGAGACAAGGCCTTGTTTTTGCCCTCCTCCCCTCCGATAGAGGTGGGGAGGTACAAAAACAAGGCCTTGCCCGGGGCAGACTCCTGGCCCGGTGTTGGCTGCCACCGCCTCCCACACCTCTATTGGAGGCTGCGCCTACTCGCAGCCTCTGCAAGGGGGTGGTGGGGGTGGCAGCAGCCAGCCTGGGCCAGGAGCCTGCCGGGTGCTCCTGACCCAGTGCCTGCTGCTGCTGAGCCGCACTCCCCAATTGGAAGCCATGAGCTACTGCCCCCCTCTATCAGAGACCACACCTGTTGACGGTCGCTGATGGAGGTGGGGGGAGTGCAGCAGCAGCTAGGCTGCCCCCCCCCCACCTGTATTGGAGGCCGTGCCTGCCCTGGGGATCGGAGCCAGACTGCAGATGTGGTGAGTGGCTCTGCCGGCAAGTGGTGCCCAGGTACAGGGGGAGTTGCCGGATGCCCCCACATGACAAAATGGTGTGTGCCCAGGGACACGGGATACCCATTGCCCCACTGATGGTAGGACACTGCTCCAACCTTTTGAACCTATCCTAAGGCAGCCTTTGCAGAGCAAGTGGCTCCTCCCTGATCTTTACTTGAAGCAATGGCAGGGAAATCAAAGATTCAGGCAAGTGAATACCCCTCCCCTCTCAGATGAGAAACAGCACAGTTAGCATTTGCACAAAGACGTCTGAAGCTTTTCACACATCTGTATTGTCAACCTGCTTTAAACATTTTAATGGGACAAGTTCACTCATTTCACGAATGCAATCCCAGTTCTGCCACCAGCTGCATAACATAGCTGCAGTCAGTTACAGCTCCCCATGCCCCTCTGCTCAATGAGCCACACGTGGGTCATTCACAGTTGGGATATCTGAAGTTTGCACCTAAAAATGTGTGGCACAAAATGGGTCAGCTTCTTGAAGCAGTAGGATTAACAGCTGCTAATTTAACATATACACAACAGCATACTGAGCCTTTTTATCCCATCCGGAATGGCGATGCTTTCCCCTACCTCTGAGACGTAAGCGCCAGCAAAATGGGACTGGCATGCATCCTCTTCGCATTTCAGATCTGCATCCAAAACCTCTTCTCCAGCTCTCACTGTGACCCTGTCTATGAGTTCGGCACTATTTCTGCCCACAAATTTGGAGGCGTCGTCTTCACTGTATGCAGACTGTACTTCGTTGGCCAGCTTGGGCTGGGGGAGCTCATCGGGAAAAGAATCTGCTTCCAGGGAGGCAGAAGGATCCACCAGGCTGACTGGCTGAATTTCTGAATCAACAGTAAGTTCCGCCTGGCTTTCAGAGGGCGAGATTTCTTCTGCCGCCACAGTGCGAATTATGACACTCGGTGCATGGCACTGCACAGTGACATTGTCATTTGTATTCAGCAAGTGTTCCGGCTGCGAGGACGAGAGAGAAAATAGTACTAGTTGGGTTGCATACAGAAAATACATTGGCAGGGGCGCTCACAGCACTGTGCAAGCTTTGAGCTTTATTTTTCAATTGCTGGTATGCCTGCAGCAACAGTACATGGTCTGACTTGGGAGGAGGCAGCAGCTCCTTCCAACTCTCTGTCCAGCTGAAGGAAAAGACAGAGAAGGTGTTGAGAGGAGGAAGAAAACTAAACCGGACTTCTCATTTTTTCTTGGCCCTTTCTATAGCAAAGCCTTCCTCACAGCAGGGCAGCAGTAGTGGAAGGAGAATGAGTGGACTGGCAAGCCACCTTTTGGGTTATTTCATGCTGATGCTCACTCTCTTCTGCTTCACTGCAAGCTCTCCTGTGAGTTTTCTTACTGTGGCATCTGTGTTTACGTGTTCCCAAGTTCTGCTTTACGGAGAGATGAAGCAAGGAATACCATGGGATTGAAGGAGCTAGATAGCTCCACATGGTGGAAGAC
This sequence comes from Sphaerodactylus townsendi, assembly GCF_021028975.2. Classification (NCBI taxonomy): domain Eukaryota; kingdom Metazoa; phylum Chordata; class Lepidosauria; order Squamata; family Sphaerodactylidae; genus Sphaerodactylus; species Sphaerodactylus townsendi. Next base: position 90,540,064 of record NC_059430.1, on the reverse strand, counting down.
TTACTATACCAGCAATTAAAGGGGACAAGCAATGCATTTTATCCTGGCAGTTGTGAAGAGGAAGGAAAGCTATCAGCCCCTTGCACCCCAGTTTAAACCTATTGGGTCCTTCTCACTGGAAGTTACAAACATGGAGTTGGAAAGTCTGAGTTCCTGTCCTGTCTCTGTAACAAGCATCCATTATCAGCGTTTTATTTTTGCTTCTGTATTATCTGTATGGCTGTGGTTTGCACTGTGAAAAGAATTTGGAATTAATTTACAGAATTAGGCAGTAACCTTGTAATACTGCTACAGCTACTGCTACCTGGGAAGAACAGTGAGCACTTAGTTTTCCTGTGCATTTTCCTATGTGCATGTGCATGTTTGACCCCAGGGATCTAATATCTGCAAGCCTGAGGGCACTGCCTGCAAGTGCCATGTTGTTCTGGGAGCAGGAGAAATAATTCTTTGGGGCATGAAGCCCAGCCTTAGCACAGAATGTGGGAGGTGAGAGCATGCTGGTTTGCATGTGGCAGAGGGGCTCTTAACTTTGAGGACAGGTACACATGGCTGCCTCAGGGGAGAAACCACAGAAGTAGGAAAGGATGGGAAGAGTTAGGAGGAACTGGGCACCTATGGAACATGTGGGAAATGGCAGCTTGGGCTGGGCCTCAGTATTTGCCAGGGAGAACTAAAGGAGTGGTAGTGGCTGTGAGGGCAGGAATAGCTGTAGCCCCCTAGGAAGCATGCCATGCTATCTGAAGGCCCATTTGTATGCACGCTACAACGCTACTAACAGTCAATCGGTTTTGAACATGCTAGTTTGCCCTTGCCCCTACTCTCTGCACCTCTTTCCCCTTCAAAATACTTACGGATAAGGAGTGCACTATGATCTGGTCAGGAGAGGCCGGCGCAGCTCCAGCTGTTAAAGTCACGGTTGGGCTGGTGGTCAGCGTCAAAGGCAGCCCCTGGCTGGAACTTGTTTGCAGCAGGTAGGTGCCTGGTGTTCCCGTAGGCTGAAGGTGGAAAGACTTAAAAAAGGCCAGAAGGAAGTCAGGAGAAATGGCTCAATCACCCATGGGCTTGGGGCAGAAAGAAGCCAGGCTTAAACAGAATCTCCTTTCTTAAGCCCAGTGCCAACATGATAATTTTAAAAACCTAGGTAAAGCCCAGTGCCAAGAAGAAAACAATATAGGTGCCAGGTGAGCCTCAAGGCAGAAAGCATTGCACAAGGGAGGTGCCACTACTGACAAATCCCTGTCTCTGGTTGCCACGCACCTCACCTCTGAAGGCAGGGACAGAGGGAGCAGAACACATTGACTGGGTGAGCATTCTGGGAGAAAATAACAGGCAACTTTCCCATTACAAAGGGTTTGGCTGCCAAGCACAGCTCACTATCTACTGTTATAATGTCAATACTCGAGATCACTACCATTCAGCTTCTCAGTAAAATAATAACCAGATACACACATGCTTATAATAGAGTCTGATGCTCATACATTGAGAATGGGGCAGAGAAGGTTCAGAACACTGATGAAACTAACTTATGGGAGCAGTCCCAAGCACAAAAGTCCTAACAAGGACTGCAGGCACCAGAACATGCCTGTACAGGGACAAGATGTAGCTTCTTCTTGCCCAGGATGTTCTCTCCAGGGCTTACACTGGTTCCCAAGGTCGACTGAGTTCAGTAGAAACTAGTGGTTCCTGAGATAAAGGAAAAAGCTCAGCAACAATAGAATGCCAGATTCTGAGCATCCCTTGCTGCTGCTAATTGGACAACAGGCCTCACCCAGAACTGCTGATGAATTAAATGAGAGAGGCTTTGTTTCTTTTTTGCTTTGTTAAAAGACAAAAAAGACCATTTTACTCTATATGCTTACTTTTACATAGATAAGGCAGGGAGAAATACATAGGAGGCAGGTGAACTGATGCAATCTAAGTCCAAAATACTTTAGGGAACATCATCTTTTTAGTAGGGGTATTGTCTCTCTGAAATGTTCTTCCTAAAAAAGGCTATCAAGCCATCCTTGTCCTCAACTTTCCAAAAACCTCTCAAGACTCCTCTATTCCTGTAGACACTATGGTGTGACAGCTGGTGGTATTTTACCGGTTACTGTTATGCTACTTTATTGGGAGGGGTTAAAGGTTGTTCATAGCTTGGATTTTTAATCTTGTCTTTAATTATAAATCTTGGTATTCTGTGGGAGGCCAAGCATTCAGTTCTAAACTCTAAACCTGTGGAGCCACCTGGTGAGCTATAAAGTCATAAACAAAATAAACTAGCTCCAGAAGAGCAACTGTGTTAACCTAGCCATCAAGACTTCTGGGCACCTTAAAGACAAATTACTCCACAAGTTTCTGTAGATGTCCTGCATCTAACAAAGTCTGCCTAGGTCAGATCATGCTACAATACATTTTAGGTTTGTTTTTTTCTTTTAGAGAGTCGCAGGGCTTTGGATTAACTGGAATCCTGCATGGAATTATTCCAGTTTAAACATATTGAGTTGAATGGATTTAGACTGAAATAATTCTGCATATCAGGTATCCCCCAAAGTATAATGATGTAAAATCATAAAACTATAAAGTGTTTACTTTTTAAAACAGTTTTCAATGTTCTATCTAGTAGCTAATTGTCCTACTTTTTAATAACCTTTTACAGTGTATTGTTATACCCTATAGGTGCACATTTCTCCTTAGATAACACTAAAACAATCCTAACTTCTTGATCTGCAGAAGGACAAATCAGTTGAGCATGGCCTCACTGGACAGTCTGTGCAATACTTACAGGTAGAATCTCAAAGGTCTGTAGCGTTCCACTATTCAGTGTTATAGTGTCCGAGTCCACAGAAGCAGCTGGGGAATCAGCAGAGGCTGAAGGATTAAGAGGGGAAACACACAAATAAATATGGGCAGTATTTAACAGACACGAGAACAAAGTGGCCTTGTGGGATGTGTGTTATAGGCTGGCGTTACCCTTCAGGTGATCAAGCAAGTAGTAGGGGAAGTTAATCACTTATACGTAAGGAAAGAATGATTACTTGGAGAGTTGATACTGAGGCAGGGCACGTGATAGTGCAATTTTAAAAAGCCAACATTTTTTAAAGCATTTGTGTTATTTACACCCCACTTTCTCCCCAATAGCAACTTACAATATCATTCTCCTCCACTTTATCCTTACAATTGTTGAGCGACAATTGCAGAGGTGATGCTCTTAAGTTGAGAAATGGTAGTGGATATGCCTATACCCCTCCAATACTTGATAATCAGCTGGAATAGTAACCACCATGATCAGTGACCTTTATCCACAGTTAAAAGTACTACTGCCCAAGAAACTGATAGGATAACAGAATGACACTGCTATTGGGTATTAAAAATAATTTGTTTTTAAGGCTAGGTCTTTGATTACAGGAGAGCTGTGGTGTCCTTTCCTGTGTTGTTGGCAGACAAAAGTGTTCGTTGCTATTCTGTGTCTTGTTCCCATGCTGCTCTTAATAAAATAATGTAGTAATGACTCCCCATCAGAGATGATGCCCTTACACATCATGCCAGCACCATCCGCTCTACTAGAGAATCACCAATGTAGTACATAACTGTCTGGGAGGGTAGTGGTGAGCCTGGGGTTCATACTGATGTTCTATGTGACCTGCTTTAACCATATGGGTAACAAAATGCCTGCATTATCAGGAGTGAAGGAGTCCAAAGACATCAGCCACCTCTCCATTATTAATAATGTCTGCATGACAGCGATTTAACTCCTTTTTATCCCCAAGTCTGTTCTAATTCTCAGGCTTCATGTGAATACATTTGTGGTTGCCACTATTATGTAGAATTCCCAACTGCTAGACCTGCTGCCGGCCATGTGTGCATCCCATGCAATGCTTCCAGTTGAGAAGTATATGAGAAATGAGAAGGGTGCAGACACAGACACATGCCATTCCCCCCCCCCCCCTTTGAGTAACGAACATGGGAATGCAAAGCAGTGAGTTTCAGCTACTTACAGACATGAGTAATCTGGACTGGGATCTGCAACGCTGCCATGGGGCTTGGCGAGCCACTGGAATTCTCATCCAGGCGAGCCACTCGAATCTGGACATGCTGAACCCCAGAACCAGAATGAGAGTTGGCCAGCCCAGGTAAAGACTTATTCTCGGAAAGCTGGTGCCCCAGAGTTGTTTTCTGGCTCTCATGAAGTTGCTTCAGACCTTTTATAAGAACTGAAAGGGGGAGAGGGGGGATTAATCAAACAGGTTGCTGAAACAAAGCAATGAAAACAGACAAAAGTAGCTGCTTCCCTTCCTTTGCACGCACTGAAATATGGGGACCATTGTGGCAACAGAATTATTGTTCCGATGTTCCTTTATGTGAAGTGTCCTGAACACTCTAAAGTACTATATCAGTGATGGCGAACCTTTTTGAGACCGAGTGCCCAAATTGCAACCCAAAACCCACTTATTTATCGCAAAGTGCCAACACGGTAATTTAACCTGAATACTGAGGTTTTAGTTTAGAAAAGCCGGTTGGCTGCGAGGCGTGCATTACTCAGGAGTAAGCTTGGTGGTAGTCGGTGGCTTTGCTTTGAAGCGACCGTGCAACTCCTCCAATGGGTGAATCATGACCCTAGGAGGGTTTACTCAGAAGCAAGCTCCATTGCCAGCAACCGAGCTTACTCCCAGGTAAAGGATCGTGCTTTAGTTTAATGGCGCTTAACAGGGTTACCTACACTACTTCCCTAGGTCTTAGGTTTAATGCTCATAATTGAGCCCAGTGACCCAGGCCAGCCTAGATGTGTGTGTGTGTGTGGGGGGGGGGGGGCACTCTGTTTGCGTGTGCCCGCAGAGTGGGCTCTGAGTGCCACCTCTGGCACCCGTGTCATAGGTTCGCCATCACTGTATTATATAAATGCTAAAGAAGCATTTTTCTATTCCCTCTCCTGACCACAGACTGTCCCCCCAGGTTGCATCTTCATCAAAAGCACATTTGGAACGAATGGCTTTAGTTTCAGTGGAGAACCTGGAATGTTTCTGCCCATCCCCAGACAACATCTTTGCAAACATCCAGCCCATAAGTTTTTTCAGCAGTTTCTGCTTAGAAAATGTCAGATACTTTGTTTAATTTCTAAATATGATCTTTGGTTTAGTGTTCAGTAAGGTGAATGCGAGAAACAAATAAGTATCATACTGTTCATTAACTGTCACTGCTTTCAGATAGATGGAGGAATTTTGCCTGATGATGTTGGAAAACCAGTGCCCTCCTCCAGAACACAGCTCCTTTCCTAAGATGGTGGAGGTCTGGTTCTGGCCTGCTGTGCAAAGAGGCTGATGATGAACAGCCAACACTCAGAGATTTTAAACTAACAACACACTGGAAATATTTAAAGTTCACCAGAAATAATGCCACCGCATATATAAACTCATAAATCCATATGTTCTTTCCTCCCCTTTGGGTTTTCAAGATAATTCAAGATTTGAATATTTAAAGGGAGAATTTCCAAACAGGCAAGGAAACGGTGCATGCAACAGTCAACACTTTACCAGGAAATGAAACGTCTTTGTGGTTGGCAATCTGTCTCTTTATCGTCCACCATTTACTGCGGAGCCACTGGGGTGAGCGGACGCTGCTCCAGCCTTCGGCCAACAGATCCCAGTTGATATCATTTTCATCAGACACTTCTAGCTCTGCTATTCTGACAGGATGACACAGGGAAAAAGATATGAGAGAAGCTCACTTCTGATGCTGAAAGACTATTGTTTCCATTGAGTTTGGTAAGACTGGTAAATAACAATCAGGAAGCTGGTTCTCAGAAAAAACAGGTGAGCTCAAGAGAGACTACTAGCTGAGTCACAGAGTCAGCACTCAGCTTTTTAACAGGCTGAGGAGGGGAGTCAAGGCCTGAACAGGCCTAAAGACTGAGCCACCCTGACATGAAGGGTCGTGACATTCTAGTGTGGCAGCAAAGAGTGTCAGCAGATGGCAATAGGCTAAAATTCACTCCAGGGAAAAGTGAAATGCTGTTAATTAATAAAAAGCAAGACAAGCAATAAGAACTGTGCCTGCTCCAGATGGAGTTGCAATCCATATTAAAAAGCAACTTGGCAGCTTGGGTGTACTGTTTGATCTAGGACTAAAGACAGAAGAGCAGATCTTCTGGTGAGACATGATGCTTGAACTTGTTTCAGCTGGTTTAGCAAGCTGTGGCTCTTTCTTGAGAGGCATAATTTAACCATTGATATCCTGTCTGATTACATCCTACTTAGACTACTGCTAAGCACTTCACATGGGGCCTACCCATGAGTACTGTTCAGAAGGCTCAACTGGTTCAAAATGCAGTGACTAGTCTGCCAACTGGTACAAATTACTGAGTATACCTGATCAACTATTTAAAAAATTCATAACTGGCTAATGTCCCAGGCACAATTAAAAGAACCTCTTCTTACCGATAACACACATAATAACTGAGACAGAAGAAGAGCATTAATATGAAATATTTTGGAATAACAACATAGCACTCACTGTCAAGAGGTGTAGCAAGAGGGAAAAGTGCCTGGTGCACTGGTGCGTCCTCCGCCCCGTCCTGCCCTCGCCACACCCCCATAGGGGCGCACGCCCAGTGCATCGCCCACCCCACCCCTTGGAGCTAGGCCTCTGCTCACTGTTGGTTATGCTTTCTAAGAAATCTTCAAAATATAAATAAAACTGAGGAAATTTTGCCCCTGAAACTCCCCCTCCCCACACCAATCCTTTCAAGACATGCAGGCCAAACAAACCTCAGGATGAGGTTGATTTCATCTTCCTTGGTCCACTCTGTGCCTCCACTCTGCTTCCAGTTCAGGTAGTTCAGCCACTTGGATCGGCACTGCTTTTCAGACCTGGTCCTGACCCGTTCTGCCACAGCAGCCCAAGACACGCCTTGCGTGACAATGTCCCCGGGTTCCGTGCTTGTTAATTCGTGGACCACTTCAGCCAGCCTCTTTTCTTCTTCTTCTGTCCACTTTCCTGAAATCAAAGAAGGGTAGGGAACAACATAAGCCCAAGAGGAGATAAGTGGCAGCTGCCAAGATTTCGGCCAAACATGTGTGCATATTCTGCTTGTCTCTCCATTAGTTTTTTTCTTTGCTTCAGCAACTCACCTACACCTGTTTAAAATGTTCCAATCTTGTCTGGAATAAAACAAAACTGTGTTTCTAAAAGCTGAAACAAGAACATACCATTTCTAGCAAGTATTAAAGCTCCCATGTGTTATGGCCACAACTGAAAATGCAGCTAATTTTCTAGAGTTGTTAATTCAGCAGTATCCATAAACATCTTTTAAAATTGTAAGATGGAGAGATAAAATGGCCGACAGCTGATACTAATATACATAGGCTAATATATATATAATCTGTTTACAACCCATTGTACTCTGATGGATCCAGTTCACAGATTACCTTTACAGTAGGGTTGCAGCTACTCCTGCTCTGATTAATACCAAAAAAAGTCAACAAACCCCAGAGCTGCAGGGTGTCCTACATCCTGTAAGTAGTTTGGGTCTTGTGGAAATTTCCCAGGCAGAGGGTCGGGGGCGGGAGGGGTGGTCATGGGAAGCAGGTATGTTATCAGGGCTCCCCATCCAATGCAGAACACCCACAAGTTATAAGCCCAGTTCATATCTGAGTGATTCCCAGCATACCACTCGCTAAATGCTACAGCATTCACCAATGTGTTTCCCGGTGCCCACTTGCTTCTCTCCCAAAGCAAAGAGGCTTAACTTTTTTTCATCTCACCAGAGCAAGAGGGGTTGTTTTTGGAAGAGCCTAAATGACATCACCTTTGAGTCTGCAAAATGATCCATTTGGAAACAGCTGCCTCCATTAAAAATGGATGCTTAGCTCTGAACCTCCTACCAGTCCACAGAACCTCCCAAATTTTTTAGTTCAAATTATTTAAAATTTTAATATACAAACCAAACCAAACACAGAAATCAAACACAGATATTAATGTTCATATACTTATAATTCATTCACATTCTTATAATTTTTATGGAGCGTACTATCTAAATGTACATTTTAAATTATATTTCTGATAAATATAATTTCACATCTAATAACATATTTATTGTGAAATGTATATTGCCTAAATCTTCCTTCTTTTTTGGTCTAACTTGAAAATTAAATTTCAAATCAATGCAGATTGTGTTACTAGGTATATCCCCGAAGAATTGTAGCCAGTGGACCTAAACAACAGCAGACCTACTATGGATCTTGTGGGCGTTCTCCCACAACTACAGCGTTTTCAGCATTTCAGAAGGTACTCTTCCCATTCGCTGGTCACTGGAGCCCCTCTAATAACACTGAAAAGGGGCTGGGGTTATTTTTAACCCTGTCTGGCAATTAGTGCCCTTGACGTAGGAGAAGCAAGCACATCATAAATCTTGGCTCCTTCACTCCAAACCATTCAATGGGGCTGGCCTCAGCCCCCTTGACAGCCATGTTAGGATTGACCTCACCCTTTCCCCAATAGCAACCATTTTGTTGTGACACACATTACCTGTTGTCAAAATTCCCCAGTGCACACAGGCTCAACAGGACTGGAGATCCCCTGCTGTAAGGGAGAGGATTTATGATACAAACCGTACTACGAAGGCAACACTGGCTCAAGATGGATCTTGGAGTGACCAAGGACATCTCCCCAAAAACCACAAGTGCAATATATTGATGATGAAATAATACCTTTGCCTTATCAAGGTTAAGTAAAGAATATCTTAATTTGGATAATATCCATATTTAAAATAGCTGGTGTGCAAAATCTATCCTAGATACGGCTGGGAGGAATACCTGCAATTCACATGGCTTCACTCTGCCTTCCTAGCTCACCCTAATGATGAACATTCACTCCCATCACACAGTCTTTCACCAGAATTAATTTTTAGTAAAGGAAATATGTTTTAAAAACAATCCCAAGCAACTTCTCTGAAACTGTTTATAATGTTTACAGGTTTAACTAGATATTACCTGTCTATTTCAGCATGAGTACCTGTGTTGCAAGTATCCTTCATCAGTCTGCATCGGTCCTTCACAGAAGAAGCACTTCTGCCAAGGGCAGCTCCTATTGTTGCCCAGTCGTTGCCATGCTTAATCCTAAGCCTAAAGGGGAAAAGAGGGTAAGTACTGGGTGTCAGTTTCTTGTCACTCAGGGGCAACAGAAGTCTCTGTGTGGATTAATGTGAATAAAGGAAGTCCAGATCCCATCCCAAAATCCTGCTCTTAGTGAAGATTTCATACCAATTGTACAGATTTAGCTCACTGGATGGAGGTCTTTCAGAGAGACAGAAGCTATGTTCACATGTTACAGTGTATACTTCATGGTACTTTCAATGTGTGTTGAATAATTCTCACGTTACAGCTGAATGAATAATTGAAATCCCACATAAATTTAGCCACTAGTCCCCGGTTTCGTTTAGAAAGTGTTTTGACCCTTTCTTACAAACTACATGCACTTTGAATGTGTTCAATGTAACATATGAAAAGGGGAAGAACAATTGCCATTCCCTGTAAAATATCCCCGTAATTACAATTTTCTGTAAAATATCATAGATTTTATAAGGTCAATTTGCACACAGCAGAGAGGGATGCTTGAAAGTCAGCTATAACAAAAAGTCCCACCTCTGCATCTCAAACTGGCTTAAATTACTACTTTTTTTAAATCATAAGGGTATAGGAGTTAGTATGTCAGAATAGGACTGGGGAGATCTGGGTTCAAATCCTCACTTTCTCACATCCTAGCCTGCTTCACAGGGGTTTTATGAGGTTAAAAAGGAAGCGATACCATAATCACTCAGCTCCTTAGAGGAAGGGTGAGATTCAAGAACAGTAAACAGAAGTTTTAATTCCCTCATTGGAACTCTGTGCTCCTGACAGTACTTATAGATATCTGAAATAAGCAACAAAACATTTCATTGCAATGCTCTGATCTCAACCCCACTCCAGGTTGGACCCAGACTAAATTTTCCAACGACAGAATTGAATTTTCCTGCCTCCCCTTCCCAATGCAGTCATTAATCTACACAAAGTACTGTTCTTGGGGAAAGGGGGTCCTGAAGAATGACATAAATGAGTCGGTAGCAAAAAAGGGAATTGGGGGAACTTGCAGATTTAGGCTGGATCCAAACCAAAGTCTTACACAGTTTGTTACACAGAAAAGCCTGTGTGGACAATTCAAGCCCTGGAGCACTTCCTTGGTGTGGACCTTGCAGTTCCACCCATGGGCTGTGGTTCAGAATCAAAAGTTGGAAGGCTCACATTCATTTCTTTCTGAAGCATGCCAGAACAAGGAGAATTTTTTCCAAGTACTTCCAAGTATTACCATGATGGTGAGCATGAAGTACCTCTTCTCACAATGCTTGGTGTCACAGCCAAGGATAATAAACACCCATGACAAAGGATGCCAGGGCTTCTGAAATTGTTCCCAAGGAGAGGAATGTCCTCACTTGGCTCTCAAGCCCAGCATCTTTTCCCCATCCCAGCTGTTGTCCCTCCAACCAGGGAGGGAATGGGCACACAGCAGCCTGCCAACAGGAGCAGCTTGAATAGCAGTGGTAATGAGGGAGGAAGGGAGGGAGACAGAGGAACAGGAGAATCAAGCCCCAGACTCAGCTGCCAGCCGCAAGCTGTAGCAAGCTTCTAGAAGGGCATCTGAAGGCTCTTCTAAGCTGCTTATAGAATTTAATGGAAGATAAAACTCACTCCTTCAGTTTATCAATTTCTTCAGGCGTATACCTGTGAAATATACAATAAGCGTATTAAGCAACATATTGGATATAATTAATTTCATTTTTAAGATCTCCCATTTTTAGGGCTCAGTCAGCACTCAGTTAGCTAACATTCACAATAACATGAAGACAACAAGGACTTTCAGAATCAAGGGAATCTCCCTGTGCAATACACTGTACTGACAAATTAGCTAGAATCTACCTCTAGCATGTTGGTCACCCAAAAAGAGGCAGATGGGACATGCGAACATGAAATATAGACATATATTCTTACATGAGTGTATAGAACATAATGTCTTATTTGCTATGGTGATACCTGGATAATGAGCCCCATTCTCTGAGTACATTCCAGAAGTTGTAGAGAGCATTTCTAAGCATTTGAGAATCCTTCTAAAGTGAGGCTTACTCCCAGGAAAGTGCTTTTAGGGAGGGGTTATTTATTTCTCAATAGAACCAGTACCATGGGCTGCATTGACATCTACCCACTTCATCAACAGGAAGGTGATTCACATCCAGATATTCACTGAGATTCCCCATGGGTGCTCCTGCAACTAACTACTGAATACCTCAGCAAGACATCACTAACTATCATAAGTTACCAACGGCAAATATTTGCATCAGGTAATTTGATGCTATGTTTTCCTCTCCCACACTTCATGCAAACACATAGTCTTCCACTTTAACTCTTCAGGTCACAAAACAATAGAATTAGTCCAAAGCAACAGAAAGCTTGCAACCTTAGTTGAATTGTTTGGTCAAATGTTAAAAGGTTTTCATACTTGCCAACGTGGTTCCGATCATCGTACATACGAAGGACTCGTCTATAAACAGCAAAGAGAGGCCGATTCAGACCCCAAGCAATGGTCCTGTAGAAATCTTTCCTTTCATCTTTTGACATCTCAAAGATGATTTCTGTGGCATCTTTTATTCCACGTGCCTAGTTACATTAAGATTTGGATGATAATTTAAGTTTCCCAACTTTTTTTCAAGCAATCAATTCACTATTTCAAAGTTCTGCAAAAAATAGCTCACAAAAATTCTACGTTCCCAAATGTATCACTGAGCCTGGTATATATTGGGGTGTGGAGATGTTACTTTGGCAGTACCAGAACGTAGCCAATAAAGGAAGGGGTATGAAGCCCACTCTGTTGGTTTACTCTGGTTGGTCTTAATAAAAGGTTTTAATTTACATGGCTTTTGTTTGTAGTTTCTCCTGTGAACCAATATGGCTCCCTAGTTCAAGAAATCAAATATATATTGAAACATGTGATTTCTGTTCAGGATTGAGAACACATGTCATCTGTTTGGTAGTAATAATAAAAAACTGGAAAATAGCAAAATAAATGTAAAGAAATACAAAATTTAGGGAAAAATTAATTTATCCATTTTTTAAAAAATTGGTATATAACGGTTAAAATTTTGATTTACAATGACTGTATCACTGTTCATCGCAAGTCAAATAGAGAGGGAAAGCAGAACAAAGAAATCCAACTAATGTGATAACTAAAAATATAAATACACAAGTAATTAACAGTAATTGCATAAACTACTTCGTATACTTTCTGGAATAGCTTTCCCTGAAGGCCTTCAAGAAAGGCTGGATTCAAAAGAATCCAGACATTTGGCATAAAGGACACCCTGAAGCTGCTTTGTTCTGAATCAGGCCGCTGGTCCAGACGTTCTGCTACTAAGCCACAGCCCCTCCGGAGCCCTAGGACCCACTCAATATGTTTACAACTCAATTATTCCACGGTCTAACACAAACGGAAGCATATACGATTGCATGTCAAATTACTGGCCTTCTGCCTAGCTATGCAACAGCATAAAGTCCCACCCAAACTGGGACTTCTGCTCAGCAAACTCCTTTGTACAAAGTGTGCTCTATAATGCTTCCTCTGTCCAGATTCTCCACAACACGGTATTTTCTTTCCACACCACAGGGGAGACGTCTCATTTGCATAATATTGCAAAGACTGATATGGCAAAATGACTGCTTTTTACCAAGTTGCAATGGATTTGGAATGAAGGGAGATCAGCACGGACAAAAAAAAATGCTGGCTTCTATGAGTCTCTGGGACAACCCTGGTTTTCTTTTCTTGTGGAAAAATAGAACAGAGAAGCCATGTCTCAGGTGTGGAGGACCAGCAAAAGTAAGCAAGGCAGGTCTCTCGCATTTCTCCAACTATGTTTTGGCTGTTCATCACCTTAAGGACACTGAACTGAGAGGAAATGTAACATAAAATGGTTTAAATAAATAAAGTACTTAGAAAAGAAAAATATTGTCTAGAGCTATTTCTATTTTTTAAAAAGATAGTTTGTAATGCTCCCTCCATAGGTTTTGCTTTGAGGTAGCTAAGCTCAGTACTTTATTACAAAGCATCAGTACATTTTTTTAAAAAAAATGACAACTTGAGAATAAGCAAGCTAAAATTATGATGGTACATGAACCAAAACTGACATTGCATGAATAGAAGAGAACTTCCACTTGTACAAGGAAAACAGGATTTCTGCTTGTTCCCTCTTGCCTTCGGCAATTCTCTCCTCTCCATACCATATCTGCCTTGTTCCCAAGACCCTGACCTCTAGAGAGTAGTCTTTTGGGAAACAACAAGACTACAGTAAAAATGTGGAACAGGAAAAGCCACACCTCACAGAATAAATACGTTTGCCTACAACAGTACATACATGCAATTTTTGAACTGTATTTTCAAAGGCACTGAAAACTGGCCAGGAACAGAGCTGTTTTACAAATTTTGCTGTAAAAATTAAAACATGTCACAAAGAAGAGACTGACCACTGAAACCAGAAGGCCAATTGACTGCATCACACACACCTTTAAGTAACGCTCAATGTTACTCATCAAAATGTCGATTTCTTCCTTCGACCACATTCCCTGCTTCCATTTATGGCCTTTAAAAGCAGAGAAGAAACTGTCATAGATCAACCAAGGCAAGAAATATCAAGGGCTTAATTTGGGGCAATTCAATGAACTGCACAGTGCAAGTTCCCCTGTTTTTTTCCAACAAGGTAAAGGATGATAGATTTAGATTTGAATTAATGACCCATGACTAGTGATGTTAGCTACACAACACTTTGAATCTACTACAATATGTAGGAATATAAGGACCTTTTTCTGGGTATAAGTGACTCTGAGAAACACGGAACATATTTCTGAGCAGACCTGATCAGGATTGCTTCCCATAAAACCCACACACTGAAATTATCCTTTTAGCACTGATGGATAATGCTCTTTAATGAAAAAGTCCCTCCTTATTCCCAAATAATAAAGTGCACACTTTGAGAAGCATATATGCCAACTTACCTTTGTTTGTGAGAGAATCCTTATCCTCTTTGGTTGTAAACCAAGCCTGACTAACTGCTGATACTTCTTCATTGCTTAGAGAAGAGATTTCGTCCAGTTGTTCATTCTGGAGAATCTGGGAAAGGGAAATGAAAGTGGAAGTCTGCAATTTGACGCTAGCAAGAAGAATTTAACAAGCTTTTCTGTAGATCAATACCATGCCATCACCCTTGCATGAACCCAGCATGGTTTGGTTTATATGGCAAAATGTGAGAAGGGCAGTGTGGTGTTGTGCATTGTCAATACTGTGTGTGCACTTTATTCTATGTTTTAATGTGGAACATTAAGTGTACATAGCTGTGAATTAAAGTTATAGCCCCATCTATAAGCAGAGCACCTGTGCTCCCAAAGAGGCTTCCCAGCATAGCGGGGAAGACAAAAAGCCTCCACTCCACCGAGAAGCCTCAATGGGCCGCACCCGACTTATGTCAGTCAAAAGGCTGGCTTGAGTGCAGATCGCGTCTCACTGGAATAACACTGACAAAGATCAGGAGGGAGCCAATGAATGTTGACTCCTGTCCCTTCTTTGCTGGTGGTGAGGCTGAAATGCTGGCATGGCGTTCAGAACTGCATTCCTTCCTGGCGGGGGTGGCAGCAGGATCCGTATGCCAGCAGGATCACCCCTACCCTGGGATGAGTATTTGGCTTCTCACCCAATTTTGGATGGGTCTTAGTGAAGACCAGTGTGTGTGTGTGGAGGATGGAACCTGAGTGAACAGAGAAATGTGTGTTCTGTGTGGAAGTTATCAGCCTACGTGGAAAATTAGGAAATTACGCTTTGAGCACATTATGAACCTAAGTGGCAAGTGAAGAAAATAAGACTGTGTGGCTAGATCTACTTAAGGAACCATTACGCTTATTAACGATAAAGAAACCTTTACGTTGTTTTACTTATAAATACATTCTATTTATGTTCAAGGAAAAGCTCTTTCAGAGTGAAGGATCCTCTTTTATTTCAGAGCCACTCCCATGCACTGACTGTTCTGTCAGACAACCATAAACTTAAGTAATCCTGTTCTTTGGGTTTAACTAAGAATTCTAAAGCCATAGCCTTTGGTGGCAATGAAAATAAGGTAAGCAATGAGGCAGCATAACACGTCACCTCAGATTACTACAGACAGGTTACCCATAAAAGGGTCACATAGAGAAAGAGAAAAATGTTACAAGTGGCAAGATAGCTGAGGTGCTGCTTGAAATGTTAACTGATGAATGCCCATCTTGACAAGACTGTAGTTTACGTATTCTTTGTATTCTGAGCTGCTCCCTCTGCTAAAGTGAACAGACAGAGGTGCACTTGAAGAGCACCATGTACATGTTGCACCGCAGTGCTCTTACCAAAATCCACAAAATTTGTTTCCCACCTCAACAGCTAAAATTGTCCCATGAAAAATAAACATACATATAACAGGAAGACACAGAACCATCTGATTGTTTGAATAACAACAACAACAACATCCCCAAACATTACTATGGAAGGGTTGCAGGCTAATGAATTCATTCATGACGTCAATGTTCAAAACGCAGTTGAGCATGCACTCTATCACAAAGCAACTTGGGAATGATACTGTACCTGGATCTGAGTAACAGTTCCCTCATTAAGATCGTTATCAGCCACTTCAGTGGTAGCAGTCATAGTCACCTCGAAGCTCTGATCACTTTCGGAAACTTCAAAACATGCACAAGTGTAACATTAATGCATTTTTATCTTATGCGTTACACTTTAAAAAAAACCAACGTGAAGAGATTCTAAAATAATTCAAGTCATAAAATCATCCATTAGTTGTGCTAAAGCAAACATTAACAAATAAGTTTAAATCACATTAAGCCCATTCTCATAAAGGAGACGTGTACCTATTCCTACAGGCCTGGCTTTTGTACAGAATAGCTTGACAAAGTGAAGCAAAGTTTTTAGCACAGAGGACATAAAGGAAAACTGGCTGAGTTTCAGTTCAAAACAATAGCAACCTGCTATACAAGCCCATGTAGAATCCAAAGCAAAATCTATGTAATTGCTTTCATTAGAGCCAGCCAAAATGACACAAAACACTGTGTGAGCTTTCAAGCTCACTAGAATTCTTCATTAGGTCAGATGTTACAACATAAAATAATTTTGAAGAAGGAAACCTTTTAGACCAGTATTTGGTGCAAAATGAAAAGTGTGTAAACTGACACCAGTGCCAATTCAATATGATAAGCATGCTCAACATCTTGCATTAAAGGTTAGACTGGTCAAAAAGGTTTAAATGTTTAGACCGGTCAAAGGATCGTGAACAGAAAAAAACTGCTTTTCTCCCTCTCTTTAAATTGTGTTGAAACATCTGCCCTTCCAGTTATTGCGGAAGGCCAGGGTCCTATCCCAAAGGTTAAGAACATAAGAACATAAGAACAAGCCAGCTGGATCAGACCAAAGTCCATCTAGTCCAGCTCTCTGCTACTCGCAGTGGCCCACCAGGTGCCTTTGGGAGCTCACATGTAGGATGTGAACGCAATGGCCTTCTGCGGCTGTTGCTCCCGATCACCTGGTCTGTTAAGGCATTTGCAATCTCAGATCAAAGAGGATCAAGATTGGTAGCCATAAATCGACTTCTCCTCCATAAATCTGTCCAAGCCCCTTTTAAAGCTATAAAGGTTAGTGGCCATCACCACCTCCTGTGGCAGCATATTCCAAACACCAATCACACGTTGCGTGAAGAAGTTGACAGTTGAACAGTTGAGTTGAACAGTTCTCAGTATGTTTCCTTCTGAAACTGCACCTTGTGGGAATGGGTTCAAGAGTATATTTTCAAGCGCCCCTTTACACTTTCTCAGGCAGGAAAATAGCAAGCCAGGACTGTAGTAAGAGTATGGCCTAGAAGTCCGTTTTCCATGGGCAAGAAATGCCTCACAGGTCAAACATATGAAATTAAGATCATCCACAGCTGTTTGACAGACCTGTTCCCCTTCCCACCTCTTTTTGATCAGGTCAGAAATGTTTACAAGATGAACGCATATCATCAGAATGTGGCACTCTGGCTCCTCTCCAGCAAGCGAGTTTTTCTGCCACTGCATAGCTGAGATCAGCAGCATGGTGGATTTTTCATTCATGCTTTGCCTTTCCTAACACCCCATGCTCCTTTCTGGAAACTGCCCTGCCACTTCTTCCTTTTGTCAAGTCAAGGTGATGCTCTTATTCTTTTCCCAGAAACCCCTCTCTTACTTTCCTTAGGACTGGGCTCTTGGGGTGTGATAGGTCTCTTCCATTAGTAGTGACAGACTTACGTGGAACGGCAACAACAGAAATGCATGGAGTGGTATCGTCCATACTCTGGTCATCTTCAGATGATAAGCAGAGTCTTTTGTGTGGAGGTTCGATGCTGTCTTCAGAGTCTATTCCATTTGTCTCTATGCACAAAGAGAGAAAAATGCTGCATATGACACTCAGAAATGAACGCTTGTTCAGCCTTCTCTCCATTGCTTATATGCTTACTGTATATTAAACACATCCATTCAACCACTTCCCACAATAATGCAACCAAAAGCCCACTGGAAAACTTATTTACTGAACAATTACAATCTTGCTAACTTATTACTGTCAGAAGCAAAAGCTGCCAGGGGTTGGCGTGTAAGTCGCACTGTAACAAAACTTAGCTCATTATTACAGGCCCATTTAATTGTGAATAAAATATTGGCCTTTAATTACTGATCCTGAAAAATGTATTATTTGTGCACATTAAGCAAGGAGCAGATTTTTTTTGAACGAACAGTATTGATGTATATTTCTTCAATGTATAAAATACAACACTAAATACAGATGTTAACACCAGATAGAAAACAAACACCAGGTGAAAACCTTGCAGAATGGGCCATCTGATACAGCAAAAATCTGTTTTATTTAGGTAAAAAGGTTGTGAAGAGTTCAGAAACAATTTCGGCAGAATGCCTCGTTCAAGCAGCCTCTTTTCTGGTGTAGTGGATAAGAGTGGTGGACTCTAATCTAGAGAACTGGGCCTGATTCTCCACTCTTACACATGAAGTCTGCTGGGTGACCAGAACTCTCAGCCCCACCTACCTCACAAAGTATCTGTTGTGGGGAGGGGAAGGGGATTGTAAGCTGCTTTGAGTCTCCTTAAAATAAAGAAAAGTGGGGTATAAAAACCAACTCTTCATCTCTTCTTCAGACAGTCCTTCTTACATGGACCTGTCAATCCAAGAACCCAGGACATTCTTAAGACATGCTTAGCTCATTGGCCAAGCTGTTCAGTACCATGTTTATTTTGCACAAAAGGACATCCCCGACACTCTCCTACTGCTGTACCCCGCAGGGGAAGACCAGTAATGGACGGCAGGTTGGTTCATTGTTGCCCACTATGAAACTATAGAATTTCCTATATTTTTGCAGAACCAGACATTCCCTGAGACAATGTCAAATATATTGACCTAGAGCAAGAATACTATAACAAAGCCTGCATTGTTCAAAATATCCAACTCAGCCTTCATTTGACTCCAACTGTTAGTAAGCCATGATCTGAAATAATATGGAAAACAACATCTGTCTATACCATCCTGTGGGCAGTGAAGTATAAGATTCCCTTCAGTGTCTTGGGACAAAGTCACAGAATTGACGGTTTCTACTGTCACTGTATCAGACTCTTCTTCAGCTGTGCTCATACTCAGACCTAAACAAGAACAAACCACAGATCAGATTGTACTCTAGCGACTTGGGCAACATTTTTCAGTTGCTCACATCTTCAGTTACGGCAAGCAGACCACCCCTTTTCACAGATCAAATGCGGACCCCCCCCCCCCGCAGCCCCAAAATCCCCTGTTAATACATTCTATAAGAACACAGACAGTTCCTTCCTCATGCTGCCACAAGTCTCTGTTTTGTCTCACATTCCTTCCCCAACTCCATTGGGACAAAGAACCGGCTTCTTTTCTGTTTCTTTTAATGGGCCAGTGAACAAAATTTCTGGCCATCACTTCACCCAAGACAGGACAGCCAGTGGAGGAAGGAGGACTGTGCTAAATCTCATCACATTTAAAAACATCATTCTGGAGAAGGTACTTGGGACCTTGCTACCAGATCATTAATCATGGCCTCTTAGGGATTAACCTAAGCCCGTGGTGGCGAACCTATGGCACTCCAGATGTCCATGGTTCACAATTTCCAACAGCCCCTGCCAGCAGGACCAATTGATTAAGCACACAATGTCCTGCCATACCCTGTTTCCCCGAATATAAGACATCCCCGGAAAATAAGACGTAGTAGAGGTTTTGCTGAAGTGCGAAATATAAGGCATCTCCCAAAAGTAAGACGTAGCAAAGTTTTTGTTTGGAAGCATGCCTGACGAACAGAATACAGAAAAATAAGACATCCCCTGAAAATAAGACATAGCACATCTTTGGGAGCAAAAATTAATATAAGACACTGTCTTATATTCGGGGAAACACGGTAGTAAGCATTTTGTCAGAGAATGCCCCACCTGCCTGGCAACCATTGATGCCATTCTGAATTTTTAAAATACCCCTCCCCCTTTAAAAGATCATATTTTTTTCTGCAAACCAGGGATCTGTATTAACTAACTTGGTACACTCAATGAAGTCATTGGGAAATAGACTTAGGGCAGAAAAAGACAGAAGGCTTTAAAAGGGAGTTAGGTAGATTTAAGGAGGAAAGAATCATCGTCAGCTATTAGCTACAGTGAGTAAAGGGAAACCTCATATTCAAAGGTGTAAAGCTCTGAATATCAGTGCCAGAAGACAACGGCAAGGGAAGAGCTCGTCTTCCCTGCCCTGTTGAAGGCTCTCCTCGGTAATTGGTTGGCTACTGTTGAGAGACAGGATGCTGGGCTAGATGGACCTCTGATCTGATCCAGCAGAGCTTTCTTATGTTCTTAAAAATAAATCAGTTACTTAGATCTGAGAAACCTGATTAGTCCCTAGAATTACCAACAATAATTTTACTGCAGAATTTCAAATTGCAAGCAAAGTTACGCAACAACAGCGGATTTAACTATTAATCTGGAAATTACTTTTGTATTAAAAGACACCCCATAATTTATATGTACAATTTCAATATAGTTGAACCATCTAATATAAATGCTGTTCCTTTTGTATGTGTGTGTAAAGTGCCATCAAGTCACAGTTGACTTATGAAGACACAGAGGGGTGGTTGTTGTGAGTTTTCCAGGCTGTGTGGCCGTGGTCTGGCCATGGCCACACAGCCTGGAAAACCCACAATAACCAGTTGCATCCAGCCGTGAAAGCCTTCAAAAATACACAGAGGGGTGTTCAAGGCAAGGGACTAACACAGGTGGTTTGCCCTCCTTTGCATAGCAACCCTAGTACACTTGGGTGATCTCCCAATGAAATACTAGCCAGACTCAGGACTGAGAGAGTGTGACAGGCCCAAGGTCACCTGCAAGCTTCCGTGGGTTGAGTGGGAATTTGAACCTGGGTTTCCCAGGCCCTCGTCTGACAGTGAAAATAGTTGGTTTAAGTTTGAAATGCTTTTATTATTTGAGTTAAAGCATATGTCCGTATACTAAATGTAATAAAATTAATCAATTTTTGGAAATATAAATCCCACCTTTCTCTTCAAGGTGGCTCATGTGGTAACTCTTCTCCCAAATCAGCTAGGAAGCTGGTTGGAATAGTATCTAAATTGCCAAAGGGAAGAACTGTAGCTCAAGGGTGGAGAATCCTCTTTGAATACAGAAGGTGAGGGTCAGATAGCAGGTGATGTTGGAGACCTCTGCCTGAGTCCCTGATAAGCCACTTTCAGCCTGAGTAGACAATACAGTTCTTCATGGAGTGTGGGGGACTGTGTGTATTCTGTTTTCTGCTTTGTGTTGTGCATACAATAATGTGGGTTCTCTGGAAAAATGTGAATCAATCTTCCAGTGCTCTAAATAGAGCATGACATTCCAGGCTTGGCAAGCAAGGTTAATTTTAGCACATCCAAAGATCTGTACAGTATATGCCATGGACATTGTTGTCTATGTATCTATTTTAACCGAATTCTAACTTGCTTCCTCAGAAGTCACAGGCACACCTGTTTCACTGTCATTTTCCATAACATCATATGCATTATTTGTATGATCCACATCAGATTGGTGATTGTGACATCAAATCCGTCAGATGGCAACAGATGTGCATGCTGCAGCTTTGGTTCTGATTTGGCCTGAATCGCTAATCACATGAGTTGGCAATGTGAGCTTTTGATTAACATCTCTATATGTGTGGTTTTTTCCTCCCAAAAGTTACATATCAGTTTATTTTATTGGTTTTGTATGCCACCTTCTCCCTCAGTGACACATACAAAAGACTTTCTCAGGTGATTCCTAGGGACAGTCACCTGAAAAAAATATTCACAGTAATTTTGAAACTGCCCAGCTTGCCTAATGTTGTATTGGCAAGGGCCTCCATTCACTGTTATTAGTTTTATGAAACACTGAACCCTTAGAAATTGAAGCATTTTCATAGAATGGTAAAAGCATTCGATAACTTTCTGTCCCTCAACATGGATTTGCTTCAGTTATGTGTGCAAAGTGCCTTTTCTAGTGTTCCTAAGTGTATATGCCATGAGGGCAGATAAATACTGCTCTCTAATGGGCCCTCTATCATCTGAGAGGGCAGGGATTTATAAACTGCAGGAGGGGATGTCTGATTGGCTGCAGGGTTGGAATCCTGTGATCTGTGGTGGCTGCGTTTGCAGATATAACATTACCTCCAGATTAGACCACGCCAACTTGCTCTAGGCAGTTTGTCCAGAATGAAGCTGCATAGGTCCTTACAGGGAACTCTGTGGAGAACACATATTTAACCAGTGCTCCATCCATGCAGTGGCTCTAGTGTTAAGGTTCAGGTATTGACTTTTAAGACCCTAAATGGTCTGGGACCTTTGTATCTGCAGGACTGCCTCTCCCAATACACCCCAAAAAGAGTACTGCATTCTATAAGCAACATCTAACTGTTGGCTTCTGACTCAAAAACTGCCCTAACACTCAACCACAGCCAAAGCCTTTTTTGGCCCTGACCCCAGCCTGATGGAACACTCTTTCAAATGAGAGCTGGGCCCTGCAGAACTTGCTTCAGTTCTGCAGGGCCTGTAAGGTGAAGCTGTTCCACCAGGTCTATGATTGAGGTCGGCAATGGTGTGCAAGTTGACTGGCCTCCTTTTCTCCCCCTTCCCTCCTTTTTTCGGTTTATTGTTCTATACCAGGGGTAGGGAACCTGCGGCTCTCCAGATGTTCAGGAACTACAATTCCCATCAGCCCCTACCAGCATGGCCAATTGGCCATGCTGACAGAGGCTGATGGGAATTGTAGTTCCTAAACATCTGGAGAGCCGCAGGTTCCCTACCCCTGTTCTATACTCTTCTTCTTTCCTGCTTTTCCTCCTGATTGGGCTCATATGTAGAAGGTCCAGGACACAGAACTGGTTTCATATATAGTTAATTTTATTATTGCAATGTAACTGTTGTGACCTGAGCCAGTTTGACAGGAAAGGGCAGCCTAGAAATCAAATAAACAAATCAATAAGAATGGCTAAGTATCCCAACTAATTTCTATTCCTGACATGTCTTCAATACCACTCAGCTCTAAATCTTATGCCAATGTCATTGCATTAGGATATAGTCACACTGATGTGACATCATTACTTTAGCACAGATAATGTATCTTCAGTCATGATTACAAGGGCGTAGCCATGTTAGCCTATTGTAGCAAAACAAAAGTCCAGGGGCACCTTAAAGACTAACATTTATTTCTAGACAAGCTTTCATGAATCATGAGTGTGAATTACAAACTCCCATATAAAAATGGTGCTGGTCTTTAAGGCACAACAGGACAAATTAAGAAATATCTTGAAAACCTTGTTGCCATTCTGAACTTCCCTAGCTGGAACTTAGAATTCAATGGAAAACTCCCTCTTACATCAGTAACACTTGCCATAGGTAAGGTTATGCCCTTTGAACTAGGTTGGTATAACTTGCCACCAACAATGCCTTAGCAGAGCCTACCTGTCACCTATGATTGAAGGTCTGGAACAACAGGGGGTATGCAATGTATGAATCTTAACACCATCTTTGAATTATCATTATGAGGTTGACCTCAGAGCCCAAGGAACTTATTTTAATTGTTGTCATCCTCAACAGTGATACAATTCTATGTTGTATTCTGTTATGTTGCAAAGGTTTCTGAAGAACGCTCAGCTTGCATGGTAATTCTCTTTTCTCCTAGAACAGGGGTAGGGAACCTGCGGCTCTCCAGATGTTCAGGAACTACAATTCCCATCAGCCTATTATCATCAGCATGGCCAACTATGCATGTAAGTAGAAAACTGATAAGAATATAATTATTTTACATCTGGAGAGCGGCAATATCCCTAAATAGAATAGTAATAACTCTTGAACAGATACTACTATTACTGCTATATTAATTTGATAACCATGCCAATGTTGAAATATTTCTACTTATATAAAAACAAACACTGCACAAAGCTCCATCAAATATTTATTTAAAACCTAAATATGTTAATTTTATTAAGTTATTAAATTATTCTAATAAAATTATTTTAATTTAATGTTCATTTAATGGAACTCAAGCAAGAACACAGAAAGCTCCCATCTAAGAGGTCTTTCATCTAGGCACTGACCACTTCACTTTTAATCAAACTTTTTTTTAATATTGTTCTGTGCATGTGTGCAATTAAACTGTAAGATTTTTAAATTTGTTCATGGATTTTAATCCTCCAATGAACCACGTTGGGTGATTAGCAAGAGGCTGTACCTGATTTTCAGACAATGGAACGCTATAAATTCTCATAGATAACAGATGTTAAATAGCATAATGGATGACTGGCAAGCTAGTCCTTTGAGAGTGAAGTACTGTTTCAGGGACTTTGGGGAAGATGGCACTTTGACTGGTCTGAGCTCCTAGGAGCTCCCTAACTTTCCTGTAAGGGGCAATCGCTGGCTCAAGAGCTGACGGGATCCTGGAACCTTCAATTTCACAGGTAAACCCACTAGTTTTGAAAATATTCAGGATCAGTAAAAGTGAGCTTGTCACTTGGTTTTTCAGAAGCTGCCTCTCCATTTCTTCACACACACACCAGTGTGTTTTATTTGTTATATTCCTTACATTTGTTGATTTTCTTGTTTTGTAGTTTTCTTTTTTTCATTGTCATGACTTTTTGCAGAAAAATAAAAAAGTTAGCCCCCTTCCCCCCGTGAAGTACTGTTTGTTATAATTTGAGGAGTGAAGCTGGCTAGTTATTTTGAAAATAGTATGTATACACAATACACTGGAGATCACAGAGGAATTTAAAAAGTTGTTTTATTAAGAAAAGGTACTCCGGTAGTTTTATCCTGCCCTTTCTCCAAAGAGAACAGGGTAGGATACACAGTGCTCCCATTCCAACTTTGTTTACTGTAGATAAAAAAGCAAAGACCTTTGTGGCAAAGTAAAGGCTTAACAAATGAATTGTGGCATATGATTTTGTGAGCCACAACCAAGGTCTTCTGATGTATGAAGCAGTTCCCTAAGTGAGGTAGGAAGGAATATTCTGCTTTGTTGTCTGCTGCGACATAACCACTACTCTCTTTTGCTTAGCCTAATTTTTTGATCTCATTTTTGGGAAAAATTTCCTTTAGGCTCAGTGTACATATTTCGTAAGATGATCACATTACACTTTTGATTGCTGGCTCTGACCAATGAAAAAATTTACCATAACAAAATGTTAAGTTTCTACAGTCCCACAAGTCACTCTGTGGGTATTGTTGGTAGCATATTTTGCACATTCAACATGAAGCACCTGGTTGTTGGGCCAGTGATGTATTATGAAAAAGCAGCAAGGAAAACACAAATGAAGAAAGATGGAAAAAAAACCACTTTGTATCCATGAGGTTGCAATTAAAAGTACAATGCTATCACGTAATGGTAGAAGTAAAAGAACAAATTCTTTACCAATGTGACCACGAATAAAGCGGGTTTTTAACTCTGCCTCCTCAGTCAACAAAGCCAGTGATACTGTGGGCACTTCTTGATGTAACAGACACTTTATTTCAGAAAAAGTACACTTGCAGAACATAAGCATAAGGAAATATAAGTATGATTAAATAGCTGTTGTAGGGCAGAACAACATCACTTCACAGCTGCAAAGACTACTCACCTGAAAATCCATTTGGACACAATTTGCAATGTGGATACAGGCAACTGAACAAGGAAGGTGGGGATTCAGCTTGTAAGACCAGCTGTTTATTGGGGCTAAGATGTTTTTAAAAAGATTATTGGGCTTTTGTGAATACAGAATAGAAGAGGCAGCATCAACACAACATAATGTGCATTTGAGTATTTCATGGTTGCAAGAAGAGGCAAAGGAGAACAGCTGGCAGTAATACATTCCAGCCATTGTTCAGGAGAAATTTCAGAAGATAAGATGGAGATGCAGGGAAAGAGAAAGAAGAGAAAAGCAATGCTGCATCACATCACCAATGTTTAAACATGGGGTGGTGGTGGTTAGCATCATTGTCCCATTCACTGCCAGAATGAAACGTCATTAAGAGGCAACATAGGGTCAGCTGATCCGAGTTCCAATCCCCCCGTTTTTAAGAAAGCTTGCAAGGTGACCTTGGGCAGTTCACTCTCTCGCTCAGCCTAGCCTACTCCACAGGGTTGTCGCGAGGATACAACTGGAGAGATGCGAACAATGTACGGCAACCCTTGGAGAAAGCGAGGGGAAAACATTTCACGACATGCATAAAGGCACACGCAGTCGCTCGTCACCCTCTCCCGACACTGGCTGAACTATACTCGCCCCCCCGCCCCCCCCGCGGTTTTACATTTGCAACCGCGATTCCAGACAATGCCCCCTCCCCCGGTCATTCTTTCATTTCCCGCTCGCTCGCGGCCCAGGAGGAGTTAATAAAAGGGAGGGGGGAAAGACCCCCTCCCTCCCCATCGAGCGAGGCCCACCGCTCGGGCCTGCCGTGGCGCTCCACCAGACCGCCTAAGCGAAGACAAAATACGAGGAGAGCCCAGCTCCAGTCGCGTCGCCTCCCGGCCACCGCCGCGCAGGCCCGACATCGGCGAGGGGCCTCCATCCCTTTCTTTCTGCGCGGCGATGCCGGCCGCCTCGCCCTCCACCGCCGCCCAGCAGGCCCGACCGCCTCGCAGCCGCCCGTCGCGCGTAACACTTACTTCCTGTTTTGGGTCCGGGCACTTGAAGAAACCAGGATGGAGGCTCCGAAGTACCAGGATGGAAGCGCCCGCCCGAGCGGCCGCAGAGACGACGGGAGGGAGGCGAACCAGCGGAGGGGGCGGGGCCTCCTGGCAACCCCGCCCGCATTTGCCCTCGCCCGGAAAAAGACAGAGACCGCGCGCCAGTCTCGCGAGGTTTGCGTTGAGTTTTCGCTGCCGGTGAGGCAGCATCGGATTGAGCGCGCGGAGGGCTGACGCGCTTCGCTTCCCTGCGCTTTGCAGAGCGATGCGTCGCCTGGCGCGGGCTCTGGGCTAGCACCGGGGCTTCCCCCGAGGAAAGCTCGGAGCGACCTCGACGTCTGTGGCTGCAGCAGTTCTATGTCTTTTCCTGGACTCCCATCTCGCTACCGTTGCAGAGCTCGGCATTTCCACGAGATTCGACAACAGAGGGATTCCCATGTCACGGAATGGTTGTCTTTCCTCCTGGAAACGTCTTGTGGAAAGAAAGGAGAAGGGGGGGGGGGTGTCTTGAACAAGACTTTAGGATGCAGGAGAAATCCGGAGGATTCGCCTTACTTTTCTCATGGTCACCTGTTGCATCAACTCACGAAAATAAAAATCTTGCGTGTGATTCTTGGGTTAGTTGAATGTTTCGATAACAATCTATATGTTTTTTTATTTTATTCAATTTGGTATACTGCCCCATCCCCGAAGGGCTCTGGGCAGTGTACAACATCAACATAAAATACAATAACAAGAGGGCGAGTAAATAGCAACTAATAAATAATACCTAACATTAAGAACTCAGCTCCATAAACTCTAAAATTATTAATTTAATTTTAAACAGCGATTGCTACATAAAATTGGTGTCCCGCAAACCCTTACTTAAAAATCCTCCTAAAGAGGGAAGAGGGACCCTTACAGGAGAACAGAGGGGGAGGGCACAATTCAGTGACTGGTCTCTCCAAAGGCCAGATAGAACAACTCAGTCTTACTGAGATCCTGCAGGGCCTGGACAGCTGGAGGGAGAGTGTTCCACCAGGCCGGGGCCAGAGCCGTAAAGGCCCTGGCCCGGGTGGAGGCCAGTTGCATCATCAAGGGGCCAGGGACTTCCAGTAGATTGGCCTCTGCCAAACGCAGAGGCCGAGTAGGGACATATGGGGTAATGCGGTCCCGAAGGTCCCAGGCTGTGTAAGGTCTTGAAGGTCAACATCCACACCTTGAAGATGATTCAGAATTCAACTGGAAGCCAATGCAGGCAGAGCAACACAGGCTGAATGTGGTCTCGAAAGGCGCCACCTGTAGGCAGGCGAGCCGCCGCATGTTGGACCAAATTTAACTTCTGGATCAGATGCAAGGGAAGGCCCACGTAGAGCAAGTTACAATAGTCTAACCTGAAGGTGACCGTTGCATGGATCACAGTGGCTAGGTCCGCATGGGAGAGGAAGGGAGCCAACTGCTGGGCCTGACGAAGATGGAAAAAAGCAGTCCTGGTTATATGGGCCACCTGGGTCTTCATTGAAAGAGACAAATCCAGGTGGACCCCCAGACTGCTCCTTACTAATGCCATTTCTCCCATGCACTTCCAGAGAGCTATTTTTTTTAAAAAAAAAAACCTCTCTCTTTCTCTCTCTCTGGGGTGTGGTGGGGTGCAGTAGCTCCAAGGGACTGAGGTAAAGAAAGCACAACAAAACCTATTGTGTGGGCACTGTGTTGCCAGAATGAATGCTTCTGCATCCACAGTGCCAACATAAGGAAAATTGAAACTACCTTGTATAAAAGCAGTTTCTTGTTCATCTACAAATAAGTCCTCTAGTGACCTGATGATACAAGATCTGCCACAATTCATCACTTCCAATATGTAAACTTACAAAGTAAAAGAGCAAACAAAATACCAACTGACAAAATTAAAATTTCAGCTTGTACCATCTTTTCCATCTTTATCCTTTCCATTTCTTTGTTCTCAGTGTGAATCTTTAAATATTTTTCCTATTATAAGGAACCACATGAATTTTATAAGGTATTTAATGTCTTGCTTATTCTTTAGGATAGAAAATAATTCCCTTTCTTCAGTTACATTTCTGAAGATTAAAAAGTACTTCCACTCTGAAGTGTTTTCACAGATGACATTAAAATTGTCTTGCCAACTGAAATGCATCACTTCAAAATGTAAAAAAAAACATTCATAGTATAAAGTGCATTTTCTGTTGAGTGCACATTTTCATTAGTTAGGCTTAATAATATTTTTCATTTGATTTAGAGTTCAAAGAACCAATCAATGCACAAGCAACATCTAACAATCTGTAATATTAGCAGATGATGAGGTAGAATTCAAAACACATTCTTAGTGATGTGCATTTCTTAACCTTTTTAAAAAACCTCATTTTTAAAAGTTTGCATGATACCTCTTTCAGAGTAACTAATGGAACAACGGTCAAACTGTTGGCATTGAATTTTTTCCATTATGCTGTCCCATTTGCAGCAGATAACTCCTACGGAATATGGGGGGATCTCATCAACCGAACGTGACTTGTAGAGGTCATCAGGGTAAATTTGCCTTGAATCTCAGTGAGAAAAGTGGGCTATAAATGAATAATAAATCATATTAAACAGTGATAATAGAGGATTCAACTGTGAGAAACAGATGAGTTTATGGATGTCTTCTGTTGTGTCTTTATGTCTAGAGCAGGGGTCTGCAACCTGGAGCTCTCCAGATAGTCCATGGACTACAAATCCCAGCCCTGTAGTCCATGGACTACAAATCTCTCCAGATAGTCCATGGACTACAAATCCCATCAGCCCTGTAGTCCATGGACTACAAATCCCATCAGCCCTTGCCAGCATGGCCAATTGGCCATGCTGGCTGGGGCCGGAGCGGGAATTGGGGTCCATGGACTATTAACCTATCATTCTCGCCAGCATGGCCACTGGGCTGCGCCTACCAAACATGGGAACTAGGTCCATGGACTACAATCTATCAACCCTTATAGCATAGCCAATTGGCCATGCTGGCTGAATGATAAGTATGAGTCCATGAACATCTGGAGAGCTCCAGGTTGCAGACCCCTGCTCTAGAGGATATGTCAGGAAGAATTAGAAATATTTATATTTTGGTAAATCTGGGTGGCGAGTTATAATGGGAAAGAATTCACTATTGTAGAATTGTTTCTTTCACATTTTTGGCTACATTTTGAACCAGCTTCAAATTTCTAGGACAATCCAAAACATAAAGTGCCCAATCACATTTCTGATTCTGAACAATGGCTTTCAAATGTTGATCAAAAAATGTATAGCTAGAGAAGATTTTCCCACATATCCGAGGACAGCCCCAGATTGCAAAAAATAATAATAATTAAAATGAGTAAATAGCTTCAGGGAGCAGCAGTGGCGTAGGAGGTTAAGAGCTCGTGTATCTAATCTGGAGGAACCGGGTTTGATTCCCCGCTCTGCCGCCTGAGGTGTGGAGGCTGATCTGGGGAATTCAGATTAGCCTGGGCACTCCCACACACGCCAGCTGGGTGACCTTGGGCTAGTCACAGCTTCTCACAGCTCTCTCAGCCCCACCTACCTCACAGGGTGTTTGTTGTGAGGGGGGAAGGGCAAGGAGATTGTCAGCCCCTTTGAGTCTCCTGCAGGAGAGAAAGGGGGGATATAAATCCAAACTCTTCTTCTTCTTCTTCTTCAACGGCAATGGCTTACTAAGGGGGGGGGGGGCAGAAGGGGTGGATGCCCCAGGCATCACCTTCAGGCATCACATGGAGGCACAAATTGACAACCCCCTTCCTCAGCCACAGCTGCCAGCCCAACTGCCGGTCGTTGCCTTAACTGGCCGCTCCCAGCTTTGACCAGACTCAGCTGCAGCATGCTCCTCTCCTTCTCCGCCTACATCATCAGCGGGGTGGACTCTCCACGGGGAGCATGCCTACACTGCAGCCCCAGGCTGCAAGAAACTTACTTCATCCACCTTCTCCTTGCCTATCTGGAAGATTCTTCCTTTCTGTGCATGCGCCCAACCCCACCCTGGCCCCTCCTCCCTTTGAGGCACCAAGCACTAGTCTGTTTTGACACACATCCTGGTGCCAGCTGGCACTCTCTGCTCTGCAAGCCAATCTCAGCCCTCAGCTCTTCCCCCTCCCCTCCCCCATCACCTCCAAGCCAAGTACCCAGTCATACGCTATATAATTGCCTATATTGTGGCAACTAACCCTTAACCAATGGGTGCACAAGACAGTCCCTTCACACTCATTGGCTGAGGGTGCATGGTTGCATTCAAAAGGGCCTGATGGAGAAGCAGCACCAGGCCACCCTCTTGCTGGGCCTCCTGCCTACCTCCTCATTTCCCCCCATCCCCAGCAGACCATCCTGGCTGGTGGAGTAGGGGCACCTTGGTGTCTGCTGCTCTGTTGACCCAACAATGCCCACCTGTCTCCCCCGCATCCTCACCAGGACATTCTGGCTGATGGAGCTGAGGCACCTCGGAGCCCACTGATCCACTGGCCTAACAAGGCCCTCCTGCCTCCCCACAACTCCCAGAAGACCATCCTGGGGAAAATGCAGGGGAAATACTTCCTCCCTCAACCTTTGCTAGGGCCCATTGCATCTCACCTACAACGGGCTTTGCTGCTAATCTATAAATATATTACGTTCCTGGGCAGCCCAATCCAGGTGATGGTGGAGTTCCACAGTGTTTGGGGATGGTGCACTGCATCGCCTCCAGTGGAGCTCCAGGTGGCTCAGCAAGCAACAGAGGAAAAAATCCTGCTGCCACTCAGAAAACTCCATTTTAATAAGTGACTTATATCATGTGTTTTTGTGGCCAAGATGGTCTGCTGGGGGTGGGGAGGAATTCCTAGATCAAAAGCCTAGTGGAAGACAACTACTGTTGACTCTATCCCCAGAAATGCCCTTAGCCCACTGTCAACCGCAACAGCATCCTCCTTGATCCTGACACAGCTCTGAGGGTGGAAGCCTCTTCTGTGTTGAGTGCCACAAAGCTTTGCAGCACCAGCCTGCTGCCTTGTTTGCCCTTTCTGCTGGTGTAGGTGCCACTTAGCCTGGTGGGGTGGACAAACATATTGGTGCAGGCTCTCCTCTCATCCACAGCCCATTTCGTCCTCCCATCTGGATCGGAATGTAAATCTGAGCTAAAGTTTCATTGCTGGTTACGTACAGTCAGAAATTTTCTGATCTGGTGATTGTTCTGGAACCTTGCTGTCCTGAGAACCTAAGAGCCACATTAGTCAGCTGCCACTGTCTTGGGACACCTGAATCACTCACAAATTCATTCTAGCAGAAACATTTGTATACTTGATTTGGGTCAGCATATTATTGGCAATTGTGCTGTAAGTGCAGTATAGAAATCATTTGTAAAGTGGATTGTGAATAAGCCACAATTCTACAATATCCCACAATGTGTGGCTGTACTGAATTATAATTTCCTTAACTGCCATAATAGGTATTACCACTAGATGGAAATATCCGCCCAACAATACAAAAATCCATTCTTGTGCCCTAAATCTTTAAATTAAATTAAATCTTAAATTTAGGTTAACTACTATATGATGTCAGCTAGTTTTTGAAGCCATCTAAACTGTCTATTTAGTGCAAAACAACCTATAAAATGAATCCAACTATTTTTAATCTACATGTAGCTGAGAGTGTTGGGGCTTGATGGATTTAAGTACTTAGACTGTTAAAATGCACAATTTTGTTTTAAAAGGTGCGGGGGAGAGATTTCTCTTACCAAAAATGAGCCAGGAAACTTGAAAGTGTGACTTTTTCAGCACGTTTAAAAACAATACATCTGCAATTCTACTCCATAATCCAATTTGAAAAATAACTGGGGAACTGATGTGTATGCGTTACAGCAAAGATTTTCGGGATGTTCACCCTTACACAATGAATGATCAATAGTCATTAAAAACATTGATTATCCATCAAATAACAATTGAATGAACAAATGATGTGTTGCTATGGTACCAATGGAAGGACCTCACCCATGTCAGTTCCCATATGTGTAAATGCCCTTGAAGTTATGCCCAATTAACAAATCAGAACAAGAGCCTCAAAACTTTATGTTGTGGAAACTGGTATCTCCTTGTACACCGCCTGGAGCCCCTCGGGGATAGGGCAGTATAAAAATCTAATAAATAAATAAATAAATTCTTCATTTGATGAAGTGCTTTTGTTAAAATTGATGATTAAACCATGTTATATGCACAAACATTTCTCAAAGGACACTCAGCCACTTTTCCCAGGAAAAAAAGCGGCTCGAGGAGTGTACAAGCTGTGGGGCATGGATAATGCACATAACATATATTTGGACTCCTGCCATAGGAAATATGGGTCAAAGGAACCTGAAGAGTACCCTCCCATTCAGTACTTCAGTGCTCAAAGGTCTATAAAAAAATCAATGACAGGCATCCTGGTCCCTTTCAAGTCACAAGACCTGCCAATCATCGTTACTTCAATATCCATTCATGCCTATCATCATTGCTTCTGTGCCATGTGACTGCTTTATGGCATTATAGACTCAAAGGCCTTTTTTGCATGAATTGTTTACAAGGTATCTTGCAACCAATTGATATTTTTTTCCTTTTAATTCTGCATGTTTTTTCTTCTGTTTGGTTGTAGAAACATTTCTTCCATAATTTTTCTTCTGTTGTTTTCCCAAGTACTTTTGCTGCAATTTTAAAAAACCCGTTTCTGAGCCAGCTTCTCTTGAGCATGTGATCATGTTGAAACAGTTTTTATTTCTTCACCTAATCAAACACATGGACCCTATTCACACCCTGGGTTATCAGGCAACCTCCCTTTCAGTCATTTTCTTCTTCCATTCATAGTTGGTTTTCAAAAAAACTTTTTAAAAATGTTCTCCTTGTCATATTGCATTAGTGATGTCACATTAAGGCACAGATACAAGCCAGGTCAGTTATATCAGCTTTGTCAATTTCATCTTGCTTTAGTGCTGTAATGTTAAGGTGAAGATACCCTGCATGGGCAGTTGGGAGTGAGTGAAATTGACAAGAGTAGAAATTGACAAAAGTTGGAAATTGACAAGAGACTGCCACAGTAACAATTTTATTTTTTTTATTTTTATCATATCAAACTCGTGATGTAAAGTTGAGGCACAGGCAGACATTCAAACTAGCGTGGTCAATTGGATTGGTTTTGTCAATTTCATACAGAACTTGTGATCTCAACTTCAGGCAGAATATAAACTAACATGGTTGACTGGATCAGTTTTGTCAATTTCACATAGAACTTGCAATCTGAACATTCACACAGAGATATAAGCTAGCTTGATCTGTGAGATCAGCTATGTCAATTTCATATTGAACTACCAATGTAATATTAGGGCAGAGAGTGATTTTGAAGCATGTTGTGATTGAAAAGAGTACTAGGAGTAACCATTGATGTAATCGGGGACTGCTGCTGTAATAAGCATACATTATTGCAAATCAAATTTGGCCAAAAATGTTTGTGGAGCGGGGAAAGGGCTACATGTTTGTGTTCCTTCAGGTAATGTTGTCTGCTTCAGGAGTTGTTTTGGCACCTATTTGAGGTTGGTAATTTTCAGTAGTGGAATCGAAGGCTGAGACATTGTTAAAATGCTGCTTCAAAAATGTGCGGTAATACTAGTGCAGTAATACTAGAGTGCCTGCACACATAAAAAAAGAGAAGGGGGAGGGTTCTCCATAATGGATGACATCCCATCACCATAAGGAATACTGAGGAATACAATTGAAGAAACAAAGTGAAAAAAAACTCCTCCAAAATAATGGGGGGAAAGGAGGTGTGTGGAATGATTTCACAGAAAACATTTCCAAGTCACAAGATTTAATTAGTGAGTGAGAAAAATCTGTGAAATGCTATGCATGCAGACAGGACTAAAAGCTCTTTGGATGCAGGAGATCTCTCTGTCTGGCCCTTTCCGCACGGGCCAAGAACAGTGCCCTAGGGACGGCAAAATGCCATCCGTAGGGAGATGTTCGCATGGGGGGGTGCAGCGGCATTGCAGCAGCACCGCCCTTGCTCCCCCCAGCAGCGCGAAGCCGCTGTTTCCCTACCTGGAGCGAGGTTTTCTGGAAACAGCGGCTTCCAGCCGCTGCTGTGCAAATGGCAGCGGCTGGAAGGCGCCATCCCCCCCTTTCCCGAACGACGTACCTTCCCTCTGACCTTCCAGCATATCGCCCAGGCCTGGGGACATGCCCCCGTGCCCTGCGACTCCAGAACTGTCACGCAGGGCAGGGGGGCATGTCCCCTGGCCTGGGCGACACGCCAGAAGGTCCCAGGGAAGGTACATCATTCGGGTGACGGTGCAGCACTGCGCCGTCTTCCCTGCCCCTACTGGGACTGTTCGTGCGAACGGTCCCGGGGGGGTGCATCGGCATTGTATACACTGACGCACCCCCAAGCGTGGCCGTGCGGAAATGGCCCCTCTTTCTCAGTCTTTGGCTTCAGAGCTAGAGATGCTTCCTCAGTAGGCACCAATAGCTAAATATTGTTTGCTTTTTAAAAAATATTTTTATTATTTTTCAACACTTGTTAAACATACAAAAGAAAGCAAAAAGGAGGAAAAGTTAATGAAATAATAGAAAACAGGTACAATTACATCAATTACATTATATTAAGTAATTAAGTAATATAACATTTTCTAATTGTTAGAGAAACTTTATAAAGTTTAAAAATCTTTATCATCTATATACTTCTAAACATTTTTACTAATCCATTAATTATATCTTAAACATTGTGAAATTCAAGACATTGAGATATTTTGTTTTCATATGGTCATGTCAGGTTGATATGAAAAATAAAGACTTGTTTCTCCTCAAATTCATCTTTTGGACATTGATTCACAAGATTAGTTAATTTGGCCATGATATCATATTCTCTGACTTTATCCTCTCAGCATTCTATTGTGAGTCCTTTATCAGATTTCCAGTTTGTTGCGATTATAACTCTTGCAGCAGTTATTAAGTGCCAGCACAGTTAATTCAGTTTCATAGAAAGCTTTTCTGGTAGTATACCCAACATCATTGTTTTTGCAGTAAGAGGAAATTTAAATTTGATTATCTGCTGTATTCTCTTATGTATTTCTATCCAGAACTTCTTGGTTTTTTTACAAGTCCACCTCTTATGAAAAAAGTTCCAACCTCTTCATTACATCTCCAGCAGACATGATCATATTGTTCAGTCATCTTCTTAATAATTTCAGGTGTCATACACCATCTAAAAACATTTTATACCAATTCTCTTTCAGTATGTGACTTGCAGTGAGTTTTTAGTCCATAATGATTCCCATTGTTGAAAATTTATATCTTCCTTGAAGTTTTGCATCCATTTTACCATGCATGTTTTTACTTGTTCTGTTACTGTTTCCATTTTCAGTAGAATCTTATATATTCTGCCCACCAAATTTTGTTTCTGTGTTACGATCTCTTTTTCAAAATGTGTTAAGTCCCATAGGCCATTTCCGCATGGCCCTTTTATGGCGCCCTGGGGACGGCAAAAACGCCGTTCCCAGGGAGCCATTTGCACAGGCGGCACTGCTGCAACGCAGCAGCGCCGGCCTGGCTTCGCTCCCCCTCCCCCAGGGCGGCATCAGGCCTCCCTAAAAAACAACCCTTTAAAGGGTTGTTTTTTGCCCCAACAGTGTGTTCCCGGCGGCGCGGTGTGAACGGCACCGCCGGGAACAGCTGTTTTTTTCCACTCACCTTGCCGATGGTCAGCCTACTGGCCTCTGAAGCCCCTCCTCACTGTCCTCCCACCCCTGGAGGTCGGAGGGCAGCGTGGGCGTGGGCTTCAGAGGCCAGCAGGCCCACGACGGGACAAGGTGGAGGGAAAGGGCAGAGGCACTCCATGCGAGCCGCCTGGTCGCCCTTTTCTCCTGAGGCCGCACGCTATGTTAAGGACAGCCACTCCATCAGCTGCAGAATTCCTTGCCGGCGTAGGCTTGGGACCGTAAAGTGAAACGCCATAGTTTTTTTTTTCATCCCGTGGAACTTCTAATTTCTTTAAGCTTAGATGAAATCTGAAAATATGTCAACCATTGTATTTTGCTTCCTACTGTCGTTATTGTTTGCCATGATTTAATTTCCCCTTGTTTGTTAATCATTTCTTCTTCAAAGTTTCAACATTGTAGTGCGCTTCTATCGGAGATTTTACAGGTGACGTTGCAGGGCTGAGTCTTGAAAATGTTTTTTCCCCATATTTTGAATAATCCTTTTTTATTACATGTGAATCTTTTTTTTATCAGCTCTTTCTTTGAATCTGTTTTTTCTTGACATAAATAGCTATGTATACCTGATGTAAGACCCACAGTTTCTAATTTCACAATATTGTGAATTGGTCGAAGGCTTTCATGGCTGGAATCACTGGGGTGCTGTGTGGTTTCCAGGCTGTATGGCCGTGTTCTAGCAGCATTCTCTCCTGACGTTTCGCCTGCCACAGCCCGGAAACCACACAGCACCCCATTGTGAATTGGGTTTAGTATCCAATCAATGACCCAAGTTAGTCCAGCTGCATAATAATATCATTTGGTAACACTATTCCTCCTCTTTTTTTCTCATCTTGTAATACTTTAAACCTTACTCTTGGTCTTTTGTAGGACCAGATAACTTTCTTAATGTATGTTTGCCATGTATTAAGAATCTTCTGGTTAATATATATAGGCAACACTTGAAATAGAAAATTTATCTTAGGTAAGATATTCATTTTAACACTTGCTATTCTTCCTAGCCAGGACAGTTTGAGTTTCGGACCCAATCTTCTAGAGATCTTCTTGGAGTCTTCTTTCAATTCCTACTCCTCACATCTATCCTTGAAATAAATTGTTCAGCTGACCATTTATTTTGATACCTAAATACTTAAATTTGTTGGTGGAAATATCACAACCAATTTTCTCTTCAATATCTTTCACTTCTTGTTTGGTTAAAAATCTCTATGATAGAATTTTTTGTTTTAGCATAGATTTTATTCTTTTGAAACCCGATGAATTATCTCATATTGTCTTCTATTTGATCCATCAGATGTTTTATTGAAGAATTAGGATTAGATATTGTCAGTACCACATCATCTGCGAGGCTTTTCATCTTATATTCTTTTACTCATATATCTTTCAAACTTGTGGGATTCTAGGATCTTGTCTGATTCTTTTGTTGCCAAGGGAATTCTAAGGCTAGTATAAATCGTAATGGTGAGAGTGGACATCCTTGTCTTGTTTCTTTTTCAATTTGAATCTCTTCTGTAAAAGCACCATTAATTAAAATGCTCGCTTTGCAGTCTATTAAGTATAGATCTTTGTATCCATCCCACGTCTAAAAAATCTAGGGACCATTAATTTAAAATGTTCCTGATACCTTTAGTATTAAATTTCCAGGAATAGTATTGTCAGTTATTTCCCTGCATCTAAAAAGATAAACACAGTCATCTTTTTTTGATATTGGAAAGTTCAAAGGCATCGATCACGTATTGTCTGTTATCCCTCCTGAATCTTTTAGGAATTAATCCTGTCTGATTTTCATGAATCATCTCATGAATGCAATTTCTCACTTTGATATACAATAACAATTCAACCAGTTTTATAACTTTCAATTATAAAAAATCCAACTAAAGTATTAATATATCAGATTATTCACTATAAATGTTAATAAGTATAATTACTGAAATTGTGCAAAAACATCTAATGAACAATTTATACACTTTAACCATGAAATAAAATATACATCATAGATAGAAAGTAAAAAATATAACAATAGCATTATATACTATGTATTAATGCAAAACCAAGGTTTACTAATATTATCAAAAGTTAAACTAGCATTTTTTATTTTTATTACTAATAAACAAGGGAAGAAGAAAAGTAAAGGGTGCAGTAAGTAATTACACAATAGGGGGATTAAAATAGGATAAGGGGATTAGTTTATATTAGTTTATCATTCTATCAATAATATTAGTTACAATCTGTACAAACTCAATTAGAACATTGTAAAATAATTAGTAATAAGTTATATATAATTGTCCAAAATAGCCCAAATATGTTTCAAATGTGGTTCAATGGAGTAAACTCAAATCTGTACAGCCTTCTGTTATTGTCCTTTGTCTTTCCTCCAGATAAACAGCCAGCACACAGGAAATTTTTTTTTAAAAAAAGGAGCAAGAAAATGAAAGTATGTTAACATGTTATGATAGAGTGCAGCTTATAAGTAAAATGAGCAAGTGTATAGTCCATAATAGAAAACAACCAGAAATTCTGAAAAATGACTCAGATAAAGGGGGAAAAATCTGAATATCACCGTACTGCTAACATAATTATTCTTTGGAAGACATAAATCCATAAATTTCAGGCAGAGGCATTTGTTTGAGTTACATTTAGTAGGAAAATTCAAAGAGTCCTCCATAAATAGCTTTATAACTCCTTGAAAATTTCCGATCAGGCCAGGAAAAACAAAATGGCTGAGGAGGAGCAAAAGCCATCCAGCTCTTTGGAAATTGATAAAAAAAGAACTGGTTTTATGAGAGGGTTCTCTCACCGCTTGTAAACTCCCCTTCTTTCCTTCTGGGAGAAGTGTCTCTTCACTGAAAAAGTAAAGTGTTCTGTAATCACTGGAGAGGAAGAGCAGGTCACCGCTGCTTCATTAGGTTTCGGGCTTTGAAGTTTTTGCTATGGGTGAGCTTATGCAGAAATAAATTCTGTTTACTAGCTCAGTTCTTTCAACTTGATATTATATTTTCACCATACCAGAGAAATTAACAAGACTTTTTGTTATAATCCAGGAATCCAAATTAAATATTGGGTAAAGAAAACTAGAGGACAGGAAAAAAAAAGAAAGAAAAAAGGGAGGGGGGAGGCTGCCTCTATAGCCGAGTAGCTGCTTTCTCCCATGTTCTAGATGTCAAAAGGGAGAGGTAGTAATCAAGTCCCCCCCACATCTATTGCATTTAGAGACCCTTTTGGGAGGCTAGGTGTACAACCACTCACCTAAGCCTGCTTAATAATCTCTCTCAGTGGGAGATGCTAGAAACACTTCTCAAAGGCTCCTATGATGAGGTGCCATCTTCCTGAACTCCAGAGTTGTTTGCTTTATTGAGCATTGATTGCTTTTAATGACTGGTGGATACCAGCTACAGAATAAATCCTTCTTGCTCATGTCAGGGCTAGAAAGATGGGATGTAAACAGTGAAAGGAGACAATTGTACTGAATGAGAGATACATTTGTCTTGATTTCTAATCTTCCACTTTTCTCTGCAGGGATACTAGATTTATTATGATTTTACATTATGATCACATCTTTTGATGGATCCTGATGGGTTACTATTGGTAGTTGGGGATTTTCCCTCCTCAATTCCTGACAATTCTGTTGAAGTTCTGACCATTTTCTGGAATAGAGAGGTGTCTGAGCAGCAGGCTATTGGCAATTAGCCCCTAAGTGCCCTCTCCCCCTGGACAGAATCACGCAATATCCCTGGTTCAATTATGGCAATGAAATGGGAGGGTGGATCATGGCATAGAGCCCATATTAGAGACTATTCTGTGGCAGGGATGATAGTAAAAAGCCATTCTTCCTCATCGTTCTGTCTGCACATAATCATCAGCTGAGCTGTTTTGTGTGATTTGTGGACTCTACATATTATCTCCAAGGACTCTGACCACACAACAACCCACCGTGATCAATTTGCCACTTACTTTGCTGGCAAAATTGCTCAGCTTTGCTCTCAGATGCTGGAATGGATGCATGTCCAGATGATCTACCTTTGACATCTGATTGTTTGATTTATATGAATACTGCCAGTTTGTGGATCCTGAGGATGTGGACAAGATCCTTGGACAGGTGGAACCTACCTCTGGTGCTGTCAACACTTGCTTTTCATGGCTGATAAAAGCTGCCAAATTGGGGTGGCTGAGTGGGCAAGGGGATGGTAAATGCTTTCTTGAGAGCAGTGAAATGCTTTCTTTTCATGGAGGAAGAGAATGCAAACAATAAATGTTGCATAGGCAGGGCTGCCAAAATCCAGATGGGGGCTGGAGATCTCCCAGAATTACAACTGATCTCTAGACAGCAGAGATCAGTCCCCCTGGAGAAAGTATCTGCTTCAGAGAGTGGACTGTATGGCATTATGCCCTGCTGAGGACCCCTGTCTTCCCAAACTTCCCTTTCCCAAGTTCCACTTCCAAATATCCAGAGATTTCCTAACTCAGCATTGGGAACCTCAAAAGGAGAATAATGCATGTATCTCTGGATTCCTGGTGAGGAGAAAGGCAGGGGAGAAATGAAGTAAACAAAACAAAATAAATCACAAAGAGTCAAGAGCAGCAAAATGTCTCAAAAATAATTCTTTAGTTTGCAGAGATGGAAACAGCCAATAATGCTTCTAACATTACATAGAATATTTCAAGCTTAAACTGGGTTGGAAAAATGAAAAACAAACAATCCACCCTCTTTAATTACAAATATCACATAAAGTCTGCACCAATCAAGGATATATGTTTAGGTGGGGGGAGGCGGATACTGCAGGGATACAATTATTGCACTGAATCATTTTTATGAAGATATGATAAAGCCATAAAACAGGACAAACAAGGCAGCAGTTAAAGCAAAACAGCTTGTTATGTACTTTGGGCGACAGGTTTATGACTGCAATAGACCCAAATTGCCATTGCAATGAGCAATCTAATAAAACTAAGTTATACTAAGGCAAATGCTCTGCAATCCAAAATAAATAAATAAAATAAATGTTGTGCTATAGTGGATACATTTTGTTGTGCTATAGTAGGTACATTTTAAGATCCACCACCTCTGTGTTAGAAATGTATCAGTTGTGTGAAAATGCTGCAGTCTGGGAGCATTTTACTTTTAGATTAGAATCCCAGGTGCCAGATGTTCAGCCTGAATATACCTATCAGCTCTCACCAGCATGGCCAATTGGCCATGCTGGTAGGGGCTGATGGGAATTGTAGTTCCTGAACATCTGGAGAGCCGCAGGTTCCCTACCCCTGCTTTAGTTGAAAAAATTATGGAAATGGATACAATGTATTTCCCAATGTTTCTACCAGGAGTCCTGGATCTAATTGAACTAACAGGCTTTTTACCTGAATCCTCCAGGGAATGTTGCATTCTATCAGTAGTGGGAAGAACTCTTGCCAGAGTGACTATGCAGCAGTCAGGACACTGAACTGATTAAGAATAACAATAGTCTTACTTGTGGAACTAATGAACTGAATAGGAAAAGGAAACAACTTACTGTCAGAAGCCTTTTCAGCATGAGCTGTTTACAATGTGTCTTAGAAACATTTCTGAGAAATCATTCTCCATACGTCCTTCCTTCACTACCCACCTCCAGTTTTTTTTAGTTTTTTTCCTTTGGTCTCTTCAGTTGCATTTATTCCACATGTTACTACTGGTAATGTATTGTTCTTGATAGTGATGGGGTTCTATGAAGAAGAACAACCACACTGCCCCACCCTTCTTCTTTTCCGTAGGCACAATAGTGTTCCTGTGCAGTTCTATTTTGAAGCAGCAATTCAAAAATGTCTTAGTTTCCATTTCTGCTACTGAGAACTACCAACCTACAATGGAAGCCAAAACAACTTCTGCAGCAGGCTCCATTTACCTAAAGGAACATAAATATTTAGATTCAGTGTCACTTTATTCTCTGCCAGCCATTTGGCTACTGTATTCAGGCTCATCCCAGGGATGGTCAAGGGACTATATAGGATTGGCTTCCTAGAGCAATCTAGGATTGTCTATATAGGATCGACTTCCAAGTCAATCTAGGATTGACTTCCTAGAGCCACAACAATCTCCTAACCAGTGACAACATATACTAATGGCCCAATGGTCTCATGTACTGTTTGGAATCTCCAGCCATTAAAAATCCTTGTTCTCTTCTCTTCTCTCTTTCTTTCTTTCTTTCTCTCTCTCTCTCTCTTTCTTTCTCTCTCTCTCTCTCTCTCTCTCTCTTTCTTTCTTTCTTTCTTTCTTTCTTTCTTTCTTTCTTTCTCTCTCTCTCTCTCTCTCTCTCTCTTTCTTTCTCTCTCTCTCTCTCTCTCTCTCTCTCTCTCTCTTTCTTTCTTTCTTTCTTTCTTTCTTTCTTTCTTTCTTTCTTTCTTTCTTTCTAGGCCACTCTTCCCCAGAGGACTCAGGGTGGTGAACAACATAAAATATACAACATAATATAATTTAAAACAACAGTAAAATTCAAACATGTAACCAGTAAAATTCAAACATGTAACCAGTAAAATTCAAACATGTAACCAATAACTATAATGGAAACTGTAAGCAATTATTCCTGAGAATCCCTATTGTGTAAATATATTTCTCTTTTAGATTCTGTAAAATCAGAGCTCTTCTTCTTTTGGTTGATGTTATAGATATGAAGCTGATTTCCCACTCAAACCATAGTGAGGATCCCTGCTACTTTACTTGGGTTTCTGATCTCCAGTAACAACTCTCCTGTGTTTGCAGGCCATGCTCTCGTGACAAACATGGAATGACTGCAATTATGCAGCAACAAATAAAATAATGTAAAAAAACTAATAAAGTATCCTGTGATCCTAAAATACCCATCTATGTATGGTACATCCTTACATTCTTGACTGCTCTGCCTGGCTTCCAGTCTTCTACCAGTCTATCTTTGCCTGGGTTCCAGTCCTCTTCCAACAGTATTGATAATTTTGCAGCATTTCTGCACCCCATGGGACTTCCTCCCCTAGTCACTCCTGAAGCACAGAAACCACAGAAGCACATCAGCTGGAGGGAGGGCAGCTTGGAAGAGTGGATTGTACACAGGAG
This sequence comes from Sphaerodactylus townsendi, assembly GCF_021028975.2. NCBI lineage: Eukaryota > Metazoa > Chordata > Lepidosauria > Squamata > Sphaerodactylidae > Sphaerodactylus > Sphaerodactylus townsendi. The sequence goes on along the minus strand of NC_059430.1, from coordinate 90,497,008 downwards.
TCAGGAGTCATGGCCAAGAGCCTAGTCTGGACTCCTGTGCACTCTAAATGGGAAACATTTTAAAGGCATGGTCAGACTACAGTTGTTTTAAATTTTAAAAAACGAACCTCAGCTTTCTGGATGTTGGGAACCACGCCTGTAAATAAAACATAAAGGTTAGTGTTTCTGTAGCTCTTTCAGCATTCACAGTTCCTGGCATATCTTACCATGATAATCCTTACAGTGTTTTACTGTAGCACTGTTATACCCATGTTACAGATGGTGAAGAGAGGCTGAGTGCATTTCTACAGAGTACTGTGGTTTTCAACCCATGAGTTGTGGGTGTACCCCAAGTGTGTCATCAGATCTGCTAGGACTGCACTCACCCCCCCTCTCATTCTCTGAAGAACCTGCATCTAGTGATATACTGTTGGTATTTACAAGTGTCTGTCACAATTCAGACATGAAGGAATTAACTGTGTGCATGCTAATTAACTACTGAGATCAGATCCCCCATCTCCTTAGCAAAGAATGGGGGATGGGGCACTACTTTCGAGGGTCCATAACTTTGGACCCCCTAAGCCAAACTGCACCAAACTTGGGGGGTCCCATCAGGACAGTTTTCAGATGATACCCTGAAATTTTGGTGTCGATACATCCAAAACTGCGCCCCCTGCAGGAACATCCCAGAAATTTGCCCAAGAATCTTTGTTCTGCATTGAGTTTTCTGTATTGCTAATGGGGGTTGCAGGCTGGGGGGGCACATTTCTGAAGGCACAGTCTCAAAACTTTCAGGGTCTCATCAGGAGACTACCCTAATGATTCCTCCCAGGTTTGGTGCAGTTTGGTTCAGGGGGGGCCAAAGTTATGGTCCCTCAAAACTGTAGCCCCCAAGTCCGATTAGCTCCTATTGGAAACAATGGGGGATGGGGCACCCCCCTTGGGAGTCCATAACTTTGGACTCCTTGAACCAAAGCTCACCAAACTTGGGGGGTAGCATAAGGGCAGTCCCCTGATGATACGCTGAAATTTTGGTGCTGATATGTCTAAAAATGACCCCCTGCAGGCAACAATGTCATGGTGCAAAAAGATTTTTTGGTCGTGGTGGGATGGCCGCCCATGGGGCATCCAATTCAGGTTTTGCCCAGGGCTACAGTTTGCCTCATTACGCCCCTGCTCTTGCATATTGAGGGCAACAGCAGGTTACCATTGTTCAGGCAAATTTCTAAGGGAACCCTTCCTCTCTTCTCTCTACCTGGCAACGTGGTCAGTAAGTGGTCCTTTTTGTGCTACAAGCATACTTATGGTTTGGCGCCCCATCTCCACAAATGAGATCATAATTCTCATACTGCTGTAAATAGCAATACTTTACCTCCTGGGATATAGTAAGTCATTAGGTCCTATGCTGCCTTCTAAGGCAAAAAAAGATGAGTTCCAAGTCTAGAAAGACTGAAGACAACTGCCCTAGTATATTTGTTGCTGAAAAGAGGTGTGATTATAGAGTTGCCAGCTCATAACTGGCACCCTAAGGGAAACTGGAGGGTGAAGACATGTGGGTGAGCTGTCATTTTGACAGCATAATGTCATTTCCTGGTTAAAACCAGAAGAAACATCATGCTGCTGTAGGATTTAGCAGAAACTCTATGGCAAAACCTGAATACTGGAGAATTCTGATGCCACTTCCAGATTCATGTAAAAAATGGCATCACATCACTGACATGATGGTGATTTTTCCCTTATTCCCCCCCCCCCCCAAGGGGGGCTACCAAGTGGCAGCAGGTTTCATGAGGCTGCCCATGGGAGGTCTGCCACTGCTGTGGGGGACCATACATCCCTAGTGTAAACCATCAACTTCTCACATCCCAGACTGTTCTCTTAACCTCTATACCCCACCAGTTCTTATAACCAAGCTCCTAAAACCTTTACCTCTTTTGACCAATGGGTCAAAACTGTATGATTATTTATGTACCACACATAATAGTATTTTTCTTTAAGACTGAAATTCAATGTCATGCTTCAGAGAACAGTTACTTTGAAACGTATTCTTGAGGTTGGCATTTATACTAAAACATTGATAGCTCTTTCTGTCGTACCTCAGGAGGGCCAAATGCATCTTTGTTGATCCCAGTGGAAAGTCACATTCACACAGCCAATAAATTGGGCTGTATGTGATTAAAGTCTGAACAAAATGAGAAGGAATCAAGGGAAATCAAGGATATTCCACTAGTTTCTAATATGTATGCATCATTTTATTTCCTCAAGGGCTTATTACTGAAACATGGCTTTTATTTTTTTTGTTCAAATATGAAAAGATTTTTGGTTTTTTTTCAGTGTTATAAAACAAAGAAGGAACTATACCATGAAAGATTATAACAAATTATCATATATATTAATCTTATGCAGTTATAGAGACTTCTGCCAACTTCCTAAGCTGGTTGGGTAACACGTTTCTTTTTCCACAGCAAATGAGAAATATTTTCGGCTTCAGTGATTGTGAGCATCTCAGCTGTAAAATATTATCACATTCACATACATCTCACATTTCTTCTTGCAGTCTGGTATTCTTGAAGAATTGGGAATGGAGAAACCACCAAGCCCCCTTCCGCAAGCACCTCAGCTGTAGAATTCTAATCAATCTCCAGCATACATTTTTCCCAATTATCCTAAAAAGAAAGAAAAACAAATTCCATTCAGCAGAGAGTAAACAAAACATAGAATCACAGAGTTGGAAGAGACCGCAAAGGCCATCGAGTCCAACCCCCTGCCATTCAGGAACACACAATCAAAGCACTCCTGACATATGTTCATCCAGCCTCTGTTTAAAAACCTCCAAACAAGGTGGCTCCATCACTCGGAAGCAGTGAATTCCACTAACAGCCCAGACAGTCAGAATGTTTAGGTGGAATCTCTTTTCCATTATTCCATGTCCTAGTCTCTGAGGCAGCAGAAAACAAGCTTGCTCCCTAACCAACATGACATCCTTTCAAATATTTTAAAATAGCTATCATGTCCCCCCTTAACCTTTGCTTCTTCAGACTAAACATCCCCAGCTCCCTAAGTCTTTCTTCATAGGGTATGGATTCCAGACCTTTAACCATTTTGATTGCCCTCCTCTGGACACGTTCCAACTTGTCAATATCCTTCTTAAATTGCAGTGCCCAGAACTGAACACAGTACTCTAGGTGAGGTCTGATCAATGCAGAGTAGAATGGTACAATTACTTCCCTTGATCTAGACACTATACTCTTATTGATGCATCCCAGAATTGTATTAGCTTTCTTGGCTGTCATATCACACTGCTGACTCATGTTCAGCTTGTGGTTTACTAAGACTCCCAGATTCCTTTCACATGTACTGTTGTCAAGTCAGGTGTCACCCATCCTATATCTGTGCATTTTATTTTTTCTGCCTAAGTGTAGAATCTTACATGTATCTCTGCTGAAATTCATTTTGTTAGTTTTGGCCCAGCTGTCTAATCTTTCCAGATCATTTTGAATCCTGCCCATTACCCAAGATGGAGACACAGTCTCTCAATATAGTGGGGAATATTAGCTCAGAGCAGACTGCTTATTGATGTTGTGAAAGGCTGGGTAAAGAATCTTTAATACCAGTGTTTATGTAGATCAGCTCTCAGAAGAAAATCCACAGAGAAGGATATAATGCAAATTTGACAATATTATAGGGATAAGAGGTTTACAATCACTTGGTTTAACGCAGCAAATATTCAGACACAGAGTTCCTAAGATATAAATAGGTTGGAAAATAGATTTGAAATAGAAAGGGGTATGGGATATATAGGTAATATGACCTGATTGCAACATGAAGAAGATCCAGAGACCAGAGTTCAGAGCTAAAAGGCCAGTATTTGGTTCCAGGGGGCAACGTGCTGGACACAGTGACAAAGACAGAAAGGTGTCAGTGGCACTAGGCAACTGGTCCTTTGGAGAGTGGGATATTTATAAGGTAAAGAACCACCTCTGGGGGTGTCAGGATAACCTTTAGGGAATGTTAGGAAAACCTGTGGGAGGTGTCCGGATGGATTGCTTGAGAAACAATAAAGTGCATTGCAAGATGGTCAGAAGAAGTTAGTTACGAAAGGGAGTATCTGGGTTAAGATAATAAGGGGAGGCAATGACATTAGGAGTCTTTTTGTGGCTGTAAATGAGTATCCATTTAGCAGGGCTACTGTATCATGTTGAGGACACATTCTTCCTTAGCTGTGAAGTTGAAAATGTGCTGATATGGAAGCAAGCTGAGAGCATGAAAACTGGGAAACAATTCCTGGAAGTTTCTTGTAGGTAGACCTGGCTATTACCAGAGAATGGACTCCCCATCTCTGCAATGCCAGCATCACTCTTTAGGTTGGCATATGGGCAGGGATACCCATGAATAAGTACACCCCCCCCCCCATTATGCCAGGGCAGTATGGTAACACCTCTGCCTTCTAGGGTATTAGCTACTCCTCCTAATTTGGCATCATCTGTAAATGTGATTAACATGCTCTCTATTTCATTGTCCAAGTCATTGATAAAAATATTGAATAGCACTAGGCCCAGGACAGAACCCTGTAACACTCCACTACTCATTTCTCTCCAGGATGAAAATGAGCCATTGATGAGCACTTTTTGTGTTCGACCAGTCAACCAATTACAAATCCATCTAACAGTTGCATTGGCTAGTCCACCTCTTTCCAGTTTACTTGCAAGAATATCATGGGGCATCTTGTCAAAAGCCTTACTAGCATCAAGGTATGCTACATCCACAGCATTCCATTCATCTACCAAGTTTGTCACTCTATCAAAAAAAGAGATAAGATTAGTCTCGTATGAGTTGTTTTGGAGAAACCCATGTTGATTTTTGGTGATCACAGTATTCTCTTCCAAGTGCTCACAGACTGTCTCCTTAGTGATCTGCTCTAGAATCTTTCCTGGCATTGATGTCAGGTTGACCTGGCGGTAGTTGTTTAGGTCCTCTTTCCCCCCCTTTTTGAAGATGAGGACAACATTAGCTCTCCTCCAGTCTGCTGGGACTTCTCCTGTTCTCCAGGAGTTCTCAAAGATTATAGCAAGCAGTTCTGAGATTACTTCTGCCAGTTCCTTTAATACTCTGGGAAGTAGTTCATCAGGAGATTTCAATTCATTAAAAGTATTCAGGTATTCCTGTGCTAGCTCTTTATTTATTTTGTGCTGAATTTCCCTTGTTGTATTTTCTGACCCATTTTATCACAGTTTGGGGAAAAAAGTGAGGTAAAAGTGCTGAGTAGTTCTGCCTTTTCTCCTTCCCTGTTAGAATTTCACCACCATGCAGTGACTCTATCATATCCCTTTTCTTCCTTTTGCTATGGACATAGCTGAAAAGCCCTTTTTATTGTTTTTAACATCTCTTGCACGTCTGAGCTAAATGTGAACTTTAGCTTGTCTGACTTTTTACCTACATGTTTTAGCTATTTGTTTGAATTGCTCTGTAGTAATTTCCTCCCTTTTCCATTTCTTGTACATGTCCCTTTTATATCTTAGCTCCCTTGAAAGTTCTTTAGGCATCCATCCTGGTTTCTTTAGACACCTCCACTTTTTTCTCCTCATTGGAACTGTTTGAAAGATCTCATGACTGAGAGCAAAATTTAAGTTTTAAGAAACTCCCATCCATCTTGTGCTCCCTTCTCTTTTAGTATTCTTAACCAGGGGATCACACCCAGTAGTTTCTTAAGTTTATTTAAATCAGCTTTCTTAAAGTCTAGAATGCATGTCTGACTAGACTTGGCATCCCCTTTCCATTGTATAATGAACTCCAGGAGAACATGGTTACTTACACCTAAGGACCCTACCACTTTTGCCCCATTAATTAGGTTATCATTGTTGGTTCAGAGCAGATCTAAAATAGCCAATCCCCTTGTTGCTTCATCCACCTTCCAGACCATGACATTTGTCTGCAAAGCAAGTGAGGAAATTGTTGGACCTGATAGTCTTGGCAGAGTTTGACTCCCAGCAGATATCTGAATAATTGAAATTTCCCATTACTACTTTCTCTTCTTTGTGAAAGTTTAGTCATCTGCTCCAGGAAGGCATCATTCAACTCTTCAGGCTGGCTTGTGAATCTGTAATAGACCCCCACAATGAGATCACTGTTGTTTTTCTCCCCCTTAATTTTTTACCCAGATGCTCTCAACCTGGTCTCCAGGATTTAAATCAGACCTGCTCACAGGAGTAATCATTCCTAACATATGGTGCTACTCACCCACCTTTCCTAGTTGATCTATTTCTCTGGAGTAGGTTGTACCCCTCAATTATTACATTCCAGTCATGAGATTCATCTGACCAGGTTTCAGTGAAGCGTATTATATCATATTAATTTTGCTATGTTAAGAGTCTCAGTTCATCCTGTTTATTACCCACGCTTTGTGCATTAGTGTGGAGACATCTAAGGCTTTGGTTCATGCCACTTGGGTGCTTATTTAAGGTTATATCCCTCTCACTGCTGGGTTTTTTTTAACTATTTGCTCAGTTCTGTCTATAACTTTCAGCCTATTCTCTCCAGTACTAGGTGAACTCGTTCCTACTTGAATATTGTCTCCCTCCCCCATTTCACTCAGTTTAGAGCCCTCCTGATAAGGTTTGTCGATCTCCTAGCAAAAATGCTCTTCCTACAGCCATGAAGTGCAACCCATCCCTTGCCAGTAGTCTCTCTTCATGAAACTGCAGACCATGGTCCAAGAAGCCAAAATGTTCCTGGCGGCACCATCCAGAGGTGTAGGGGGCAAAATGGTGCCTGCCCCCACCCCATGCCCCCCTTGTGGAGTCCCTCCCCCTGTGCCACCCAGCACCCCCACTTACCTTAGTTCCTCTGTCCTACAGCCTGGTGGAAACTACACTTCCCAGGGGCAAGGTTTCCTGGGAAGTGCAGTTCCCACCAGGCTACAGGAGAGAGGAATTTCCTGGTGGAAAGAGAAACTAAGGGGCAGGAGAGAGGAACTAAGGTAAGTGGGGGCGGGAGGGGCACACAGGGCAAGGGGATGGGGTGATTTTCCACACCCACTGGCGTGCACCCGGTGCATGGTGCACCCATTTTCCCTTATAGCTCCATCACTGTCACCACTTGTGAAGCCAGTTATTCCCCTCCACTATTCTTCTTTCTTGCATGTCCTTCTTTCTCGCATGCCCATGTCCTTCAACTGGAAGTAGAGATGAAATGACAACCTGTGCATCCAGTTCCTTCAGCTGCCTTCTGAGAGTCTCAAAATCCTTTCTGATGTCCCAAAAGCTACGTCTAGCAGTGTCATTTGTTCCGACTTGGATTAAAAGGAAGGGATTACTTGTGCTTGACAAGTCTTCTCAGCCTCTCTGTGACATCACACATTTTTGCCCCAGGGAGACAGAGCAGCTCTCAATACATCTTGTCAGGCCTACAAACTGCTGCTTCTGTCCCCCTTAGCAGGGAGTCCCCTACCATCACCACAAGCCTCCTCTGGAGTTTTGCAGGTGACATTTCATGGGGTGAACCTTCTATCACTTGTGCATTCTCTGAGAGCTGAGTCTGTTCCTCCTGTGTCTGTTCCTTATCCTCATCAAGAAGGGAGAGAACCTCAAAACAATTCTGTAGTTTCAAATTCACGGAATGTTCTCTGGTCCTTTTGCTTCTATGGGTTTCATTTCTCCAATTGCTCACCTCCTCTGTTTGAGAGCTGCCATCTAGTACACGAGTATCAACTCTGAAACAAAAACTCATCAGCTACTGCAGTATGCCATCTTCCAACAGTGGCAGCACAGTCATGTTTATTTTCAGTACTACAAAAATCACTTTTGTTTACACTGAAATACAGAAGGTGCTTTCCATGACATTCATTGGAACTTATGTGCTTAACTGTGTGGCTAGTGGCTGATTCTAATAATGTTTTGGGATGCCTAACTTTACATTATGCAGTTGTGTAGGAAAGATGTTGACTAAGGACACAGACAGTTCCTACTGACCCTAAGAGCATAAATGTCATTTACTGAGGAAAGTTTGAGCTCTCATGCATTCCCTCACCACATATGATATATGATAAACATATGATATATGAATCTCTGCTATCTAGGGATCCACCCTCCCACAGCACAAGAATCACATGATGTATGCACAAATGCTTGTACATAATCACAAAATACATTCTATCACCATGTTTATTGGAGTCTAAAATCTGCCCTCCATCTCCTCTGAAGGCATTTCAAAGCCCAAGGTCTGCATCAACTGCGTAAAACTGGCAGTTAAAAAAAGAGAGGACCTAGTAGCAACTATATAAAACCAGGCTCCTTTTTACAGATGGCAAATGGGGGCCAACACCCTGAGATCTATATGTTGACAGGGCCACAGCAACACTGACAAAACAGAGCTGCATTTCAGCGCTTGAAATTGTTTGGGATACTCAAAACCATTCAACATAAGCCACAGCCATATAAGCCAGACTTTTGTGTTAGGCTCAGCAGAAATGCTACCTAACAATTAAGCACAATGTGTTTTAAATATTGATTTGTTGGAATTCTTCCATGCAGCCTAGCCGACCGTTTGCAGGTTTTTCAAGTGGAAATCTGAGCTTCCCATCTGCAATCTAATTTAAACCCTGCTGGAGGCAAATTAGATAATTCTCCTTGCTCTGTCTCCAAGTGTTAACGGCATGATGCAAGATAGCAACATTCGCAAGCCCCTCTTCCAACACGGCATGAGAGTCTAAGGAAAAAGACAAAAATAACACAGCCCTATGAATGTAAAAAGGAATAAAAAGTATGCTGGTACACCATCAGTGAATCTTCAGAGTCCAAGAAAATGAGTAGCAGATGCTTTATGTCTTTTGGAGATATCTGGAATGAATGAGATTCCAGACCATTTAGGGCAGAGGTCTGCAATCAGGTTCTCTCAGATGTTCATGGATTCTTATCAGTTTCGCCATCAGCTGGGCCAGCTATGCTGGCAGGCTGATGGGAATTGTAGTCCATGAACATCTGGAGAGCCGCAGGTTGCAGACCCCTGATTTAGGGCTTTAAATGTGAGTACCAGCACCTTGAACCTGATTTGGAACTCCACCTGTTGAGACTCACATTATGGATGTACCAACAGTAGATCACTTCATTAAACATGGACACAAAGAAAATGATCTGCGTTTCTTAGTATTAGGGAAACTAAAATCTAATTGTTATTTGGACATGCAACGTATGTTATTGCAGGAAGCGAAGTTTGTTATAGTCTACTCCCCAGCCCCCAGGCCCCTAATCTCCTTGAATTTAATAGCCCAGAGTTGGCAATCCTACTTGAGAGCCAGTCCTTGGTCACATCAGTCTCATTTTAAACACTGAGCATTATAAACACTGAGAAAGCATGTTACAGTTTCTGAACAAAGATCTATTTCTGTGTTTTTAATATTCCACATTCATTTGGAAAATTTCTATGCTGCCTTTCAAGGAAACCTGCCTGAGGCAGTCTACAAATAAAACATAATTCAAACATCAGAGAAGTAACCAGAGCATAAAACAACAGTAAACTTAGAGCATCTTAAAATTAGTCTCACATTAGAAGCAGACTGCAGAAACAATTTGAAACAATCAACTGTTTCATTAAAAGCCTGGGTAAAAAAAAAATTTATTGTCAAAGGCTTTCACAGCTGGAATCACTGGGGTGTTGTGTGGTTTCCGGGCTGTATGGCCATGTTCTAGTAGCATTTTCTCCTGATGTTTTGCCTGCATCTGTGGCTGGCATCATCACAGGATCCTGACTTGCGAGTAAGTGCTTACTTTTAAAAATGCTTACTCATGAGTAAGAGCTCTACCAGCCCCTCTTCCCGGCCTAGCAGCCACAGCATGCATAGAGAAGCTTCAGCACAGGCGCAGAAGGCTGCTGGGCTAGAAGTTGGGCATCTGATCGCGTAGGGGTCCGATTTCTTGCACTTCCCCACATAGGGAATCAAATGTGGCTCATAGACCGGGGGGACATAGGATAACACCTCTCATGTCCAGACGAGGGCAAATAACTTCACTGCTGGCTGTGGGAATCCATCCTTGAGAAGCAGAAACTGGACTCCCCATGGTATAGCAATAAAGGTAATTTGCATCCTGGAGATTGGTTGAATTCTCTCAAAACCTAATGAAAATCTGTTACTGGAACAGAAATGGAATGGAGGTTTATACATTTGAAATATATTTTAGTATTTTGTGGTTGATATTTTCACTGAACATCAGTTTACTCTGAGAATAATCATGAAGCTTTCTCACAACAGGTGTTTTATTATCGCGGAGTGGTGGAAGGGTGTGGTAATTTCCCTGCAAGGAACTTGTTTGAAGAAAAAATGTATGGTGAAATTAATTTCAACCAAAGACTTTTAACAGCATTTTCTCTCAGAGGGTGCATGCATTATCTGAAGAATTTACCTCAAAAGAGCTAAGAAGCTCTCATTTCCACGCCTGCTTTGTTCTTCTCAAGATTCCTGTAGAGAAACAAAAGCAAATTTCCATGAGGAAATCACACTACTCTGATCTTTTTAATTAAAGTCTGAAACACATCAGTGGCTGACTAAAAATGGACATCACACTCATCAGCTGCACTACACAACCACACATTGCATTTGGAATGAAACACCAGACCTTCTCCCCAAAACCTCATAAACTATCAGCCACAAATAGTGCCATCCTAAGCAGAGTTACAGACTTCTAAGACCTTTGACTTGGTTATAGATTTAGATAGGTTTGACTCTGCTTAGGATTACCCTGTTAAATGGTAGGATTCATCACATGAAGAATTCCTGAGCTTTTCAAATATCACTGACTGCCTTTTATATGCTGAATTCATCAACATGTCCCTAAACCATGCAAGATAAAGGAAGATGGGAAAAATTAGAAAGTTCTTCAACTATTTTTCCAATTGGAAGTCATAATTTGGCTTTCCATATGCAGCATCCTGTGAGCTCCAGTTATCTCTCTAGACCCTGTTCTGAATGTCATAGCCTTAGAGGCAAGGCAGGTGACTGTGAGGAACATGGCCTCACCTGTTATGTCTCAGAAAGCCTTTGAAAATATTTTTTTGTTTCAGAATGCCTTTGGGAAGTCTTATAGTGCCACCCTCAACAGGGTTGTACTGTTCTAAGCTTATTGATTTCAGTGGATTCAGAAGGGTATAACTTCTGCTTAGAAAGGCTGTTATTCTTTGTAATTAAGTTATGCAATTCGCCTTGGATGATTACTTTTTTCTATTGCTGTTTTAATTGTCATTTAGAGTCATTGTTTCCATACTTCTATAGATTAGATCATTGTTAAATAATAATTTGCAGTTTGAAAACACACAGACAGGTATAATATATCTAGTTGAGTCACCAGTCTGAAGCAAGGATACCTAAATTAAAAGGTTTTTAACAGATTCAGACCCAACTTTTTCATGAACTCATCCACAAAACTTCAAATTTCAAGCTCTCTTTTTTCCTGGTAAAATGAGTAACTCCAAATGTTTTTTTTGAAAAAGTCTACTGCTGAGCAAATGGCTGAACTTGATGGTTTCTGGGGCAGTTTCAATTCTCACTTTTGTATTTGAAACATGGTTACTACAGAATGAGCCATAATATTCAAAAGGGATATTTTGAATTTTTGTTGTAGCAACAGGTCCTGTGAAATTTTAGTGAGTACAATTATATATTAGTGACCACATCACTAACGAAGAGGTGCTCCAAAGGAGTGGCATGTGCAAACTCCATACTATCGTTGCACACAGAAGACTTTGATTGGCTGGCCATGTCCTTTGCATGGAGAATGGTTGGATCCCAAAGACGGCGATGAGGTGGATACCTCCTGATGCCAAATGACAGCAAGGATGCCCCTGAAACATCTGGAGGAGAACATTCAAGGAAGACTTGAAGGCACTGAATATTGCATGGGAAGAGGATGAAACACTCACCGAAGACCAGAAATGCTGGAGAGCACTTGTTGTCCAATATGCTACTTAGCATGGGAGGATCTAACTAACAATTATATATAATATAATATAATATACAAATATAATAGGGGAGGGCTAGCTTTTTCTCTGCCACCACCTGACCGTTTGAGGAACTGCCCGCTGGGGAAGGTCAGGGTTCCCCAACTTCCTTTCCAACCATGAGGCCTAGCCTCAGTTTCCTTTGGTTTCCCTCTCCTAGGTTCCACAGGACAGATTGGGGGTCCTGGAGGAAAAGCTGCTCACCAGCTGCCAGCCTTCCTCCTCCTCCTCCTATTTAGATAGCGCATCCAAGACGGTGGGGCATTCATAGTACAGAAAACTGTTCTCCACATCTAAGGTTTAAAAGTATTTATTAAAAATACAATGGTTACAAGTATATTTTAGCACTGCACCAGACTGAGCAAGGGGTTCCAAAACAAAGGAGAATATATGCATAAGGTGTGGGAATATATATATTCATTCCACCTGCCCTCCAAGAAATTTGCAGGCTTGCACAAATATCTTCCCCTCCTAATTTTATTCCTGCATCCTGAAGAGATAGATTAGGTGGACAGACAGTGATATTTCCATGTAACCTGCAACACATCCTGACCAAATTTATACTTTTTGAGGTCCATTGAAGTCACTGGGGTTACAAGAATATAACTCTGTTTAGAATGGCTTGTGGCAGCAATGTTTTATGGCTTTGAAAACTGGTTTCTTTTGCTGAAGTGTAACACACACATCATTTACTGTGCAACCCATATAATAGCAGTTCAATATTGTTCTCTTACTGCAGGAGTAGGTGGAGTAGTGGTAGGTGGCTCTTACAGTCTTGATTGCTGTTTTATGTTCTGATAAGCAAGGCTTCCATATTTAGGCACTTTAACTCTTGGCTTCCCCTTCACTATATATTGTTTGATAAGTCAGCCACCAAACTATCAATTAACAAGAGAGGACTCAGCTGAATTTGTGAATAATCTCATAGTAAATTACCATGTTGTAACACTTCCAAGTAAGGTTGCAAAAGGAAACATCCATCAGTATCCTTAAATGGCTTATTTTTAATCCAATTTGAGTTGACATGGACAATCCATACAGATAAAAGAAACCAAATGGTCAAACTAGTCTTATATTTATGAATGAATTTTTCTCCTACCCCCCTTGTTTTACACTAAATTCCAGCTTTCCTAGCAACAAACTTCAATGGCAGGTAATGTTAAACAAAGGTGCCAAATATATACCTGATTTCTTAAAGAACATCTCAACAATAAAGAGATTATCTTTCAGCACAGTTTACAGCATCATATGGTAACTAAGCAAGTGGGGAAAAATGATGCTTAATCTGCATCTTTACTGATTTATGCTTACCAACCTTCTGTGGAAAAATTCAGTTCCGTTCATTTGTTTTAAAACCTGTATTAAAGCAGGATATATCTGCAGACAAAAGTATGCAAAACATGGTGCACTTTCCAAATATATGATTGCCATATAAACAAATATAATAGGGGCAGACAGAGATCTGGTTTAGTTGGGTCCTATCAGTCCAGGATGACATGAGTACTACTCAAAGTTAAACCAAAAGCATTTTCTCTTTATGATTGCTTTATATAATAATATATTTAGGGATGCCACTGAATCTGGACTCCCAGCCCAGTCTTGATGTCAGAACTTGGACCTGGTCCAAGTAAAGAAAGTGATGTATCATTGCTCTGAACTGATCCCACTAGACTTAATGGTCTTCACCACAGAGACTAGAGGAGGTTCTTAGTGTCACCATGTGGATTCAATTTTTCCTTCCACTCAAGAATGGGAAATTGGGGTTGGAGATGAGTAATTCTCTACCTGAGGCAAGTAAATAGGAGGCTGCCTTTATAGTTCCTTCACACCTAAGGAGAAACACTCAGAAGCCTGCTCCCACATGCTTCATGCCCCTGGGTGAACTAGGGTATCAATTTTGATATCACATGCTAATGAATGTGGTGAGAACTGAGGAAAGGCTCTAGGTGTAGTATGGAGTTTATTGCATGTTTTCATGGCTTATCAGGTACTTGATATCTGTTACGTTTTGTCAGTTTCCAGGCAGGCTGAAAAACCCAAGGTTTATCAAAACCCTGACAAGCTACCCCATTTAGATGGATGGCAGAGATTAGCTTTTGGTGGATTAAAGTTAAGGAGGCCTAACATAAAATTTCCATTTTGAACTTCTATAGTTGCAATATTAAAATCAAACCTACAAATGCTGAGGAAAACATTAAGTAAAACTCATCAGTCCCACTGGAAAAACAAAGATAATTAAGTTGACAGTTGTAAATCTTCCAGGGAAGAAAGTTACTGATCTCAAGAGATGGCTTTGGTTGTCGTTTTTCATCATCCTAGGAAATTACTCAGGAAATAAACTGAATATGTACGCCTGAGCATATTCATATTTAGGCATTAATAATCACTGCTATGGAGAGGCAGAGTTTCCAATTACAATGCAGAGGAATGCCAAAAGCATTCTGCTTTGTTAAGTCCTTAACTTTGCTACTCAGGCTTTACTTTGCATTAAATGATATCCCTCAAGCACATTAAATCTAAACAACCTTGAACCTTCTGGCAGTTTTCATCTTGCTATAAATAATAAGTGACATTTTTGTAATATTCTGCAACTGCTTCCTCTCTGCCTCTGACAAGCAGCTGAGAGAGGGGACAAACATTTAAAAATGCTTTTGAATTTTGCTATTCTGCTGAGGTTTATCAAAAATTATAATTGCACTTGGCTACTTGATTTGCCAGAGAAATAGATGTGGTTTATACTGGTTTGGAGCAAGACAACGAACCCTGGTTGTAATGGATGTAAGAAAAAAAGTGGATTTGGAGCATGTGGAAAGTAGTCAAAGAGACTTCAAGCTTTGGACTGGATCCTGTGGATCTGTTCTGCTACTAATGCCTTTCTCTAGCCTCACCTTTAGCAGAGTAAATCTGCAGGATTCAAACCCTGGTTCCAGTGAAAACAAGTCACCATATTATGTGTGGGAATTCTCATGTTGCTGAAGTTAGAGCAACTCAGCATGTCTAGACATGGGAGGACACTAAATTTCTCTGTGCCCTAGAACCAGATTGTGTGTATGTGTTGCCTTTTTAATAAATAGGATGTCTCTCTAAGTTGGGAGCTTTTCTCTGGCCATTTATGCATGCACCACTTACCCATGACTATTTGCAATAGGTTTCCTGTAACTTTTGTTTACATGGGGATTCTCCTGCTGCGAAGTGTCCCTAGCTGAACTGATCTACCATTTTGCCCTCCCCTCCCCCCGGCTTCCTTGTGATTTCCTGTCTATTGGGTTTGCAATTTTCCTTGTACATAATAAAGTCATTTATAACTTTTGAATTCCATAAATATGCCAAATATTGCAATTCTAGCAGTAAGTGATGTGTTTCATGTTATTAAAATTAGTTTAGGTTTGATAGGACAATTTTCCCCCCAAAATTGTTTTTTCTGTCTTTGGGGGATGGTTTTCCCTCCATTACTTCAAAATTTCTGGAAACTTTACATCTCCAGATTACAATTCTTTTGCCTTTGTACTACAAAAACAGATGAGAGCCTGAATCTACTTCAATAAAAGTAAGTTTTATCTTTTTGCATTATATTTAGCTTGAAGTGTATTTACTGCATGTGATTCTGTGCTTTCCTGGCCATGTCAATACTTAATACATGTTACATATGAAATGTTTTCTTCAATGTATGTATTACAGTTTTTGTCAGAAAAAGGAGTGTTGGAATTGAAATATCATAAATAGATGTGACTATGTTGGCCTTAGTTATTTGAGAACAGAGTTGCCAACTCTGGGTTGAGAAATTTTTAGAGATTTGAAGGGACTTTCAGGAAGGCAGGGTTTGAGGCAGGGAGGGAACTCAGCAAAGTACAATGCCATAGAATGCATCCTTTGGAACAGCCATTTTCTCTGGGGGAATGGATCTCTGCAGCATGAAGACCAGTTGTAATTACAGGAGATCTCCAGGGCCCATCTGGAGATTGGCAACCCTGTTTTAGAATGATTTGAGACTCTTATTATGAGATTCTTTTGCTGTAAATAGTGACAACACTAGTCAAAGCTAGTAAACAAATACATTTTTAAAAATTTAATAAATACTTTTTTTTTAAAAAAAAGCTCGTAAACAAATACATTGGAACCATCAAATACCAGTCTCTCACACATTCCGTAAACATGAATCTGAACAGATTTTAGTTACTTGGGCGATATCCTCACTGCCGATTAATCCCAGGATACTCACCCGAAATATCCAGGTTTCACACCAAACTCCCCTCAGCTGACCCGCTGAACACAGATTCATCCCGGTTCTGGCGCTCCCCTCCTTATTACGTGTTTTTCCTGAACCTGCTTGAATGTGAACCTTTTAAAAAAACATGTCTCCAATCCAGATTGGTGGGGAGGTTTGGGAATGTAATGTGGTTTCAAATTTCCCGTGGTAGAGAGTGACGCCTTCCAGCCAAATGCCTTCCAGCCAATCAGAGTGCGGCGGGCTGTGCACAATGTGCATGCAGCCTTTTTTCCACTGCTTTCATTTTTTTGTTGAAATGTGTGCATGAGGGAACGAGAACTGCTCCAACGTGGGCATGGGAGAATGGGAACCATGCGAGAATGTGTTCAACGTGCCAACATGACCAATAGTTTTAATAGTTTAATAGGAAATAGTTTTAAAATTGGGAAACAACACGGTAACGAGACTCCGCAGTACAGATCTCGCGACAGCACAATAGCCAATCAGAAGAAAGATGCATGGGTGAGATACTTTGCGTACATGCTTACGTCCTAATGTGAGCATGTTTTTTTCGTGGGAAAAAAGGTCCTTCCCCAAAACGGCACGACAGCCAATCAGGATAGACCCGCAAAGCTGATCGCGTGGTTGTGGGAATTGCAACATTTTTTGAACCCAAGATAGACATAGATATCTTCGCTAGAAACATGCTGCGTGGGGAGGTTGAAACCTCAATGAAAAGGTGCAGTTTATTTTGCAACTTGATTTTATCGAGATTTAATTTTCAGTGGGGATTTGGTCTAAGAATGTCCTGTTTGAATAAAATAGTTTTGCATTGTTTTTGAAATTTAGACATAGTAGGAACTAAGATTCTTAATCCCTCTGGTAAGCTTTTCCAGATAACTGAGACCTCTTCTGCATATGCAGAATAATGCACTTTCAATCCACTTCCAGTGCACTTTACAGCTGGATTTCACTGTGCGAAATAGCAAAATCCACTTGCAAACAATTGTGAAGGTTGATTGAAAATGCATTATTCTGCATGTGCAGAAGGGGCCTTAGCCAAACAATCAGTTTTTAAAAGGGCAACAAAAAACATGAGAAGATCTAAGGTAGATCTTGTGGCCTTATGTTTCATTTACTTCACTGTAGATTTTTTGGGCCTTCAGAAACATCAGTTGGTCTCTGCAACACAATACCCCTTGGTACCATTCCATAACTGCAACGTCAGGTTGGTGTTTCTGGCACAACACTGACATCAACAGCCTCCAGAGGAAGTGCTTTTGAGGGTTGTAGGCTAGGAGACATGGTAGCAGCTGTGTTGTTTTTTGAGACATACCCAAATCCTATGAAGCACTGAAAATGAGAAAACAGACTATTCTCTAGCCAAACCTATCCCAATCTGGACAGGCTGTTAGAGCAAAATTATTACATGAAACACAAACCCCTTGAGAGCATAAATTCTGTGGTTTGAAGGTGGCTTTTTTCTCTGTTGAAGAGTGGGATTTTTCCCTTCTACAAAGAAGGAATAAATACCATCCTCTTCTTGGAAGCATGAAAATATTAGGCATGCAGATGCAGTGTTTGAATTTATGTCCCCAGATTAAAGCAGTCTGCTGGACCTGAAAAAGCAGAGATTTCTCCATGTGAGGGAATTAAAGGCTTTCACTGTAATGAACAACAGAATAGATTGTATTTTTTTCCAGCAACACCAAGTCCAGCTTGTTTTCTCTCAGTATTTAAATGACTTCTATGATGTCTTCTATGCAAAGGAGATACCCATTTATGGCAATTATTCCAGCAGTTGGCTTTGTAATCATTCCTCAAAATATTTTCCATTTTGAGCCTTTTCAGAACTTATATGACCCAATATTCAGAGGTTGTTCACTTCCGAAGAATCTGTATCTGATAGGATTGCCAATCTCCAGGTAGTAGTTGGAGATCTCCTGGAATTACAATTAAACCCTGAAAATCTCCAGGGATTTCTCAACCCAGAGTTAGCACCCCATGATGTAAGCCATTTTGGATCCCCATTGGGTAGAAAGGCAAGGTATAAATGAAGTACATAAAATAAATAAAAATACATTCTGTTTGTGTGGAGTAAACTTTAATTCACCATTAGATGTCACAATGATTTGGAGCTTGATCAAACTGGAAAGGCTTGTGCATGAAAGGAGGACAGAGCAGTTTGTATACAATCCAAGTTTAATAGTGACATGTGGCAATATCTGTATGCAGCTTTGAGCCTATGGGGCACAATCCAGCAGCCCAACAGTATACCAGGCAAGAGCCTCACAATAACTTTGCTGGAGGAGTGCCAGTGACTTTACTGGCAGTGAAGAAAGGTTGGTTTTTATACCCCACTTTTCTCTACCTTAGTGAGTCTCAAAGTGGCTTACAACCACATTCCCTTCTTCTTCCCACAATAGACCCCTTGTGAGGTAGATGGGGCTGTGAAAGTTATGCAACTGGCCCAAAGTCACCCAGCAGACTTCTTGCGAAGGAGAAGTGAATTAAACCTGGTTCTCCAGGGGCACTTTTGCACATGCAGAATAATGCACTTTCAATCCACTTCCAATGTACTTTTCAGTTGGATTTTACTGTGCGAAATAGCAAAATCCACTTGTAAACAATTTCGAAAGTGGATTGAAAGTGCATTATTCTGCATGTGCAAAAGTGCCCCAGGTTAGAGTCTGCTGCTCTGAACCACTACACCTTGGTGATTCAAATGTTTTTCTCCAAGAATATTTACCAGACAATTGGCTGACAAAGGTATGTGATAGGAGTAAGGTTTGGAAACTGTGTTAAAATAATATAAAACCAATAGGGGTTTGTAGTATAGATATTCCACATGTTAGTGCAAATATACATATGTTTCTGATGTGTGCTTATGGAATTTTTGATGTGAAAGAAATAGAAATAAGATGTACGCCAAGATTGTTTATGCACAGAAGCATGAACCTTTGCTTCTCACCTTCACAGGGGAGGTGGATGGTGATTAGAGACAGGGCTTTTTCAGTTGGGGGGGTGGGGGGATGCCTTATAGTTGGAATGCCATCACCTGGGAGAAATATCTGGCACTTGCCTAAATTTTCGTTGAGGTGTCAGGCTAAAACATTCTTTTTACTTAGTCTTTTAACTAAAAAATTACAGACCTCTTCTGGACCAAGGATCATTTGATTTACATAATTTTGGGGTGATCAGTGTGTGGGAAGTTGATGTTATGTCCTGGCTTATTTTAAGGTCTCTTATTTTAAGTTCTGTTTGTTCTGTTTTTTAAAGGCTCTATTTTATTGTTGTAAGCCGCCTTGAAAAGCTCCCTGGAGAGGTGGCATATAAATTTTTGAAATAAACTCACATAGTATTAACAGGTTTGATGTATTTACTATGACTATTCATATTTGATGAGTTGTATTATAAAAGAGAATAGCTTTTTTGTTCATAAGATTGATCACACATTTCCAATTGAACCATGCAACCCTGACCTTGTTCTTTTGCTTCAAATATGACTCACCCCGCTTCTTCACTGCATATTTAACAATGACATAAAATAAGCTAAAGAATAGTTTGCAATGATTTAATAACTTTCTTCTGCCAGCCGTTTCTATAAAACATTTAATGGCAAATACAAAGAAGGGGATCTTAATGTATTCTAAAGAACACAGACAACTCTGTAAATTACTTTTTCTTGGGTACAGTAACTGCTTGCAGTAAATACAAATGTTATTAAAACAATATATTATTTTAGGATTATAAAAAATAGAAGGCTCAAGTCAAATCACCATTTTATTGACTAACATTTTTATTAAAGTTCATTGTAAAGTGAAGAAGAAGAAGGTCAGCAGGATTAAATTCAATAAATTGTCCTAGCCTTCAGCCTTTACTTAGAAGCTTTAAAGTCCAGCTGAAATCTTTGTTTATTAAACTGAATATATATCCCCCCCCCCCCCTTGCAACTTGTGAGTGCAATAGACAGGAATGGGCTCGTGAAACCTCATGGCTAGGATATGGTCTGCAAATGCAGCAGATCAAGAGGGATAGAATATTGATTGCAGGTGGGGGATTCTATATTTAAATATTCTCCTATTGGAAAATCACAGCATATGCAACTTGGTATATTAGCTGTTCTGTGGAAGTCCTCTGTCGGCTTTCCCCCCACCCCCATCTCCTTTCAACAATGAGCAGCTTTCTATCTCTGAAGACATTTTGACCTAAGAATGACCATGTGAGCCTGGGCCGTTATGGAAGGGCACATTGCATGTGACTGGAATCACAGACATGTTATTTGGCTCTAAAAAGCAACTGTGGAGAGGAGCTCAGCATGACTCAGGGTCATGGTGAAGAAGAAGGTGGGGGTAGGTCTCTCCCTTTGCCATTTATCCAGCTGAAAATGCTGGGGAAAAATAGACTACCACAAGGTGGGTACATGACCTTTTCTCCCCTGCCAGTGCTGAACACATCCTGGTGGGGGATTCTCAATCAGAAAAATAGCATGGGGGAGAGAGTGTTAATTCTCCCTCCGCAGTCCTCCAGTCCTGATCCATACTGAGCCCTTCTCCAGCAGGTTTTCAAAGCCATATAGCATGTCTGGAGTTACCTTTAAACAGCAAAAGAACCTTTCCTCGACCCTAATATTCAAAGAAAAAGAAAGTGCCGAGCCAAGCTCTGTTCTGACTACCCTAGGCAAGAGTATCTGGGGAGAAGAGGGGACATTTGTCATACTTTAAAGAGCAGCTCCTAAAGTACTCTAAGCAAGTTTCTTCTGCACCTATTGATCCGTGTTAAATTAATTCCATTAGAAATGTGTAGACTGTGTGAAATGTGAAATTTAATTGACCCTGGCACAGACAATACGTTTCTGCTACAGAGGCAGCTTCTCCCCCCCCCCCCCCAAATTACTGTTTGCAGCATCTTGGTCCTGATTCACAAATAATGGCCTGTTCAAAATACATCTGAGCTTCTTCAAGCAGTCACACAAACCTCAGAAATAGGAGACGGGTTTCAGATTACATTGTTTTTTTATTTTCCAAACACAGAAAAATAAAATTAGCTATTAGGGTTGCCAACTCTGGGTTAGGAAATTCTCAGAAATTTTGGAGCACAGGCAGGGGAGAGCGGGGTTTGGGGCGAGAGGGAGCTCAGTAGAAATGTGATGCCATAGAGTCCACTCTCCAAAGCAGCCCTTTTCTCCAGAGGAACTGATCTCTATACTCTGCAGTTCAATTGTAGTTCTGGGAGGTCTCCAGACGCTAACAGGAGTGTGAAAGCCCTATTGCATATATGTTTGATACCGGAAGAACTACAAATAATGGATACATTTACAGTGTAATCCAAAGCGAAGTTACACCCTTCTAAATCCATTGAGGTTTGTAGGCTCAATGTGACTCTGCCTTGGACATCACTGCACGGCAGAGGCGTACCACCAGGGGGACATATGGGGTCCATATACTAACTTCAAAATCAGGTGTAAAAAAAGTTGTTTGGTTGTGGTGAAAGAGGGCAGCTGCCCATGGGGTAGGGGTAGGGGCAGAAAACTCAGATTTTGCACTGGTCTACATTTTCCCTCTGCTGTACTGTTAACAAATGTATATTTGAGAGCAAAACTGAATGTGGTAGTGGCTGCTGATGTCATTTTAAAAGCAGTTGTAATTCTTTAAAAATTGCCATGAGGTCCCAATTCAGATTGGGCATGTGGCAAGGTGGCCCCAGGAATTCTAGTCCATCCCTCTGTGTGCCAAAACATCCCCCATGGCTGTGGGGTTGTATCTACAGAAAATAAAATCCAGGGCAAACTGTGGGCCTTTCCCCGCTCTCGTTGTTCCCCTCTATGCCGCACGCTGCTCTCAGCCCGCAGCATCCCAGGTGCGCGCCCAGCCGTCCCCACGAGCCAGCAGCTCTGGCCTTGAGGAGGCGATCAAAAAAGCCATTAAGAAGAAGAGCCTGGGGGGGATTGCTGCTGCGCTGAGAGTAGCGACAGCAGCAGCTTCGGGGCAGCTGCGCTGTCGCCGCCCCTCTCAGTGGGGAGTGCCGAGGGACCCCGCGCTACTCTCCTGGAGTAGCATGGGGCTTAAGGTAAGTGGGGAAAGGCCCTCTCAAACTGTGTTCCCCTCTCATTCTCTTATAATTTGGATGTTTTGCCCTTATTGATACACTCTAAGATCACATTAGCCTTTTTTTGTCGCTGCATCACATTGGATGCTCATATTCATATTACTGTCCACTTATATCCCAAGATCTTTTTCACACACACTGCCACTCATGAATACTTATTATTCCACTATTTTGTGATAGAAAGATATTATTAAAATGATACTCACTTAGTGAGTTGGAGTACGCATTGGTATAATATTTGTGACAACACAGCAATTTAACCTGAATACTGAGGTTTTAGTTTAGAAAAAATGGTTGGCTCCGAGGCATGCGTTACTCAGGAGTAAGCTTGGTGAAGCAAACGTGCAACACTTTGAATAGGTGAATCACAGCCCTAGGAGGGTATATTCAGAATCTAGCCCCATTACCAGCAACCAAGCTTACTCCCCGGTAACGGTTCACACTTTAGTTCTTCCCATGAAAATCTGTGAGGTTTAACAGGGTTACCTACACTGGGGGCCTGATGGGGGAAGGGGGAGGGGTGTGTGGGGAGAAGGAAGTAAAACTTCAGCTTTCCAAAACCCAAACACTCCCTACCACAAAATAGAAGTAAAAAGGCAGTCAAAGAAGGCAATCCTAAGCAAGAATGCTGTGCGAGGGGTGGGATAACTTCAGGAAAGCTAAACTGGTGGAGCAGCCATCTGATCTGTGGTTTTTCCTTCATATGTCATCACAGTACTTGACTTCCCACAAAAATCCAACAGGAACAGAAAAATAAAAGCAGTTCTATCAAATACTTTGGTGTGCTTTTAAAAAAAAATCCTAAATGACTCTCTGTTCCTCCACCCTAGGCTTGATCTGCCCAGGTGATCGGCAAAAAACTTGGGTCTGAGCATTCCCCCGGTGTTTGGAAAAACACATGTTTTGTTTGTTCAACCCCTTGAGCAGCAGTCATCAGCCTGCTCCAGCCTCCAGCAGGTTCTGTGTGCACCCACCGCTCTGCCCTGTCCTGCTCCAGTGCTTCTGCCCCACCCCTCTGCCTCCTCCTCACCCACTCGAGCAGGGGCCAGCCTGCTCTAGCCTCCAGCAAATCCCTCATGCACCACTCTGCACCACTCTAGCATCTCCGCTTCCTCTGCCCCCACTCGGGCAGCAGCCACCCAGAGCACAGGCACCAGGCCGCCAGCCAAATACACCACAGTGCGCACATGTCATGCCCAGCAGTCCAGGCCAGTCTAGATGTGTGTGTGTGTGTGGGGGGGTGATTTTCTGCCCCCCCATCATGAAGTCTGTGCCCACGTGCCCACAGAGAGGACTCTGAGTGCCACCTCTGGCACAAGGGCCATAGGTTCGCCCCCACTGCAATAGGTTGAGTAATGGCCATAAAAAAGCTTCATGGAAGAAGTCAATCAACAGCTATCAATCTTGATGAATAAAGCCTTTTGGAGTAGGACTGACTCTGTTAAACTTTTTTTTTACTGGAAAGGAAGGTGACCTGGTATATATAGCCAGCTCTGGTCAGAGTGAAGTCCAGGCTGCGCATTTAACATGCTGGCTATAAGTTTTTGGAAGTTACTCTCCTCCCCTGCCCTTTCCTTCTCTCCATCCCACTTTAAAAAGTTACCCATTGGGTAAAAAGTTCTTCCACAGTTCATGCTGGGAGTGTGCACAGTTGGGCTTACTAGCTCTTCCCAATTGAGGTGAGGGCAAAATCTCTTCTGGAAGAAATCCAGAGCCATGTCAAGAGAACAGTGTTGGGGGAAGGCTAGGCTTGGACTGGGGGCCAGGAGAAGGGGCGGGAATGTAGGTTATAGTCACCTGAATGGTAGGTTTGAACCCGGCCCTTCTGACACATTAACAGAGTTAATACATGTGAAACCTGCAAGTCAAAGGGGGAGGCAGCTGCTGATTTTCAGGCTTGGAGTCATTTAAATTGATTGCTGTGTACATGTCCCCAGAGCCAGGTTATTCAAGTGTAAAGACAGTTCCTGTCTTGGCCCTTGTCCAAACATATGTAATTGAAATCACATATTAGGCCGTAATATATTAACTGCTATGGCAACAACTGTTAGGGGGACATCTACCCAATCAGACTAAGCCTGAAATGATAGTGTTTTTCCCCACAGTCCTGGAATGGCAGCTGGACAGAACCGAGATTTGCTTGTTACTGAATTGTCTAAACATGAAACAGCTGGGAAAGAGAACCAGTCAGTTAGACTTCGTGGCATAGCCAAAGTTCATCTGCTGTTCAGCTCCACTTTGTCTAGAAGACATTATGCTTCACACGTTATGAAATGGGCATCTTGATGATTATTTTGCTTGTATTTAATCTTGCAATAAAACATTGTGCTGGGGGGGGCAGGATTTCACAGCTCCATGTTTCTGTGCCTGTCAAATGAGCATGTGCGCGCGCACTGCAAAACAAAACTTAAAAGGTTCACTTATGCAGAATGCAGGGAGCATTTGGCCTCACTTTGATCGGGCTGTGCAGAAGCATCATATTACTCAGCCTAACTGGATATTTGGTTGTGGGAGGAAGCCAGCTCAGCATGAGGCAAAGCTTCCAGCTTAGGGTTGCTAGGTACCCACTGAAGGCAGGTGATGATGACCTGCTCCCAGCTCCTGTTGCCTGCCATCACTCCAGTGAATGGCAGGAAAAATTAAGGAAAAATTTGCTGTCAGTGCTGTGGTATTAACTCATTTCCCACCATGTTCCAATGTAGCCCGTGTCACGTAGCCAAATCTGATTCGCTGTGGGATAACCACGCTGCTATCACTGCAAGTTACCTGGCTTTTGAAGTTGGTTAGGAAGAACTCCTCCTTAAAATGCACATGCACACAATGATGTAAAAGTTAGTTGTGGATTGGTTTGCCAACAGGAATGGAGTACAGTGTACTGTCTCTATAACAGAGGCTTTATCTACGGAAGCTTTTCACAGCATGAAGTCAATAACATCATATGTTAAATAGCCCATTAAACTTTGATTATAGAGGAAGGGCATTTTTTTCCTCCAGGCAGCTGGCAACCACAGACTTGTGAACAGATGGTGAAAGCTCATGCAAGTTAAGAAAGTGTTTCACCCTCCTAACCTTACCCTTTCACCCCCCAAAAAATGTTCATTGCCAGCTATTTAGTGCAGCCTTAATTAGGTTTCAGCAACTGTCCTTCAAGATGAACCTGTCACCTCACCACTGTGGCATCCTCTTCCTCAACGGGGAAAATGTTCCCTTCCTCTGAGCTTCAAGGATGTGAGCTGCACATTTCTTCTCTGTGAGCTCAGCTAGATCATGAGGTTAGAGCTCTTTTCTTAAGGGTTACAGTCTAAAAAAATGATTATGTCAGCCTTCAGCTTCTTGTATAACGGGCCTGTCAGGAAAGATGCCCCATTTTTGCAGAGCGGGGTGACTAAGTCCTATTACTCACCTGTAACCATTTACAAAGATGACGTGGCAGGAGGCTCACCAGTGAAAAATATTTGCCTTGTTTTTGATAGAACAGAAAAAGAAGAGCACAGAGGGGAGATATATGACAGGATGACAGATGCATGAGCTGTCAAAAGTTTATTTAATCAGACCTCGGCAGATTCCCATTTACAGATCTAACGCAAGCAGAATGAAAGCCTTGGCCTTTCATTGCATAAAATATCAATATGCGGTTCATCTGAAATGCTAGGTAGAGAACAGTTGTGAAAATAACCTTGGGAAGTTAAATAAAATGGCATTGTATTGGAGATCCTAAAATCTATCCATCCAAAGCTCAGTGGGAACATTTAAAATACATATAGCATTTTACCTTTTCGCCCTGCATGGTGGTTGGCCACAAAATGGAACTCCACACAGAGAAGCCTTAATTACAACTGACCCCTTACTCAGATGTAGGGAGAGGGGAGGGGCCTTCCCTAAGGTCAAACCAGATGTGTATTGGGAATTCTCGGGGAGAGAGATTTTAAGGCTTTTTCTGCACTTTTTGGCATGATGGAGGATAACCTTACTTACAGTTGCTGTCCAGATCAGTGCCCCACATGCCTGAAAAGTCAGGGGTTTTCTTTTTCTTCTTCTTCTTCTTCTTTTATATCCCCCCTTTCTCTCCTGTAAGGAGACTCAAAGGGGTTTACAAACTCCTTTCCCTTCCCCCCTCACAACAAACACCCTGTGAGGCAGGTGGGGCTGAGAGAGCTCAGAAGAACTGTGACTAGCCCAAGTCACAGATTAGAGCTGGGAATCAAACCCGGTTCCTCCAGATTAGATACACAAGCTCTTAACCTCCTACGCCACTGCGTAGGAGCTGGCGTGTGTTGGAGTGCACAGGCTAGTCTGAATTCCCCAGATAAGCCTCCACAAGTGGCAGAGCGGGGAAATCAAACCTGGTTCCTCCAGATTAGAATGCACCTGCTCTTAACCACTATGCCACTGGGAGCTGTGAACACAAAACTGCCAACGCCTATGTGGGCTGACTCTAGGACTGGCAAGACTGTGTAGAAAGCTTTGCAGAACGGAGCTATTCAAAACCGTTTTTGACATAAGAGTGACTTGGTTAATATTTAGTCTCTGCTTGGGGTCTCTAATCTTATTTTTCTGCTTTCTTTTTACCATTAGGAACTGAACCTTATAAATTCCTTGTTATGAACACTTTGGATCCTGTTTCAGCAGAAATGTGGGTCACAAGTGTTGGAAATGAACTAATAGCCCTTAGATCCATTTGTGTACATGGGGACCAATACATATAATGGTTAAGAAGCCTCTGTTGCCCAAATGGTAGAATGATCTTTCTTTTCAGCCTGATGTAACAGATAGAGAATTAGACTAGGCTTGAATCCCTTCTCTGTCATGGATCCTGGATGACCTTGAGCCAGTCACTCTCTCAGCCTCACCTACCTCACAAAGTTGGTGTGAAGATAAAATAAAAAAGGGAGAATATTGTAAGTCAGTCTAGGTCCCCACTGGAGAAAAAATGTGGTGTATATGAACTAAATAAATACCTTTTCACGTTTATACCAGTATAGAGTTCAAGGAATTGAGCACTGCATGTCCTCCTATCAATTCGAATATCTTTAATGGCATATAAAGAAGAGTTTTTGGAGAGTTTTGGATTTATATCCCCCCTTTCTCTCCTGCAGGAGACTCAAAGGGGCTTACAATCTCCTTGCCCTTCCCCCTCACAACAAACACCCTGAGAGGAGGGTGGGGCTGAGAGAGCTCCGGAAAGCTGTGACTAGCCCAAGGTCACCCAGCTGGCATGTGTGGGAGTGTACAGGCTAATCTGAATTCCCCAGATAAGCCTCCACAGTTCAGGTGGCAGAGCTAGGAATCAAACCCGGTTCCTCCAGATACACAAGCTCTTAACATCCTACGTCACTGCGTAGGAGGTTAACATAGCATATCTTATCCTCCTTTATATAACACAGCATATCTTATCCTCCTATCTATTCCAAAAGATTCACACAGTCAAGTCAGTGAATTCCTAAACAGAGTTATACCCTCTTAATAGTGCAATTGTGGAGAGGGGGTTGGTTGTAGAAGTGGCCCAAGGGTGTGCTGGCACAAGTGCCCCATATATCGGTGCAAGGGGCAAATACACCAGCAAGAGGGGCACTAATGCTGGCAGTGGGGCACCATACAGCTCTGCAGCACTCAAATCCAGAAGCTGCCACTGTGCCAGCACTTCATTGGCTCAAGGGTCTGTGCCAGTGATGGTGGGGTCAGTCCAGCCTGCATAGGAGTTTTGCTGTGTTTTCTGCTGCTTTTCTTGCTTCCCACACAGCCTGAAAGGCCTTTGGAGGTGGCCCTGTCATACCTGCTGTCTCCAGCTCCCGTGAAACTCCCCATGGATTGCACTGCATGTCCATCAATGTCAGTGGACACTGAAGCATTTGACTCTGCTTTGAGTTGCATATATGAGTCAGAATGGACAAAGAAGTTTAATTCAAGGCAGTAGTTTCGAAACAAGGTTAGAGAGTTGGAATATGTTTCATGGTGTATTTATATTGTACTTGGGGACAGAAAAGATGATTTCATACTGCAGTGCTTTGCAGGAGTATTTCACTTAGTTTTAAAATAAAGGGGGAACAAAGGAAGAGGAATGTGAATACACCACATTGTTTGATCTCTTCAGTGTGCTGTAATTGAATGGTAAATGTCAAGGTTTGTATCTCCTCTGTAGTTACACTGTGGAGTGTTTTCTCCTTCATCTAGTTATTAATAGAGGCATCAACATACACAATGAGGTTTTATAAGTGTAAGGAGAAAATCCTTGGCCTTAGGAATTGTGCCTTTGCATTAGTCACATTTTTTAACGGGGGAGTTAGTAGCAAGATGAAGGTGACTGAGGAATAATTGAACTAGAACAAATAAAAACAATAAGCTCTTTGTTGATGTCCCTAGTAGGTGATGTGAAAAACCTCTGTCTTGGAGAACTGCTGCCAGCTATTGTAGATAACATTGCCCTTGAAAAACAGTGGTCTGACTTGATGGGGAAGTTTCATGTCGTCAAACTAAGGTAATCTGTCTCAGAACAAACTCTGGAATATGTTAACTGCCCTCTTACTCTTGAGTAGAAATGTAGAAAACAAAATAAAAACCATAACCCTGAGAAGTCTTGTATTATCTGTGCTTATTTTACCTTTCCTTGAAACCCCAGTAGGGATTTTGCTGATCAGAAATCTCCAAATTGCTGATCAGAAATCTCCAAATTTACTTTTGAACACCTAATGTGATGTCTAGGAGCAATTTGGCACCCGCCAAACATACTCTCAATGTATATTTATAATGTATGAATCAATTTCCCATCAAAAGTTCACAAATCAGTATACCATAATACAGCACCCATAATAGTAACAGAAAACAAACAGGCAGATAAATATATTTAACATATTTTAAAACCAAATCTTCAAAATGCTGAGGTGGAGCTGATGCTTTTTTCCTTTACCACTGTCATTTTTCTTTGCCACAGCAGAAGATTTCACACCAGCTTGAAAATGTTCACAAAATGGCTGACCTGAAACACTGGAGACAATCACAGGATTTTATGAGGATGGATCTGATTCAACTCAATATTTTCCCATAGAATGTGGCAATTCAATAGAAAGCAGTTCTCTAGTGAGGATAGTTTCTGACTGGGCACCTTTTCTTTTGAAATTAATGAAAAAACTGAAAAAAAACCTGCCTGAACAAATCTGAAATTACTGCAACCTCTGTGCCATTGGAGTCAATCCTCGCTTTCCTACACATCATTGGAAAAGGAACGGGAAGTACTTCAAACAACTCAGAAGCCATCATCTTTGTGCCTGCAAGGAGGACCTGTTAATAACTGCAGCCATTATAATAGAATGTAGGGTTGCCAGGTCCCCCAGGCCACTGGTGGGGGATAAGGGGTAAGATTGTCGATGGGGAACTCCTGGATATTTTGATATGGAGGCAAGAACCTTAGTGGGGTACAATCAGTGATAGGATTCAGCAGGTTTGCACTACTTCGGCATTGTATGCTTTTAGTTAAGATCCTCATACAGGTACCTATGTTCCAGCAAACATAAGTAAGTTAGAGGGGAAAGATGGGAGAGCAAAATGTGAATGTTTACAGCAATAAATACAATTGAAAGAGTAGAGTGATCTTGTTGATGTATAAGCAGTATATGCAATGATAACATAATCATGAAATATTATCCCCTGAGCAGTCCAACAAATGTATTTATCTGTGTGCTCGGAGTAAGAAAGTAACATTGCAACCAACCAACTGCAGACATTAGAGATTCCAGATTAATTACCATCTGCATGGGACAGATGTTAAAATCCTTGGTTTCACAGCATGCTTTTCACTGCTTATTTCCCAGGGAGGGTTCCTTTCTCTGATCAATAAATGTATCAGACAGGCTGTTCATCTTACCAGAGAGGTCAGAGCAATGACAGAGGTACATCTGTTTTTGTGTCACATAAAGGCTAAGGAAATGAATCTTATCTAGGCAGACTGCTGCAAAAAGTCTTTCAGTCTGATTGTTGATGAAGTTTTAAGCACTGGGAGATTTGGAACATCAGTGATTTTAAAAAACTTTTTCTCAGATTGTCTGGATTCTGGATTTGCTTGAGTTTGCACTTTACAAAAGAGGCTGTACAAAAACAGAATGCAGTCCAGTGTTCAAGACGAGAATACTTGTGTAGCCTTTTAAAACTTTTAGAGCAGCTTCCTTCAGTCAGTATATGGTGTGGGGCCATTTTATTTAATTAGCAATATCAAATGGTAATTCATGCACCACCTCAAGATGTAGATACAGATGTGTATGTCTATAGGGGTGTGTCTTGTCTAAAACACTCTCTCACTTAAAAAACCCCTATTGATACATAATATTATGACAAAAAGATTTAAAAATTATGAGAGCTTCGTTAATGGAAAGGTAGTATGTGCCTTAATAAATGTATTTTATTTACAGAATGTATACCATATCTTTCCGCCCTCATAAGGGCCACAATGGAGGTTAAAAAGTTAAAAGCATGCATAATAAAACAAAAACACATCATTAAAACAACTAAAACCACAGTTAAAATGCACATACAAAAACATAAAAATTAAAGATTGGCCATGAAGAAAGGCTCACTAAGGGAATGCCAAACAAAACAGAAAAGTCTTCAGCCACTGACAGCAGATGACAACTGAAGAGGACAAATAAGTCTCCCTGGGGAGATAATTTCAGAGTTTAAAATTATTAACAGCATCTATGAAAGTCCCCATTGTGTATCTCAGATACTGCTAAGGAACGAGCCAAAAAGAATTTTTTTAATTATCTGAAGTTCAGCATTTAACAAGCATTTAACAAGTTTCTTGAGGACTTTAAAAAAAGGCAGGGTATTAAACTGAGTTATTTCCAGGTAAACATAAATCATTTGCCACAGAAAAGCTTCCATTTATCTGTGTGGATTTTATTACAATGGTTCTGGTGGGTTTTCCAGGCTGTGTGGCCATGGTCTGGTGGATCTTGTTCCTATTGTTTCGCCTGCATCTGTGGCTGGCATCTTCAGAGGTGTATCACAGAGGGAAGTCTGTTATACACTGTGTCCAGAGAGAAGGAAATGTTTGGGGTATATATTGTCCATGTCCCAGGGTGGGGAACCAATCAGTAAGTGTTTGGGTGGAACTTGTTATGCCAAGATGTGGTTGATAGTATTGTATTGTCCAGGGAGTGATTCACATTTTCATGGCCTGCAGCAGCAGTAGTATTGGTGAATGGAAATCCTGTGTTTGGATGGAGTCATGAACTTAGCATGCCCTTGGGGTTTGCTTTTGGTGTTTTTAAGTACTGGTAGCCAAACTTTGCTAATTTTCAAAGTCTCTTCTTTCCTGTTGAAATTGTCTTGATGTTTCAGAAGAAGTGGGGTTTGAGAAGAAGTGGGATGCTGGATGGTTGTGTATGACATTTCGGAGGACATCTACTTCAGCTAACTTTCTTAGCTGTGTTGGAACACACTCATTATGATTGGGAACTTAACTGTGGCCATTGTATTGCAATATTGTTTCAGTTTGTCCTTCTAGCTGTTTTTAATGAGCAATGGATGCCCAGAATGACATCTTAAACAGAGTTACACCTCACCCCAGTACCAATTTCCTGACCTGAAACAGTTCAGATAGAGAACTGTTTGACCCATTGGGAAAACTCATATAAATACTGCCCCTGGGTTAAGTTGGAGGGTAAGGCTGAGACCTTTTCTCCATGCATGTCATGGTCATGGGCACCTTGCACATAGGAAATGAGGAGAATCCACAATTCTGCTTTGAGTTGATCAATAAGCATTTTGATTGATCAATAATCACCTTAATCAATAAGCATTTTGCTCAACAACTGAACAACAAAGGTTGCGATTTAGCATATTCATCCAAATACAAATAACAACCTCTGTAACGACCCATGGTCGCAATTATCCTCCTTTGTAGAGGTATTGGAATCCAACTACCCCTCATCAGAAATTGTTATATTGGGGGACTTAAATGTGAGAGTGGGTAACCATCTAAATTCTCTCTTAAAAAATGTGGGCCATGATGATGACGATTATGTATGTTCCCTTTTATTACCATCAGTACGTTATTCAGAAGATTCTCAGATTAATTCTACTGCTAAGAATTTGATTGAATTTGCCATTAAGCACAATATGTTATGGCTTAACGGCCTAAAATGTTATGACTCCTCCAGTAATTTCACGTTTGTTAGTAAGTTGGGGAAATAGTGTTATTGATTACTCTCTGATGTCACCAAAACTTAGCACGCTTGTACAGTCATTTATGATAGATGATTTTTTATTGGGGGATCACCTTTCACTCAATCTCATTCTGTATAAGGATGTGATGACGGATGCTCCTACTGATACAATCAAGGAAAGTTTACCCACATTCTACTGGTCAGCACACCCGGCTTCTGTCATCAATGAGTTAATTAAATCATATCAATTAGGCTTTCTTTCAAATGCCACCTTGAATGCAGCTTCTCCCTATGAGACAATTGCCAATTTTGAATTGATGATTAAGTATATTGCAGACCACCTTATGAAGTCTGCTAAACATAGATCTCTTGGTAATACAAGGGGTGCCCCTTGGTTCGACAAAGAATGTCTGGAACTGAATAAACAAATCTGTTTACTTTCTCAACAGTTTAAGAAATTTAGGAATCCGACAGTGTGGAGCCAGTTAACTCAACATAAAACCATGTTAAATGCCTTAATGAAA
Organism: Sphaerodactylus townsendi; assembly: GCF_021028975.2. Lineage (NCBI taxonomy): Eukaryota > Metazoa > Chordata > Lepidosauria > Squamata > Sphaerodactylidae > Sphaerodactylus > Sphaerodactylus townsendi. The sequence continues at coordinate 90,464,051 of NC_059430.1, read as the reverse complement.
GAGAAACAGATCCAGTACGCAAATCGGCAATGGGATCATCTTTACCAGGGGTAGGGAACCTTTAGCACTCAAAGAGCCATTTGGACCTGTTTTCCATGGGAAAAGAAAACACTTGGAGCCGCAAATAATTTTTGACATTTAAAATAAAGATAACACTGTATATATTGGGTTTTTAAACCTTTTACTCCGCTCATTCTGAGAAGCGCATGGATGTGTCCGCCCTGCTGCCTGCAGGGCGGGCAAGGATGGGGCCAGCCGCTGGGAAAGCACCCACCCCGCTCCAATGGGGCAGGCAAGAGGGGAAGCCTGCGGTGCGGCCCAGCCAGCTGCGGGCAGTTGGTGTGCCCACCCTGCTCTCTGCAGGGCAGGCAAGGATGGGACCAGCAGCTCGGCTTGTGGAGCCGCAGTGCAAGGGCAGAAGAGCTGCATGCAGCTCTTGAGCCGCAGGTTCCCTATCCCTGGTCTAGAGAAGATGGCATCCCAGCAGCTCAACAGGGATAAGTTTCTTGCTTGCAATTTTTTATTGCGTTATGAGACTTCAGACTAATTCACATGTGGGGAGGGAAGGTATTCCTCCTGGAGAATCTCATCAGCATGTAGGCCTCACTTAGCGAAACCTGGAGAGACTGTGGTTCAGCCAAAGAACACATACTTAGAACACAGAAGGCCCTTGCTTCAGTCTGTGGCGTGGCTAGGCATGGAACGATGCATAGTTTTGGAAGGAGAAATCCAAACGCTGCTGAATAAAACCAACAATCTAAACCAGGTGTCGGCAACCTTTACCACCCAAAGAGCCATTTGGACCCGTTTTCCATGGCCCCGAAGATCTACCGAGCTGGAGAGGCAGCTCTGGTCCAGTTCGGCCCCTTCACTCACCTTTCCTTCCAGCCCTGGGAGGTGGAGGCACCAGGCAGGGAAACCCCCTCTGCCCGATGGAGCAGGCAGCTCTCCGTGGGGCAGAGGGGAGATGGCAGCTACGGGGAAGGCAGAGGAGGGATGGCGGCTGCTCTGGAGGAACATGCCCGTGCTACTCTCCAACCTCCAGGGGTCTGCGGGCAGCGTGGACGTGTCCCTCCAGCCCTCCAGAGCAGCGCTGGAAGGAGAGGTGAGTGGAGGGGACACGAAAAGCGGCGTCCTCTTGCACGGAGCCGCCTCTGGTTCGGCCCCTCCACTCAACTTTCCTTCCAGCACTGCTCTGCTACCCTCTGACCTCCAGGCCACATGGAGCCACAGTATAAGGCTGAAAGAGCCACATGCGGCTCTGGAGCCACAGGTTGCAGACCCCTGATCTTTACCAAGCCATAATATCTAACGACTTTAGACGGTTCTGGATTATGACTAATCGGTTAGATCCTACAAAATCAGAGACGTTTCCTTCTGTTCCACCAGAGGTTTGGACAGAGTATTATGTGAGATTATTTCAAAAGGAGGAGACCACCTTTAACTTTCAATTCTTTCCAACATTGGATACTCCTAAATGGCCACCTGTCGCAACACAGGAGGTTGTGAACTTAATATCCGAAATGAAATCCCGTAAAGCCTCTGGTCCAGACTTAATTTCCCCTGAGATGTTAAAGTCACATGTTGACTGGTGGGCTGGTGACTGGTTGACTGGTGGGACTATTGGCAAAATTATTCTCTCAAATTAATGACTCAGGCCACATTTCTAAATCTTGGCTGTCTGCAGTCATTGTGCCTATCCACAAGAAAGGCGATCCATCAGATCCTGCCAACTATCGCCCAATTAGTTTAATCTCAGTTGTGGGGAAACTTTATGCCAAAACACTATTATCCAAACTTCAAACCTGGTCAATCCAGCAGAACATCATCGGTCCTGAACAAATAGGCTTCACAAGGGGGAAATCAACGTTAGATCATGCAATGCTTTTGTCGCACCTTGTTACCAAATACACTAGAGGTCCAAGATGTAGACTTTATGCTGCCTTCATTGACTTGAAGGCAACCTTTGACACAATATCAAGAGAACGTCTCTGGGCTAAATTAACTACACAGGGAATAGATAACAAACTCCTCTATCTGATAAGGCAACTCTACACTGATACAAACTGTAGAGTTAAGTACTCGCGAGAGGGTCTAATTACAGATTCTATTCCAACTTATAATGGTGTTAGGCAAGGATGTGTACTAGCGCCAACCCTTTTCAACCTTTTCCTGAGCGACTTACCATCAGCCTTAACGGGAATCAATGGCCATGCTCCCAAACTAGGGACAAGGCATATTTCAATACTTCTATATGCCGATGACACCGTCCTTTTATCCCGTTCTAAGGTCGGACTTAATAGACTGCTGAATAGGTGTGGAGAATACTGTGTAGACAATGGCCTTGTTATCAACTACCAAAAAACCAAGATTTTGGTTTTTCCCAAACGCTATAAAAAGCACAAATGGGCAATTAACACGGTGCCAGTAGAGCAGGTGAGTCGATATAGATACCTGGGAATAATTTTCTCTTATAATCACTCCTGGTTACCCCATTAAAAAGCTGCTATGGCAGCAGCTACAAATAGCTTTCATGCCATTGTACGCTTTTACTATGGAAAGGGCCATGCCCTCGTTCCAGCAGCAGTCAAAGTCTTTAATTCAAAAATAGAAGCTCAGTTTTTATATGGTGTTCCCATTTGGTTGAACACAGTTGATGAATCTTTGAATATGGTTCACCCAAATTTTTCTCGTAAAAAATCATGGGCCTTCCAAATTCAAGTGTGCATGTTGGTGCGGCTCTCTGCTTTAGAACTGGGCCAAAATTCATTATTCTACATGGTATTTGGTCGAGGGCCTTTAAATTTTGGCTGCAACTTGCATTATACACATACTAAGCTTAACTCTCTGGTTCAATTTTAGTACCTTACTAGATACCTAGAGTAATTCATATTCTCACTGATAGAGAGGAAGATCGAATCAATTACATACCCCTTGACTCCCTTCTACCTTTGAACTTGTTCAGAACTGTATATAAATTATTAAAAAACAAAATTGTTGGTGAGAGAATGGAACCATTTAACTCTGGGTATGAGGAAAACTTGTTCACCTTTTACGTCTATCAATCTCCTTACAACATAACAGAATGGCTCTCTTACCTGTATCATCCGGACCAATCCAGATCAGAGAAGAGTTTTTTCACCTCGCTCGCTTCAATGTTTTCCCTTCTGCCATACCATTTAGTAGATATAAATAATCTAGAAATGTGCAAAAGGGTGTGTTCATGTGGTGCAAATCAATTAGAAACATTAACTCACCAATTATTCAGTTGTCCTAAATCGGGTAAGTATTAGAGCTGCAATACTCTAGGTTGCTTTCTATGATACCTAGCGAGCTGGATGAACTAAGCAGACTATTGTTCTTATTAAATAATTCTGATGCTACATTCTGTGAAATGGCTGCGAACTTTCTGCTGGAAATATCCCACAAGCAACAGTATGTATGAATCAACTTAATTTGTTATATGTTGCAAGTTTGTATTTTGATGCGATTTAGATGTGATTTTATACTGTTTATGCCAAATAAAGGCTAAATGATGAATGATTTAGCAAATCAGAAAGTTTTCTGTTGAGTGAGTGATAGCCTCGCGTACTAGCTGTTGTCTTGGTGTTGCCACCTTTTGGCTGTTCCCCCACAAGGTGGCCCTTTTGGTATCTATTACAACCTATTCGTTTTCAAAAGTGTGGTATAGGCTCCCTAGTGTGGTATGGGCTCCCGAGGAAGGTGAGGAATCTTTAGAAATTTTTAAGAGGTTGCAGAGTTGTTTTCTTTGCTGGGTTAAACTGCAGGCATTTTATCTGGGAGGGGGTTAACAGGCTTGTTTGTATTTTGTATGTTTTAAGTCTTGAAATGGTAAGCAGCCTTAAAGCAAAAGGCTTAGATGAAATATAACTGTTTTAACAAACAAAGCAAATGACAGTAATATTATAATAAAATTGGATACATATTGATTTACAGGACTAAAGAAACATTGGTTTACATGTTATTATCCTTTTGCTTGAAAACTGCCTGGAATTATTTCATCTTATTTTGGTGCCTTTTGAGAATATTTACTTATTCTCTTCAGCTGTTCAAACTGTGCAGCTCTTCAAAGGCAGGCATTGAACATAATCATTATATGATGTGGCTCCACTTAAGGTATTCCATGGGCTGTTCCTCATTTGTTTTAACTTTCTGAAGCATGGGGGATGCATGGCACCCATTTGTTTTCCTACTTGATATTGGATTGGTTGCACAGAACCACATGACTCTTCCCATATGCCATCCTGCTGTAAGGAATTCCATAGACGCAGAAATAAAAGGCTTTGGTAGTAAAAGTCCATTTATTAAGACATCTTAGAAAGCTCAAGTACACGCAGTGGCAGGAATGACACTTCCCGCCAGAAGCACAGGTTATAATACCAGGCACCCCATCCCCCCTTCCTGCTTCCCATGGGAACAGAGGCTTCATCTCCCGCGCAAAGATAAAGTCTTCGCCGATGCATCTGGCCCATCGCCCGGGCTGTGGAATGCACTCAAGGTTACTTCACCATCAACACCATTGAATCCTTTACACTCTGCCTCCCCTAAAGAAAACCCCTTCCCCCCAGGTTTGTGCGGAAAGGCGCGGTGGAAAGCAGCAATAAGGGTGGGGGCTTCAATGTTTTCGGAATAAACCCATTGATTATACCCAGAGGAATATCCCACCCAAGAAACTAACTATTGCAAGCGGTTGCGATTAAAGCGAGAGTCCAGGATAGCGTCAATTTCGTAGTGCTTGTGGCCATCAATAATAGTCGGAGGGGGCCTCTCCGGCGGGTCGTGCCAGGCATCGGAAGCGGGAGCCTCCTTGAGCAAGCTGGAATGGAAGACAGGATGGATGTTACTAAGAGAGTTAGGCAAATCTAAGCGGGCAGTGACATCATTAATCACTTTAGTAATCTGAAAAGGTCCCACAAATCTCTTGCCAAGTTTGGAAAATTTATGCACGTCTCTGAGATTTTTTGTAGATAAATACACCCAGGAGCCCACACGCAGAGGGAAATCTGAGCGGTGTTTATCCGCTTGCAGTTTTTGGGAGTCCTTTGCTTGCTGTAAGGCGGTCTGGACCGACTTCCATCCCTCGGCTAGGGATGAAATCCATTGTTGAAATTCTGGGGGGTCCAAAGCTGCTGCAGGTAGTTGTGGCAACGGCGGGAAGGAGCGACCAGACACAATTTCAAAGGGGGTTTTCTTTGTGCTACTATGAACCGCATTGTTGTAGGCGTACTCCGCAAACGGAATAAGCTCGCACCAATTGTCTTGGTGGTAGTTGGTGTAACAACGTAAATACTGCTCTAGGGTTCTGTTCGTTCTCTCCGTCTCGCCGTCACTTTGAACGTGGTAGGGGGCGGCGACGGCCGGGGCGGCCCCCAACAACCCCAAAAACGCTTTCCAGAACTTTGAGATGAATTGGGGGCCGCGGTCGGAGACCACCTTAACGGGGGCGGAATGGAGACGGTAAACATGTTGAATAAACAGCCGTGCCAACTTAGGAGCGGAGGGGATGGAAGCACATGGAATAAAATGGGCTTGCTTAGAGAATAAGTCTACCACCACCCATAAAACCGTGTTGCCATGACTTTCGGGCAAATCTGTAATGAAATCCATGGAGATGACTTCCCAAGGGCGGGAAGCTACCGGGAGAGGTTTCAACAGTCCATGGGGCTTTCCCGGGATGGTTTTGGCTTCTGCACAAACCGAGCAGCCTTTAATGTAAGCCTCAATGTCTTTGCGCATTGCGCGCCACCAGAACTGCCGGCGGGCTAAGTGCAGAGTTTTCAAAAAGCCAAAATGTCCAGCCGACCGGGCATCGTGGCAAGCTTCAAGAACTTGCTTGCGGAGGGGGGGAGGCACGTACCAACATTCCCCCCTCCGCCAAACTCCATTCTCCAAACGCAATTGGGAGTCCCCTTCAGTCGCTGGAGGCTCATGCAGCCCCGCCTCCTCCAATTCCCGCAGGAAAGGAGAGACGAGACTGGGAACGGGGGGTGGAGGGGAGGCGGACGTTTGAGATCGGGTGACAGCCAACCCCAACTGGGAGGGGGAAAGAACAGTGCGTGGAATGTCTCGCAAGGCAGCTCCACCCCCCTCCCCGGGTAGGCGCGAGAGCGCGTCAGCCAGTTTGTTGGTTTTCCCAGGGAAAAAATGGACTGTAAAAGAGAAACGAGAAAAGAAATCGGCCCAACGAAGTTGTTTTGCGGACATCTTGAGGGGGGTGGAAAGAGCTGCCAGGTTTTTATGATCCGACCAAACTTGAAAAGGGTGCTTAGCCCCCTCCAGCCAGTGGCGCCAAGTGGAGAGTGCTGCTTTGATGGCCGCAGTCTCCTTGTCTCCCACAGTCCAGTTGAGTTCGGCACCAGAGAATTTTTTAGACAAATAAGCACACGGAACCAGTCTACCATCTTTATTTTTCTGCAACAGGGCTGCCCCGAGTGCTTTGTCCGAGGCGTCCACGTGAACCACAAACGGGAGATCTGGGTTGGGGTGCTTTAGGATAGGTTGATTAGTAAACGCAGATTTTAACAGTTGAAAGGCTGTTTGACATTCCTCAGACCAGACAAAGGGCCCGGGCTTGGCCGGACAGTGAATCTTTACCCTTAGTCATTAAGAGGTCTGTGAGGAGAGTCCAGTTCAACAAATTGGAATTTATAAAATCACGATAGAAATTATGCGTCAAGAAACGACTGGAGTTCTTTGCGGTTGGTGGGAGCAGGCCATTGGAGGATTTCGTCAATTTTAGCAGGATCCATTTTTAAGCCCTCGGGTGAGATCCGGTAACCCAAATAGTCAATGGAGGTCTGATGAAAGAAAACAGCATTTGGAGAGTTTGGCAAAGAGAGAGTTGTCAAACAAAGCGTTTCAATACCTCCTAGGACCAATATTTCATGCTCTTCCTATAGTTCTGAGTAAATTAAGCGTCATCTAAATGTACAACAACTCCCCTGTATTTTGGTAAATCATGGAGAACTTCGTTGATAAAGGGCCATAGCTCCGGGGGCCCCACTTAACCCGAATGGCATTATTAAATATTCAAACTGTCCAAACTTTGTATTAAACGCAGTCAGGTGTTCATATCCTTCAGCAATTCTGACTCTGTAGTAAGCTTCTCTCAAGTCTAATTTAGTAAAAATGCGTCCTTTGCCGAGTGCATCTAAAAGGTCCTTGATCAAAGGCAAAGGATATTTATTGGACAGGGAGACCGCATTTGGAGACCTAATAATCTATTACCAAAGCCGTAAAGACCCATCTTTCTTTTTGACAAACAAAGCGGGAGAACTGGCGTGTATTGTGTGTTTGGTAGCCATGCATTATGAAACCGCGAGCAAGGTTCTTGTCCAAGAAAGCACGCAGTTCACTTCTCCTCATTGGGACTCATCTTGTTGATTCTACCCTTAGGCAGTTAAGCCCCTGGTTGTATGACAATTTTACAGTCCAGAATGTCTCTGTGGGGGGGTGGCAGTGGATCAGCATTCCTGCTCATCTGGCTGGATCCTGATATACAGGTGGGATGTCAATAGAATCGGGAGCAATCACTGAGGAAGCCAGAGGGGAGTGTCAGGAGGCGTTGGGTTTTCTTCCCAATTCATGTGTTCACACTTGCAGGGAGGGTCAGTGAATTCTAGGATCCTTTCTTTCCAAATGAATTTTGGTTTCATGTAACAATAACCAAGGCATGCCCAAAACTATGGAGTGTTTGTACTGAAGCCAAAATGAAACTAATTTTCTCCCAATGGTCGGTGCCTTGAGGAGAGAACGGCTGTGTTTTGTATTGGGCCGGTCCTTCGTTTCCGAGGGGGCTGCCGTCCATTTGAGTGAATGGTATGGAAGCTTAGCCAGAGGTCGGTCCAGACCTGGCTCCTCTGCCACCTGGGGCCGCATTAAGCAGTGGGAGCAGCAGGAATCCCACAAGGGCCGAGAATATAATGCGAGGAGATGTGTTTAGTGGGGTTGGCCAGAAATGCTTGAACAGTAATGGGAGCGCTGCCTTCACTCACGTCAGGAGTCGGGCCCATGTCCATGGGGGCTGAAGAAAGAGACAGACAGCTGCTTCCCCCTCACTCTGGAGTGCGCCGGTCACCGCTTGCAGGCAGCGAGCCAGTGGGGCCCGGCCCTGACCTGCGTGGTGGTTTGGCAGGCGAATGCAGCGGAGCTGGAGCGGTTGGTTTTTGCTTCTTGGGACAGTTGGCGGCTAGATGACCTGGCCCTCCGCCCAGTAAAAGACCCCACCAGCCAAATTACGGCGACGGCGTTCAGAGGAGTGGTTTCCGGTAGAATGGCTGGAAGCTTGACTTGAGTGGTTACAGTAGTGGACTTCGGTGGGCGGCCTGCCTTGGCGTATTCCAAGCGAGGCGCCACTTGAGACTAACTGGATCCAATCTGCAATGAGTACGAGGGGCCCGAATTAAAAACTACCGTTTCAAGTAACATATCCACAACATCGAAGTATTAGCATTTCATGCGTTCCAGGCCACTCAGGAGGAAGTCGAGCAATTCGCCGCCACGAAATTCACGGACAAATTCTGCAAGCGGGCGGTTGCAACTTGCTGGATAGTTTTGATGATGCGGATAGCTTCATTCTCGGCGCCCTGGATCTTGAATCTCAAAACTTGGAGGAATCACGAGGCGCACTGTCGCGAGAGTCCTCATCCTGCAAATCCAAAACAGTCACGAACCAGTCGGCTGCCGCCCCATCTAGGACTGAGCCGATGTCCCGTATTTTTGCGCGTTCAGACCGGTATAGATCATCATAGTCTTCCAAGTGGGCATTGAGTTGCAAGATGAAGTAGGGAAGTTTAGAAGCGGTCCCATCCAAAACCGGGCTGGTATCGGGGGCCGGAAGTAAGCCCGTTCGGCGGCTCTTAAGCCTGCTGGGAGGAGGTGGTTGCGCTGGCTGAGCAGGTTGGGCAGGCTGTTGTACAGGGGGGGGCTGGAATCGCGGCTGGCGGTGCGGCTGGCGTTTGGGTGGCAGGACCCGATGCAGTGGCCCCCCTGGCACCCGGCATGATCAGTAACAGCATGAGTTCCCGACTTAGGCCCCCTGGTCTGCTGCCTCCTTAGTTCCCTCTCCAAAGCAATAGCTCCCTCTCCTTGCGAGTCAATGCATCTTGGTGCGCGTGCAAAGCAGCTTTCGCCCTAATTTAAACCAGTTCGTCCCGTTTAAGGGCTTCAGTGAGTTCACTGGCGTGCGCGGAACAGAACGCATTTCAGCGTTACCGTTAGCAAATCCAGTCTGGACTGTTCCAGGACTTTATCATGGACTGACAGATTCTGGGCATATTGCCGTTGGGCGTCTTTGTACAGTCCAACTTCGAGCTGGACTTCTTTGCGTTGCCTGTTCCCGGTCCCTCTGCAGGGTTTAGCGCTCTTGCTGCAACTGTGCCCGTTCACTCCTCCCATGGCTGGCGTTCGCGGTTCCATGCAGCAGGCATCTCGAAGTAATACTTCCTGTCCCGATGCTTCTCTGCTTGGGAGAGGAAACCCGGTCCGGCTGGGAATGCAGGCTTTCTTCAGACTCTTAATCATCAGGAAGCGAGCCCACCGGAGACACCTCGTAGCCGCCCGTAGCCACCGGTGGCTCCCCGAGGCACCTCAGGTCGCGGTCGCCCGGACCGGGATAGAGTCCCGATTAGGAAGCTGATGCGGATACCCCTCCCAATTCCAGAGTTGAGTCCCGGTGTCCCGCTTTGGACGGGCCCCAGTGCTGTGCCGCGGTGGTTCTTTAGAAGCATCACCAAAATACGAGAGTCCAGGAATGATTCAATGGATTCCTGGGTTGCCGCATGAAAGGCGGTCAAGCCCGTCTCCTCCATGACAGGTTGCATCTGAGGTTTGTAAACCACACGAGAACAGCAAGAAATCCGACCCACAGCCGCTCGATCCATAGACGGCGCCCCAAACGACCCACGGAAGGCCCCATGTGCGTCATCCCGTCCCTACGTTCCAGCGGAGTAAAGGAAGACTCGTGCTGATAGGAGGCCGGGAAAGAGCCACCAGCGAGGCCCGTTCTCCTGCTGGTTCCTCCAGATCCAGAAGGGGAAGGTCGAAGACCCTCTTTGAGGAGCGCTACCGCACCTTCATGAGTAAGTCCAACCTCTCCATGCGCCAAGACAAGAGGTCCACTGCACAGGAATATAGATGGTGGGGTTCCTGCCACAATATGAGGAATTCCGCCAGGCATAGAGGAAAATAAAAAAGGCTTTGGTAGTAAAAGTCCATTTATTAAGACATCTTAGAAAGCTCAAGTACACGCAGTGGCAGGAATGACACTTCCCGCCAGAAGCACAGGTTATAATACCAGGCACCCCATCCCCCCTTCCTGCTTCCCATGGGAACAGAGGCTTCATCTCCCGCGCAAAGATAAAGTCTTCGCCGATGCATCTGGCCCATCGCCCGGGCTGTGGAATGCACTCAAGGTTACTTCACCATCAACACCATTGAATCCTTTACACCTGCCCCACCCACGTGTACCAATTGCAGTGCTCAACTAATATCTCCCAGCTCCCTACCACTACCCTGGCCTACATAGTGAAAGAATATGTAATAGTTTCATAATTATAAATATTTGGTGTGGATTCTTGGATAGTGCAAATATTATTGTGGCGTTACTTCTGGTAGTGCATGGATTCATGGCTATAATTTTTAAGGTGTGAAATTTAAAGTATTTGGGTGGAAAACTCCCTAGGAAGCACACTAAAATAAGATCCATATGTGAACTTGCTTGCAAAACTCATAAAGATAATTTCTTCCTGTAGTTGTATATGAACAATCACAGTGCAAAAATTAAATCTTTCAACAGTACTGCTAAGCTGTCAGTACATTAATTGAAGTTAAGATATTTAGTTGATGTCTGTTTAAGATACTTACAGGGTGCAATGAGACACAGCTTTAAAATAATGTACAACCAATCCTGTTGACAATGTGCACAGGGTAGCACAAAAGGGGAGATTTATAGCATCCTCTCCATTTGCTGAACACCTTGGGAAGAGAGAGAACTGCTCTCAACAGTAAAGTTTGATGGAAAGCAATGACTTATTTTCATTTAGGTGGAACAAGAATTACTAAAAACAAAGGCCGGCTTCCTTGATCGCAGCCTCACTTCATACGCTTAGCCAAGAGTGCGGAGGCGTGGGGCCGGAAGCCATTCACTTACAAGCATGTGAGGCTACGTGAAGAAGCTGAGCGGAGGCCCGGCGGAAACTGCGGCTTGACTCCCTGCGGGAGCCAGCCTCTCAGCCTCCCTCCCGCCCACTCCACGGTGTCCTGCATTAGCCTGCGAGGCGTCACAGCCCGCCCATCGCTGCCCCTCCTCAGGCCCCTGGAGGTGCCGGAGGAGACAGTGAAGGCGGGGAGCCTGCTGGCCTCCCGCAAGCTGGCTTAATGCCCGTGAATGGAAGGACACCGCGAGGCAGAAGATCGGAGCATCTTCCGGCGCTGGTTAAGCATACCCGACCGTTAATCGAGGAAGGCTCCTTCCCAACAACAACCCTCTAAAGGGTTCCATTTGTTTAGAAAGCGGCTTGACTCTCGCCCCTGGGGAGGAGAGAGAAGAAGAGTCAGATGCGCCGCTGCTAGATTTGCAGCAGCTTGGCCTGGCTTGACCGTGTGCGACCTGGGGGCGCCTTTTTTGGCGCCCCCAGGCCGTCATACATGGGCCGTGCGGAAGCGGCCATAGTATTTTTCTTCCTCATGCAGAGACCAAAGTTAATTGCATATCTTTTGCTCCTTTTATGACACTTTCAAAATTACCAGAGAAATGGCTATGTGCCTGTACAAGAAGAAAGGAATGATAAACCATACTGGCTTGACTTTTACCTGAATGAGAGATTTTCAAATCAATCATGGTTGTTAAATTGATTATAGCTTCCCTTGATAAATTGCAGGGTAGCTGTCAAAATTAGTTGGGTATTCCTTATCATAGTGTTTAGATTTTCTGTTCCTCACATAATAAAGATTCCAAACAGAAAATTCTACAAACTGAATCACAATGGAAGAGATTAGTAATAACAATTTCTATATGTTGATAACAAGAGATCCAGCCCAAAATAAGTGCATCTCTCAGTTAATCTCTATCTCTGTGGTATGATTTGTCCTATTTTCTAGGTAAAACTTGACATGACTTGAATCATGCCCACAGTCTAAATATACAACAGCTGAGTCAGATGGGTCTGCAGAAATCCTGAACAGATGCCTGGAGATAGTAATGGGATGAATGAGGGCTAATAAACTGAAGCTCAATTGGGACAAACATGAGATGCTGCTGGGCGATGACAAAGTTGCTTGAGGACTGAGGAGTCAGCCTGTCCTGTAGGAAGCTGCATTCCCCCTGAAGGAACAATTTTGTGGCTTGGGGGTATTGATGGAACCTGGCCTTCAGATGAAGTCCACTGTGGTGTTCAGCAATTTTCTGCAAGTAGGCCGTTAGCACTAATTTTGGGAACCACTTTGATTCTCCACTGAACTACAGTGGCATAGTGACAATGGGGCGGGGAGGATGCGACGCCCCGGGTGGAACCACGGTGGGGATGTGGCCAGGCCATGGAAGGGGCATGGTGGGGTTGTTCTGGGGCACTCCGGGGGCATTCTGGGGGTGTTCTGGGGCAGGGCAGGGGTGGGCGCCGCTGCAGCAGGGGTACAGGCTGCGCACATGCCCCAGGCACAATTTTCTCTTGCTCTGCCCCTACTGCTCTACATGACTCTAATCTGGTGAACCAGGTTTGTTTCCCCACTCCTATGCATGAAGCCTGCTGATCTTGGGCTAGACACAGTCCTCTCAGAACTCTCTCATCCCCACCTACCTCACAAAATGTATTTTGTAGGGCGAGGAAGGGAAGGAGTTTGTAAGCTGCTTTGAAAGTCCTTAAGGAAGATAAAAGCAGGGTATAAAAACTAACTCTGCTTCTTCTCTGTGGCACATAGGGCCTGGCATACCCACTATAGCTGTTCCTTCAAAAGTGTGATCTGGCAGTGGTGATCCATGGTCTGATTATATCCAGGTTACATTACTGTAATGCACTTTACATGCCTTTGAAAACAGTCCAGAAATTTCACTTGTCAAAAATCCAGCAGCCAATCTAATGTCAGTGGCAGAATACAGGGGTCATCTTGCGCCTGGTATGCATTGGCTGCCCCTTTGTTTCTGGGCACAATTCTGAGTGCTTGTTCTTACTTTTAAAGTCCTAAAAGGCTTGAGGTCAGGTTACTTGAAGGTCCAGCTCCTCCCACACTGTCCAGCCTGCCAGTTAAGATCTGTCTCTCTACGTCCTTGCCTTCAGAGGCTAAGTGGATGGCAACCAGCTTGTCCTTTACAGTAGTGACACTTGCCTGTGAAATGCCCTTCCCCTTGAGGCGTGTGTGGTACTTACATGGTTTTCTTTTAGGCACCAAACCAATTTTTTTCAGTTCACCCAGGCTTATAGCAAAGGGGTTGATGTTTTAACACTATTCTGTTCTGGAAATTTGTTTTAAGTTATCTGTGGTTATCTTTGTTGCTATGCTGGGTTGGATTTTTTAATGCTGGATTTCAGTTAATGTTTATCAATGTTTTGTTTTTATTATTTCCTGAAGAGGCAGCATAAAATGTTCTAAACAAACAAACAAATTAATATTTACAGTTAATGTGAGCTGAATGCAGAATTTGCATGAACATCAATTATCATAAGCATTGTCAGACATGATGTTTAAGAACAGCAGCATTGGCAAGAAGTTATGTAGATTACTCAGTCCATACACATATCCTCCAAATGATGTTGCAGGATGTGCATTTCATACATTATACATTTACATAGCATACAAGTGAAGTACGTGCCCAGTGACTTTGACCTACCTGAACCTTCATAAATAAAGCAAATGTTGCAAGAACATGCTAAATATACAGTTTGCTCTCACTGTTTGGAAAAGTGAGGCAGTGTACCAGTATAATTTAACACAGCTTACATTCAGCACTAGCATACCCGGCCACACATTGCTGTGGCATGTTTCCCGGCGGTGGACAGGGCAGTTCCTTGTCGCGTCCCTTCGGGTGTGGGTTCCTCAGGTGGCGGGCGGCTGAGCTGTTAGTCTCCCCCGCCCCCGTCCCGGCCCCAGTATGCTTGGGGCTGGGATGGCTCGCAATCGGCTGGTCCCTGGCTTCTTTCGATGGATGCTGGGCTGGCTTCCTCCTTCCTGGCTGTCACACGTGCAGAAGGGTTCCGTTCCCCCCCCCATCCTGGACCCAGTGTGCTTGATGGGGCACAATCGGCTGGTCCTGGCCTGGTTTCCTCTGTCCGGGCTGTCGCTGGCGGCTAAGGTTTCAGTCCCCCCCCCCGCCCCCAGTGTGCTCAGGGGCGGGATGGGGCACAATTGGCTAGTCTGTGGCTTCTTTCAATGGCTGCTGGCCTAGCTTCCTCCTTCCGGGCCATCATTTGCACCTGGTTCCGGCGCTGGCGCGCCGGCTGTCTTCAAGGCTTTTACGGTGAGGTGCATGCGCACAGATCCACACCCCTGGTGAGCATGTTTACCTGGCTCATGTGTGTTACCTGTGCCATTGGAGTAGTGGAAAACACGCTCGCATGAATGAGCAACGGTCCCTGAAAATTTCAGGGCGTTTGCTCCAGCGGTTCCTGAGTTAGAGTGTGACTAACAAAGTCACGGTTAGCTTTTTATATATATAGATAGATGATGTAGTCCTAGCAGTGTCAGACAAGGATATGGGAAAGCCAGCCTAGCATGTACACTCTGCCATGGAAAATTGCTGGGTGACCTTTGGATAACCACACACTCGCAGCCTAACCTACTTCATAAGGTTGTTGTGAAATGGCATGAAGGGAGGGTAAAGATGTAAGCCATTTTGAGTCCACACTGGAGGGAAAGGGTATAAATAAAGTAAATAAAATAACACAGGACTATCTAATTGCCACTGGAAATCTTTCCTTAATGTTTGTGAGTGGGGGGGGGGTCCCCCCCAAAATCACCTTGTCAGATATGTGTGGCTTGTTCTGTTCTCACCTAGATATTCCTAACCTGCTGGGAAACTCTGACCATTTATGCACTACACTTGAGGTCTCCACATTAGGGGTGAGTACAATCTTTTTCATTTGGCAAATTTGGGGTTTAGCTTTTTAAAATCTGAATATTTTTGGTAAAGCCAAATAAATCCAATAACATTGGCCTCATTCAGTTTTTACTAAACATTTTTGGGTTTCTAAACCCCAAAGATGAATATTACCAAATAAAAAAAATTATGTACTCCCTGCTGCTTTTCCCCAGGTCCATGTGGACCAGGGAAATGACAGTGCGGAGGGCAGGGTGGGGGGGGGAGCTTTTACTAGAGTCCAGCAATCAGTTGAAACTTTGCGTTCCCCACTGCAGTTTCCCAGGTCCACATGGACTCCAGCATCAGTTGAAGCTCTTGCTGCTCCCTGCCCCGCAGCTGGAAAAGTTGAATCATATTCAGCTTTTTTGGCACCAAGGCTATTCATTTTTTTAAAAGGCTATTGGGTTGTTGTTTTTAAAAACCAAAAGCCGATATATCTTTGGGGGGATATTAAGGTGACCCCTACTTTGCATGGAGCATACATTCCCTTCAGATTTGATTCTCAGATATATATGTGTCCCACTCTTCAGAACTCACTGTGCCTCAGATCAGAAAAGACCCATGGTTTGTGAAAGCAAGCAAAGGGTACTTTTCCCCACTGCCCACATAGCAGATCAGTGTGCGCTTTGCTTCTTTTGAGTTTTTCACTCTTCCCTGCCTTCCCCTGCCCATGCAGGAACAGTTCTGCGCTCTCTCCTGTCAACATTTCCAGAGTGTTGATGGGGTTTCTTTTTAAAAATTTTATGCTTTCTATCTATCACTAAAGCCGGCTTAAAAAAACAAAAATGGGTAGCAAACAACCTCCTGACTTGGACGCAAGGGGCAGGCAAAATGGTGGCTCAATGGTAGCTGGGGAAAACAGTAGGACACCTCCTTGCATGTAAATGAAGAAATGCTGTTGGACCCACTGTGAAGCAAAAACAGTAAGCACACAAAGGGTACCTCACTTCACCTGGACAAAATCAAATAGGTTAAATATGTGAAGAGGAAACTGCCATGTTTCTAAGTTCTTCAAGAAGTTTGGCAGATTCTTTCATAGCTAGAGTCTTGGCTACTATTATGAGGTTAACTACTGAGTGTGATGCTTTACTCTTTGATATAAAAATATCCAATTTCCAAGACACTGTGAAACATTCCCTGAAATGAAATGAGTCCCTGGTTGGTTATGGTTCTGGTAGAGTATTTTGAATCATGTATTTTCAACACATCCATCTTTTAAAACTCATTTGTCTACTTGGTTGGGCAAAGCCTATTATTCCCCTGTGGAAATCATATATATGGGGCATAGGAGGGTGAATAATAAAATAACATTTTAGAGGAACTGTTTCTGACTTGCTGGAGCAGTTTCCTTTTATAGCTCCATCTCTGGATCCCTCCCAGCCTCGCTGGCTGACTTATTGCCTTCAGTAACTCTTCCCCAACATTATGGTCCTACTTGAAAGTTTAGATTCTATTCCCAGAGCTTGATAGTGTGGGCAGAGAGAATCAAACTACAAGCCACAGGCTTCATTCTAAAGAACCCAGTAAATGAGAATAAATTGAAATACATTTTATTTTTAGAGCTGCATGATTCCTAGATGGATCGATTTACTAGGAACTTCTGGTATCTCTTCAGAAGTCTAGCTTTAGTTTGAAGGATGGCTCTGGAAAGCACATCTGTTTTAATATTTATATAGCCTTGGTTTTCTTCCAGTTTGTTGTCATGGTTTTTCCACAGGGATCTTAGTGTCAAAGGGAGCTTTAATCTCAATGAGAAAGGTAGACTAAAATGACATAAACAATGTAAATGAAACTGTAATTTGGTATGTGTATGGGAGGAGGTTTGATATTTCTCTATTGGAGATCCTTAGCCCCCTCTCACAGAACTACCACTTCTTGGGATGAGGAATAGCACTATGCTTTACACCAGTTTTCTGTGACAAAATGGTATACATGGGACCTGAACTGGACCAGGTGGGAAGAAGCCCCTAATCAGGACTATCAATCAATCTGTATTCTTCAACAGTCAAAGAACAGCATAAACTTCACAGATTCCCCACAGATGTTAATAACTCATAAACCTTAAAATAATTTCCACTAAAAACTTCATAAGGATAAATTATAAATTTAAGTATTAAAATATAAAAGATTTGAAATTCCAGTATTTATATTTAAACTTTAGCTCAACAGTATCTGACGAATTTTACTAGCTACAGTGTAGAACTTTGCAGTGTAGAACTTTTACTAGCCACGGTGTAGAATGTTGCAGTTCTAACCTTTGGGCTTTTATCTATAGGTAACATCTTGACATGCAACGAATCTGAGCAACCAGGATATCTGTTAAGCAAGAGGGTAATAAACTTAAAATGGTCCAAGGCCATTTCTGCACGGTCCAAATCCCGGGATGGGCAAGTGAAATATCCCAGTTCATGAAAGTTTTCCACAAGGTTCCTGGTGCTAAAGCAGGCCTGCCCCAGTGTTGCCCTGTGATATTTCCCTTACCCAGGGATTTGCATATGTGGGGATGCATTTGTGGTGTAAATACAAAAGACCCAGGCTCATGCAGAACTAACTGGAGTATTTCCTCCTGTTTTTACTTCTGAGTAGACCTGTTCAGGCTCGCTCCCCAAAGAACCTCAATTTTGACCTGAAGGGACCACCTCTAAAAGACAACTGGTTCAGCCCATTCCATGCTAGGATTTTTATACTAATATGAATCTGTTAATAGAGATGCCAATTTGAGCCAGTTATGCTAGTAATTTTTTTCTGTTTAACTGTTCCTTTTGAAAACACACCTGTTGAGGAACAGGCAGCAGCTGATTTTAATTATCAGTTCCTGGGTCAATATTTTGGCCATGCAGCCATCTATTCATTTGGCTGATTAAATACAGGGTGAAATCTGTGCTAATGTTATGATATCATTCCATGGTCAGCCCTGTTGAAATGAATAAGAAGTCTTTATGTGTAAATCTATCTTGGATAGTTTTCAGCAGTCCATGACTGTGTGTACTTATTTTTTGCTCCCACTGCTTCATTACAGCATCTGCTATATGACATGCCTTCAGAAAATGCTCTGAAAATTCCATATGTGGAATGTTTACAACTAGACTATAAGACTATTTATGTCATCTGGCTTCTTAGATCAAATTTCTCTGCCTCCAGTGCCTTAATATTATAAGCGTCTCCTCTCCACAAGTACCTACATTTTAGCAGTCTATTCATAATAGTTTTCAAAGTGAAGGAAAGTAAAGCAAACTATGTTTTGACTGCTTTTGCAGATGTGACTCTCAAGCTTTTATTATTTTGCATTTTATGCTGCTTGTTTACTTCCTATATTTGGGATAAAATTTCCATTAAAAATAACATTTAAACAATATTCAACTTGCATTTCATCACTGGTACTTTGTGGTTTGCAGCAGAGCATCACATCTTCAATTTGCAGAGAAGAACCTCCCACTAAAAGAGCCATATTAACTTCTATACATGGCATGAGACCTTCACCTCAGGGAGGTTTGCCAGTTCCTCTTGTGGGAATCACCTGCCAGCCACAAATCCCAGAAGACAAGGGCCTTGCCTACTTTCCTAAAACATGGAGCAGGTGCCAGATTGGGGAACTGTGCCTACAAGAGCCACAGATGGTGTATCAAAGAACCACATTGACTCTGTCTGCATTATACATTGCCATCTAAGGACTGGATGTTCATAATGTCTGTGCACTGAACCAGAAATTAGAAAAATAGTCATCTAGGTCTGAGCTGAAGCAAATCTCAAGGGGCATAGCTAAATCACCTAGAGCAAATAAATAAGCTGCCTTTTGCTTTTCGTGGTGCCTAGCCTGTCTTTAGCCTGACTGAATGTTTGAACTCACTGTTGTCAGTATACATTTCTCTCTACTTGTTACTGTCCAGCACTGCTCTGTGCCTCGTTGACTCAAAATGATAACCTTCATTGATGTGGGGGAGAAGGCCTTCAACATCATGTCATGTAATCGGTCTATTAGCCCATTCACCAGAGCCAACAGAAAAGGGCTGTTTATGCATGCATTACTTACCCCGTGGCTTTTTGCTTTGCAGTGAGTGTTTCCCATGTTTTTTGTTTACACAGGGATTCTCCTCTTGCAAAGAGTCTCTAGCTGAGCCAATCCATCATTTTGTCTCACTCCCACTTCCTATTTGTTTCTGAGCAACCTCCATGTGAGAAGGTTGCCTGCCACCTTTGTGTGTGTGTGTGTGCCATGTCAATTTCAAGTAAATTTAAAGGGTCTATTGCTCTAGTAATAGACCTTTAACGTTATTTTTTTAAAAAAAATTAAGTCCTTCTGATCATTTTGAAATGGTGGCCCAAAGAGTGGGAAGAACTGCTGTGGTGTGGGCAGGAAAAGGCATTGAGGAGCAAAAAAACCCAAATAAAGCCTAACATATATGGATCTCCTTTGTTTTCCCTGAAAAGAGAGACAAATCATTATCCCTAAGTATCCAAACAGAAGTTCACACACACACAAAAACAACCCAGTAACTCTCGTAAAGAAATTATAACACAAAGATAGACTATACAGTGTAAAATGTGTGCAGTCCTCCTGTGGCACTCATCAAGTGACACAAAGACACATGTGAAGAGTATTGGGAAAGATACACTGTTCTTGAGTCCACACAGATGTGACTGAAAACTGAAATCTAGTCTTTCAGGGAGAGGAGGTTGCTACACCATTCAATTAACTTTCTGAATATTCAGAGATTTCTGGTCTCCTAAGGTTTAGGAAAAGTGCTGTAATATTAAAGTCCCAAAGGCCAGATCATAAATGTGTTCCAATTAGTTTGAAATGTCCCATTCTATTCTATATTTCTACATAGCTCTGGCTCTTCTAGACCAGTGATCCCCAACATGGTGTCCACCAGAGTCCATCCTAGTACCCACTTCTTCCCCAAAATATCTCTACCTCATAGCAAAGGCTTTTTTAAAAGATCATGAAACTAATCCTTAATTAAAATGAACAAGTTTCTTCTGCTAAGGCAGACTTTTCTTGGAACAGCTCCCCCCTTCCCCAACTAATCTGCCAAACCAATAAATAAGAACTTTAAAAACCCGCCGAGAAGATCCTCCATCAGTCTATGTAAATACCATGTCAAAAAAGTTTTTAAAAAGACACCAGAGTCAGAAGTGCCAGAGGCTTAATTCATTCCCTCTCTTAGGAGCAGGTTGGCTTGCATTTGCAGAGGCAACACTCTGCCAGCTGGCCATGGAGGGGCATCAGCTGCCCTGGCAGGAGAATGAATGAATGGTGTTGTGTATAGGTCATCCACCAGAACAGAGCATGTAGGAGGGAAAAGACAACTCAGCGGTTTGACAGCAGGCCATATCATCGTTCCATCTGCTTATAGCATTTGCTTTATGTATTATCAGTACAATCATTGAGGATATTCACAGACCAAAATCTACACAGCATAATAGCTGGAAGACACGTGCGATTCTTTGATTGGGGTTACTTAATGTCTTGCTAGGAATAGTCAAAAACACTGGACATAGTGAATTTTTACACACACTGCACAAGATTCTCAGAATAAAATAATGCTCCAATCATTTATTCAGAGTTAGAAATAAAGGCTGCAGTTTAATAACAGTCTTTTAACCTGCAAAGGGAGGGGTGGTGTACAAATATACTAAACTAGTAGAGCACCCATGCTTCGCTACGCATACTTCATCACAGGCTCACTATGAATTTCGGGGTGACATTCAGCATACTTCATCACAGCCTCTCTATTAACTTTGGGGTGACATTCAGCATACCTCATCACAGCCTGTCTGTGAACTTCTGGGTTGTTTTTCGCATATTTTGCAGCAGCTTCCCTTGTCTTTTTTTAATCGAATCTGTAAAGCGCTTTCTGCGTTTTATCCCTCTCCTCCCTTTAGCTGTTTCAACAGAAGGAACAGGTTCGTATGCATTGAGGAGGTCGGTGGTAGAATCCAGTTGGGCCACCATTGGCTCAATTGTGCTTTTTGTTTGGTGGGCATTATCAGAACTTGTCGATTGGACACATGGAAGCAGAGTGTCAAAGTGCCCTTCATTAAAATCTCCTGTGAAATGAATCATTTTACTCCCTGTACTGCATCCTTTAGCTTGGCAAGCAGGTTTTTAACTTTCACCTTTAGAATGTTCGTGCAGATGGCCAGAGTTCAACAGTAACACAGATGGCCAGAGTTCAACAGTAAATGTGTAATAACTCAAGTAAAACTGAATATTTTGAAAAATCCTCTCTTAGTGAGCACCTAAACCACATTATGAACCGGTGCGCCAAATTTCAACTTTGTAGGTTAGGTGGTTTTTGAGTTCTTTTGATCAGTCAGTCAGTCAGTCAGTCAGTCAGTCAGTCAGTCAGTCAGTCAGTCAGTCAGTCAGTCAGTCAGTGGTATTTCGTGTTTATAGATATAGATTAAACAACCAGCAAATCGTATTTCCTCTTTATAAGAGAAGTACTGAGGATTCATGATTTAATTTTTCTTCACTGTGTGTTTTGGTGATGGGAAGGACACTATTAGATACATTAGACAAATGTTTACAAATGGCAAGCAGAATCTCCAAAGTTCAAAACAAGTCTGTTTTTCAGAAGTTTGAAACTGAATTGAAAACATTCCTTGCATTGCATTTTCTCACCCCTCTGTGTCATCCATTATTTTTGTAACATGTTTAAAAGATCCTGCTTTTTGAACAGGGGAGGGGTCATGTGGCTTGCCAATTTTGCCTGGCTAACTCAATATCCATTGGGTCTAGATTACAAATGTCGTGCCATGTTTGGCTATCTTCCCCATCCATTTGACCATTACACACAACAAGAAGAAAAATATTATGTAATATTCATGTGGTCTTGGGACAAATCCACAAATTACCACTTCCTCAACCCTGTCATATATAAACTGTCATGTATAAAGGAATGTCTCTGCCTTTAGAATTCTATCACTACATTAGGAACCCATAGGCACCATAGCACCCTCCAATGGCATTCACTTCCTTTCCCCCATGACTTTCCTCATGCCAAAGAGCCAGGCCTGGCTGTTGTCTACTTAATTGAAGGAGAAGATACTTCAAGAGATTTGAGTGGGGAGAACTCTTACTTGACTCATGACCAAATGACTCATCTAGTTTGACTATGTTGCCAATGGAAAACCCTACAGGAGAAAGAGTTTGGCTGCTTCCAAAGAGGAAGTGAAATCACAGTAGAGAGAACAATAAAAGAAGCTCTGTAGGTTTCAACAGCCCTACTTACAAAACGGTCAGTGGAAATTTAACCAGGGTCTAGTCTGCAAGCTGTCAAGGGTCTTATTCCATACTCCATACCACCATTATCAACTGGGTGAAGTTGCAAAAAGTGTTAGATTTAAAGCACATTGTTAAATTAACAATTTATGAAAGAACAACGGGTAGATTTAAAGAATTTTGGAGCACATATGCATTATAGATAATGAAAAGCATTCAATATCTGGGTTTTTTAAAAAAATATTGCTTTGTATAAAGATGCTTTCTTTCTTATTAAGCAGATGCTTTTATCAGACAAATGTGGTACGCATCTAATTGTTTCTGCAAGTAGAAGATAATTATCATCTATTATTTTGTTTAAATAAGTTATAAATAAAACCATACAATTCAAATGAAAACAAAGACAAACAAGACAAGTTTCTTCTATGTGCTACTTTTCAGCCAGATTCCTTCTCTTCTTCCTGTTATGCATGGCTCATAAGCAACCTCCCCCTGTGCCTTCTCATCTATGACTGTTCTGCAACATAGACTGTGATAGAAAAGTCCTGACTAGTATTAACAAAAGTTTACTTCCAAGGGGGTCAGAGGAAGAGGTGAGGTATAATCTTATGAACAGGGCCTTCACTTTTTATTTGTAAGGACATGTTAGTGGTGAACCTGTAGTCTTAATCTGTGTTGTGATTTCAGATTGCATTATAACTTGAATCATTTAGAGAAAGGTGCATTTAAAATGTTTGAAAAAATAGGTAAAACAACGGCGGAAATACATGTTTGGTAAAATGCAAGTTCCTAGTTACGGTTGAGGGGTAAGGAGTCCACTTCACTCCTAAAGAATCATAGAATCATAGGCCCTTTCTGTATGGGGCCAAAAACAGCAACCCAGGGATGGAGAAACACCGGTCCCTGGGGTGCTGTTCGCACAGGTGCCGCTGCTGCAATGCAGCAGCGCCATCCTGTGCGGCCCCGAGCGGCGCGAAGGCGCTGCTTTCCACCTCCTTTCCCAAGGGAGATTTTTGGAAAGCGCCGCCATCACGTTGGAGCGGTGCAAACAGCACCACGCTGAAGATGCCTCTTTCCCATCCCCCCACTCACCTCGTTCTCCAGTGTCAATCTGAAGGGCTGCTAAGACACACCCACGCTGCCCTCCGACCCCTGGACATCAGAGGGCAGCATGGGCGGGTCCCTGCAGCTCTCCAGACTGATGCTGGAAGACGAGGTGAGTGGGGGGGGGGACGCAGAAGAGGAGGCTCCCTGCGGAGCGCCGGCCTCTGCAGGGGCCGCTTGCACGCTCCCGTGCGAATGGCCCCCTCCCTTCCACCAGCATAATTTCTGCTGGTGGAGAGGTGCCCTTTCCACCGTGCGGAAAGGGCCAGACAGTTGGAAAAGACCTCAAGGGCCATCCAAGTCCAAGCACTCCTGACAGATGGCCATTGAGCCTGTCTTGAAAAACCTCCAAAGAAGGAGACTCCACCACACTTCAAGGTAGTACATTCCACTGTCGAACAGCCCTTACTTTTCCTGATGTTTAGGTGGAATCTCTTTTCCTTCATCTGGAATTCATTACTCCTGGTCCTAGTTTCTGGAGCAGAAGAAAACAAGCTTGCTCCCTCACCAACATTACATCCCTTCAAATATCTAAATAAGCTATCATTATTGCTATACTGTTGAAATGTATTTTTTATCATGTTGTTAGCCGCTCTGAGCCCTTCGGGGATAGGGAAGGATACAAATATAATTGAAATGAAAAAAAAGAAAAAAAATGAAATGTCACCTCTTAACTTTCTCTTCACCAAACTAAACATACCCAGCTCCCTAAGTCTCTCCTCATAAGGCATGGATTCCAGACCTTTTGCCATTTTGGCTGCCCTCAGCTTATCAAGATCTTTCTTGAATTGAGATGCCTAGAACTGTACCCAATATTCTAGATGAGGTCTAAGAAGATCAAAGGTCTTCCCTCCATGCAGCGATCCTTCATCGGACACTCTGCATCGTTTTTCCACTGAATGGTATGGTAAAAGGGGACTGTCCAGGAAAATACATGGCATGGAGGTAGATCTTTAAGAAGATGCCAGTTCATTGAAGACCAGTTCAGATGTTCTATAGAAGTGCTTTGGATCCCCTGGTCATTTTTGCACGCATTATTTACCCCACAATTGAGAAGCTGTTGATTCTCTAACTTTGCTTCACAGTAGGGTTTTTCTGTTCACATCATATTTTTTCCCTATGTTTTTTTGTTTCCCTATCCTGGTTGATCTGCCATTTTGCCTGTCCCTGCCTCTTTGTTGTTGCCATGCAACCTCCATTTGGGAGGTTGTCTGCCACCATTTTTGGGAGAGAGGGCATCTTTTGGCTAGCGTTAGATCACTGAATGCCTTGTCAGCTTCACCAGGGTTCTTGCTCCAGTCTACAGCTTCAGTGATAGTCTTTAAATGTGAAAAAAGGAAGCCGGCAGGGTGGTTGGTAAAGTGAGAGAAAGTACTGTTGTGTGGGTGAGGGAAGGAGGAGAAAAGGGAGGGAAATCAAGGAAATGGTAACACATTGGAATCTCCTTCACTTTCCCTATGAAGGGAGAAAAAGATTGCACTTGAAGACTTTCAGAAACTGCTGGGATTCTCTGATCTGAGAGCAGGGTGAGTGCCAGAGAAGGGAAAATATGTGCATAACCATGAATCAAACCTGAAGGGAATGTACGCTCAAAATGAAGGAGACTTCACATGCATAAATGGCCCCTGTTCCTTATGTAATATCAAAAGCAGGCAGTGGCCTACCTTCAAAAAATGGCACCTGGGGCAAATTCTGAAATTGCACCCCCACCCAAAATTGGGCCCTTTCTGCCTGCAAGATGTTATAGCACTTTATGGGTCCATGTTGCTACAGAACATTGTTTTCTACTCTCCCATTGCCAATGATTATCCTGCACTATAACCCCCCCATGCATGTAAATACATCTGTGAAAGGCCCATAATGTCTGGCAGGAGCATGCTGACAACTCTTCACAACCCAAGGTGGTGGCAACCCATCCCCTTGCTTGGTGTGGGAAAGGCAGCCAGTCAGTTGGCCAAGACTAAGCCAGCGATTTCCCCAGCACAGTGATTTTCCCTCCTGCAGGGTTGCTGCTCTCCTACTGGGTAGCTCTCTTGTTCTCACCCCTCCAGGCTTCTGCTCCCTCCCCTTCCCTTTTGGTCACCTCAACTCACCTGGCCTTAGCAAAGGGTGCAGCAATGACATTCCCCTTGGTACCTCTGGCTCAGTAGCAGCTTGCCTGCCCCACTGCGGCAGCGAGGGCTGCAGCCATATGCATGCTCAGCCAGATGCCCCAGCATCTTATCCTCTCCTGCCCTGCTGCAGGCTGCTCCCTTGTGTGCTGCATTGCTGTGGGGGAGAGAGAGGGCAAGAGCACACTGGGTGACTCTCTTGGTTCAGCGGGTGGGCCAGGTGAGTGGTTGGTGGGCTGGGCAAGTGATGGATGGGCCAAGCGGGCTGTGAGTGATCTGGGTGAGCAGCAAGTAGGTGGAGGCTGATGGGTGGGGTGCAGGGTAGAAAAGGGGAGGTCGAATACATCCCCACATGACCCTCACAAGTGGTGCCCTGGGCATCAGCCTCTTCTGTACCACCCTTTTACACCACTGAAAGCAGGAGCATGTTGATTTCACTTGTCATCTGTGTGCTGAGGATGAATTCCAGAGCATCTCCATCCCTCAAAATTGGTACTAAATATTAGTGGAGATGGTTACTTCATATGCCCATGTTAATAGAAGCAAAATCTCCTGGGGTACAGGACACAGCATGCTTTGTTTGGGCACCCCCCTGTTAGTCCAGGAAAATCTCTGAGTGTCTCTGAGTGTATTAAACCAGTGGATGAATTAGTTTCCCCATGGAGTTTTTCTTCAATCACTGATGATAAACGGGAACTGGTTTTATTTGGTGGTTCTGCTTTGGCTTTGTGTGACTTTATCTTAAGGTATTCATGATTACCTGTGTACCTTTGACAATTATCTGAAAATGCCTTTAAACATTCTTTTTTAAAAAGCAGCTAGTAAAATCTACTTCTACAATAAATAACATACATTAAAACACATTCCCTGCCATTTCAATGCATTTGCCTCATTTCTCTCATGGAGCAGAAATTTCATGTCCCAAGAGGTATTCAGACAGATGTGTTAATGCATCGTATAGCCCTGTGACTCCATTTGAGATTATGACTTCTGAACTCCATTTCCAGTGAACTGATACATGTGTGCTCTTGGCTGAATTTAACTGGAGAATTTGGGATTAACATCTTGGCCATATTAGCAAGACTTTATTGCTACAGCTCAGTGTCACTGACATATACAGCAAATACATTCCTGCTTTCTTTTTCCAGGGGTATTGGCCATTAATTCAAATCTACTTATCACGGTAACACTGGGATCTCTTCAAGCATACAATTAAAGGAGAACAGTGTGGCTTTTCAGATTCTCAAGTGACAATAGAATGTGAGTATCTGAGACTTTTTATGAAAATGGCACAGGATAATAAGATACTAATGGAAATTGTAAGTGACAAAAAACTAGAAGAACCCAATTTAGTTAAATGCTACATGCACATCTTTTTAAAAAATATGACAGGAGGATGCTTTCTTCCTCATCAAACTTGAGTCATCTAAAGGCAATTACAAAGTGTTTAAAAAACTGCTCATATTTTACTTTATACAGGACTGACTGTCCTTTGGCCCAAATCTCAGCCTGTGAACAAGATTGTCTGTAGTCACCAACATTCCTTGACTCAATACCCTGCAAACTCTTGCCTCCACATACACAACAATTACAATCAGGTATGTGTTGGAAAGATAAGTGCATAGCAAATGGCTCCAGATTAATTATCACCAAAAGCATCATTTTGAGACAAGTGAGGACCACTCCTGCTCAGAAGAATCACCACTGGACCTTTTTACAATGTTAACTTTAAAAACACTTTTTTTAACATTAGTTTTTGAGATATCCCAAGAAGAGAGAAAATGTTGCATAGCATAATTGTAAGGATCTCAGTCGTTCTTGTTTCCCTTACAGCCTAACCTGGCCTTGACGGAGATTCTTTTGGCCGGGCGTCCGGCCAGGACCTGCACCAACCTTGTGAGAATGCTTATCTCGCTTTTGCATAGTAGAATTCCGTTCTCATGAGAACGGGGCAGGGGGGATGGGTTAGTCAGCATTATAACCTGTTGTTTGAGCGGGGTTGCTCATTCCTGCCATGTCGTGTGTGTGTGCTTTCCAGGATGTCTGAATAAACGGACTTATAATCAAAGCCTTTTATTTCTTGCTCTTTGGAATTCCTTACATTATGGCAGGAAACTGAACTCCATATTTTTCTCTTGACTGTGTTTTGGATCTCTGGTGTTCTAACATGGCAGAGATTTCGAGTACTCTTGACCATCGTGGAAGGCACGATAGCCCCCATAGAGGGTTTCGGCCTTCCCTTCCAGGAGCTCCGAGGATCCGGAGGGATGATCCGGTTTCGCCTGGTGACTCTCTCCCGACCTGCGGGTCCAGTTCTGAAGTCTGCCTTCTTCTTCCCTTGGAGACGCATACGACATGGTTCAGATCGGTGGTGGAGATGCATGAGACTTTTGGGTACAGCGCTTCTATCTTATGGATCAAGCGCCTGTTGATCGGGTTCATTTCCTCCCGGCAACGTGGGGATTACAAACCCTAGATGCAGCCAGTCCCTGAGGAGTTTGGATTATCTACCATTCATGCTGACACCCAAGAATCCATTGAAAGTTTCCTGGACAAATACGCTTTCGAGGATATTCCCAAAAAAAGATCCCAGCAGCGGTGAGCATAGGCACCGGAGCTCGTCCCTAAAGTTAAGCAGCCGGAAGCAGGGACGATGACGCAGGGTTGGATCGGGATGATCGGAAGAGGGTTCCACACCGCCTGGCAGTAACGCCAAACCCGGGACCGAATGTTTAAGCGTTTAATGTGGAAGTGAAATAATGGAGCAGTTGAGGCGTGGAGGAAAAAAACCATCAGAGGAGGAATCTGGACCCCCGATCCCGTAATGCGTTACTCCATGCCCTCGAAAGAAAATTGGGACGCATGCGTATTGGCCATGCTGCTTGGGACTTTCTAAACTTCGCCTTGGGAGATGCCTGAGCGCGAACTGTGGGAAGAGGAGGGCGAAAATCCGCAACGGGACCGTGAAAGTCTGCAAGCGGGACCGTGAAAAGCGAACGCTTATAAAGGAAATCCAAATGGAGTTGGACCGTGGAAAGAAGAGAAACGCATACTTCATGTCAATAGGTATCAACAGAATCTTAACGATTCATGACAAAGTGCTGGATCAGTCTTCAAACTGGATCTTTTACAAGTGCCAGCGAAAACATCAAAGCCATCCAAACCCAGAATGAACTGACTTTGAAGCCATTCAACGAGACGAAAGAGCCAAATTGGATCGAGAGTGGGCAGCTTTGCACGCGCACCAAGATGCTGCTTTAAACACCGCAAGGAAAGGGAATTGGCTGAATGGGAGCAAACTCTCCACGACGGACAACGTGAGACGCTTTGGTTAGAGCCTCCTCCCAGTTGGTGCTTCTACCACTCTTCACCCCATCGACCGGGCGGCCCTCCCTCTCCTGCAAATGGAGGCGCTGGCGCTCAGCGGCCCGGGTTCCAGCACTTTTCAACTTGGGGCACCTCCTCAATTTCCCACCTGCTTGCCTCCAGCTCCCTACCCTATCCAGTACCAACAACCAGGGTTACATGCAGCAGCAACCCCAACGCACGCGACTCTAGATGCCTTGATTGAAAGAGGGTTCTACAGGACCCCCCATCCCAGCTTGTGAGCCTTTGATGGTACCGCTGTCCCAAAACTTCCTTTTACTTCTATCCTGCAACCTCGATGCTCATATGCAAGTGAATTTCATGATCTATATCAGTTCTGAACGCTGAAAAAATACGGTGACATTGGGTCGGTGTTGGATGGGGTAGCCGCTGAGTGGTTTGTTACTCTCTATGAATTGCAGGTAACGGGACGATACCCGCGACGGTAGCGGGCTTCCTCCAAGCGCTATGCATTCGGTTCCAAGATCCCAATGCTGAAAACGATGCTATCCGTACAGTAAAAAATCCATCCAACAGGGCAACCGCTCCTTTGCTGATTTTGCCCGTGAATTCCGCGCAGCGGCCAGTAAACTTCCACCGGACTGGCCCGTGAGCGCATGAAATGCGGTATTTTTTCGAAGCAATGGATATTAAACTTCGTGAAACAGTGATCCTTATTCGATCCCGCAAACGCCAGGATTGATCGAGCTCGCCTCGCAGGTTGCTGCCCGCCTTGCCTATGCCCGCGCTGGAGGCCGCTTCACGCCTGAAACCAGCCAACACGCCCGCGCCGGCCACTAGAAACCAAACCCGCCAGATGCCGAGACCACGCCGGAACGCCGTCGCCGCTTTGGGATTGTGCCTCTACTGCGGAGGTCCTGGCCACCTGGCTGCCAACTGCCCGAAGAAGCAGAAGCCTCCCCTCCCAGGGGCCCACACTCCGCCTGCCAAGCCTCCACGCAAATCCAGCCTGCCAACTCAAGGATCGTCCAAAAGCTACTTTTGATGAGGATGTCGGGAAGAGGAAGAAACTGCGCTTAGTCTTTCAGCGCACCCGTGGATCTTAATCCTTCTCCTGATCCGTGAGTGAAGGCAGCTTCCATTACTATTTTGACTTCCTTAGCCAACCCTAGTAAACATACGCCAGATTTTGGCCTCTGCACTTGTGGACTCAGGTTGCTCCCACTGTCTTATGAGGCCGCGAGTGGCTTCGAAGAACTCGGTTTAGACCGAAGTTCCCTTGGTGAAGCCCATTCCTTTCACCCAAATGGACGGTAGCCCACTGGGTGGTGAGGGTCCGGCCCGTTCAAAACCCAACCGGGGTACTTCTCCTCAAGTTGCAACGATCATTGGGAAAAGATTAGTTTCATTCTTGCTCCAGTTGCAAAGCACTCCATTGTATTAGGTATGCCATGGCTACTTTTACACGAACCAACCTTCGCTTTGGAAGGAACGAATCCTTCAATTCTCAGATCCCCTGGCGGAGATCACATGGGATGGGGAAGATCCATCGGTAGGGGAGGGGGAAGCAACCATCGCTACAGCTTTCAATGTACTGTCGGCTCCCCTTGCTGTAGAAATCCCAAAGGCGATCAAGACCTATCCAGAGTTTTCCAGGAACAGGAGTGCGATCAGCTTCCCCCATAGAGATACCGATTGCAAGATCCTGCTACAACCCGAGCCCAATTACCTACTGGTAGGATCTATCGCATGAGTCCCACCGAGGAAAAGGAGCTCCGCCTTCTTAGATAAAAATTTAGCCCGTGGATTCATACGGCGAGCCACAAAACACACACATGCCGCCCCTGTTTTATTTGTTAAGAAAAAAAGACGGTTCGTTGAGACTTTGTAATTGATTATCGTGGATTAAATGCTGTTTCCATCTCCAACAAATATCCTTTTGCCGTTAATAAAGGACCTGTTGGATGCCCTAGGCAAAGGCCTGATTTTTACCAAATTGGATTTTATGGAAGCTTATTATCGTGTCCAAGATCGCTGAGGGGTACGAACATTTAACAGCATTTAATACAAAATTCGGGCAATATGAATATTTAATAATGCCCTTCAGATTAGCTGGGGCCCCAGGGGCTTTCATGGCCCTCATAAACGAAGTATTACATGATTTGTTGTACAAGGGAGTAGTCGTATATTTGGATGATGTTTTGATTTACTCACAGACCCTGGAAGAGCATGAGGCTTTAGTCCGGAGTTTTACAACGCTTACTTGATAACTCCCTCTTTGCCAAGTAGTCAAAGTGGTATTTTCAACAATCCTCAATAGA
The DNA here is from genome assembly GCF_021028975.2 of Sphaerodactylus townsendi. NCBI lineage: Eukaryota > Metazoa > Chordata > Lepidosauria > Squamata > Sphaerodactylidae > Sphaerodactylus > Sphaerodactylus townsendi. The sequence continues at coordinate 90,432,869 of NC_059430.1, read as the reverse complement.
CTACCTGGGCTATCGAATCATCCTCTGACGGTCTAGAAATGGACTCGGCTAAAGTGGGTCGCGAGTGGTTGACTGGCCTGCCCCCCACCAATAGAAGGGAATTGCAATCTTTCTTAGGCTTTGCTAACTTCTATCGCGGACTTCATTCCCCATTTTGCCAAACTTGCCTTACCGCCACTGATCTTTTACGCACTAAAGGAAAGGACGCCCGCTGCCAAGCCCGGGCCCCTCCCCTGGTCGCAGGAATGCCAATTAGCTTCCAGCAGCTGAAAACAGCTTCTACAACTGAGCCAATTCTGACACATCCCGACCCTGAGCTTCCTTTTCATCGCTTCACGTGGATGCTTCGGACAAGGCGCTACGCTGCCCTCTTGCAGAAAAAATAAAGACAATAAATTGGTACCGTGTGCTTATTTATCCAAAAAATTTTCTGGTTTCGAACTAAACTGGACTGTCGGAGATAAGGAAACCGCTGCCATCAAACTCTCGTTGAGCACTTGGCGCCATTGGTTAGAAGGAGCCAAGCACCCCTTTCAAGTCTGGTCGGATCATAAAAATTTGGCTGCGCTTTCCACACCCCTCAAAATGTCCGCAAAACAATTACGTTGGGCTGATTTTTTCTCTCGCTTTTCCTTTACGGTCCATTTTTTCCCCGGTAAAAGCAATAAGCTGGCTGATGCATTGTCCCGCCTCCCCGGGGAGGGGGGAGACGATCCCCACGGGATATTCCACGACGTTCTCTCTCCCTCCCAGCTAGGATTGGCTGTCACCCCGCCACAATCCTCTACGTCACCCCCCTACGCCCATCCCAGCCATCGCCTCCCCTTCCTCCAGGAACTCAAGGAGGCGGGATTACGCGAGCTGCCAACAGAGGAAAAAGATGCACAGCTACGCTTGGAGGATGGTGTCTGGAAAAGGGGGGGTGTTGGTACGTTCCTACTCCCCTCCGAAAGCAGGTTCTTCAAGCATGCCATGATGCCCGTCCGGCTGGGCACTTCGGGTTTGTGAAAACCCTTCACCTAGCCCGCCGCCAGTTTTGGTGGCGCTCTATGCGCAAGGACGTTGAGTCTTACATTAAAGGGTGTTCCATATGTGCGAGGCCAAGTCAATACCGGGAAAGCCTCATGGATTACTGAAACCTATCCCCGTTGCCTCCCGACCCTGGCAGGTTATTTCAATGGATTTTATCACTGACTTGTCGAACAGTCACGGGAACACTGTTTTGTGGGTGGTGGTGGATCTCTTTTCCAAACAGGCGATTTCATTCCTTGCACCACCATACCTTCAGCTCCCAAACTAGCCCGGTTGTTCATTCAACACATCTACCGCCTACATTCCTCTCCTGAGAAGGTGGTATCGGATCGTGGCCCTCAATTCATTTCTCGATTTTGGAAGGCTTTCCTGGAGTTGTTGGGAACCACACCAGCAGTCGCCGCAGCCCCTACCACGTTCAAAGTGACGGGCAAAGTGAACGGACGAACAGAACACTAGAGCAATATTTACGTTGTGGTACAAACTACCATCAGGACAACTGGTGTGAATTGCTTCCCTTCGCAGAGTATGCTTACAATAATGCAATTCATAGCAGTACGCAGAAAAACCCATTCGGCGAAATAGTCTCTGGCCGATCCTTCCCGCCATTGCCCCAGCTGCCGGCGGGGGTATTGCAGCCACCAGAATTCAATCAATGGATTTTGTCACTAGCTGAAGGCTGGAAATCAGTTCAGTCTACCTTAAAACAGGCTCAAGAAGCCCAAAAGTTTCAGGCAGATAAACACCGCTCAGAATTCCCCTTACGTGTTGGGGCTTGGGTTTATTTGTCCACTAAAACCTTCCAGACGTGCACAAATACTCAAAACTTGGCAAGAAATTTGTGGGTCCCTTTCAGATTACAAAAGTGATCAATGCTGTTCCTGCTCGCTTAGATCTGCCTAATTCACTAAGTAACATTCATCCCGTCTTCCATTCCAGCTTGCTCAAGGAGGCTCCCGCTTCAGATGCCTGGCACGACCCTCCGGAGACACCCCCGCCAGTTATAATTGATGGACATAAGCATTATGAAATAGATGCTATCCTGGACTCTCGCTTTTTTCGCAAACGTCTACAATATCTGGTGTCATGGGTTGGCTATTCTTCTGGCCATAATCAATGGGTGTATAAGGAGAATATCGATGCCCCCTCTTTAATTGCTGCATTTCACCAAGCTTTTCCGGACAAACCGGGGGAGGGGGAAAAAGAGGAGATTTCTTTTAGGAGAGGCAGAGTGTAAGGATCTCAGTCGTTCTTGTTTCCCTTACAGCCTAACCTGGCCTTGACGGAGATTCTTTTGGCCGGGCGTCCGGCCAGGACCTGCACCAACCTTGTGAGAATGCTTATCTCGCTTTTGCATAGTAGAATTCCGTTCTCATGAGAACGGGGCAGGGGGGATGGGTTAGTCAGCATTATAACCTGTTGTTTGAGCGGGGTTGCTCATTCCTGCCATGTCGTGTGTGTGTGCTTTCCAGGATGTCTGAATAAACAGACTTATAATCAAAAGCCTTTTTATTTCTGCTCTTTGGAATTCCTTACAATAATGAACTCAATCTAGTTACACCATGCTGGCAGGGGCCAATGGGAATTGTAGTCCATGAACATCTGGAGTGTCATAGGTTGGCCACCCCTGATATAGCCTAATCTTGTTAGATTGTGGAAGCTAAACAGGGCCAATACTTGGATGAGAGGTCACCAAGGAAGGCTCTGCAGAGATCAGCAGTAGCAAATCACCTCTGCTTCCCATTTGCCTTAAAAGCCACTCGTTGGGGTTGTCATAAGTCAGCTGCAACTTAACAGTACTTCCCATACACACATCTAAGCAGAAACTCTTCAATAGTATTTACTCTACCCAACTTTGGGTTGGGAAATCCCTGGAGATTTGGGGTGGAGTCTGAGGAGGGCGGGCTTTGGGAAGGAGAAGGACTTCAGTAGGACATAATGCCATAGAATCCACATTCCAAACCAGCCATTTTCTCCACGTGAATTGATCTCTATTGCCCGGATAATATTTATAATCCCAGGAGATCTCCAGCCACTACCTGGAGTTTGGCCACCCCATCACCATGTCCTATACCTAGGATGAATCTAAAATGTTATGAGATGTACCTCTGGCTAGAAGTTAAATAATCTGGTAGAGAAAAGCTAACCCAACACCTAGGCTTTCTTAAGTGCATGGGTATACTTGAATTAGGCCTGACCAGAGTCACCCAGAAGAATGCTGCAAAGTTTGCTCCTAAACTAATCATGCTATGGTGTTCTAACTTCTGTTCATCTACAGATACTTTGTGTGTCTGCAGTTCTGTGTCTGCTGTTCCAATGTGCAGACATTGAATGGAGATGCCTGGAAAAGGAGCCTGTATCCGTTGCTAAGCAACACCCACCCCCAGTAGAACAAATCCCCAAGCACAGCTTGGGCCTACCTGCCTACATCCTTCAATTATTCTCTTGGAGGAAATTTTGCTTGAGCTGGATAGAGAGTTGACCCAAATGTGTTAAGCAAGCCACCCAAAATATGTTCCATCTAATAATTTAATGAACCAGAAACAGCAGAGGTTGCTAGCATCTCTCAGCAAAAAATATGGGCTGACTGTTCTTGCAAGTAGCAAGTTGAAAGCAAGATGCCCTGCCTGTCAGTTCTCATTGTAAAACAGATGCATCCAAAGAGCTGCACCATGCATTTCTAATGACACACATGATGACATGATCTTATCAAATGCACAGATGCTTTGAGTTGTCTAGCCACAGGAACAAAGAAAACTTGTTTCTTCGTTACAGTTTCTATTCTCTTCAAATACTCATTAATTCCAAGGATGAAATGAATATGCCACTTTTGTTTCCAGGAGTGAAAATACCATACTTTCAGCTACCAATAATTTCCTAGGTCTAGCACAGGGGTAGGGAACCTTTAACACTCAAAGAGCCATTTGGACCCGTTTTCCACGGGAAAAGAAAACACTTGGAGCCGCAAATAATTTTTGACATTTAAAATAAAGATAACCCTGTATATACTGGGTTTTTTTAACCTTTTACTCCACTCATTCTGAGAAGCGCATGGATGTGCCCGCCCTGCTGCCTGCAGGGCGGGCAAGGATGGGGCCAGTGGCTTGGCCTTGCCGGCCGCCGGGAAAGCGCCCGCCCCGCTCGAACGGGGTGGGCGAGAGGGGAAGCCCACGGCACTGCCCTGCCGGCCATGGGCAATTGGTGCACCCGCCCTGCTGCCTGCAGGGCGGGCAAGGATGAAGCCGGCAGCTCGGCTCGTGGAGCCGCAGTGCAAGGGCAGAAGAGCCGCATGCGGCTCTCGAGCCGCAGGTTCCCTACCCCTGGTCTAGCAACAGGATTCCAAATGTTCAACAGAGAGCCACCAAGGCATAGTAGTTAGAGTGTCAGACTAGGATCTGGGAAACCCAGGTTCAAATCCCCACTCTGCCATGAAAGCTTACTGGGAGATCTTGGGCCACTCACAAACTGTCATGCTAACCTACCTCACAGGGTTGTTGGGAGGCTAAAATGGAGAAGGGGGGAATGTTGTAAGCCAGTTTGGACCCCTGTTGGAGAGAAAGGCAGGGTATAAATGAAGTAAATAAAGAAATAATTGTGGACACACAAATACAACTTTTGAAGGACAGCTATATACAAATGCTTTGCAGAAAGCCCCACTTTGTGGCAGATATATAAAATTGCTGAATACTTGGCAGGGCTATGCTAAGCAAAGTTGCACACTTAGGACTGCACTGATAGCATCTAAAGTAAGGTCACTTTAGCTATTTCTGCAAGCAGCAAAAGAACCTCTCAAATAAGATGTGTCCTAAACTTTCACAGATGAAGTACGTCACACACCACACATTTAATGTTGTTCTGCAGAGAACCAAGGTCTGTTCTACACAGCACAAAAGAGACATCTATGGGACATCTTTAAAAAGAGATGACTGCTGCTTCTTTTCACTTCACATACCCAAACCAAGACATCTGGGGACGTCTTAAAAAGAGGCAACTGCTAGTTTGGATCCGGACAGCAAAGGTGTCAGAGGGGAAAAAAGGCTTTTTCCTGCCCGACCATTTCACTCTATGGTCAGTTTCACCCTCAGCTTGTGCCTGACATTTTGTGAGCTGCTGAAGGGATTCTTCCTGCTTCCCTTTGCTGAAGGTTGCCCCAGGATGTTTGCTGGTGCAGGCTCTGTCTGATCATAGACACCTTTTCAGCCCCAAAACAACATAGTTGTAGTACTCAACTGGTCCTACTGATTCCAACAATATATAGTTTTTCTCCCCACCCCCCAAAGGAGCTATTGTTGTAGCTATGCAGACATGCATAAGAGAATCTTAGCCACTCGGAGGACTGCTTTACCTTCCATTGAGAAGAAAGCAGTCCTCTGAGCAGCTAAGATTCTCTTATGCATGACTCCATAACTACGATAGCTCCTCGGTAAAAAAGAGAGAGGAAAACTACATATTGCAGGAATCGGCAGGATGAGCTGAGTACTTTTCAGGCTGAAAAGGAGCCTAAGATGGGAGCCTGCAGAGCAAATGTCAGACAGGGAAATGGAGACAGGGAAAATCCCTTCAGTGGCACACAAAATGTCAGACGCAAGCTGAGCAGGAAACTGATCAGAGAGCAAAAAGATTGGGTGAGAAACATAAGATGCCTTCTGAGCTGTGCATTCTACACAGCCAGGCAGGAGACATCTTGCAGGAGGCTTAGGGGGAAAAGGTGCACTTTGAAGCATTCTCAAAAAAGGATGCCTTGAGCTAAAATAAGGCATCCTGAGGACATCTTGGGGAAAATGCTGTGCAGAATTCCTTCCCAAGACATATTTTTAAGTCCTCAGGACATCTTATTTGTGCTGTGCAGAATGGACCCAGTCTGAGCACTATAGTTCACACAAAAATGAACATTCTGTTGGGATAGTCTTGCATTACTGTTAATACTGATCTTGGGTGCCTAAACCCAAGGGATGCTAGTATAGATGAAAATCTTCATTGAAATCTGGAATGATCTTTCATATTAAGATTTCCATGTTTGACCATTTTTAATAGCATGTTCCAAAAACTGGAATCATACTTGCTTACATGCTGGTATATCTAATGCCCTGTCACATCATGTCACTGTACATGATGATGTTCAATGCTGATTGACCTCCCATTTCCCCCAGAATTTTCTACTTTTCCGATACAAGTATATCGTTCCTTAGCAATAAAAGGTTTTCATTTACCCCCTTAAATCAACAAACTGCATGTAGACTTCATTCCTAAAACAGCACCCAGACCTTTTTCTGCAGGGTACAAACAAGATCTAAGCTAACAGCAAACTGGCAAGGCTGCAGGGCTGGAAGCTGTTAGAGTGTTCTGGGAGAGAGCTGTATTCTGGCTTGATGGGTCACAGAATCCTGTTTTAGGCACACATTTATTTGAAAGATTTGAATGAGATATAATAGTCTAAGTTTCAGAGTTTCCCTTACCTATTTTCACACTTCAGAAATAACCATTTTTGTGCTTGTGACATTTAGAATATGGTATTCAATCATATCAGCTTGGGTAATCTCATCAAATCCCTCAATATTACCCTTTGGTACCAACTGCATGTGTATATAGGCACACACAATCTCTCAGTAAACTGATTGAATTGCCCTGCTACTGACATGAGTGCTCCCGTCATGGATCTGAGGGATGCTGCTTGCTGTCTGCCTGTTGGACTCTTTTATAAATTTCAGACAAATGCATCACTGAGGTAACAGACAGTTTATGAGGCAGACATGTTGCTTGCTTGCTTGGTCTGAGAGAGTGCACAGAAAGATAGACTGGGATCCTGGCCACTTTCCCCAAGACATCCTAAACTTGGTACATCTCCTGCATGTCCTGAAACTGCAACTGTGCAAACCTTTTTGGCTGGTGTGGAGGTGGAGTTAAAATATGTGTAGAGACTATTTCTTTAGCTTTAAAGTAAACAACATATTATTCTGTTGTCCAGCTAAAGCATTTTTTATTCCTATGGATTTTAGTTGGAGAGTTACATGCTTACACATTTCTCATCCAAATAAAGAGAATTTAAAAGTCCTCAGTGTTGGCTAGGTGATGCCTGCTTCACTGGTAGCTATTGATTGAAAGCACGATTATACACTTCTATTCTAAAATGGGCAGGAGGGGAGATAAAAAGACTTGCCTGTAAAATACTGTTGCAGCAGAGCAAACTCATTTGGGATCAAGATGATGGAAATAAAGAAAATTGCAGAGTGCCGTTAATGCATTCCTTTGGACTTGGCCCAAGTGCCTGATCAAACTGTGATATTTTCAGTGTGAGGTAGAAACTGATAAACAGAATAAACAGAATAAACAAAAGAGGAAGAAAAGGAGAAAAGGTTTATTCATAGATGCATCTTCTGCTGTTTTCCTATCTTTATATATATAATAAAATAAGGACTTCACATGCTTTACAAGGAATTGACTCACAGGATGAACCTTTATATCTTATGATACCTTATTTATCCCCTTTTGTCTTCAGTATACTGATGAAACTGGTAATTTATGTTGTACTCTAAGTTCAAGTGAAGAAGGGCTTTTTTAAAAAAAACAAGCTACAGAATTCCAACCTACAGGAGTCTGATTAGTTTACCTATTTATTTATTTAAAAGATCTTACTAAGAAGAATGAGCCTGCTGTGAAGGAGCATCTAGGGAGGAGGGGGTCCTTCAAATTTGTAGTCTTGGGTCATGAAGGATGTTGACTGTAAGCATCAGCACTTGGAACTGGAGACAGGAGTTTGGGGAGGATGTGATATCATTTCTCGGCGACATCCTTGGAATTTCCCCTAATCTCGATGGTAAAGTCCATAGAAACTAGGGGACATTCCTAGAGCATCGTTATGGAGGCCACTTTTTCTTACACTCTTCAATTCCTTATGGGCTGGAAACTGGGGCTGGGCACTGGGAATTGTCCTTTTTTTAAGAAAGAAATATTTCCAAAGACATATAGGCTTAAACAGGCCCCACTTGTTCCAAGGCAGAGTGGGGATTTGAACCTGGGTCTGTCAGACCCTAGTCCAATATTCTAATGATTCCACCATACTGGCTGGCTGTCATTATAGAAGATATTGACTATGGCTTTCTTCAGCAGCACTCATAGGCATTTAATCTCTGCTTATCACTGAAGAAGAAAGCTTGAGGGTTACACACAAAGGTACCTTCCCAGGTGGCTCTGGCTTATATGTTTCCCAGTCCTCATCCCTTCGTCTTCAAAGAAGTACAGGTGATGAGCCATGCTGCGAGGTTTCATTTGAAATTTGAATGAACATTTTTAAAAAGCATTTAATATCAAGTGATGTAACATAACATTCAGCCATGGTTCCCACTTTCACTTGGGAAATTCCTGGCAACCTAGGAGCAGTGCCTGGGTGAAGCAGGGTGTGTGGGGGAGGGGAGGAAACTCAGCAGGATGTGATAACATACTTTGAATCTGCTATTTCCTCCAGGAGAACTGATGTTTGGAAATCTGACTGTGGCCCACCTGCAGGATGGCAACTCCATCAGCAAACAGACACAATACCAACAAATTGCTGCCTGAATTTACCCTCCCCAATCTGAAACAGAAGGTACCTCTACTCATATCCTTCCACCCACCTATCTCCTTTCCAAATTCTGGCAACACCATTGTTCAAACTATGTGCAGACCACAACATAAATGTTGTGTACACCCTGCAAATGTTAGTACCCCCTGCAAATATCTGGCAGAATTAAGAGGTATCCAGTTAATTCACACACATATATTGATTTCTACAGACCAAGATGCTTTAAAGACGAGGTTTCTTTCCTTGGTGACTTGGCATGTTTAACAAAAACATGACAGCCATCAACCTGTGGCTGGAGGTCAGCTCTGGTGCTAAGAGCAGTTTGAGGGGAGAAACGGGAGAAAGAAGTTTTAGAACTGTCTCTGGAAGGTTAAGAAGTTCTTGATGACAGTTTAGGGTTTTAGAGAGCTGGACTGATGCACCTTTGAATGCCAGCCTCTACACCTTTTTCATTTCCCAACAGCTTCACATGTACAGTTGTAAAAAAAATTATACTCTCATTACAAACTTCTAATATTCTTTAGAGTTGGCATAGTGCAGTGGTTTAGAGTAACAGATTAGGATCTGGGAGATTCAAATTCAAGTCTCCACTCCTCCATGTAAACTTGCTGGGTAACCTTGGGCCTCTCTCTCTCTCTCTCTCTTTTTTTTCTCTCTGCCTTACTTGCCTCAGAGGTGTGTTGCTATGGACATTAAATGGAAAAGGGGAGAATAGTATTGGAAGTCACTTTGAATCCCTGTTGGGGGGATATGTTGGATACAGATATTTAAACAAAGAAACAAACAAACAAATAAATAATCACAGGGAAGCTGATCTCATAATTGACTTCACAAGATCTACAAGTTGAGGAAATGAGGGAAACAATATACATTATACTTAGTACACTTTACTATATATTTTTTAGTAAAATGTATGTAAATATTTCTTAGTAAAATATATCTAATTTTCAACATGGCAAAATTTGTGGATACCTAAATCCAAGGACTGGACCTAAGAACAGACAAGATAGCTGTTTCTACAAACCTGAAAAAATGTTCCTGGTTTGTAAAAAATAAACATAATTAAAAATATTCTAAAAAAAACAATGGTGGGGGGTGTTAAAACACTTCAAAATAAGGGAATCAGTATATGTAGCTTTAAGAAATGAATGCCCTAACAGTTACTAAAGAGTCCCAATAGTATCACCAGACATCCAGCCCTGGTTTCTGTCAGTAAAAGACAGTGTAAAAGGGCAGGGCCCTTTCCAGGCATGTTTTGGTCATTGAGGTAGAACTCATCATGGCCAAACCTGCCAACAACCACCAGGCAAACCACACGGTTTGCAGGACTCACCAAGGCCTGGCTGCTTTTTACTATTCAACCACCGTTGTCTGATGAAAGCCAATGTGATACAATGCTTAGAGTTTCAGATTATGATCTGCAAGACCCAGGTTCAAATCCTACACTGCCATGAAGTTCATTGGGTGTCTGTGGGCCAGTTGCACATCCTTATCCTAATCTACTGCATAGAGTTGTTGTAAGCATAAGAGGATAAGCTGAAAGCAAGCAAGCAGATAAAGGTAGGTTAGTTGGTGAGAATGACAGAAGGAAGCAGGAAAAGGCTATGGAGAATTTCAGAAAAGGAAAAGAGAAAATAGCAAGGGAGGTTGAAAATTAGATGCCCCTCTACAAGTAGGTCCTGCACCTGTACTCACTAAAAGCCAACTTCCAAGAATTGATTTAGCTCATTTCCTGCAGGAGAACTGCTAATGTTTGAATTTGTTACAGGTAACAAAAAGAACAGGACCTGATGGGTGGGGATATAGTCAGTGATGGGATTCAAATAATCTAACAACCGGTTCAGGTGGTAGGATTCAAACAATTTAACAACTGGTTGTTTACAAGTACCATTTTAATAACCGGTTCTGCCGAAGTGGTGTGAACCTGCTGAACCGCACCACTGGATGTAGTCATTTATTTACTCCATTAGATTTTAAGGTCATGGTAAGATCTGGTGAGCTGACTTTCGGAAGTTCATGAGATTTCAGACTTTGGGAGGTTGGCATTTTAGGTTGCAAGTGTTGAGTTTATTGGTTAATATAGCAGAGTTTTGCCCAGTCATGTAAATGTGATGCTGAGTGCAGTCAAGTCAGTCTTCCCAAGAAGTAAATTACAAAAGGTAAAACTTACAATTATTCAAGTAGATTCTGTTCACATTCTTGTTGCAAGAAAGATAGAAGTCCTAATCTAAAGAATATACTTAGAACATAAGAACATAAGAACATACTTCTCTATACAAGTGACCACCTATTGCAGCATTAAGTGAATGCTGAGTGAGGATAGGGAATATTTGCTTCTACAGGAAGGACTTGGAGATGCATCTGACTCCACGTATGTCCATGTGGAAAGAGATGAAGAGCAATGGCTATTGAGTCAGAACAAGGAGGGCAGCTTCCAGGAACAGACAAAGCAAGGAACATCCCAAGAGATAACACTAAAAACACAATTTAGACATGCTGTGTCACTGTCTCCAACAACAAGAACCTGCTATAAAGGAAAACAGTGTTCTTAAGATTAATAGTTGTCTGCAAGCATAGGAATAAAACAGACTACATGTCCTACATTCCAGAAACGACAACCAGTCTACCACTTAATGTTTGTTTTAAAGTCTCGGTGTTCTTGCCAAATGCTCATTGATTCTCCTCCTGTTACAAGTGAAAAGCAGATTCTGTTAACTTTTTTTAAGGACTTGTTATTTATTGGTTCCCTGTATTTTGTAATTTTAAATAAGAAAGGCAAGACAGAAAGTTTCAAATAAATGACAATAAAGTGCTTTTTAGTAGGATCATTTCAAAAAGGTTTCCAATTTAAGTTTTTCCCATTCCAACCCAGAAATTAATGTTCTTTGTACTGAGATATTAATTTTTCACCTGAATCCTACAAACTTCTCATTAAAGAGGCTGATACTGGTTTCCAGATCTCTTTTGGTAAATTCTTCTGTTTGCAGTTTCTATTTGCATGCTCCAATCCAACCACAAATATTAATGATATTTAAACAACTCTTCATTTCAAAATAAACTACCCCAAATACTACATCCCCATACTCTGGAGACAGTGCTCTGAAAATGTCAGATGAACAGGGTTACAATTCTTTTGCTGTACCAAAATACCCAGGACATGGAAAGTCACATTGACAGTCAGAAGAGTGACAGGTAAAGCCTTCATTACCACAACTCAGTCATTATGGGTGTGGTGGCTTCACTAAATAACTACCAGGAGATCAGTTGGCCATGATGCAGGAGCCAGGTCAGACACGAAAGTTGGGCACCTTGCAGCAGAACAGCTAAATGCCTGCTGGTCACAGCAAGTGTTTGTTGTATTATAGTCTTGGCTCGTGGTTGGCACTGAAAATGGAATCCATCCTTGCCTCTCCCCTCATTGAAGAACAATCTGAAAAAGCCAAAAGAGCAGTCAGTCATGAGTTGCAACAGACAGCATGTGAGTTCAAGTGCTTTCCATATGGTGATGATCTATAGGTCTGTTGTTTCCTTTGGGTGACACTCTTGTCTTCTGATTCTAGGCCAGGGGTCTGCAACCGTGGCTCTTATGATGTTCATGGGCTACAATTCCCATCAGCCCCTGCCAGCATGGCCAATTGGCAGGGGCTGATGGGATTTGTAGTCCAGGAACATATGGAGAGCCGCAGGTTGCAGACCCCTGTTCTAGGCCTTCTGTTTGACGGAATACACTGCCACATCCTCCACCTCTGAAACGGTGCATTATTTCTGGATCCACAAATAAAAACAGAATGAGGAATGTCTTAAAGCAGCAGTCTCCAACCTTTCAAGGCTTGTTGACACTTTTGGAATTTTGAAAGGTTGTGTGTGCACCAATTTATTTATATATGTATACAAGAACCCCCAAGTTTGGTAACGGTTGGGCCAAAGGGTCCAATTGTATTGGCCCCCAAATGGAGGAGAAATGTGGGCCCATAAAATTGTACCCCCAGACCCAATCTTGATCAATCTCAGGGGTTCTTCTAAGGAGAGTCACCACCAGCTACATTGAAAATTTGGTGCCTCTGCCTTAACCCACCCCCCCACCCCACCGACTTGCAAAATTCCTTTATAGGCTTCAATAGAGGCATTTTGCCTCCCTTAAAACCTATGGGGAATCCTGAAAAACTGGAAATTTTTCAGCTTTTATTGAATCAACTTTTTTGGCTCCAGTCAACAACAACAACAACAACAACAACAACAACAACAACAACAACAACAACAACAACAGATCTTTATTAGGCATAAATGCTGCCCCCTTTTTATTCTGCATATCCAAATGAACACCCTTAGTGGCAAGACCACCCCAAAATGGCTACCCAATGACACAAAGTTAAATATGAATGATTACTGCCCCCTCCTTCCTGGTTTGCAAAAGAATAGCAGGACATGAAGAGAGGGAGAAAGGGGAAGGGAAGAAAAGGATAAAGGGGAATTGGATTCACACACTGACTAAGGAAAGCCTGGGTGCTTATCAATTCTCCTGATCTTCCAATGGCTACAGCTGCTATTTTAGCCATGAAAAGCCCTTTTCATTTGAGTGAGGGCAGCAAACTGATTTTCAGTGGCCCAGCCTACTTTTTTAAAGCTCAGGAGGCATCAGGGAAAGTACTAGCGGGTGCCATGGTGCCTACACCCTTAAAACAAACTTCAATATGAATAATAACAAAAGCATTTTATACAGTGTACTCTAAGGCTTGTTCACAAACTAGGTAGGTCATGTGATTTTAGGGCAAGTCCAACAGTAAACTGCTCTATGTTACACTCCCCTCCCTCCTATCTATCCCACCAAATCACCTGTAATTTCCCAACCCAGAGTTGGCAAGTTTACATCATGCATATGGGTTGCCATGTCCCTCCTGGCCACCAGTGGCAGGGTTGCCAAGTCCAGGTTGGGAAATTCCTGGAGATTTGGGGATGGAGGCTGGGGAGGAAAGGGATGTCAGTGGGGAACAATGCCATAGAGTTCATCCTCCAAAGCACCCAGCTTCTCCAGGGGACCTGATCTCTGTAGTGTAGGGATGAGCTGTAACTCTGGGGGATCCCCAGGTCCCACCTGGAGACTGGCATCCCGAGTCATGTGCCATTTTACTTACAGGCAAGCTTGATATTAATCAAGAGGGAAATCTGAGGATAATATGGTCTACCTTGCCTGTGTTAACCTGTGAAAATAGTTCCTATGTGGCTAGGCCCCCAAAACAGTATGTGGATCTACTGCATGGGCCTCACTTGCAGAATCAGCAGTCACCAGGGAAGGGTTTCTAAAATGATGTGAGAAAGTCAGTCCGGTTCATTCCACAGGATTGGGCCATTTCAGATCATTGAGATGACTACTGATAAGCAGGGCTTGAGTAACTTGTCAAAGGCAGTGCTGAGGAAAATAGTATCCTCCTCAGTGGGATTTTCATCTTGATCAATTTAGCCAGCCAAATGGAAACTTCTCCTGTAGATACATAAAAGGTAACCAAATGTTTGCTTTACATTTGTGCAGTGAAACAAATATCAGGGGAAGCAGTGTGACTCAGAATCTGGTCTTTGCTCCTAAACTATGCCAGTTGTGTATACGTGCAAATGTATATAATTCTCCCCTCCTGCCTTTTTTTACACCCATTTACAGGTTTTGCAAACATTAGACAGCTACAGCACATATAGCAGAGGAAGCATACCAAATGGCAGAACTTGCTATTACAAATGGATGCTGAGTTTTGTTCAAAACTGCTGCCATCATGATCAGCAGAATGTGCGAAAGGAGCGTCTACATGGTGCAGGATTTCCAAGGGAGCATAATGCCTCTCTACGCACTGAAGCACTTTGTGTGCCTTTCCTGTGGGGCTGCTTGTGAGGGACACCTGCTGCTGCCCTCTGACTTTAGCTTCGGCTGTGGCAGTTGTTTGCCTTGTGAGAAGGCGGCTGCCAGTTGGTTTCATTCTTTGCTGATGACTGGAGTTCAGATTCCCTATTATGAGTTTTGCTGAAAGACAAGGACGTTACCATGGACATGAGGAATTCACGACATAGCTCTGAAGATTGTAGATTAGATGTTGAATAGGAACAGAAGAGAGAAGGGTACTGACTTGTGGGAGGGGAGTGAATAAATACAGTTTGTGCCATTTTTTCCCACTTGGACGATTTTTTCCTGATTGAACACGAACAATTTAAACATGCCTCTGCTGGGGTCAAAATAGGCACATCAAGAATAAGTGCCCGTGACTGAACAATTCTCCATCTTGCTTCAAGGTACTCTGGCAAATCAATTTAGCTCTTTTTATACCAAGCTCTTATTTCGGTGGTCTGTGCTCTCCCTCCCAACATCATGTCAATAACATGGTGTGTATTTGTGGTAAAGGATCAGATCCTACCACTTTACTAAGCTAAGGGCAATGTGTTTTGCCAGTACAAGGGTCTTCTTTTCATGCAAGAAACTCTTCCACTGGTACCCCATACCAATGGAACACACAGTTGTCCTTTCCAGATTTTCCACATCGTGGTTTCAGTTTATTTCAAGTTGGTGCCGGACCCTCCCCCGATTAAACCTCCCCATGTCTGCCACTCTTAAAGGGTCACTGCCACACCACCAATGCCGCTGCTTCCAGAGCAGACCCAGAAAAGGCCAAATAGCAGCCGTTGCATACAGGCTGGCAGAAAAACCTGCAGCCCTGCCGTTTGCTTCCACCCGGAAACAGCTGCCTTGTTAAAAAAAATTATGCCGTTTACCAGATGGGGGAGGGCACCACGCCCCTACCCCCCAGTGATGGGGAAGGGACAACTGTGCTGCCTTTAGCTGAGAAAAACAATCCAATTCAACATGTAACCAAACTGCAGCTCTAGCTCTAACTTTATATGTCCCAGCAAGACTCTGGAACTTAATTGACTTAATTGACTCAAATTTTATTACCTCGTGGAGTATGAATACCTAATACACAGCAGGCAAAATCTCATTTTGGAAAAGAGACCTTCAGTCAGAAAACATGTTCTTTGAGGCCTATGCAGAGAGAGAGGCCTGAAACAGCCCTTGTTCAGAAAAGGCCTAAAATATATCCCTTTTTAGGCCTTTTAAAAAGTTTTGCACAAGGCACGGAGATGGCAGCCCAGCATACTTTAACTTTGCAGTAAACCTAAAAACATCTGGGAATGCCCACGCACAGCTACTATCGTCACATAGTCCAAAGTGACAATAACTGAGGAACTGCCAAAGGAATGGAGATGCCCTCCAAAGTGGAGAATTATGGAGGTCATTCATGCTCCTACAGGAATTGTGAATGTTGAATATGCCAGAAACAGAGCCACTAGGCAAAAATATACAGACAGGAGGGGGAAAGCTATAAGACAGAGGTTCATCAAGTTGCAGGTGAGGAACACAATTCCGAAGGCAGAAGGGACACATACAGTACATTTAATGTTATTTTTGAAAGCCTCAAGTAAGCTCTAATGCAAATAGATTAATAATATCCTTGCGTTGCTAATGTGGACTCTAAACCTTATACAAATACCTGGTAATCTGAATTGCGACCCACTGTGCATTCTAACCAGAGTTACACTCATCTATGTCTGCAGAAGTCAATGGGCTTAGAGAGGTGTACCTAGAAGAGGAGGGCAATGACAAACCACCTCTACTGCCTGGAAAACCTGATGACCTGATGACCTGATGGTACTTTTCACATACCCAGCTCTGCTTAGGACAATTTTATTCAGCCTTGTTAATGAGGAGTAACAGTCTGATTATGCATGGTAAGGTTCTCGTGACTTCAAAGGGAATTGGCCAGGGAGTCTTTGTTTTGGGACATGTTCGGTCTTATTACCCACTGCCCTGTTTGCAGCAGGGCAGGCATTACCCATCAACTAGCCTTTTGCTTGTGTTCGAGGGGGGTGGGGCAGGGGAGAAGTTTTCAGGGGGTTTCTATTGTGTGTGCGTGCTTTAATTTTTAATATCATCATTAATTTTTATCTTTAATCTTCTCAGTAGATTGACGGGCTTTTCTTGGTGTGGTCTGGAATCACTGATTGCTTGCGTATACAGCTATGAGGCTATCCCAGTTGTATAAAACTGTGCCGTGTATAAAACTAAGTTGTGTATAAAACTATGAGGTTATCCCAGTTTGTTGGGTAAATTGGGTGTTTGGAATGAACGACTAGTCTTATTATTTTTATATTTTTTTCAGTGTTAGTATTGATTTATCAAGCTATCAGCATGGTTATTTAATGTATTAAAATCTAAAGATATACAAGAGCGAGCAGGCCATGAGCAATAGAAATGATATGGCAGGACAAGGAATGGGAAAGAGTCAGCAACAGGGAGGAGGGTGAGGGGGAAGCGTGCAAAGTAGGGTGAGGGAGTGTGTGTGTGGGGGGGGGTAAGACTAGGCAGGCTGGCTGTGGGCAGAGGTAAGAAATCTGGAGCAAAGATGTGCCCACTGGCAAATCTGGCAGCAAAGCAAAATTAAAAGCATGCAATAAGTGGATTTGCTTGCTGTGGAGAGCATGGAAAGTGAAAGTGGGGCTACAGGAAATACATCTGTACAAGAAATCTTGCCATGGAGAAAATTCATCTTCACCATGCAGCAAACATCTTGTGTGTAATCGGCCACAATCTCTCAGCGTTCTCTGCTTTTAGAAGCAAGGCTAATAATTTTAAAACAGGTGAAAATTATGTCCTTACTGGGCCCCATAAGATATAGTCTAGGGTCTAGGGTCCATTATATACAGCACAAATAAGATGTCCTGGAAACATCTTTTAAAAAGCCACATCCTAATTTTTCATTTGGACAGCACAGACAAAAAAGAAATCAGAGGAGAAAGAGGCTCCCCCCCCCCTGCCCGCCATTTCCTCCCACCTGAGTTTAAAGCTGTCACACCTTTTATGGTACTGCTGGAGGTTTCCCCAGGACTTTTGCTCTGCAGGTGCCACTGCTGGGTGCCTTTTCAGCCCAAAAAGTACACGATTGTACTCAGCTCATCCTGCTGATTCCAACAATATATAGTTTTCCCTTTTTATTTTTGAGGAGCTGTCTTCAAAGACATGCAGATACAATATGAAAATCAGCGTGGATTCTGAAATCGTATGAACACTGATAAATAAATGTGGCCGATTTTCCTTCAAGCCTTTCATGAGCTGCAGAAAGATAGGCTTTGGCTTCAGACTAAGTTTTCTGATCCTCCAGTTTTTCTTGAAGGAGTCACCACTGATAAATATAAATGAAAAACTGTCATCAGTTAAGGATAGACCAGACCAGTGCTTAGACAACAGCGATGGGAGAGCCTATTGCATTATGTGTCCTTCCATACAGAAATGGATGTTTATTTACTTACTGCAAGTACAAGTTCCAGATTTTTCAGGTTCTATTCCCAGAAAGCTCAAATTGTTTAAATCTATCACCTATGAACTCTCTTATGCTGATCTTAATTCCAGTGGGGGTGTTGCTTGTAAAATGTTGGCACCCCACAAGCCCAAATGGCTTTTCTCTCAACGTAGAAGGTAGTGATCTATGGAAGAAACAGACTATTTCTGTGACTCATTTCAGGAAATATAAGTTCCCGGGGAGGGGGAATGGAATGCTACCTTAATGCTCAAACAATCTTCAGTGGTCTTGAAGAAGAAAGAATGAGTGGCAGAGGCAATAAATAAGTAAAAAGATCCACCGGGAATGGCTAATTTTGTGGCTTCTAAACAAGACATTCTCACAGTAATTTTGTGGCAGAGTTGACTTCAGTCAGTTTCACACCTGTTCTGAAATGGTTTTTAACCTGTGGGTGTGTTTTGGGTTACTTTCTTATTATCTGGACCATTAGGAAGTTTGCATTTATCTGTTATCATGCACAGACATAATTGCATTTTGGACTTTGTGCCTCTACATATGACAAAAGGATTACTGGGATGTAGCTCAGTTTCTGTGTGATTTAATGAAAATGCTGTTTGCTTGTTTTACAGATGCTGAAGTTGGACTGTTGCCATGGAATCTTGTTTTTTAATCTCTCTCTCAATAGGTGCTTTTATATTATCTTTTTGGGCAATGCAGAGGTTAAACTCACAGTAAAAGTATCCTAATTTTCTGCCTGTTGCCCTTAATATAGTTTTACTCTTAACATCAAAATCATATTTACGGTTATCTTCTCGAAGCATGGTCTGGGTTGAATCAAATCCAATTAAGAAAAACCCATTGTAAAGGATTAGTCAACAACTGTAATTTTTCAAAAATGCCAATAGTCCAGCACTTTGAAAAAGCCCTCAAGATGATAACATAGAAAATGTCAGAATGCTTTTCAGAAATATCCTCTGTATTCTGTGATATATGAACAGTGGCTTTGATTGAAAAAAAGTTAATGTGGAAAATCCATTTATCCTTTATTGCAAGAGCTTCTATAATTTCTGCCACTAGGTGGCACCAGTATTTTAATGTTGTCTCTTGGGTTGCTTATTCGTTTTCTTTTTAGCAAACGTTTAGGGCATGACTCTAAACGTTTCAATGTTTGTAAGCAATGTCATCAGTGTACCACCATCTATTCTGGGCCGTAGTGCAGTGACATGTTCACAGACAGCTATTTAGTGGAACAGTGGTTGTAGAATGTTTGCAGTCCTAACTGTTTCAGGGAGTGGAATACTGAGATTTTTATCCCAGCAAAACAGACCCTAGCCCCTAGACTCTAGACCCAGCAAAAAAGATTCAGTGTGGGGAAGAAGTCTCCAAAGTCTCAAGGTATAGTGGAACAGGGAATTTAGAGGCAAGGTGACTTAAGGCAGGGTGAAGAATAGGCAACACACTGAAAAACAGGAAACTGAGGGAAAGGTAGGCAAAAGACAGGAAAAAGACAAAGAGAACAGGCAACAGGTAAAAAGGAACGAGAGAGAGAGGGAACTCTGAAGAGAGCTCAAGGTCAGGAAAGACCAGGGTTGGCACCAAAGTGTAGTAGGCTAATGTTATGGTTATAGTATCAGATAAGTTTGTATAGGGTTATTGTTGCCAACCTCCAGGGGGTGGCTGGAGATCTTCCACTATTACAACTGATCTCCAGTCAGATCAGTTCACTTGGAGAAAATGGCTGCATTGGAAGGTGGACTCTATAGCACTACCCCATTGAAGTTCCTTCCCTCCTGAAACCCTGGCCTTCACAGGCTCCACCCCAAAAAACTTCAGGTATTTTTCAACCCAGAACTGGCAACCCTAAATAGGGTAGTAGTTAGAGAGTTTGACTAAGATCTGGGAAACCCAGGTTCACAGTCACCCTTCTGGTGTTGAGCTTAGGCGAGTTGCTCTCCCTCAGCCTAACTTATTTCACAGGGGTGTTGTGAGGATGACATGGAAATGAGAAAGCTCAGAGCTACTTGAAAGAAGCATGGGATAAAAACGTACCAAATAACTAATTTACCAGGCCCAGTTTCATTTATTTATTTTACTTAATTGATTTACAGGGAACAGGGACATGGGGGAGGTACTGGCATATTCTCCTGTATCCCCCTCTCTACATTATTTCCACTCTCCTCATGGGAACCCCATGTTTGCACTTTTTCCTTGCTTCATTTTTTCCCAGTATTTTTTGTTAGGGTTTATTAGACCCAACATTTTTTGGGAAGGCCAAAAAATTTCCAGAATACCTATAATGTTTTTTTTCTCTATCCATTTTTTTTCTCCATTAAAGTCTATGGGAAATTGGCAGGGGTGGGCCCTCTGGGGTATTTTTTTTAAAAGATAGAGGCACCAAATTTACAGGACAGTGACTGGTGACTCTCCTTAGAAGAACCCCCAAGTTTGGTGAAGTTTGGGTCAATCCAATTCTATGAACACCCAGTTTTCCTCCATTGCTCCTAGAACCGGACCTCCTGATTCCATTTTAATAAATCACATTAATTAGATTTTGTGGTGTCTGAATTCAGGAGCTTGGATCTAAATCCAGTACTTTGGCCTTGCTTGGCTACAGCTACCAGGTTGTTTTCTGAAACTCACCTTGTAATTATCCTACCTTGCAAGGATGGCTTCCTTGATTTTAGCCCTAGGAGGGTCAGAGGTTTGTCCCTTTGTCTCTGGCTGACTGGGTAGAGAAAGGGCCTGATGGCAGGTTACCTACTGAGCCGCGAGGAGTCACATTTCAGTGTTTTGAATTTGTCCTGTTAACTGCTCCCATCTCAGAAATGCTCTTAGATTAGACACTCTTGACAACAACCTCGAGACAGGCCCTCAAGATGTTCAGGAATTACCACTCATTTCTAAAATACAGAGATCAATTCCAGTGGAGAAAATGGCTGCGTTGAAGGGTGAACTCCATGGCATTATACCCTACTGAGGTCCCAAATCCCACCCCCAGGGCTTTGCCTCCCAAATCTCCAGATGAGCTCAGGCGCTAATTAGAAGGCACCTCTGGTGTTCTCGGGGCTGATTACACTTGACTGCCCCTGGTTCTCATCCCCTTATCCCAGTTTCTGCAAGGCCCCATTTTGCTGAGTTTCAGTAAGGAAACTTCCATCTTGAATAAGCCTCTTGCCTGAATTAGTGTTTGAATAGAATGAGAAACTGCAGTAAGAGACCAGTTTCTTGTCTGTTGGCAACCATACTTGCATCCCAACACCTAAGTCAATCCACCCACTAAAGTCTGATACCTTCCTCTAGTAAGTGGCTCTTCCCTGGAGACCAAGCAGCAAGGGAGCCTTAAGAGGCAGACAAAGCCAAGAAGCAGGGCAGATGTGGACTAGTGTTTCACATCTTGATTTGAGTAAACCAGTCAGTTCTAGGACTACACACTTGTACTCATTAAAAGTTTCTCTGGGCACCATGAAAACTGACACCAATTTCTTTCTTAAGATGTTCTGCTAATATATTCTAGGGCCCCAGTTCTGTTGTTCTCCTCAACACCTTTGGGAGCCTGTTTTAGGTGACAACTGCCACTCAATCAGCAGTACCTCATGTGAAAATTGGAAGATTCACACCTTTCTAATCATCAGGATGACAGCAAGACTTTTCCCCCCTGCTTTGTAAGATGGCTTCTAACAAATCACTTTTGATCAGGTTTTTGTCATGTTGACCCACTGACAGAGACAAAAAAAAGTTGGAGATTTTTCTTTTGTCGGCCTACCTCAACTTAATTAAAATATGTACTAAGCTTTTGAACTACACAGAAATTCTCGATCAAAGGAAAACAAAATATACTGGATGACTGGCTGTTATACATCCAGATGGTGTTTTATTTTGTCCTTGGAAGAAAAAAAATTGTGAGGCAGGAAAATTTGGCAGGCTCAGTGGTGTGGCTTTGCAGGCTAGCAATCTTTTTATTGGCTTTGCTCTGTGGCCTTAAGCAGCAAGTTAACATATAGACAATTATTCTTGGTGGACTTTAGTAGTAGGGAAAGCATTTCCTGATTAAGGTGTTTGTTAGATTTCTTTCACAGGCAGAGATATAGGGCTAGTAAAAGGGATGACATTTTTTAGGGTTGCCAGGACAACTCCATTTTGTATACACTACATCCACCTTCTGTTAAGGGATCCTTTTCTCTTTTGCATCAGGCAAAAATTGGTTTTCATCTGTCACAGAGAGAAAATATGGAGTGTCAGCAGAGGAGGCAGAATTGTATCTAATTCAGTGATACTAATTGCAGTACAATATTAGGATTTCTCTGTATGTGTTATTTCTGTAGGTTGTGTGCCTACGTTGCATCTCCACCACCCCTTACACATGAGTTTTACTCCCTCTAGTAGTCACTTTGAACTTTCTAAGCTGTCTCTCTGGTTTTGGCAAGCACTTTTAACCGGCTATGGTAGTAAGCCCCTTTCCCCCACCCGAGAAACAGCTATGAAAGGTCGAAGTGACCACTAGAGGGAGCACCACACATGTGGAAAAGGGGAAAAATGCATTAGGAGCACATAACTAACAGAAACAACATATGGAACCATTCTGGAACCAGGAACAATGTTTACCACACTTGGTATCTGGCTACCAGCACATTAATCAAGAACCCCTAGAATTATGTGATTTAGCCCAAGCAGAATCAATTCCCTTCGCAGATCCCTAAACTCTGTATTTGTGCTCATGTGTGATTCATTTCCTTGTTCATTTCCTACCTTAGCCTACACGCCCCAATGATCCATTTGAGAGGAAGATGGCACCCAACGCACCACTGGATTGCACCGTAGCCATCATTTGCAACTGGATTCCCTATGTGAGCAAAATGATCCAGTTGCAAGTGATTACTACAGTACAATGGTAGTGCAATAGTCCATGATTGATGCAACTTAGTTGTCTGCCAGCACATTTTTCTGATCAGGCCAAGTCTGCTTCCAAGCACAAACACTCCTCGTCTAGAAACATCCTCATTTTAAATTTATTGGGAATTATTTCCAGGATCCTGAACTTCTCCCTTGTCCAGTTAGGTTATATATCTGAGCCTCTGCCTTCTCCTTTCCTCTTTCCAAGCCTCAAAAGAACAGACTCTTTTGTCACTGGGCTTCTGGGACTGAAACCTCCCCAATGGATTCTTTTGGGGAAGCCAGCATGCGTAGCAGTTTGATTCCCCACTTCTCCACATATGCATCAGACTCTTAGCTGGCAAACTGGATTGGTTTCCCCGTTTCTCCACATAATGCCTGCTGGATAACCTTGGGCTAGTCACAGTTCTCTAAGAACTCTGTCAGCCCTACCTATCTCACAAGGTGTCTGTTGCGGGGAGAGGAAGGGAAAGAGTTTGTAAACTGCTTTGAGATTCCATATGGTTGAGAACAGACAGCTATAAATCCAAACTCTTCTTCTTTTGACTGACTGCAAACCACTCAAGTCTGTTTAAGGCCCCATTTGCCACGAAGGCCTGCGAATTTGTCTCCTCCCTCTTGGATTACTTGCTGCCTAAACACCCCCAAACCTCCTCAGACCTGTATGGATTGCAGTTATAGCCAGCTTTGCTTTCTGCTTTCCCTGTCTCACTGGGCTTTTGCCTCCCCTCTTGGATGGAGTCATATTATGCTATCTGACTTCACTGCTTTATATCTTGTAATCCTCCTTGAGTCTCAGTGTGAAATTTGGATTATAAATAAAGCAAGCAAGCAAATAAATGTAACGCTGGGATAGGGTTTTGAACATTCAGGTGGACCTGGAGATTGTCCAGAATCAGGGCCACCTTATCCATTAGGCACTTTAGGCTCATTGCTCAGGGCCTGTGGAAGTTTTAGGGCCTATGAAAACTGGATTAACAAAAAACAAAAACAAAACAGGAATTGGGAAGAAAATAACATTCCAAATAAAGCCATTTTGTATTTTTATCTACAAAAAAACTGACATCTGTTTTTTGATGGATATGCAGATTTTGAGGCCCATAGAGAGCACCAGGACAGTTTTTGGAATGGTGTCTGTCTGTCCCTAGGGCAGTGATGGCGAACCTTTTTGAGACCGAGTGCCCAAATTGCAACCCAAACCCCACTTATTTATCGCAAAGTGCCAACACGGCAATTTAACCTGAATGCTGAGGTTTTCATTTAGAAAAAAATGGTTGGCTTCCTCTCCCTTTGCCCCACCTACTTGAGCAGGGGCCAGCCTGCTCTAGCCTCTCTAGCATCTCTGCCTCCTCTGCGCCACCCCCCCCTTGGGCAGCAGCTACCTGGAGCACAGGCACCAGGCCCACCAGTCGAGTCCTCCTCACCACGGTGCGCGCACGTCGTGCTCAGTGGCCCAGGCCAGCCTAGATGTGTGTGTGTGTGTGTGGGAGGGTGATTTTCTGCCCTCCGCATGACGAAATCTGTGTGCGTGTGCCCACAGAGAGGGCTCCGAGTGCCACCTCTGGCACCCGTGCCATAGGTTCGCCATCACTGCCCTAGGGGCAATGCAGGAACTCTTGAGAGCCTAGGGCACATGAAAATCTCAATGTGGCCCTGCCTAGAATTACAGCTGATCTTCTGGCAACTCAGAACAGTTCCCCTGGAGAAATGGAAGCTTTGAAGGGTAGATCCAATGGAATCATATCCTGCCTGAGCTCCCTCCTTGCCCCAAATTCTGCCTGCCCCAGGTCTGCACCCAAATATCCAGGAATTTCCCACACCAGAGCCATACTGGGATGCCTGGATTCGGCTCTTCAAGTGAGCTTTCTAGTGTTTGGCATTGAAAATGAATGTTAGATATTGTTTTGCTTGCTTGTAATTTGCCAATTCTTTGGTCCAGATATTTGTCTTGTCCAATCTAAATTAACTTTATTTCTGGCTTCATTCTGTCTGGATCTTGGTGCTCCTTTCAGGGTCTTGGGGGCATCTCACCATTTAGGGATCTGTAGCTCGATTCAGATATAACTTGGAGGCATGTTTTATCTGTGATTAGCTTGTAAATACAGAATTCATCTTGTAGGGTTACCACTGAGATCCTTATTGGTCTCAGAAAATGCTGGTTTTATTGCATTTGTTTTGTAACCAGGAAGGCCATTGCCTGGGGGCAAGACTGGATGTCTTGCTTTACACACTGCAGAAAACCACAGTTAAGACTAACTGTGCAGCCCTACACTGAGTTGCTCTCTTTGTGTCCATTGATAGCAATGTAATTAAAAGGATGCAGCATTTTAGGGTCACACTGCAACTGTGCCAAATTTGGATGCTGGTTTGATGGATCCTAATAAACCATGATTAGTAAAGTGGCCCCCACTGAGACTATCACAATAAGCATAGTATAATTAAACTATAGTTTTGCATGGTATCTGAAGTATTTTGACTGGGGCTTAGATGGGTATAACTCTGCTTAGAATGGTACTGATAATGTGGCTGTTTAAGTATTACATAAAACCCACTGAATAAAGTCTATAATATAATGGAATTTTTAATTAATCTATAATTGCACCTTATTTGCTGTACCATCAGTATTTTTTAACTTAGAATGACCTCGTTCACCTTTAGCTTCTCTCGCAGCTGAGTAATAATGTGATGAATATTGGTTATTTCTTTTTCTGTATATCTTTTTATTCTTTGTTCAGCTTGTCGTGTTGAATGTTAATGAAAGAATGTCTGACTTAAATTCTGTAAACACAGCTCTGAGGTCATTTCCGGACACAGCCAAGGACACATTTCCTCATTATTATTCTGGGAAAGGCATTTAATGAGTACCTTGGACGGGCCAAAACTCTCTTAAGAAAAGAAGCAGGAAGGTGGCATTTTCGGGAATTCAAGATGGGCTTAGAATAATGAGAGTTATGGAGACAAAGATAATGAGATGCAGCAAAATACAACTTATAAAAGTCGAAAGTTCCTAACAGTGTCACTAAATTCAACTAGGGTAGACTCCTAATCCTAAACACAGGGAAGGAGCGTGTGAGGTGGGCCTTTCTAGGCAAGGCGAACCATAGAGGGTGTGCCACCATGGTATTGGCCCTGAATCTGGCCTGTACTTTCTGTTTTTCACAAGAACACATTACATCTTGAGACTATTGAGTTAGAACTGGGTCCTGTTGATTAGCATTTTGCAATGGCAACAGACTGAAATTCCTCAGCAGTATGATCTTTTGTCAGCTGGAGGTGACTTTAACAAACCATTTGCCGGTTGACATTTATTTACTTGAAACATTTATATTCTACATTTTGGTCCTGAGGGATCCTCCAAGTAGTCAATGGTCATCAAATAAATCGAAGATACATCCAAATAATAAACCAAGTGTGATTGTCAAATCTCTCACTGGCAAAGGAGAATAAGTTACAGAGGCCCATTACACATGGAACACTTACTTCAAGTGGGCTTGTTGTGGGCTATACACAGTGGTGTAGTGGCTAAAAGCAGGTGCACTCTGATCTGGAGGAACCAGGTTTGATTCCCAGCTCTGCCGCTTGAGTTGTGGAGTGTTTGTTGTGGGGAAGGGCAAGGAGATTGTAAGCCCCTTTGAGTCTCCTGCAGGAAAGAAAGGGGGGATATAAATCCAAACTCTTCTTCTTCTTCTTATCTGGGGAATTCAGATTAGCACTCCCACACGTGCCAGGTGGGTGACCTTGGGCTAGTCACAGCTTTTTGGATCTCTCCCAGCCCCACCCACCTCACAGGGTGTTTGTTGTGAGGGGGGAAGGGCAAGGAGATTGTAAGCCCCTTTGAGTCTCCTACAGGAGAGAAAGGGGGATATAAATCCAAACTCCTCCTCCTCCTCCTCCTCCTCTTCTTCTTCTTCCTCTTCCTCTTCCTCCTCCTCCTCCTCCTCGCATTGCTCAGGTGAGGAGGCAGCCCACAGCCTGCAGCACAGTTTTTCTGCTGATCTCTGCTAGGTCTCTGCTTCTCCCCTTAACTCCACCCATAAACAGCCTTAAAGGCACAGAGCTGATATATGCTCTCCAATTCCCTTCCCCTCTGCACACACATACACACACTCACACCCTCTGCTGCTGTTCCAAGACAAGAGAATAGAGAGACTTGTTTTAAAACAGATTCTTGCCTAAAATAAAGTTTTTAAAACCCTCTCAGCCATCAGGGAGAGCAGAAGCAAAGGTGGGGTGGAGCCAAAAAAAGTCTGCTTGTCCTGTTCCTTGCAAAATACCTATTTGTTGTTACTTTGTTTTGAAAGATCAACCTCTCAATATGTGAACTTTAGAGAAGCAGGAAGGAGCTGGCACCATGGAGAGGTGGGTAAGGGGGAAGGCTCCAGAGCACCTGGCAACTGAGGCTATGCTGTGCTGAGGCTGTGCTGGTGAAGGAGAGACTGGACACAGACAGACAGAGATGGGGGGGTTTCTCCCACCCTCTATTCATGTTAGAGATCGATCTCTTGATCAGTGCACTTTTGGAAGCAGGAAGGAACATGCAGGGGGGTGACGGGGAAGGCTTCCAAAGCGCTTTGAGGGAGTTCGAAGTTTGGCCATAGGTGGATGGAAGAGGTCCCGGGCAAAGCTGTGCCCACTGGCAAATCTGTCCCACTCTGGCAGCAAGCAAGATTTAAATCATGCTATAAGTAGTTTCAATTACTGAGAAGAGAGTGGAAAGTGAAAGTGGGGCTCCAGAAAATACGTCTGTACAAGAAAATCTTGCTGCGGCAAACACTGGCCTCCACTACGCAGCAAAGACTTTGTGTGTAATCAGCCAGAATATATCAAATAATAAAACATCAATAATTAAAAGACTAGAAGCTAATTAGACTTGATTAAAATTCAACTAGTTCAATTTATACTGTTTTGTTCCATTAAAAACATTGTTGGGGCACGTGCCCATTGCAGCAATTAGATATTCATTTGTGACTTTACCAGCAGCCACATCAGACTGTGTGCTGGGGATTCCACAAATCACCTCCCAAGTGCTGCTCCCCTTTTTAAAATGCTGGCATGCCTTGAAATTAAGCCTGGTCCCCTGCACTCTTTTCCAAATCTGAGAAAGCCCTATAGAGCTGCTTTTTTGTCCTGGTGAGGTTGTACTTGGTGCATGTCTCATTTTCAGTACATTTCCTTGTGCTGAAAAATGAAGTCTGACTTGCAAATGAGAGTCTTTGGATTGTGTTCTGCATTTGAAACACACTGCTGCTATTATGAATTGAAATCATTGTTTGTTTATTTAAAATATTTGTATGCCCACATTTCTCCTGAGCATCTCAGGAATCAAGGTGGATAACACCATTGTAAAAACAATAAAACAAACCTTTAAAAACAACAGATATGAAAAAAAACATTAAACCAATTTGAAATCACCTTATACCACCTACCCAACAGGGCTTCCAGACCCCCTGGTAGGGGCAGGGGATTCCCTGCTCCTAGTTGTGGTATTGTGTCACTTCTGGTTTTTAAAAAAGGAAGTGACAAAGGATAGTTTCGATCCTAAAGCTATTCTATTCTATTCTATTCTATTCTATTCTATTCTATTCTTTCTTTCTTTCTTTCTTTCTTTCTTTCTTTCTTTCTTTCTTTCTTTCTTTCTTTCTTTCTTTCTTTCTTTCTTTCTTTCTTTCTTTCTTTCTTTCTTTCTTTCTTTCTTTCTTTCTTTCTTTCTTTCTTTCTTTCTTTCTTTCATGTCAGCAGTGGAAGAGACCACAGGGCTTATCCAGTCCAACATCCTGACAGTTCAAGCACTACAGCTATAATGTTCCTACCAAGTAAGTTAACAATCAATACTTAAAAACCTCCAACAAAAAAGAATCTCACATCTCATAAGGGAGATTGTTCCAACGCCAAACACATTTCACCATCAGGAAGTTCTTCCTCAAATTTAGAGGAAACTTCCTGTGCTGTCAGTTTATATCCATCAGTCCAAGCTTTGT
Source organism: Sphaerodactylus townsendi (assembly GCF_021028975.2). Lineage (NCBI taxonomy): Eukaryota > Metazoa > Chordata > Lepidosauria > Squamata > Sphaerodactylidae > Sphaerodactylus > Sphaerodactylus townsendi. The sequence goes on along the minus strand of NC_059430.1, from coordinate 90,404,079 downwards.
CATCCAATACAACTGAAAACACATCTGCCCCATCCTCCGCATGACATCCCTTCAGGAGGTGGTTTTTACCAGAATGGACACAACTCCACAGCCAATCCCTCGTCTCTCCTTATCCCCCTCAAAGCCCTCTCACTGGTTGTCAGATACTGGCAGCCCTACCATACCCAGAATATTCCACGTCTAGCTAGGATCAGACTTCTCCAGAAATTCTCTGGAATAACCATATTGTATCTTAATACAAAAGAACAATTTACGGATGGATGTAAATAAGGTGGACAGATAAAGTTCTTAAATCTACAGCTACAGTTGCTAAGAAGCCTGGTGAAAAATGTTCTATCTTTTTACAGAGATTTTAATGTTATAAAGGACCATTATTTTGACATTCATCCAGTGTTTATCTCAGTGCCATGAAAAGCTTCAGTGCCCATTTCCAATATTAAGCTTCATTTTGAAAGACAGAGCATTTTTTTTCTCCAGGCCTGTTGGCATCCCTAGTCTCTGCACCGGGCAAGATTTTCTGGTATGCAGGAGGCTAAGAAGAAGGGTGCTACTACACAAACGGGGATGTCTGCATTCAGATGACAGTTTGGCTGCTCAGCCTACCAAAGTGCGCTTCTTGGTTCCTTAATTCCCCATTTGGACCTTAGCAAGTGTGTTCTTGGTGCCTGACACTATGACTCCCTGACACCTTGGGATCCTGTTCTGGATAGAGTGGCCTCTACAGTGGTAACATCTTCATTTGACTTTGTCTCTTGCCTTTTGAACCCTTGCTCTTTTACTGTGCAGTTAGTTCATTTTGGTTTAGGGGTTTTTTTAATTTTTCACTTCTAATGTTCTTTTGATGATATTCTTGCCCAATTTTAATAAATTTCCTTTAACCATTTTTTTTGGTGTTTTGTCTTCAGGTGGCTAATTTGTTTTGTGAAACTCACTCTGCACTGCAGGTGGTGTGCCTTGCAGGGGTGACTTTCTTCACTGTACTCCCAGGAAGGTTGGAAGCCTGCCTTTGGCTTCTGGCTAGTTGGGTAGACAAAGGGGGTGGTGGCAGCTACCAAAGAAGGGGTTTGTGGATTCAGAGTTTACATGTTTGTTTTGACTCCTCCCAAACTAAAGATGCTCTTGGATTAGCTTGCATCTTTACACCTCCATCCTCCACTACTCTCTGGGATTCTACAGTAAAAAATGAAGCCAGAAATCATAATACTTTTGAAATGACATTCCATTTTGCCTTGCAGACTCTGCCTGAAATTCTGGGTGCATAGCTATTTTTTAAAAGTACATATTCCTAAGTGGTCTTTCATATATCTGCAGGCAAGCATTCTAGCAACAGCTGACCCTGCTTGCCACCTAGGACGAGATTTAGATTGAAGTCACCTGAAGACAAAACATCACAAAATAAGATGAATGGAAATTTATTTGTTATTCTGTTTGTTGGGAATAGGAAGTAGGGTGGAGATCACATTCATGGGCATCAGTTGACCCTCTGCCCAGTTTGAAGGATGGCAGTCTAGAGACAGCACAGACTCCCCCCTTGAATCTATCAATATTCATTTTACTGATATTTGTTTGTTTATTTATTTATTTTATTTCATCAAACCTATATGCCACTCTCCTCCATAGAGCTCAGACCATAAATAGGCATAATATGCAAAAAGAACCAGGGAAGCAGGGGGAAGCATACATTTAGCTGTGGAATCAGAAATTCAACCTACATGTGTGTGTACTCCATGCAGAAGAAGCATCCATAGGTGACGCTTGCCACTGACTGTAAGTCTTGCCGCAACAGTCCTGTTGCTGCCCATGTGTTTTATCTACCTGAATAAACATCCGCACAGGGGTTTTGTTCAAGTGTATACACGTGCACTGCATTGCTCAACTTGTGACACAATCCACATATGGGAACTCCTGATTTCCTTTCCATCTGGGATTACCAAACAGGTTATTTGTATGGCGCTATATGCATGCCCACATGTTCAGTGTGTGACTGGTGGCTGCATGGAGAGGGATCTTAAGTTGAGCAGACCTGCTATATGAAGTTTGATTAGCTTTATGTTCTCCAGTTTTTCATTGGCACACATCCACACTTGTTTCCCTGTAGTTCAAGTCTGTGAGACTCATGCTGTCCATTTTTCCATTCTGAAATCTCGTTGCCATGGTAGTTCTTCACGACTAGCACAAGCATCTGAGCAGAACCCGGTTGGTTTATGAGAAGATATCTATCAGAAGGATTAGTTGGACATATTCCATGGCAACCAGTTGCTTCCCCATCTGAATTCCCTAGTTACTTTCGGAAATGCAGAAAACATATTAGCTACCTAACCGAACATCCTCATCACATTTTGGCACTTCTATGCATCCTGCATGTTGGAATACCCAAGACTCGGCCGCACAGCTGCTGCTTTCCACTCCTTTTTATGCTGGTTGTTTTTCATTTGTATGTATTTGTAGGGCTTTGGGGGATCTGTGTATTCCCTTAAACAGCTGAGCTGCTTGTGAGGATGATAAATAGCAAGTACCAATGATGGAAACGGTTTCCCTGTTCCAAGGAGAATTTAAGATGGCACAGAGAAACAGCATATATGTGGACTGGCACATTATTTTTTCCTTACACAGTTAGCAATGTGTATTCATGAAACTGCCTTATAGTGAATCAGACCACTGGTCCATCAAGGATTTGAGTGGCAGCAGCGTTCCAGGGTCTCTAACACCTTTCACATCAGCTGTTGCCTGGTCCTTTTATCTGGAGATGCCAGGAGCTGAACCTGACACCTTCGGCGTACAACGCCAAGGCTCCTCCAATGAGCCACAGTTCATATTGAATTTACTGTATTAATGATAAGAATAATAATTTCAAATTTAAATAGTAAAAACTGTGGAAATCAAAGTTCTATATTGCAACTCTTTGGCTATCAGAGCTAGAGTACATTTGCATCAAAAGTGCAATCTAATTGAGAGTTGGCAGGTTATAGTGGGTTGAAGTATCATACCTGGACCTGGGAGATCCAGGTTCAGATCTTCAGTCTGCCACAGCAGCTAGCTGGGTGACCAGAGGCGTAGCAAGGGGGAAAAGCACCCGGTGCACTGGTGCATCCTCCACCCCCAGAACTCCCCACCAAGCCCCCGGAACGCCCTCGCCACACTCCCACAGGGGCGTGCGCCTGGTGCGTTGCACCCCCGTCCCCTTGGAGCTACACCTCTGTGGGTGACTAAGAGCCAGTCATGTGCTGTCAGCCTAACCTACCTTACAGGATTGTTGTGCAGATCAAATGGAGGGAGGAGAATGGTGGGCCATAAACGAGTACATAAATAAATGTGTTCGGGGAGTGTCAAGATGGTAATGACTGAATTGTGCCTGAGGCTCTATGGACAGAGATCCACTCCCCGCACCACTGAGCAGCACTATGACCTGGGAATTCCATCTAACTTAAATGGCAGTGGTAATTGGGATATATATATGTGAAATGGCTGAGTCTCACTGGAACTAATAGTATGGCAAAACAGAGCAACATGTTTCCTTTCCGCATTGATGAGTCTCTGTCACTTACTCAAATGCTGTATCCATATTGCCTGGAAGTGTGTTTCTAATGAGGTAGAGAGGTGGGCAATTGCCACACAAGTGGGTGAGAAGACAGCAAATATTTCAAGCATATGCATTGCTTGTGACTCAAAACAAGGGGGCTTGAAAACAGGCAGGTGCACCTGGTAAAGTTGGCAAATGAATAGAGCTATTTCTTATCCAAAATTTGTTGAAACAAAATTCAGGGGGAAAGGCCATTCAAATTGGAAATATCGAGCTGGGCTGATGTTGTACAGAAAGAGAATGATTTGAAAATAGCCCATTCTTGCTGGTGATGCACAACAAGCGTGGGAGGTTTCCAGGGGCTGGAGAGAAATGAGAGGTATGATCATGACTTAGCAAAGCTTTTAAAGAACTAACATACTTGACAGCATGTTTGGAAGGCTGTCATTTATCTTTATCAGAAATGAGACCACAAAGCTACGATTCAGGGTGGGGTGAGGATATTATTGAGTCTTCAAGCCTGTAAAACCAGAAACGGAGATATTTCTGATTCTGGTAAAGGGATATGTGTGGGCTACAGGATGAAACACTACGGGAGCAACCTCAAGCAGGTCTGCTTGGAAGTGAGCCCCATTTTATTCCAAGTGGCTTAGTCACAGAAAAATGTCTTCAGGATTATAGTCTGTAAAAACCTCTAGAACTGAACTCTGGTGTGCACTTTGCATGTTAGAAAGTCACCAGGATATAGCATCTTCCATTTTTGCATAGGAGATCCTTCTTCAGAACACTTCACATGACCAGATCTGAGGAACAGCTACATGCGAAGTGCAGTCATTTGCTGTTTGCTGTGCTGGTGAGGGAATTGGTGGGGCGATCACAGCAGATTTAACACAGAGACGCCTTGTTTTGGTAAAATAACTGGCCACAGCTGAGTTTTTATTTAATTTAGGCATGAGGAACTAAGGCCCAGCATAGGGACGGATCCTGACATCAGCCTGCTGACCTAATAAATGCCATTTTCCCCAGCCCACCTGCTAGGGAAAAACACAGGGAGTAGCAAATACTGAGATCCCACAGGGTGCTGGTCTCTGTGTGGGTACTCCCATACTACCTGGGAGTGTAGGCCACCTGGCAGCCCCTGTCTGGGCATGCAGCATTGCAGGCCACCATACTCCCAAGGCTCCTTATGGGAGCTCTCCACCCTTGGGGAGAGGTGCATAGACACTTCCCCCCAAAGATCCGTTCCAATACCAATCAGGCAAGCTGATAAGATAACAAAGCAACCAAGAACACATAGAAACACATAGAAACCCATTTTAACATTGGGCTGTAGGGTGGGCAACTCCAGTGGAAGGTGCTGCAGCAATAGACCAGAGGACAGGCAGGGTTTGTCCTTTTAAGCCCAGCCAAATCACAGCCCCCCCCCCCCCCCCCCCCAGGCACGGGAAACACCTCCCAACCAGCTGGCTGCCTCTAATGGTTCTTCCGCCCTGCGGGAATCATGCTCTCGGCTGAACTGCTGCCCTTTCTCCCCACCCCTCTCAGACAGCAACTATGACTCCCAGGTAAGCTGGAGCCATGCTTTTGGTTCTATTTTTTTACCAAAAACAGCAGCTGAAGTTACATTTTTAAAGATAGGGGCTGAACTGGAAAGGCTGAAAACAATGGTGGCTTAAGATCACTGAGCCCGATTTCCTCCATGGGGGTGGATGGGGGAATAGGTATTGATACAAAGGAAAACACTGTAGTTTAGAGTGGGACATATATTGAAGTGTTGTTGTTTGTAATAATGATGATATACCTAGTACATGGAACTGACTTAATAGAAAAAACAGGGATTTAATTTAAGAAATGGTACTCATAGAATTACCTATCGAAGTGGAAAAGGAGCCTTTTAGAGACCACTGTAGAATAGAAGAGAAACTTATAATATTGAAACAAAGACAGTCATATTGGCTGAGGTAAGAACACTTCATAATTAAAACAATATAAGAAATGATTGAATCTTTGTACCTCTATGCTATGTGAGAATATAGGGAATTCTGTTGCTGATGAAGGATTTAACAAAGTTTACAATTCAAATTCTCAGGAATTATAAATTGGCTGTCTTTCAGGGGTTCCCTTAAAGCTGATATAGCCATGCCAAATGTACAATCGCTTAAAAAGCGACGTGGGATTTTTAACAAACCTATTTTTCACCATTTTGTTTCACTCTCTGTAGTGATACCTTGAGTCAGTGCTCTGATCAATGTAAGCGTTTCCCAGAGGAGGGGAAAAATGATTTGGAGCTTCAATCTGCTCCTGTTGAGTATACTAAACCCCTTGCAAGCATCTGAAATAGCTGATAGTGCGAATGGGGACCCTTGCGTGGCTCTTTAGTATGCTGACACATTCATTAGGAAATTGGAATGATGTATTCTCAGTAATTATACTGAAACTCCCTCCTGTTTCTCAGATACATGGATGACAGCTTCATTATCTTCACCCAGTGTTAAACTGGGACTAGAGAAATGAATTCAACAGCTTCTATCAGCCAAAGTAAGTTCATTTTCTGGATTCCACATTACCACTTGATGGCAGCTACATCAACACTAACACCATCACATTTTGTCTCTTGAATGCATCCTATGATTGCTGTTTCACTGGTATCCCAGAATTCAGTGTAAAACCTCTGCAGAAGCCCAAGCATAGGAGGCATTTGCATTTGTGCTAGAAATAATTTACTTTCCATTAAGTCACTGAAAGCATAGGCATTGTTCCCACACAGCACTCTGCTCCTCTGTCTTATGTATAAATTAGATGCTGCTGCTCTCTTTGCTGTGGTGTTCCTTTTTCCAGGAAACCTAGTTTGGGTGGGTTGTCCAGCTGTGCCACCAAATTAAACCGAATCCATCAATTCACACAGAAGAAGGTGAATCTGACCTTTGACTTTTTTCCTTCCCCCACCTCATTTTTACCAGTCAGGCCTACAGAGAATATTGGGCTGTCAGCAGCCTTTAGGCCATTGAGTAATCTGCATGCCGTTTGAAAGAGAAGCAGCAGCTGTTTCACAAAACACTAATAAGGATGATGATTGACACAAGGAGCTCAGCACCTGAAGGAACAACTAAAGGAAAGCAAGGCCTCTTTGCCTTAGGAAAAACCATCATGTTTGGCTTCTGTACCCAGCAATGGCTTTGGCAATCTTCACAGACAATCTTCTCCATTATGAAAAGCAGTTTTTGAAAATTATGTTTATGAAGAGTGATTTCGGAAGCATTTGTTTTTATGTCCACTCAGGGGGGTACTGCCATGCTCAGTAAGAATCAACAACTTATTTTGTTTTAGGAGAATGAGTTAGCTGTTACACAGGGGCATATCTACAGAAAACCCTCCCTCTGGCAACTCACCATGCCAATGGCCTTGGAAGGTGCCCAGCTGGAAAGAACTATCAAGGGGTCCCTGGGCCAGGCAGGGGAGGTGCAGAGCACATGGAGAGGAAAGCCAGAAGTGTGGACCAGATGCACTCCTCCATCTCTCATTGAAGTAAAGCTGCAGACACACCCACCCATGCATGAGCATTCTTAGATTGTGTACCCCCACCACTCACTTTTCATCCTAGACACCACCACATACCAGTATGGAAGGGCGGCTGAGGGAATGGAGGCTCACTGTGGTCCAGATAGAGGCAATTTTGGAGACTGTCATTAGAATTTCCATCTGCGCGGCACAATGATCAATCAATCATAAAGTCAAACAATAGCTGAAAATTTGTGAACAGATAATTAAATATAAGATTCTATATCCCTTGTACCTTCTGTGGCCTGATGTTGCCTAATCGCATAGGCAACAGGAAGACCGTGAGTCTTTCACCATTGAAACTGACTCACTAAACTAGACCTGGCTGTGAAAAACCTGTGATCTGTTGTATTTGTAGTTTCTTTACATCATAAAGGCAGCTAGGGAAAGCAGGAGTGAACTCATTTTCCCTGTACTATTCTCTGTCTGTTGCACCAGCTGCTATTTTATCTTTTGGGGCAAACAGCAGCCCTAATATGGAATTATTTATATTGGGAAATGAGTAGGTGATAGAGAAAAGAGTTAGCCTTTCTCTCTCTGTAGCATGTAGGGCTGCCAGTTCTCCTACTACAGCAGAAGACCTCCTGGCAGCAGCCTCCAACCAACACTTCTGCTCAATAGGGCGGCAGGGAGGAAACGCGCTCAAAATCACCATCAGAGTGGCCGTATGATATCACTGTCAGTGCAATATGAGCTTTTGTATGCAAATAAGCATGTTGGTGTAAGTTAATTATTACTTTGGACATGTCTTCAAAGCAGCTGTTACAGATAGGGTAACAGCCTTGTCTTTACCAGATAGCAAATACATTATTAGATGATAGTCGTGTGAACATGCTGAAAAGCGTGAGATCAATGGAGTAATAAAGAAAATCTTATAGAAAAATGTAACTCGCAGCTGAATAAAAAATGGATTACAGTTTTGGTCTTTTCCTTTCCACACAGGCCAATTCTCTGCTCAACTGGATTATCTGAGAATCTGTTGAATAATTTGTTGAGGGGTAAAGCATTATGTCTGGCCAAGAAGAGAAGTCTTGGAAAGGTAGTAATATTTAAGAAGTTAAAATAATATGGAAGCACTAGGAAAGATGGGCTACTCAATCCCCAGAAGGAGTGTACACCTTTTGGCATCATTACATAATTCAAGGTGGACCTTCTGTTCAAAATCCATCAGTATCTTACTCATAACTAAAGGGAGTTCTGAGGGAAAACTTGGATAGGGAATCTGTAAGCAAACCCAAAAATGTTGATATTTTATTTATTTATTTATTTGTTCCACTTATATACCGCCCTCCCCCAAGGGGCTCAGGGCGGTTTACAACATTAATACAAACAAGTGGAAGGATAAAATACAATATTAAATATTAAATATTAAAATGCAGCGCTTAAGTTTTTAACCATTTAAAATACAGATGGCGTATGACCATTTAAACTCCTCTGAGAGGGGGAACAGCGGGTCCAAGCTGTTAACGGGCATAATCAGCAGCCGGCCTCCCCAAAGGCCCGGTGGAATAGCTCAGTCTTACAGGCCCTGCGGAACTCATTTAGGTCCCGCAGGGCCCGGACAGCTGGAGGGAGAGCATTCCACCAGGCAGGGGCCAGGGCCGTGAAAGCCCTGGCCCTGGTAGAGGCCAGCTGCATCATGGAGGGGGCGGGAATCTCCAGCAAGTTGGCCTCTGCTGAACGCAGAGACCGACATGGGACATATGGGGCCAGACTGTCCCTTAGTTACGAAGGTCCCAGACCGCGTAAGGCCTTAAAAGTTAACACCAATACCTTGAAGACGATTCGGAACTCAACTGGGAGCCAGTGCAGGCGGCACAACACGGGCATGATATGGTCTCTGATGGCACCTCCCGTGAGCAGACGAGCTGCCGCATGCTGGACCAGTTTCAATTTCCGAATCAACCTCAAGGGCAGGCCTGCGTAGAGCAAGTTGCAATGGTCTAGTCTGGAGATGACCGTTGCATGGATCACCGTGGCCAGATCCGCCTGGGAGAGGAAGGGGGCCAGCCGCCGGGCCTGCCGAAGATGGAAAAAGGCAACCCAGGTTACTTGGGCCACCTGGGTCTCCATCGAAAGAGATGAATCCAGGTGGACCCCCAGGCTGTAAACTGAGGGGGTCGGTGCCAATGAGACCCCCTCCCACACCGGCAGCATGAAATCCCCCCCCCCCACGGCTTAGCCAAAGGATCTCCGTCTTTGCTGGATTCAGTTTTAACCTGCTCTGTGTCAAGCAACCATCAACCGCCTTCAAACAGTGCTGTAGAGCCACAGGGGCGGTGGCTGCTCCCCCCTCCATCGACAGAATGAGCTGGGTATCATCAGCATATTGATGACACACCAGCCCAAAGCTCTGTACCAGCTGAGCAAGGAGTCGCATATCGATGTTGAATAACAGTGGGGAAAACAGCGCTCCCTTAGGCACACCGCAATGAAGCAGGCACCTCTGAGAGGCTTGGTCCCCACACCACACTTGCTGACCCTGGTCCCGGAGAAACGAGGCAATCCATTGAAGGACAGTACCCCGCACCCCGGAAGCGGCCAGGCGGTGGGTCAAAAGGTCCAATAATACCAGCAGCGCCGATCCGCCTCGGTCGAGCTGCATACGGAGCGTATCTGTGACAGCGACGAGAACAGTCTCCGTCCCATGCCCAGCACGAAAGCTGGACTGGAAGGGATCAAAAGCCGATGCGTCCTCCAGAAAACCCTGAAGCTGCTCCAACACCACTCTCTCAATTACCTTCCCCAGAAACGAAAGATTCGAGACGGGGCGGTGATTGGCCGGATCACCAGGATCTAACGACGGTCTTTTTAAGAGTGGGCGGACCACTGCCTCCTTCAACCCACCCGGAAAAACTCCTTGCTGAAGGGAGCTATTGATAATAGTCAACAGGTGGGGTCGTAGCTCTGCCCGGCACGCTTTAATAAGCCAGGAGGGGCACGGATCCAGAGGACAGGTAGTAGGTCTAACAGCAGCTAGGACTCTGTCAACAGCGGCTTCGGAGAGCAGGGAAAACTGGGCCAAACAAGGGCCAGAAGACGGCAAGGGAGCCTCCAGTTCGCTAATTGTCTCCAAGCTGGCAGGAAGGTCCTGGTGGAGCGATGTGATTTTATCTGCAAAATAGCTCATAAATGCCTCACAGCTAATGGCCAATTGAACATTTTTGAACCCTCTGATAGAAAGGTAAGTGACCGAATATGGTGCTCTAGCATTCCCTGGAAACACTATGGTTTACCACAGAGTAACTACAGAGAAACCATGTGGTTTCTAGTGAATCCTAGAGTGTCACATTGACTCAAGGACATCTCTTCCCAGTTCACCCCAAAAGTGACATCATGTCATCACTCAAACAGCTCTTCAGTTGGCACTAACCCCCATCTCCTGCTGGCTGGCAACCTTAGTACCACAGTCTCAGTCTAGACACTCCCTCCCTTATGAATTATGAAACTCAAGTCCTTCTTGTTCATCAAATATTTAAACATAGCTATCATGTCCCCTCTTAAACTTTCCTTCTCCAGACTAAATATCCCCAGCTCCTAAGTCTCTCTTCATAGGGCATGGATTCCAGACCTGTTACCATTTTGGTTGCCCTCCTCTGGACATGTTCCAGTTTGTCAATATCTTTCTTATACTTCGGTGTCCAGAACTTGAACACAGTACTCTAGGTGAGGTCTGATCAATGCAGAGTAGAGTGGTACAGTAACTTCCCTCAGTCTAGACACTATACTCTTATTGATGCACTCCAGAATTGCATTGGCTTTCTTGGCTGCCATATCACACTGCTAACTCATGTTTAGTTTGTGGTCTACTAAAACTCCCAGATCCCTTTCACATGTACTGTTGTCAAGCCAGGTGTCACCCATCCTGCATCTGTGCATTTCATTTTTTTTTTGCCTAGATGTAGAATCTTACATTTATCTCTGTTGAAATTCATTTTGTTAGTTTTGGCCCAGCTGTCTAATTTGTCCAGATCATTTTGAATCCTGCCCATGTCCTTTAGGGTATTAGCTACCCCTTCTAATTTGGTATCATCTGCAAATTTGATTAATGTGCCCTCTACTTCACTATCCAAGTCACTGACAAAAATATTGAATAGCATTGGGCCCAGGACAGAACCCTGTGGCACTCCACTGCTCACTTCTCTCCAGGATGAAAATGAGCCATTGATTAACACTCTACGTCCACAGCATTCCCTTCATCTGCCAAGTTTGTCACTCTATCAAAAAAAGACATAAGATTAGTCTGGCATGAGTTGTTTTTGAGAAACCCATGTTGATTTTCAGTGATCACATTATTCCCTTCCGAGTGCTTACAGTCTCCTTAATGATCTGCTCTAGAATCTTTCCTGGTGTTGATGTCAGGCTGACTGGTCGGTAATTGTTTAGGTCCTCTTTTTTCCCCTTTTTGAAGATGGGGACAACATTAGTTCTCCTCCAATTTGCTGGGACTTCTGTTCTCCAGGAGTTCTCAAAGATTATAGCAAGCAGTTCTAAGATTACTTATGCCAGTTCTTTTAATACCCTGGATGTAGTTCATCAGTGATGTAGTTCATCAAGTCCTGGAGATTTGAATTCACTTAAAGTGTTTAGGCATTCCTGTCCTAGCCCTTTATTTATTCTGTGCTGAATTTCCCCTTAATAAGTCTTCTTCTGAAAGTAGACAGCAATTGCTGAGAGCCTTCTTCAGTGTGATTTATATTGGGTTGAGGCCAGGCTCAGACTGAGGACACTGCTGGTTCTTCTCTACTTTTATACTGTTGGCTGTACCCCCAAGCTCCACCTGCACTTGAACTCCATGTATTGTTTGGCAGTGGTGTCTCGGGAGTAGCAGGCCTTTAACTGCGCTTCGATCCCTAACAGAATCAGAACACAATTGCAAGGGGAAGCTCTGCAGCAGTGCACCCTGCAGGAAGGGGTGTCCAGGGCTCTAGCTCCTTTATTCCACCCCTCACAACATCAGTGGGTTTGAATCCAGCTCCAGCCTGCAACCAATGCCAGACTCAAATGGGCCCTTGCTGCTCCAATCTCCATGTGGAGTTGGGGGTAGGGGCAAGCCTGGCTGGCTTTGCTGCAAACCTCCATGTGGAGGTTGGGGGTAAGGCCGGCTAGGCTCACCCCCCCATCTCCATGTGGAGATTGGGCATGGGGCTTGCCAGCTGACCTCACACCCGACCTCCACATGGAGATGGAGCAGGTTGAGTCCAACTTGTCCCTCTCCCAACTTCCATGTGATTGATTAAAGGGCCCTGACCTCGCTGGGTCTCAGCTATGCTCCCAAAGAGGGTGTGATGCAGCTGTGTGTGTGTTGGGGGGTTCATGGCACTCAGGGCAAGCTCTGGGCACCATTTTAACAAGCTACACCCCTGCTTACAGAGGAATGAATCTCTGTAGTTTGGAGCTAAGTTGCAATTGAAGTCTATGATATGATTGGTCCATAAAATTATGCATGGGGTAGAAAATGTTGACAGAGAGAAATTTTTCTCTCTTTCTCACAATACTAGAACCAGGGGGCATTCATTGAAAATACTGGGGGGAAGAATAAGGACTAATAAAAGGAAACACTTCTTCATGCAACGTGTGATTGGTGTTTGGAATATGCTGCCACAGGAGGTGGTTATGGCCACTAACCTGGATAGCCTTAAAAAGGGCTTGGACAGATTTATGGAGAAGTCGATCTATGGCTACCAATCTTGATCCTCCTTGATCTGAGATTGCAAATGCCTTTACAGACCAGGTGCTCAGGAGCAACAGCCGCAGAAGGCCATTGCTTTCACATCCTGCATGTGAGCTCCCAAAGGCACTTGGTGGGCCACTGCGAGTAGCAGAGAGCTGGACTAGATGGACTCTGGTCTGATCCAGCTGGCTTGTTCTTATATTCTTATGTTCTTAATTGTGGGAGATCTCCAAGCCCCACCAGGTGATTGGCAACTTTGATTAGTACTTCCTGACTCCTCTAAATGGCACCCTGCCAGGCCTTTTAAAGGAATTCAGGCAAAAATACACTTTGTCAGAGTCCCCTAATTTGAGGTAGTAAAACAAATGTAAATAGGCTAAACTCCCCGTGAAAATCGGAGAATGTCATCAGGACTGTAAATGTCGGGTGACATTTAAATGCTAATCACTGACTCATTCAAGATAATTTAGACAATAACTATCTTCCCCTCATTCATGCTGTATTGATTATGCCTCTGTAATGCATGAGGGAACTGAATACCACCCCTTTCTTCGATCTGTGTATGGGCTCATTAAAAGGAAGCCACAATGCTTCGCAGGCTGGCTGTGCTCAAACAGGCCATGTCGTTAGGAGCTGCTTCCCATCCCTGAAGTTCAAGCTTGTTATCTATTCAGGTGTGGAGCATAGCCTATTACGTGGCCATAATATTAGTCACTGAAAGCAGAATTGTAGAATTGGATATAATTCTGCCTGATGGCACCTGAGGGGAAAAAGTATTTCACTATAGTACTTAAGATGGCTTTAAAAAAATTCTTGAAGTGGTGCATCTCTGTTTTACTTTCTATGATCTCTTACAATATTCTGTAAATCTTCGTAATTTGTTTATTCATACCGCAGCCTGGGATGATGTTATCTGTGGACTTGTTTAGACATGACAATGTTAGTATGTGACAAAATGCAGACATCCAGCTATAAGAACCATCTTAGAACACAGTTTGACCTGTCACCTGTTCGACTTTCATGCCAGTGACTATTCTCTTGGAATCACAAAAGAAAATCATCTAGGCATGGGCATATTTAGAAGGAAGTACCACTTGTTTCATCCAGTGTGCTTACTTTCAAGGAAATGTGTCTTAAGGGGACTGCGACAGATACCATGTCTAGGCAGGTTTCTGTTGGTAGAACAAAGATATTTTAAATCTAAATTCTAATCCTTTTGCGAATGATTCCTCAAACCACAACATGATTTTAAGTTCGAGCTGCCTTCTTTCATGTCTGATTCTCACTTTTTTTCAAGGCCATAATACATGTTGAAAGGGTAGGAACAACCTGTATTTTTTCATAAAATTTGGAAGCTATTATTTCCTAGTTCAGGATGGATGGGTCTTTTTGTCACCTGAGTGTATGGTGGTGGGTGAAGTGTTTATGTGTAAAGTTGCTGGCAAACAAAGTTTGTGGGAGGGGGAGACAAATATTGTCCTTGGGCTGTCACTCTGCATTTAACACTCCCCCTTTTTACTTTGCATGGGAATAAGGGATTAAAATAAGGCTGCTTTATTCTGGAGAACTGAGTTTGATCCCCACTCCTACACATGACTTTGATCCCCACTCCTACATGACTTTGGCCAGTCACAGTTCTCTTAGAACTCTCTCAGCCCCACATTCCTCAGAAGGTTGTTGTTGGGGGGAGAAGGCAAAACAATTGTAAGCTGCTTTGAGACTCCTTAAAGGTAGAGGGAAGGGGGACTATAAAAACCAGCTCTTCTTCTTCAGAACGATCAGACTGTATCCACACAGAGATTGTCTCAGCTTCCAGACTTCAGCTTTTTTTGTTTGTTTTTGGAGCATTCCTACAATATTGTCATCTAATCATCTACTTCCAAGGCTTTTCTTATCCTTGATAAAGTGTAACATAATAACATAACAGCAATCTACTTGTTCCTTCAACTTCATAGTCTATTTCTAAGTCTATTCATGTCAATGAATGAAGACGGGATAACTGTGCTTAGCATCGCACTGTAGGTCTCTGGCCTTTTTTTTTTTTAGCAGAGATATAAGAAGAAAGGGACATGAGGATACCAACTGGAGAGTTTACACAAACTTTCACAATCAATGATATCACACTCCAAATCTTGAACCATTGCTGTTCTACAGGTGGGGACCCCTCCACAGGCTCTTCCTTGTTTCCAGCTTGCTTTTCTGCTTCCTAGTCAAGAGTGGTGCCCATTCCATCTGCACTGCACCTCAGTTTTTGGAGTGAAGCAAGAAGGCTGCCAGGCCAAGCAAAATCACCTGGCTTGCTACTGTTTGGTATGCCCTGGCTGCTGCACCATAGATTCCCGTAGCGCCAATAAGATTCTCACAGGTTCAGTAAAATCATATGATACAGGTGATTATAAGAAAGCTTGGGAACATAAAGCAACAGAAGGCGACTCTATTCACTTGCAGTGGGAATGTTATTAATATTTTTGGTAAGAGATATACTTTTTATTGATGTAGAAATATCAGGAGTGCAGTAAAGAGAATATAGATAACCCAGTCTACAAATTCAGGGATACAGTTTTATTTTTATGCAACAGGACAGATTGTTGTATTCAGTTGCTTAAATTACTGGGGTAGTATGACATATCTTCCATGTTTATGGTGACTCCCTTCAACAATCCCTCACCCTACCTTTGGAATGTTATGCCCCTAAGTAACAGTATTGGTAAAATTTGCCTGATGTTGCTTATAACAGCTTCGCAGATAACAAAAGGTAACCACTAGATGGCAGAATAAGAAATAAAAACAATAAGTACATTTATAAAGGAGTTCTTTTTTGGGAGGGTAGCTTAATTTTTAAGTGCTCAATTCCATTCACTACAAGAACACTGAAGTATCAACCTTCTGTTTTTGGAGCTCTTTTTGTGCACTGAGTTCAATGTTTTATTTTGTTTGAGCATCATTTGGTGATTCTGTTTGGAATGTCACTGAAGCCTGAGCACCAGGCATTTGTGATAGAACTTAAATTAGGAAGCCTACAGAGACATACCATCTTAGAACTCAGCCCACATCTGTGCTTGTCTGGCTGCCTGGGTGACCAAGGTGCCTCTTGGGACCTAGCTTGGGGTGTGCCCTTGGGAATTACAGTGGCTACTGCTACTAATCCAAAACAAGCAGGGAAAGGTGAGTTGTGTAAAGCATAGGTTGTGGCTTCCAGATGCCATAGCCACTTGCTTGGGTGGGAAGACACACATATGCGTAGCCTTCAAGCTATGGGATTGGCAGAGGGAGGAAGTGGAGGATCGATACATCACTGCCATAGGTGGAAGCAGCATGCATGTATCTAAAAAAGAAGGGGTAAGAAGAGGAGAACCCAGCTCCCTTCAGGGTACCCAATCCTTTGCTGCTGCCCAGATAAGTTTGCCATCCTTCAGGTGAGGCTGAAGGTACATTGGAATTACAACTGATCTTCAGGCTACAAAGGTCAGTTCCCTGGAGGGAAATGGCGGCTTTGGTGGATGGGCTCTATGGTATGCCATCCCTGCTGAGCAATCTCCCCTTTCCCCAGTCTCCTCCCCTAAACCTACAGGAATTTCCCAAGCCAGGGGATGGCACGTGGTGGTGATGTATAGTGATGTATAGGTCATCATGAGCCCCTCATCATGAGCCTGACACCACAGAATTTTCCTCAATTCAGATGTTTCTTAAGAATGAAGAATTTTCACTTGTATCTTCTGTTCTATCCATCATTACTGCAAAGACTCCAAAAGGTATATGATTTTGGTTTTGTGGAGCAACATGAACAATTTATTTGTATCTTCCCCGGTGAAGACTTAATGCAGCTTTTACCATCTCTTCCGTTCCTCCATTTTATCCTCTCAACAGCCACTTTATGAGGTCAGTTGGGAGAGAGAGCATCTCCTGAGCTTCGTGGCAAGCAGAGATTTGAATCTGGGTCTTCCCGATCCTCGTCTGATGCTATGATTGCTAAACTGCTGCCTTTTGAAGGAACCCTATTTAAGGATAGTCTATGCTAGCCAAATCTCATTGGAACTCAAAAGATAAGCAGAGTCGGCCCTGGTTACAACTTGAATGGTAGACCACCAAAGAATACTAGGGTTGCCATGAAGAGGGCAATGGCAAACAACCTGTGAATGTCTCTTGCCTTGAAAACTCTCCTGTGTCACCATAAATGGATGGCGACTTAACTGCACTTTACATCAGCACCATTTAAGGAGAAAGATGTATGAGATTAAAGCTTGTCTGTGTATAGCCAGATAACCAGTCCTGATGGCATCCTGCCCTGAATAGGGCTGAAATTGTCATCTCAGCACAGGAAAGCTAGCCTCCCTAAACAAGACAGTTGTTTGCTGCCTAGGAATTTCTCTGTGGAAATACACAGAATTCATTATCCTTAAAGCACATAATGCTATTTGTTTCTGATGTGAATGAAGATCTAAACCTATGTGCAGCTTCCACAATGACTAAATCCATTATTGACAGTGCTAAATGCTTCAAATTAGGACAAGCCAAAAGGAGCTAAATGGGTTTTTCTTACATTGTTCCACATAGTTCTTAATCTGAGGTCAATACAAATTCACTTAATCCTTGTTTATTAGGGATGCTTTAAAATTTCTTGGCTTTTTGGAGTTCCAAATGGCTTAGTCGTGTTTCCAAGATGGAAATGTTCCAGTGGGAATTCTCCATTGTACCATTTTCATTTCCAAATTTCTGACAAGCGGTGTAAATTGTTGCTGCTTTCAACCTTTTACTTTATTCACGTCTTTCCCTCTTTCTGTGTTAATACTGTATTATTTATTTAAGATGTTTAAGTGCTGCTTTTTCATATAGCTATTGTGTATCCAAAGGGAGTGACAACAAATTAAAAATAAAATGATTGTGTAATTTTAAAATTTTAATAGCCAAGTCTGTTCAATGGAGTTGGCCATAGCTCCAAGGGAATGACCTGGTTTTTACAAGACAGCTTCCTTGAAAAAATGATAATATTGGGGTACTTCCCCTAAATTAATGTCTGCAAGTGCATCAACAGGCATTACAAAAACTAAACCCTTCGGGGATTGGGCGGTATAAAAATTGAAACAATAAATAAATAAATAAAAAATAAACCACTGGATTTCATGCAGCATTTTGCACTGTCAGCCTAAATGGAGTTGCCAGGAAGAGGCTAATGAGGAGGAGGAGGAGGTGGTGTCAGTCAGCAGATGGAGGAAATGAGCTGGAAGAGGGGAGGATGTATGTGCCTCCACTATTGACAGGCAAGGTTCACTTCCCGATGAAGCACAACAAGCTCTTCCCTGTGGAGATGGCTTTCACTGGCTCCTGGATCAATTTGGAAGTGTGATCAACTGAATGGGAAGGCCAGAAAAACTCTGGGGCAGTCCTACCATTGTCATGACAGCCACATATCCCTGACATGCAACACACAGAGTCTGAGGACAATGAAACCTCTCATTACTCTCACAGAAGTTAGACTAAAACTAGTCTGTGCTTGAGACACTTTCTCTGAGCTCAGCAGGAGCAAGTGATGCAGAAGGTTCACGGCATGGACACTCCATAAAAGTTGTTTGCCTGATTGTAAAATAGAAGTTATCCTTGTAGACTAGAGTTACCCCATTCCCTGGGCATCTTTTTAATATTGGCAGTACTCTGAGAAACTGGGTCAGAACCAAAATGTAACTGGCCCACCATCACATTTATGCCAGTTTTGGTAAAACAAGCCTGCCCTATCTTCTTCTCCAGAATCAAATCCTGGAATAGAGTGGTTTTATTTGTTTGCTTGTTTTAAAGTGAAGTCCAATTAGCTAAAAATCAGCTGTTAAGAGATGGAATAACTGAGGGTGTGTGTGTGTGTGCATTAATAACACAGTCCGCATCCACACTGTATGCTGTGCTGTTGTTACATTGTAGCACTCAATCACAAATGGATTTTCCTGTGTGGACTAGACAATCTAGTTGCAAATAATAGATAGGACACAGTGAGAGTGAACTCAGGAAATGTATGGATGAGGCTTTAGAGGAGTAAAAAAATGATGCAAATGAGCAGGAGGCGCCACTTAGTGCCACAACCTACATATCCTTGAATTTTGAAATGATTTTTTAAAAAGAAATTCTAATAAAACCACAATTCTGAAGGAGAATCAACAGCTGAAACAATGAAAGATCATAATGGTGAAAATACTTGTAATTGATTAGATTTTTACTGTACAGTGTGCTGACATCCTCATCTTCCAAAGTAATGGATTATTATTTGTTTCAGCTTTACCAAGGGAGTGCCGATTAGCTCACCAAACCAGCTTTAACTCTATCAAAGAAAATGGATCTGAAAATAGCCTGTGACTCTTCCCTGCTGTGTGCCCCAAATGTCCTACAGTCCGTGGAGGGTGGGTGAAGACTTAGCTGCCATTTCCCCAGTTTTGCTTATGTTAAGCTGTTCCACAGCTCAGCAGCTGCTCATAGAAGTGGGGTTTGTGTTGCTTCATTCATTAGAGAAGTCACCACCCTGGGACACCTGTTCCCATTATTTCGCTTCCTTACATGGAACAAAGCCAAACTGAAAGACAATTGAAGCTTGGTGCATTAAAATGTAATTTCTTTTAAAAAATGAATTGGGTGGCTACAGGCATCACCTGACTGCTGTGAAATGCTAAGAACATTCCAAACCACAAATGGCAACATATAATTTCTTTCCAATCAAACAACTCTCTGGAGAACATTCAGTGAACTTTTTGAAGGCTTTGTTAGGCGCTATGAGATACTTGGCCATCGCATTTAAAAGTGCCTGTTACGTTACATGCCCAGTCTTCAAAAGTGATTGAGGTTGCAAAGGATTGTGGGGAGAGCAACCATCTGCAAAGAGAGCAAAATCACACATCAGAGGCCAATGTCTATGCACAGAGAAAGATGTGCTGACTTGATGAACAAACTTTCTCCTTGCTGTTAAGTCTCACAGCTTGGTTTGATTAACAGTTGGCAATTGGGGCTACAAAAGGAATCTCAGAATCTTTGCAGAGTGTGAAATACCTGACAGAACAATAGTTTTGCCTCCCAAACTTGCATTTTTTCTTCTTCTGCTGCTGTTGGGTTGATGTACTTTATGATTTTTTCTGTCCTTTTTTGGACTAACTGAAGTAAATCCCAGTTCCTCTAAAAATTGTATCTCCAGCTTACTTGAATATAATCAGTGCAAACAAATGAACTGGTACGGCACATTAGGTAATGAGCCAGCCCTTAAGAAAAGTAAGGGTTGTTTTACACTGACCTTGGGGCGTAGGCCCAACATGGGGTACATCAAGGGAGCAAGCCTTTTACCTCACAAGACCTGCAGTATCATATATCACCAGGGTTATAAATATGACTCTATAGGTGTGCATGCTTCATCTGTTCATCTGGTAGACAAGGATAATGAATGACGTGGAATGTGAAGGAACCTGAGATTTCCTCCTTTGCCTCACCAGGCCGATCCATATTGGAGGGGGCAACTCCACATCAACTGGGAACAATGGAGCACTGGGCGCCACAGCAGGCGGCGGGGAGAAAAACCCCCTGCTACCAGCTGAAATACCCCATTGAAAAAAGTGACTTTTGCCATGTGTTTTTATGGGGTAAATTACAGGCCTGTGCCAGGGGCATTCCCAGGCTTAAAGCCCAGTGGAAACTGGCTACTGTTGGGTCCACTCCCAGAAATACCTCTAACCCACCCTGGTCATGCCAGCATCTTCAGGTAGGGAAACCACTCAATGACATAGCTTGTCAAATTTTCCCCGCTTTTTCCCCTTCATTGACTGAAGTGCTTCAGAAATGGTAGCATTTGGTATACTAAAAGCAATTTTCCTTAGCCCTGTAAGTGACCCAGAAGGTGAAGAATGCCTGTTGACTTAAAACCTTTCTAGGCAAATCCTTTATAAAGTACACAGAACAAATACTGAGGCAGATTTTAAACTTAAACAGGATAAAAGATTTATTAACAGAGAGGACATAGGAAAGGGAGATGAATAACTTGGAGGGATGGACTGGGTGAGGCTAACAAGGCAGGAGAAATATATATAAACTACAGCTTGGCACAGAGATTCAGTGTTTAGTTTTTCTAGCACAGACTTAATAAAACATATTCAGCTTCAGTTGCCAATTACAGTTCAGCTTAGATGTTAAATCATTGTTTCTTAGATGGTACAGTTCATTGAACTTAAGATGTTCTGGCTAATGGCTTGTTCACACACACATGGTCCTAACAGGCTTGGTACATATACTCCCATGGTGACGAACCTTTGGCACTCCAGATGTTATGGACTACAATTCCCATCAGCCCCTGCCAGGGCTGATGGGAATTGTAGTCCATTGGTAACATGCTGGCAGTGCAGTCCTGTCTAATTAAGGTTCACACCACCGATATACTCAGTGCACCTCCCACCCCTCAACCTTCAGAAAACCTCAACTGGAAACATATGTCGACTTTACTGAGGAAACCCAAAGCAAAACCCAAGTGGAATATGCAATTACCCCAGATTAACTGGTACACTGGAATTCTTCCTCCCTCTTCCGGGAACAAATATCCCTCCCTGGTTTATATAGCCTTTGTGGAAATACACTCTGTCATCTTCACCTTGGCCCTCAATAAATCCTTCCCCCAGTTCTCTCCATCTGTGTATGTTATTGCTTTCAGCACAGCTTGTAGGCTTATATTAGTAAATCCAGTCACACCTTGATTGAACTACTTCCTTCAGAGATGTTATGCTTTAAAACTTAGTTAAGGAATGATAGGTCTTAATACCAGGCACTCTAAAGACCAAAAGCTTCTCTAATAAGCCTCCTCCCCCCCTCCCACATCATCTTGCTCAGGGGTCTGCAACCTGCACAAATCTCAGATGTACCATGGACTACACAAATCCCATCAGGGGCTGATGGAATTTGTTGTCCATGAACATCTGGAGAGCTGCAGATTGCAGACCCCTGATTTAGCTGTTAAGCCAATCAGATGGTTTCTCTTATTCCTAGACCTTTATGCCTCACTCTGTATGTAAACAAACCTTTGTTTCAGATGGATCTGCACTTTTAAAAACACACATTTATCTCCAGTCTGTCACACAAGTCAATAAGACATTTTAAAAAATCAAGCATAACATGAAAATAAAATAAACCCATAAAATTAAAGCAATAAAAACTTGCCAGAAAAGGAAATCTGTCTAAAATGGTATTGATAAACTAGTTCTATGGCTCGAAGAAGCCCTTAAAACAACTAAAAATGAAGGATCTTCTTAGTTAAAAGCTTGGGGATGAAGAAATGTTTTAGCCTAGTACTGAAAGTAGATACCAAGTGATTCTCAAGGGAGAGAATTCCAGAGGGGAGGTGTCAACACTGGAAAACATTCTGTCTTTGCGCTTCACCCTGTGGAGGGCACAGTATAATTAGGGAGCTTGAGAGAAGTGGATCAACTGGTGGGATAGGCTGCACAGGAGTTAAAAGAAAAAATTGGCTAAGATTTGAGATAGTGAGGTGGTAGTAAATGGTAGAATTTCATGCATATTAAGGAACAAGGAATCTCGCTTTTAATTTCTGATGTAAAAAGTGCCTCAGAGGATTAATACCATTCCTAAACTATCAAAGCACTCCAGTGGGTGGCTGGCTGTAATGTAGTGTCCATCATATACAGTGCAACCTTGGTTTTCGTCACCTTCATAGTTTGTTGGTTTTGGTTTTCATTGATTCTTTGGGTGAAAATTTTGCCTCAGTTTTCAAGCCTCTGCGCTCTGCCTTTGTCGAGTTTTTGCTGGCAGCTTATCGCTACAATTTGCCAGTGAAACTGACAACCCCTGCTGCTCCATTTCTTGCCAATGAGAGCTTCAGTTTTCATTGGTTTCAGTTTTCGCTGAGGTTCCCCAGACAAATTAACAACCAAACTGACGCCTCCACTGTATGCTTCTTCAAGCTTCATATACTTCGAAGCTTACTGAAATGTCAAACTGAGGGACACATAGCCTTAAGCTTTGTGAGTCCCCTAAGCACGGAAAGAAATTCTGGGGCATATTCTAGGATTCATTGTCACTTCATCGGGGGCACCATCCAACTCTGTTGGGTCTTTGTTTATCCTTTCAAAGGGAAAATATGCTTAACACTATACTAAATTACAGATCAAACTCAGCTATGGAAGAAGTCCTTTCATCCACTCTTGGCTTGTGGAATATTAATTCGATTGTAGTAATGGAACTCCTATACCTTTGCAATGTCTTTGAATGAATGAAATTCTCCCAACTGTTATATGGTGCACCATCCGCTTAATCCAAGTTTTGTTCTTCACTAACTTTCTATTTCTTCTGCTGATTCTAGGTTTTGACTTCATGTCTTAATTGACTTTTCCTTTCTCTTTTGCTTCCTTTATTCCTTTGTTCTTGATTTTCCTTCCTGTTCTTCATTTTTGTTATCCCCTGTCTGTTAAACAGTATATCCTTTTATTTCTGACTCTGTTCTTTCCCCTAGGCTTTGTTCCCATTGTCACAAGTTAATGTGTGGATCTTGAAGCTTTTGCAGTTGGATCAAAGAAAAGGTGAGAAGGCCAAGCCAGGGCAAGGGGAAAAAGAATGGGGAGGGGGAAAACGGAAAAACAAACAGCTGAGAAATATGCAGTGAAATTTTTTGCAGAGTTCTCCAGTTCAAGTCTGTTGGGATCAACAGGCTTGGACTGGAGTAAGTCTGCATAGGAATACACTATTAAATCACTTCTGGAGGACAGTGCTTATACCTTTTTCATCATAAAGATGACAGGAAAATTGAGAATTTATCTGCCATTTCCTGAACCCTCTTTGTTCTAGAATGCTCCATTTAGGTCCAGGAAATACAATGGGTCCTCAAAGAAATCCTGTCATCTTTATGCTGAAAAAGGGATATCCCTAAACTTGGAGGCACTGAATGTTTATATGTTTCCAGAGAAATTGAATAACAAGCAGTTTATTGCATATGAACAAAGATTTAAATATTTAAATATTGTTAGGTCTCTCTTTCCACCCCTTTGCCCGGGTAAGTCCAGCTGGAAATCTTGAGAGAATAAGCAGGCATGTCAGTATTATTAAAAACATGTTGAAAGGTTTATGTAATAAGATGGTGTTACCGCGCTGCCTGGGTAACTTTTATTCTCCCAGATCAACCAGCTCTCAGCAGCGCAGGGGAACAGAAACAGGACCCAACACAGTGAAAATAGGGCGGTTCATAAATATTATTATTATTATTATTATTATTATTATTATTATTATTATTATTATTATTATTATTATTATTATTATTATTATTATTATTATTATACACATTACAGCACAGCACAAGTGTCTGGAATTCATCTCTGAATATCGAGTCCTTCCCAAAGGACCCAGGATATTAGGAGGTATTTATGAGAGAATTTATTGTGCAGCTCCTAGAAGTGCTGCTTTCTGTTATTGTGGACCTGATGTTCTGTCTAAGCTTAGAGCTTTCCCAGATGTTTTTCAAGATTTCTTTGGGATCATCCCTAGAGCACCAACCACTCAGTGGGATTACTGTTGTTCTTTTTTGCCACAGTCGCTCGGAAATTTTCAATTTATGTAGGAATCCCTTGTATTCTTGTGATCTTTTCCAGCTCTTTGTCCTCTACCTGCTGTCAGTTGGCAATGTTAAACATCTATGATCCAAACATGTTTTTTCCTTCAACACTGTGTATGTCTGGGGTGTTGTGTGCCCAGGTGTCTGTCTGTCTGTATTCTAAAGTCCCATATGAGTTTCTTTTAAAAGCTTCTTCATTTTCTAGTGATCTTCTGGTTTGACGTGCTTTCGTACTCAGGTCTTCATATAGGGCAGGTCACGTACTTTTGCAGTTGTTCCAGTGCACCACCATTAAGTTGCTAGCTGTCAGTATGACGCTCGAGATAGTCAGCTTGGGCTATTTTCTTACAACAGTAACATGATGATGTATTGCTCCAAGAATAAGTTTCCACCACCCTCTTTGCAGAGACGCACTTTCAAGGTCAGTTGTAGGGACTTTTTCAATTCGTGTCTTATTATTGCATTTGTCCTTAATGCTTGCACTCCTGGGCATGCAAAAAACTGTAAGCCCTCAGTTTCAGCCTTTAGAGTTCCCCTTCGAGCCACCCCATGTTTTCTTTTGCTGTCAACCTTCCCTTCAGTGTTCTAAAGTACTGCACCTTACATGGAGGCTTATTTAGCCAATGCCCGCGCTTCGGGTGGTGGTTTTAAACTGTTGGACTCTTATACTCTTCTTTTGATTCTTTTGGCTTTCGTAGCATCTCAGCCTTGTGGACTTCTTTCAATGCTGGCTCTTGACTTTCTTGGATGTATTCTGTCAGGCCTCTTTTCTCTTCCTCTTACCGATTGCTTGATGTGGAGCAGCCCCTTCTTCTCCTCCCTTCTTCTGACCTTTAAGTGAGGGTAGAGAGTCTATGTCTACATCACTTCTGGATGCAGTGCTCGATTGATGGGTCATAATTTTCCTCTGTTTTTCAACCAGGATGTCCAATTCAGCCAGGGTCCAGTTAGTTATGTCACCAGCAGTGTATGCATCGTACTGGAGGCACCGCCTGAAGCATTAATTGCCTCTTTCTATTGTATTTCCTCCATTTAACTTTGATTTCAAGAATTTTTCTTAACACCCTTCTAAGATATTCCTTCCTGGCCCGCGCTTTCGACTTCTGCATGGCAAGTGTTCTCTGCTTGCGAGGTATCCCCAAGTATTTGGTAAGATTTCATTCACTGGTAGGCTCTTTTATTTCCTATGGCGAGATTTGGCGTATTCACAACTTACGCATGTTGCAAGTTTACAACTTTTACTTTCGAGTTCCAAAAGTTGCACACCTCCTGTCAGAGTCAAAATCCATTGCCAGAATGTCAGGTGCTAAAGACTCTCATCCTGTAGTTCAGAAATGACTCAATCTCTCTGCTTTGGATTTTCCATAGAGCTTCAGGGGTCATCCATGTATAGAAGGTGTAGAAATTTTTTTTGAGTGAGTTTCTCTTGCTGTCTGATATCCTTTGACCTGTTTTCTTTCAGAATTATAGAAATGCGGAATCATAGCAATAATGAAGAGTAGTGGGGATCAGAGAGTCTCCTTGGAATATTCCCTTCTGGGATGTTGACTTGTTCCCTATTCGTGTCTACTCAGTGATTATTCAATTCTGTTTTCCCAAGTTTTCCTAAAGTGCAATGTAGCTAATTCTTGATCGCTTTCACTTGATGCGTCGCACTGTCAATTGTCTCCAGAGGCAGTGAAGAGTATCCAACTGTGTGGCAGTGAGTCGAATGCTTCCTGTAATCAATCAAGCTACATGCAAGAGTTGGTTTTCCACTTCTTTTGCAATTCTCAAAGGGATCATTTTTATCTATGAGCAGTTGGATCTTTTTTGTTCCCCTACTCGTTTCGCTGGAGCCTTTCCCTTTTGTTCTAGGGGGGGCAACCAAGTTCCTTCCTTCCCTTCAGGATTGGTCTTGTATTGCATCAAGCTAATAATATGCCAGTAAAGCAGCTTAAAAAAAGGTTGCTTTGGTAGGCAAGTGATTGGTCTGTAATTGCCAGGAGGAGTTGCTCCACTTTCTTGGTCCTTCATTACTTCAGAAACAAGTTTTCCCTGTTGTCATCCATTCTCTTCAATTTGGCCCGTTTGGCAGCACTTGATCCAACTGTTGGGCAATTCTTTCATGCAAGTTGGTTACAGTCCTTCTTTTCAGCCAAGAATCCATGTAGTTCATCATTGCCTGGGGCAGTCCAGTTCTTCTACACCTTTTTTTGCTCTTCCGTTTTCCAACCATTTTGGTTGTTACAAGGTACAAGGTTGTCCATGTTGTTTTGCTGCTTACAAGTTCAGCCTCCCACATCTTTGGCCCAATTTGCATTTTGGTTGCTTAGGATTCTTTTGGGCTGTCCCAAATGTTTCTCCAGAACCTCAATTGTTTGTTTCTCTGTCTGGCCTCTCCCAAGCTTCAAGCTTTCACATCTCCACTTATTCTATTCGTTTGGATTTGGATAGAAAAGTTGATTGGTTTGAATTAGTGGTTGGAGTAGAAAAGTTGATTCTGCTTTGAATTGAGCAACCCTTGCTTCGGAATCTTGCAATCTTCTTTGAAACGCACCAGCTGTTGTTTGACCACCTCTATCTAGCCTCATTAGGTTCCTCTCTCTGTCCAGGTGGTATCTCTTAACTAGGTCTGCCTTTGGATTTTTCTCATTTTTCAGCTTCTTCTCCTTTCATGCTTTTCACAGTTTCATAGCATCCTGATCGTAGTTTCATTGATTTTTCTTCCCAGTCTGATTTTCCACCTTTGAGTACCTATTTTCGGTCTTCTTTCTGGGTGATGGATCTTTACCCTCAGCTCTTAGTAATCACTACTGCAGTGCTGTACATAAGCTGGTCGAGCTCTATGCAGTGACATTACTTGTTTGATTCCAGCAATGACCTTGTTTGCATCCTTCAGTGAGATTGAGCAGATCCTTCCTTGGAACAATCTTCAATGGTGGCAATCTTGTACGTTCATTTGCATTGTTCATGTGTTCTAGGATCTTCTGCATCAGCTCTTCCTGCTTTTTTTTTGTCAATTGGGAACTTTGGGTTGTTTGGCTCCTTTGGAGGTGTGATTATTGTTGTTTCTTCCTCCTTCTCTTCATATTCTGTCTCTTTGCAGTCCTTGAATTGTTGCCAATTTTGTTGAATTTCTTGAGTGTTTCTTTTGGCATATTTTCAATACCATTGTCTTGTGCTTTCTGCTGGATTTCTGCTAGCTCTAGTGCACTAAAACCTTGTTCCTTTCAATATATCTTCTTTGATCAGCAAGTCTCTTTGCTCAGTAATTTCTGTAAATCTGGGTGAAGTTCTTTTCCAGACTTGGTACATTCGTTTGAGGTATCCTTTTGACGGGGTTGATTTGTAGTAGCAAAGCCATACTTTCTCTATTCTCTGCACACGAATATTTTCGACGCTTGTTCGGTACTTCCAGTAGTCCAGTCTTCAGCCCTGGTTGCTCGCCAGCTGTAGATCCTGAGTCCTGTAGCCCATTTTTCCGCCAAGTGCCCAGGTACTCCAGCACTAGACGCTGTCCTTGTTGACCAGGCTTAATCGGTTTCTTTTTTTTCTTGTCTTCACCATCGCCTTGGGCTTTCGGCACCTATAGTCTGGCTCCTCATCAGAGGCCTCTCTGGTTTGGGTGGCCCTCCAGCACAGCCCTCTGACTTATTGGAGCACACAAGCCCCACCACCACAACAAGGTAGTGCCCTTTGGGGGGATTATTATTATTATTATTATTATTATTATTATTATTATTATTATTATTATTATTATTATTATTATTATTATTATTGATGGTGATGGTGATGGTGATGGTGATGGTGATGGTGATGGTGATGGTGATGGTGATGGTGATGGTGATGGTGATGGTGATGGTGATGGCAAGTCTTGTGATTGGCTGAACAGAAAATGGTAGAGTAAAGAGCACAGGGAAGTTGGCATTTCTGAGGACGAGAAATTGTCAGGCCTTGGGCAACTGTATAGTCCCGTGGTGGCGAACCTTTGGCACTCCAGATGTTATGGACTACAATTCCCATCAGCCCCTGCCAGCATGGCTAATTGGCCATGCTGGCAGGGGCTGATGGGAATTGTAGTCCATAACATCTGGAGTGCCAAAGGTTCGCCACCACTAGTATAGTCTCAGATAATCTTCTGAGACTCTCTATGTTGAAACACATATTCAGAAACAGGGAGAAAATGGCTAGAAGTACCAAATCTGTAGATAAGATTGGCCTGATATGTGTACCAATACAAAATGTGTGAATTAGAAGAAGGTCCTGGAAGCTTAACAAGAGATACATTTCATATGGGACACAAATTATTATGACATTACAAAAAAATCTGTGTTTCATCTCCCCTATTTGACTATGCTGCCTACTTGCATTTTGAAAGTCAAATAGCAAACTGAAATAAAATTCTCATTTTTTTGTTTTTCACTCAGATACATAGTTGGCTACAAAATATATCTGCTTTTTATCATGGTGAGCAGGTATAAAATGTGGAGGTAGTATTAATCACCTCTTCAATATAGCTTTTTGGTTTCCTTAGTAGCTGCTTAAATATCCTCTTACAAAACTTTGCATATTTTCCAATGGAATTTCTCACTTTACCCACTTGTATCATTGCTATTTTTTCCTGCTCTTTTCAAAGGAATTGATTTTTAATCTCCTTCAGTAACCTACACTACTGTATTATTCTTACAGTGTTCAATCCTACACATACCTATTTTTATGTAAGCAGCAATGACATTAGTGGAATTTACTCCCAAGAAGACCTGTTTGGAATTACAAATGTGAGGACTTGTATTCTCAATATTTTAAAAAACTCTAGCATCTGATTTGTACCTCCTGTCTCTCTGATTAGTAATGTGTGAATGTCGGGCTGATGAGAAGACCCTTGTATAGAGGGAAAAATTTGAAGAGGCTCTATTCCAGGAGGCTTATTTGTGATGGGATGATGCCATTTGGGCTGCATGGAGTGGCAGCCGTAGTCCAGAAGCTGGTGGAAAAGGTTCTGGCAGGCTACCACACTTTAATGGCTGCATTTAATTATGACATCATTATTTTCAGCCTTGATTGCATATTCCACTTGGAGCACTTGGAGACAGTCCTAAGAGCCCTGTACCACGCAGGGTTGAGGCCAACCTGGCTGAGAGCTATGTAAGGTCCCAGGAGCTGCAGTACCTGGGCTTTGTTGTGGGAGATGGCCAAGTGCATACCCTGCTAGAAAAGGTGGTCTCACTGGAGAGTTACCCCTTGCACAAGACTAAGCAACAGGTGTGGAGGTTTCTGGGTCTGTTAGGATATTACAGCTGGTACTTCCACCACTTTGCCACCAAAGCAGCCCTCCTCTCAGACTGCTTGTGGAAAAGGCCAACCAAACAAGTTCCAGTAGACACCAGAGAAGCAAGCAGCAAGTAGCTTCTATTATCTGATTGGCTTTCTCTTGGATTATAACTCTCCATAATCCCTACTTCAACCTGCCAGTCATTCTCCAGACAGATGGCTCCAAGATGGAACTTGAAGCAGTTTTCTCTGAAGACTGAGATGTCCAGGAATTCCTGATAGTATTACTGAGCTGCAAGCTGCAGCCTTTGGCTACCCGTGTGCCTCAGGGGAATGGGAGGCCTTGGCCATCATATGGACTCTTAGGGCCTTCTAATATAATCTTGCTGATAACCCTTTCCAATTAGTGATGAACCACACCCAGCTCAGTGGTTGTTGTAGATGAAATATCATAACAATCAAGTGCTGAGGTAGTACCTTCATTCTCTCCTTTCAGGGTCTTGGTTTGGTACTTGGCAGGCAACAACCACCTCAGCATAGACTGTATGTCATGGCACTTTATGCCAGCAAGTACCTTGGCCATGTCAATGCCAACAGAGTGCGGTCGCACCACTGCTTTATATAAGGGCATGACAATCTTTGCAGTTTTATTATCAATTCCTTTTCTAATGATCCCCAGCATAGAGTTTGCCTTTTTTACAGCTGCCATGCATTGAGTTGACATTCCCATGGAACTATCAACTAAGACGCCTAAATCCCTTTCCTGGTCTGTGACTGATAGCACTGACCCCTGTAGCGTGTATGTGAAGTTTGGATTTTTTGCCCCTATGTGCATCACTTACATTTTGCTACATTGAACTGCATTTGCCATTTCTGAGCCCACTCACCTAATTTATCAAGGTCTGCTTGGAGCTCTTCGCAATCCTTTGTGGTTCTCACCACCCTACATAATTTGGTATCATCTGCAAACTTGGCCACCACGCTACCCACCCCTACTTCCAGGTCATTTATGAATAGGTTAAAAGAGCACTGGTCCCAAAACGGATCCTTGGGGACACCACTCACCGACATCTCTCCATTGTGAGAACTTCCCATTTACACCCACTCTTTGTTTCCTGTTTCTCAACCAGTTTTAATCCATGGGAGGACTTCTTATTCCTTCATTGCTGAGTTTTCTCAACAGTCTCTGGTGAGGAACTTTGTCAAAAGCCTTTGGAAATCCAAGTAGACACAATGTCCACTGGTTCCCCTTATCCACATGTCTGTTTACAGCCTCAAAGAACTCTAGTAAGTTTGTAAGACAGGATTGCCTCAGAAAAAGCCATGCTGACTTTCTCAGCAGGTCTTGCTTTTCTACATGTTTTATAATTTTATCTTTAATGATAGATTCTACTAATTTACCAGGAACAGATGTCAAACGGACTGGCCTGTAATTTCCCGGGTCCCCCCTAGATCCTTTCTTAAAGATTGGTGTGACATTGGCCATCTTCCAGTCTTCAGGGATGGAGCCTGATTTCAGGGATAAGTTGCATATTAAAGTGAGAAGATCAGCAATTTCATGCTTGAGCTCTTTAAGAACTCTTGGGTGAATGCAATCTGGGCCAGGGGATTTGGTAACATTTAATCTATCAATGGCTGCCAGAACTTCTTTCCTTGTCTACACCGCTATCTTCGCTAGTTCCTCAGATTCGCCTCCTAAGAAGCTTGGTTCAGGTGCAGGAATGTTCCTCACCTCCTCTTAAGGAAGACAGATGCAAAGAATTCATTCAGCTTCTCTGCAATTTCCTGCCATCTTTAGTTAACACCCCTTTGTTCCTTTGTCATCTAACGGGCCTACCGCTTCCTCTTGCTGGCTTCCTGCTTTTGATGTAATTTCTGAAGAACTGTTTGTTGTTGGTCTTGATGTTCGCAGCCATCGTTCCTCATAATCCTTTTTTGCCTCATTACAGCTATCTTGCTTCTCCTTTGCTACCCTTTGTGTACCCTCTCCTATTCTTCATCAGCCAAACTGGACTTCCATTTTCCAAAAGCCATGTTCTTTTTTCTGATAATTTCCTCAACCTCTCTTGTTAACCATGGTGGCTTTCTTTTGGACTGGGTGCTGCCTTTTCTAACCTGTGGAACACATTCCAGCTGAGCTTTTATTACTGTGTTTTTAAATAACCTCCAAGCATCCTGGACAGTTTTGACTCTCTTGATTTTCCCTTTCAGCTTCCTGCGCACTATCCCCCCCTCATCTTTGAGAAATTTCCCTTTCTGAAGGTGAATGTAACTACATTAGTAGTTGCCACTTGTTCGCATGCTGAGATACTGAATCTGACAGCATTGTGGTCGCTGTTCCCTATCGGCTCAACAACACTGGGATCTCTCCTGCACCAGGTCCTGGGTCCCACATAGAATTAGATCTAGGATCACTCCTCCTGGTTGGTTCCACAACCATCTGCTCTAAGCCACAGTCATTTAGCATATCCAGGAATGCTCTCTCCTTACTATGACCTGAACATGCAGACAGCCTAGCCAGAGGCTGTAGGGAAGGGAACAAGGGCAAGGCCATGCCAGAAAAGGACCTGACAGCATAAGAGCCTGGCAGGTTGAGGCAACAGGCTACACCTGGGAACAGAAACACTGAGCTGCAAACTGCAGCCTTCTACAGGCTTCTACAGCCCCAGACTCCATGCCAGCAATGATGGAGCTTGACATTGTCCAAGCTGTACACAAATAAAATGACTGCAGTGTTCCTGAAAGACATGAAAGCTTTTGCAAAAATAGAGAAAGAACCATTGTTAAATAAATTAGAATGAATATTATTTTTGAGTGTATAAAAAAATAGACATTTGTTTCAATTAAAAACAGAAACTGCGCAAGCTGGGAGTAACATGAGAGGAAGTGACAGAGGATAAATATAGTCTTCGTATCTTCTAAGATTTGCTTTTTGAAGGACACATTTAAATTGTGAGGAATTATAAGCAATTTCAAAAATGCTTTTGTAATGAGAGGCAGGGCCGCTTTGAGCAGTAGGTGTTTTTTTGCAGGAATGCCTTCTACTATGATCATCTCCCTGGCATTTGATGAACGGTAGGTGTTTTCGGCAGGAATGTTTTCTACTATGATCTTTTTCATGGCCTTTAATTACTAGGGATAAAAATGAAAGCTACATTCTCAGCAGAAGTGTCTTATTACAAAGACCCATGCAAAATTCAAATGCATATTATTTGAATTCTCTGTGGTTGTATCCACACAGTGGAGCTTCTCTACTTGCCTGTCATTGTCACCAAAAATGGAGAAGCATTTGCACTAGCTGTGGAGCACTTTTCTCTGTCAGTTGCCTTTTCCCCTTGCTGTGCCACCAGAGGGCTTAAAAAAACCCTTGGCAATTGCTATTGTGCTACTGCACAATAATGTTGTAATGATCTAATGCCATGATCGACCAATTAAAGTAAAAGGAGAAAGTGCCAAAGCAGGATTGTAGCTGAACACCAAAAAAGACAAAATGGCTGCTGAGAAATTGCACAAATTTAGGTTGACAATGAAAATACTGAAATTGTTAAAGATTTTCTAGCCCTTGACTCAATCATCAACCAAAAAAAAAAAGACTACAGCCAAGAAATCGGAAAGATACTAGGAAGGGCAACCATGAGGAAACTAGATAAGATCATGAGCAGCCCAATCCAGATTGGGGTGGGGAGGAAATGGACTGCAGTGATGCATTTGCCCCCTCTGCCGGTGAAAGGGGTACCCTCACCAGTGGAGAGAGCAAAGACACCAGTGTCCAGGCAACCCACAGTTTGAAACATGGAAGGGGGTGCCAACTCTAGTCAACTTCCAGTAGTGTTCCACCCCAGGATTGCTGCCATCAGAGTCCTTAGACAGGGACCTGCAACCTGCAGCTCTCCAGATGTTCATGGACTACAAATCCCATCAACCCCTGACAGCATGGCCATGCTGGCAGGGGCTGAGGGGTTTGTAGTCCATGAATATCTGGAGAGCTGCAGGTTGCAGGTCCCTGCCTTAGACCTATGCCACAGTTTCATGCAGCATAAGGGAAGTTTTCAAATTAGAAGACTAGACAGATGTTTTGCCTGAACTAAGTTGTGTTTTGATTCCTATGCATTGCACAATACCACAATTAAATGTTCTCCAGCTGAACTACAACATTTCCTGAAAGATGAATGAGGTCCTGGTTGGGGCAGAAGGAGGGATTCAGGGCACCTGCAAGGGCTGGGGGAGCCTCTGTTCTCACCTTCACTAAAAAGATGCTGGTCACACCACTGGGGAATAAATGTCTCTTTGTTGTTCAAACTGTTACAGAGCTACTATTTCACTGCATCTATGAAGTTTGTTGTCACTTCTCCCATGCAATTCTCCAACAGGCCAGTCTTGCCTTCCAGCTTCTGCACATCACCCATCCCAAAAACTGGGCCTGCCCCTGGAGCTTGGGCCTGCCTCCAACTTGCCTTGCACAGTTGTTCTGGCATAAATCTAATTGCATACCTTCCCAACCCAATGCTGCAAAGATTACTAGCCATCCTCTTCCCATGTTACAAGTCCTGAGCCACACCTGACTCGCAAGTCTATCCTCCAGAACCTGACTCCCTTGGCCCTGTTTGTAGCCCCAGTCCACTCTACAACCTTGGGTTGCCTCCTCCTAACTGGATCCCAGCCTTCCTAGCAAGACCATGTCACAGGGGAAATGGGAAATACTGATTACTATATATAAATTGGAAAGTATAAACAAATTATAGATTTTAAGAGGCCATTGTCTATCAAAAACAGATTTTAAGACACGTTAAAAAGTCTATTTCTAGTTTTGTAAATGAGGTCTGTTGTCAGGTGTGGCTCATACTCTTCAAAGTCAGGTGTGGCTCATACTCTTCAAAGTATGAAGAGCTTCACTGCCTTACTGCAATGAAGTCCTTAACTGGAGATATGGGGAATCTTTTCTGGGGCCTCTTGCACATCAATGTATAAGCTTTATCACAAAGCTGCAGCTTCTCTGTAATGTGGTACTTTTAAGCACTTAAAAATGGATTAGAGGCAGTTAGATTAACTACAATTACACAGAGAGCAGGCATCATGGAGGTGCTTTTTACTCCTTCATGGCTTGTATTACATGATTGATGGTGCAAGTCTGAAACAGGCTCTTAATCTTTGCTTCAGTTTCCTTGGCCAGAGTCCAGGATTGGCCCTAACATGTGGCAGAACAGGCCCTAGGCAGCTGTCTCAGAGAGCAGATTTTAGCTCCATTTAAAGTCAGTGCATTGTCAGTTGCTTATTGTATCCCCTTATTTGGAGAGAGGGGAACACAGTTGCCACTTAAATATATATATATTTAAGTGGCAACTGTATATATATATATATACTGCCCTGCAGCAAGGTGAACCAAGGGGCCTTGAGGTTGTTGGGGCCCTCCAGGTCTGTGGCCCATCAATAATTTTCCTGGTAAGTTAAAGGGCCAGTCTGCCCTGTTGCTTGTGTCGTGTAATGGCAAAGTGACTATGAAGCCCTTAAGCATCTGGTTCAAATTTCACCTCAGTTGGTGACTTGCTAATTGGCCTTAAGGATGATATTGCCTCTGACACTGCATTCATCAGAACATTCAAGGCACTTCTCACAGATTATCCCTTGCATTCTTTCAAGAGCCCTGTAAGGTTAGTCAGCATTATTTTCTTCCTATTTCAGTCATAAATACATTAGATCTATGTTATGGAGCTGTGGATACATGTGAAGAGCTTCTTATGTCATGGCATTTTAGAAATATTCTCAGTATTGTTACTGGACAGTCTTGCTCAGGCCTTTGCCGCACTGATGTTATTCTCAGTAGCAGAGAGCGATATAGTTCTGGGAAACAGCTCAATCTTGAGCCTTCTACACTACATTCTCATTGGGACTCAAGGTGGATCACAAGTGGTTCACTCTCTGGGCTCCAAGTAATCCACCTTGCTGTGAACTACTTATAAAAATATTTCACAGATAAAATCAGTTGCACCTGATCTGAACTGAACCAGTTGTGATGGATATTCTGGAAGCTTCTGTTGGTCTTGTTCTATGGTTGCTTTTCAGTTTGTACAAACTTGAGGTCATGAGCTGAACTGCTGGTGAAATAAGGGCCTATTTTTGATCCTTGCCACTTAAGGCTAATGAAACCTGTTGCACCAGGGCTGATCCAGTGGGTGAGAAGGATAATTAATGGCAAAAGGGGCCCATTCTTAAGGTCATAAAAGAAACTGTAATAAGAGCCTTAACTGAAATACATATGAACCTCAGATATAAACAAATCCTACTGTCTATCAAATGTTCATTTCCTGGTTTGCTGCTTGAGAAAGTGGTGGCATCTTAGCTCCAGGAACTACTCAGTGTAACAGATTGTTGTGATCTCATGTAGGGCAGTTTTTGACCAAACTGTACAGCAGTCAGAGGAGAAGCTACAATGGGGACATCCAGAGACAAATGTCCCGGGCGACCACCATTGGGGACGCAGAAACATTTGGGCTCATTTCTAATTTTTTTTGGGGGGGTATTTTTGTGTTTTTAATTTGTTGGCCATCAGGAGGCGTAGTATTTAGGCTAGCCCAGGGGTAGGGAACCTGCGGCTCTCCAGATGTTCAGGAACTACAATTCCCATCAGCCTCTGTCAGCATGGCCAATTGGCCATGCTGGTAGGGGCTGATGGGAATTGTAGTTCCTGAACATCTGGAGAGCCGCAGGTACCCTACCCCTGGGCTAGCAGCACCATAATTTCAGGCTAGTCAGGTGACACTCCTGATGATACCAGCCAAGTTTGGTAAAGTTTGGTTCAGGGGTTATGGACCCCCAAAGGGGGTGCCCCCATGCCCCATTGTTTCCAATGTACCCCGTGAACCAAACGTCACTAAACCTGGGTGGTTTCATCTGGAGAGTCTCCTGCTGAAACCACCTAGGATTTGTGAAGGTTGGTTCAGGGGGTCCAAAGTTATGGACCCCCAAAGGGGGTATCCCCATCCCCCACTGTTTCCAATGGGAGCTAATAGTAGATGGGCCTACCCTTTTGAGGGTCAATAACTTTGGACCCCCTGAACCAAAATCACTAAACCTGGGTGGATTCATCAGGAGACTTTCCTGAAGATAGCCTAAAATTTTGGTACTGTTAGCTTAAACATTGATCCCCTGACATGCACTCTCATATTTTCCCCAGGTTCTCTCTTTAAATCCACCCCCTTTACAGTGGATTTAAAGAGAGAATCTGGGCTCCCTAGATTAAAAAAAACATTGAAAGTATTGTTCAAGGCTTTCACAACTAGATTCAACTGGTTGTTGTGGGTTTTACAGGCTGTGTGGCCGTGGTCTGGTAGATCTTGTTCCTAACATTTCGCCTGCATCTGTGGTTGGCATCTTCAGAGGTGTATCACAGAGAGAAGTCTGTTATAAGAGAAGTCTGGACACAGTGTATAACAGACTTCTCTCTGTGATACACCTCTGAAGAAACCAGCCACAGATGCAGGTGAAACATTAGAAACAAAATCTACCAGACCATGGCCACGCAGCCCAGAAAACCCACAACAACCAACATTGAAAATGATGCTGTTTCGGGGGTGGGTGGGGAATCTACCCTGAAACAGCATCACTTTCAATGTTGTTTAAACTAGGGAGCCCAGAGACTCTCTTTAAGGTGGATTTAAAAGGAGAATCTGGGCTCTCTAGTTTAAACAACATTAAAAGTGATGCTCTTTCAGGGTAGATTCCCCCCTTCAAAAATAACATCACTTTCAATGTTCTTTAAACAAGGGAGTCCTGGATGTTTTCAGATTTGTGTGTTGGGGCATGTTCAATAATGTAATGGTGACTTTGAGATGACCTGGTGCAAAAAATGTTGTTTGGTCGTGGTGGGGGAGGGTGATTGCCCTCATGGGGTGGGGGGCGCAAAACTCAGATTTTGTCCCTGGCTCCATTTTCCCTAGCTACGTCTCTGACTGCAGACAAAGTCTTTTTCACCCCACCAAATAACTTTTGGCAGACAGATGACAAGCACTGATTTTCCTAGAAGCTTTGGGTACCAACCTCTCTGGTATCCTTCTGTGTTTTCTGACCTGGTTGGATTTGGAGAGCACTGTTTTACTATGGCTCTGATTGTTCCTGACAGTTAGATCCCAGAAGAACATGCTAGGATTCTACAGTTCTACTCCTTGGCAAATGGAGTCCCATACTATTTGACATCTGCATGAAACTGTTTGGAGAGATCATCCAGAGATTTTGAGTATAGTGGGATAGTTTTGCAGATAACCTACCATCTGTGCCTCTCATTATCAATTAATGGTGGAAACCCTTAACTGGTGTCTTGAGGTGGTAACGGGATGGATAGCCAAATAAACTGAAACTTAATCTAAGTAAATAACCATTCTATTTGTTGGAGGTGTAGCCCAACTGGAAGGAGGTATATAAACCATTCTGGAATGGGTTTCTCTTCTCCTAAAGGATGAAGTTCATGACCTAACAGCTGTGGGTATTACTGGATCCAGTTCTGCAGCTTGAAAAACATGTTGCAGAGGTGACCAAAGGGAGGTCTTTTTCTGACTTTGGCTGATTTACCAGGTATGGCTCGTCCTTCAGAGAGAGAATCTAGCTTGATAACAACTGAGTTAGAATGTTGTAACACTGTTTAGAAAAGGATACAAAAACTTCAGTGTCAGGGAGTGAAGATTTATTCACCCCAATTGGTGGGTGCTTTAATCCAAAGGTTTCCTCCAGTTCAAGTGACCGCTGAAGAAGAGGAGTCTTAGGCTTGGCAACTCTCCAGCTGTGGGAGTAAACCTGTGGAAAAGGGAATGTCCACAATCTCATGAGTGCCAGAACACTTGTGAGAGGTCAGATGACCCTACTCTCCCACAAATAACAGGGGAGGGACACCAGCTTGGGAGGGAGAATATACAGGAGAATTTTGGTACTATAAACCCCCATCTCTTTTGAGATGAGGTTCTGACTTGCCTTGGATTTTTCTGATATTTTTTCTGTCTATGTGTCTTTAACCATTGCTGCTTTTATCACTGTATGTGTTTTTGGATTACAATGTGTCATTTGTATTGGTTCATGAGTTTATATACTACCTAGAGCAGGGGTCGGGAACCTGCGGCTCGCGAGCAGCATGCGGCTCTTCCGCCGCTGTTCTGCGGCTTCATGAGCCGAGCCTCCAGGCCCATCTTCACCTGCCCTGCAAGCAGCAGGGTGGGCGCATCCCTCGCCTGCGGCCGGCCAGGCCGCGCCGCGGGCCCAGCCTCCTGCCCGCCTCGCTGGTTGCGAGGCGGGCGCTTTCCCGGCAGCCGGCCAGGCCGAGCCGCTGGACCCATCTTTGCCTGCCCTGCAGGCGCGGGGGGGGGGCGTGAGTGAGCAAGTGGGCAGGGGAGCGGAGGGGGGGCGTGCGAGTGGATGGGGGGGGGTGAGCGGGGGAGGGTGAGCCAAATGGCTCTTTGAGGGGAAAAGGTTCCCGACCCCTGACCTAGAGTGACATTTTTATGGTAGGGTGGTTAGAATTTAAACAAAAATAAACTGTGACTAAGTTTGCAGCAGGAAGTAGAGTTGTATCAAAAAGACAGCACTTAACCAAACAGAAAAATAGTTAACAAAGAACATTAATAAATAGAAGACATTATTATCAGATTGTAGACCTCTGGTACTTCCTATAGATTCTGCTCCTTGGGTTTCTTAAGGAGTCTTTAGAAGGAAATGTCTTCTTCTGGTGTAGGAAGAACTAAACTTCTGACAAAAACAGAGCGAAAGTATCTGTTTGGGCTGACACAGATATAACAAGGATCACCGTGTCTAACAGAGTAAATTGCACATGCATGCAGCTTCTGTTCAGATTGGGATTAAGTGGAGAAGAGAAGGGATTTAATTCTTGCTTAATTTTGCTAATTGAAACCAGATTTATTTCTGGTGTTGTTAGCCAGTGTGGTATAGTGGTTAGCATATTGGAGACCCAGGCCTGAATCCTGCTCTGCCATGGAAGTTTGCTGGGTAACCTACCTAGGACAGTGATGGCAAACTTTTTCGGGACCGAGTGCCCAAATTGCAACCCAAAACCCACTTATTTATCGCAAAGTGCCAACACGGCAATTTAACCTGAATACTGAGGTTTTAGTTTTAAAAAAACAGTTGGCTTTGAGGCACATATTACTCGGGGGTAAGCTTGGTGAAGCAACCATGCAACGCTTCGAATGGATGAATCACGGACTTAGGAGCGTTTACTCAGAAGCAAGCCCCATTGCCAGCAACCGAGCTTACTCCCAGGTAAAAGATCATGCCCAGGCCAGCCTAGGGGCGTGTGTGTGGGATGTGTGTGTGTGTGTGTGTGTGTGTGTGTGTGATTTTCCACCCCTCCACACATGATGAACTTTATGCACACGTGCCCACAGAAAGGGCTCTGAGTGCCACCTCTGGCACCCACACCATAGGTTCGCCACCACTGACCTAGGACAATCATACGTAACTCAGTCTAACTGACCTCACAAGGAGTTATGAGAAACAAATGGAGAAGAGAGCACTGTATGCTTCTTTGAGTGTCTGTTCGGCAAAAAGGTGGGATACAAATACCGGTAAGTAATCTTAACAGAAATGTCCTTTAACTACCTGTTTCACCCTGCCCCTAAAATGATAACAATTGTGGAGGGAGCCCAATTTCAATTAGTAAAACTGAGCAGGGTTGAAGGGATCTTGTTTATTTAGAGGATTTAATTGCTACCTCTCCAAGAAAACTCCTTGAGGCAGCTCACTGAAATATCAACCAAAAGAACAATTACATGAAAACTAACGCTAATAATAAAACAGGCCTAGCTATCACTAAAAAGAGATTCCCCCAAGCAACAACATAGCAACCAACCGTAACTTAGTGTGAGGACTTCACTGCAGAGATCAGGCCTGGCAAGAGTGAAAAATACAAAGAGCTTTAAAGTAAAATTCTAAAATAGCCAACCAAAAATGGGAGGCAACTCAGTGAAAAGCCTGGGCAAATGTAGATGTTTTGACCTGCCACGAAATGCTGAAAGAGTAGGTATCAGGTTAACCTCAAGGGAAAGAACACCCTTAGGTATTGGAGCCACTATAGAAAAGCTCTGCCTTTGGTTACCATACATCTCACATCTGTGCATGGGGCTCAGAAAACCACAGCCTCAGACAGGACTATATGGGAGACTGTGATTAAATCCTTTCTCCTCCAAGTGTGGCCCCAATCCAAATCATGACTGCAGGTACAGACCTTTGTGATGGAGACCCACAGTCTTGGTCATGTCAGGGCTGGTCCTTTTGCAAACCAGCCTGGTCTGAACACAACAGCCTCCAAATGGAGCCTGACGTTCTCCCGAAATTACAACTGATGTCCAGACTACACAGACTCATCTCTCAGTAGAAAAAAACAAGCCTTGGAGGGTAGACTCTCTGCTAAGCAACCTGCCCTCCCCAAATTCCACCCTCTGCCCCAAATTCTCTGGAATTTCACAAGATGGAGACTGCAGCCCTGCCATGTAGGTATGAAAATAATTGCAAAAATTGTTTCCAAATGGATATCAGAATTTCTATTTTGGGCTACATGCACATTCTTAGTCATATACAATTTGATCCAAAAGCAAATAAAACCAGGCAAGGCACAGGTATTATGGTGTCTGATAAGGCTGTCACTTGTGGACTGCTGGCAAGAAGGCAGTTGGAGGCAACTGGGCCTCATGGAGCAGTGCCCCATTCACCCTTGTGGGGCGTCCCCATGCTTGTTACTCATTATTCTTTCATCTCCATTGGGAATAATGACTGCAAACCTAAAGCCACTTCCCCTGGGGATGGGGCAGGGGGTGTAAACTCTACTGAATAAAATATAACTTATTTCCAAGCAAATCCTGCCTAGGACTACCCCTAAAGCATCCCTTAGTCTGCCATGGTTTGGGGCAGTAAGGGCAGTTAGCCATACAGCTAATAGAGCATAGGTGTCAAACTCGTGGCTCTCCAGATGCTATGGACTACAGTTGCCATCATCCCCTGCCAGAATGATGCTGGCAGGGGATGATGGAAACTGTAGTCCATAACATCTGGAGGGCTGTGAGTTTGACACATGAATAATAGAGGAAAAAGGATCTTTGGCTCTTCTCCCTGCTTCTGGCAGCACCCTAGGTGTTTAATGCCCATAAGGTGCCTTGTGGCAAACTAGGGCTGCTTCTGAACAGGCAGAAAGGTGGCTGGGTAGAAGAGGATTTCTCTCCCTAGCATTAAGTTGCCATCCCTGATGAGGGCAGGAGAGACCCCACCCTTGGCTGGCATTTCCTGCTTCAGCGCGAAGTAGAAGCAACAGAAAAATAAAAGGCCATCAGGCAACACTGTGACATCAATTCCCCAGAGTTTACCAAGACATTAAACTCCAGATGCATTTGAAAGAATATCCGAGGTGCTGGAAAAGACTAATTCTTTCCACGCATGCTATTGGCTGCTTATGTGGCCAGTCACCTGTCTGTTATCACTTGCCACCTTAACATGCAGCAAAGCATTTATGGGGCAAGAAACATGGAACAGCATGGAAGGTTTTCCTCAGACAAGGTTTTCGCATCCATTCAGTGATTTTTGTCATTTGGTTTTCTTGCTCATTGTATGGAATGGGTTTTTACTCCCCCCTCCCCCAGTTAGTCCATCTACTAGGCTAATCTAGGCAATTGCCTCAGGCACCAGAGCTGGGGGTGGTGGGGCCAAAAGAGTTAGAGGACCACTGGCAGTTCCACAGTCAGAGTGCAGGGCAGAGTAGGAGGTGAACTCAGGTTCATGTTATGCGTGAATATTCAGAAACAGTTCCCTCTTATGTGCAATGGGATTTACTCCCAGGTATGGATGTGGAATGGCATGGTATAACCTTATCTCATCAGATCACAGTGAACTAAGCAGTCGCTATTTGGATAGAAGATCATAAAGGGAGACTTTGTAGAGGAAGGCAGTGGCCAACCACTTTGGCTTAATTACTTGTGTTAAAAAAAACCCTATGCAGTTGCCAGAAGACAGTTGCAACTGGATGCTAATTTACACACACAAACACATATGTGCTTGGGATGAGCCAGTTGATGATTCCTCATGCTTTTATATCTGTATTGAGTGCAAGGGCATGAAAATCAGTTTGCCTAGGGTACCCCAAATGCTTGAGTCAGGTCTGGGTTCCTTCCCACATTTGCTTGGACATGAATGCCAAGTTCCTGAGGGTCAGAAGGGCAGCTCATGCTTGTCTCACAAGCTCCAGTTTCCCTCAAACAACCTGAAGCCCCCGGACAGCTGACACCCAGCTAATAGAAGAATGGGCCCTTTGCTAGGAGAATAACCAGAGCAGACAGAGAAGCAAGGGGTGCCATTCCAGAGGTACCAACAAGGCAGAACCTTAAGCCAGTGATTAGGAAACCAGCACATAACTGTCTAGGAGAAAGGGTGGAGTTCTACTTCGGTACTGATGCTTTTGGTACTGCATACAGCATGCCTTTATTGGTGGCAAGCAAAGCCTATTTTGTAGGGTAGCTGTGAGGATAAAACGGATCTTGAGCACAGAATAATAGATGCTACACTGAGCTTGGAGGAAAGAAAATAAAAATAATATTAAATAGTTTTATAAAACATGTTGCTTCAGAGGCAGCAACACCCAGTTACAATAACAAATAAAAGCAAGTTGTCTCTGGTAAGTGAGATCTTCTATTAGATCAGTCCTGCTCCTCTTTTCCCTTCCTTCAAACATCAAAGGGCCCAAGCTCCATTGCCCTGAGTTAAAGGAGCTTTGTCATTCCTTATTGTACACAAATGTAAAGATCTGCCATATGGTCCCAGGAGAAACCTAATCTGGGAAGAATCATGAGTCCCATATACACCTGCAACAGTGCCCTGGGATAGTCAGCTGGTGTGAGTGGGCCAATGGTCTGACTTCTCCTTTTCTGCTCCACCCCAACTTTGTCTCTTCTGTTTTCAACTGATTGAACGTTTGCCTTTGCCAGCGACTCACCCAAAGCAGTCAGCAGCTTTACAAGATCTTGTGCAAAGAGGCATATAGAAAAAGCACCTGTGGAGGAATGGGCCTTCCTGTTGATTAGTGTTTATTTTATTTATTTATTTATTTATTTATTTATTCATTCATTCATTCATTCATTCATTCATTCATTCATTCATTCATTCATTCATTCATTCATTCATTCATTCATTCGATTTGATAGACTGCCCTACCCCCGAAGGGCTCAGTTGGGGGTTTCAGAGGCGTAATTCCAAGAAGGCAGGCGGGCGGGCGATGCACTGGGCGTGCGCCCTTGTGGGGGTGTGGCAAGAGCATGATGCGGCATTCCAGGGGCATTCTGGGGGCGGGGGATGCACCAGTGCACCGGGCGCTTTCCCCCCTTGCTACGCCTCTGGGTCTCTCATTTGTGGCTTGAATGGCTCTTGGTGGCTGGAGAGGGATAATGTTGAATGAATGTATCTCTGCCTAAGTGAGAGGATGAGCGGTAGATGGAGTAATGGGCAGTTCATGTGCTCCTCTGATATTGGCAAGTGGATTCCTGAGGGAAACTGCAATTTCCCCGTT
Source organism: Sphaerodactylus townsendi (assembly GCF_021028975.2). NCBI lineage: Eukaryota > Metazoa > Chordata > Lepidosauria > Squamata > Sphaerodactylidae > Sphaerodactylus > Sphaerodactylus townsendi. Next base: position 90,359,966 of record NC_059430.1, on the reverse strand, counting down.
GCTCAGCCTGCCTCCATACATTCTCTCCTTTTGAGTAACAACACTGGAACCTCTGGGATTGCACACACGCACATCTGGCATTTCTCCCAGTCAAGTTCTAATATGAAGCTTGCTTAGGCAGGGAATCCATTAGACACTATGGAGAGAGAAAAAACACAAGCCTGCTTCATGCCAATGCTTTCAAAGACAGGTGTGTGGGTTTGGGGAATTAGTTAGAGACCAACAAAACTTCATCCAAGTGTAAATATCTGTGCATTTGCGCAGATCCATGTGATGCAGGTTTCCCAAGGGAGACATTTAGGGATGATTCTGTGGGGAGGAAATCAACAGATGCAGGGAAGTTGGAGGAGAAATGTGGAAAACCAGGTGTGTGCCCATTTTAAAGTGCAATCACAGGCCACTTCTCTGCTTTCATTGAGCCCTAGGATGAGACTGCCCTTTTCTTGCAGTCACTGTAAATGCCTGCTGGACCCCAGGTGTTAAATGAGGCTACTAGGGAAAGACCAAGCCTATCAGATGAGGGGGCAGGTCTACTCATGGCCTTTGGCAAAACCAAAAACCACTGCACCCAGTTTTAAAGCTGCCAAGGGAGGGGGCAAGAGAACAGTCCATCCTCTTTCCCATTCAGCTCCAGGCTGCTCTGGGGCTTGCAGCACCTTGGGAGAGTGGGGTGGGGTGCGGAAAGGAGGGGAGGGGAGGGGAGGGGAAAAAAGAAAGATACATCAGGCGTTCCAACCTGTTAATGACGACCAGCCCACAAAATATGTGGCAGGTGGTTTTATAGTTTTAATGCTTAATAATGCATTGTTTTATTGTGGGTAGTAAGTATACCGATTTTTTTAAAAATCCCTTCAGAAACCTTTAGCTCCCCCTCAGTTTCACCTGCTGCCTCACCAAGGGCTGTGACTCCCCTCAGAGCCCCGGGGGTCTCCCTTGCCCCTACCACCCACCTCCAAGCAGCAGCCCAAGCAGGAAATCAGGCCAGGGCTGCAGAATGAGCCATCTCTGCAGGGCAATTAGCATCAGCCTAATTGGGAAAACGAGCCCCCACGTGCTGTGGAAGGAGCCAGCAGTTCTGACCTCACCTGCCACCACCCCTTCCCCGCCCCATCGCCCAAGACACCTGCCCCTCCATCCACCCCACCCCACCCCAGGCTCGGGCAAACCTGCGTTGACAAGACAGAGGAGGATCAGGGGGTATTGGGGGTAGGGGAGTTGATTTGACCTCCCCTCTGCCAGTCTGGAGGGCGAGACAGGCTCACGAGAGCCAGTCCGTACTTAGGCGTCTCGCCTTTTGTCGGGCTGTCGCTACCGGCCTTATATGTGTCTTCCCCCCCTCCCCACAATCCCGGGGAAAGCAAGAAGGCGAGCCGGTCGTCCCCCCATCCCCCCGCTCTCTCCACCCATCCGCCTTCTCCTTCCTCCAGCAATCAGCAGACTCAATCAGGGAAGGAATCCCACGCACGCACCCCGCACCCCCCCGTCATCCCGCACCCCCTCCCTCCCCCCTCAGCGGAGCCCCCTTAAAAAAAGTCGCCCTGATGGCGGCGGAGCAGACGAAGCCGGACCGGCGGGCCGAGTAGCAGCGGCGCCCCCGTCCCCGCCCCGATCGCAGCCGCTCCTCTCCGCCGGGCCCCCGCCCGCTCCTCCTCTCCCCTCCCCTCCCGCCTCCTGTAGCTTCGCCCAGAAGAGGGGCTGCTCCGCTCCGCTCCTCCCCGCTCGGCTCCTGCGGGCTCGGCCAGGCGGCCTGCACAGCTTCGGGCCCCCAACTTGGTCGCGCCTTGGCTGGGCTGGGTGGCGGCTCCTTTTCTGCGGCGCTCGCGGGCCAAAGGGGGGCACCGGCGGCTCTCGGAGCAGGAAGATGGCTGCTGGCTGGCTGCTCGTCTTGAGCCTCACACTTTTCCACTCGCTGGTGGTCAACCTCTCGGCCGAGGGACCCTTCCCGTCGGCTTCCACGTAAGTCCGGCTTCGGGCAGGGCTGGCTGGCTGGCTGGAGGAGATCCCCGGGGGCGGGCGGGCTGGAGGCGGTGGCCGAGGCAACCGGGAGGCGTCCTCGAAGAATAGCGGGTGGCTCGGATCGTTCGCGTTTTGTTCGGCTTCTCCAAAGAAGCGCCCTCGGCTGTCCTGCGTGTTGCAGCCCGATCCCGCAGTCGGGAAGCCGGAGCGATCCCAGCTGGACGCGGCGTCTCGAAATAGACCCTCCCTGGCAGCTCCGGCTCTGCTGAGAAGTTTTCAGTTACATTCTCCGGGAGTGACTTGACAGGCTATTTTTGAGTCGCTGCGTTTTCCTTTTTTTTTTTTTTTTTTAAAAAGGATTTTAATTTTTCAAGCGAGGGAGAAAAAACGTGTGTCTGTGCCAGTGTTTCTTCCCCTCCAAAAAGGTTTTTGAAACAGGCTCCCCCAAACTCACAACTAGAAATGTCGGATGTCAGAGTTTCCCTGCTCATTGCAACCTGGATGCTGTCCAGTGCACGGCATGAATTAAACCACAGCCGGCTGCATCAATATCGGCTAGCATTTGAGAAGCAGCAGACAGTTATTAGCATGAAACTTGCCCAGAGCGGGACAGGGTTCACCTCATGAAAGGAAGGCAGAAAAGACCAAAAAACCCCAAGAGCTTAATATTTTTTTGGCACCAGAGGCCGTTAAAGCAGCAATTTGGATACATAAGCTTGGTTTCTATAGTGCATCTTGTTTGGTAAAACCATGCACTGCTATCAGAAATCATCTTAATGTGAATGAGTCACTGTAACACATTTTATGCAGAAAAAGAAGAGTCCCCTGTGTCTCTGGGAGGGAATACACAATTCCCTGCCTTGGTTTAGTTGGTGTAGCAAGAAGAATTCACAGTGATATTCATTAGTACTTTGCCAATTAACTTTGCCTGGATATTATAATTAGCACCAGTTCCTTGTGTTCCCTGGGCGGTGCACAAATGGGTTGGAGGGAGAAAGTTGGGACAGCTGTGGTAAAGCCGCCTGCCTTAAGCTGGGAGGTCTGTGTCATGATCCTCTTTCCTTGAAATAAGGGTTTGGGGCTTCTGCCTTTATTTATAGGCAAAGCCAGTCACCCTTCCCTTAATTTAAATGCCCAGCTCTGCTAAATTCTGCCCAAGATATGGGTGGCTTCCTTGTGTAACGTGCTGTTGAAGCTCTGTGTCCTATCACTGGCTATCGATTTCCCAAAAGTTTTGCTGGTCACCCGCTGCAAAGAAAAATGGAAGGGAATGGAGAGGTGTCAGTGCTAGGCGAAAGATCCGTGTTCCTTTGTGAACACTGGTTCTAACAAAAGGAGTCAGGACTGAGAGAACAGTGATCAGATGGGGAACTGGGAAGGTGTGCCTGGAAATTCACTAGCCAATATTCACTGTTTATAGTACCCCACACAGCCAAATGCTCAAAGCTGGTGTGCTTTTCTTTTGCTTGGCAATTGTAAGAATATTGCTGTGTTCATAAGAAGGTGGAAGAAGCTTTCTGTTGGAGCGTGGTTGGAAGATGGCTTTTAAAACAAACAAAAAAAGAAACACGTGCACCGAAGTAACAGGTGCTGCTAGATTGTTCTATTAATAACTAGGTTGATGTTGGTCTGTGTTCATGTACAGAGCAGGAACAGAGATAATCAAATTTGATATACTTTTAAAATAAGGAAGGCACAGGTAGGAAATTGCGAGGAGAGAGGGGCTAACATCAAGCACAAAATGAAGCCAAGCAAAATGCCATACAGCTGGTTCCAAATTATATTTTTTGTCTCTTTTAAAAGAACATTTCCAGCTTTTAATGGTCATCATTTGGCAAAGTCAGTTCAGATTGGAAAAAAATTGATTTAGCCAGGCATCAAAAATATTCTGTGAAGTATTTAAGAGGAAAAAAATCTTTTTGAATATCCATTAATATTGACAGATGTTATGATAAACAGCTGCTTAGTATTGGCTCCCCCCGCCCACTTCTTCCTTTATATAGTTGCAGTTGGCAAATGTTATTTTTAATTAGAAGGGTGTTGCAAGATACAAATTTTTAAAAAGGAAAAAAAGAAATAGTTGGTTAAAATTGCAGGAGTGTGTCTGTTTCTATGTTAATTTTTTTTCCAGCCAGTATAGTTTTCTGTCCATTGCTTGCATTTTAGCCCTATACCATGTTTCCAGTTACATGACCTGTGGATTTATCTGATACCATGGTAGCATGCAGACTAAAATTTGGGCTGCTTTTTAGGTAATTTGGGGAAATGTTTTAGAAGATATATTTGTAAAAAAGACTCTGTAAAGGAAAACATCCACAGCTCCATAATGTATATAAAACTAACCTTCAGATCCAAGGCACGGTTCTATTCTGTGAATTCCAGAATAATTTTTTTGCTTTTAAAACTGTGAAGCAATGAAAGCGATTCATTATTTTACAGTATTAATTTAATGTTAGGTCCAGAAATATGACTGAACAATAGAACTGAGGATGGGTTGTTTGAATTGTAGCATGCTTTTAAAAAACAAATATTGTCACTCACATTTAATACTGTTTTTCATGGCTTGTATATTAAGAAATTGATCTGAATAGGAGCATGAGGGAGTACCTTGTCTTGTTGAATGTTACTGATATGTTCAATATAAATAAAGCTAGCTTGTACTCACATTTAAAGGATAAGTGCAATGAAAAGGAATTCAGTTTAGGAAGCTCTTTTTTAACAAGAATTTAATGGTCCATTTGCTACATTAGGTCAACCCAGATATATTGAAATAGAAGTTTTGAAATAATTCTCTGCCAGGAAAATTTAGCAAAAAAAAATACCTTTCTCTGATATCAATTAGATTTTTCAGATTATCAGCATTAAAGTTCAGGTAGTTGGAGTGAACACACCAATAGTTCTGCAGTCTTGTAACACAGTAATAAGCATCTTTACTTCAAAGGGAACTTAATGTTGCTTAACAAGGTCGACTCCCCTTCCAAGTGTGCTTATGCTTTTGTGGATGTGAAATATAATCATCAGATACCTTTGCTGTGAAATCTTTAGTTAGTGTTATCAAAGCTGTTTTTTAAAGACACAAAAATAGCCTCCACAGATTAGTCTATTGTTCAGCACACACTTAATGATCCTCTCACTTGGTTTGTCTGAGTATAATTGTTTGCTGTAACAGATGACCAGGGAGGAGGATTCCTTCTTTGAATGGGAGGGAAACTGAGCCCAGAGAAGGATTGCTGGAACTGTGTAGTGTCAGTTCATGGTTTTTCTCGTATCAGTCTATTTTGAGTGTTACCGTTGTAGCCATGCCAGGCAGAAAGCATCAAACCACAGGTGGCTGCTGTGTGACCATTAATATAGGGGAGTGTGTGTGGATAAAATTGGATACATAACATTGGTCAGTGATCGTTGTAAAATGCTTGTCATCTGAACTGACTGTTTCTTTGTATATATGATGTGTAGGGAGAAAAATGTGAATGTGTTCACTGTACGCTGTGTTCTAGGGGTCTGATAATCCCCCCCCCCCCCGCCAATATGCTGTTCAGACCTGGATGGTTTCCTCTTGAAACCTTAATAACTGCTGCTTTTAACATTACAAAATGCCTATTTTAATATTGTTGATGTGATTTTTGGATCGAAATGCAGAAGTAGCGGTAACAGGGTATTTTCTAGCGGTAACATATTTATATACATTGCAGCCCTAAACACAATTATATCTTTTAAGTTCATTAAAATCAATAGGCTTTGTAGGATGTAGCTTTGTTAAGAATTGGCCTGTTAGATGCTTGCATCATTCAGTGTTCAAGCAATTAGCTACCTGGAAATTTCTGATCCAAACTGAAATAAAACTAAGCTGTTGCTACCTTTGGTTTTCTATAGCTGAGCTTGTATACTACATAACTCTTTCACCTGAAGTCTTATCTGCTACAGATGCTAACATTTAGACATGCTCCTTGTCTTTCAAATGATTGCTCATTCACCAGTATCACAAGATATACTATATATAAGATATATGTAGGCTATAAACAGTCAATCTTCAGTGAGAAATAAACTTGATTAAAACTAGAGTCAAAGGATCAAATGAGCATCCTGAATATTATTTAAGTATAATTAATAATTTCAACTATTGGGGCCAGTAAACAATTCTGGGTTGAATGAGTTTACTAGCCGGTAACAAAAAATGGTTATAGCACACTCCTAAGTATGTCATACACAGTTATCCTGTTTAAGGTTATAGGATGTGGCATCCTTTGCAGAGCATTGAGATAAAAGGAAATGTTTTAATTTTCTGTGATTAGAGCTGGGTGAGACCTCCAGATTGCTTGCATAAGTGGTAGTTTCCAGCTCTTAATGCAAATAAATGTTTACTTGTAAATATGTGTAGAGTTCTAATAACTTTGCATCTCTTTGCATATAAGTTGTCAGTGAATGGTTTTCGTTTAAAGCACACATTTTATATCTGTACTAGTTGCTCCTGGAAGGGCATGATCCTCAAGCTGTGCGAGTGTAGCCCCTGTATATGAAGAACTTTGAGATGCACAGCAGTGAAGGGCTTTCTTTCTTTAATTCCTTGTGTAAATGGGGAGGCAGGCAAGAAAACAGTTCTCTGTGAGGGCACTGCTCCTGCACTGCATTATTAGAAATTAAGATACAAGCAGGACTTTTTAATTTTGCTCCCTAAGTCTTGCAATTGGAAGTTTAGTAATCATCTATTGCTTTCAAGGGCTCTCTCCCCCATACACTCCAAAGTATGTATATCTAAGTCAGCTGTGACTCTCTGAATGATTGGTTGATTGGTTTATATAACTTGTTTTTCTTGAAGCTATATCATTCAGTAAAATGGATATGCAAGTAAATGTATTGTGATGTTCTGAAGGGATGTAACACTGCATATCTTGGTGATTTGGATGGATTTATTGCCCTATGTGTAAAAGATTACAATCAGCCTGTCAATTGTCCAGTCGAATCAAAAGCCCCTTCAGTCCTGAGCCGGTCCTCTGACTGTTTTTGTGTAGTAATTCTTCAGACATCATGGCAGGATGTAAGGGTTACTACTGTGAGAAGAGAAATGCTGGCAGATTGCCACAAGCAGGGCTTTGTTCTCTGGGTGGCTTTAGTTGGCTGAGATGTCATTCTGAACATGTTCTGCCACGTGAGCCCTTTAAAATAATTCGAAAGGTTTCTGCATTTGTATGTAATATGACAGTGTGTATTGTCAGGAAGGGCAGGGCAGAGAGGGTACAAAAGCTTCTATTCTCCCTCTTCCTCCTAAGCTGGAGGCCATAAACCACCATTGGGCTACTTGGGGAGATCATAAAAGAGCAGTTCAAAGATATACCCTTTTCAACAGAAAGAACTAAGTAGAATTGTAACTTTATCCACCACGTGCTGGACCTTCTTTCTGTTAGAATGCTCCGTTGGAGTCTTAGTGCCTACCTAACAGAACTAGGTAGGCACTAGGACCCAAGTGGAGCATTCTAACACAAAGACGGTCCAGTATGTGGTGGATGAAGTTACAATTCTGCTTTGTTCTTTTTGTTGAAAAGAGTATAGGAGGCGCAAGAGCCCTTGTTGCCTCAGGCCACTCTCGCTGGTAGGAGCAGTCTTGCAGTTGTGTCAAGGATCATCCTTAATCTCACATATAACACTGCGTTATACTGACTCAGACCATTAGTTCAGTATTGTCCGTTCAGACTCAGGGTCTCAGGCCGTCATCTTTCACATCACTTATAGCCTGGTCCTTTTATCTGAAGATGCCGGGGATTGAACCATTGTCCCTCTACATTAGGAATTAGAAATGGACCCGACAAACATGGAGGGGCACTCAGTTCATGCTGTCTTCATATGTGCATATCAAACCTTCATTTTGTTAGCCTTTTGGCAGAAATTGCTAGCCAAGATGGGGCTGTGGCTCAGTTGTGGAACTTTTGCTTCACATGCAGAAAATTGGAGTTCAGTCCAGCATCTTCAGTTAAACACACATCCTAACACTGGAGTGGATCCAGGTGTCCTTCAAGGAGCCTTCCTCGAACTTAAGTGACTCTTCCTCCACTGGAAGATGGCTTAAGTTGGAGAAAGCCTCCTTAGGCTGCAAAAAGGCATCAAACTTTGTTTAGTGGAATGGTAGGATAGGGCAGTATCCAGCACACTACATAGTAGGTGACGTCAGAAACCATTATCTGAAATCTTGGAGAGTTGCAGCCAGTGGTCTCACTTGTTATAAGACAGCCTTTCTGTACTCTTGGTTAGTCATATGCAGCCCCCAGGTTTTTTCCCAGGCCAAGAGCTAAACAAGGATTGAAGGCTTAAGGGGCTTGATCAGGAAATTTCAAGTGATCCAAAATATGGCAGCCTGGACATGGCTGGGTATGGGATACAGGGGTCATATTACCTGTGTGCTGAATGATTTGCACAGCTGTTTTTGTCACCAGGCTAAAATGTTTCTGTTTACTCAGGCTTGTAGCAAAGGGGACGATCTTTTTAACTTGTTTTAGAGTCTGATCTGCTTGAGAAGCAAGTTAGATTTGTTTTAAGGTGCTATATGTTTTATATATTTTAAATATGGTGGTGTTTCAGTTGTGAAATTTAGAGTGTTGTGTTTTACCTGTAAGCCCTCTTAATCAGGCTCTTGACAGGGAGGCATCACAGAAATCATACAGATGAATCAGGGATACTGCCTTGGACAGTATTTTCCTAGGGTTGAGTTACTTTAGAGTATAGTTGAGTCCAAATCAGAAAACAGGCAGTTTACATGGGTGTGGAGCAAAGGCATGTATCTTTCTGCTTCACTGGTGGCTAATGAATTTGAAATACTATGTATTCCTATGGGCAACACTGGACACTCATCTTTTGTCCAAGCAGTATTAGAATCTCCATGTATAAAAGGTTCTTGATGAAATACAGAAGTTGTTGTTGTTACGAGATACTCCTTGCTGTGTTCAGACAAAAACTAGAGGGCAATCTAAAATGAATTAGGAGTTTGGAGCTGGGTTGGTGAGCAGCCAGTAGGCCATGCCTGAACTAACCAAAGTATGAAGGGTTTGAGTCTTAAATGCTTATACTTGTTGATCTTGAAGGTGCTAATGAATTCAAAACTTGCTTTAACCAAAATAAGGTTTTGTTCCTGATTATGTAAGCGGCTTTGGGTCCCTGTTATGGAGAATGGCAGGGTATAGTTGAAATTAGTAAAGTAGATATCTGCTACCCAGGTCTAGGATGGTGGACAGGAACTCCTGCCTCTCCTATATGTTGTCTGCACTTCTTTAGGAAGAAGATTTTCCTACTCTTTTCAGAATCATATATAGTCTTCTTGCCTCTAATGTTTTGTTTGGTCAGACCTCGATTCTGTTTCTTGACAGTAGTCCTTGGCCTACATCATTCCATCCTCTGATGGTAGAAGGAATAAACAGGAACCTGGTTTTCCCTTTGTGGGACTGGAACCTCTATTTAGCCCTGCTTAGTTACATTTGGAAAGACTGATGAAGAAAAATACCAAAGACTCAGGCTTTAAGAGAGAAAAATTATTTTTATTGTGTAGATCACAAGGTGGTCTCTCTAAGAGAGAATCACACCCAGCCAGACAAAGACCTTCATCTTTTATAGATACAAAGAGTACATATGTCACAATTCAAACCCCCACCTTACATACCTGCTCAGTATTATCATATTTCTCCAAGATCCAAATGACTCTTCTGCCTTTCTGAACAAAGGCAGCATGGTGCCCTTTGGAGTGAGCTAAAGGGTGTCTGGCTTTTATCAAGACAGACACCTGAATTCCTGAGGGATGGGTATACCAAGAGAGTCATCTCCAGTGTAAAAAGATTTCACAAACATACAGCTTATTCATTTAAAAGGTTAAAAATTATTATAACAGTAGCTATAATATGTGATTCTACTAGACTACACCTATGCATGCTTTTCATATATCTCACTATCATTTCAGTGTTCATTAAAATATAGAAAAATATAATTTCACTATTCCTACAAGTTTCATGTCTCCTTTGACTTCTGACTTCTGAACCATGTACCATGCTGTACCATATTCTTTAGTGATGAGCTTTTGCCAGCATCTAACTGCTAAGCACTTGGCCTAGAGCAGGGGTCTTCAAACTATGGCCCCTCAGATGTTCATGAACTACAATTTCCATCAGCCCTGCCACTTGGCCATGCTGGCAGGGGCTGATGGGAATTGTAGTCCATGAACATCTGGAGGGCCATAGTTTGAAGACCCCTGGCCTAGAGAGAAAACCTTGAATCTTTGGTCATATTGGTTATATAGATCCATTATATATTTTTAATATCAAATACAATTTTCAGGCCTAATCTCCTGTCCCACACCACCTTCTTGCATAATTTCCTTTCCTTTATTTACAAAGATCCTAATGAGTTTATGAAAGAGATTGACATTATGAGGCATCAACAAATCAGCAAGCTTTTGTGGTTAATTACAGTCATTCAGTAGCTGCACAGGAAATTTACTTGGAAGAAGTGCTTATGAATATTGTTAGAATACCTTGTTTTCCTAAATATGTCTCCACCCTACTGTTTTGTTGTGTTTTTGTAGTTAACATCCTTCAAATGAATATTGACTGTGCTATGTTAGAGCTTTTCCAAATATTGATTTGGCCTTCATCCTAACAAAGACTTACTATGGGCCAAATCTGTTTTAGGAATGTAGTTTTAAATTCGCTCCGGCAAATGTGGTCCTAATAAAATCTATTTTATTTTTTTCCCTGATGAAAATTGAAGCATGCTTTCCCAACTCGCTGTATCCAGCTTTGTTGGGGAGAATCCAGACCTCTCAGGGCAAAGAATGTCTGGTTTAGAGACTGATGCTAGTGAATACTTGCCTCTGTTTTGGCTATTTTATTTGCTTTTGTTCTTTATGTGAAAAGCCAGATAGTGCTCGTTTGCCAAGTTTGCTTAATGTTATCTGAGCAGGAATCTGTGGTTATCCATACAGAGAGTTTGGAATGTAGAGTCAGACGGGTTTTAAATGGAGGGGGGGATTCTTATAGATAAGAGTGCCCTGGGGCTGCTATTTCTAGATCGGAAAGCAGTAATATCACTCGGAGGTGGTTTCCACTGCTATAATTTTGCTATGTCCCAGCAACAAATTGGTTTACACAAGCATCTAATTCATATTTGTTACACTGAGACAGTGGAATATTTTTTGGTGGGTGGCCTGGACGGCCAAAGAGCAAACTCCAGTGCTTCCCACAGTAACATTACCATCCCCCACTTCAGATATTGTTTGCAACTGTTTCTGCTGGATGCTTGTATTCTTTGTTCTGTAAAGTGCATTGAAAACAGTTTGAGGGGCCGAAACTCAGGAATAGAGCATCTATTTGCATCTGGAAGGTTCCCACCACCATCATCAATGAGAATGAGATTGTAGGTGATGTGAAAGACCTTAGCCCAGTGATGGCGAACCTTTTAGAGACTGAGTGCTGGGGCGGAGTGAGGGGAAACTGCACCTGGGGTACGCATGCACCCTATGCCCCTTCCATGCCCCCGCCCTGGCCTGGAATGCCCCTGGAATATCCTTGCCACACCCCCACAGGGGCGCGTGCCCAGTACATCATGCACCCCTCGTCCGCTTGGCGCTATGCCACTGCCGAGTGCCCAAACTGGGGCGAAAGCTCGTGTGCCCACAAAGAGGGCTCTGAGTGCCACCTCTGGCACCCATGCCATAGGTTCGCCACCACTGCCTTAGCCTGTGGTGTAGTTGTTGGGTAGTGGTTTAGAGATAATCATGCTGGGGGGCGGCATACGAAGGCTGGAGGGAGCATGCTGTCTGATACCACTTACTTTTATTTCTTTTAAAACATTTTTATCTTTTTCTCATGGCTGAAGATAGCGTATACAGTAATAGTTTAAAAACATGTTCAATTAAAACCACCCCCCCCCCCCGGCCAATCCTAAAATCTCTCCCTTCCTTGGAATAGTGATGGGGTGCTTTGAGTTTGCATGGGGGTTGCACTGAAATTAACAAGAGGTTTCTTGGGTGTTTGGTGAGGAAAAGGTTAACATAAAAGCCTAGCTGCTGCCTTGCAGGTTTCTGAGGAGGAACACGTGTGGCTGAGCAGCCAAAGATATCCTGCCCTTGCACTTCTGGCAGTCAGTGGTAAGCAAGTTGGTCAATGAAAACATACCCTTTGTGCTAAAGACTGATATTACAACTTTGGAATGGTAAAAACCCACCTCTAGTAATTCATTGGATTGAGAACCTTAGAATTCAATATTTGAATGCATGGCTTATACATAGCAATTGCACATGGACTTATTTTCAGATATTGGAAACTATATATAGAAACTTGTGTGTAAATCTACCATCATAGTTGTTATATTTGTTGCTACTTTATGTATGTTTTTTTAAACAATGTTCAGTTGCTGAATTCATCCCCCCCTTTTTGAGTGGGTGAACTAATAAAAATGTTGGTAATGCAGTGAAGCTTTACCATTGGTTCGGTGCTGCAAGTAAGGCTGGGAAGCAGCCGGGGCTCTGGTGGGGCAGGAAAGGCAGCAGAACTGAAGCTAAGATCCATTGATTGTGACACCAGGATTCACAAATTAACCACAGTTGCAGGCAGTCCTGCTTTCATCTTTCATCTGAACTGACTTGCAATCGTCACTGTGGCCTTGTGTGATGACTGAACGGGATCTGTTCTGGGTTATTCCTGAGCCGTACCCTCTTTCTTCCCAACTACACGGCTTCCTGGCAAGAGGCAATAAAACCATTAAAACAAGCAAAGCAGACCAGACCAGAATTGAAGTGAGAGTCTACGAGTCATATCCTTTTTTCACAAACTGACCATAGTTCAGATGAAACCATGGTTTGGTGTTACATGTGAACTGGGCTTGTTTTTCATTAAACTTTCTATTCTGTGAAGACCGTGGCTACACTGTGTTCCCAAGGGGACACAAGCGTTGTTTGTACGCGTACTTCTAAATAGTACTCCCAAATCTTTCCTTTAATTCCACTGCCTCAGACAATGGCCTAAGCAAGGGGTGGGTGGGCAGGGAAATCTGATTAATCTGCCTTATACACAGCAGCAGCTTTTTATAGCACAAATGAAACGGTGGTGTCATACTGGCTTCTCTCTGGAGGATGATTGGAGGCTGGGTGAGGAGGGAATTAGGAGTGTTAATCCTCTCTCTCTCTCTCTCTCTCTCTCTCTCTCTCTCTCTCTCTCTCTCCATGGTAGTTATAGAAAGATTGCAGGTGTAAACCTCATAGCTTTCTAAACTGCACACATGTTAGCAGAAACAGACATTGGGTATCTTGAAAAAGGCCTAACATTAAGCCAGTACAAACCTCATGGCAGTCCATGCTCTCTCACTCACTGTTCTGGAAGCCAATCATCATAGATGCAATGTGGCCTGCCAGGTGCCTAGCAACTCCTTTTGTTTGCTGTTCTACACAGAGGAGCTTTGCAGTCTTATGGCCCATTACATTACTAGTGTTTACTTTTTGCAGGTTGTAATTTTCCCCATTGCTTTTTGACTCACTTATATGGTTGCCATGTTTCAGTTCTGTGCTCAATAAAAGGCACAGGCTCTTTGAGATAAAGGACGGCCTCTGAGGTAATAAGGAATAGTAACACAAGACCTGTTAACTGTATGACAACATTGAACTGAGGTGAGGAAAAGTGTAGCTGCATCACAGCGAAATGACTGGCATCCATCCTTTCAAGTTCTTGTTTAAACTTGGCTCGTAGCAGGGGTGGGGCTAAAGAAACTTCAGGTGATAACAAGCAATTGTATGAGTTCAAGGAACAGCTGCTGCGGGTTCATGAGTTAGGTAAGCAGGTTTGGGTCTCAAATTTAAGCATATGTGAGGGCTAATTATAATCTCCATGTGAGTTGGCTTTTCAAATCCGCCCCCTTTCTAGCCTATTACCTGACAGCCAGGTTGGTGCAGTACTGGTCTAGGTCCAAGTCTCTTCTCTGCCATGGAGCCTTCTCTGCCATGGAGCTTTCTTGGTTATGCATGTTTTCAGCCTAGCCTACTTCACCAAGTTATTGAGAGGCTAACACAGGGAAGGGAGGTCCAAGTATATTTCTGTGCACTCTTTGGAGGAAGGGTGGTTGAAAAATGTACTAGGCAGGTACTATAGGGGTTCCTGTTTTCCCCCCAGCAAGTTCTCTTGTATCTTTGACAGATCTCTCATATACCACATCTACTGCTTACGGTGGTTTAGTACCTTCCTGCTGCAGTTGGGATTCTTCTGTGAAAGATGGAAACTCAGTTTTAAAAGGAGCTTCTATCAGGTATGGCAGTGAAGCTCATTAAGTGACCCCCGGCCTCTCTCAGCCTTACCTGGAAGAGCTAACATGGACAAGGAAAAACCATGTATGTCTCCATGAGTTTTGTGGAAAAATGCTGGAGTAAAACTGCTTGTGAGTTAATGGCAGGAAATATCCCAGTCCTACAACCCACAATGTGTGGAGAGGAATGATGTGGATAAGATTGAACTCCACAGGTCAGCAGCCATGGGCAGAGACAGAATCTCCCAGTAGTGCCTTCTGATACCACCCCTCTGATAGGATTTGAACCACTTTTACATGGTGTCCCCCTCCCCTTTCTAGTGTTGAAAGGTAGTAGAATACATAGTAGAATACTATGGTTGAAATCCATCCGAGATAGCAGAATCATATTCTCCCTGTCTAGTTCATGGTAGAGGTCATCAACCAAGGTGACCAAAGTAATCTCTGTTCTAAACCCCAGGCTGAAGTCAGAGTGAGATGAGTCCAGATAATTAGTTTCTTCCCAGAGATCCTGGAGCTAAGAAGCAACCACCCACTCCAGCTTCTTGCCCAAGAATGAAAGATCGGAGACTGGTCAGAAGTACTCCCAACATAGTAGATCTAAGGGTTTTTTCTCCAAAAATATGTCTTATCACTGCCTCCTTGAGCATTAGTGGTACAACCTCTGCCGTCAAGGAAGCATTTACCACTCTCTTTATCCACTTAGCCACATTACCACCCCATCCCCCAGCAGCATTTATCATTCAGGAAGGGCTGATGAACACTCTTTGCACACAAGACACATTTAAACTCTTTCATTTCTTTTTTAAAATTCACTTAAAATCCAATTACTGGAAAAATTTACACATAATTATTTGTACTTAAATAAACCATTTTGGCTCCTCTGGTGCTTGCTGCATCTGCAAAGTTGCTTTAAAATAGCAACTGTTAAAGAATTGGGAGGTTTCCTTCGGTTCAGAGTGGTTACCTGAGTAGGGATTGCTGCCTGTGGTGAGTAAGAGCTAGGGCATAAAAGTACCTTACACTTCAGTTCCTCTGTGAAAACTACCACCTCTAAACTTCTGTGTTTGCTCACAGCATAACAGTGTCAGAGCAATTAGCAAGATAACCTATATAAAATGCTTGAGAAAAAATGTGACATTTTAATTATTTCATTCATTTGCATTAAACTCAACAATAGAGGTCCTTGCCTTTTTTTACCCCACAACTGCTCTTCAAGGTAGGCTAGCTTGAGAGAGAATAGCCAGCTGAAGAAGAAAATAAGAGTTTGGATTCATACCCTGCTTTTCTCAACTCTAAGGAGTCTCAAAGTGGCTTGCAAACTCCCTCCTTTCCTCTCCCCACAACAGACACCTTGTGAGGCAGGTGAAGCTGAGAGGGTTTTGAGAGAACTGTGACTAGCCCAAAATCACTCAGCAGGCTCCATGTGTAAGAGTGAGGAAACAAATCCAGTTCACCAGATAAGAGT
Source organism: Sphaerodactylus townsendi (assembly GCF_021028975.2). NCBI lineage: Eukaryota > Metazoa > Chordata > Lepidosauria > Squamata > Sphaerodactylidae > Sphaerodactylus > Sphaerodactylus townsendi. The sequence goes on along the minus strand of NC_059430.1, from coordinate 90,344,278 downwards.
CAGGCATTCATGTGGAGGAGTGGGGAATCAAGCCCAGTTCTTCAGATTAGTGTCTACTGGCTCACTAACTGGTGAGCTTTGTGGCAGAGAAGGAATTTGGAGGCTGCTCTCCATGGTCCTGTTTCAACCATCCTCATTCAGAATAATGACTGACTACAGCCTTTCTATCAATCAGCCTAGATCAGGGGTAGGGAACCTGCGGCTCTCCAGATGTTCAGGAACTACAATTCCCAGCAGCCCCTATCAGCATGGCCAATTGGCTATGCTGGCAGAGGCTGATGGGAATTGTAGTTCCTGAACATCTGGAGAGCCGCAGGTTCCCTACCCCTGGCCTAGATAAACTAGAATCCCGAGGAATCTATCTGAAGCTTCCCTGTGTATTTATGAAGAAATTTGCTACTGTGAGAGTTTAACATTGAACATATGGGAAAGATCAGAAATCCTGATATTTTTTCCTGTGCCCCTAAATGAGAAATTAATGTCAGCCCCAGACCAAGTAACCTTTTTTGTTTTCATTAGTCACCCAGCAACAAAGACATCTCCCTGGATTACACAGAGATTGTATAAAGTAAAATATATTACATTTATTGCATTACACGACACCCAGGGGAATAGTAATGCATCACAGAAGAACCCGTGCATGATATCAGATGCTGTTGTTTGTCTTTGGTTTAAGTGAGCTGCTTGCCCTGCCATCATTTTGGTATCTGTGTGCTGCTGGATAGAGAAAGAAGCATGGCCCCTTCTACGAGACACAGTAAATTATGTTCTGTGAGGCAGGAAGGCTTTCTTCTTTTTTAAAAAAAGGCATAGACAAATCACACAAAGTCAATATTAATAGTTTTGCTGGAAGATAATACTAAGCATGAGACAATGCTTATATTGTTACAGATATCTAATCTACCCTTCAGGCTATCAATGGGTTCTGAAGACTGTGTGCAACAATAAAACTGAGCAAATTTACATGGATTTAATGTAAATGTTTGAATTCAAAGTAAATATCTGTGGCACAAATTGTTAGCATTGATTTCAATGCAATGATTTAAAAAAGAATCTAATTGTAAACTTTTGTAGTTATTGTTCCAGATAAATATATGATTTGTTCTGTGACCAAATTACGGAACATATCCTAATATCCATAGCAATGGATTTGGCATCTCTGTGGTACCCTGTTTTTGTGGAGAGTCAAGATAGTAAATTATTTGCTCCAGGAATAGCAGTTAAACATTGGTTAATATTGAAGCAAAAATGAGAAGAGCCTACTCTTTTCTGGAATCCATATAACATGCCCCAATACTCATCTGGTAACCTCAGATTTTACAGTCTGAAAATGTGAACATGCAGCAATATCCAGATAAGCCGGTGTGGTGGTGAAGAGTGATGGACTCTAACCTGGAGAACTGGGTTTGATTCTCTACTCCTCCACATAAGCAGTGAGCTCTTATATGGTGAACTGGAATTGTTTCCCTGTTCATACACATGAAGCCTGCTGGGTGACCTTGCTCTAGTCAGAGTTCTCTCAGAACTCTCTTAGGCCTACCTACCTCACAAGGTGTATGTTGCAGGGAGAGGAAGGGAAAGAGTTTGTAAGCTGCTTTGAAATTCCTTACAGGATATAAAGGTGGAGTATAAATCCTAACACTTCTTCTTAAAGCAGCCACACAGTAGCTGGATTCTTTGAAGTTTTCACAGTATAGATCCATTGTTTCTCTTTAAAGTCAGTTCCACCTATCTTTGAGGAATATTGATTTCAGAATGACTCCAGGATTTGTCTGAAGTCTCTCCTGCACCAGTGTCATGGGGGAAAGCAGGATTGGCCCTCTGCTTCTTCCCCTGAATGTCCCTTTCCCAAACATGAAGAAATATTCATGCACACGAAAGCTTATATCAAGAATAAAACTTTGCTGTCTTTAAGGTGCTGCTGAACTCACATTTTTTCCTTCCTCAAACTAGTAACCAGGAAGCCCATTGGCAAGGCTGTGAGTCCCATGGATGCCATGTTGCAGATCACTGTTGTAACTTTTTTATAATATGGTTGCTACAATTCCAAGCAATATTATGGCATTGTCCTCGCTTCCCAATAATTGAACAAAATATTCAAACAATATTGTTGTCAAACAATATGGTTTAGTCACTGCCAGTAGACAGTAGCCTTGTTTATATGTTACAGTGAATGTATATACATGCATATGCCTATTTGGTAAATAAGAACCAAGGCATATTCACTTTATGAATGGAATTGAGGACCAGTCCCTGGATCAGTGTGGGGCTTAAATCTCACTTTCATCTATACATGCATTGAATGTAATGTGAACATTATTCAGCATGTGAATAAATAAAACTCAAATATAGACTGGACACAGATGGTATGTGTGCTCAGTGTACCTTCTGAATAGAGCTAGTGTGAAAGAATAGGGAGTTGCTTTCCAAGTAGTGATGTGAAAAACAAACCCCCTCCCCCGTGGCTAAACTTGAAATCTATGCATTTTTGCCTTAAAAAGTGGATGCCCAATACAAATTAGAATAGGACTACTTCAATATGACCTGAATTCTTTCATCACTATGTAAGAATCTAATGCTTGCTTCTCTTATTCTGCCAATTATGCTATTTATAATTTAATGAGGTTCTAATCCCACAATTACTGGTGCACTACTGGAGTGCTTATTTAGGGTTTGGATACACCCAGAGATAATTTCATAAGGCAATAGATGGTGAAAATGGCTCATTCTGGAACTGGTGAATTATCCATTTCATCAAATATTAGCGAGCTGTGATTCAGGCTTCATGAGGTAATGAAGAATTGATTTTAAAATATGTATTATCTCCAGTTTCTGCTAGGATCATTGATTTGTCAGAAATCACTGGAAGATCTTTTTATTTCACAGTGGAATCATATATGCATACATTGGCGGTATTCATAGAGATCTAGACTTACACTTTATAGTATGTACCAGATGTTCTGGCATTAAATTAGCTAATTAGCTATTCTTTCTTAACATCTGTTTTAGGTGGTCACTTAGTGCAAAGAATTAAGCATGTGTGGGAGGTGCTGCCAGCCGTGTGTGTGTTGAAAGCCATGTTCTTTCATTTATTACTTAAAAGGTTTATACCTCCTTGCCTTCATTCCAAACATTCCACAAATTAAAAATCAGTCTGCACAATGATACAATAACATCTCGACAGAAACAGGCAATAAAACATACATAAGGAAAGCAACACCTTTTGGAAAGACATCAAATCCAACAATCCAGGTCTCAGAATTCCTTCTGACGATCACTGTCTTCAGAATAGCAAGATAGGCGATCTTTGGACGATCTCAGGAAGGTCAAGCCATAGCTGTGAAATTTCTAGTTCTAATGTGGTGTGAGGATTAGGATGTGAGGTACCTAGGTTCATTTTCCCACAGTGACATAAAGCTTCCAGGGTGACACTGGTCTTCTAAAAAACAGCCTCCCCCCACCCCCCACCCCACCCCACCCCAGATCTGGCAGGTAACAATAAAGCAGCATGGGAGGGGACCAGAGCCACCACTTGTGCTGTTGCCTGCTGGGCTCAGGCCAGGCCCCTGGCAGTAGCAGCCTGATGTGGTGACTGTGCTGCCTCAAGGAAAGAGAAATATCAGTCACCCTTGTAACAGTGATCCTATTTTCTCTTGCAATATGGATAGTTGCCAGATTGGCCTGTTAATCCATGGTAATTAACATGGACATAACATATCTCAGTCTGCGATACTGGCAACACCTGCGATGAGCTGGTTAATAAACTAATGATTGTTGTCTTGGCTGAAAGTGCAGTATTTGCTCAGAAGGGAGCAATTACAAAGGGTTGCAAAACACTCTGCTGGATCTAATTGGAAAGCCAGCCCATGTGCTTTATTTACAGAACCTGCTCTTGTTCAACCCAGTCTTGCAGGCTGCAAAGAAATGCCACTGAGCCACTGTAAACTTAGGCTGCTTCCACTCCTATGTTCTAGGTCACTGTGAATCTTTTTGTTCATGATTGTTTGCTGGTGGATAGATGGTATGACTGCAATACAAAATCTCATGTAAACAAGTTTCCTGAGACATTAGGTTTTCTGGCTGTTAATGTGGTTTTCTGGCTGCCTGGAGACTTCTAAGGTGCTTATAATTTTAGGCTCTTTGTATGATTTGATGCAGGCTTTGGATTTATACCCTTCCTTTCTCTTCTGTAAGGAGAAGAGCAACTTACAAACTTACAAAGCAGCTTACAAACTCATTCCCTTCCTTTCCCCACAACAGGCATCCTGGGAGGTAGGTGAGGCTGAGAGAGTTCTGAGAGAACTGTGACTAGTTCTCTCATGTATATGAGCAGGGAAACAAATCCAGTTCACCATATAAGAGTCTGCCACTCATGTGGAGGAGTGGGGAATCAAATTGGTTCTCTAGATTAGAGTCCACTGCTCTTAACCATTACACCATGCTGGCTTTCACCCCCTGTCTCGGCCAAGGTGTTTCCTATTGAACCGTTGATAAACTAGTATCAGGTTCATTGTTCTTAACTGTGAGAAATACATGGGTTAACTACCTGTGCTGGTGAGATTTGTGTTGGCATGAACTGGATGCAATTGATATATTCGTTGCTGAAAATCTTGGTCTTTCCCTGTCTTCTATAAAGTAATGAGTGGAGTGTGTTTCGGAGCAAGAAAGGGATGCAAGTTTCCTTTCTTGTACAATACCCCCCCCCCCAATTGTTGTACTTACTGCTGCTGTGTAAACTGCACTGGGGAAACAGTAACTTCAGGAGAGAAATTGTGAACAAATACGTTGCTGGTGTACTCGACTGGGGAGAAAAGTAGGCTATAAACTTAAGATATAAACTTAATAGTAGACTATAAATGTAAACATGTAAACTTTTGAAATCTGATCCACTGTGACCCCATGACTGGGGGTGCCCAGGCTTAAGGATCAGCAGTGGCGTAGGAGGTTAAGAGCTCGTGTATCTAATCTGGAGGAACTGGGTTTGATTCCCAGCTCTGCCGCCTGAGCTGTGGAGGCTTATCTGGGGAATTCAGATTTTGGGGGGGGGGGGGGGTGGGGGGGGGGGGGGGTGGGGGGGGGGGGGGGTGGGGGGGGGGGGGGGTGGGGGGGGGGGGGGGTGGGGGGGGGGGGGGGTGGGGGGGGGGGGGGGTGGGGGGGGGGGGGGGTGGGGGGGGGGGGGGGTGGGGGGGGGGGGGGGTGGGGGGGGGGGGGGGTGGGGGGGGGGGGGGGTGGGGGGGGGGGGGGGTGGGGGGGGGGGGGGGTGGGGGGGGGGGGGGGTGGGGGGGGGGGGGGGTGGGGGGGGGGGGGGGTGGGGGGGGGGGGGGGTGGGGGGGGGGGGGGGTGGGGGGGGGGGGGGGTGGGGGGGGGGGGGGGTGGGGGGGGGGGGGGGTGGGGGGGGGGGGGGGTGGGGGGGGGGGGGGGTGGGGGGGGGGGGGGGTGGGGGGGGGGGGGGGTGGGGGGGGGGGGGGGTGGGGGGGGGGGGGGGTGGGGGGGGGGGGGGGTGGGGGGGGGGGGGGGTGGGGGGGGGGGGGGGTGGGGGGGGGGGGGGGTGGGGGGGGGGGGGGGTGGGGGGGGGGGGGGGTGGGGGGGGGGGGGGGTGGGGGGGGGGGGGGGTGGGGGGGGGGGGGGGTGGGGGGGGGGGGGGGTGGGGGGGGGGGGGGGTGGGGGGGGGGGGGGGTGGGGGGGGGGGGGGGTGGGGGGGGGGGGGGGTGGGGGGGGGGGGGGGTGGGGGGGGGGGGGGGTGGGGGGGGGGGGGGGTGGGGGGGGGGGGGGGTGGGGGGGGGGGGGGGTGGGGGGGGGGGGGGGTGGGGGGGGGGGGGGGTGGGGGGGGGGGGGGGTGGGGGGGGGGGGGGGTGGGGGGGGGGGGGGGTGGGGGGGGGGGGGGGTGGGGGGGGGGGGGGGTGGGGGGGGGGGGGGGTGGGGGGGGGGGGGGGTGGGGGGGGGGGGGGGTGGGGGGGGGGGGGGGTGGGGGGGGGGGGGGGTGGGGGGGGGGGGGGGTGGGGGGGGGGGGGGGTGGGGGGGGGGGGGGGTGGGGGGGGGGGGGGGTGGGGGGGGGGGGGGGTGGGGGGGGGGGGGGGTGGGGGGGGGGGGGGGTGGGGGGGGGGGGGGGTGGGGGGGGGGGGGGGTGGGGGGGGGGGGGGGTGGGGGGGGGGGGGGGTGGGGGGGGGGGGGGGTGGGGGGGGGGGGGGGTGGGGGGGGGGGGGGGTGGGGGGGGGGGGGGGTGGGGGGGGGGGGGGGTGGGGGGGGGGGGGGGTGGGGGGGGGGGGGGGTGGGGGGGGGGGGGGGTGGGGGGGGGGGGGGGTGGGGGGGGGGGGGGGTGGGGGGGGGGGGGGGTGGGGGGGGGGGGGGGTGGGGGGGGGGGGGGGTGGGGGGGGGGGGGGGTGGGGGGGGGGGGGGGTGGGGGGGGGGGGGGGTGGGGGGGGGGGGGGGTGGGGGGGGGGGGGGGTGGGGGGGGGGGGGGGTGGGGGGGGGGGGGGGTGGGGGGGGGGGGGGGTGGGGGGGGGGGGGGGTGGGGGGGGGGGGGGGTGGGGGGGGGGGGGGGTGGGGGGGGGGGGGGGTGGGGGGGGGGGGGGGTGGGGGGGGGGGGGGGTGGGGGGGGGGGGGGGTGGGGGGGGGGGGGGGTGGGGGGGGGGGGGGGTGGGGGGGGGGGGGGGTGGGGGGGGGGGGGGGTGGGGGGGGGGGGGGGTGGGGGGGGGGGGGGGTGGGGGGGGGGGGGGGTGGGGGGGGGGGGGGGTGGGGGGGGGGGGGGGTGGGGGGGGGGGGGGGTGGGGGGGGGGGGGGGTGGGGGGGGGGGGGGGTGGGGGGGGGGGGGGGTGGGGGGGGGGGGGGGTGGGGGGGGGGGGGGGTGGGGGGGGGGGGGGGTGGGGGGGGGGGGGGGTGGGGGGGGGGGGGGGTGGGGGGGGGGGGGGGTGGGGGGGGGGGGGGGTGGGGGGGGGGGGGGGTGGGGGGGGGGGGGGGTGGGGGGGGGGGGGGGTGGGGGGGGGGGGGGGTGGGGGGGGGGGGGGGTGGGGGGGGGGGGGGGTGGGGGGGGGGGGGGGTGGGGGGGGGGGGGGGTGGGGGGGGGGGGGGGTGGGGGGGGGGGGGGGTGGGGGGGGGGGGGGGTGGGGGGGGGGGGGGGTGGGGGGGGGGGGGGGTGGGGGGGGGGGGGGGTGGGGGGGGGGGGGGGTGGGGGGGGGGGGGGGTGGGGGGGGGGGGGGGTGGGGGGGGGGGGGGGTGGGGGGGGGGGGGGGTGGGGGGGGGGGGGGGTGGGGGGGGGGGGGGGTGGGGGGGGGGGGGGGTGGGGGGGGGGGGGGGTGGGGGGGGGGGGGGGTGGGGGGGGGGGGGGGTGGGGGGGGGGGGGGGTGGGGGGGGGGGGGGGTGGGGGGGGGGGGGGGTGGGGGGGGGGGGGGGTGGGGGGGGGGGGGGGTGGGGGGGGGGGGGGGTGGGGGGGGGGGGGGGTGGGGGGGGGGGGGGGTGGGGGGGGGGGGGGGTGGGGGGGGGGGGGGGTGGGGGGGGGGGGGGGTGGGGGGGGGGGGGGGTGGGGGGGGGGGGGGGTGGGGGGGGGGGGGGGTGGGGGGGGGGGGGGGTGGGGGGGGGGGGGGGTGGGGGGGGGGGGGGGTGGGGGGGGGGGGGGGTGGGGGGGGGGGGGGGTGGGGGGGGGGGGGGGTGGGGGGGGGGGGGGGTGGGGGGGGGGGGGGGTGGGGGGGGGGGGGGGTGGGGGGGGGGGGGGGTGGGGGGGGGGGGGGGTGGGGGGGGGGGGGGGTGGGGGGGGGGGGGGGTGGGGGGGGGGGGGGGTGGGGGGGGGGGGGGGTGGGGGGGGGGGGGGGTGGGGGGGGGGGGGGGTGGGGGGGGGGGGGGGTGGGGGGGGGGGGGGGTGGGGGGGGGGGGGGGTGGGGGGGGGGGGGGGTGGGGGGGGGGGGGGGTGGGGGGGGGGGGGGGTGGGGGGGGGGGGGGGTGGGGGGGGGGGGGGGTGGGGGGGGGGGGGGGTGGGGGGGGGGGGGGGTGGGGGGGGGGGGGGGTGGGGGGGGGGGGGGGTGGGGGGGGGGGGGGGTGGGGGGGGGGGGGGGTGGGGGGGGGGGGGGGTGGGGGGGGGGGGGGGTGGGGGGGGGGGGGGGTGGGGGGGGGGGGGGGTGGGGGGGGGGGGGGGTGGGGGGGGGGGGGGGTGGGGGGGGGGGGGGGTGGGGGGGGGGGGGGGTGGGGGGGGGGGGGGGTGGGGGGGGGGGGGGGTGGGGGGGGGGGGGGGTGGGGGGGGGGGGGGGTGGGGGGGGGGGGGGGTGGGGGGGGGGGGGGGTGGGGGGGGGGGGGGGTGGGGGGGGGGGGGGGTGGGGGGGGGGGGGGGTGGGGGGGGGGGGGGGTGGGGGGGGGGGGGGGTGGGGGGGGGGGGGGGTGGGGGGGGGGGGGGGTGGGGGGGGGGGGGGGTGGGGGGGGGGGGGGGTGGGGGGGGGGGGGGGTGGGGGGGGGGGGGGGTGGGGGGGGGGGGGGGTGGGGGGGGGGGGGGGTGGGGGGGGGGGGGGGTGGGGGGGGGGGGGGGTGGGGGGGGGGGGGGGTGGGGGGGGGGGGGGGTGGGGGGGGGGGGGGGTGGGGGGGGGGGGGGGTGGGGGGGGGGGGGGGTGGGGGGGGGGGGGGGTGGGGGGGGGGGGGGGTGGGGGGGGGGGGGGGTGGGGGGGGGGGGGGGTGGGGGGGGGGGGGGGTGGGGGGGGGGGGGGGTGGGGGGGGGGGGGGGTGGGGGGGGGGGGGGGTGGGGGGGGGGGGGGGTGGGGGGGGGGGGGGGTGGGGGGGGGGGGGGGTGGGGGGGGGGGGGGGTGGGGGGGGGGGGGGGTGGGGGGGGGGGGGGGTGGGGGGGGGGGGGGGTGGGGGGGGGGGGGGGTGGGGGGGGGGGGGGGTGGGGGGGGGGGGGGGTGGGGGGGGGGGGGGGTGGGGGGGGGGGGGGGTGGGGGGGGGGGGGGGTGGGGGGGGGGGGGGGTGGGGGGGGGGGGGGGTGGGGGGGGGGGGGGGTGGGGGGGGGGGGGGGTGGGGGGGGGGGGGGGTGGGGGGGGGGGGGGGTGGGGGGGGGGGGGGGTGGGGGGGGGGGGGGGTGGGGGGGGGGGGGGGTGGGGGGGGGGGGGGGTGGGGGGGGGGGGGGGTGGGGGGGGGGGGGGGTGGGGGGGGGGGGGGGTGGGGGGGGGGGGGGGTGGGGGGGGGGGGGGGTGGGGGGGGGGGGGGGTGGGGGGGGGGGGGGGTGGGGGGGGGGGGGGGTGGGGGGGGGGGGGGGTGGGGGGGGGGGGGGGTGGGGGGGGGGGGGGGTGGGGGGGGGGGGGGGTGGGGGGGGGGGGGGGTGGGGGGGGGGGGGGGTGGGGGGGGGGGGGGGTGGGGGGGGGGGGGGGTGGGGGGGGGGGGGGGTGGGGGGGGGGGGGGGTGGGGGGGGGGGGGGGTGGGGGGGGGGGGGGGTGGGGGGGGGGGGGGGTGGGGGGGGGGGGGGGTGGGGGGGGGGGGGGGTGGGGGGGGGGGGGGGTGGGGGGGGGGGGGGGTGGGGGGGGGGGGGGGTGGGGGGGGGGGGGGGTGGGGGGGGGGGGGGGTGGGGGGGGGGGGGGGTGGGGGGGGGGGGGGGTGGGGGGGGGGGGGGGTGGGGGGGGGGGGGGGTGGGGGGGGGGGGGGGTGGGGGGGGGGGGGGGTGGGGGGGGGGGGGGGTGGGGGGGGGGGGGGGTGGGGGGGGGGGGGGGTGGGGGGGGGGGGGGGTGGGGGGGGGGGGGGGTGGGGGGGGGGGGGGGTGGGGGGGGGGGGGGGTGGGGGGGGGGGGGGGTGGGGGGGGGGGGGGGTGGGGGGGGGGGGGGGTGGGGGGGGGGGGGGGTGGGGGGGGGGGGGGGTGGGGGGGGGGGGGGGTGGGGGGGGGGGGGGGTGGGGGGGGGGGGGGGTGGGGGGGGGGGGGGGTGGGGGGGGGGGGGGGTGGGGGGGGGGGGGGGTGGGGGGGGGGGGGGGTGGGGGGGGGGGGGGGTGGGGGGGGGGGGGGGTGGGGGGGGGGGGGGGTGGGGGGGGGGGGGGGTGGGGGGGGGGGGGGGTGGGGGGGGGGGGGGGTGGGGGGGGGGGGGGGTGGGGGGGGGGGGGGGTGGGGGGGGGGGGGGGTGGGGGGGGGGGGGGGTGGGGGGGGGGGGGGGTGGGGGGGGGGGGGGGTGGGGGGGGGGGGGGGTGGGGGGGGGGGGGGGTGGGGGGGGGGGGGGGTGGGGGGGGGGGGGGGTGGGGGGGGGGGGGGGTGGGGGGGGGGGGGGGTGGGGGGGGGGGGGGGTGGGGGGGGGGGGGGGTGGGGGGGGGGGGGGGTGGGGGGGGGGGGGGGTGGGGGGGGGGGGGGGTGGGGGGGGGGGGGGGTGGGGGGGGGGGGGGGTGGGGGGGGGGGGGGGTGGGGGGGGGGGGGGGTGGGGGGGGGGGGGGGTGGGGGGGGGGGGGGGTGGGGGGGGGGGGGGGTGGGGGGGGGGGGGGGTGGGGGGGGGGGGGGGTGGGGGGGGGGGGGGGTGGGGGGGGGGGGGGGTGGGGGGGGGGGGGGGTGGGGGGGGGGGGGGGTGGGGGGGGGGGGGGGTGGGGGGGGGGGGGGGTGGGGGGGGGGGGGGGTGGGGGGGGGGGGGGGTGGGGGGGGGGGGGGGTGGGGGGGGGGGGGGGTGGGGGGGGGGGGGGGTGGGGGGGGGGGGGGGTGGGGGGGGGGGGGGGTGGGGGGGGGGGGGGGTGGGGGGGGGGGGGGGTGGGGGGGGGGGGGGGTGGGGGGGGGGGGGGGTGGGGGGGGGGGGGGGTGGGGGGGGGGGGGGGTGGGGGGGGGGGGGGGTGGGGGGGGGGGGGGGTGGGGGGGGGGGGGGGTGGGGGGGGGGGGGGGTGGGGGGGGGGGGGGGTGGGGGGGGGGGGGGGTGGGGGGGGGGGGGGGTGGGGGGGGGGGGGGGTGGGGGGGGGGGGGGGTGGGGGGGGGGGGGGGTGGGGGGGGGGGGGGGTGGGGGGGGGGGGGGGTGGGGGGGGGGGGGGGTGGGGGGGGGGGGGGGTGGGGGGGGGGGGGGGTGGGGGGGGGGGGGGGTGGGGGGGGGGGGGGGTGGGGGGGGGGGGGGGTGGGGGGGGGGGGGGGTGGGGGGGGGGGGGGGTGGGGGGGGGGGGGGGTGGGGGGGGGGGGGGGTGGGGGGGGGGGGGGGTGGGGGGGGGGGGGGGTGGGGGGGGGGGGGGGTGGGGGGGGGGGGGGGTGGGGGGGGGGGGGGGTGGGGGGGGGGGGGGGTGGGGGGGGGGGGGGGTGGGGGGGGGGGGGGGTGGGGGGGGGGGGGGGTGGGGGGGGGGGGGGGTGGGGGGGGGGGGGGGTGGGGGGGGGGGGGGGTGGGGGGGGGGGGGGGTGGGGGGGGGGGGGGGTGGGGGGGGGGGGGGGTGGGGGGGGGGGGGGGTGGGGGGGGGGGGGGGTGGGGGGGGGGGGGGGTGGGGGGGGGGGGGGGTGGGGGGGGGGGGGGGTGGGGGGGGGGGGGGGTGGGGGGGGGGGGGGGTGGGGGGGGGGGGGGGTGGGGGGGGGGGGGGGTGGGGGGGGGGGGGGGTGGGGGGGGGGGGGGGTGGGGGGGGGGGGGGGTGGGGGGGGGGGGGGGTGGGGGGGGGGGGGGGTGGGGGGGGGGGGGGGTGGGGGGGGGGGGGGGTGGGGGGGGGGGGGGGTGGGGGGGGGGGGGGGTGGGGGGGGGGGGGGGTGGGGGGGGGGGGGGGTGGGGGGGGGGGGGGGTGGGGGGGGGGGGGGGTGGGGGGGGGGGGGGGTGGGGGGGGGGGGGGGTGGGGGGGGGGGGGGGTGGGGGGGGGGGGGGGTGGGGGGGGGGGGGGGTGGGGGGGGGGGGGGGTGGGGGGGGGGGGGGGTGGGGGGGGGGGGGGGTGGGGGGGGGGGGGGGTGGGGGGGGGGGGGGGTGGGGGGGGGGGGGGGTGGGGGGGGGGGGGGGTGGGGGGGGGGGGGGGTGGGGGGGGGGGGGGGTGGGGGGGGGGGGGGGTGGGGGGGGGGGGGGGTGGGGGGGGGGGGGGGTGGGGGGGGGGGGGGGTGGGGGGGGGGGGGGGTGGGGGGGGGGGGGGGTGGGGGGGGGGGGGGGTGGGGGGGGGGGGGGGTGGGGGGGGGGGGGGGTGGGGGGGGGGGGGGGTGGGGGGGGGGGGGGGTGGGGGGGGGGGGGGGTGGGGGGGGGGGGGGGTGGGGGGGGGGGGGGGTGGGGGGGGGGGGGGGTGGGGGGGGGGGGGGGTGGGGGGGGGGGGGGGTGGGGGGGGGGGGGGGTGGGGGGGGGGGGGGGTGGGGGGGGGGGGGGGTGGGGGGGGGGGGGGGTGGGGGGGGGGGGGGGTGGGGGGGGGGGGGGGTGGGGGGGGGGGGGGGTGGGGGGGGGGGGGGGTGGGGGGGGGGGGGGGTGGGGGGGGGGGGGGGTGGGGGGGGGGGGGGGTGGGGGGGGGGGGGGGTGGGGGGGGGGGGGGGTGGGGGGGGGGGGGGGTGGGGGGGGGGGGGGGTGGGGGGGGGGGGGGGTGGGGGGGGGGGGGGGTGGGGGGGGGGGGGGGTGGGGGGGGGGGGGGGTGGGGGGGGGGGGGGGTGGGGGGGGGGGGGGGTGGGGGGGGGGGGGGGTGGGGGGGGGGGGGGGTGGGGGGGGGGGGGGGTGGGGGGGGGGGGGGGTGGGGGGGGGGGGGGGTGGGGGGGGGGGGGGGTGGGGGGGGGGGGGGGTGGGGGGGGGGGGGGGTGGGGGGGGGGGGGGGTGGGGGGGGGGGGGGGTGGGGGGGGGGGGGGGTGGGGGGGGGGGGGGGTGGGGGGGGGGGGGGGTGGGGGGGGGGGGGGGTGGGGGGGGGGGGGGGTGGGGGGGGGGGGGGGTGGGGGGGGGGGGGGGTGGGGGGGGGGGGGGGTGGGGGGGGGGGGGGGTGGGGGGGGGGGGGGGTGGGGGGGGGGGGGGGTGGGGGGGGGGGGGGGTGGGGGGGGGGGGGGGTGGGGGGGGGGGGGGGTGGGGGGGGGGGGGGGTGGGGGGGGGGGGGGGTGGGGGGGGGGGGGGGTGGGGGGGGGGGGGGGTGGGGGGGGGGGGGGGTGGGGGGGGGGGGGGGTGGGGGGGGGGGGGGGTGGGGGGGGGGGGGGGTGGGGGGGGGGGGGGGTGGGGGGGGGGGGGGGTGGGGGGGGGGGGGGGTGGGGGGGGGGGGGGGTGGGGGGGGGGGGGGGTGGGGGGGGGGGGGGGTGGGGGGGGGGGGGGGTGGGGGGGGGGGGGGGTGGGGGGGGGGGGGGGTGGGGGGGGGGGGGGGTGGGGGGGGGGGGGGGTGGGGGGGGGGGGGGGTGGGGGGGGGGGGGGGTGGGGGGGGGGGGGGGTGGGGGGGGGGGGGGGTGGGGGGGGGGGGGGGTGGGGGGGGGGGGGGGTGGGGGGGGGGGGGGGTGGGGGGGGGGGGGGGTGGGGGGGGGGGGGGGTGGGGGGGGGGGGGGGTGGGGGGGGGGGGGGGTGGGGGGGGGGGGGGGTGGGGGGGGGGGGGGGTGGGGGGGGGGGGGGGTGGGGGGGGGGGGGGGTGGGGGGGGGGGGGGGTGGGGGGGGGGGGGGGTGGGGGGGGGGGGGGGTGGGGGGGGGGGGGGGTGGGGGGGGGGGGGGGTGGGGGGGGGGGGGGGTGGGGGGGGGGGGGGGTGGGGGGGGGGGGGGGTGGGGGGGGGGGGGGGTGGGGGGGGGGGGGGGTGGGGGGGGGGGGGGGTGGGGGGGGGGGGGGGTGGGGGGGGGGGGGGGTGGGGGGGGGGGGGGGTGGGGGGGGGGGGGGGTGGGGGGGGGGGGGGGTGGGGGGGGGGGGGGGTGGGGGGGGGGGGGGGTGGGGGGGGGGGGGGGTGGGGGGGGGGGGGGGTGGGGGGGGGGGGGGGTGGGGGGGGGGGGGGGTGGGGGGGGGGGGGGGTGGGGGGGGGGGGGGGTGGGGGGGGGGGGGGGTGGGGGGGGGGGGGGGTGGGGGGGGGGGGGGGTGGGGGGGGGGGGGGGTGGGGGGGGGGGGGGGTGGGGGGGGGGGGGGGTGGGGGGGGGGGGGGGTGGGGGGGGGGGGGGGTGGGGGGGGGGGGGGGTGGGGGGGGGGGGGGGTGGGGGGGGGGGGGGGTGGGGGGGGGGGGGGGTGGGGGGGGGGGGGGGTGGGGGGGGGGGGGGGTGGGGGGGGGGGGGGGTGGGGGGGGGGGGGGGTGGGGGGGGGGGGGGGTGGGGGGGGGGGGGGGTGGGGGGGGGGGGGGGTGGGGGGGGGGGGGGGTGGGGGGGGGGGGGGGTGGGGGGGGGGGGGGGTGGGGGGGGGGGGGGGTGGGGGGGGGGGGGGGTGGGGGGGGGGGGGGGTGGGGGGGGGGGGGGGTGGGGGGGGGGGGGGGTGGGGGGGGGGGGGGGTGGGGGGGGGGGGGGGTGGGGGGGGGGGGGGGTGGGGGGGGGGGGGGGTGGGGGGGGGGGGGGGTGGGGGGGGGGGGGGGTGGGGGGGGGGGGGGGTGGGGGGGGGGGGGGGTGGGGGGGGGGGGGGGTGGGGGGGGGGGGGGGTGGGGGGGGGGGGGGGTGGGGGGGGGGGGGGGTGGGGGGGGGGGGGGGTGGGGGGGGGGGGGGGTGGGGGGGGGGGGGGGTGGGGGGGGGGGGGGGTGGGGGGGGGGGGGGGTGGGGGGGGGGGGGGGTGGGGGGGGGGGGGGGTGGGGGGGGGGGGGGGTGGGGGGGGGGGGGGGTGGGGGGGGGGGGGGGTGGGGGGGGGGGGGGGTGGGGGGGGGGGGGGGTGGGGGGGGGGGGGGGTGGGGGGGGGGGGGGGTGGGGGGGGGGGGGGGTGGGGGGGGGGGGGGGTGGGGGGGGGGGGGGGTGGGGGGGGGGGGGGGTGGGGGGGGGGGGGGGTGGGGGGGGGGGGGGGTGGGGGGGGGGGGGGGTGGGGGGGGGGGGGGGTGGGGGGGGGGGGGGGTGGGGGGGGGGGGGGGTGGGGGGGGGGGGGGGTGGGGGGGGGGGGGGGTGGGGGGGGGGGGGGGTGGGGGGGGGGGGGGGTGGGGGGGGGGGGGGGTGGGGGGGGGGGGGGGTGGGGGGGGGGGGGGGTGGGGGGGGGGGGGGGTGGGGGGGGGGGGGGGTGGGGGGGGGGGGGGGTGGGGGGGGGGGGGGGTGGGGGGGGGGGGGGGTGGGGGGGGGGGGGGGTGGGGGGGGGGGGGGGTGGGGGGGGGGGGGGGTGGGGGGGGGGGGGGGTGGGGGGGGGGGGGGGTGGGGGGGGGGGGGGGTGGGGGGGGGGGGGGGTGGGGGGGGGGGGGGGTGGGGGGGGGGGGGGGTGGGGGGGGGGGGGGGTGGGGGGGGGGGGGGGTGGGGGGGGGGGGGGGTGGGGGGGGGGGGGGGTGGGGGGGGGGGGGGGTGGGGGGGGGGGGGGGTGGGGGGGGGGGGGGGTGGGGGGGGGGGGGGGTGGGGGGGGGGGGGGGTGGGGGGGGGGGGGGGTGGGGGGGGGGGGGGGTGGGGGGGGGGGGGGGTGGGGGGGGGGGGGGGTGGGGGGGGGGGGGGGTGGGGGGGGGGGGGGGTGGGGGGGGGGGGGGGTGGGGGGGGGGGGGGGTGGGGGGGGGGGGGGGTGGGGGGGGGGGGGGGTGGGGGGGGGGGGGGGTGGGGGGGGGGGGGGGTGGGGGGGGGGGGGGGTGGGGGGGGGGGGGGGTGGGGGGGGGGGGGGGTGGGGGGGGGGGGGGGTGGGGGGGGGGGGGGGTGGGGGGGGGGGGGGGTGGGGGGGGGGGGGGGTGGGGGGGGGGGGGGGTGGGGGGGGGGGGGGGTGGGGGGGGGGGGGGGTGGGGGGGGGGGGGGGTGGGGGGGGGGGGGGGTGGGGGGGGGGGGGGGTGGGGGGGGGGGGGGGTGGGGGGGGGGGGGGGTGGGGGGGGGGGGGGGTGGGGGGGGGGGGGGGTGGGGGGGGGGGGGGGTGGGGGGGGGGGGGGGTGGGGGGGGGGGGGGGTGGGGGGGGGGGGGGGTGGGGGGGGGGGGGGGTGGGGGGGGGGGGGGGTGGGGGGGGGGGGGGGTGGGGGGGGGGGGGGGTGGGGGGGGGGGGGGGTGGGGGGGGGGGGGGGTGGGGGGGGGGGGGGGTGGGGGGGGGGGGGGGTGGGGGGGGGGGGGGGTGGGGGGGGGGGGGGGTGGGGGGGGGGGGGGGTGGGGGGGGGGGGGGGTGGGGGGGGGGGGGGGTGGGGGGGGGGGGGGGTGGGGGGGGGGGGGGGTGGGGGGGGGGGGGGGTGGGGGGGGGGGGGGGTGGGGGGGGGGGGGGGTGGGGGGGGGGGGGGGTGGGGGGGGGGGGGGGTGGGGGGGGGGGGGGGTGGGGGGGGGGGGGGGTGGGGGGGGGGGGGGGTGGGGGGGGGGGGGGGTGGGGGGGGGGGGGGGTGGGGGGGGGGGGGGGTGGGGGGGGGGGGGGGTGGGGGGGGGGGGGGGTGGGGGGGGGGGGGGGTGGGGGGGGGGGGGGGTGGGGGGGGGGGGGGGTGGGGGGGGGGGGGGGTGGGGGGGGGGGGGGGTGGGGGGGGGGGGGGGTGGGGGGGGGGGGGGGTGGGGGGGGGGGGGGGTGGGGGGGGGGGGGGGTGGGGGGGGGGGGGGGTGGGGGGGGGGGGGGGTGGGGGGGGGGGGGGGTGGGGGGGGGGGGGGGTGGGGGGGGGGGGGGGTGGGGGGGGGGGGGGGTGGGGGGGGGGGGGGGTGGGGGGGGGGGGGGGTGGGGGGGGGGGGGGGTGGGGGGGGGGGGGGGTGGGGGGGGGGGGGGGTGGGGGGGGGGGGGGGTGGGGGGGGGGGGGGGTGGGGGGGGGGGGGGGTGGGGGGGGGGGGGGGTGGGGGGGGGGGGGGGTGGGGGGGGGGGGGGGTGGGGGGGGGGGGGGGTGGGGGGGGGGGGGGGTGGGGGGGGGGGGGGGTGGGGGGGGGGGGGGGTGGGGGGGGGGGGGGGTGGGGGGGGGGGGGGGTGGGGGGGGGGGGGGGTGGGGGGGGGGGGGGGTGGGGGGGGGGGGGGGTGGGGGGGGGGGGGGGTGGGGGGGGGGGGGGGTGGGGGGGGGGGGGGGTGGGGGGGGGGGGGGGTGGGGGGGGGGGGGGGTGGGGGGGGGGGGGGGTGGGGGGGGGGGGGGGTGGGGGGGGGGGGGGGTGGGGGGGGGGGGGGGTGGGGGGGGGGGGGGGTGGGGGGGGGGGGGGGTGGGGGGGGGGGGGGGTGGGGGGGGGGGGGGGTGGGGGGGGGGGGGGGTGGGGGGGGGGGGGGGTGGGGGGGGGGGGGGGTGGGGGGGGGGGGGGGTGGGGGGGGGGGGGGGTGGGGGGGGGGGGGGGTGGGGGGGGGGGGGGGTGGGGGGGGGGGGGGGTGGGGGGGGGGGGGGGTGGGGGGGGGGGGGGGTGGGGGGGGGGGGGGGTGGGGGGGGGGGGGGGTGGGGGGGGGGGGGGGTGGGGGGGGGGGGGGGTGGGGGGGGGGGGGGGTGGGGGGGGGGGGGGGTGGGGGGGGGGGGGGGTGGGGGGGGGGGGGGGTGGGGGGGGGGGGGGGTGGGGGGGGGGGGGGGTGGGGGGGGGGGGGGGTGGGGGGGGGGGGGGGTGGGGGGGGGGGGGGGTGGGGGGGGGGGGGGGTGGGGGGGGGGGGGGGTGGGGGGGGGGGGGGGTGGGGGGGGGGGGGGGTGGGGGGGGGGGGGGGTGGGGGGGGGGGGGGGTGGGGGGGGGGGGGGGTGGGGGGGGGGGGGGGTGGGGGGGGGGGGGGGTGGGGGGGGGGGGGGGTGGGGGGGGGGGGGGGTGGGGGGGGGGGGGGGTGGGGGGGGGGGGGGGTGGGGGGGGGGGGGGGTGGGGGGGGGGGGGGGTGGGGGGGGGGGGGGGTGGGGGGGGGGGGGGGTGGGGGGGGGGGGGGGTGGGGGGGGGGGGGGGTGGGGGGGGGGGGGGGTGGGGGGGGGGGGGGGTGGGGGGGGGGGGGGGTGGGGGGGGGGGGGGGTGGGGGGGGGGGGGGGTGGGGGGGGGGGGGGGTGGGGGGGGGGGGGGGTGGGGGGGGGGGGGGGTGGGGGGGGGGGGGGGTGGGGGGGGGGGGGGGTGGGGGGGGGGGGGGGTGGGGGGGGGGGGGGGTGGGGGGGGGGGGGGGTGGGGGGGGGGGGGGGTGGGGGGGGGGGGGGGTGGGGGGGGGGGGGGGTGGGGGGGGGGGGGGGTGGGGGGGGGGGGGGGTGGGGGGGGGGGGGGGTGGGGGGGGGGGGGGGTGGGGGGGGGGGGGGGTGGGGGGGGGGGGGGGTGGGGGGGGGGGGGGGTGGGGGGGGGGGGGGGTGGGGGGGGGGGGGGGTGGGGGGGGGGGGGGGTGGGGGGGGGGGGGGGTGGGGGGGGGGGGGGGTGGGGGGGGGGGGGGGTGGGGGGGGGGGGGGGTGGGGGGGGGGGGGGGTGGGGGGGGGGGGGGGTGGGGGGGGGGGGGGGTGGGGGGGGGGGGGGGTGGGGGGGGGGGGGGGTGGGGGGGGGGGGGGGTGGGGGGGGGGGGGGGTGGGGGGGGGGGGGGGTGGGGGGGGGGGGGGGTGGGGGGGGGGGGGGGTGGGGGGGGGGGGGGGTGGGGGGGGGGGGGGGTGGGGGGGGGGGGGGGTGGGGGGGGGGGGGGGTGGGGGGGGGGGGGGGTGGGGGGGGGGGGGGGTGGGGGGGGGGGGGGGTGGGGGGGGGGGGGGGTGGGGGGGGGGGGGGGTGGGGGGGGGGGGGGGTGGGGGGGGGGGGGGGTGGGGGGGGGGGGGGGTGGGGGGGGGGGGGGGTGGGGGGGGGGGGGGGTGGGGGGGGGGGGGGGTGGGGGGGGGGGGGGGTGGGGGGGGGGGGGGGTGGGGGGGGGGGGGGGTGGGGGGGGGGGGGGGTGGGGGGGGGGGGGGGTGGGGGGGGGGGGGGGTGGGGGGGGGGGGGGGTGGGGGGGGGGGGGGGTGGGGGGGGGGGGGGGTGGGGGGGGGGGGGGGTGGGGGGGGGGGGGGGTGGGGGGGGGGGGGGGTGGGGGGGGGGGGGGGTGGGGGGGGGGGGGGGTGGGGGGGGGGGGGGGTGGGGGGGGGGGGGGGTGGGGGGGGGGGGGGGTGGGGGGGGGGGGGGGTGGGGGGGGGGGGGGGTGGGGGGGGGGGGGGGTGGGGGGGGGGGGGGGTGGGGGGGGGGGGGGGTGGGGGGGGGGGGGGGTGGGGGGGGGGGGGGGTGGGGGGGGGGGGGGGTGGGGGGGGGGGGGGGTGGGGGGGGGGGGGGGTGGGGGGGGGGGGGGGTGGGGGGGGGGGGGGGTGGGGGGGGGGGGGGGTGGGGGGGGGGGGGGGTGGGGGGGGGGGGGGGTGGGGGGGGGGGGGGGTGGGGGGGGGGGGGGGTGGGGGGGGGGGGGGGTGGGGGGGGGGGGGGGTGGGGGGGGGGGGGGGTGGGGGGGGGGGGGGGTGGGGGGGGGGGGGGGTGGGGGGGGGGGGGGGTGGGGGGGGGGGGGGGTGGGGGGGGGGGGGGGTGGGGGGGGGGGGGGGTGGGGGGGGGGGGGGGTGGGGGGGGGGGGGGGTGGGGGGGGGGGGGGGTGGGGGGGGGGGGGGGTGGGGGGGGGGGGGGGTGGGGGGGGGGGGGGGTGGGGGGGGGGGGGGGTGGGGGGGGGGGGGGGTGGGGGGGGGGGGGGGTGGGGGGGGGGGGGGGTGGGGGGGGGGGGGGGTGGGGGGGGGGGGGGGTGGGGGGGGGGGGGGGTGGGGGGGGGGGGGGGTGGGGGGGGGGGGGGGTGGGGGGGGGGGGGGGTGGGGGGGGGGGGGGGTGGGGGGGGGGGGGGGTGGGGGGGGGGGGGGGTGGGGGGGGGGGGGGGTGGGGGGGGGGGGGGGTGGGGGGGGGGGGGGGTGGGGGGGGGGGGGGGTGGGGGGGGGGGGGGGTGGGGGGGGGGGGGGGTGGGGGGGGGGGGGGGTGGGGGGGGGGGGGGGTGGGGGGGGGGGGGGGTGGGGGGGGGGGGGGGTGGGGGGGGGGGGGGGTGGGGGGGGGGGGGGGTGGGGGGGGGGGGGGGTGGGGGGGGGGGGGGGTGGGGGGGGGGGGGGGTGGGGGGGGGGGGGGGTGGGGGGGGGGGGGGGTGGGGGGGGGGGGGGGTGGGGGGGGGGGGGGGTGGGGGGGGGGGGGGGTGGGGGGGGGGGGGGGTGGGGGGGGGGGGGGGTGGGGGGGGGGGGGGGTGGGGGGGGGGGGGGGTGGGGGGGGGGGGGGGTGGGGGGGGGGGGGGGTGGGGGGGGGGGGGGGTGGGGGGGGGGGGGGGTGGGGGGGGGGGGGGGTGGGGGGGGGGGGGGGTGGGGGGGGGGGGGGGTGGGGGGGGGGGGGGGTGGGGGGGGGGGGGGGTGGGGGGGGGGGGGGGTGGGGGGGGGGGGGGGTGGGGGGGGGGGGGGGTGGGGGGGGGGGGGGGTGGGGGGGGGGGGGGGTGGGGGGGGGGGGGGGTGGGGGGGGGGGGGGGTGGGGGGGGGGGGGGGTGGGGGGGGGGGGGGGTGGGGGGGGGGGGGGGTGGGGGGGGGGGGGGGTGGGGGGGGGGGGGGGTGGGGGGGGGGGGGGGTGGGGGGGGGGGGGGGTGGGGGGGGGGGGGGGTGGGGGGGGGGGGGGGTGGGGGGGGGGGGGGGTGGGGGGGGGGGGGGGTGGGGGGGGGGGGGGGTGGGGGGGGGGGGGGGTGGGGGGGGGGGGGGGTGGGGGGGGGGGGGGGTGGGGGGGGGGGGGGGTGGGGGGGGGGGGGGGTGGGGGGGGGGGGGGGTGGGGGGGGGGGGGGGTGGGGGGGGGGGGGGGTGGGGGGGGGGGGGGGTGGGGGGGGGGGGGGGTGGGGGGGGGGGGGGGTGGGGGGGGGGGGGGGTGGGGGGGGGGGGGGGTGGGGGGGGGGGGGGGTGGGGGGGGGGGGGGGTGGGGGGGGGGGGGGGTGGGGGGGGGGGGGGGTGGGGGGGGGGGGGGGTGGGGGGGGGGGGGGGTGGGGGGGGGGGGGGGTGGGGGGGGGGGGGGGTGGGGGGGGGGGGGGGTGGGGGGGGGGGGGGGTGGGGGGGGGGGGGGGTGGGGGGGGGGGGGGGTGGGGGGGGGGGGGGGTGGGGGGGGGGGGGGGTGGGGGGGGGGGGGGGTGGGGGGGGGGGGGGGTGGGGGGGGGGGGGGGTGGGGGGGGGGGGGGGTGGGGGGGGGGGGGGGTGGGGGGGGGGGGGGGTGGGGGGGGGGGGGGGTGGGGGGGGGGGGGGGTGGGGGGGGGGGGGGGTGGGGGGGGGGGGGGGTGGGGGGGGGGGGGGGTGGGGGGGGGGGGGGGTGGGGGGGGGGGGGGGTGGGGGGGGGGGGGGGTGGGGGGGGGGGGGGGTGGGGGGGGGGGGGGGTGGGGGGGGGGGGGGGTGGGGGGGGGGGGGGGTGGGGGGGGGGGGGGGTGGGGGGGGGGGGGGGTGGGGGGGGGGGGGGGTGGGGGGGGGGGGGGGTGGGGGGGGGGGGGGGTGGGGGGGGGGGGGGGTGGGGGGGGGGGGGGGTGGGGGGGGGGGGGGGTGGGGGGGGGGGGGGGTGGGGGGGGGGGGGGGTGGGGGGGGGGGGGGGTGGGGGGGGGGGGGGGTGGGGGGGGGGGGGGGTGGGGGGGGGGGGGGGTGGGGGGGGGGGGGGGTGGGGGGGGGGGGGGGTGGGGGGGGGGGGGGGTGGGGGGGGGGGGGGGTGGGGGGGGGGGGGGGTGGGGGGGGGGGGGGGTGGGGGGGGGGGGGGGTGGGGGGGGGGGGGGGTGGGGGGGGGGGGGGGTGGGGGGGGGGGGGGGTGGGGGGGGGGGGGGGTGGGGGGGGGGGGGGGTGGGGGGGGGGGGGGGTGGGGGGGGGGGGGGGTGGGGGGGGGGGGGGGTGGGGGGGGGGGGGGGTGGGGGGGGGGGGGGGTGGGGGGGGGGGGGGGTGGGGGGGGGGGGGGGTGGGGGGGGGGGGGGGTGGGGGGGGGGGGGGGTGGGGGGGGGGGGGGGTGGGGGGGGGGGGGGGTGGGGGGGGGGGGGGGTGGGGGGGGGGGGGGGTGGGGGGGGGGGGGGGTGGGGGGGGGGGGGGGTGGGGGGGGGGGGGGGTGGGGGGGGGGGGGGGTGGGGGGGGGGGGGGGTGGGGGGGGGGGGGGGTGGGGGGGGGGGGGGGTGGGGGGGGGGGGGGGTGGGGGGGGGGGGGGGTGGGGGGGGGGGGGGGTGGGGGGGGGGGGGGGTGGGGGGGGGGGGGGGTGGGGGGGGGGGGGGGTGGGGGGGGGGGGGGGTGGGGGGGGGGGGGGGTGGGGGGGGGGGGGGGTGGGGGGGGGGGGGGGTGGGGGGGGGGGGGGGTGGGGGGGGGGGGGGGTGGGGGGGGGGGGGGGTGGGGGGGGGGGGGGGTGGGGGGGGGGGGGGGTGGGGGGGGGGGGGGGTGGGGGGGGGGGGGGGTGGGGGGGGGGGGGGGTGGGGGGGGGGGGGGGTGGGGGGGGGGGGGGGTGGGGGGGGGGGGGGGTGGGGGGGGGGGGGGGTGGGGGGGGGGGGGGGTGGGGGGGGGGGGGGGTGGGGGGGGGGGGGGGTGGGGGGGGGGGGGGGTGGGGGGGGGGGGGGGTGGGGGGGGGGGGGGGTGGGGGGGGGGGGGGGTGGGGGGGGGGGGGGGTGGGGGGGGGGGGGGGTGGGGGGGGGGGGGGGTGGGGGGGGGGGGGGGTGGGGGGGGGGGGGGGTGGGGGGGGGGGGGGGTGGGGGGGGGGGGGGGTGGGGGGGGGGGGGGGTGGGGGGGGGGGGGGGTGGGGGGGGGGGGGGGTGGGGGGGGGGGGGGGTGGGGGGGGGGGGGGGTGGGGGGGGGGGGGGGTGGGGGGGGGGGGGGGTGGGGGGGGGGGGGGGTGGGGGGGGGGGGGGGTGGGGGGGGGGGGGGGTGGGGGGGGGGGGGGGTGGGGGGGGGGGGGGGTGGGGGGGGGGGGGGGTGGGGGGGGGGGGGGGTGGGGGGGGGGGGGGGTGGGGGGGGGGGGGGGTGGGGGGGGGGGGGGGTGGGGGGGGGGGGGGGTGGGGGGGGGGGGGGGTGGGGGGGGGGGGGGGTGGGGGGGGGGGGGGGTGGGGGGGGGGGGGGGTGGGGGGGGGGGGGGGTGGGGGGGGGGGGGGGTGGGGGGGGGGGGGGGTGGGGGGGGGGGGGGGTGGGGGGGGGGGGGGGTGGGGGGGGGGGGGGGTGGGGGGGGGGGGGGGTGGGGGGGGGGGGGGGTGGGGGGGGGGGGGGGTGGGGGGGGGGGGGGGTGGGGGGGGGGGGGGGTGGGGGGGGGGGGGGGTGGGGGGGGGGGGGGGTGGGGGGGGGGGGGGGTGGGGGGGGGGGGGGGTGGGGGGGGGGGGGGGTGGGGGGGGGGGGGGGTGGGGGGGGGGGGGGGTGGGGGGGGGGGGGGGTGGGGGGGGGGGGGGGTGGGGGGGGGGGGGGGTGGGGGGGGGGGGGGGTGGGGGGGGGGGGGGGTGGGGGGGGGGGGGGGTGGGGGGGGGGGGGGGTGGGGGGGGGGGGGGGTGGGGGGGGGGGGGGGTGGGGGGGGGGGGGGGTGGGGGGGGGGGGGGGTGGGGGGGGGGGGGGGTGGGGGGGGGGGGGGGTGGGGGGGGGGGGGGGTGGGGGGGGGGGGGGGTGGGGGGGGGGGGGGGTGGGGGGGGGGGGGGGTGGGGGGGGGGGGGGGTGGGGGGGGGGGGGGGTGGGGGGGGGGGGGGGTGGGGGGGGGGGGGGGTGGGGGGGGGGGGGGGTGGGGGGGGGGGGGGGTGGGGGGGGGGGGGGGTGGGGGGGGGGGGGGGTGGGGGGGGGGGGGGGTGGGGGGGGGGGGGGGTGGGGGGGGGGGGGGGTGGGGGGGGGGGGGGGTGGGGGGGGGGGGGGGTGGGGGGGGGGGGGGGTGGGGGGGGGGGGGGGTGGGGGGGGGGGGGGGTGGGGGGGGGGGGGGGTGGGGGGGGGGGGGGGTGGGGGGGGGGGGGGGTGGGGGGGGGGGGGGGTGGGGGGGGGGGGGGGTGGGGGGGGGGGGGGGTGGGGGGGGGGGGGGGTGGGGGGGGGGGGGGGTGGGGGGGGGGGGGGGTGGGGGGGGGGGGGGGTGGGGGGGGGGGGGGGTGGGGGGGGGGGGGGGTGGGGGGGGGGGGGGGTGGGGGGGGGGGGGGGTGGGGGGGGGGGGGGGTGGGGGGGGGGGGGGGTGGGGGGGGGGGGGGGTGGGGGGGGGGGGGGGTGGGGGGGGGGGGGGGTGGGGGGGGGGGGGGGTGGGGGGGGGGGGGGGTGGGGGGGGGGGGGGGTGGGGGGGGGGGGGGGTGGGGGGGGGGGGGGGTGGGGGGGGGGGGGGGTGGGGGGGGGGGGGGGTGGGGGGGGGGGGGGGTGGGGGGGGGGGGGGGTGGGGGGGGGGGGGGGTGGGGGGGGGGGGGGGTGGGGGGGGGGGGGGGTGGGGGGGGGGGGGGGTGGGGGGGGGGGGGGGTGGGGGGGGGGGGGGGTGGGGGGGGGGGGGGGTGGGGGGGGGGGGGGGTGGGGGGGGGGGGGGGTGGGGGGGGGGGGGGGTGGGGGGGGGGGGGGGTGGGGGGGGGGGGGGGTGGGGGGGGGGGGGGGTGGGGGGGGGGGGGGGTGGGGGGGGGGGGGGGTGGGGGGGGGGGGGGGTGGGGGGGGGGGGGGGTGGGGGGGGGGGGGGGTGGGGGGGGGGGGGGGTGGGGGGGGGGGGGGGTGGGGGGGGGGGGGGGTGGGGGGGGGGGGGGGTGGGGGGGGGGGGGGGTGGGGGGGGGGGGGGGTGGGGGGGGGGGGGGGTGGGGGGGGGGGGGGGTGGGGGGGGGGGGGGGTGGGGGGGGGGGGGGGTGGGGGGGGGGGGGGGTGGGGGGGGGGGGGGGTGGGGGGGGGGGGGGGTGGGGGGGGGGGGGGGTGGGGGGGGGGGGGGGTGGGGGGGGGGGGGGGTGGGGGGGGGGGGGGGTGGGGGGGGGGGGGGGTGGGGGGGGGGGGGGGTGGGGGGGGGGGGGGGTGGGGGGGGGGGGGGGTGGGGGGGGGGGGGGGTGGGGGGGGGGGGGGGTGGGGGGGGGGGGGGGTGGGGGGGGGGGGGGGGGGGGGGGGGGGGGGGTGGGGAGGGGGGGGGGGGGGGGGGGGGGGGTGGCGGGCGGGGGGGGGGAGTGTGGGGGGGGGGGTGGGGGGGGGTGAGGGGGGGCGGGGGGAGGGGGCGGGGGGGGGGGGGGTGGGGGGGGGTGGGGGTGAGGGGGGGTGGGGGGTTGGGGGGGGGGGGGGGGGGGGGGGGGGGGGGGGGGGGGGGGGGGGGGGGGGTGGGAGGGGGTGGCTTGGGGGGGGGGGGGGAATTTCTGAACCCACTCACCTAATTTATGGAGGTCCGCTTGGAGCTCCTCGCAATCCTTTATTGTTTCTCACCCACCCTACCATGGTGGTATCATCTGCAAACTTGGCCCACCACTCTACATACCCGTGCTGGGTCATTTATGAATAGAATTTAAAGAGCACTGGTCCCAATCTGGATCCTTGGGGGACACCGCTCCACCACCACATCTCTCCATTGTGAGAACTTCCCATTTATACCCACCCTTTGTTTCCTGTTCCTCAACCAGTTTTAAATCCGCCTAGGAGGACTTCCCTCTCTTATTCCTTCATTGCTGAGTTTTAGCAGCAGTCTCCTGATGAGAAGGGGAACTTTTATTAAAGCCTTTTGGAAATCCAAGTAGACAATGTCCACTGGTTTCCCCCTTATCCACATGTCTGTTTACACCCTCAAAGGAACTCTAGTAAGTTTGTAAGACAGGACTTACCTCTACAAAAAAGCCATGCTGACTCTTCCTCAGCAGGTCTTGCTTTTCTACATGTTTAATGTTTATCTTTTAATGATAGATTCTACTAATTTACCAGGAACAGATGTCAAAACTGATTTAAGCCTGTAATTTCCTGGGTCCCCCTAGACCCTTTCTTAAAGATTGGTGTCACAATGGCCCTCTTCCAGTCTTCAGGGATGGAGCCTGGGTTCAGGGATGAGTTGCATATTAATGCCGAGAACATCAGCAATTTCATGCTTGAGCTCTTTAAGAACTCTTGGATGGGCTGCAATCTGGGCCAGGGGATTTGGTAGCATTTAGTTTATCAATGGCTGCCAGAACTTCTTCCTTGTCTTTCTACACTATCTTAAGCTTCAGTTCTCCAGATTCACCTCCTAAGAAGCTTGGTTCAGGTGCAGGAGTGTTCCTCACCTCCTCTTGGGTGAAGACAGATGCAAAGAATTCATTCAGCTTCTCTGCAATGTCCCTGTCATCTTTTAGCACACCTTTTGTTCCTTCATCATCTAACGGGGCTACCGCTTCCCTTGCTGGCTTCCTGCTTTTGATGTACTTGAAGAACTGTTTGTTGCTAGTCTTGATGTTCGCAGCCATGCGTTCCTCATAATCCTTTTTTGCCTCCCTTACAGCTAACTTGCTTCTCTTTTGCCACCATTTGTGTTCTCTCTGGTATTCTTCATCAGCTAAGTTGGACTTCCATTTTCTAAAAGACATCTTTTTTTTCCTAATAATTTCCTCAACTTCAGTGTAAGGAATGGCAACCAGTTAAAGTCATGGATCAACTGGCCTTCATAGTAATTCCAAATGAGTTGCAAGCTTGTTTCTAACTCAGCAGGCATTAAGCTTTTCATGGTACAAGCAAATTCATAGAACCTATTAAGAATGGTATGTTTAACTTGCATTGTTTTGATCACAGTTTGCCCTCAAAAATTAAAATTGGTTCAACTTGATTAACAATAAAAAATGCAATAAACAGTAAACCAGTCTTGCATAACTATAATGTCAGTCATGTGGTGAGCCTCCAATGGGATCAGTGGTCACCAGGAACAGTCAGTTGCCATGGAGATCCTTCACATGACTGGTAATGTCTACTTGGTGAATTTGATTCAATCTGTTGTCCTTCTGTGGACTGTCACCAAGCAGAAGCATTTTGGGGGCCCTTAAATGTGTCTCTCAACATTAGCTCACCATGTTCTAATTGAGGAACTTAGAGTTCTCATCAGTGTTTGATCCTCTTTGTCAGATACTCAGTTACACAAATATGTAGCAAAACACTATTATAAACCAGACATTTACATAGAAAGAGCTGGAGATATCAAATTTGGGACACGTTGAAGCCATGGGAAGAAATCAGGGTTTTTTTTGGGAGGGAAACTGAGAATTCTGGGGGAAATTGAAATATGTACAGTGCTTTCTTTCTTAGCAAGTCAAACCAAATTTTACTACTGTTAACAAAATGTACAATTTTAAATTTATCATATAAAAGTGTTATTTTTTGTATAGTTACAATTATAAATCCCCTAGCTTACTATGAGCAAAATTGTGATTATACCCTGTACTGGACAGAGAAAGAGACAGAGAGAGAGAGCGTGCGAAAACTGCAAACTGCTGTGCCCCATGCTACCATACCACCTGTATTTAAACATCTGCTGTGTGACAGGTAGGGGGAAAACACAGGGCGAAAATAGAAAATACTTAGGCACAAAAATTTGTACAACATGTGAATATCAAGTTGAACTTGATGAGATTGAAAAGACTTATTTTGATATGGATGCGTGGTGTGTTTGTAAATATTCTTGTTAAAAAGTAATAAAAATTTTAAAAGGAAAGGCAGGATTTCTCTCTAGTTAATTATCATGTACATAGCATACTAATTATGGGTACAAGTAGTCACATTTAAACAATGTTTGAAAATGTTATATGTATATGGATATACTCAGGAATACTAATATATGGGCGTTTCTGCACAGCACAATTATACAGGGTTATAACTGGTACCATGTTTCCCCGAAAAGAAGACAGTGTCTTATATTAATTTTTGCCCCCAAAGATGCGCTATGTCTTATTTTCAGGGGATGACTTATTTTTCCTGGTGTTCTGTTCGCTGGGCATGCTTCCAAACAAAAACGTTGCTATGTCTTACTTTCATGGGAGGCTTATGTTTAGCACTTCAGCAAAACCTCTACTATGTCTTATTTTCAGGGGATGTCTTATTTTTGGGGAAACAGGGGATCTTACCATCCAGGTCTATTTTATCCTGGTTTCTTCCTTTGCATGGCTGCCCATTTCTGTGAAGGAATCAAGGGAAGATCAAGAGGAAATACTTCAGTTTGTTTTGCATGAGCCTGAGTCTTTTGTATTTACACTGCAAACTTATCTGCACAGACACAAACATCCCTGGTGTCCCATGTTTTGACTGGCTGTTGTTTTTGGGGAGCAGTGGGGGAAAACGAAGCTCCCTCTTTTCCTAGTTCTGGATAGGGTCTGGCGCAGGCGTCAACCCAGCAAACGGCAGCAAAAAACTATGGGGCACATAATCACATCACATTCCCATTCTCATATTTTGTGGAAAACAAGGGACTTCTCCTTCCATCCTGTGATATGCCCACTAACATTCGTCCCAAAGTGCACATCTCCCTACCTGTGCTGCCAGCAGGCAGGGACATGGCTGGGTCTGACCCTGTAGGGCAAAGCGGGCGGCAAGCACAAATGTGGTCAGGTCACAGTCCAATGGGTCAAGGCACGGGAGAACCGAGGAGCAGGCTAGGAATCAACGAAGAACCAGGCACACAGTGGCAACAGGTAACATACTAGTTGCACCCAGGCAGAAGCAAGGCTTATATAAAGAGCCTTGTTCAGAGGCTGGGATTCTGTGAGGAGTTAGTCCTCATTAGATGCAGAGACTTCTAATCTCCCATACCTTGCTGCCAAACGAGCATTCCTTCTGTGCTTCTGCAGTAGCAGCCTCTGCTTCTGCCTCCTATGAACAGCTGGCTCATCACTGGGTTCCCTAGGAGGATCTGCAGGCTCCTCCACCTGTATGTCATCAGACAGGGAAGGACTGGGTGTTGACTCTGCTGCCTGGACTTCCCCAGGAGCATCCAACTCTGGCTGCAGTGTGTCCTCAGGTTCTGCCTCAGAATCCTCTGTGTCCTGGTAAGTACCCAGGGGTGACTCATGACACCACCTATGTGCTCCGAGCAACCAGTACATGTACAGAAAAGAAAACAGGGACATTTTGTTCTACACTCCTGATTAACCCAGACGAAATAGCACCTGGTCGATACCATGAGCAGAAAACGTGATGGGGGGGGGGGCATTTTGTGAAAGGCAGGCTGCAATGGTCAGTGGCTCAGCAGAGTTGAAAACTGACATCAGGTGCGGAGATCGGGGGCAGAGCAGGGAGATCAGGTGGCTGGGGAGGAAAAATAAAGTGTTTCTGCTCCCGTGGTGTTTGCACAGTAGTCGCCAAATTGGCGATTTTTGAAATCCCGGGATGAGGGAAATATCACGGGACAAACCCGCTTTAGAACTGGGAACCTTGTGAACTTCTTGGCCAAACTGGGATATTTCCCTTGCTCAGCCCGGGATATTTGGACTGTGCAGAAACGACCATAGATTGTCTTTCATGCAAATTTTCATACAACATATTCTTTGTGACCAAAGTCTTGTCTTAAAAGGCATTTCATTCATTGCAAAAGAAAAAAAAATAGCTAATAGGAGTCCCCCCCCCCCCCCGGTCCTCAAAGTCATTGGGGACTCCCTCAACCCCAGTTTTATTCTGGGTGTTCATATTTATGGGGAGAATGATGGGTATTTCCATGACTGTGATTTTTGATTGGTGTGTATATTTTTGTTTGGTGTGTTTTTGTTTGGTGTGTATGTTGGCCCGAGCTACCACAGATAGCTAGGTGGTTACGCAGGAGAACACCAAGCAGGGACAGTGAGAGAAGGGACCAGCTGCCACTTTGGGGATGAGGACTTCCTTTAGTACCCACTCCTTCAGCTGCCTGTCTGTTGCTTTGAAGCTGTGTCATGGACCTCAGGTTGAAATAATGTTCGGATTCCGGAGCTTCTGCCCACATGTGAGTTTCTGGAAAAGGGCCAAGATTCTTTCTGAGCCCTTCTGTCATTTCTGGATGTCTGATCCTCATGGGTGTGCAGCTGTTACTGGTGCAGGGTACAGCTTGCATCTGACAAAGGCTGAGGTTTCTGAGCGGCATGAAGGAAGTGGTGGGTTGGGCATGAGGTGAGAGGCCAGGCTCTGGCGTAAGGGGATAAGCAGATTTGGCTATTTTGTCAGCTCAGGTATGTGAGAGATGGCATCTTGCACATGGCACTAAAATGCCTATTGCCAACCCATACCATCTGTAGGTGTGTGCTCCGATGTCAAGCCTCTTGTTTGTTTTGACACAAGTGAGTGAAACATAAAACGCAAACCAGGCAGGACGCTGAGCACAGCAGTTGTTAAGTAACATTATTAGCTTAGCCGGGGATGGCTGAAGGGCAGAACAAATTGGAGTGTGATGTTTGCTGCTTGTTTTATGTACCCTGCTTACACAGGAGAAAATGAGACTCTTATGAAGCAAACGAAATGGCTGAGTGTCAAGGTGGCAGGCAGCTGTGCATTTCAAACAATCCCTCTCTGTGTGTATGAGAGACTGTTGTCCCTGTCAGCTTATTCTGATGACGGCCAACCAGGCCTTGGTTCAAGAGTTAATCCCCCAGTGGCCAGAGTAGCTGGCATGAGGGAAATTGTAAAATCCTCAAATAGAATGACCCTCCTTGTGCTCAAGCAGAACAACAGCCTTTGCTTAATAAACATTTATTTTCCCATGGGGAATCCAGTTTTGCTGTGTAAAATGGTAAATCAGGGTCTGTCATTGAGATGGTTGTGGGAGCTCAGGAAGTCATTTGATTTCTCCCTTTTTGTTCACATGTTTTCTCCTAGCCGAAAAGAATGCCTTGATGGGTCAAAAAGACTGAGAAGGCTGTAGTCTTTCTTACTGTGGGAACATTAATAAGTTCTGAAGTGTAAAGAGGCTTGGAAAGATGGGCCACTTAACTGGGAGTGGGAAGGAAACTGATTTTCAAATGCAAGTTAAGATATATGGGATCAAATTGGAGTTAAGGCTTCAGCAAGGCTGGGGCAGATCTACGGGCAGAGCATCTCCAGTTAAAAGAACCAGACAGTAGATGATGTGAAAGACCTCTGCCTGAGGCCCTGGACAGCTGCTGCTAGTCTGAGTAGACAAGAGCGATTTTGATGGACCAGTGGTCTGATTCAGTATAAGGGACCTTCAACTGTACAGATTTGATCTGTGATGCATAACAGCTACACATTGAGAGACAGTATAATGGAGTGGCTAGGGTATTGGATGGGAATGTAGGATTTCTTCTTTGGTGAAAACATTCCCATTTGGATTCTGAGGACTATACTAAGCTATTTTTTTTATGCAAATGCTCTGGTGAGACTGAAACTAGGAATTTTTCTTTAATGTTCAAAGGGTTCCTGTGCTTTAGTTGTATTCATCTAAGAGATTTGTCCCTGGATTTTGTGAGGTTGGGTATGAGGTGTCCATTTTATGAGGAATGGACACTTGGCACTTTGCAGAGACACACCCTGGCAAGGAGTGGGGCCATGAGCACAGATTTACATTCACATATAGCCTTGGATTGTTGTTCTGGCATCTGGTCTCTGCTGTTATTTCTAGGATACCTCTTGGAACAAATGGTTTTCAGACTGGCAAACTGGTTCATCAAATAGTGTGAGGAAATATTTATAGCCAAGTATGAAGAAAATGAACTTCAGTCTCTAGTTCAGCAGTTTGTCAAACGAATATTTCAGATTGCATTTCAAAAGTGTTATTCATCCCCCCCCCCCATATGCTGCACGCATGGTAAACCCCAAATGGGACTGCAGAGATGCAAGTACTAAACTTAGGATCGGTTGTGCATAGCACTGCAACTTGCAAATAGTTGAAATATTTTTAATACTTTGCCTTATACAACCCCCTGCCAGATATTTATTTAGAATCTACTGTAATGGAGAAGATTGAAATGGATCCCTTTGACCTTTGTGAATGGAATAGCTGCAAACTGGAGGTAAAATTTACTAATGAAAGTTGGCAAAATCAAATTGAAGGAAAAGAAAATAGATCTTTCAGCCCACAATGTTGGTGGTGAGCATTATTGATATTGTGGAGCCGCTGAGGGTAGCATTAACTACTTCTCTGAGATGCTTCCTCTCAGAGTAATTTTTATTAATGAGAGTGTGTAAGGTTTAAAACTTTTTTAAAGGTTTAAAAAAGTTAAAAGCCATTCCAGATAGTGAAATGTGGTGTTACATGACAAAACCAGTTTTGCTTCATGAAAGGATTGCAAATAACACAAATCCAGCAAATGTAGAGTGTTGTAATTTTGAGGTATTCAAAGCATAACATGGCATGATGCAGCAGTCAAAGCATCTGACTGGAATCTTCTCCAGTTATGAATCCCTGCTCTGCATGGCAACTAGTTGAGTGACCTTGGACCAGTCACAAGCATACAGCTAACCTACCTCACAGGGATGTTATGAGGGAAACATATACTCCCCTTTCTCTTCTATAAGGAGTCTCAAAGCGGCTTATAAACTTTCCCTTCCTCTTCCTACAGCAGACATCTTGTGAGGTAGGTGTGGCTGAGAGAGTTTGGAGAGAACTGACTAGCCCAAGGTCACCCAGCTGGTAGGAGTGGGGAAACAAACCTGGTTTACCAGATTAGAGTTCACCTGCTCTTAACCATGCTGGAGAATGAAGTAAGCTTCTTTACGTCCCCACTGGGGAGAAAAGTGGTGTACAAAAGAAGTAAACAAATATATATTGGTATTGTGCTGTGGATTCTCCTTTATTTAGGGTGCAAGGTTTTATATTTCCAGAACCTCAGCTGGGGGAGCTGGGCTTTGAGAGGCCCTGCTGCAGGGATGTAGGTATAGATTTTTAATGGGGTGGGTTCGGGGGCATGGCCATGCCTTCCCAAGCCCCGCCCCCAGCCTCAGTGCTTATAAAAGCAGCTCTCTGAGGCCAGGGATGGCAGACTCCCAAGCCCCGCCTGCCCCCCTACCAGCTGGGCTCGCAGTCCCTTTTGCCCTCCCCTTTGGGCAGAGGCGTAGCTAGGGAAAATGGAGCCCAGTGCAAAATCTGAGCACCCCCCCCACCATGGGAGGCCTCTGTGATGCTGGAATCCACCCCCAAACAACATCATTTTCAATGGTGTTTAAACTAGGAAGCCCAGATTCTCCTTTTAAATCCACCTTAAAGGGAGAATCTGGGGTCCCCAGTTAAAACAACACTGAAAGTAATGCTGTTTGGGGGTGGATTATCCCCCACCTGAAACAGCATCACTTTCAATGTTTAAATTGGGGACCTCAGATTCTCCCTTTAAATCCATGTCGAAAGGGGTGGATTTAAAAGGAGAATCTGGGGAAATTTGGGGGGTGCCTACTGTCAGGGGTGCAATTGTTAAGCTATCAGTACCAAACTTTCAGGGATTTGTTGGTAGACTCTCCTGATGTTACTACCCAGGTTTGGTGAAGTTTGGTTTAGGGGGTCCAAAGTTATGGACCCTCAAAAGTGTAGCCCCCATCTCCTATTAGCTCCCATTGGAAACAATGGGGGATGGGGCACCCTTTTGGGAGTCCATAACTTTGGACCCCCTGAACCAAACATCACCAAACCTGGGTAGTATTATCAGGAGAGTTTCCCAACAAATCCCTGAAATTTTGGTGCTGGTAGTCTAAAAACTGTGCTCCCTGTAGACCCAAAACTGAAAAAATCACTTAAAAATACAAAAAACCACAAAGGGGGGGGGACTTATGACATGTAATGGTTTTTTTTTAAAATGTGGGAAACCCCCCCCCCCTTTATTACATCCTGGCCCTGCTGCATGGTCAAGTGCTCCAGGCATGGATAAGGTTTTGGAGCTAGTATTAGTAGAGTCCAATGATAGCATTACTTTTGTGCAGTACGTGCTGCTTTCTCAAACTGCAAAAGTGCCTTCTGAAGTGCGATGGTGACAGGGAATGATGTATTGGAATTGCTAATGGGCTACCTGGGCTGTCTCCTGAGTAATCTAGTCATGCCTTCTCTTTTGTGGCAGAAGCTGCTGTTCTGTGAATATTGTCCCATGGTTTTCTTTCGTGCACATATTCTTCTATTTGCTGTGACTTTATTTCTCTCCCAATTGGGATGAAATGGTTAGAGGATGTTCCCCTCACCTATGACATCTTGAGGCAGAAAGCAGAACAGATTTCCTTTTTATAGACAATTAAAATGTAATTTGCAGAACATTCAGAGTTGACCAGTGGGCACAGTGGATTGTACTTAATGCTGCAAGAAGGCAACCACTAAATCCTATTTTCCTGTGTAAAGCTTGGCAATTCCAAAACAAACGAAGTAAAGAACTGCTTAATGTATTTTCATAGGGAAATGAGAGAGGCTTATGCTTATATAGGAACCAAATGTACTTCCCAGCCCGGAATGATTGGGAGTGCACAGAAATCTATCAGCACAATCCTCTTTGTGGGGAAAACAATTAGATCAAGAATCTCTGTTTGCTGGGCAAGGTTGTGTTTTCCGCTTCTGTTCTCTCTCCTTTCTCCCTCTCTGGATGAAATGACATCATTGAGGTGCTGGAAAACTGATGATATTCTCTTCCAGTTTGCAAACATAGTTATTTTCCCAATTTGGATTAGTCACTAGCCTGGTTCACAGGTCACAGTGAACACATGTGCATCTTACACGTACATGCAAACATTTTTTGTAAGAAAGAGCCAGTGAATGAATATATATATATATATGCATGAGTGATGGGAGAGAGAGAGAGAGAGAGAAATCTAATGTACACTGTGCACCAATTATACATGTATTCACTGTAATTTATGAACAGGGTTATTGTGATTATATTAAAGAAATGGAATAGTTGGTTACTGGAAAGTCAAAGTTGAAATCAGCCCAGGGAAATCTTATTTTGTGTTTGGACAGCACAATAAATATTTTAAAAATTGTGTGATTGTAAGTAATTTGACATAATTCCTCATTCTGGTGAGGGCAACTCTACATTTTGTGAGATTAATGTATGGTCTGTACCCCTGAGTGATCCTAAATAAAGCTATTTTGAATAATTGAAGCTCAGTTGGAGGAGAACATGGAAAACTCTGTTCCCAGATGTTTATCCTCTCAAAAGAATCATGTGGAGATCCTTCATTTTTAATCTTCTCTCATGTAGAATGTGGTATTGTGGGAGCTGTAATGTTTAATGACAGGCAATAAAGGAAGTTCTGATGTAAATGAAAACATTTTGCTATTGAACAGGGGAACATCACACATAACTTTCCCAAGTTTGCAAAAACAGCATAAACAGCAAAAACATGCTTTCTTTGGGTACGATCGAAATATTTATTTGCATTATTTACAGTCTGTCTTCCTCACTGAGACTCAATGCAGGTTGTCAAGTACAATCAATAGTACGGGCTATCCAACAAAACAAGGCAATAGGGTTTGGGCTGCAGAAATCTGAAAGCAAGCAGAAATTTGAAATTGAGCTAAAACAACATGAAACAAAGAATAGGCAGTTTAAAATGGGACATTAAGTGATGCAGAAATTCCATAGCAGAAGGATACTTGCAGTAACAGAGCATAGTAGTGTAGTCTTCACTCTCCATCCCTTTACCACAGCATCTTTCTGAACCATTTTCTTCAACTACAGCTCCCTTAAAAAGGTACAGGTAGTCTCCTGGGCAAGCTCTGGGTAATTACTGACCAATGGGGTGAAGTCACATCACAACATAAACGAGGCTGACTATATTTACATAGTGGTTTGCCATTTCCCTCCCCAGTCATGTACACTTTATCCCCAGTAAGCAGTCCTCTTATTTGTGTGTATGTGTGTGCTTTTAAAAAACCTCCCACATAATAAAGTTTTGCATAGTTTGTGGAAAGTCAGGAGAGTGGGAGTCTTCCTAACTTCATCAGGTAGGTCATTCCACAAGTTGGAAGCCACAACAGAGAACGCACATGCATGGGCTGTGGTTGATTTTGCCGACCTGCATGGTGGCACCTGCAGAATGTCCCACTCAAAAATGAGTGAACACGTTGTGGTAAAGCTTAGGGAGAAAGACAGTACTGCCGATATAATAAACCAAGGCCATGGAGAGCTTCACTTGTGATAGTCAGTACCTTGAACTGAGCCTGGTAACTGATGGGCAAGCAATAGAATGATTATACAAGGGAGTAATATGCATTCTTTGCCTAACACCCGGTAATAACTGAGCTGCAGTGTTCTGCACCAACTGAAGAGGCCTGTTTAGAGTGCCATATGGTGGTCTATTCTCAGGGTTACCATAGTGTAGATTCAGGTAGCCAAAACTGGCCATGTCAATGTAGGGGGTTGTGGACTAGAATTAATGGGAAGAAAGCTTTTTTAGCAGCTGCTTTACATTTCTTCTCCAGCAGCACTGTGGGATCCATTATAACCCCTAGGCTCTTAACTGAGTCAGCAGGGGTCAGCTGAATCCCATTGAAATATTCTTCAATACGCCTTCATTTCTGCTTTGTCTGGTTTCAGTTTCATTTTTTTCCACTTTCAATTGTTGGACCACAGTAGGCAGGACCCCACATGCCTGAGAGGCAAAGAGCTCCCAATGCACATGTGAATTGTCTACTTGGTCCTGACTGCCGGTGGCAGAAGTTTTAACATTCTGGTTTCCATTGGGTGTATGTCTGTGCATGTGCCATGTAACACTGGTAACTTGGAACCTTGGTCTGCTGAGCAAACTTCCCATTCAAGAGTAGAGAAGCGTGGGGGACTGCCTTATAATATGACATATGCATGAACATTCAGAGGGATTTCAGGCATGCTCTTGATCCTGCCGCATTGTGAAAATAAGTATTACTTGGAGTATTCGACATGCTATGGCTCCTTCATGCATGCAAGTCCTCACTCTGTGTGGCAGTCTTCAAGTGTTGAATATGGCTACCAATCTTGATCCTCCTTGATCTGAGATTGCAAATGCCTTAACAGACCAGGTACTCAGGAGCAACAGCTGCAGAAGGCCATTGCTTTCACATCCTGCATGTGAGCTCCCAAAGGCACCTGGTGGGCCACTGCGAGTAGCAGAGTGCTGGACTAGATGGACTCTGGTCTGATCCAGCTGGCTTGTTCTTATGTTCTTATGAAGCTGCACGTGTGAACTGGCTCTAAGAGAGCTGAATCTGTTTTTCATAAATGCTGAGATGCAGAGGGCCGGTCTACTTGACAGTGTATCTACTCTGCATCCCTTCTCCTTAGTCTGTTTTTTGAAAGATTGTATAAGAAATGCATATAATAAAGGCCAATTGCATTAATTGTATGAAATGCAAACAAGGGTCATGTGGGAAAGAATCTTTTATAAGCATTGTCCTGTTGGTTCTAAACTCTCAACATGAAACATTTCCACAGTGTGATAAAAATGGTTGCGGCAAAGCAGGGAGTCTTGCTCATTTCTCCCCAAGTTGGCATTTTAATTTGATTCAGTCAGAATGACTCTTGAATCTTTTTGTCAAACAGCACAGCCCAAGTAGTGTTTCAAAGCCACTGTCTCTAGTGATAAAGGTCACATGTAAAGCTGCAGATTCAAGGCAAGCAAAAGGACTAGATTTCCTCCCCCCCTTCCCCACCAATGATTATGTGAGACCTGGCACAATGTTCTATAAGCCCTGACACTTCATACAGGCTCTCCGCATAATGGGAGCATCACCAAGGATGCGAATGAAAAAGTGATCAACCTTGAACTGAACTGTGAAACTCCATGAACAATGTACTCCTTACAAAATGCTCAGTCACATGTGCCGGAAATGTTTCTGAACAAATCACCTACTCTGTCAATTCTTACACCCACCCCTGCAGCTGTTATGGCATATGCCAACCGTAAGCTCCTTGTGGGGGGGGGGGGTCATCTTGTACCCATCTACACAGCTCCAGGACTCTGCACTGTTCGATTCTGGCCTTGCCTTCTCACTCTTTCTGTCCTTGTGTTCTTCCTGTTGCCATTATTGCTTTTAGCTCTGCTCAGGTTCTTTTTAAATGGATGTTCAAAAATTTGGGATAACTGTTTGATGCCTGTTCTATACATGCAGCACAACAAAGCAGCACAATTGCTTCTTGGGCTTCAAGTAATTGTGCTTGAATGCTCTCCCTTGCAGCCCCCCCCCCAGTACAGAAACCCCTGTGAATGACTATTCAAGCCGTGCTTGATTCCCTTCTCTCTTCTGGGGTTCATGGTATACACAAGCATTGCCAAACCTGGGATATTCCTAAACTCAATCTGAGTGTAATGATTAAACCCAGTTTTTCAAAATAATTAAAGGCTCAAGTAGAAAAGATTAAAATTGCATGTCTTGTTCTGTACATAAAAATTCTTGCTGCAAGCTCATGAAGTCTCATTTTAGCTTGGGATGTGCAGGGAAAGGAGAGAGTGTTGAACCCTTTAACCTCCACTCATTTTCACTCACTGAAACCAGCCTTCCTGCTTTTTCGTTGGTATCTTTATTATTTAGGATATTTCTGTGTTGCCCCTTCAGAATCCTGCTCAAAGTAATCCTGCTCAATTAAATCCACCACTATGCTAAAACCAAGCCATCAAGGGAGAAACTATGCATCCTACAAAAATCACATTCTTTTAAAATGTTAATTACAAGATAGGCATTCAGTTCCAGTGAAACTGAGTGGGAGCTGAAGGGTTAAACACCCCTTTCCATTCTTTACAAAGTCCTAAGACAGTGATGGCGAACCTTTTCGAGACCAAATGCCCAAACTGCAACCCAAAACTCACTTATTTATCGCAAAGTGCCAACACGGCAATTTAACCTGAATACTGAGCTTTTAGTTTAGAAAAAGCGGTTGGCTCCAAGGTGTGTGTTACACGGGAGTAAGCTTAGTGGTAGTCGGTGGCTTTGCTTTGAAGCAAACTTCAAATGGGTGAATCACGACCCTAGGAGGGTTTACTCAGAAGCAAGCACCATTGCTAGCAACAGAGTTTACTCCCAGGTAAAGGATTGTGCTTTAGTTCTTCCCATGAAAATCAGTGGGGTTTTAACAGCGCTTAACAGGGTTACCTACACTGCTTCCCCAAAACTAGGTCTGAAGTTTAATGCTAATAATCTCCTTGAAATAATTACACTATTATCACACTGGGGGCCTGGTGGAGGAAGGGTGCAGGGGGAGAGGGAAGTAAAACTTTCACTTTCTGAAACCCAATAACCCCACAACCACAAAACAGAAGTAAAAAGGCAGTAAATGAAGGTAATCCTAAGCAAGAATGCTGTGCGAGGGGTGGGATAACTTCAGGAAAGCTAAATTTGTGGAGCAGGCATCTGATCTGCAGTTTTTCCTTCACATGTCATCACAGCACTTGATTTTGCACAAAAATGCATCAGGAACGGAAAAATAAAAGCATGGAGAATATTTTGAAATGGACCTCTCTGTCCCACATTTGCCTCTGTCAGAATGGCCCTAATTCTGACAAGGGGGGTGGGGAAGGGATGCTCAGGGCAGTAAGGGATGCTCCTCTCCCTTTCCTGCCAGTTGGTTAGAGCCTGGTTTAGCTCAATTCTTTATCGGTGTGAAATGCCTTTTGTCTTTTGTACTTTTGCTTTCATCCTGTGGGAACGGGATTGGTGTCGAGCGCCTAGGGACCTTGCAAAATCTCTCCTCCCTGCCCTGGGCTCCCAGGCACTAAAAGCCCCATCACTCACTCTCCGGGGGGTGGGGCGGGGGACCCTTAACAAACAGTTCACTCCAATTGGGGCAAGCGCCT
Source organism: Sphaerodactylus townsendi (assembly GCF_021028975.2). NCBI lineage: Eukaryota > Metazoa > Chordata > Lepidosauria > Squamata > Sphaerodactylidae > Sphaerodactylus > Sphaerodactylus townsendi. Next base: position 90,304,941 of record NC_059430.1, on the reverse strand, counting down.
GAATCCCACCACTGCACCTGCCCTGCTCTTGGCAGAAACACTCCTTCCAATGGAAGCCCCTCACCCAGACTGCTGCCTTTTAACCCTACCTCCAAAGTTTTAGTTTGGTCCCAAAAGTAACATGCCAAGAAAAGTGTGCCAGCCTCCAGTCTCCCAAACTTTGTGGGAGAGGGGGGTACTTGTGGGGTGGTAGATGGTACTTACAGCAAATCAGGTTGATTCAAGAGGACCTCCCTGAAGCTCGGCCCCTGCCAGCAGAGCGCCTTGCTCACAGCCAGCCTGTACAGAGTGACTCCCATTGTGTTTGCTGGCAGCTGCCTCTGGCTGGGCAAGGGGGGAAGGGGGAGGGGGAGATGACGGCATGCGTGCCCACAGAAATGGCTCTGAGTGCCGCCTTGGGCCCCTGTGCCATAGGTTCGCCATCACAGTCCTAAGACAAACTGAGGTGAGACTCTGCACTTTGCATTTTACCACAAGAATGAGAAGTGTGCTTTTTGTTTTCTCACACATACCTGGGTGTAGCAGTAGCTGGATGTAGCAGGCTTTTGGCCAGCCGGGATGACCATCTGACCCTATACCATCTTGGTCTCCTGTGGGTGGGAATGGGGTTGGGATAAGTCTCCATCTGCAAATTTTAAATTGTTCAAATTTTATTAATTAAAAATTGTTATAGATTGTTTTATATTTGTGTTATATGATGTTGATGTACATTTGTGTTATATGATGTTGATGTACACCCTGAGCCCTTCGGGGGAGGGCGGTTTAAAAATGAAATAAATAAATAAATAAATATGTAATGGTGAACCTGAATAGTGTGGATTGTTGTGCAAGGGGAGACATGTCACCATACAATTTGTATATTTGTGCCGGCAGTGTGGAAGGCAGATTTGAGTGCACCCTCCTCTTTGTGTTATGCGTAGCTACTGCAAGAAAGGAGGTGTAGAGTGAAGCTGCAGTTTCAGTTCCATTTATCAGATCTGTTTTTTTGTCCACCAGATACTCTAGTAGTTACATGTTGAAGCCTCCTGTCCTTTGAGTAATGGATGGATGGGTTATGCAGTAAACGAAAAAAATGTTCTGGTGTACTATATGCACACTGATAGTTACTTTTACAATATTTGTGGTTAGCATGAAATGGGGGGCAGTCTTTATTTTAATCTGGAAATACTCATTTGATGAATAAACATCCCTAAAGGATCTTGCAGAATTAGGAGAAAATAATACATTGTCCCAATTAAATAGCTACTGTGAAGATAGATTTATGAATCCTAAATATCTAAAGTAGTTTCTCTTGGGGGCCTGGAGGAATCTAGTAATGAACCTTGCTACTTCAGATTTTTGATCTCTGACTTGGATAATAATTGCATCTCTCAGTGGTTTCAAGACAGATTAATTTGTGGATATTGATAAAAGGCCTTTAAATGTACATCACTGGATGTCATTTGGAGGTACAGAATCATCTCAGGAAGTCTCTTGTAAGAAAATAAAAGTAATTTTTTTATGAGGTGGAGGTATGCATAGAATTGATGCCATTTTTCTGAAAGATTGGATAGGTTAATTTTCCATTGAATGAAAATAATATTTCCCTTAGGAAATGAAAGGAGTTTCTTCCCTCTTCTGCATAATTCTCATCTTCCTCCCAGAATATAATATGACCAATCTATCCAAGGGAAACAATAAGAAACTGAGGAATCCAGCTCAGCTTGATGCTCTTGTGTAACGTTTGTTCATTATGCTGTTTGAAATGAATGAACACAGGGAAGCAAAATCTTTGGGCTATGAACCAAAGATGCATGTTTGGATATTTCTGGTCTAAATATATATCTGATTTGGCTCAGATTCTGTGCTTTGAAATTGGTTCTGTTGGTTTTGTAACATCGTGGTCTTTGCGCAAATTGGTTTGTGTTGGATTTTCTGGTTTGACTTTGGCTTGAGTTCTCTGGTTTGACATTGGTTATGTTAGATTTGCCAATTGTCCTGTAGTTCTACTGAGATTTCCTAGTTCTAAACTGGCTCTTTTGGCTTGTAGGTTCTGTTTGAATTGGGAGACTTTTTGCCAGTGGTTGTCCCTGAGTGTTTTTTTTGTATTAACAGGTATTGTAGACCGAAAAGTGATATGTATGTTTAAGCCCCAAGTTTTTCCCAGAGTAGCTACAGGAAAATTAAAATAAACAATGCCTCTTTGATTTATCTCCATTAGTGGGTGAACCTGTCATCAATCTAACCTGCCTTTATTAGCCACAAATTAAGACACAAATCAGTTGACTCCATTCTGTAGACATCTGTCTAATTTCTTACCTAGCTACAAACTTTTGTGCTGGCGTGTTAAAGTCTGTATTAGAGCACTTTTATGGTTCCAGAAAGTCAGTGTAAGGTTGATGCTTCTGAATATCCAGTCTATTTAATGTGCACTAGATTTTCCCAATTTTTCACTGAGCTAGTATATCACAGCATATCTGCTATTCTGGGATGACAGTAGCCTGGATTCAATCTAAAGCAAAAGCAACATTTTATGACTGGCAATCCACGTGGGAGTCCCCACTCCGTGGTTACTTCTCTCTGTTTGAATTCAGGGTTCTGGCTGATTGTAAGAAAACATACACAACAGGAAACTGTGTTGAGACTGAAAGATTTGCAATTTGGACAGATAGGAAAACAAATTGGCTACAGAAAGTAATTCATATTAAGTAGTGGGTGAGACCTAAACCTTATGGCAGCCAAGAAATTAAAACTGTTCATGAAACAATAGTTAATTATCATTACTGTCAGTACTGGCTTCAAAAGAATAAAGTTAGTCTCGCCTTGCTTACAATGTGCTTGCCTTAATGAAAATGCCAGATTGCTACACATGTCGTTTTCCTTTGAACAGATAACGGAAGTGGGAAAATTTCAGGGTACAGATTACATCTTTCATAAAGCCAGGTCTGTTAGAAGACACATTTTACTACTTCTTTCTCCTTGAACATTGTTGCTTGAAGCTCCATTTGGGATAGTGCTGTGAAGCAGTTCTCATCATTCTAGTAATGATAGAAATTTTGTTGGAAGTGCCTGTAAGAGCCTATGGTTGTGGGAATTAGTGACCAAGCAATAAAATTGATGCCGGAATCAATGCTTAATGTTGCGTGCCATTTTATTGGCTTCTCATTAGCAGTAGCTATTCCAAGAATTGTAGTTGGGGTTAATAAAACAAAGCAAGATTACAAAGGAGGTATCATCTTTTGTGAGTGCTGCTGCTGGTGGAAAGTGTCATCAAGTCACAGCTGACTTAGGAGATCCCATCGGGTTTCCAAGGCATGAGACGATCAGAGGTGGTTTGCTGTTGTGACCTCTGCATGGGCTGAGAGAGTTCTGAGAGAAGTGTGACTGCCCCATGGTCACCCAGGAGACTTATTCCTGTCTTTTGAGTTGTGGTGTGTGATAGATGACCCTGACCTGTGGTGTCTTCTTTGCCAGGGTGACTTCTGAGCAAGCAGCCAGACCACCCTCTTCCATGTCCACAGTGTTTGAAATAATGCTTTGAAGGCTGCCCTTTCTTAGTTAGCCATTGGAGGGATTTTTTCAGAAGTGTTATAGGAATTCTTCCCAAAGACTGAGTTTCAGCTTGGCCCGCTGCCAGAGAAGGCACTCTTTCAAACCAAGAATTGGGATTTGTAGCCACGTTCTGTTCTCTGCCTCTTTCACCATCATCCTTTTGTGTTAGTTTTTGACAAGCAGCTTGTAATTCATTCACCCTTTTGGCCCTTTCTGCTCTGAATGATATAATGCCATTGGCAGCACAAAAGGGCATTGTAAAGAGGCGGATCCTTTTCCGCTTGTTTAGGTAGCTGATAAATAGGAGGTCAGTTTTGGATTTAGTAGGTCACTTGCTTCTTCCCTCTTTGAAGCCAGAGATGGTTTTATTCACACTCTTTCTGCTGCTGCTTCTGATAAGTTCTCTGTATGGCCCTGTGAATAGACTGGCATAGGCTCTATTGAACAAGGTAATTTTTTATACTGACAGTTTACATTTGAAATAGTCAAGTACATATGTATAGTGATTCCTGATGGCAACATGATTTTGAAGATCCTGGCCCTGAAAATTACTTATTCCAAGAGAAATTGGGGACCCATGCTTCATGTAATGCTTAATTCATAACACCAACTTTTCTTCCCAAAATATGTACTGTGTAGAAGTGTGTTCCAGAAGCTGTTTCTCAGCAGCTTCTTCTGCTGTACTGTTTAAGATGTTGGACAAGGGCTCTTGGAAGAGGCTCTGAGAGGCATCTTGTTCTTTTGGTTGGTGAGATCTGCTATGGGTGGAGCAGGTCCTTCTCCTTGGTGGCTCTCATGCTGTGAGATATTGCCTGTCTCTGTGGTCCTTTATACCCAAAGCTCAATAGGTCATGATGCCTTAAACACCTGGAATTAGACAGTAGCTAAAAAAAATTGGTTGTGGGTTTCCCGGGCTGTGTTGCTGTAATCTGGTAGTTTTAGTTCCTAACGTTTTGCACTGGGTCACAGAGAGAAACATTACCTATTGTGACATGCCTCTGACATGCCAACCATGGATGCAGTGAAACATTAGGAGCTAAAACTACAAAACCACATCCACAGAGCCTGGAAATTCCACAACAGTCAGTAGATCTCAGCTGTGAAAGTAAACTTGGTTCTCAGCTAGATCACACAGGATCTCATTTTGGTCAGTTTCCTCATTCCTCAGAAGAACTACAGGGAATTTTTTAGATTTGTGCTGAGCTAGAAATGAGCTCCTGAAGCAGCGTATCGTTCATGCTTTTGCAAGTTTTTCTTGGCTGAGAAAGGATGGGAAGGTGATTTTACTCCTGCATCTCTCTCATGTTGGAAATGGAAGAGTGCTCCTTCTCACCAGCCTAATTCCTCACTTCCTTAAATTCTTCTCGTGTTCTCTTTGAGTCTCTCTCACAATCTTCCTTCCCTCTCTTCTGGTTCTCAAGAAGGCAGAGGCGTTCCTCCCATAGGGCAAAGTGGGCAGTTGCCCTGGGCGCAGCCCTGTGGGGGGCGCAAAAACTGCAGGTTCGTTTGTGGGATTTTTTGTATTTTCAGTGTTTTTCTTTGGCCTGCAGAGGGCGCAGTTTTTAGGCTAGCAGCACCAAACTTTCAGGGATGTTTCGGGAGACTCTCCTGATGCTATCACCCAGGTTTGGTGAGGCTTGGTTCTGGGAGTCCAAAGTTATGGACTCCCAAAGGGGGTGCCCCATCCCCCATTGTTTCCAATGGGAGCTAATAGGAGATAAGGCTACACCTTTGAGGGTCGATAACTTTGGACCCCTGAACCAAACTTCACCAAACCTGGGAGGTATCATCAGGAGAGTCTCTTACTGATACCACCCAGGTTTTGTGAAGTTTGGTCCAGGGGGTCCAAAGCTATGGACTCCCAAAGGGGGTGCCCCATCATCCATTGTTTCCAATGGGAGCTAACAGAAGATGGGGGCTACACCTTTTAGGGTCCATAACTTTGGGCTCCCTGAACCAAACTTCACCAAACCTGGGAAGTATCATCAGGAGAGTCTCTTACTGATAACACCCAGGTTTTGTGAAGTTTGGTCCAGGGGGTCCAAAGCTATGGACTCCCAAAGGGGGTGCCCCATCATCCATTGTTTCCAATGGGAGCTAACAGAAGATGGGGGCTACACCTTTTAGGGTCCATAACTTTGGATCCCCTGAACCAAAGTTCACCAAACCTGGGTGGTATCATTAGGAGAGTCTCCTAAAGGTACCCTGAAAGTTTGGTGCTGCTAGCTTAACAATTGCACCCCTGACAGCAGGCACTTCCCAAATTTCCCCAGATTTTCCTTTTAAATCCCCCCGCCTTTGACATGGATTTAAAGGGAGAATCTGAGGACCCCAGTTTAAACATTGAAAGTGATGCTGTTTCCCTCAATCGGGGGGACTGGATACAACACCATAAAATGTTTTCATAGCAGTAATAAAACATTTTGAAAGCATTTTGAAAATGTTTTCAAAAATTTATTTCTGCTGTGTGGCATGGCTTATTGCTGTGTTCAGATTTGTGAGTTGGGGCATGTTCTATAATGTGATGGTGACTTTGAAACAACCTGGTGTAAAAAATCATTGCTTGGTCACAGTGGGGGAGGGTGGCTGCCCATGGGTGGCGCCAAAATCCAGTTTGCCTAGATACGCCACTGGGCGTAGCTACAAGGGAAGGGGGGTGCACATTGCATTGGGCACGTGCCTGGGGGGGCAACAAACTCAGGTTTTGCCCAGGGCTCCAGTTTGCCTAGTTACGCCACTGCAAGAAGGTCAAGGGAGTTTCATTTTATGCTCCACCTCTTTTGGGTTAAATTGGTGTCACTTGCTTGCCTTTATACGGGGAGGCATCTGATCTCTTTCTTTGAGCAGGCTGCTTAAAAGAGGGAGGGAACCATTCATGTGTAGTCATAGGTGTAGCTGGGCAGGAGTGTGCCCGGGTCACACTCCGTGTTTTCCACCCCCTGTGTCCCCTCCCTCTCCCCCATTTACCTTTTCCAGCCAGCAGAAAACAGCTTTCTGTCAACTGAAAATGGGTCAGGCTGGTGGGGTGGGGCCAGGTGGGGCGAGAGGGGGTTGGGGGTTGGGGTTGAAGGCGATTTTCACGCCCCTGGGTGTGCACCCTGTGCAATGTGCCCCCCCCCTTGTAGCTATTCCACAGCATGTAGTTCTTTTTCCCTGTTGCTGGTGGAATTTGCCCCTCTTGGGAGGGTAAACTGGTATGCAGAAATAATATCCTTCTTTTGCCCAGCTGTCATTGTGCAGCTTTCATTTTCCAGGGCAGGCTAATTTCCTCTCCCCACCTTATACTCCTGCTGGCTGTTCTCAGTATTCCATGTTGCTGACTTAACTTTCACTCCACATCAATCTGGATTTTTGGAGCCTTTTTTCTCTGTTGGGGTTTAATTTACAAAGTCATATTTTTCGGCATGCCTGAGGAATCTCCCAAATTCACGCTTTGTCTGTGGATAGCCCAATTGTGCTGCTTTCATCATTCACATGGAGGACAGAAGGTTACACAGAGTGAAGACAGGCATATCTCATGAGGGGCTGTCTTATAAAGAAAGGAACAATGGATTGGGAAACCAATTTTTAATAAGACTGTGTACATACGGCATCATGGTTGATCAAGAGTATTTTGAAAAGCTTAGCAAATATTAACTGAAGCCAATTGTTCCACTGAGAGATAAGGAGCTTTATAATTTTCTCCAGTTACGAAAAGATATGAAGCCCTTTTGCTTACTGATTGACTGAGAGAATTAGATTTTCACACAGACCTACTTGCTCTAAAAGTATCTAATGAACTTGTAGCTGAATGTTCAGTTGTTTCTGTTTAATGGAAGGGCTGGTAGCCTGAATAGCAGGGATTGTCCATGAAAGGAGTTCAAAACTGCCATTGATTGTGCATGGAGTTGGGTGCTAGTCTTGATGCACTTTTTGCAGTTCAGAGTTAAGCATTTGCCTAGCTGGCGTTAGGATTGGAGCCTAAAGTCTCAGAGACCACAATATCTCCTGGCCCACCTTCTCCTGTGATGACTTGCCTGGCCACTGAGGTCATCTCCATGAACTACCACCAGTTGAAGTATGTTGGGTGACTTCAAGACAGAGAGTGTTTTTGATAGCAGTGGTGGGATTGTGGAATTCCTTTCCAACGGAGACCCATCAAACCCCATCCATGTTGGTAGTCACCTTTTTGAGAGGGCCTTCAGTGTCTTTGTGTCTCACATCCCCCTGTTGCTGTTACATAGATGATGGGTTTGGAGAAACTGAGTTTTTAAGGTGTTGATGACTGTGTTTACCATACTTTGGACAAAGTGTAAGTTTTAGCTGCGTGTTTTATAATAGTGTTGTTTTTTAAGTTTCTTCTGCTTAGCATGGCAAGGTGGTTCATAAATGTTTCTGAAATTATTGATACATGATAAAAGACCTGGGGGAGGGGGAGTGCATCATACCTCTTGTCTCTGTTACCTTCAGATCTTTCAGTTTGGAATATATCACATCAGAGAGCCCACCACAACACGTGTCACATTTGCCATATTGATCTAATATAACTTTCCTAATCTGAAGGGAGAATAAAATACAGTGGCTTCCAAAGCACCCCTGAAACATTAATCAATAACTGGAATGTAAGATCTTGGCAGCGGGACAGGTCTGGGTTTAAAATCCAGGCTACCTGGTCCCAACAAACAGAATCAATTTTTATTAGGGACATATTCAGTGCTTGTTCTGAGCTTTCCATCTAAGATCTGTTTGGCAAAAAAATTTGGTAATGGATTAAAGTAATTTTGTGTGACTTTAACAAATGCTGTATAGAGGCTGCTCAATCAATAGCACTTAAATAGTGCTGCCTGGATGTTAGAGAACGTTTTGACACAAGCATTGTAGAGTCAAAATCATGTTCTCTCTCTCTCTCTCTCTCTCTCTCTCTCTCTCTCTCTCTCTGTATGTGTAGTGACCTCACCATGTTTTGAGAAGGAGGAGAATTTAAAATGGCCTTGAATTATTAATACATTTGCTTTCTTGTGGAATTGCTTCTAAAAGCAGTGTTTGCTTTTCTATAAACTGGAAAGCTTTCGTTGCCCATAAGAGCATTGCTTGAATTTCCACAAGGTAATGTGCGCATAAAGGATATATGACTACTCATGCCTCATCCTGTTCATGCTTTTTTAAAAAAGAGTAGCTTTCAACTGCATTTCTGTGGAACTAACACTTTGGGGATGGAGAGTCTTAGGGCCAAGCAAGACTTTGTGATGTCTACAAGTCAATTTCTCTCTCTCCCCCACCCCCACTGCCCCTCACCTTTTCAAGTGCTGAAACATCTGTGAGAAAATGCTTGGCACTTGAAAAGGCGTGTCCCACAGCACTGGCTGGACTCTGATGACATTTTTAAATAGCACAAGTTCTCCTGTGGATGCCATAATGCCTAGTTTGGTCCTTAGGTGTGTTCTGAATTGTACTCTGAATTCACATTGGGCAATAGCCTTAGCCAGTGTTCCATAAGAGTTGATTGTGTTGGTGAATTTTAGAACGTGCTTGTGCAACTGCATTGCTCACACTTTGCAGAAGAGTCAAGCTGATGAGCCAGTGTGGAAAGGGCTTCCTGAAGGCGGGAAACTGTTAACACACTTTTCCACAATAATTCCTATTTTCATTTGCTGTAGCAAGAATCTTGTGGCACCTTAAAAAGGCACGATATTTTTGTTGTAGTACAGTGATATTCAGTGTTTTAGGAGCCACAAGTGGCTCTTTGCCATGTCACCGGTGGCTTGTCTGAGCACCATTTTCCAGTGTGGCACCTAGCCTGTGTTTCAGGAAATTGGGCTTAGTTCCTTTCTCAGGGCAACTTATGATGGGCAGTTGGTTTCTGTCTTGAAACTGTGGCCACCAAAAGAACAGGTGAACTGCAAGCCTCCCTGAATTGCTGGCATCATAGCAGGAATGAAAGTGTCCTAGAATATGCTTCTATGGACAAATCTTGTATGCTGCTATATACAGTCTTTCTGTCTGCGTTTTGAATGTACTGTTGATTTGTACTTCATAAATGTCTAGTAATATACTAGAGCCTATTTTAAATGCCTAATAAAGGTGGTTGTTGTTGTTGTTGTTGGACAAATCTCACTTTGCCCAGGTTCTTTGAATACTCGTTACTTGATCCAGGGCCTGATGAAATGTGGGCACCTGGCTTCCAGGATATGCTTGCACAAGATGTATTTTGTATTACTCCCAGTGTCATCTATGGCAAAGTAATTACTGGCCAAGGACCATTGACTTGTTCCCAGGTACCCAGTCATTTCTCTTTATCTGATTTTATAAAGTCTGACTGAACACTTATTGGAAAGCAATGATTTTTTTTATTTTTTATTGTATCATTTGAATATTCCATTTTATATTAATATTCTTCATTCGTTTTCAAACAATACATTTTCCCCTTTTCCCCTCCCCCCTGTATTTTCTTCATAATTTTATCAAACAAACAGCAGTAAGTTCATTCTTTGTAATCTCTTCTCCCATATCTCCTCATTGACTCCAGCTTCTTTCATCCAGTTCGCATATATATTGGAAAGCAATGATTGCATTTCCAAGGATGTGACCGAAGCCTGGAATGTTTTGTGGGGTGTCTGCAATATGACTCCCAAATCTGAAAGCAATAACTGCAATGCTCCTTGGGTAAAACCTTCTTGGTTGTACCCAAGGAGCATGGTAACTATTGAAAGAATTGAAGAAAATATGTAAGCATGTTTTGATGGTGTCGTATAAGAAAATGGTAAGCATAGGAGAGAAGCCTGCTTTTCAAACTGCTTCTTGTGACTAAGAAAGACAACAATTTGCATGATTCAGTATTCCTTCCTCTGGGAATGTCTCATAAGGGCAGAAGCCTCCTGCTTCAGTACAGCTCATGGGAAGGAAAAGAATATGGTGAACAATTTAGTTGCATGAGCTACATGGCTTTTTGTGTCTGTGGATGAAGGATATCAGGCATTACTCAAAGACATTGTAAAGATAATAATCTCTTCAGAACACTGTGTACTTTTTGGGTGGTGTCCAACTGTTATTCAATTAGACTTTTTAAGGTTATGTCAAACTCAGACACAACTTCCTGTCTGCAAAAGCAATTTTTATCAAATCTCCATATTGCCTTTTTTTAAAAGTAAGGAACAGGAATCTTTGAGGATTCTGTCTACCAGAGGTTAGCAGCATTCTTAATACACAACATTAGAATTAAAGAACTTGTAGTAGACCGTACATTTCACCCTTTTGCATAATTGTTCACAAGCTAATTCTCCATATTTGGTAAGTCAGCTATATTAGAACACGGCTTATTCAACAAGCAACAGAAACAGTGATCTAGAGGATAAGACAAAATGGCAACTTTTACTTGATCATACCATGCCAAGTCACAATGAGCATCCTTTTGCTTGTCGTGCTCTGCTTGGCAATAACTCAGAGAGCATATAATCATCTTCTTCCAGATTCTTTTTTTTTAAAACTTGAGCTGTCAGCAATTGAACTTTAGATCTTTTGTGTGCCAGATAGATGGTTCACCATGGAGCCACAGCCCCTCCTGAACTGCTTGTTTACCATGTGCAGACATTACTGCAAGGATACCCAACCCTGTAAAAATGGGAAGTACAATGACTTGTGAGGGAGGCCCAGTTTACACAGTTGGCAAGGTGGGCATGCTTTAAGCATGCCTCTATATGTAGCATTACACTGTACAATATGGTAATACATGTGGCAGAATGTAGAATCATAGAGTTGGAGGAACCATACCGGCCATCTAGTCTGATCCCCTACTCAGTGTAGGATAAGTGTTTATTCAGATGCTGCTTGAAGACTGCAAGAGAGGGGGAGCTCACCACCTCTCCAGGCAGCTGATTCTACTACTGAACTTTTTAAAAACTGTCATTTTTTCCCACTAATAGCCGGCTAGTACTTTTCCACCCATAATTTAAACACATTATTGTGAGTCCTATCCTCTTCTGCCAACAGAAACAGTTCCCTGTCCTCTAATATGTAAATAATTCAATAATATATACTTAATATACTTAAAAGAGAGCAGTCATGTCCCCCCTCAACCTCTTCTTCTCCAGACTGAGCATCCCAAGTCCCTCAGCCTTGGGTGGGTGCATGCATATGATCTTTCCACCTCAACAAAAGGGGACTGAGATTCAGTATTGCAAAATCTGAACCTGTTTAACAAAAGCAACATCTATTCCAACAATGAGGAATACAACTTTCCTACTCCCTTGTAGGGACCTGGCCAAAATATTTCTTTATACCCATGCTTTGAATTAAAAGATAGATCTTTAAAAATTGTTGTTATAGTTTCTTCTAGCTGCAGAATGGTTTTATTCAGATTTGGTGCTGTTGGCTGAGCTTTTCAATTCTCTGTTTTTAATTTTCATGATTTATGTTTAAGTTTGTGAGTTCTCTTGGGCAGGTTTCTTGAGAGCATAGATATTTTCTAAATAAATGAAATGATAGGAAGTGGTTAATCAAGGCTTTGGAAGCCAATGAAAAAGATTAATGAATAGATAAAGTTTCATGTAGGATTTGCCGTTTAGTCCAGCAATCTTAACTGAATAATTAACTTGTTCTATAATGTATTTACTTTTTTATTACATGCACTTACTTATACGCTGCTTTTCAGTGCAGGTTTTATCAAAGCAGTTGGTATAAAACATAAAGCAATTAAATCAGTGTAAAACAAAAAGCTGATTACATAGAGTATTATTCTTGAATGAAGCTGATATGGGGATGAGTTTACCTGCCCAATTCTCAACCAAAGTCGGGTTCAGAGTTTCTACCTGCCCCTTTCTGGTTAACTTTGCAATGATAATTAACTATTACTTTGACTGTATTAATAAACTGCAACTAGATTTTTTTTAAAAAGAAGTGATTATTGAGTGCATGTTATATCATATATGCAGGGTAGGTGCGTGCAAAACTGTTACCTCATTGTTCATACAGGTCTTCTACTTTGTTAGACCAAAATAATTTTTGTTTTATGCATATGTTACAGTGATATCTCAGGGTGATTCTCAACAGAAAAAGAAAACCTGAATCACTAAAATACAATTTAATATTACAGCAACAATAAATAAATAAAGTGATGCCAAGTAACTGTGGAGAAGCAATAAAATTGAAGAAAGACAGTGCAATAAAATAACTAAAAGTAATTTTAAAACTGTTAACAGCAATGATAAAGCAGAAGCTAGAAAATAAAGGAAGTTTCCCCCCCTCCCCAGCTTAATATTCTGTTGAAATAAAGCAAGTGATATCAAATAGCTATGGAAAAAACACATCTCACTAGGATGCACATTGACTTGTTTTGAAATATGTAATCTTAAAAAGGTCTTTGTAATATCTTCAATTTTAAGTGTAATATTAATATGATATATTTTAAAAGCAAATGATGCGCTATTCTTTTCAGTCAGAATGATGAAAGATTCACCTACGTTCTTTTTAAAGAAAACTGATTTTTTTTAAAAAAGTTAACTGCTTCGATTGAATTGAATTCCCATGAATCAGTTCCACTCACAGCAGTGCCTTTATCTGACCTCAAAACTAGGGCCCAGATCAGCAAAAGATTTTTAAAATATTTTTTTTTCAAAACTGTCTCTTGTGAAGCAGCTGATCTTGAACTTCTGGTCCATTATGTTGAATATGCCCAGAAGAAAACAGAGCAAATCTGGATCTGGTTACTCCTGCCGTTAATGTCTTTTGCATACTTAGGAGAAAAAACCTAAGTCCACGGCTCCCTCCCCACTCAGTTGCTCATTTTAACAGCCTGCTTAGAGACGGATTCAATGGGGACATCAAGCAAGTCCAGCAATGGTGAATCAGACAGTTGTGGTGCAAACAGATAGCTTCCTGGTAAATTGGCCAGGGCTTTGTTTGCACGCCAGCCTTTTGAGGAGTGGCTTCCGAACAAGGCTTAGCTGTAGATGGCCCTTTAATCACAATGCCACTTCAGGTCCAGCCACCCTTCTGCTTCATTGGGAAAGAGCCGCCTTATTTATTTAAGCCACCAAGCTCTGATTCCACCCTCCATTATCCCTGGCACAACAAAGAAAGATGGATGTATGGGCGGGTGACAAAAGGCATGTGCCACAGCTGTCTGATGTCTTGATTTGCTTGTAACATCTCTTTGGAGGTGGGGAGATGGGGGCAATTGGAGTCCTCATTGCAGGCATGGCCCCCTCTGCCATGCTGGGTGGGGTGGGGTGATTCTTATGTCTGTTCAATTAGATTTGTTTTCATTGATGCTTAATTAGAGGATGTGTCTGGGTTGGCGAGAAGGCAGCAGCAGCTCCTATGTTAAATGTCAGACAGCTCTTCCTTAATAGCCTGTCATTGTAATGCACATTGACTGGGCAGCCAGGCGTTGTGGCCTCCTGACCTTCTGAGCCCTGGAATGAGAAAGGGAGGCTTTTTCTTTTATAAAGAGGAAGGAGACAAGAGATGCTCAACTTGAAAGCTGATTTACATCCAGTGCCACCCGCCCTTAGCTTCAGTGTTTAGTGGCCCTCTGGGATTTTTAGCCTCATTCTATGCAGTCCAGGAAGCAGATGCTCTTTCTACATATTAGCTTGTGCACCTTGACTACTGTGCTTGTGAAAATTGGGTCTTGGGGGAACTTGAAAGGTATTATCTGGGGTGGGAGGACCCAAGTTCACTAGGAACCAAATTCATATATAAGACATTTTGATATAAGACATTCTGGTTTTTAGGACCGAACAAGAATGCAGGAAGTCACGAAGGGGGTCTCCCCTACCACCTACACTTCCTTCCTCTGCTCTCCCTCCTTGTGCCAGGCTCACTTTGTCCCTCTGGCTCTGGCTCTGGTTCTGTTTCCCTTCCCCCTCACTTCCTCCAAACACCATTTGGAGTTGTTATGCAAACCCAAAATACTGCTGAGAATTCCTTTCAGTGAGTGCATGGGCATTGTTATTACCATTTGGCTTTTTAAAAAAAGCATGCACTCCCTTAAGTTGTTTTAAAATCATTTCCCACTGCACACCTCTGGACTTTCCTGGGTTTGCAAAATTATTTATTGCAGCTGTGGCTAGGTCTGTTGCACAGATTTTTTTTAAAATGCATGAAGTCCTGTCTTTGTATGTTATATATAAGGAGGAGTAATCCTTTAACCTGTACCCAAAATTGCCTGGATTTTAAGTGTTGTAAAAGTTACTGACTGACAAAGAAACAGTAAAGATAAAATTTCCACCGTTTCTCAGAAACATAGAGAGATTATATTTTCAGACCAGTGTTACAGTTTGTAGAATCTTTAGAATTGACATAACATAATGTTTGCCATATAAAGCATTCATGTATGGGAGAAATATAAAATAGAATTAGATGCGCACAGGTGATTGTTTACGTGTGATCTTCAAGGGTATGGGATGTTGGAACATTCCTTGAATATCCAGAAGTTCTCTTTTCCTTCGTTTATCTCAGAATTAGATGGATCATGTGTTATAAAAGTTCTCAGGCTTGAAACACCTGGAAACAGACTGCATGAGTCCTTTGCTGTGATTACTGGCTTGTAGTTTGTGAAAAAATACAAAGTCTGCAATAGTTTGCCTGGCCTCCTGCTTGTGACATTGAGAACTTCTACATTCTTTATTTTTTAACCTGTTGTAATTTGCCTTTATACTTTATCTTCTTCAGGCTTCATATCCAAATTTCCAGGAATTTCTCAACCTGGAGTATTCCCATTTAAGTGTAAAATATGACACTTTTGGTTTGGTGTTTCATGTAGCAAGTCTTGCCAGTTGTTTTGAGTCAGAAGGTGACTGTTTCCAAAACACAGTGCAGGAGATGGACTGTTGAGATTCACAGTGATGAGACAGCCAACTTGAGCAAGAATGTTTGACTGTGATTTGGGCCTCCTAGGCTCAAACCATTACTCAGCCATGAATCTCACTGGGTGATCTTGGGCAAGTCAGGCTTGGTGGAAGCCTCACCTTCCTATCAGAGTTATTGTGTGGATCAAACAAAGATGGGGAAACAATATATGTCATGCTGGACGGACACCTTAGTGAGAGAAAAGAAAGCCAAATCTTTAGTTAAGTGTATTGGAGGGATGGTAGAATAAACTGTATGTGAACATTCATGTGTCCAAAGGGCTTCTCAAAGATGCTTTACAGAAAGGGAATTGACGGAGATGTGCGGCTGCCAGTAATCCAAGAGCCAATCATGCATAGAATTGTGTCAGTGCACTAAATAAGTTGTGCAGAGAGCCCTTGTGTATATTTTATTCTTTTATTGTGATATCATTTGTAAGTACCACTTCCTAATAAAGTAACTGCTACTACAAGTATTTGGGCTGCAGAAAAATTATAAATATTAATCCACATGTTCATGATCAGTAATATTAAGCTGTACAGATGGGCTTTCTTATACTAGCTCTTTGTTGGTACTTCCCCTGAATTTTGACAGAATTTGGCTCCCCAATTATAAAAGGTTGTTGACACTACTAAGCCACTACACCACACTAAGTCTTGCTACACTTGTCTCACCCTGGATCATGGCCATTGAATACTATTGCACAGGGAAGGTGAATGTTCAAATAGTTTATTTCTACCTCATGATTCCTCACTCCCAACTTGTATTTTATGTATGTATTATTCATGTGTTTATTGTTCATTTACACATTCATTTATTTTTCATTCATTCTTTTCTTCCAAACTATCAACATTGCCCTACTCTATGTATTAGTTTTAGTAAGTAATTGTGTCCGTTCAGGCTTCTAAAATGATGGCAAACAGAAAAGTCAAAGGCTTTTGTGTATCCATGACTACGTGGCCTTGTATCACACAGCAGTATGCTACCTTCTGATCGCAGATGTTTTATTTATGAACCCTTGAGACAGTGCCCAAAGAAGGATCAAACGGCACTGAATCCTGTCTTACATCAATACCCCATGAGGCATAGTGCCTTATGAAAACAGCTACTGTACTTTACCTATGTGTTTGTTTTTATTGGTATCTCTAAGTGGTACGTAAAGTATTTTAAAGCTAAGTTGACAACAGAATGTGGGCTGCAAAAAGCAAAACATATTTTTAAAATCACTGTATTACCTTTCATCTGTCAGTGTCAAAGCAATCTTCAGGTAGGTCCAAACTCTATCCGTAAACTGGACTCTGGCCAATGAGGGCCACTGAAATGGCATGGAAGCCTGAACTGTTATGTGGCAGTTGCACATACAGATCAACCAGCTACCTGAGGGGAACTCTCTAGTGCCAGGAATCCTGGACATATATACAGTTCTGCCAAGTGGCAAGGACATTTTGCTAAACTGAACATTAGATAAAAAAATAGTTACTGGCCAAGGGTTTCTGAAATTTTGCAGAGCAGTGATCATAGCACAGGTTTTTCTGACTGTCCACTAACCTTCAGTGCATACCATCAACTTGAAAATCCTGTCCTCCTTTGAACTGCTAATTCTCCTACCTTTGCCTCTGATCTGCAGCTGATCTTTCATTCCTTTAATATTTGGTCATTGACCGTAGATAAAGTCTTCGTCTTCTTTTTCATCTTCTTCGTCTTCTTCGTCTTTTCCCTTTAAATTGCTGTTATTGGTTGTCCTGTGGACAGATTTATTTTTTCATCAACTTAATTTGCCTGACACCAGGTGCCTCCTGGAGATCACGCACAATTACAATTGATCTCCAGTTGACCAAGATCAAATCCCTGGACAAATATTGATGCTTTGGAGGGGGAACTCTATGACATTATGCACTGCTGAGGTCCATCCCCTCCCCAAACCTTACCTTTCCTAGTTCCACCCAAAATCTCCAGATATTTGCCAAACCAGACATAGCAATCCTATAACAGCAACAACAGTTTCAAAACTTGGGGATGAATTTCCTGATCTGGTGTTCAAAGTACAATTTTTTTCTGTCAATGGAACTAAAACCATCCATATTGTGTTGGTGTGTGTTTTTCCTCATGCCTGCTTTAACAAAGCCTTGCTAAAACAGATCAGTATAGCCTTGGGAACTGAAATTAAAATATTCCACACACCTTTAATTTTGAGTCTCAATTGTATAAATAGCCTTGGGAACTGAGATTAAAATATTCCACACACCTTTAATTTTGACTCTCAATTGTATAAATAAACCTTCTGTTCTTTAAACCTTTAATCTCCTCTTTGCTAGTATCAGATTCTCCATATTTTAATGTCACTGTGATCCATAATTGCTTTTCTTCTATAGCTAAATGTTATGCTTATTAGTTTTTGGGACGGGGGAATAATTTCGATATAAATTAGAATATAGACTTAAATACATCTGGTATTATACTTTCATTCATAAAGTGCTTTAGCAAAACTGCATTTAAGCATTTTATGACCTATAAAATGGGATTTATTTTGCCATTGCAATTTTTGACCAGTACTTTGAGGGTTTAGCATTGTGAGACAAATCTACTGTCCATTAGGATGTCATTGGTAATTTCTTCCTATATACAACATGGTGTCTTTCTGCTCTGTTCTGATTCACTCTGGTGTACATAAAAAAGACATGAAATGTCTTTGTGTGTGTCTTGACTTATCTAGAGGATTTTGATTGTGTGTGTGAGTGAAAGGGATTTAGTAGATCTGGAAGTTTGCTATTGCTCTTAGAATGGTCAATTGATCTGCCTAATTTAAGAGTTAACTGAAATAGCCAAACTATAAGTCATAGGGGTTATAAGTGTGTTCTCTATATGTGTATTAGGAGATACCTTTTGGTGTTCTCACCAGGAAAGCATTGTGCCTATTGAAGGCTCCGCTCAAGAAAATTTACTTTCCCATCACTTGAGGGGAACTCTGTGGGACTTGTGGCCCTAGAAGCTGTAAAAGTTTTTGCAAACACTTAACGAACATGTGTTTGCATAGGGAGGGATACACATTTCCTGGAAAGCAGAATAATGTTGGCTGTGACTCACACTTGCAATCTAGTCACAAGATGACATTGGAAAGTCATAGGTTGTGGCACTGTTTGCCACCTGAGGAGGGGAGGAAGCAGTCCAAGGGTGCAGAAAGGGACACAGAAAACCCATTGTGTGGATAAAATTTGACCACAGCCATTTTATTGGTGTGCTGGCAAAAGGAAGAGAGGCACAGCATAGGGGAAAGATCCAGCTCTGGGCAGCAATGGTGTATCTGCCCAGGGACAGGGGGTTCCTCTTGTTCCCGGGCACCATTAATCTGGTCACATGGGGAGCACAAAATTGGCCCCCCAAGTGACTAGGTCCGGCACGAAGATGACGAGGTGGCAGGAAGTCCTGCTGCTTCGACTTTGGGCTCCCTCGGCCCTGCGCACATCATCATCGCAGTGCGGGGGTGTGTGTGTGCCTGGAGACAATTTGTCTCTTGGAGCCATTTCCCCTGATACGCCTCTACTCACAATACTCGAACCAGGGGGCATTCATTGAAAATGCTGGGGGGAAGAATTAGGACTAATAAAAGGAAACACTTCTTCACACAACGTGTGATTGGTGTTTGGAATATGCTGCCACAGGAGGTGGTGATGGCCACTAACCTGGATAGCTTTAAAAAGGGCTTGGACAGATTTATGGAGGAGAAGTTGATCTATGGCTACCAATCTTGATCCTCCTTGATCTCAGATTGCAAATGCCTTAGCAGACCAGGTGCTCGGGAGCAGCAGAAGGCCATTGCTTTCACCTCCTGCATGTGAGCTCCCAAAGGCACCTGGTGGGCCACTGCGAGTAGCAGAGTGCTGGACTAGATGGACTCTGGTCTGATCCAGCAGGCTAGATCTTATGTTCTTATGTTCTCATGCTGGGCAGCATGTCTGCTGTCCCCCAGTAACAACTTTCCCCAAACCCGATGCATTGGGGAAAACCACCAACGGCCGAAGCAGCAAGATCGTGGGAGCCATCTGGGTGCTGGCCTCTGGATTAACTCTCCTTGTTGCCAGGGGCACGAGCCACCAGCAGCCCCTACCTGGGCATGTGGTTCATAGGCTCATTCCACCCCAAGGCTTCTTATGGAGGCCCTCACCAAATGTGGATGTAAAGTGATCTACATTGAACTAGTGCAAACAGTGCAAACCATTCTAATGCTTTAAATAAACTTTTGAAGAACAAACCATCTCACTGTCATATATACATATACAAAGCCCAGAAAATACACTAACAGAACACAAACAAGGACAAAAATGAATGCTGCAACCCAAGTCTCTGTATGTGCCGCAAATATTTGAATCTAGTCCAAAAGGCACTAAAAGGAGTTCCTGAAAATGATGGGGTCTCTGGAGTGATAAACTGCAGTATTGCAGTCCAAGCTCTGCTCACAACCTAAATTGTTTGATCCCAATGGAAGCTGGCTCGAAGTTGACTTAGCCTACCATCCTTCCAGTGTCTGTAAAATGAGTACCTAGCTTGCTGGGAGTAAAGTGGATATGACTGGAAAAGGCAATGGCAAACCACCCTGTAAACATAGTCTGCCTAGTAAACTTTGTGATATGATGTCACCCCATAGGTCAGTAGTGACCTGGTGCTTCCACAGGGGAGTACCTTTACTTTTGTCTCATGAAGATAAATCCAAAACAGGATTATATTGCTGTTAGAAAATGTTCCGTATATAATTAAAAGACTAGCAGTGCCGTCCCAAACAGAATGATAGCTTTCTAAACTTACTGGATTTAGAAGAGCATATCTTTGCTTATGTTGCACTGAAGAAGTCAGGCCATAGCCAATGTTTGGTATTTTAGGTGTTTGGTTTTTTTAAAATACAAATACAGTTAGGAAGAGCTCATTCCAAAAAATAAAAAATAAAAAATGGAATAAAACTTTCTTTAAACTCATTATGTGTGATAAATGTCTAGAGGAATTAACTATCCGCAGTAATAACTGGGTTTTAGAGCATGGCAGTAATAGCTCAATTTGAGTATTTGATTAATTTTTTTGATATAAGCAATAAATAGATAACTACTTTTAAGAGCGTTTAATGAAACACCTCCAGGAAACAATGGCAATCAATGAACCCTAACTTAATTAAATCCCTTTCCATTTATATGAGAATCTTCTCATTTAGCTGCTTTATCACAGTCATCTTTTTTGAATTGCTTAAACTATAATTTTTCTTATGATGTCTGTTGCACTATATATTTGTCATTGTGTGAACCAAATAGTTTTGTATTGGGCATATGGGTCTATTAACTTAATGAAGAAAAATTGGAAAGTATGAATGTAACATCTTAGAATTAATTTCTACAAAGGAGTTTTTTAAATGTAAGCAGAGATTTATTTTTTAAAGAGGCTGATAGAAAATACTGTAGTGGCTAATACACTAACTAATATTTATGAGATTATTTTGGAGGGGTATCTGTATTAGTTTGTTTCATCAAAATCCAGTGACACTTTAAGGACTAAGGTCCTTTTAAGTTGGGTATTTTAAGTTTAATCTTTTGAGTTAGAGCTTTCTTTATCAGAATCGTGCACTCCCTCTGAGTATATCCTCCATACACCTAATGAAGTGAGTTCTGCCTCAAAAAAGCTTATGCTGAATTAAAATAAAATTAAGTAGCTGCTTGAGTTCTGTTTAATATTTGCAAGAGACAGTGGCGTTCCTGCCTAGGGACAGGGGGTACCCTATGTCCCCGGGCGCCCCCCATTTGGTCACATGGGGGGGCGCCAACATTTCAGGGTCGTTTGTGTGTTTTTTATTTTTTAAAGTGTTTTTTCACATTCTGGCCTGCAGGGGGCGCAGTTTTAGGGCTAGCGGCACCAAAATTTCAGGGTATTATCGGGAGACTGTCCTGATGATGCCATCCAAATTTGGTGATGTTTGGTTCAGGGGGAGCAAAGTTATGGACCCCCAAAGGGGGTGCCCCATCCCCATTGTTTTCAATGGGAGCTAACCTTAAATGGGGGCTACCCATTTGAGGGACCATAACTTTGGTCCCCCTGAACACAACGTCACCAAACTTGGGTGGCATCATAAGAATAGTTAACAGATGATACTCTGGAAATTTGGTGTCACTAGCTTTAAAAATACACCTCTTCCAGGCACCCCAAGAAATTTGCCCAAGATTCTTTGTTTTGCAGGGACTTTGCTCCATTGTAGCCAATAGGGAATTTCTGAGTGTGTAGGCATGGTGGGGGGGGGGGGGGTTGGGGGGGGGGGGGGGGGGGGGGGGGGGGGGGTGGGGGGGGGGGGGGGGTGTGGGGGGGGGGGAGGTGGGGGGCGGGGGGGTTGGGGGGGGAGGGGGGTGGGGGGGGGGGGGGGTTGGGGGGGGGGGGGTGTGTGGGGGCGGGGGGGGGGGGGGGGGGGGGGGTTGGGGGGGGGGGGGTTGGGGGGGGGGGGGGGTGGGGGGGGGGGGGGGTGGTTTTGGGGGGGGGGGGATGGGGGGGGGGGGGGGTTGGGGGGGCAGGGGGTTGGGGGGGGGGGGGGTTGGGGGGGGGGGGGGGGGGGGGGGGGGGGGGTGGGGGGGGGGGGGGTTGGGGGGGGGGGGGGGTGGGGGGGGGGGGGGGTGGGGGGGGGGGGGGGTGGGGGGGGGGGGGGGTGGGGGGGGGGGGGGGTGGGGGGGGGGGGGGGTGGGGGGGGGGGGGGGTGGGGGGGGGGGGGGGTGGGGGGGGGGGGGGGTGGGGGGGGGGGGGGGTGGGGGGGGGGGGGGGTGGGGGGGGGGGGGGGTGGGGGGGGGGGGGGGTGGGGGGGGGGGGGGGTGGGGGGGGGGGGGGGTGGGGGGGGGGGGGGGTGGGGGGGGGGGGGGGTGGGGGGGGGGGGGGGTGGGGGGGGGGGGGGGTGGGGGGGGGGGGGGGTGGGGGGGGGGGGGGGTGGGGGGGGGGGGGGGTGGGGGGGGGGGGGGGTGGGGGGGGGGGGGGGTGGGGGGGGGGGGGGGTGGGGGGGGGGGGGGGTGGGGGGGGGGGGGGGTGGGGGGGGGGGGGGGTGGGGGGGGGGGGGGGTGGGGGGGGGGGGGGGTGGGGGGGGGGGGGGGTGGGGGGGGGGGGGGGTGGGGGGGGGGGGGGGTGGGGGGGGGGGGGGGTGGGGGGGGGGGGGGGTGGGGGGGGGGGGGGGTGGGGGGGGGGGGGGGTGGGGGGGGGGGGGGGTGGGGGGGGGGGGGGGTGGGGGGGGGGGGGGGTGGGGGGGGGGGGGGGTGGGGGGGGGGGGGGGTGGGGGGGGGGGGGGGTGGGGGGGGGGGGGGGTGGGGGGGGGGGGGGGTGGGGGGGGGGGGGGGTGGGGGGGGGGGGGGGTGGGGGGGGGGGGGGGTGGGGGGGGGGGGGGGTGGGGGGGGGGGGGGGTGGGGGGGGGGGGGGGTGGGGGGGGGGGGGGGTGGGGGGGGGGGGGGGTGGGGGGGGGGGGGGGTGGGGGGGGGGGGGGGTGGGGGGGGGGGGGGGTGGGGGGGGGGGGGGGTGGGGGGGGGGGGGGGTGGGGGGGGGGGGGGGTGGGGGGGGGGGGGGGTGGGGGGGGGGGGGGGTGGGGGGGGGGGGGGGTGGGGGGGGGGGGGGGTGGGGGGGGGGGGGGGTGGGGGGGGGGGGGGGTGGGGGGGGGGGGGGGTGGGGGGGGGGGGGGGTGGGGGGGGGGGGGGGTGGGGGGGGGGGGGGGTGGGGGGGGGGGGGGGTGGGGGGGGGGGGGGGTGGGGGGGGGGGGGGGTGGGGGGGGGGGGGGGTGGGGGGGGGGGGGGGTGGGGGGGGGGGGGGGTGGGGGGGGGGGGGGGTGGGGGGGGGGGGGGGTGGGGGGGGGGGGGGGTGGGGGGGGGGGGGGGTGGGGGGGGGGGGGGGTGGGGGGGGGGGGGGGTGGGGGGGGGGGGGGGTGGGGGGGGGGGGGGGTGGGGGGGGGGGGGGGTGGGGGGGGGGGGGGGTGGGGGGGGGGGGGGGTGGGGGGGGGGGGGGGTGGGGGGGGGGGGGGGTGGGGGGGGGGGGGGGTGGGGGGGGGGGGGGGTGGGGGGGGGGGGGGGTGGGGGGGGGGGGGGGTGGGGGGGGGGGGGGGTGGGGGGGGGGGGGGGTGGGGGGGGGGGGGGGTGGGGGGGGGGGGGGGTGGGGGGGGGGGGGGGTGGGGGGGGGGGGGGGTGGGGGGGGGGGGGGGTGGGGGGGGGGGGGGGTGGGGGGGGGGGGGGGTGGGGGGGGGGGGGGGTGGGGGGGGGGGGGGGTGGGGGGGGGGGGGGGTGGGGGGGGGGGGGGGTGGGGGGGGGGGGGGGTGGGGGGGGGGGGGGGTGGGGGGGGGGGGGGGTGGGGGGGGGGGGGGGTGGGGGGGGGGGGGGGTGGGGGGGGGGGGGGGTGGGGGGGGGGGGGGGTGGGGGGGGGGGGGGGTGGGGGGGGGGGGGGGTGGGGGGGGGGGGGGGTGGGGGGGGGGGGGGGTGGGGGGGGGGGGGGGTGGGGGGGGGGGGGGGTGGGGGGGGGGGGGGGTGGGGGGGGGGGGGGGTGGGGGGGGGGGGGGGTGGGGGGGGGGGGGGGTGGGGGGGGGGGGGGGTGGGGGGGGGGGGGGGTGGGGGGGGGGGGGGGTGGGGGGGGGGGGGGGTGGGGGGGGGGGGGGGTGGGGGGGGGGGGGGGTGGGGGGGGGGGGGGGTGGGGGGGGGGGGGGGTGGGGGGGGGGGGGGGTGGGGGGGGGGGGGGGTGGGGGGGGGGGGGGGTGGGGGGGGGGGGGGGTGGGGGGGGGGGGGGGTGGGGGGGGGGGGGGGTGGGGGGGGGGGGGGGTGGGGGGGGGGGGGGGTGGGGGGGGGGGGGGGTGGGGGGGGGGGGGGGTGGGGGGGGGGGGGGGTGGGGGGGGGGGGGGGTGGGGGGGGGGGGGGGTGGGGGGGGGGGGGGGTGGGGGGGGGGGGGGGTGGGGGGGGGGGGGGGTGGGGGGGGGGGGGGGTGGGGGGGGGGGGGGGTGGGGGGGGGGGGGGGTGGGGGGGGGGGGGGGTGGGGGGGGGGGGGGGTGGGGGGGGGGGGGGGTGGGGGGGGGGGGGGGTGGGGGGGGGGGGGGGTGGGGGGGGGGGGGGGTGGGGGGGGGGGGGGGTGGGGGGGGGGGGGGGTGGGGGGGGGGGGGGGTGGGGGGGGGGGGGGGTGGGGGGGGGGGGGGGTGGGGGGGGGGGGGGGTGGGGGGGGGGGGGGGTGGGGGGGGGGGGGGGTGGGGGGGGGGGGGGGTGGGGGGGGGGGGGGGTGGGGGGGGGGGGGGGTGGGGGGGGGGGGGGGTGGGGGGGGGGGGGGGTGGGGGGGGGGGGGGGTGGGGGGGGGGGGGGGTGGGGGGGGGGGGGGGTGGGGGGGGGGGGGGGTGGGGGGGGGGGGGGGTGGGGGGGGGGGGGGGTGGGGGGGGGGGGGGGTGGGGGGGGGGGGGGGTGGGGGGGGGGGGGGGTGGGGGGGGGGGGGGGTGGGGGGGGGGGGGGGTGGGGGGGGGGGGGGGTGGGGGGGGGGGGGGGTGGGGGGGGGGGGGGGTGGGGGGGGGGGGGGGTGGGGGGGGGGGGGGGTGGGGGGGGGGGGGGGTGGGGGGGGGGGGGGGTGGGGGGGGGGGGGGGTGGGGGGGGGGGGGGGTGGGGGGGGGGGGGGGTGGGGGGGGGGGGGGGTGGGGGGGGGGGGGGGTGGGGGGGGGGGGGGGTGGGGGGGGGGGGGGGTGGGGGGGGGGGGGGGTGGGGGGGGGGGGGGGTGGGGGGGGGGGGGGGTGGGGGGGGGGGGGGGTGGGGGGGGGGGGGGGTGGGGGGGGGGGGGGGTGGGGGGGGGGGGGGGTGGGGGGGGGGGGGGGTGGGGGGGGGGGGGGGTGGGGGGGGGGGGGGGTGGGGGGGGGGGGGGGTGGGGGGGGGGGGGGGTGGGGGGGGGGGGGGGTGGGGGGGGGGGGGGGTGGGGGGGGGGGGGGGTGGGGGGGGGGGGGGGTGGGGGGGGGGGGGGGTGGGGGGGGGGGGGGGTGGGGGGGGGGGGGGGTGGGGGGGGGGGGGGGTGGGGGGGGGGGGGGGTGGGGGGGGGGGGGGGTGGGGGGGGGGGGGGGTGGGGGGGGGGGGGGGTGGGGGGGGGGGGGGGTGGGGGGGGGGGGGGGTGGGGGGGGGGGGGGGTGGGGGGGGGGGGGGGTGGGGGGGGGGGGGGGTGGGGGGGGGGGGGGGTGGGGGGGGGGGGGGGTGGGGGGGGGGGGGGGTGGGGGGGGGGGGGGGTGGGGGGGGGGGGGGGTGGGGGGGGGGGGGGGTGGGGGGGGGGGGGGGTGGGGGGGGGGGGGGGTGGGGGGGGGGGGGGGTGGGGGGGGGGGGGGGTGGGGGGGGGGGGGGGTGGGGGGGGGGGGGGGTGGGGGGGGGGGGGGGTGGGGGGGGGGGGGGGTGGGGGGGGGGGGGGGTGGGGGGGGGGGGGGGTGGGGGGGGGGGGGGGTGGGGGGGGGGGGGGGTGGGGGGGGGGGGGGGTGGGGGGGGGGGGGGGTGGGGGGGGGGGGGGGTGGGGGGGGGGGGGGGTGGGGGGGGGGGGGGGTGGGGGGGGGGGGGGGTGGGGGGGGGGGGGGGTGGGGGGGGGGGGGGGTGGGGGGGGGGGGGGGTGGGGGGGGGGGGGGGTGGGGGGGGGGGGGGGTGGGGGGGGGGGGGGGTGGGGGGGGGGGGGGGTGGGGGGGGGGGGGGGTGGGGGGGGGGGGGGGTGGGGGGGGGGGGGGGTGGGGGGGGGGGGGGGTGGGGGGGGGGGGGGGTGGGGGGGGGGGGGGGTGGGGGGGGGGGGGGGTGGGGGGGGGGGGGGGTGGGGGGGGGGGGGGGTGGGGGGGGGGGGGGGTGGGGGGGGGGGGGGGTGGGGGGGGGGGGGGGTGGGGGGGGGGGGGGGTGGGGGGGGGGGGGGGTGGGGGGGGGGGGGGGTGGGGGGGGGGGGGGGTGGGGGGGGGGGGGGGTGGGGGGGGGGGGGGGTGGGGGGGGGGGGGGGTGGGGGGGGGGGGGGGTGGGGGGGGGGGGGGGTGGGGGGGGGGGGGGGTGGGGGGGGGGGGGGGTGGGGGGGGGGGGGGGTGGGGGGGGGGGGGGGTGGGGGGGGGGGGGGGTGGGGGGGGGGGGGGGTGGGGGGGGGGGGGGGTGGGGGGGGGGGGGGGTGGGGGGGGGGGGGGGTGGGGGGGGGGGGGGGTGGGGGGGGGGGGGGGTGGGGGGGGGGGGGGGTGGGGGGGGGGGGGGGTGGGGGGGGGGGGGGGTGGGGGGGGGGGGGGGTGGGGGGGGGGGGGGGTGGGGGGGGGGGGGGGTGGGGGGGGGGGGGGGTGGGGGGGGGGGGGGGTGGGGGGGGGGGGGGGTGGGGGGGGGGGGGGGTGGGGGGGGGGGGGGGTGGGGGGGGGGGGGGGTGGGGGGGGGGGGGGGTGGGGGGGGGGGGGGGTGGGGGGGGGGGGGGGTGGGGGGGGGGGGGGGTGGGGGGGGGGGGGGGTGGGGGGGGGGGGGGGTGGGGGGGGGGGGGGGTGGGGGGGGGGGGGGGTGGGGGGGGGGGGGGGTGGGGGGGGGGGGGGGTGGGGGGGGGGGGGGGTGGGGGGGGGGGGGGGTGGGGGGGGGGGGGGGTGGGGGGGGGGGGGGGTGGGGGGGGGGGGGGGTGGGGGGGGGGGGGGGTGGGGGGGGGGGGGGGTGGGGGGGGGGGGGGGTGGGGGGGGGGGGGGGTGGGGGGGGGGGGGGGTGGGGGGGGGGGGGGGTGGGGGGGGGGGGGGGTGGGGGGGGGGGGGGGTGGGGGGGGGGGGGGGTGGGGGGGGGGGGGGGTGGGGGGGGGGGGGGGTGGGGGGGGGGGGGGGTGGGGGGGGGGGGGGGTGGGGGGGGGGGGGGGTGGGGGGGGGGGGGGGTGGGGGGGGGGGGGGGTGGGGGGGGGGGGGGGTGGGGGGGGGGGGGGGTGGGGGGGGGGGGGGGTGGGGGGGGGGGGGGGTGGGGGGGGGGGGGGGTGGGGGGGGGGGGGGGTGGGGGGGGGGGGGGGTGGGGGGGGGGGGGGGTGGGGGGGGGGGGGGGTGGGGGGGGGGGGGGGTGGGGGGGGGGGGGGGTGGGGGGGGGGGGGGGTGGGGGGGGGGGGGGGTGGGGGGGGGGGGGGGTGGGGGGGGGGGGGGGTGGGGGGGGGGGGGGGTGGGGGGGGGGGGGGGTGGGGGGGGGGGGGGGTGGGGGGGGGGGGGGGTGGGGGGGGGGGGGGGTGGGGGGGGGGGGGGGTGGGGGGGGGGGGGGGTGGGGGGGGGGGGGGGTGGGGGGGGGGGGGGGTGGGGGGGGGGGGGGGTGGGGGGGGGGGGGGGTGGGGGGGGGGGGGGGTGGGGGGGGGGGGGGGTGGGGGGGGGGGGGGGTGGGGGGGGGGGGGGGTGGGGGGGGGGGGGGGTGGGGGGGGGGGGGGGTGGGGGGGGGGGGGGGTGGGGGGGGGGGGGGGTGGGGGGGGGGGGGGGTGGGGGGGGGGGGGGGTGGGGGGGGGGGGGGGTGGGGGGGGGGGGGGGTGGGGGGGGGGGGGGGTGGGGGGGGGGGGGGGTGGGGGGGGGGGGGGGTGGGGGGGGGGGGGGGTGGGGGGGGGGGGGGGTGGGGGGGGGGGGGGGTGGGGGGGGGGGGGGGTGGGGGGGGGGGGGGGTGGGGGGGGGGGGGGGTGGGGGGGGGGGGGGGTGGGGGGGGGGGGGGGTGGGGGGGGGGGGGGGTGGGGGGGGGGGGGGGTGGGGGGGGGGGGGGGTGGGGGGGGGGGGGGGTGGGGGGGGGGGGGGGTGGGGGGGGGGGGGGGTGGGGGGGGGGGGGGGTGGGGGGGGGGGGGGGTGGGGGGGGGGGGGGGTGGGGGGGGGGGGGGGTGGGGGGGGGGGGGGGTGGGGGGGGGGGGGGGTGGGGGGGGGGGGGGGTGGGGGGGGGGGGGGGTGGGGGGGGGGGGGGGTGGGGGGGGGGGGGGGTGGGGGGGGGGGGGGGTGGGGGGGGGGGGGGGTGGGGGGGGGGGGGGGTGGGGGGGGGGGGGGGTGGGGGGGGGGGGGGGTGGGGGGGGGGGGGGGTGGGGGGGGGGGGGGGTGGGGGGGGGGGGGGGTGGGGGGGGGGGGGGGTGGGGGGGGGGGGGGGTGGGGGGGGGGGGGGGTGGGGGGGGGGGGGGGTGGGGGGGGGGGGGGGTGGGGGGGGGGGGGGGTGGGGGGGGGGGGGGGTGGGGGGGGGGGGGGGTGGGGGGGGGGGGGGGTGGGGGGGGGGGGGGGTGGGGGGGGGGGGGGGTGGGGGGGGGGGGGGGTGGGGGGGGGGGGGGGTGGGGGGGGGGGGGGGTGGGGGGGGGGGGGGGTGGGGGGGGGGGGGGGTGGGGGGGGGGGGGGGTGGGGGGGGGGGGGGGTGGGGGGGGGGGGGGGTGGGGGGGGGGGGGGGTGGGGGGGGGGGGGGGTGGGGGGGGGGGGGGGTGGGGGGGGGGGGGGGTGGGGGGGGGGGGGGGTGGGGGGGGGGGGGGGTGGGGGGGGGGGGGGGTGGGGGGGGGGGGGGGTGGGGGGGGGGGGGGGTGGGGGGGGGGGGGGGTGGGGGGGGGGGGGGGTGGGGGGGGGGGGGGGTGGGGGGGGGGGGGGGTGGGGGGGGGGGGGGGTGGGGGGGGGGGGGGGTGGGGGGGGGGGGGGGTGGGGGGGGGGGGGGGTGGGGGGGGGGGGGGGTGGGGGGGGGGGGGGGTGGGGGGGGGGGGGGGTGGGGGGGGGGGGGGGTGGGGGGGGGGGGGGGTGGGGGGGGGGGGGGGTGGGGGGGGGGGGGGGTGGGGGGGGGGGGGGGTGGGGGGGGGGGGGGGTGGGGGGGGGGGGGGGTGGGGGGGGGGGGGGGTGGGGGGGGGGGGGGGTGGGGGGGGGGGGGGGTGGGGGGGGGGGGGGGTGGGGGGGGGGGGGGGTGGGGGGGGGGGGGGGTGGGGGGGGGGGGGGGTGGGGGGGGGGGGGGGTGGGGGGGGGGGGGGGTGGGGGGGGGGGGGGGTGGGGGGGGGGGGGGGTGGGGGGGGGGGGGGGTGGGGGGGGGGGGGGGTGGGGGGGGGGGGGGGTGGGGGGGGGGGGGGGTGGGGGGGGGGGGGGGTGGGGGGGGGGGGGGGTGGGGGGGGGGGGGGGTGGGGGGGGGGGGGGGTGGGGGGGGGGGGGGGTGGGGGGGGGGGGGGGTGGGGGGGGGGGGGGGTGGGGGGGGGGGGGGGTGGGGGGGGGGGGGGGTGGGGGGGGGGGGGGGTGGGGGGGGGGGGGGGTGGGGGGGGGGGGGGGTGGGGGGGGGGGGGGGTGGGGGGGGGGGGGGGTGGGGGGGGGGGGGGGTGGGGGGGGGGGGGGGTGGGGGGGGGGGGGGGTGGGGGGGGGGGGGGGTGGGGGGGGGGGGGGGTGGGGGGGGGGGGGGGTGGGGGGGGGGGGGGGTGGGGGGGGGGGGGGGTGGGGGGGGGGGGGGGTGGGGGGGGGGGGGGGTGGGGGGGGGGGGGGGTGGGGGGGGGGGGGGGTGGGGGGGGGGGGGGGTGGGGGGGGGGGGGGGTGGGGGGGGGGGGGGGTGGGGGGGGGGGGGGGTGGGGGGGGGGGGGGGTGGGGGGGGGGGGGGGTGGGGGGGGGGGGGGGTGGGGGGGGGGGGGGGTGGGGGGGGGGGGGGGTGGGGGGGGGGGGGGGTGGGGGGGGGGGGGGGTGGGGGGGGGGGGGGGTGGGGGGGGGGGGGGGTGGGGGGGGGGGGGGGTGGGGGGGGGGGGGGGTGGGGGGGGGGGGGGGTGGGGGGGGGGGGGGGTGGGGGGGGGGGGGGGTGGGGGGGGGGGGGGGTGGGGGGGGGGGGGGGTGGGGGGGGGGGGGGGTGGGGGGGGGGGGGGGTGGGGGGGGGGGGGGGTGGGGGGGGGGGGGGGTGGGGGGGGGGGGGGGTGGGGGGGGGGGGGGGTGGGGGGGGGGGGGGGTGGGGGGGGGGGGGGGTGGGGGGGGGGGGGGGTGGGGGGGGGGGGGGGTGGGGGGGGGGGGGGGTGGGGGGGGGGGGGGGTGGGGGGGGGGGGGGGTGGGGGGGGGGGGGGGTGGGGGGGGGGGGGGGTGGGGGGGGGGGGGGGTGGGGGGGGGGGGGGGTGGGGGGGGGGGGGGGTGGGGGGGGGGGGGGGTGGGGGGGGGGGGGGGTGGGGGGGGGGGGGGGTGGGGGGGGGGGGGGGTGGGGGGGGGGGGGGGTGGGGGGGGGGGGGGGTGGGGGGGGGGGGGGGTGGGGGGGGGGGGGGGTGGGGGGGGGGGGGGGTGGGGGGGGGGGGGGGTGGGGGGGGGGGGGGGTGGGGGGGGGGGGGGGTGGGGGGGGGGGGGGGTGGGGGGGGGGGGGGGTGGGGGGGGGGGGGGGTGGGGGGGGGGGGGGGTGGGGGGGGGGGGGGGTGGGGGGGGGGGGGGGTGGGGGGGGGGGGGGGTGGGGGGGGGGGGGGGTGGGGGGGGGGGGGGGTGGGGGGGGGGGGGGGTGGGGGGGGGGGGGGGTGGGGGGGGGGGGGGGTGGGGGGGGGGGGGGGTGGGGGGGGGGGGGGGTGGGGGGGGGGGGGGGTGGGGGGGGGGGGGGGTGGGGGGGGGGGGGGGTGGGGGGGGGGGGGGGTGGGGGGGGGGGGGGGTGGGGGGGGGGGGGGGTGGGGGGGGGGGGGGGTGGGGGGGGGGGGGGGTGGGGGGGGGGGGGGGTGGGGGGGGGGGGGGGTGGGGGGGGGGGGGGGTGGGGGGGGGGGGGGGTGGGGGGGGGGGGGGGTGGGGGGGGGGGGGGGTGGGGGGGGGGGGGGGTGGGGGGGGGGGGGGGTGGGGGGGGGGGGGGGTGGGGGGGGGGGGGGGTGGGGGGGGGGGGGGGTGGGGGGGGGGGGGGGTGGGGGGGGGGGGGGGTGGGGGGGGGGGGGGGTGGGGGGGGGGGGGGGTGGGGGGGGGGGGGGGTGGGGGGGGGGGGGGGTGGGGGGGGGGGGGGGTGGGGGGGGGGGGGGGTGGGGGGGGGGGGGGGTGGGGGGGGGGGGGGGTGGGGGGGGGGGGGGGTGGGGGGGGGGGGGGGTGGGGGGGGGGGGGGGTGGGGGGGGGGGGGGGTGGGGGGGGGGGGGGGTGGGGGGGGGGGGGGGTGGGGGGGGGGGGGGGTGGGGGGGGGGGGGGGTGGGGGGGGGGGGGGGTGGGGGGGGGGGGGGGTGGGGGGGGGGGGGGGTGGGGGGGGGGGGGGGTGGGGGGGGGGGGGGGTGGGGGGGGGGGGGGGTGGGGGGGGGGGGGGGTGGGGGGGGGGGGGGGTGGGGGGGGGGGGGGGTGGGGGGGGGGGGGGGTGGGGGGGGGGGGGGGTGGGGGGGGGGGGGGGTGGGGGGGGGGGGGGGTGGGGGGGGGGGGGGGTGGGGGGGGGGGGGGGTGGGGGGGGGGGGGGGTGGGGGGGGGGGGGGGTGGGGGGGGGGGGGGGTGGGGGGGGGGGGGGGTGGGGGGGGGGGGGGGTGGGGGGGGGGGGGGGTGGGGGGGGGGGGGGGTGGGGGGGGGGGGGGGTGGGGGGGGGGGGGGGTGGGGGGGGGGGGGGGTGGGGGGGGGGGGGGGTGGGGGGGGGGGGGGGTGGGGGGGGGGGGGGGTGGGGGGGGGGGGGGGTGGGGGGGGGGGGGGGTGGGGGGGGGGGGGGGTGGGGGGGGGGGGGGGTGGGGGGGGGGGGGGGTGGGGGGGGGGGGGGGTGGGGGGGGGGGGGGGTGGGGGGGGGGGGGGGTGGGGGGGGGGGGGGGTGGGGGGGGGGGGGGGTGGGGGGGGGGGGGGGTGGGGGGGGGGGGGGGTGGGGGGGGGGGGGGGTGGGGGGGGGGGGGGGTGGGGGGGGGGGGGGGTGGGGGGGGGGGGGGGTGGGGGGGGGGGGGGGTGGGGGGGGGGGGGGGTGGGGGGGGGGGGGGGTGGGGGGGGGGGGGGGTGGGGGGGGGGGGGGGTGGG
Source organism: Sphaerodactylus townsendi (assembly GCF_021028975.2). Lineage (NCBI taxonomy): Eukaryota > Metazoa > Chordata > Lepidosauria > Squamata > Sphaerodactylidae > Sphaerodactylus > Sphaerodactylus townsendi. The sequence goes on along the minus strand of NC_059430.1, from coordinate 90,272,768 downwards.
GGGGGGGGGGGGTGGGGGGGGGGGGGGGTGGGGGGGGGGGGGGGTGGGGGGGGGGGGGGGTGGGGGGGGGGGGGGGTGGGGGGGGGGGGGGGTGGGGGGGGGGGGGGGTGGGGGGGGGGGGGGGTGGGGGGGGGGGGGGGTGGGGGGGGGGGGGGGTGGGGGGGGGGGGGGGTGGGGGGGGGGGGGGGTGGGGGGGGGGGGGGGTGGGGGGGGGGGGGGGTGGGGGGGGGGGGGGGTGGGGGGGGGGGGGGGTGGGGGGGGGGGGGGGTGGGGGGGGGGGGGGGTGGGGGGGGGGGGGGGTGGGGGGGGGGGGGGGTGGGGGGGGGGGGGGGTGGGGGGGGGGGGGGGTGGGGGGGGGGGGGGGTGGGGGGGGGGGGGGGTGGGGGGGGGGGGGGGTGGGGGGGGGGGGGGGTGGGGGGGGGGGGGGGTGGGGGGGGGGGGGGGTGGGGGGGGGGGGGGGTGGGGGGGGGGGGGGGTGGGGGGGGGGGGGGGTGGGGGGGGGGGGGGGTGGGGGGGGGGGGGGGTGGGGGGGGGGGGGGGTGGGGGGGGGGGGGGGTGGGGGGGGGGGGGGGTGGGGGGGGGGGGGGGTGGGGGGGGGGGGGGGTGGGGGGGGGGGGGGGTGGGGGGGGGGGGGGGTGGGGGGGGGGGGGGGTGGGGGGGGGGGGGGGTGGGGGGGGGGGGGGGTGGGGGGGGGGGGGGGTGGGGGGGGGGGGGGGTGGGGGGGGGGGGGGGTGGGGGGGGGGGGGGGTGGGGGGGGGGGGGGGTGGGGGGGGGGGGGGGTGGGGGGGGGGGGGGGTGGGGGGGGGGGGGGGTGGGGGGGGGGGGGGGTGGGGGGGGGGGGGGGTGGGGGGGGGGGGGGGTGGGGGGGGGGGGGGGTGGGGGGGGGGGGGGGTGGGGGGGGGGGGGGGTGGGGGGGGGGGGGGGTGGGGGGGGGGGGGGGTGGGGGGGGGGGGGGGTGGGGGGGGGGGGGGGTGGGGGGGGGGGGGGGTGGGGGGGGGGGGGGGTGGGGGGGGGGGGGGGTGGGGGGGGGGGGGGGTGGGGGGGGGGGGGGGTGGGGGGGGGGGGGGGTGGGGGGGGGGGGGGGTGGGGGGGGGGGGGGGTGGGGGGGGGGGGGGGTGGGGGGGGGGGGGGGTGGGGGGGGGGGGGGGTGGGGGGGGGGGGGGGTGGGGGGGGGGGGGGGTGGGGGGGGGGGGGGGTGGGGGGGGGGGGGGGTGGGGGGGGGGGGGGGTGGGGGGGGGGGGGGGTGGGGGGGGGGGGGGGTGGGGGGGGGGGGGGGTGGGGGGGGGGGGGGGTGGGGGGGGGGGGGGGTGGGGGGGGGGGGGGGTGGGGGGGGGGGGGGGTGGGGGGGGGGGGGGGTGGGGGGGGGGGGGGGTGGGGGGGGGGGGGGGTGGGGGGGGGGGGGGGTGGGGGGGGGGGGGGGTGGGGGGGGGGGGGGGTGGGGGGGGGGGGGGGTGGGGGGGGGGGGGGGTGGGGGGGGGGGGGGGTGGGGGGGGGGGGGGGTGGGGGGGGGGGGGGGTGGGGGGGGGGGGGGGTGGGGGGGGGGGGGGGTGGGGGGGGGGGGGGGTGGGGGGGGGGGGGGGTGGGGGGGGGGGGGGGTGGGGGGGGGGGGGGGTGGGGGGGGGGGGGGGTGGGGGGGGGGGGGGGTGGGGGGGGGGGGGGGTGGGGGGGGGGGGGGGTGGGGGGGGGGGGGGGTGGGGGGGGGGGGGGGTGGGGGGGGGGGGGGGTGGGGGGGGGGGGGGGTGGGGGGGGGGGGGGGTGGGGGGGGGGGGGGGTGGGGGGGGGGGGGGGTGGGGGGGGGGGGGGGTGGGGGGGGGGGGGGGTGGGGGGGGGGGGGGGTGGGGGGGGGGGGGGGTGGGGGGGGGGGGGGGTGGGGGGGGGGGGGGGTGGGGGGGGGGGGGGGTGGGGGGGGGGGGGGGTGGGGGGGGGGGGGGGTGGGGGGGGGGGGGGGTGGGGGGGGGGGGGGGTGGGGGGGGGGGGGGGTGGGGGGGGGGGGGGGTGGGGGGGGGGGGGGGTGGGGGGGGGGGGGGGTGGGGGGGGGGGGGGGTGGGGGGGGGGGGGGGTGGGGGGGGGGGGGGGTGGGGGGGGGGGGGGGTGGGGGGGGGGGGGGGTGGGGGGGGGGGGGGGTGGGGGGGGGGGGGGGTGGGGGGGGGGGGGGGTGGGGGGGGGGGGGGGTGGGGGGGGGGGGGGGTGGGGGGGGGGGGGGGTGGGGGGGGGGGGGGGTGGGGGGGGGGGGGGGTGGGGGGGGGGGGGGGTGGGGGGGGGGGGGGGTGGGGGGGGGGGGGGGTGGGGGGGGGGGGGGGTGGGGGGGGGGGGGGGTGGGGGGGGGGGGGGGTGGGGGGGGGGGGGGGTGGGGGGGGGGGGGGGTGGGGGGGGGGGGGGGTGGGGGGGGGGGGGGGTGGGGGGGGGGGGGGGTGGGGGGGGGGGGGGGTGGGGGGGGGGGGGGGTGGGGGGGGGGGGGGGTGGGGGGGGGGGGGGGTGGGGGGGGGGGGGGGTGGGGGGGGGGGGGGGTGGGGGGGGGGGGGGGTGGGGGGGGGGGGGGGTGGGGGGGGGGGGGGGTGGGGGGGGGGGGGGGTGGGGGGGGGGGGGGGTGGGGGGGGGGGGGGGTGGGGGGGGGGGGGGGTGGGGGGGGGGGGGGGTGGGGGGGGGGGGGGGTGGGGGGGGGGGGGGGTGGGGGGGGGGGGGGGTGGGGGGGGGGGGGGGTGGGGGGGGGGGGGGGTGGGGGGGGGGGGGGGTGGGGGGGGGGGGGGGTGGGGGGGGGGGGGGGTGGGGGGGGGGGGGGGTGGGGGGGGGGGGGGGTGGGGGGGGGGGGGGGTGGGGGGGGGGGGGGGTGGGGGGGGGGGGGGGTGGGGGGGGGGGGGGGTGGGGGGGGGGGGGGGTGGGGGGGGGGGGGGGTGGGGGGGGGGGGGGGTGGGGGGGGGGGGGGGTGGGGGGGGGGGGGGGTGGGGGGGGGGGGGGGTGGGGGGGGGGGGGGGTGGGGGGGGGGGGGGGTGGGGGGGGGGGGGGGTGGGGGGGGGGGGGGGTGGGGGGGGGGGGGGGTGGGGGGGGGGGGGGGTGGGGGGGGGGGGGGGTGGGGGGGGGGGGGGGTGGGGGGGGGGGGGGGTGGGGGGGGGGGGGGGTGGGGGGGGGGGGGGGTGGGGGGGGGGGGGGGTGGGGGGGGGGGGGGGTGGGGGGGGGGGGGGGTGGGGGGGGGGGGGGGTGGGGGGGGGGGGGGGTGGGGGGGGGGGGGGGTGGGGGGGGGGGGGGGTGGGGGGGGGGGGGGGTGGGGGGGGGGGGGGGTGGGGGGGGGGGGGGGTGGGGGGGGGGGGGGGTGGGGGGGGGGGGGGGTGGGGGGGGGGGGGGGTGGGGGGGGGGGGGGGTGGGGGGGGGGGGGGGTGGGGGGGGGGGGGGGTGGGGGGGGGGGGGGGTGGGGGGGGGGGGGGGTGGGGGGGGGGGGGGGTGGGGGGGGGGGGGGGTGGGGGGGGGGGGGGGTGGGGGGGGGGGGGGGTGGGGGGGGGGGGGGGTGGGGGGGGGGGGGGGTGGGGGGGGGGGGGGGTGGGGGGGGGGGGGGGTGGGGGGGGGGGGGGGTGGGGGGGGGGGGGGGTGGGGGGGGGGGGGGGTGGGGGGGGGGGGGGGTGGGGGGGGGGGGGGGTGGGGGGGGGGGGGGGTGGGGGGGGGGGGGGGTGGGGGGGGGGGGGGGTGGGGGGGGGGGGGGGTGGGGGGGGGGGGGGGTGGGGGGGGGGGGGGGTGGGGGGGGGGGGGGGTGGGGGGGGGGGGGGGTGGGGGGGGGGGGGGGTGGGGGGGGGGGGGGGTGGGGGGGGGGGGGGGTGGGGGGGGGGGGGGGTGGGGGGGGGGGGGGGTGGGGGGGGGGGGGGGTGGGGGGGGGGGGGGGTGGGGGGGGGGGGGGGTGGGGGGGGGGGGGGGTGGGGGGGGGGGGGGGTGGGGGGGGGGGGGGGTGGGGGGGGGGGGGGGTGGGGGGGGGGGGGGGTGGGGGGGGGGGGGGGTGGGGGGGGGGGGGGGTGGGGGGGGGGGGGGGTGGGGGGGGGGGGGGGTGGGGGGGGGGGGGGGTGGGGGGGGGGGGGGGTGGGGGGGGGGGGGGGTGGGGGGGGGGGGGGGTGGGGGGGGGGGGGGGTGGGGGGGGGGGGGGGTGGGGGGGGGGGGGGGTGGGGGGGGGGGGGGGTGGGGGGGGGGGGGGGTGGGGGGGGGGGGGGGTGGGGGGGGGGGGGGGTGGGGGGGGGGGGGGGTGGGGGGGGGGGGGGGTGGGGGGGGGGGGGGGTGGGGGGGGGGGGGGGTGGGGGGGGGGGGGGGTGGGGGGGGGGGGGGGTGGGGGGGGGGGGGGGTGGGGGGGGGGGGGGGTGGGGGGGGGGGGGGGTGGGGGGGGGGGGGGGTGGGGGGGGGGGGGGGTGGGGGGGGGGGGGGGTGGGGGGGGGGGGGGGTGGGGGGGGGGGGGGGTGGGGGGGGGGGGGGGTGGGGGGGGGGGGGGGTGGGGGGGGGGGGGGGTGGGGGGGGGGGGGGGTGGGGGGGGGGGGGGGTGGGGGGGGGGGGGGGTGGGGGGGGGGGGGGGTGGGGGGGGGGGGGGGTGGGGGGGGGGGGGGGTGGGGGGGGGGGGGGGTGGGGGGGGGGGGGGGTGGGGGGGGGGGGGGGTGGGGGGGGGGGGGGGTGGGGGGGGGGGGGGGTGGGGGGGGGGGGGGGTGGGGGGGGGGGGGGGTGGGGGGGGGGGGGGGTGGGGGGGGGGGGGGGTGGGGGGGGGGGGGGGTGGGGGGGGGGGGGGGTGGGGGGGGGGGGGGGTGGGGGGGGGGGGGGGTGGGGGGGGGGGGGGGTGGGGGGGGGGGGGGGTGGGGGGGGGGGGGGGTGGGGGGGGGGGGGGGTGGGGGGGGGGGGGGGTGGGGGGGGGGGGGGGTGGGGGGGGGGGGGGGTGGGGGGGGGGGGGGGTGGGGGGGGGGGGGGGTGGGGGGGGGGGGGGGTGGGGGGGGGGGGGGGTGGGGGGGGGGGGGGGTGGGGGGGGGGGGGGGTGGGGGGGGGGGGGGGTGGGGGGGGGGGGGGGTGGGGGGGGGGGGGGGTGGGGGGGGGGGGGGGTGGGGGGGGGGGGGGGTGGGGGGGGGGGGGGGTGGGGGGGGGGGGGGGTGGGGGGGGGGGGGGGTGGGGGGGGGGGGGGGTGGGGGGGGGGGGGGGTGGGGGGGGGGGGGGGTGGGGGGGGGGGGGGGTGGGGGGGGGGGGGGGTGGGGGGGGGGGGGGGTGGGGGGGGGGGGGGGTGGGGGGGGGGGGGGGTGGGGGGGGGGGGGGGTGGGGGGGGGGGGGGGTGGGGGGGGGGGGGGGTGGGGGGGGGGGGGGGTGGGGGGGGGGGGGGGTGGGGGGGGGGGGGGGTGGGGGGGGGGGGGGGTGGGGGGGGGGGGGGGTGGGGGGGGGGGGGGGTGGGGGGGGGGGGGGGTGGGGGGGGGGGGGGGTGGGGGGGGGGGGGGGTGGGGGGGGGGGGGGGTGGGGGGGGGGGGGGGTGGGGGGGGGGGGGGGTGGGGGGGGGGGGGGGTGGGGGGGGGGGGGGGTGGGGGGGGGGGGGGGTGGGGGGGGGGGGGGGTGGGGGGGGGGGGGGGTGGGGGGGGGGGGGGGTGGGGGGGGGGGGGGGTGGGGGGGGGGGGGGGTGGGGGGGGGGGGGGGTGGGGGGGGGGGGGGGTGGGGGGGGGGGGGGGTGGGGGGGGGGGGGGGTGGGGGGGGGGGGGGGTGGGGGGGGGGGGGGGTGGGGGGGGGGGGGGGTGGGGGGGGGGGGGGGTGGGGGGGGGGGGGGGTGGGGGGGGGGGGGGGTGGGGGGGGGGGGGGGTGGGGGGGGGGGGGGGTGGGGGGGGGGGGGGGTGGGGGGGGGGGGGGGTGGGGGGGGGGGGGGGTGGGGGGGGGGGGGGGTGGGGGGGGGGGGGGGTGGGGGGGGGGGGGGGTGGGGGGGGGGGGGGGTGGGGGGGGGGGGGGGTGGGGGGGGGGGGGGGTGGGGGGGGGGGGGGGTGGGGGGGGGGGGGGGTGGGGGGGGGGGGGGGTGGGGGGGGGGGGGGGTGGGGGGGGGGGGGGGTGGGGGGGGGGGGGGGTGGGGGGGGGGGGGGGTGGGGGGGGGGGGGGGTGGGGGGGGGGGGGGGTGGGGGGGGGGGGGGGTGGGGGGGGGGGGGGGTGGGGGGGGGGGGGGGTGGGGGGGGGGGGGGGTGGGGGGGGGGGGGGGTGGGGGGGGGGGGGGGTGGGGGGGGGGGGGGGTGGGGGGGGGGGGGGGTGGGGGGGGGGGGGGGTGGGGGGGGGGGGGGGTGGGGGGGGGGGGGGGTGGGGGGGGGGGGGGGTGGGGGGGGGGGGGGGTGGGGGGGGGGGGGGGTGGGGGGGGGGGGGGGTGGGGGGGGGGGGGGGTGGGGGGGGGGGGGGGTGGGGGGGGGGGGGGGTGGGGGGGGGGGGGGGTGGGGGGGGGGGGGGGTGGGGGGGGGGGGGGGTGGGGGGGGGGGGGGGTGGGGGGGGGGGGGGGTGGGGGGGGGGGGGGGTGGGGGGGGGGGGGGGTGGGGGGGGGGGGGGGTGGGGGGGGGGGGGGGTGGGGGGGGGGGGGGGTGGGGGGGGGGGGGGGTGGGGGGGGGGGGGGGTGGGGGGGGGGGGGGGTGGGGGGGGGGGGGGGTGGGGGGGGGGGGGGGTGGGGGGGGGGGGGGGTGGGGGGGGGGGGGGGTGGGGGGGGGGGGGGGTGGGGGGGGGGGGGGGTGGGGGGGGGGGGGGGTGGGGGGGGGGGGGGGTGGGGGGGGGGGGGGGTGGGGGGGGGGGGGGGTGGGGGGGGGGGGGGGTGGGGGGGGGGGGGGGTGGGGGGGGGGGGGGGTGGGGGGGGGGGGGGGTGGGGGGGGGGGGGGGTGGGGGGGGGGGGGGGTGGGGGGGGGGGGGGGTGGGGGGGGGGGGGGGTGGGGGGGGGGGGGGGTGGGGGGGGGGGGGGGTGGGGGGGGGGGGGGGTGGGGGGGGGGGGGGGTGGGGGGGGGGGGGGGTGGGGGGGGGGGGGGGTGGGGGGGGGGGGGGGTGGGGGGGGGGGGGGGTGGGGGGGGGGGGGGGTGGGGGGGGGGGGGGGTGGGGGGGGGGGGGGGTGGGGGGGGGGGGGGGTGGGGGGGGGGGGGGGTGGGGGGGGGGGGGGGTGGGGGGGGGGGGGGGTGGGGGGGGGGGGGGGTGGGGGGGGGGGGGGGTGGGGGGGGGGGGGGGTGGGGGGGGGGGGGGGTGGGGGGGGGGGGGGGTGGGGGGGGGGGGGGGTGGGGGGGGGGGGGGGTGGGGGGGGGGGGGGGTGGGGGGGGGGGGGGGTGGGGGGGGGGGGGGGTGGGGGGGGGGGGGGGTGGGGGGGGGGGGGGGTGGGGGGGGGGGGGGGTGGGGGGGGGGGGGGGTGGGGGGGGGGGGGGGTGGGGGGGGGGGGGGGTGGGGGGGGGGGGGGGTGGGGGGGGGGGGGGGTGGGGGGGGGGGGGGGTGGGGGGGGGGGGGGGTGGGGGGGGGGGGGGGTGGGGGGGGGGGGGGGTGGGGGGGGGGGGGGGTGGGGGGGGGGGGGGGTGGGGGGGGGGGGGGGTGGGGGGGGGGGGGGGTGGGGGGGGGGGGGGGTGGGGGGGGGGGGGGGTGGGGGGGGGGGGGGGTGGGGGGGGGGGGGGGTGGGGGGGGGGGGGGGTGGGGGGGGGGGGGGGTGGGGGGGGGGGGGGGTGGGGGGGGGGGGGGGTGGGGGGGGGGGGGGGTGGGGGGGGGGGGGGGTGGGGGGGGGGGGGGGTGGGGGGGGGGGGGGGTGGGGGGGGGGGGGGGTGGGGGGGGGGGGGGGTGGGGGGGGGGGGGGGTGGGGGGGGGGGGGGGTGGGGGGGGGGGGGGGTGGGGGGGGGGGGGGGTGGGGGGGGGGGGGGGTGGGGGGGGGGGGGGGTGGGGGGGGGGGGGGGTGGGGGGGGGGGGGGGTGGGGGGGGGGGGGGGTGGGGGGGGGGGGGGGTGGGGGGGGGGGGGGGTGGGGGGGGGGGGGGGTGGGGGGGGGGGGGGGTGGGGGGGGGGGGGGGTGGGGGGGGGGGGGGGTGGGGGGGGGGGGGGGTGGGGGGGGGGGGGGGTGGGGGGGGGGGGGGGTGGGGGGGGGGGGGGGTGGGGGGGGGGGGGGGTGGGGGGGGGGGGGGGTGGGGGGGGGGGGGGGTGGGGGGGGGGGGGGGTGGGGGGGGGGGGGGGTGGGGGGGGGGGGGGGTGGGGGGGGGGGGGGGTGGGGGGGGGGGGGGGTGGGGGGGGGGGGGGGTGGGGGGGGGGGGGGGTGGGGGGGGGGGGGGGTGGGGGGGGGGGGGGGTGGGGGGGGGGGGGGGTGGGGGGGGGGGGGGGTGGGGGGGGGGGGGGGTGGGGGGGGGGGGGGGTGGGGGGGGGGGGGGGTGGGGGGGGGGGGGGGTGGGGGGGGGGGGGGGTGGGGGGGGGGGGGGGTGGGGGGGGGGGGGGGTGGGGGGGGGGGGGGGTGGGGGGGGGGGGGGGTGGGGGGGGGGGGGGGTGGGGGGGGGGGGGGGTGGGGGGGGGGGGGGGTGGGGGGGGGGGGGGGTGGGGGGGGGGGGGGGTGGGGGGGGGGGGGGGTGGGGGGGGGGGGGGGTGGGGGGGGGGGGGGGTGGGGGGGGGGGGGGGTGGGGGGGGGGGGGGGTGGGGGGGGGGGGGGGTGGGGGGGGGGGGGGGTGGGGGGGGGGGGGGGTGGGGGGGGGGGGGGGTGGGGGGGGGGGGGGGTGGGGGGGGGGGGGGGTGGGGGGGGGGGGGGGTGGGGGGGGGGGGGGGTGGGGGGGGGGGGGGGTGGGGGGGGGGGGGGGTGGGGGGGGGGGGGGGTGGGGGGGGGGGGGGGTGGGGGGGGGGGGGGGTGGGGGGGGGGGGGGGTGGGGGGGGGGGGGGGTGGGGGGGGGGGGGGGTGGGGGGGGGGGGGGGTGGGGGGGGGGGGGGGTGGGGGGGGGGGGGGGTGGGGGGGGGGGGGGGTGGGGGGGGGGGGGGGTGGGGGGGGGGGGGGGTGGGGGGGGGGGGGGGTGGGGGGGGGGGGGGGTGGGGGGGGGGGGGGGTGGGGGGGGGGGGGGGTGGGGGGGGGGGGGGGTGGGGGGGGGGGGGGGTGGGGGGGGGGGGGGGTGGGGGGGGGGGGGGGTGGGGGGGGGGGGGGGTGGGGGGGGGGGGGGGTGGGGGGGGGGGGGGGTGGGGGGGGGGGGGGGTGGGGGGGGGGGGGGGTGGGGGGGGGGGGGGGTGGGGGGGGGGGGGGTTGGGGGGAGGGGGGGGTGGGGGGGGGGGGGCTGGTGGGGGGGGGGGGGTGTGGGGGGGGGGGGGGTTGGGGGGGGGGGGGGGTGGGGGGGGGGGGGGGTGGGGGGGGGGGGGGGTGTTGGGGGGGGGGGGGGTGGGGGGAGGGGGGGGTGGGGGGGGGGGGGGGTGGGGGGGGGGGGGGGGGGGGGGGGGGGGGGGGGGGGGGGGGGGGGGGGGGGGGGGGGGGGGTTGTTGGGGGGGGGGGGGGGTGGGGGGGGGGGGGGGTGGGGGGGGGGGGGGTTTCCAAGTCTTCAAAATAGTTTCTATATTCTTTTGTCTTATTATACCCGATAGTTTGTCCATTGTGGCATATTCAATTAGAAGTGAAATCCAGTCTTGAATTTGAGGAGGTGTTGTTTTCTTCCAACTTCTTGCAATCAGGATCCTGGCTGCCGTAATCATATATAATAATAAAGTTTTGCAACATTTTTGGAGTCTGATGTCTATCATATTTAACAGCATTAGTTCTGGACTGAAATTTAAGTTTGTCTTTAGTATAGATTTAATATATTGGTAAATGTCTAACCAGAATTTTTTAATAATTCTACAATTCCACCAGATGTGAATCAGAGACCCCTTTTCTTTAGTACATCTCCAACATAAAGGTGAGACCCCATTATACATTAAGGCCAGCTTGCTTGGGCATAGATACCACCTGTGCATCATTTTATAATAATTTTCTTTCAATCTAGTACAACAGGTAAATTTTAAGTCTTTCCAGGTTCTTTCCCATTGTTCTAAGTGTATTGTTTTGTTGAAATCCTGAGCCCAACGCACCATACAAGTCTTTACTTGTTCTGCTTCTTCATCTTGCTGAAGCAGTATTTTGTAGATTTTACTTATGGCACCTTTCTCCCCTTCTTTCAAAATTTTCCAAAATTTCCCTTCCTCCAGCTCAAACCCTCTCTTTTGGTCCACTTTAAATTTTTCCGTTATTTGTTTATATGTGAACCACTGGCATTGTGCGTTGTTTATTATAATTTCATTTCTTTCCTTAAGTTTAAACTCAGAGCCTGTTTTAATCAGTATATCGCTGTACCTTATTATCTCATTTTTTTGAATTGTCCTTAAAGACACAGCCTCTAATGGAGATACCCACCTAGGTGTTTTGAATATGCATTCTCTTTTAAATTTTTCCCATACTCTAAATATTGCTTTTCTAACAATGTGTTCCCGGAAGTGCTGAAATTCCTTCCCTTCCATATACCAGACATAGAAGTGCCATCCGTAAAATAAATCATACCCTTCCAGGTTAAGGAGTTCTGTATTTTGTAGTGTTACCCATTCTTTAAACCATAACATACTGGCTGCGTTATAATACAGTTCTAAGTTGGGTAAACCTAGACCCCCTCTTTGTTTATCATCGCAAAGTATTTGATATTTTATTCTCGTTTTATGCTTACCCCATAAGAATTTAGATAGGTCTTTTTTACATTTTTCAAAAAATGACCCTATTTCCAGTGATGATAGGGTAATGCTTGGAATAAATAGTTCATCTTGGCCAATAATTGGCTATTTTAATTAATGCACTTTTCCTAAAGAGTGTTAAATTAGTGCCATTCCGCCCTTTAAGGCTTATTTTTAATTATGTTCCACTTTTCTTCATAATCATTTTGGAAGAGCAGAATGTTAGATTTGTAAATTCTACAAATCAAAATATTTCATTTCTACTATTCATTTCAGATTTCATTATTTCTTTAACTTGTTCTTCTTTATGTTTGTTTAAATTAAACGTTAGTATTTTTGTTTTCTTTTCATTTACTTGTAATCCTGTTATTTGTTTAAAGTTCTCTAATGTCTTTTTCAACACTTGTTGGGATTCCTCTTGTGGATCTATAAATAGGGCCAAATCATCGGCATATGCCTTTACTTTATATTCAAATTTGTTGACTTTTATTCCTTTTATTTCTTTTGTTGCTCTGATATATTCCAGGAGTGGTTCTAGTGACAGAATGAACAGTAAAGGGGAAAGCGGGCAACCTTGGCGCGTGCCCCTTTCAATATTAAATGTATTGGAGATTTCTCCGTTTATTTTGATTTTTGCTGTTTGGTGTGAATAAATTGTTCGTATCCAGGTTTGGAAGTTTCCTCCACAGTTGATTTTTACTAACATTTCTTTCATGTAATCCCAACTCAGACTGTCGAAAGCCTTCTCTATATCTAGAAAAATCAACAGTGCTGGTTGGCTAATCTTCTTTTGAAGTATTTCTATTAAATTAATTACAGTTCGTATATTGTTTCTGATATACCTTCCTGGTAGGAAGCCATTTTGATCTGGTGCTATGATCCTGTTTAAGACCTGTTTTAACCTGTTAGCCAAAATCATGGCAAAGATTTTATAATCGCTGTTTAGTAATGCGATCGGTCGGTAGTTCTTAACATTCGTTAAGTCATTCCCTTCCTTAGGTATTACTGTTACTACCGTTTCTTCCCACGATTTGGGTATATTCTTATCCTCCTTACACTTTTATTCAACATCTGACACATAATTGATGATAGTTGTTCTTCGAATACTTTATAGAATTCATTCGATATGCCATCAGGGCCTGGGGATTTATTAATTTTGAGTTTTTTAATAGTATCCTGAATTTCTTCTTTAGTAAATTCGCTATCTAAATAATTTCTTTCGTCTTCTATGATTGTCATTTGAGTTCCAATTTTAGATTTTATTATGCATTCTTTATTTTTTTCCTGTTGTTTATATAATGATTTATAGAAATCCACAAATTGATTTAGGATTTCATCTTGCTTAGTGTATCTCTTTCCATCTTTTATAATTAGATCTATCTTTCTATTTTGCGTCTTATTTCTGATCTTCCAGGCCATCCATTTACCACTTTTGTTAGCACTATCGAATTCTTTTGTTTTTAATATTTTTAAGTTTTTTTCCATTTGATTAGAATAAAGCATTGTTAGCTGATTTTGTAAATTGCTCAGTTCTTTCATCAGATTTTCATTATTTAAATCCGACATTAATTGTTTTTCTGTTTTTCTGATTTTTTGTCTAATTTCTAATTCATTCTTCTCTTTTTCTTTTTTCCACTGAGCATTTTCTTTTATAAACAGGCCCCTAATAAACGCTTTACTTGTGTCCCATACTGTGTTTAAGCTTACTTCTCCATTTAAGTTAATTTCAAAGAAATTTTTAATTTCTGTTTTTATTCTCTCTGTCACTGTTTCTTTTCTTAGTAAATATTCATTTATTCTCCACGTGCCATATACTTTTTTATTTTTCCACTCCCAAATTATCGGTTTGTGGTCAGAGAAAATTTTTTCTCCGATTGTTATTTTGCTAGTTCTCAAACTCAAGTCTTTTGTCCCCCAGACCATATCTAGTCTTGAGTATGTTTTATAGTAGTTTGAAAAAAAAGTATAGTCTTTTTCGTTGCCATGATGCGTTCTCCATACATCTTGCAGATTTAGGTAGTCACATAACTCAAAAAATACCTTTGGGAGTTTCCCTTGTATTTTTTTTCTTCTACTTTTTTTCCCCACTCTGTGTAAGTTTATCTAAATGAGTTGAAACCACTCCGTTCATATCACCCATAATACAAATACTATTATAGTCTTGTTCTCTCAAAATTTTTCCTAGTTGTTCGTAGAAAATACTTTTATTTTCATTTGGGCCATACAGACCCACCAATAGAGTTTTCTGATCTCCCCATTTAATTTCCACTCCGATATACCGCCCTTCTTTGTCAACAAATATTTGTTTGGGGTTATAATGGTTTTTTACATATAACACCACCCCTTTCTTTTTCTTCTCCCCTGCGGCCACAAAACTCAAACCCAATTTGTCATTACAAATTAATCCTATATCTTTTTTTCTTATGTGTGTCTCCTGTATACAAACTAAATCATATTTATTTTTAACTAAATAATAAAATACTTTCCTCCTTTTTTCTGGAGAGTTCAATCCATTGACGTTCCAGCAAATTATTTTCCCAGACATTGTATCACTCTAATAATCAATAAGTATAAATAATCACACTTTAGCTCTGTCTTAACAAACAAAAAGAACAGTTTAGGAAACACACTTAAGATAATCAATTTCTACTTACTTAATTTAGTTTCCTATCTTTAATTTGATTTTTTCTAAAGTCTCTTTAGCTTGTTGAACTGAGAAAAGTCTGTAAAATTTACCTCCATAGGTAAATTGTATTCCCTCCACTTCTTCCCATTTGAAGGTAATATTTTCACTTTTGAGGAAATTAGTTAAGCTGGAGTATTCCTTCCTTCTGTTGAGGATCCACTTTGGTGTCTCTTTAAGTATGGTTATTTCTTTTAAGTCAATTACCATTTTTTTCTTTGAGTTTCTTTTTAAGATCTCATCTCTGGTTTGCTTTCTATCAAAGAAAATCAGGACGTCTCCTTCTCTTACATCTTTATCTGAAGTTCTGTAATTAAGTCTGATTATCTTATCAATGTCGTCCTCCAGGATGTCTTCCTCTATCTCCAAATATTTTGAAAGGTTGATTATCATAGTCTTGTTCAATTCTGTTTTATTTATTGATGGAATCCCTCTGAATCGTAAAATACGTTCCTTTTGTCTCAGTTCCAGTAGTGCATTTTGCTTAGTTAATTTTTCTATTTCTTCTTTACAAGAGTCCAATTTTTCTTCAATTGTTGCATTTAACACCACTTGGTTCTTAATATCATCTTCTATTGCTTGTATTTTATTTTCCAAGGGTTTCAGTCTGCTTAACTCTGACTTAACTGTGTCTATGTCTTTCTCAATTTTTTCAAAGGTTCTCTCAAAGGTGTCTAGCTTGTCTTCAAGCTTGTTAAACCTTTGCGCAGTTTCATTTCTTATTTCAGTTACCATTTCCAGTAGTTGGTCAATTTTGTTGTCACTTCCCACCTTCTCTATACTATCTGGAATGCTATTTTTCCTTCCTTTTGCCGCCTTAGCCATTCTTTCAATATATAGACTTTTTGGGTCTGTCTTCAATATATATATATATCAATTTCTTACACTTCAGTCTAGGTGGTAAAAGATCTTAAAGGACTTCATTAAAGACCAAATTATTTACCAGTGCGGCCATTAGATATATTTGTCCCAGTCCAGATTTTCCTTCTGTTTCCACTTCTTCAGCCAGCGCACAATTAAACTCCTTGCCTCATTATGGAGATGCGCGCTGTTAGTTTTCCTCCGCTACGCAGGCAAACTCCGGATTCGTTTCTCTTCTTCTTGCACACAATCTTCTGTCCGCTTTGTGAGCATGCGCAATACTGCTTTGCTTCACTATGCGGACATACGCGAAAATCAGTTCCTTCTATCTGGTGCGCCGACGCAATAGACGCAATAGACAGCGCAGTTGGTTTACTAGACTTGTAAATCACGTATCTAAGCCGCTCCTCCCCTCCATGTCGTTCGTCTTAAAGCTGTATCCCCATCGTTCTATCAGGTTAGTAATTTCCCACGCCCACTGCCGTATTTCGTAAACACTTTTACAATATTCTCTTTTCCCTTAGTTTCAGTTGTTATTGACAGTCACGGGGAAAGGCGAACGTTTGCCGCTGCAGTTGTATTACTCCGTCTCTCCCCCCTAGGCTTGCCGGACTCCCGCTGTGGGCAAACGGCCAGTCTTTCTGCCTTCGGGCGGACGGGATTTAGAGAGCCAAAAAACTCTCTCTCGACCTTCCTTTGATCCAGAAAGGGCTCCCCCCCTAATATCCCCTAGGCTGTTGGGGTTATAGGCAGGGAAGTTACCAGTTTTTGTGTCTGCAGCCGCAGCCGAAAAACAAGCGGTCCGTCTTCGCCTCCCTCGCAACCGGAAGTCGTTGCTTAACAGAACTAACTAGTATGTGTTATGTATATCTTTAGAATTTGGCATAGAAATGGTACTGGTTCTGGCATGTAATACCCACCATTTGCAGTCTCCCTACCCTCGGCTGAATGTGTACATGTCTGTTGAATGAGGTTTAACTTGCATATCTCATGAAGCAGTCTCTAGCCTAAGAGAGTTTCTGTTTCAACAAATCTGCTACTCCTCAAGGTGCCACAAGATTTAATTTTCACTCCACTGCCACAGATTTCCACTGCTGCCCCATGGGAACTCTCTGGAAGATAGAAAAAACAAGGGCTAAACTGGAGAGCAAATACTCTTTTTGTGCAAAGTGACACCCCCACTAGTGGGAGGTGAGGCTGTGTGAATTGGTGTGCTGTAGTAGTAAGAGCTTCACCATTATGAAGCCCTTGAGCTTGAACATTGCTTTTCCAAACCCACAGAGATTTAATAGTGAAACATGGTGCATCCCCATCTTGTAATCTATCCACTTCTTTCTTTACACTATAGAAAATGCTTGTGCCTTGATTGAAATATTGGCAAGGTTCAGATGCTTTTGGCTTCTGGTCAGAACTGTCCATCCCTATTTACAGCTCTTGATTCCTTTTAATTTTCTTTTCCTACATAGATATATTTGAGGAACCCAAGTTTATATACTGTAGAAGCCAACAATGCAGCGCGGCTGGTGGAAGTTGCAGCCCGAGATATTGAAAAACTCTTGAGCAACAGATCGAAAGCCCTAGTGGTAAGTAGTAACTGGACATTGTCTTCAAAAACAACTGAGTTGCTCACGTTTTATTAAATCTTTGTATGTGCGATGGGATCGCCATTCTCCACTTCCCCTCCATCTAAAATGAAAATCTAATATCCTGTGTGTGAGAGAGAATTGCCACCCTCCTGTTCGCAGCGCCTGCACATGCTGCTTTTCTGCCGAAGGTTTCTCCCTCCATTTTTTTCACTGCAAGGCGAGGGGGGGGGGCACTGCTTCTCAGCACCTGTCCATTGGTGGGATGGGCCAGAGCGTTGAGGCAGGGAAACTGTCCCAGTTTCTGTTATGGAGGAGTTTTGCACAGCGGCAACGGCCTCCGGAGCAGCAAAGGGGCATTTCAAAAGGACCTCAACCTTTGCAGTTCAGGAAATTTGTGGCATAAAGCCATTGCCACTGGGTGGCTCCAGGCAGAAATGTGGCAGCCATGCTGCAGCACTGGGGGCTGTACAAAACTCCTGATTGCATTGGGGTATTCCCTGTTCCAACAGGGGCAATTTCGATGTGCAAAATCAGCCTAAAATGGTTCAGGGCATTAAGGGAGGAAATTGTTGCTCATAATCAGGAAAGGGTGATGGAGGCCTAATACATCCATACCAACAAACATATAGTGAATGCAGTGTAGTGACTCTGATAATCTGTTTTCTTAACATGAGGATTGTTTAGTGGCCTCTAGCTGGAATTGTCTGAAACATTTTCAGTAAAAGATACTCAGTAAAATTGCATTGTATGATTCCTGATTGCAGCAATTCAGTAGTAACTTTTCTTTTGAAGTGCTGATTTGAATTGCTGAGGCCAGTGATTCTTAAATGTCTGTTTGAATCTCACCAGGAAGTCCCATTAGGAAGTGATTATAGAGCAGAGTATGGCATAATGATCTAACAGGATCAAACATTCATCTTTTGATATGAAATTATGAACCCAAGAACTGTAACTTGATCGAAAAAGGGGGGGGAAACCCTTTAATTCTATATTTTCTTCACCGCAAAAAATGCATTCCTATCTCTGAGCATTCTGAATGGGTTTGATGTGCAGGATTTTTCCTATGTTGGATGATTCCTGGTCTAACAGAACTTGGGTTGTGGCTCAAAGGCAGAGCAGTTTAATCCCCAGTATCTCCAGGTAAATGATCCAGAAGCAGTTGATGTGAGGAAATGGCTTTTCAAGCCCCCTTTTTCTGCTCATGCGGGTGCTTAAAATTTATGTGGTCAACCCATCTCTTCCTAACTCCCATGTAGCCTACTTTCCTCTACTACCTCTCTCCACTGCCACTGACTAGTGCTAAGGGATTATAACTCTTTACTGTATTGCTGTTTAAAGGCTCTGCTTTGTCACTGGAGTGAGATAGTTCTTAGATGGCACAGTTGATATAAGAAAGCTTCTTGCTCATAGTCAGTGGCGTAGTGCCAAGGGGGCGGGGGGTGCATACAATGCACCAGTGCGAGTCTGTGTGGGGGTGTGGATGGGGTGTGGCGGGGGCGTCCTGGGGGTGTTCCAGGGTGGGCAGGGGCATGGTGAGGTGCAGGACACACGTGTGCCCCAGACGCAGTTCCCCCTTGTTCCAGCCCTGGCCATGGTCCTTTTCAAGACCATCAATCTTTTCTCGTTCCCAAAGGAAGGTTGATGCTGTACCAAGCTTTGTGGCTTAGGTGGGCCTCATTCGTTCTTCCCTGGTTTGGTCATCTGGCCAACTGTTGAACTAGAAAGGTCTTGTTCTGGGAGACTACTCATGCCTACTCTGATTTTCCTTTATGTGCTTGATAGCTTGATAAAAGGCCATTAGCATGTTCTTAACATTTACATAGTATGAACCCAATTACTATAACTTTAACATAAAGGTGTAAAGCATTTCACCATAGGTGATGCAGAAGATGTTTTCCTAAAACCCTTGAAAGGTGCTACTCTGAGAAGACTGACCTTGGTAGGCCCGATTCAGTATTAGTCAGCTTCCTGTGTATTGTGCAGTGAGCAGAACTGGCATTTCTTAAAATGAGTCTTTGGAATTTATTTTATAATGTATTTAATGTGATTCATATACTGCCCTTTCCCTTCTGGGCTCAGGGCAGTTTCCAACCTTCTTAATACAATATACAATAATACAGTAATATCACAATAAAACAATACAAACACAGTATAAATGCGTTTTAAAATTTGAATTTAAAATTGCAGTTTAAGAGCTATCTCCTATTTGTCTCAGGTGGAAATCCCATTTACATAAAACATCCATCCATTCACCCAGAATGAGCTCAAAAGAGTTTTCCAGTGAGTCATTCTTTCCAAAGGTAGATCACAAGCACCACACAGATCTGAGTACTCATCATGATTATCAAAACAACAAAAAAACTAGTTCCCTTGTGTCTCTCCATTTGTTTACTGCTGGCACCATTCTTGAATATAATTCTTTGTATTGTTGAAGGCTTTTATGGCTGGAATCACTGGGGTGTTGTGTGGTTTCTGGGCTGTATGGCTGTGTTCTAGTAGCATTTCAGAGGATCCTCTGAAGATGCCAACCACAGATGGAGGCGAACATCAGGAGAAAATTCTACTAGAACACGGCCATACAGCCCGGAAACCACACAACACCCCAATATAATTCTTTCCTTTTTAGTTTCAGAATCAGCTGGTTTCTTAAAACTTGGGCCACAGCTAGATAGGTGAAGCCTCAGTAGTAGTGTTTCAGTCTTGGAGATGCTCACTCAAAGTTTCTGTGACAGCAACATGGGAAATAGTTTGAGACCTAAGACCACTGCTGGTTGGCATAGGCATTATTGGGGGGGGGGGGGGATCTGATATCGGCTTTATTCAGCTTTGCTGAAAAATTTCTGGGTTTAAAAAAACTTGAACCCAAAATTTCTGATAATTTTAATAAGTGCTTAGGCCTATAGGATAATCAGAGGGAGAAACGAAGTAGGTTGCTGATCTACATCAGGAAAAAGGAGTTGAGAAGATTACATCTCCAGCTGCTGTAATGTTTCCACATTTTAAAGCTATCATTCCGTTTGCTACCAAGCTAACCTTGCCCTTCTTCAAATAAGTTTCGGCTGACATACATGGTTCTCCCCTTCCCGGGTCTTCTTTGTAGAATTCTGCATGGTAGTTTTAACTGCCTCCCAGGAGTTCAGTAAGCTTCCTAATTTTGCCCCCCCTCCCCATCAGTGGATTCCTCAGGGGGCTTTATTTCCTATGACTGATGTTGTCTGATCCAAGGATTTGCAAGGTTCATGTTCATTTCTTTTGAAATGAACCGAACAGTCTAGTCTGAACCCAGATATCAGTTCCTCTTCATTTTGTTGAGTTGGGTACTAGCTGAGCGAATGTGCTCTGAATGAAGTGATTTTGAATAACTTAAGTGAAATGTGTAAGTACATTTTATTATCCAGGAAGATCCCCAGCCAGTGGTGAGATGGTCCAGAGATGCCTGATGCTTTCTCCTCTCTTCTCAAGATGGTTGTGCTTTATCTTTAGAGTCTTCCTGACCTCACTGCTTCATTTCAGCTTTCTGACATGGATTTTTATCCCGATCCTTTCTCTTGTGTGTTTCTTAGCACACAAAATGTCAGAGCCCTTAGGCACACTTTTAAAGCGATCACATCAAGATAAAGTTGGAGCACACAGTCTCTTCTGCCTCCATTTGGTTTTCTCCCCTTATAAGGGGCTTTTCTCCCAATAGTCCTGAACTGCTACACTTTTGTGGTGTCCAGCATGTTGCAGCTGCAGTGTTCTTCAGCAGTTGTCCTGATTGTGAGGATCTGGTGTGTTTAACTAAGCCCTTCCCTTCAGAGCTCATGGCAACCTATATTGTTCTCCCTTCATCATGTTATCATCACAACAATCATGCCATGCAGGTATGCATGTGTAGGAAAAGCAGCTGCTTCCCCCCACCCAACTGTTCCATTTTCAATTGAAAATGGTTCTCAGTTGTGGGGAACAGGAGCCCCTCCTACCCGCCCGCCCCCCCATGGCAGGGTTGGGCCTCTGTAGCATTTGTTAACAAAGGAAATTTCATCCCTACAATTGCAAAAGAATCCCTGTGATAGAGTCAGGGATACTGTCACAACTGGTTGAGGCCTTAGTTTGAGGGGAGAGAGTGGCAAGGGGAGCCTTTTGGGTCATTAAGGGGGTACATGGGTTTTAGGCCTTCTCATGCCCTTAAAGATGTCATTATAAGTGTGATGGGGCTTGAACTTTGGAACTGGCTCAGAAATACCAGAATTTAGTTTTCAGTCTCTTCAAAATTGAGTGGGTGGGGTGGCAGATAAGGGGGAGAGATGGATGGATGAGAGACTCACCAGTTGCTACTTGAAATCTCTGCATAATGTTGCTGCTATCAAAAAGAAGCTGTTAAAAAGAACTACAAGTATGTGTGTCTGTATATGAAACTTGGGTCAGTCTAATTGCCACCATTTTCTCAAGGGAGGGGAGGGAGTGAGGGGTGGCATGCAGGTGAGGGAAGGGGAGGGGCCCCAGCATCTGGCCCTGGCCCATCCACCTAGTGGAGGGAGAGGGAGGAGAGAGAGGGGTGGCATGCAAGGGAGGGGAGGCATACAAGGGAGAGGAGTGAGTGAGGGGTTTCATGCAAGGGAGGGGAATGAAATGTAAACCACCAGTATAGACAGACAAAAAAAAGGAAGAAAGGAAGAAATAAAAGCAAGCCACCAAAGCAATATTATATGTGTGTTTCAGAACTGCAGAGAATGAATGAATCATTCAAGTGAATTCATTCAGTTGTCTTAATATGTGATAAATAATCAGATTTGGCAGAGTCCTAAAATTTCTGTATATCATGCAGGCCAACTATGGCATCGGTCAGTGTGCCAATAACCCCCCCCCCCCCAAACCTGAACCAGCAATTGGTTGATAGGCCGGGTGGTTCTAGCTACCAGCTGTGTGCCAAACATGAGCTGAGATTATTATATCTCTTTGTGGTTCAGTTACAGCTCACAGATGCCAGGACGTCTGTCTCTTCGGCTGGTGACACTCACAGTGACTGGCAGTGTGCAGCAAAACTGCGCTGTCACTGAGTGCCCTTCTGTCTGTAGGCCTTGTAGCGTTAAAGAGCTGACATCAGCAGGGCCCAGTGAGAAGAGAGGACCAGGTGGTGCATGTGAGTGTGTGTGTTTTATACAGTAGCTACATGTCTGCTTGCTGTTACCCATCTGACAAGGATGCAGTTGGCATAGCTCATCTGCCTCGAACCAATTAACTGGCATAGCCTGGAGACTTTCAGCAAATACTCAGTTCTCTTTCTTGTGGAGTGGAGGCTGCCTGCCATGTAAAGAATTGTGGCTCTTAGTTGTCTCAATTGGCCCATAAACTACAACCAAGGAGGCTCATGGCAGAGAGCTCTTGTTCTTCCTCCCAGAAGGCATTTTATGATCAGCAATTAAAAGAAGCAGGTTGCTTCCTTGGTGGAGTGCAGTGGAAAAGAAATTCAAATTTCAGGGGAAATCTGGAATGGTGAGGGGTGGGGAATCCCACAAACTACACAGATGCAAATTTGTATTTGTCTTTGAGTGTTCACTTGGAACGGATTTCAGCCTATCACAAGTCCCCGATATTTTAGCAAACACAATTGTTAAATTCCCAAGTTACATTTCTGAATGTCCTTGTGTACTGAATGGGACCTCAGTGAAATAAGCTATCACTTTAACTTGTTCTAATTGTCAAAGGGGACCAAAAACCCATTATATGAAACATACTTTAAAGGACCAGGTAGAGAGAAGAAATGGAAGAGAACTGTAGGAAGGATGCTCACCTTGAGAACATTTGCATAGAGAAAAAAGAGCTCCCAGTTCAAATCTCAGTGCTCCATCATGACTTCCTCTTCAGTAAGAACATTCAAAACTCTGAGCAGGAATGAAATAGCAGTTCTTACTAGAAAAAAAGAATTTGGACTTATACCCCACTTTTCTGAATTGTGAGGTGTCTCAAAGTGGCTTACAAACTCCTTCCCTTCCTCTCTCCACAGCAGACACCTGATAAAGTAGGTGGGGCTGAGAGAGTTCTGAGAGAACTGTGACTAGTGCAAGGACACCCAGCAGGCTTCATGTGGAGGAATGAGGACTCACATCCATGTTTCCAGATTAAAGTCCATCACTCATGCGGAGGAGTGGGAAATAAAAGTTCTCCAGATAACCGTCCACTGTTCTTAATCATTATACCACACAGACTTTCTGGTGTGCCAAAAAAATAATCCTGGGGACTGGGCATATACCAAAAGGCCTACAGTCAAGTTCAGTTTTGTCTTCCTTGCAGCAGCTCTCCAGGGTCTCAGGCAGAGGTGTTTCATATTCTGTACTACCTAAACCAGTTAGTGGGTATTGAACCTGGGCCATTCTGCATGTGACCACTGAGCCACAGCTGTGAAATATACTTGCGAGGTTTCTAACGTCTGTGTCCAGGGTTGATGTGCACAGTACGGATCTGAGGACTAGCAATTTGTGTGGAATTCTGTAGAAAGCTGCGCTATGGTGAAAACCCAGGAAAGGCGATCTGTGGGCTGAGGCATGCTTTGGGGGGGATTCTTGCAGGAATTCTTGTCTGTGTTGCTGACTCTGAATATGAAAAAAAAAGGCTCTAGAGTGCCTCAGTGCAAGATGCAAGGCTCTTCTTGTACACGTGCAGCAGTATTAGTTTAAAAATTTCCAAAAACACAAGCTCAGCTCTTTGACCCTACTTATCACACTGTTCTAATAATATATATTCTTTGTTTTGCCAGACGTCATTCACTGTAGCCTAATCCAATTTTTTAGTGCGGTGCATGTTGGAAAACTGAGCTCAGAGTCAACCATTGACTTTATTTACATATCTTGCCCAATATATAGAATGATAATGCTCCTACATATATAATAATTAAAAGACCACATACACACACAATAGCGATGCAGTTTCGAACTCGTCATCTTGTGGGGCAAGCATGGTAATTAAGGGGGGAAAGACCAAAAAAAGTCCTTAGCACTTACAGAGAGCAAACACACCAACCCACCCTGAGCCCTGCAGGGATAGGGCGGGATATAAATCAAGAAAAACAAACAAACAAATCATCACTCATTCAAAAAATAGGGTAAAATTCCATATCGAGAGGCAGCAAATCTCCAAATACTAGTGCTAAGAGATAGTGGCAGGGAAGGGCCTTATTTGTTTATTTATAAATACACAAGTAAACAAAATAAATCAACTAAATAAAATAAATGCTAGTGCAGAGAGAGAGTGGCAGGGAAGGGCATCGGCTTTTATGCCCTGTTTGCCCTAGGGCAACTGGTTGGCTGCTGTATGAGACAGAATGCTGGACTAGATGAACCACTGGTCTGATCTTACAAGACTCTTCTTACATTCTTAGGTAGCATATTCTCTGCTCCTGCCCTATTGGTGTGGGGAGAAAACTTTAATGTGTAGTCATAAGAACATAAGAACTAGCCTGCTGGATCAGACCAGAGTCCATCTAGTCCAGCATTCTGCTACTCGCAGTAGCCCACCAGGTGCCTTTGGGAGCTCACATGCAGGATGTGAAAGCAATGGCCTTCTGCTGCTGCTGCTGCTCCTGAGCACTTGGTCTGCTAAGGCATTTGCAATCTGAGATCAAGGAGGATCAAGATTGGTAGCCATAAATTGACTTCTCCTCCATAAATCTGTCCAAGCCCCTTTTAAAGCTATCCAGGTTAGTGGCCATCACCACCTCCTGTGGCAGCATATTCCAAATACCGACATGCCAAGCACGCTATGGAAGAAGTGTTTCCTTTATTAGTCCTAATTCTTCCCCCCAGCATTTTCAATGAATGCCCCTGGTTCTAGTATATTTTCAGGGAGAAAGTGAGAGAAAAATTTCTCTCTGTCAACATTTTCTACCCCATGGCATAATTTTATAGATCTCTCAAATCATATCCCCCCTCAGACGCCTCCTCTTCCAAACTAAAGAGTCCTTCCCCAAACGTCTTGGGCAAGCCTTCCTCCTCATAAGGGGAAGGTGCTCCAATCCTTCAACTCATCCTCCGCTGCCCTTCTCTGCACTTTTTTCTATCTTCTCTCGATATCCTTTTTGAGATGTGGCGACCAGAACTGAACACAGTACTCCAAGTGCGGTCGCACCACTGCTTTATATAAGGGCATGACAATCCTTGCAGTTTTATTATCAACTCCTTTCCTAATGATCCCCAGCATAGAGTTTGCCTTTTTCACAGCTGGAAGTCGTTAAAATGTTGCCCTCAAAGCAAGAAGATTTGAGTTCAAATACTGTTTGGTCATGACTCTTTCTGAATGCCTTTGGACCTCTCAAAGAGGATCAAGATTATGGCTACCAATCGTGATCCTCCTTGATCTGAGATTGCAAATGCCTTAACAGACCAGGTGATCAGAAGCAACAGCCACAGAAGGCCATTGCTTTCACATCCTGCATGTGAGATCCCAAAGGCACCTGGTGGGCCACTGCGAGTAGCAGAGAGCTGGACTGGATGGATTCTGGTCTGATCCAGCTGGTTTGTTCTTATGTTCTCTCGCTCTGTCCACACAATCTACCTCCAGGGCTTTTTGGGGGATGAAATGAGAGAACCATATGCCAGCTCCACTATGAGCTTCTTGGTAAGAAGGTCAGAATATGGATGAAAGCAATGAATTATATCTTTGGAAGAATGTGATGGTATGGAGTTCTAATAGACATGAACTATGGACAATACAATTGCCTTTCCCTTTGTGAAAGAAGCTGGAGCTTACAGAAAACCAGTTGGATAGTCAATGGTAGACACAGTCTCTCTTGCTGTGATATGGGCCTCACAGAAAATATAGGAATGGTTTTCATTGTTTGCATGATGATTTTTATTGTAATTTGCCCTGACACCATGGTAAATGACAGGGAATAAATATAAATAAGTAGAGCAGAAATAGGAATATGGACAAAACAGGATGATATTAAAATGTATGGTTTCGTTGCCCATTCTTTTCAGGGGAAAAGGGATACGGGTCACTTTTGGAAGCATACATAGTTGCTAGGAGAGGGATCTGTTGCCAGGACTCAGCTACAGCTGTGCTGGGAGGATTTCTATGGCAACCATGCCCTTCTGTACCCTGCCTGGCTTGAAATCAACTCCCCGGCAGCTACAGCAGAGGCTTGTGGGCATGCTGGTCCATGCTTGCTCTTCATGCTCTGTGGCTACCTAGCACTCCATAGCTTTAGACAGCTTTTCTCACTTGGCGTGGGTATCTTCTTTCTCCCTCTGGCTAGATACTTTCTGTTAGCTTACTTTTTTCTTGTGTTGATGTCTGGCTTGTCTATATCAGTTTTCAGATGTGCTGCTTTTAGGAAAACAGCTTTCCATACCAACCTGCTGAGTAGTACCTTCCTCTCCCTCCCACTGCCAATTCTGAAGAATAATGTTCTTGGGCAAATGCTTTGTTTTTGTTTGAATTCTGTGCCTCTCCTCCTCCAAGTGGATCAACTCATACATCACAGAGAACCAATGTTTACAACAGAACTCACACTGTTACAACTCCCCTTTCTCTTCCCCTTGTAAACTGGATTATAAAAAGTCCATTTTTGATGGTTGTTAGCTTTCATTCAGCTGAAGAAGTTAGGTTTGACTCAGAAAAGCTTTGCTGGAACCAATGTTGTTAGCCTTTAAGATGTTGCTAGTCTTATGTATGGATGTTTGCAGCAACAGACTAATATAGCTATCCCTTTGGATTGTCAATCATGCTTTAAATGAACTGATTAGT
Source organism: Sphaerodactylus townsendi (assembly GCF_021028975.2). Lineage (NCBI taxonomy): Eukaryota > Metazoa > Chordata > Lepidosauria > Squamata > Sphaerodactylidae > Sphaerodactylus > Sphaerodactylus townsendi. Next base: position 90,247,291 of record NC_059430.1, on the reverse strand, counting down.
ATAAAGATCTGAATGTGGCCATTCCCTGAACTGTGTGGTTAGTAGGATCCATCAAGCTATAGTTTGAAGTTGATTGATTAGCCACAGTGAGCCTTAATGTTAGTTTCTTGTGGTGCATGAATGAAGATAACCTGGCACCCTTGTTCCCTTTGTGGCTATAGAAGTGCCTGGCTATAGCAAAAGCTGTGAAACCTGTGTTTGTCAGGGTTTGATTGATTACCTGCAACCGTTGGTTTTATGGCTAACCGTGGTTAAAATAGTTTTTGGTTTCATATGATGTCTGAACCAAGCTTAAGTAACCTTTTAGACCAGATGGGACAGTTCGCTGTAACTCTGGAATGACAGGATGGTTGAAGATGTGGTTGAAAATAGTTTGGAGATGGCAAATGCTGCAGGACCAGGAGAAGGTTAAACATCCATCATCATTTCCTAAAGCAGTTTGGTCATTAAAGATGGATATTGAGGCATTGATTCACTAATTAGCTTTTAACAGATAGAATGAGGGGGAGCGAGAGGGCTTGGATTAATACTCTGCCTTTCTCTCCTTGAAGGAGTCTCAAGGCAGCTTTCAAACTTCTTTTCCCTTCCTCTCCCCATGGCAGACACCTTGTGAGGCAGGTGGGGCTGAGAGAGTTCTAAAGAACTCTGACTAGCCCAAGGTCACTCAGCAGGTTTCATGTGTAGAAGCCGGGAGAAAAATCCAGTTCACCAGATAAGACTCTGCCACTCATGTGTAGGACTGGGGAATCAAAACCAGTTCTCCAGATTAGAGTCCACTTGCTTTTAACCACTACACCACCTTTGTTTCTGCTAGAACCGTGGTGGCGAACCTTTGGCACTCCAGATGTTATGGACTAAAATTCCCATCAGCCCCTGCCAGCATGGCCAATTCGAGTGCCAAAGGTTCGGCACCACTGTGCTAGAACAATTGCTCTGCAGTACAGGGCTCATGCTCATTCTATATAAAAGTAACTTGCAATGTTTTTCAGTGTGCATTCATTGTAAAACTTGACCTGTGATGGTCTGCAAGTGGCTCATGGTCACCTGGTGAAATCCAGGTGAGTCTCACAGATTCCATCCTGACACCCAAGCTACTGCATTATGTTGTGATATTTGTGTAATGGTTCTTAAAGGAATGGTTCAGGTTCACATTTTCCTGTGCCCTGTAAATTTTGGGAGCTACACCAAAGGTAAGAATTCTTATCAAAACTACAGTTGGGTGAGTGAATATGTGTGCGTGCCCATGTGTGTTGTGTGTCTGTCTGTGTGGGCTTGAATTTCAGCTCAGGTTGTTAAGCTTTATTCCATTTCACGGATTAATTCTTTTCAGTATCTTCTTTTTAAGTCAAAAAGCAGTGAGTTATAATGTTAACTTCCTGCAGCAGAGGTCCATAGCAATATAGAGGTAGTATTTAGAACCCTTTTGAAACTTTAAAAAAGAAAAGAAAAAGAGATTTATCAGCTAGTCTACTGCAGCAGGAACTCTCTGGAGATTGCTTACTGATAGGGACAAGGAGAATGTGTTTGAGGCAATCTGTGTCTCATTGTAGCTAATAGCAAACTATTTCCCAGTGTTTATGGGCTGGACATCTAAGTCATGTTGGAAGAATCAGTTTTATCTTGAATCTTCTTTGCTCATATGAGTACCTCTCTTGGTTAGCACTAAAAGGGAAAATTTGTAACAGAAGTTTATGGCTTGTTTCTGTTGCACCATTTTTCTAATGTGTAGAGTAGAAAGTCTCATGAGATGGCTTATATATACCCTTACTATGCATAAAGCCTTCTGTTGAAACATTTTGCTGTCAAGACCTGTTAGACTGACCTGAGCTCAGAGAGACTTCCACAAAGAAATATCTATTACGGGGTTGTTTGACTGTAGAAGTCTGAATGTTTATAGATCAAATAGAGCTCCACAGTTTGGGTGAGATATTTTTTGAAATGCCTGTAATTGTTTGGGGGTTTTTTTTGCCATTTGCCTGCTCTCAGTGGCTGAACTCCTGTCCTTGGCTCCAGTTACCCCACCCTCAAAAAATTTAGAAGTAGGATGAAAAAAATGGCTAGAAAATGGCCTCCAGTGTGATACTTCAGGAATTCCCCCATGTCTCTATGGTCCTTAACCATAGATATATTGGGAAATTTTCTAGAGTGTCATCTGGAAGGATGTTATTTCCTTCCCAAGTTTCACCCTCTATGCCCTTTAGCTCTCCTGGCATTTGCCGAGGCAATGCTTGCAACTATACTTCAAATTTTTTGAAGGGTCATCTTAAAAAGAATACGTTCAGCATGATTGTCCTATTTAGTGAGAGCTGTTTTTACATGAGTGGTCATCAGTGTGGAGAACCTAGTGGGTACAAGTATGTGATAGAAAGTCATGTGAATCCAGAGTCACATGACAGGAAAAGGGATGAGTCATGACCTCACCAAGTGTCATGGCCAGGACAACAAATAGCTGACCAAGAGAACTGGGGCCAGCAAAACCAGCAAAGCACCAGGTCATGTATCACCTTCCCTCCCCTCCCTTGCATGCCACCCCTCACTCCCTCCTCTCCCTTGCATGCCACCCTCACTCCCTCCCCTCCCACACTCCCTTTCCTTTGCATGGCACCCCTCCCCCTCCCACCACTAGGGTGGATGTGCCATGTCCAGTTAGCTCAAGGGAAAGGACATTCCACAGATAGATGCCACTATTAAAAAGGTTGTTCCCCAATTAACATCTGCAACATTCTGTACCCATTAAAGTTTCCCAACACTTTTCAAAGGAAACACCGAAAGACCAGACTGCCATAAAGGAATCTTTTTTACCACAGAATGACCACTCTTCAATGTTTTGCTGTTATCTCAGTATGCGTATAGAGAAGCTTCTCGGCACATGTATACTAGCAGCATGAGCATTCCAACAGGCCCCACAAAAAAAGTGGAAGCTGTGTGGGAGCTCACAACCCAGGAGGTGGGAAGCCAGCGGACAGTCACAATCCATGCTTTTAAGACAGCTGTTTCACACTATTTCTCCCCTCTCCCTTCATGGCTACTGCTGCATCTGTTTAATCGTTGCTAAATTAGGCAAATGTGTGGTCCCATTTAAGCTCTGAATCTCAAAAGTTCATGTTAAAGCTTGAAAATGCATGTTAAAGGTACAGCTAGATTTCTGATCCCCCTCCATTTGGGATCATGATGACCTTACTGGTAAACTGTACACTGATATCTTAATGGCTGAGTCAACAGGTTGTGGAAAAACACCAAAAGAGGAGGCTCTTTTTTGCTACCTCGGGAAATTTCAGTGACAATATGTGAATAATTGTAGCTCAACTCTCAATAGAACATTTATCCTTTTTTCCCTTTGCTTGGAAATTCAGTTGTCTTTGCCTTTGTTCTACATTTGTCATATTGTGGAACAGGCCAGGAGAATTGTTGTTGGCACAAGCTTGCACAGACAGTTGAGTTGGGAAAGGCTTCATTTGAGTCCAGTTTTTTATCTGTAACATCATATTTTTTATTTGTGACATCCATAAAGAAGGAATGACTTAATAGCATTTTTTTAAATACCTGGTGAGTATGAGTAAGTTAATGATTGTAAAATGCAGAAGTGTAGCAGGCCAGGTTGGGAGATTCCCTTTTTCACTGATTGTCTACATCCTAACTGTCCAACATAGTCAGATTTAGGCAAATGAGGTGAAATTCCTATTTAACTTCTTGGTGAGTTCAACAGATGTGAGAAAAGTCCTAGAGACAGAAGTTACCGGGGGGGGGGGGGGGAAGACATTCTTCCCAGGAAGAATTGCCTGGGTCACATGGGGGTGCATTTTGCCCACCTGTCCTCACTCCCTTCCCTGCCTCCCCCCCCCCCCACAAGCAGGCCATACTTGGCCAAGACAAACAACTTCCCTTGCTGTCCTAGTTGCTGGTCCTTTCAGTGCCCAGCATCTGGTGTTCCCCTGCAGCAGCTGCAGAATTGTTGCTGCAAGCAGGATGTAGCAGACAGCGCCGAATGACCTCTGCCTCAAGGCACTGTTACTGCTGCCACCCACTCAATGCCCAAGAGCCACACCATCCAGTGATCTAGCCAGTGGCTCCCATAACCGCAGCTGGTCCCTCTGATGAGCAGAGGCACAGGAAGAAACTGACAGGGCACACCCCTAAAGTGGCCAGATAAAAGGAGCCCAAACTGAGGCAGGTGGCAACTCTATTGGGATGTAGCTACAGAAAATGGCACCTTTGGGGCACAATTTCAGTCCTTGCCCTGGGCTCCATTTCTCTAGTTATGCCCCTGCCTGGAGATAATCATTTTCAGAGACCCCCCCCCCCCCCCAAAAAAAAAAAAAAAGCTGCTAGTGAAATACTTGGGGCTTTCTAATACTAGGCTAGTGAAATACTAGGCTTTCTAAAAGTTTCCATTGATTTTTTTTTTCATTTTTGTACAATGGCATTTGATTTTGACTTTGTGTGTCCTTTAACCCTAGCAGAAAAATACAACCATGTGCGGATGCAACTGACATTGTGGTGGATAACCCCCCAACTAAAACCCTAATGAAAATTAGACCTAATAACCTGAAGAAGGATTGCCAGTGTTCTAGTCTAAAGTAACTGAAGGGCAAAGGACAAAAAACCCCTGTCTTTTGCAGCATAGTTGCATTGAAGCAATAGTTCACCACTGAATGTTCTTAGCCATGCAAGATGATCCAGTTTAGAATGGGCATACTAAGGATCGTTTAGAATGTGCCCATATATAACACTTCAGAAATGAGAAACACATCATTTGTACATGGGATTAATCATTATTTATAACTTTGGGAGCCACATAGTTGCTAGTTTCATTTTTAAAAATTGTTGGCTTGAATAGTTTTGGTCTTCTTTTGCTTTTTATGGTTTTAAATTGGAATTGAAGTTTACAATTATTGATGTATACATTTATTGTATATACCTTGACTTTCTCCTGACCCAGGCAGGGTCAAGGATAGGTAACAGCAATAAATATGATATAAAAACGGAATGATCAAAAAGACGTTAAAATGAATGAATACAGTAGAGCATGTTCACGGTGCCACTAAAGCTCTTTAAATAGTTCTGTCTCATCCACTTTGGAAGGCTGTTCCATAATAGTGGGGCAGCAGCAGAAAGGGCCCTGCTTGTAAGGGAACACAAACTTGGGAGAGAGAGGACTGCTGGGAGACCGCATTGTGAGGAGTGTCATTGTTTTAACATTAGGTGCTATGGAAAGCAATGAGTGTGTGGTAAAGATAGAATCATCATGGTTAGAGTAAAAAGGGCCTTTAGGCACTGCTTTCTGGGTAAGAATTCAGGTCACCCACTCCTAAATACAATACTTCATAAATTTTAAGCCTTTATATCCTCCCCTCAACCAGAACATTGGTTCTATTATTGTACCCCCTTCCTCAGGCCAATCTGTTTCATGAATGTGCATTGAGGTGCTAATGTTTGATTTTTCCTAGGGAGAGATAGCTGAAATCTGTGGTTGTGCAGTTCTGCAAATTAAATACCCCCCCCCCCACACACAAGTGTGGGTTCTTCTCAGGTGATGGGAGCAGTTCTGCTGTTCAGAAATGTGGGTCATGTGCTGCGTTCACTTATGGAGATGCTGCTGCCCCTGAGTGTAGTCGACCCACGTGGTCAGCGTAAGAACGAGACGAGACGCGGAGATAACATCTGGTGGAGATCGCCAGCAGCGGGAGCCCGGAGGTCCGTGTTCCTAGCGAGTCTCCCGCGTGCTGGTTCCTGGCACCTTTTATTGTTATTCTATCGGGGCGCAGGGAGGGAGGACCGGGGAGTTCCGGGAGAGCGTGGAGGCGGAGGTCGGGAGATCATCATGTGATGCATGATCTCACCTGGCATAATGCGGGGCATGGAGAGTGAGCCGAGCTGCCTGAGCCTAATCCTCTTTACCTGGGGCAAGACCATTGTCCCTGCATCGTGACTGAGTTTCAGACAGTTCATGACCCGTGACTCATAGTGGGGATGAGGAGAGGGGGCGCGGTGCGCACCAGAAGCGTCAGAGAGGTCCACATGGCCCCAACGTTTCCTAATACTCACGGTGTGCTGCTGGGTCAGCAGTGCATTACTACACCTGAGATCAGCAGAAATTCTTCCAAAATTCTCCTCGTCCCAATGTCTCTCCAGATTTTGGAGTTCTGAATTTTAATTTTAAAGAGAGACTCATCCATTTGGGATCTTGTCTGATTTTATTTTTTTAAATTGCAGATTTGGTATCAACCATAGTGTATGTGCCAGTTGCCACAACATTCGGTTTCTTCACTTCTCCTTCACTTCTTTTCTCACGTAATACAATACCATCTATTGTGTGCTTGCATTCACTGTTTATCAATCTTGTTATGATTTTATATTTATCTCCTTCATGTATACCCTAACTTTATTACCAATGCGAACCCAAATTGGCTTGCATCATCTTCCATCATTTTATCCCCACAACAGCCACGTGAAGTACGATGGTTACCCAGCAAATTTCCATGGCAGAGTGGATATTTGAACCAACACCATGCAACTTTTTGTTTGGTATTTGACCAGTTACTTGGTAAAACAGTGAAGGAGAAGAACAGTAATGCCATTGCACATACAATCAACATCAATATTGCCTCCCCCCCCCCCTGTGTTTTATTCATATGGACCTGTGTATCAGTAAAGCAGGTGAGACAGAAATGAACTGAAGGAACTGAAGCAAACTGTGTTCCAGTTCTGGAATTAATGTTGGGAATTCTCCTAGTTAAATCTGAATATGGGTGGAGTATGATGATATACAGATTGAAGTGTGTGCAAAAAAAAAAGGGGGAATTGAATTGGGAAGAGGGGATATCCTCTTACTGTCAGGACCAGGTCCCAATCCCTGTACTTCCAGTAAGTTTCAGTTTCGTTTTCCCCAACAACTCCCATTCCCGCCGCTGCTAAGGACCGCCCACTGTACACCCTACATATACTGGAACCGAGGGCAAGAACCCTCAGTTTCAGCACCCTGTAGCTAGGGCGATACAATTCAATAAAGTTCATTCCTTTTATTAAAGTCGACTTTGTTTGAGTGTGTTCAGCCTTACACTTACCCTTAGAGATTTGTCAAGTAAATTGGTAGCATCATGTATCATACATGGATAGTTGCCTTCTGGGTAAGAATTCATTGCAACAGTGATGACTAGTGGTTTAGATTCATTTTAAATTATTGACTATGAGAGCTGAATGGACTATTATTGGTCTATTATTGGCCATGAGAGCTGACTGGGACCTCTGAGCATAGACTCACATTTTGCTGTCTATCTGGAGAGCGGGCTCATGAAGCCAAATTTTGCTGTCTTATTTTGAATTCATGGCATAATGTTCAGCTGGGCTCAAAGAGAAGAGCCTGTGCACTTTTGAGTTGCTCTTTTCCTTTGAGCAACAGAAGTTGACTTGCCTTTGATACTGGAAAGGAAACCAGGTAATCTTTTGTGCTACTCTGTATGTGTGTGTGGGGGGGGGGGGGAGGGAATGTCCTGCAGTGTAGCAGCAAATGCAGTATTCAGTGGTACTTTTAAATAATTAGAAGAAAAACTTTTCCAAGAGTTTTCTGAGCCCATACTTCTAGCAGGTTGTTTACTGTAAACCTAAAATAAGATGATGAGTTTGCAGGGGCATTTTCTCGTATTTTTACCCTTATTTGACTGAACCTGCTCATAGGGTCTTGGATGTATAGGAAAAATGCTTGCTGTGAAACTAATGAAGAAGTCTCTCTGGCCGGCTCTCTTCAGGGGAGTCTAATGCACATCCAAGCAGAGTATTCATCTGATGCCCTTTCTTCTTCTTTTTATGTAGCTACGTTTCCCTCCCCCTGTAAGCTTCCAAGCAACCACCTGCTACCTTTATCATGTTTTCAGGCTTTCTAGTTGCATTTCCATGTTAAAATATTCCTGGAGGGCAGCCTCTGTCAGCTTTCTGTGCAGAGTTGACCTTTGATGTGGTTGTTAGCACAGAAGGAGGAATTCCCTAGAAACTCAGCTGCCACCCTTTCTGAAGTGCAAGGAGACAAGCGCGAGAAGGTTCAGAAAGCTGATATGCTGATGGAAGCCCAGGTTAGTCAGGTGCCTTGTTCTGTTTCCTGCAAATACTTTATTCTCAGTTGTCTCTCATCCAAGTTTACATTTGTGTAACTTAAATATGATGTATGGAAGCCTTGATCTGGAAAGTTTAATTAGTTGGGAGAACTACTTTAGTTTTAGTTGTTAAAGTAAAGAAAAGGATCATGGAAAGATTTTAAGTAGCTCACCTCTGCAGATACTTGTAGTTCTAGGGATGAGTTGGCATTTCACCTCTGGTTTTCACCTGAAGGACCTGCACCCTTGACTTATTTGGCCTTTATGTCCTTGCCCATGATCCTGTTTATCCATCTTTCACTTATTTCTTTCTCGTGTTCCTTTTTGAAGAACGGCTTTGGGCATTAATAGTATATATAGACACGGGAAACTCAGCTCAAGTGGTGGGACTGGCTGGTCCTGAAATGTTAACTCCTGGAGAGACCACACATGTGCTTCTGCTCACATCCAACAGAAGAAATTATCAGGCTGATTTTTCTCCTAAGGCTGGTTTTCATTATAATAATATAAACTTTTTTAAAACAATTGAAAGTAACCCAAATCTGAGTTCATTTCTCTCTTTTCTATATTTCCCTGCATGATACTTTTTGTCAGATCATGTGAAGCTTCTCTAGATCAGCTGATCCTCTGGCTAAGTCCCGTGGTACTCCAGTAAGTCACATGACTGAGTCACCTGCTAGAATATTACTGATAGAGATACTTGTCACAACAGTGTCTAAAGATGTACATTTTTAATGTGGCACTTCTGGATAAGTGCATGATAGTAATTAATGGCAATTTCTCAGGCTATTAATCTTCGTGGATGGTTTGTCATTGTGCATAACAATAGAAATGTAAATAAACATTTTTTGTTTTTTCAGTCACGATTATAATTATTCCAGGTTTGTAACAATGGAAGTTTCTACTAATCAAAGAGCTCTCCTCAAGCAGACACCTCTCGATAGGAATGTTTTTGTTTTTTAAAAAGGAATTGTGCACTGCTTTCTGAAGTACATATTAAAAACTTCTGGCACATTGTACTTGATGATAATTAAAACTGCCCCAGGCAATAAATTTTGTTCTGTGCAAATAGGATAGGTATAATTATTAAAAATTTGATGTTCCCTGCGTTGCTAGTTTTAATTTGGTGATATGACAGGCAGTGAAGATAGACAATTTTTATGTGAAGATTTTTTCCCTTTGTTTCTATGCATATCTGCACACGGTTCCTTTTATCCTTTGTAACTATAATGAAATCCATATTCACAGATCTCAGGTTTTGGAACATGGCATTAAAATGGTAACATTTTGCTCCTGATTATTTGTAAAGTACACAAGAATTGTGCATATGGAGCATATTGTTTGTGGCATCATTTCAACTGTACCATAGCCATTAAAACCATGCATGCATTTAAATGTTTATTGTAGAACTATGAACATTTCAAGTCAGTCTTGACTGGAACATTGTACATGTTGATATTCACTTAGCATGGTGGTTGTTATTACTGTTTTACATAGTAAGGTCTCTGTTGCAAGATGAATGTGCCTCCTTTCTGGTGTGCCTCCTGCCTAGGAGATCTTGTTCAGAGATGGCCATATAAGAATAGAATTTCTGCAGAGCACAGTAACCGGGGAGGCCCCCATGTGGTGGCATGCTCAGAGGTACTTTTGCCTAGTACAAGCGACTAGAGTGAGTCTCCCGTACTAAGTAAAATATAAAGATAGGAATCTTATCTCACAATCAGTTTCCTTCCCAAAATAATTTTCTGACATAGGAAGCCAACAGATCTTGAGAAGTGATAATTTGGGACTTGCTGTTGTTATATAACCTTCCCTTTCAGTTTTGGCCTTTATTGGTCCCTCTTCCTATACTGTCACCAAATCGTAGTGACTCATGAATGCTATAGAGCACTAAGCAGACAATGCTGTGGTATTCAGCAACTGTTCCTTGGGTGCACTGAGTCATGTTCAAGCCTGTGGAGAACAATCAGTTTTTTGTCTGGAATTGGCAAGGTTTTTCACAGTTGGGCTGTTCCTTGACTTCGCAGATGAAGTGACCTTAGCACGTCCTTACCATTGCATTCTACTTGAGGTAGCAGAGGACTGTGCAGTCAGGACTGATGATGGGTATATCTTGCACCTGATCATCCAGCAAGTAGGTGATTGATTGGGAAGACTCCTGCAGTTTCCACTGGCATGCTTGTAGCAGAGTATATAGCGAGATATGGTAACAGAAAAAGTCACTTCATGAGTGTGTGTGTGTGTGTGTGTGTGTGTGTGAGAGAGAGAGAGAGAGAGAGAGAGATACAGAGATTAGTAGGCAAGTCTCCTTGGCACTTCTGGTGCCTTTGGAAACAATTTTCACTCATTTTAGATCTCTCCAAGTTCATGTTGCTTCACATCAAAACCTAAAAGAAAGAAAGAAATACAGTTAAATAGTTGCTAAGAAATGTTGTATGTCTGCAAAATGCTAAAGGAGGGCAGCTCAAAATTTTAGACGTTGGTTGCATGAATTTTAAAGCTGTGCAAGGTTTTAATTATCTCTGCATATTCTTATTCTTGAGGATTTGTTAACTGGAAAGGTAGTATGTACATATCCTAAATATATAAACTGAAAAAAATTCTTGCCTGAAAACAACCTTGAGCACCACCACATCTGCACAATACAGAAACATTCACCGATATTACTGCTCAAATAAGAGTATGCAATTTTCATCTATTAAGGAAGAAATTATAAGAATAACCCTTAATTTTGCAGTTCCAATTAGTATTATAACCAAGGTCAGTCGAATTTGAGACATGGATGTCTCAGCATAAAAGCTGGTTTTGCTTTTGTAAGAAGTCTGGTTATTACAAGCTTCTGATATATTATTTAACTGCATGCTGTGTTCAGTTCAGCAGGGAAGCCTTTTCTCCCCTGCAGTTCTGTTGAGACCTCTCCGTGTCAAGGGACTGTTTCACAGTGATATGGATATATTTCCGGGTTCCTTGCTGCTTCTGTGCACCTTACATGGAGTTTATTTTCATAATTGTATCTGTGCTTATAAAAAAGTAGCTTCTGATTGGTTTATTTATTCTTCAGTGTCCAGTGTGTTCGTGCAGGCAGGACACCGTAGATTACTGCTTCATTGGTTATCATTTCATTGGTGATCAATGGAACAATTGCAAAGATCTTGACTCTTTTCAAATTAGCTCTTTTACCAGCAGTGAATGTACTTCAAGAGAAACCCGCCCTGTTGGTATGGCCAAACTGAGAAGTGTTTTATATAAATCTCAAGTTGTGTCCATTGTACCCTTTGGACAATGAACACCAGTCCAAGGGTAGGGCTATTGAAAGTCCAGGGAGGGGTATCCTTAACTTTATATTTACTCGAGAGTCACGTGATCCTGCATATAAGATGACTCCCCTAAAAAAATTAAATACATTTTTAAAAATTCCAACCAGGTGCATCTTGGATGTGAATGTAAGATGACACTCTTATTTATGGTATACTTGGAAAAATAGTTTTGCATTGAAGTAAACACCGTATAAACTTGTTTGTAACATTGAAATGCCATTTTCACATTCAAGGAAATGAATACAAACAAAGACTTGAGTCTGGGCAGATAACAAATAAATTGTTTATTTTTTTAAAAATACATTAAAATCATGAAGATAATTTCAGGTACATAGCCAAATCTGTCTGCAGTAAAAGAGGAAGATTCAAGTCTAGTAGAACTAAAATCATGGAATCCTTTATACCTCCTCCCTCCAGAGGAGTCAGTATTCCTCTTCTGGCTACTACATTTTAGCTAGATTTCATTTTAATCCTTTGTTCTTGTGCCTGGAAATGCTACTAGAAAGGCTCTTTGCTTGGGAGTTATTTTGGGTAATTTGTAGATTAGAACAGGACATTTCCTTTGTCCTAGGGTAGGGTTACAGGGCGCCACTCTGATGGGTCTTGTGTAGAGTGTTTGGTCACGCACACTCTCCCCTCAGAGCATTTACGCTACCTGCCACCTTCTCCTTCATCTCCTGCCAGACTTCCACTTGGTGACCCCCTGACTCTGACACCCCAACATGGATTCCATAGCTTTTCCTGTGTGGACATCCCACTGGGTTGCTGGATTCTGAGCAGGGGAATCCTCAGGATCAGTGGGGAAGGGCTACAGAGGCCACACTAGGTCCCCAGGGGCCTCAGGCTCCGAAGAATTTGCTTGTCTGGAACCTGCAACCCAAAATCACTGCCACGAAGCAGCCTCTACCCAAAATCACTCAGTGTGAAAGAGCCATGGAGACTGTGCTAGGGAGGGAATTCTGGGTGGAGGAATCCTTAGTCTCCTGAGGATTCCCCCACCCAGAATCCACCACCTCACCTCACTGAGGAAGGGCTGTAGAGACCACATTGGAGTGCCGGATTCTGGAAAGGGGGAGTTTCTGGACAGGGGACCTGGAATCGTCACCCCAGTAACTTCACAGGCTGAGGGGGAATGTGGGTGATGTTTCCCGCAACCACCCCCTGCTGCCAAAGCTGTCTCTTCCCCCCTTTCTCTCTCTTCCCCTTAGGGTTCCTTTGTGCCCCTTGAAAACCAGTGCTGCACTGCAACAGAGTCCGGGGGGGGGGGCACAATTTCAGTGCTAGCCCCAGAGACCTTTTTTTGGTAGCTATATCCAGATTTGCCATTTTGAGTGGCTCCACATGAGGCACTATTTAGAAGATGTTACAAAAAATGGATAAGATATTCACAAATTATAAATAAAATTATAACTGGAGAAAAAATAAGATATGAATTGAAAACACAACAAGATTTCTTAAAGGAAGGGCTAGACTTGTGGCTCTATTTTCAGCTGAAAACCGTTATATGATGAATAAAAATCAATTTGGAAGGTAAAAGAAAATATATTGGAAATTCTTTTTAATAAACAAAGACAAACATTTAATTAAAATATGTATCAAATTTGTTTTGATTTGGAAAAAGAAACAGAACCAATTAAAGATAATATGATTAAATGGGCAAAAGACTTTGGTCATAATATTATTTATTTATTTATTTATTTATTGGTTCCACTTTTATACCGCCCTCCCCCAAAGGGCTCAGGGCGGTTTACATCACAATAAAAGCGGATAACAGGATAAAATACTAAAAATTCATAACAGTTAAAAGCAGCGTTCCTAATTCATACTCAGTTAAAACAGATGGCGTTCAGCCATTAACTCCTCAGCTCCCTTAAGAGGGGAACAGCGGATCTTAGTTGTTAATGGGCACCTATCAGCAGCCGGGCTCCCCAAAAGCCCGGGCGGAATAATCCTTAGTCTTACAGGCTCCATGAACTCATGTAGAACCTTAGGGCCCGGATAGCTCTTGAGGGAGAGCATTCCACTGAGGCAGGGGCCAGGGGCCGTAAAAGCTCCTGGGTCTCTGTGGGAGGCCAGCCGCGACATATGAGGGGGCAGGGACTTAGGGTAAATTGGCCTCTGCCGAACGAGACTCATCGGGACATATGGGGCCAGACGGTCCCTGAGGTACGAGGGTCCCAGACCGCGTAAGGCCTTAAAGGTTAACACCAATACCTTGAAGAATACCTTATGTTTGAAGAAAGACTGGGAAAAGCTATGGAAATCTACTTTAAAATTTACAAATAATAATTATATAAAAGAAAATTATGTACCACTTCAGGTTGTACACAACTCCTGTAAGATTAGCCAAAATGAAAAAAAAGATCAAACAAATGTTGGACATATGATAAAGGATGTGGCACATTCATACATCAATGGTGGAATTCTGAGAAAGCAAAACAAATGTTTGGCATAAGATTAGTGAGGAAGTTAAGAAAATTTTAAAAATTAAGGTTACTTGTTTACCAGAAACTTGTTTATTAGGTATGGTTAACAAAATTAGGAAAGACAAGATAATATTATTTCAATATTAGTGGCTAGAATAGTTTGGGCAAGATATTGGAAAGTGGAGAATTGCTCTACAGTTAAAGAATGGCAAATTAACGTAACGGAACTAGCAAGTTTAGCAAAAATTGCTTCTATAACACAACATAAATGGATTCTGACTTCCAAACTGAATGGAATGCTTGGATAGAATATATTCAACAATAATGGAAAGATACAGCATAAATATGTGGAAGTTTTTCTTGTTTTTTTCTTCTTTTCTCATTGATATTTATATTGGTGGATGTCTTAGTAAATTGTTCAAATACTGGTTTTGTATGCGTTACTTATTTTTTAAATATAATTATGTAATAAATTATATATATATATATTAAAAAAATAATATTGCGTCTGAGATCTAACTTAGTCAAATTGCACTTCCCAATCCCCCTCACTCTCAATTGCACACTGAGAAAACACTCCCTGTGGTTAAAATTATAACACATCCGTGTGTGCAACACTCCCTTCTGTTTTAATCATTACTAACGCAGCACTACCTAAGGGAAGAAGCACTAATCTTTTTTGCCAAAAAGAATATGAAAAAGACAATAAAATATCATGACATCACAGACTAAAGTGGTTGCTTGGCTGTAGATGCATAAAGACTGATACTGTCATCCTTAGCTTTCCCAAAATGAAATATTAGCAGAGCTTGATGTCTTATAATGTGGAGGATACTCACCCTCAGGGGAAGATCTTTAATGTGGACAGAAGATAATTACTGGCTTTTGGTTCATGTATTCTCTTGCTATCCCTCTCCTCTTTCTGTTCCCCTGCCTTTTAGTAGAGAGACACACAGACACAGACACACAGACACAGACACAGACACAGACACAGACACAGACACACACACACACACACACACACACACACACACACACACACACACGGTTGCCATGGTCTCAAGCTTAATGTAAAATGCTCCTGGAGAATGTATTGTTTGCCAAATCAGTCTGGAGTCACAGTTCTTACTGATATGAGAATCACATCTCTAATTGGAACTCCTGCCTGTTGAGGACTCAGGGACTGAATAATGAATTGGCTTTCTGGTATTTCGGGAATTTGGCTTGAGAAATATCACACTAAATGCCATGTGAAATTGGATTACTTTCACAAATACGGTGAAAACTGTTTGGGTTAAAGTTATTTGTTGTAAGTGAACAGCTATAGCAGTTTTTCACACTGTTCCCTGAATGAGAATGGAACCAAGGGTGAATATTGTTTCTACATGGGAGTTTTGCCCTACCTTGGCATCTCTGTTAGCAGGGAAATCCACTATGTAATCCTCTATATGACCTATTTCTGGGTCCTACCACCCACCTTCCTGCCATTTTTCCAAAATGTATGAGATAATCCTCTGCATAGCTCTTGTGGCTGTTGCAAATGCTGAGACATTTGCAGCAGCAATTAAACATCCAGATGGATTTTCCCCCATGTACTTTCCTTGTCTCCGCTTTCTGGTGTGATTCCTCACTGCGATTGGGAGGGCTTTTTCACTAAAAGAACATTATAATACCATGGTGCTAGAGCATTATAACAGTCTGTTGCAACAGTGCATTATTTCCCTGCTTTCATTTAACATAATAGTGAATCTCTGTCACTTCTAATTTCAGTTATGAGGAAAAATGTGCAGGTGTGCTTTTTTTTTTTAATGGCTCTGGAATCCTAAAGGGCATAATCTCGTTATACAAGCTTGCTATCTACCTTAAGTCAATTTCGTACTTCTTTTTAAAGATGCTTCCCTTTGGGAAGGTACACCTAGCCTATGTGTAGAGCTGCTAAGAGCCACCATTTGGGGCTCCCATAATGACCCTGAGCCGAACCAAATATCAGAACAAGACAAATCACTTCACTGGCTGTTACCATGAATCTATAATAATAAAAGGATTGGCATGTCTGTCTCTGTCCATAACTCATCAGTAAATAAAACTGGAAACCTCAAAATTGTCTACCAGTTTCAGGATGATCATGGAAGTTTCAGGACCAAAAATGAAAGAAATATCCTGGACCAGATTCTCTCAAGAACTCATGTCCCCACAATTCTATTTGCAGTGGGAGCTGGGCTTGTGTATGGTCAAGGTGCTGAACTAGGATCTAGGAAACCTAAGTTCAAATCCCAAGTCTGGGATGGGTGTATTTATAACTACAAAATAACAGAATCAGTTCCTGTTCCTTTAAGAAATGAATGCCCTTTGATATTGCAGTGGCCACTGTGGGGTTGCTAGGCAACCACAAAAATATTGCCAGTCTTTCATCCTTGCCTTCTGTGAGAAAAAGGTGGTGAGGAGCTTTCCAGGGATATTTGGCCTTCTGATTCATCACTATTCCACTTCCTCCTCCCTTGGAGTGAAGAATCATTGGGGCCAAGTACAGCAACTACCACCAGGCAACTTGCTGCTATGTAATTTGTGCAAATCACCCAGGTGTGGTGGTGGGTACCATACAACTTGAGTCCATGCAACTTGCATAGGCCCAGTGGCAGCCTTTACACAGTTTGCATAACTTGGCTAGATCTGGCAATGGCTACTCCACACCTCAACTGAGTGACTTGCCACCAGGGGTGTATCTGCCAGAGGGATATGGAGTATCACATGTCCCCAGGCACACACCATCTAATCACGTGGTGGGGCACCGGACCTGGAACATGCTCACTGGTTCTAAATGGTAGACCTGGATGCTGGTGCCTGCTCCGGGTGGTAGACCTGGGTACCTCACTTGCTCTAGGCCAGGGGTAGGGAACCTGCGGCTCTCCAGATGTTCAGGAACTACAATTCCCATCAGCCCCTGCCAGCATGGCCAATTGGCCATGCTGACAGAGGCTGATGGGAATTGTAGTTCCTGAACATCTGGAGAGCCGCAGGTTCTCTACCCCTGCTCTAGGCGGTAGATGTGGATGCTGAGTCTGGCTCCAGGTGGCAGACCTGGGTGTTGGGTGTCTCTTAAATTGAACAATCGATAAGAGTATTGTTGGTAGGCTTATGATATAGCAACTGAACTGAAGAACAGCAGGTCTGGGTTTGGTTAGCACCTGGAGGGGAGACCGTTTAGGAATCCTGTTTATATCACCTTGCGTTCCAGGTTGGGGATGTGGTGGAACTAGCTTGCTTTGCCTTGCAGGCCCTATTCCACTCCCAAGCCTGTACCTGGGGTTGGCACCTTTTCCTGGAGAGAGCTTGCTTTCTCCCTGGGTAAACTGCTGCCACCACCTGACCATTTGAGGAACTGTCCGCTGGGGAGGGTGAAGGCTCTCCAGCTTTCTTTCCAACCGTGAGGCCTAGCCTCAGTTTCCCCTGGTTCCCCTCTCCTGGGTTCCACAGGGTAGATTGGAGATAAGATTTCCATGGAGATAAGATTTTCCTCCTTTTCCTGGAGGAAAAGCGGCTTGCCAGCTGCCAGCCTTCCTTCCCCCTCCTATTTAGACAGCGCATCCAAGATGGTGGGGGCATTTGTGGTACAAAAAGCTGTTCCCCACATCTGAGGTTTAAAAGTATTTATTAAAAATAAAATGGTTACAAGTAGGTTTTAGCAAGTAGGTTACAAGTAGGTTTTAGCAGATCGAGCAAGGGTTTCCAAAACAAATGAGATATAAATGCAGATTCTCTATCCCTGTTTCTAAACATACCCTAGCAGCAGGCACTTAAAGCTTAGAAGATTACAATTCTCAAAGAGTTCCCATTTCCTGGAAATCTCTGACCTTCCTGGATGAGCACATGGTCCCCAAATGGCTGCCCTCTTCACAGCCCAGGCAAGGGGTCTGCTCCTTTCAGTGACCCAGCATAAAGAGACTTTCTGCTCCCAGCACTTTTATCAGTTCCCTGGCGCCACCCTCTTTTGACCTGGTCAGGTTAAGATATCTTTTCCCCCTAGTTCAGATAGCCCTTCCTGATGTCCCTCTGGCACCATTAAGTCCTCCAAATTTATGATACCTGATTGGAGAAGAGGAGAAGGGGAAGGAAAGGAGCCCATTTCTCCACAGGGGAAAAAAAGGGGGGAAGCAATCTAGTTTGGAATGGAGGGTCACATACCACTGGGCTTCCTATTCCCTTTCTCACACTCATAGGCAAGCCTCTCTTTCATCTGTGAAATATTGAAGAGTTCATGTTTGTTGAATTGAAGACACTACAGAAGCTGGTTGTACTGTAAAACCATTTTGCACAGTCATTGCGTGAAAATAACAGATGCCTTTTTAAACAAAATGCAGTGATTCCCAGTGGATGCTAGGAAGGAGATTCCCCTGATAGGGCTGTCAAATTGCAGCTGTGTGCGCTCTAGAAAGCATTTGGTCTGTAATCAGTTAAAGAGACTGAAGTGCTGCTTGCTGAAGGTAATTGCAGGTTCTCAATGAAAATAGCAGCTTTAAGGCTTGCTGGATGGTACTTGTCAGTTGTCACGCTAGAGAGAATAGGAAAAGCAATATGCGGGTCATGAGGCCATGCAGAAAGGTCCCTTCTTAATACAGGTCTTCCCAGGAGAAGCAGGCATTGGGAAGCAATCTGATTTGGGAGGAGCTGTTACTGTGTGTGAACAGCAGGACTATCATTTCCAGAAGAATCATAAAATTAAAAAGTGGTGTGAAAGTCTGTTTAAATGTACATAAGACTCTGTTGGCAGTGGGATTTTCTTTGTAATTGATTTACGTAGATCTTTTTGGGGAGCAGCCAACAGTGGTTATTGGAAAACTGCTATTATGGAGCAAAGTGGGTCATTTGTAAACCTTGATGTTGGCTCAAAAAGCAAATGAGTTTACTCTGCAGATTAATTGCCCATAACCTGTGGGAGATTTTGGCTTAAGTGGTATGGACATGTTAACACCTGCAAGAACGCTGCTGATTTGCCTTTCATCTACAGGCAAGATCTGCAAAGATCTCAGTGTAGACATGACGGAATCCATGTTGGTTTAGTCGTATCTGTCCTGTTCACATATCAAGCAAGGGGCATGGTGCCTAATTTAATACTGTTGCACAGTCTGTTGCCCATGTTTATTTCCCATCTTCAGCCCAGTTCTTATACAGATCTTTGCTGCATCGGGAGAATAGTGCATGGAATTTGTGCTGAGTTTTTCTTCTTTTGCCCATTGGCCCCTTTGGGTGTTAGAACAAACATGAATTCTCTGGGGAGAAAGTGGAATCAGAAAGTAATGCCATCTCTACCTTTTAGTGTTTGCTGTTCTGCTCAAAAGTTGGAGTTCTCCGAATCCACTTGATTTTCTTTTTTTACCTTCTGAAGAAATTGGCCATGTTAACAGGGAGGACTACTTGGAGGGAGGGTGAAATTAGAGGGCCAGAATTCTAGGGGCCTTCTTCATTCTGGGGGATTTATGTTGTTGGGCAAATGTAATTTCTCTTTACAAAATGTTTGCATTGGTATGTGGAGCCCCAGAGAAAATGTAGATCCCTTTTAGTAGGACAGGCACACTAACACAAATATGGGCTTTTGAAGGGAGAGTTTACTGAACAAAAGGTTCCCTTTTAACAAATGTTGTATTCATTTGTTGCTTGCTTCAAGTGAGTTTCTCCTTGTGTGTGTCTCTTCTGTCTTCTGTCTCTTCTGTCTTATGGCAACCCTATGAATGAATAGCCTCCCAAACATCGTATCATTAACAGCCTTGCTCAGGTTTTGAAAACTGTGACTTCTTCATCTCATGTTGAGTCTTCCTCTTTTCCTGCTGTCTTTTAACTTTTTCCAGCATTATTGTCTTTTCTGGTTTATCTTATTTTCTCATGATGTGACCAAAGCATGATAGCCTCAGTTTAGTTATTTTAGCTTCTAGGAAAAGTTTGAACTTGACTGGATCTAGAAACTATTCTCTCTCTTTTGTGTGTGTGTGTGGCTAGTCCATGGTATCTGCAAAACTCTCCTCTAGCACCACATTTCAAACAAGATTTTCTTTAGCACATCTCAGTGTAGTAGGGAAGTGATCATTCAGTTTATTACTGGGTAGCCTTGAAGCATGCAAAATAGAACTAAGTCCCTTGCAATAGCATCGGTATCTTATGATGATAGCATGTCCTGTTCCAGGTACCAGGTTATTTTGTGGTACTTGTGCGAAGGATACTGATGGGAAAAGTCCACGTGTTGTAGGTACAATTAGACTGTCTGGCATATACAAATAAACCAGCCAGCAGCATTTTTGGAGACAGGGTGATTCATTCAACAAATTTGATATTAATTTTACCAGATTTCATGTTTTGTGCTCATATCATCAGTGGGTTTCTGTGCATTCTGTGCATGGAGCACAGATGTTCAAGTCACAGGTCATGGATGGGAAAGTACATTCTGTGTGACATACCAGCCTGTGCTGGAACAAAAATAAAAGTCAGTAATAATGTGCTGCCACCATCAGTTCTCCCAGTTCTTTTGTATATGAGTTCTTGGAGGGCACAAGCAAAAGGATCTAAAAATATCAATTGGCAGCAGAAGCCTTGCAGGATCTAACAAGATGAAAGGGAAGCTTAGGGATTTGTCTTTAGATGTATGTATGTTCCCACTTAATTATGTTGGTTTAAATACACATGCACACACACTCTTCCAAAGGAGATCTGAAGCACAAGTGAAAAATTAGAAGCAAACCAAAAATACTTTGCTAATTTAAGAGAGATTTCCTTTTTTTGTGAAATGTTAGTCTCATAGCAGACTTGCTGAACAAGATGACAGAGCCAGCCAGCAAGAGACATTTGGGTCGGTTTCATTGTGTCTTCCTCCTGGCTGCTGTCTGTACGGCTTTATAGTCTCTGCAGGATGTTGAGCATCTGAGTGGCTGACTTCGGTTGCAAGTGTATGGATGGTGGTTTTATTTTTTGTATGTAATCTTAATGAGGGGTGTATTTGTACATTGGCTTGGTGAAAATACAGCTAAGAATTGAAAAAGTGAATAATTTTCTTTAAAATGTTTGTACAGTTTCATACTTGTTCTATTCTTTGGCAGTTGCATGGAAATCTTATCTCAAAATCAAACTCCCACACTTATTTCATGTCCATTTTAGA
This sequence comes from Sphaerodactylus townsendi, assembly GCF_021028975.2. Taxonomy (NCBI): domain Eukaryota; kingdom Metazoa; phylum Chordata; class Lepidosauria; order Squamata; family Sphaerodactylidae; genus Sphaerodactylus; species Sphaerodactylus townsendi. Next base: position 90,226,320 of record NC_059430.1, on the reverse strand, counting down.
CATTAGAATGACATCACAGAGGAATGTGTCTTGGTTGTTTGAGTCCTTTTTCTCCACAGGGAGAAAGTAATGCTCAGATGTACTGCATTTACTTGAATGTATCTACCTGACACCTTTACTCCTTGCCCTCTTCTCAAATTTGACATATAAGATGGTATGTGGTGATAATAGAGGGTGTTCTTTGGCAAAATTGCGGAGACATTTAATTTATCTAAAATGGGGGCAGCCATGGGCATGAAAGTTACTGCGCCAAGATTTGTTTCCAGCAAGTATGCCCTGAATAGGAACGTGTAGAATTTAAGTGGATGTGTAGTGAGCAGAAGGCATTTTCTCACTGCCTGAACATTCAGAGTAGGCTTTGTCATTCTTAACTGATCTCTTCTCCTTGTACGGTGCATTTTGATCAAATAATTTAAAATCAAAGATCAGATTTAAAGGAAAAAATAGAAACCATACAAATTTATGCACATTTTATATCGGAGCATAGTTTTAAAGGAGAATCTGAACGCTGACAGTACACAATTGGGAGGTTTTGATGCAGGGCAGGCTAGTGCTTCCTGCATCCGTCTGTCTTTTATGTAAATGCATGTCACTCTTGTGTGAATATTACAATGCAGTCTTTCTTTGAAGTATATCTGAAATCACCCAGACAGCTTGCGATCAGTGTCTCAGATATTTTCAGCCTGGTTGTTTGCAGACACATTTCTGAAGCTGAAGTCATCTTGAGAAATTCCAGGAATCAGTGCAACTTCTTTCTGTCTACAGTCTCTTCCAATGCTTAAAAAAAAATCCCAACCACAACAAACAAATCTGTGTCACAGAAAGGAAGTCATAGACCCAACATTTGCATAGTTTTTTTTTCAAGCTAAATTTTTGTGAATTCTCATAACGTGGAAAAATAGCAACCTAGAGATTTTTAGTAGGAGGAAATATCAACAAGATCTGAAGTCTTCTGCCTGGGGACAGGGCTCCCTGTACAAAAGTTCCATCTTGCTCCCCATATGACCCTGATTCAAACTAAATATCATAACAAATCAAATAATTTGGCTTCCTTTTACTATGTATCTATAGTAATAAAATAACTGGAATGTATGTCTGTCCATTTGTGAAAAGCATGAATCATCAGAAAATTGGTCATCAGCTTCAGGATGATTGTGGGAGTTCCTGAGTCAAAAATGAAAAACTTAGGAATATTCTGACTTCGATTATCTCAGCACAACCCCTGTACAATTTGCAGTGGAAATGAAGGGTCTCTGTTGGTGGAGGGCATAACTTACCAGAAAATAAAGCTATGTATCTGAAAACTAGTCACCGACTCCAGGATGGGGGTTCCAATAACAAAAATGAAAGGCATCAGAAAATTCCAAATTATCTTAACATGTAATAAGAGAGTTTTTAAACCTGTACTTAAATCCACAAAATTGCTGGGTGACACAATCTCTGCCAGATCCTATCTCACAGGATTGTTGTGAGTGTAAAATGGAGGGCAAGAAGCTACTTTGGGCCCCCATTGGGGATAAAGACTGGGTATTATCATTTTGCCTACTGTTGACCAAAATGATAAGTATTGCTGTTGCTTCCTCATGTATTACTGCAGCCCTTTTGGCAGCTGGAAGAACTGATGATTCTGAATTCAAATTATTGTTAAATATTGCAAGATAAAGGGCAGGCCCCTCCTATTGGTAAAAGCTATGATAATTGTGTAAAAGAAGCAGGAGCAGTTTTCCTGCCCCTTTCCAGACAAGCGTCATCCACCAAAAATGTCTTCTTCAACAACTCTGTGTAATTACTCTGTCTATAACTGTTTAATTTTGTGGTTTTACATTTAAGCCGCATATGTTTGCTAGCAATGCAGGATAAGCTTCTACTATTTTAACAGTAGCCTCTGTTTACAGAAACTTTATTTCACAATACATTTTTAGTAAGTGAATCAGAATGAAATCAATTTCAGTTTACTCTTGTTCCTTTATCTGGCACAAATTCAGGGGCCAACTGTTTTACGTAGTGGTGCCAGTTGAAAAGTACTGGGACCACTGGGATTGGTTTTGTTGATATTACATCATTTGTCATATAGCAGTGGTGGTGAACCAATGGCACTCCAGATGTTAATGGACTACAATTCCCATCAGCCCCTGACAGCATGGCCAATTGGCCGTGCTGGCAGGGACTGATGGGAATTGTAGTTCATGAACATCTGGAGTGCCATAGGTTCGCCACCACAGTCATATAGTTAGTATGCTGCTATTAAGTGGCCAAGCAGGATAATGACAGCCAGACCAAGACTTATATATAAAGGGATGGGGACATGGAAGAACTAGGTGGAGGGAGAGAAAAAGGAAAGCTGATTGTGAAAGAGAGCAAAATGAAGGAGAAAAATGTAGCAAAGGAAAAAAGGTAAAGGGTTAAAATCTGGCTGTAGCACATTCTCTACTGCTTTTCAAGATCTGCCTGGGCAAGCAAAACTATGGAGCTGGTGAAACAAAAGGATGAGGGAAAGGCTGGACTGCTGGAGACAGTTGACCTTATTAGCTGGGCTGGCTGAAGTCTGGCAATTATTGGAATTTTGCCCGCCCTCCCCCATTTGCACCCCGTGCCCCCCCATGGTGTCCCTAAATTAGAATGATTTAAGATTAAAATTAGAATTATTACAATTATTACAATTATTACAATTAGAATTATTAAAAAGGAACAGTATTATGATATTATCACAGGAGAAGAGGACACACCCTCTTTGAAGCAAAACAGCCAAATACACCTCTGTTTCTTTTTCTTTTTTTTACAGTTTTGTAATCTGTTAATTGACTGGAGGTATTTACCAGTGCTTCATGTTAATTTTTTTTTTTACTTCCATACAAAAGTTTTTTTTTCCTGGACTTCTTCAAGAATTTCTTGTTAATTTCTTTCCATCAGAGTTTTTTTAAACTGGATTTTTCTATATGCAGATTTTAATTCCAATCTTGTGCCTTGACTGTATGAAATGTCTTCCTTTTTATCTACTTGTCAAAAACTGGAATCATTCAATGTGCCAAGGTTATGACCCATTAAAAACAATTTCTATGATTTGAGACTGCTTTACATTCAAGAACCATTTAGGGCAATGTCCAGTGTCTTCTTGTATCTTCTTCTCTGTTCTTGAAGGGTGGGCAGGAACACAAATTATTTATTGTTGTGCCTTCAATGCAGTCTCACAAGGGATGGCAGAGGCTGACAAGTTGGCTTCCAGAAGCTTCAGAGTGTTTGCAGCGCTTCCCCCTCACCTGCAATTTGGAGCTGAAAGTGGGCTGGTTTCCTGCCAAATGGTCACGTAATAGAAGTGGGGAGACCACTCCTCCCTCAGGTCTCTCTTCATTGCTATGGAGAAAGGAATGGCTTCAGCTGAGCTCTTCATTTACCTCAGACTTTTTCTTACCCTTTCATTTTTGTCTTTGTTGAGATGGCATTATTCAAGAAATGCTCCAAGTGTAGAACAAAGATTTCTCAGTCCTTGGTCACAGCCTTTACCTATGACAGGTTCCAAAAGGCCATCTGCATATATAATTTCTGCGGGCTGATGGCTTCCACTACCTCAGTAGTTCTCTATGCAAACCTGAACATTAGATATTTGCAAAATTGGTTCGTTAGAAAGTTGAGGTCTAATGTAGACCCCCAAGGTCATAAGCCTTCAATATCCAAAGAGGTAATCAGATCTCTTCTTTGCTGAGGTTCTCAAGTCAATTTAAATGACAGTATCCACTTGGGCACCTCCCCTCATGATCTCCTGTTTCCATGGATTCCTCTTTCACAGGCTTTCTACAATTCATTGTGAGTTTGAGGGCACTGGTTGGAATCTGATGCATATAAATCTTTTAGAACTCAGGGTAATCAGGTATGTGCTTGCATATCTTTCAGCCACTGTCATAGGTAACATTTCATTATAACCAACAGTATGGCTGCAACGTTTTACATCAACAAGCAAGGGATTTGGATTCTGTGTTCTGAGGTTTCCTAGTTGTGGCAATAGGCCACGCCACGCAACATTTCACTCTTGACAGGAGAAGTCAAGACCACTACTGGCACTCTGAGCAGACACGTGGGAAAGCAGGGGATCCTTAGGGGGGAAATCTCTCACACTTCCCTTCTACCCAAGAAGCAACAAATTTTCTCTAATTCTTCAAATATTCTTTTTGTCTGATCTTTGCTGCTGGTCAAACTCCCCCCACTCTATCCTGCACCTCTTTGAAATGAATGTATACCTGAGCCAGCTTAGGGAACTGATGTGATCCCCCCCCCCCCCTTCACTCAGTCTGTTTTACCTCAGAAAGCCACACTAGAGACTTTTTCCTTTTTAAAAAGTTTAACAAATAAAATAGTATAAATTTATTTAACACCTCAAGGGAATTAGGATATGAGGCAATATTGGTAATAAGGAAATAATCAGTTTTATATACAGGTATGAAGATGTTCTTGAAGTACAGCTCAGATGGTGTTTTGCTGTTTAATATGATTTCAACTTAAGGCTCATTCCACCAGGGCTCAATCCTCTTCAGCTGCTTTCCTTGCCAGGTTTGATCTCCAGGATATCTGTAAAGCAGTGGCCTAGTTCTTTGGGTCCATGTTGTGCTGGGATTATTCTATCATTGTGGATTCCAGGAGTGATGTAGCCATTGGAAGAGCAGTTTTACAGTCATTGTTTTGTTTCATTGCACTGAAGACACAAAGACCCAATGATGAAAACAAAGTTGCATTTGCCTGTAGCTGTTGTTCATTAAATATCTTCTGTGGAGGCAGGCAGACATGCAAGCATCCCTCCCTTCCTTCCTTCCCCAGTGTGGACTGCCCTTTGCCTCATTAGTGTTTCTACCACAATGGCAAAGGGAGAACTGAGGGAGGAGAGTTCTCCTCATTTCCATCACATGACCATTTGGGCAAGAAACCAGTTGCTCTTAGCTCTGAATGATAGAGGGAGGAATGCTCCAAGCACTCTGAACAGCAGTTTCAGGTAAGTGCAACTTTGTTTTATGCGAATTGGAATGAAGTGTTTGCTTACATTAGTTTTAGGAAATGTTTCATTTATTACTGGCACATCCTCTGATATCTTATGATTATGTGGAATCTGTTCTGCTATCACTTTTAGTATCTCCAACCACAGGGGTACTATTTGAAACAGTGTAACCAGGTGACACGGCTGTTTAATTCCCCTGGAAATCTGGAGATGGTGTTGAAAATACCTGCATTATCCACATGGGAGCTTTCTCATGTAAAATGATAATTGGTACAGATGGAAGTAGTATGTATGATACTGAGGCAATGTCATAATTTGTGTTAAGTATATACACTAGTAAATGAAACATTACAACATATTCATTTCTATTGGGGGGGGGGAGCCTAAATAATCGAGTTTTGCCTGTGAGCCCATAAGTCTACTCTGTGTCCTCCAATGATGTCATCATGCTGAGAATATTACCATCATAATAATTCAGAAAATTAGCTAACCCCTCAGGTCTATACTTATGACATTTGACTATTCCTTTTGTCCAAAGGAAGACCCTTTAGGAGAGAATTTTGCTTTGGCACAGAAATCAGCTTAAATAGACCCACATCAAAGGGAGTTGAATACACACACACACAATTTCTTAAGGGCAACACATCTAAAGGGTGTAAATTAACAGAACTATTATTTGTTTATTGCTCTGGAGGAAGACAAGATGAAAGTTGCTTAGAGCCTTTCCCTGACCTGCAGATGTCCTGCAGGGTGTAAAATATGCATGGCTCCCTTGGCACTTCTGAGTCTTATCTGCCTTACTCCCTTCATACCCTGTAACTCTGAGGAATGTACTTTCAGTCCTTGTTTCCAGAGTTATGGAAACCCAGAAAATGGGTTCTTTGCTGTTTCTGAAGTAGCAGCAGTTTGATTTCTTTCTGCCTAAAATCCCTTTCTTGTGGACACTTTAACCTGCTTTGGTTTCTGAAGGCAAAGATATTTTTTAAAGGTTTCACATTTCTCAGGGATAAAATGCTTCCCTTTTGCAGTTAGTGAAGTTGTAATATGGAATTTTGAAACTTCGTTTCAGATTATTCATTTGCTTACCTCCTTGCCAGAGGGGGCTGCAAATTCCTAATTGGCTATCGGCTGTGAGGCATTTATGAGCTTTTTTGCGGATAAAGTCAAGTCGCTCCACCAGGACCTTCCGGCCACGCTTGAGACAGTTAGTGAACTGGAGGCTCCGCGGTCATCTTCTGATCCTTGTCTGGATCAGTTTCCCCTGCTCTCAGAGCCTGATGTCGACAATCATGGCTGCTGTTAGACCTACAACCTGCCCTCTGGATCAGTGCCCCTCCTGGCTAGTTAAGGCCTGCTGAGGGGAGCTACGGCCCCACCTGTTGAGCATTATTAACAACTCCCTTGAGCAAGGAGTATTCCCGGGTGGGCTGAAGGACTCTTGAAAAGGCCATCCTTGGATCCTAGTGATCTGGCCAATACCACCCAGTCTTGAATCTTTCGTTTCTGGGTAAGGTAATTGAGAGAGTGGTGTTGGAGCAGCTTCAGGGCTTTCTGGAGGACACATCAGCGCTCGATCCCTTCCAGTCCAGCTTCCGTGCTGGGCATGGGATGGAGACCGTCCTTGTCACTGTCACAGATACGCTCCGCATGCATTTTGACCGAGGCGGATCGGCGCTGCTGGTATTGCTTGATCTTATCGTAGCATTTGATGTGGTCAACCATGACCTTTCAACCCACTGCCTGGCTGTGTCCAGGGTGCGGGGCACTGTCCTTCAGTGGATTGCCTCGTTCCTTCATGATAAGGGTCAGCAGGTGTGGTGCGGGGACCAGGCCTCCCAGTGGTGCCCACTCTATTGTGATGTGCCCCAGGGGGCCTTACTACCCCCACTCTTATTTAATATCTACATGAGACCCCTTGCTCAGCTGGTGCGGAGCTTTGGGCTGGTCTGTCACCAATATTCTGATGACACCCAGCTCATTCTGTTGATGTAGGGGGGACGACCTCCGCCCCTGTGGCTCTACAGCATTGTTTGGAGGTAGTTGCTGGTTGGCTGAAGCAGAGCAGGTTAAAACTCAATCCATCGAAGATGGAGGTCCTCTGGCTGGGTCGTGGGGAGGAGGTTGGGGATTTTCAGCTGCCAGTGTTGGAAGGGGTCTCATTGGCCCCAACCTCTCTGGCCTGTAGCCTCGAGGTCCACCTGGATTGTTCGTTATCTATGGAGAGACAGGTGGCTTATGTTACCCGAATGGCTTATGTTACCCAAACTTTCAGAATCTAGTCCTCTTTTGTTGGTATCTTCTCTCCATTTTAGTGCAAATATAGTCCTTGTCTCAGTTGTCATATACATAAACAGAGTTCTTAGGAAAGTCTTCATCTATTATTTCCAGCAGAAAGACCTTAGTTTTCACAATTGTTCTTTTAAAAAAAATTGTAGTTCCTTGAGGATATATCCCCAAAAGCCATATCCTCTTAACATGTCCACAACATAGGAAAAAAGCCCTCTTTGCTGTTGGCACTTCCAGCATTTATTTGATACACCTTTATATATCATTGCCAAAATATTGGCATTAAATATCATCTGCACATCATTTTCTTTCAAATTGTAACATGCTGTATATTTTAAATCTTCCTTCCTCAGTGTCTCCCACTGTTCCATCAAAATATCATGGCCAACATTTCTAGACCATTTAATCATTACAGATTCAACCATCTTATCCTCTGTATCTCATTGTAATAGCATCTTCTACATTTTGGTAATCAATTTTTCATCATTTATACATAGGTTACATTCAATATCTGTTATTTGAGAATTGACCAGCTTTTTTATTATCATCTTTAAATTTTTCCAAAAGTTGATAATAATGAAACCAATTTTTCATTATATCTTTTAAATCACCCATGGGTTCAAGTTTACATTTATTATCTTATAATCATTTTTCAAAAGAGAGATTGGTCAGTAATTCTTGATTTTACTTACATCTTGTCCTTCTTTTGGAATCTAGGTTATATTGGCTTCTCTCCAAGTGTCTGGCAATTTCCCTTTTTATAAAATCTCATTCATCATTGCCAAAAGTGGGTTCATCAATATGTCTCCAACTTTTTATAATACAGCACTGGCCCAGGTGCCTTGTTTAATTTCACTTGCTATATAGCATCAACTAGGTCCATTGTTGAGATTAGGTTATTCAGTGTATCCTTTTGCCTTTGAGATAACTGTGGTAATTTTGTTTATTTAGGCACTGTTCAATATTGTTCTCTTCTGACTTACTATTTTTTTTAAATAGATTTTATTTTTGCATTTTGGTAATAATAACATACATAACTAAAAATAGTTATAAAATGCATTCCTTTTTTTCTCATCTGACATTGTATTGCCCTTATTTTAATTATGAAGCTGTTTTCTATTGCATTTCTTAATGTAGTTGCTAACAACTTTCCTGGCTTGCTGGCAAATTCAAAAGACTTTTGTTTTGCAAAACTCAGATTCTGTTCAATTTCTTTTGCTGTCAGTACCGATACTCCTAATAAAATCTTAATGCTTTGCACAATCTCTTATTTATTGGGGTATTTTTTCAACTTGTGTTCCTTCATTACTATCTAATCCAGTACATTTGTAATTTCTGTTGTGACAACTTTTTATTTAATGCATTTTGCTGTATTAGGAATCCCCTCATAAATGCTTTACTAACATCCCACACCACGTTTAGATCTACCGTATATACTTGTGTATAAGCCAACCCGTGTATAAGCCGAGGCACCTAATTTTACCAACAAAACCTGGGAAAACTTATTGACTTGTGTATAAGCTGAGGGTGGGAAATGCAGCAGCTACTAGTAAATTTCAAAAATAAAAAATAGATACCAATAAAATTACATTAATTGAGGCATCAGTAGGTTAAATGTTTTTGAATATTTATTTCAAAGAAAAACAGTAAACTGGGGAGGGTGGGAAATGGGAGACACCTAAGAATTTAAAACAACCAAATGAGAAGTACAGCAAGGGAGAATCTCACAAAACCACAAAGTTTCCCCTACGTAAGGAGGCAGTCCTCCCTGGCGTAGGCCTACCTGGGGCCTAACCACATGCACACACACAAAAACAGACAACAGTGGAAGAATTGAGGAAATAATAACTTTACGCTCCAAGAACCCTAGCCTTCTGCAGCCCTAACCCCTGCCTCCACACACCACCCCAATAGCAAATAGCAACAGGAAACTATACAAACTATACAAACTATTAGCCAAAGCAAATAGTTTTAAAAAATAAACAACTGGTTGAAAATCAAACTGTTTGGCGTCTTCTTTTCTCCAGGAAGGCCTCCTCTGCAGGGCTGGTGTGTCTCACAAAGGCAGGCTTATGAAATAGAGTCAGGTAAAGTTCAAGCTCTTCTTGAACAATGGGTCTACATCTCTCTCTCTCTCTCTCTCTCTCTCTCTCTCTCTCTCTGTCACACACACACAGAGAGAGAGAGAGAGAGAGAGAGAGAGAGAGAGAGAGAATGGCCAGGAAGAACCAACACCCCTATAATTTCAATTTTGGGCCAGGCAGGCAGGCTACCAAAATTCCAGGGAATAAAATTCTTCCCTGATTGGCCAGGGAGTAGCATTTAGAGCAGTTTTGTGTTCAGTTTCTAAGCAGCTTTGGGGGGGAGGGTTGTGTGATTTGGGATTTTGTTTTGTGTTTACTTTTACAAGCCTTGTGCCACTGAGTGCTTAGCGGCAGAGGCTATTTCATTAAAAAAAAAACACTTTATGAGCTCCCTGGGGAGGTTTAGGGTATGTATGAGTGTGAGTGACTGATTTTTGTTTGGAATGGAAGGAACCTGCCCGCATCAATATGGAGAGGTTATTTCATTTAAAACAAACACACTTTAAAGAACTCTCTCTCTGGTCAGCTTAGACTCTGTGTGTGTATGTGTGTGGTGTGTGAGTGAGTGAGTGATTTTTGTTTTGACAGGAAGGAAGCCTACCAGTGCTGATGCAAACAAACAAAATTTAAAGAGTTCTCTCCGGTCAGCTTAGACTGTGTGTGTATGAGTGAGAGTGATTTTTGTTTTGAATGGAAGCCTCCCCGATACCGGGTTTCCCGATAGCAGAGGCTATTTCACTCAAGAAAAAAAAGTTTAAGGGTGAGGAGGAGGGCTTTCTCGGCAGCATCTTTTTTTTAAAAAAAATGGAACGCTGGTGCCGATACCAGGTCGCAGAGGCTTTCATTCAAGCAGGAGAGGAGAGTTTTCTCGGCAGCGCGCGAGTGGGGGGGATTCTTTCCCCCTTTTTTTAATGAAGTGAAGCCTTCTGCCGGCGCCGATTACAGCAGCGGCAGAGGCCAGTTCTTTTTTTTTTTTTAAAAAAACATTTAACTTGTTGCTGGCCCAACCAGCCTGTGAAGCCCGAATATGTATGGGGAAGGGATGGGCCGGGTTGCGGCCGCTGCCGCTCTCCTGCCAGTTGCCACTCTCACTCATGTATAAGCCGAGGGGACATTTTTCAGCCAAAACTAAGGGCTGAAAAACTCAGCTTATACATGAGTATATACAGTATTCCTTTTTCCAAGTTTAATTCAAAAAAATTCCATAGTTTCTGTTTTCCCATTTTAACAATCTCTGATTTTTAAGCAATGACTAATTTAACCTCCATCTAAATGTAGAACTTTTCCTTTTCTATGAAAACATCATTACATTATGGACAGCAAAACCTCTAGTTTAAAAACCCATCTTTTGTATATTTAGCCCTAAGGCCTTTGAAATTCAGACAATATAAATTCTTAAGTGAGATTTGTATTACCTGTCCAGGTAATATGTAAAGTCTCTACCATTGCCATCTTAAAATCTCCATAAATCCTCCTAACGCAGATTTTCCACCAAGTCAAAGAAACTCTTAGGTAATTTACCTTCTGTGGTCTTAATAATTTTTCCCCGATCTTCTGATCTATCCAGACAACTCCATTAAAATCTCCCATTAATATAATGTTAGGGCTTTAACCTGCTTACAAACATTTTAAATTTTTCTTGATTACATCTCATTTTACTAGTAAACTGATGTTTAAAATTTCCTTCCCTATGTTGTCTTTTATAAGTTTTAATTTTGGGGGGTATTCTAAGCCCCTTTGGAGTATTTTGTCAAGAAGTTGCATATAAATTTCAGGAAAATGTTTGCAACTTACAAGTCATCTCATTTTTTAAAAGTAATGTATTTTACTGGTGTCCCAAATGATATTTATGCTGATGCAGGAAACCTGTAAATTAATATTATCAACTGGTTTAAATCCTAGGGGTGCAGCTTCACTAAATGGTAGATTTTCAAGCTGTAATCACAGGCTGTAAACTTCTCTTGTGATTAAAGCCAAGTGACAACAGAGTGTCAATTGTGCCAAGGGCCAGAGTTTGTTTACAGATTAGGTTGTGAGTTAATGCTCAGAGAGTGCTGCTGCTGTTTGAATAATTGATAAAGTGTTTTGTTCAATGTGAGAATGCACAGGGAGTTGCAGGGTCAGCTGCTGCTTCATAATATTCCCAAACTGCCAGTGTGAAGATGATGCCTGTGGCCTGAATAATAAAATGCTAGGGCTTGAGGAGGTATTTGATAGCTGATCTTATTAACGAAGTGCTGTTTGGCATTCATAGCTGTTATAGAAGCGAGCTGTCCCTTCAAACCTTCTTCGAGAATGTTTCTCATTGTCTGAATATGTATGTAGCTTTGACTCTTCCTGTTACAGGTATTTAGCCTGGGTGTTGCAAGGGCTCTTGAGTCTGTGGCTCAGCACTTGTGTCATTGAGTGAGCTGGTCCAATGGATCTGGGACTAACAGAACATGCAGCCTGAAGAAAAGTTCTGCGATCTCAGAAACTTTCTGTCTTTAACTTAATTCTGAACCTGGTGTATCAAAATCCTTGCATAGTGGGACCAGATACAGACAGGGAATGTTTTCCACAAATGCATGCTTGCGGAAGAATCACAAAACTTTTTAAAAGGTGTCTTCAAACCAGAGAAGTATTGTCTGTGCTGGCATATTTTGGGTCATCATTTTGGGGGCTGCATAGCAATCTCAGCATTGATTGGGCAGATGAGGGTGAAGGTGATGGAGTGGCAAGGGTGAAAAGAAGCTGGATCAATAGGGAGAAAGAGAAACTGGGAGGAGGGTGAGGAAACAGCTACTATTGTAGAAAAACAAAGAAGGCTTGGTAGCTGGGAAGAAGAAACTTCCCTAGACTGTGTGGGAAAGAAGATAAGCAAACAGCAGTGATGGTAGTGACCTGGAATACTTCTTCCTTCCTTTCTCACCTGCTGCCCCAGCTGAGAGAAGGAGAGCAAGCCGTGGTAGCCAAGAGGACAAAGCACCTTTCCCCTCTATAAGTTCCTTTTTGGGTGTCCATATATGAACTAGATGCTACTCAGCTTTCCCTGCTGATATTCAGCCTCCAGGGGGCCTCAAGCAGGTGGAAGGCAATTCAATTTGCTTAGAAGGGCATGAGCTCGCCTCACATCTTGAGGGTCTTTCCCTTGGGTCCATTCTGGAATGTTGCACTCACAAGCACTGAATCCAGATGCCAATTCCATAGTGCAGTCAAAATTTATTCAAGGAAATTTAACAAACTTCCTCATCCAGTAGGAACAATTATTAAAAACATATCAGACCAAACTAATAGCAAAGTTCAACAATGCCTTGAAAAAAGAGAACCAAAAGGAGCAGAAAATAAACCAATTTCAAGGTAAACTTGACCTCCCTTGAGATGAATTTCATTATATTTTCCTAGTTCTAATAAAAGAATTGCAACACTGTTTTGGGAGGGGGGGAGAGGAAAGGATTACGAGAATAAGTTATGCCAAAGGACGTAAAATAGACTTCAAAGATCTGTAATGTTGCTATAGGCCCAGTGAAGGCTTCGAGAAACTTCCCAACAGCTGACATATAGAAAAGTGTAAACTCATCCATTGTTTTTCATTTCAGAATTTCATTTTTCAAACTGTGCTCAAACTGGATTTTTTTTTCATGTGTGCTTATCAGTCAAGGAATTGGGCAGGGAATAGAAACACATTTTCCCCACTGAAAAGCTTTCATACCATTTTTATTTAAATATTAGACAGATAGAAGTGGCAGGTTGGGGCATCCTTTTTATTCTCTCATATTGTGAATGAAAACAAAGGCAGCCCATCTTCTGAAAGTGAAACATCTCTCTTTGACAATGGACTGCACAATTGATGCCCTTTAGAACAATCATCCTACTCTATTCTGGCAGCTTACTTCAACTGTGTGTATACGTATGTATGTTTTCAAGCCTCTGAGAGTCCACAAAGAATGGCTGTGTGAGGCGCAGGTGGTGACATTAATGTATTTATGACACACTGGCTTTGTTGTAACTTATTTTGACAGTTTTAAAATATGCTTAATATCTTGTTAAAAAGAATGTATTGGGCAGGTTGTTATTGTTTCAATTACTTATCTCCCCCCCCCAAAAAACCCCCCCCACCAAGGCATAAAAGAAGCAATTCAGAGTTGTTGTTTAATATTTCTTGCATCATAGCCATAATCAGCCTGGTGTTTTTCCCTTCTAAGCCTTGAAAAAGAATGAAAGTGCAGTTCCATTTTAGAGTGCATTGCCCTTTGTGACATTCTAAAAAGTAATTTTAAGGAAGGGGGTAGTCTGGTGTTGTTGAATGAGATATTTTAGTTTTAAAAAAAGACTGTTGGGGCCAGATTGCTCATCCCATGCAATAACATGAGAAACTTGTGTCTGTGTGTCCATGTGGATCAACAGTTTTTGTGAAGAGTGCCTCAGTGCATAATATGTAATTAGTTCTGGGATACAACACCCTCGTCTTGACATGTAGCCGATAGTTGTTCCAGATGGTGCCTTTATGTCAATATGGACCAGCAACTTCTGAACTCATCCTCATGGGCTGTCAGCATATCTACCTGTAGACCACTGTAATAAACCAACCTATTTATAGGAAGAACTCATTCAGAAGTTATTGAGTGATTTGTATGGGGTCTTAGGGACTGAAGTTGAATAAAAACAGTACAGAGATTCTGTCCTTTTTTCCAGTTGTAAATCAAATACATTTTTAGGTAGATGTGTCTTCACAATGATCTGGTGGTAAAAGTTATCCCTTGATAAACTGCTCCTTGCTATACAAGTGCGTGGGTGCTTGGAAGCATGAATATTTCCTTAAGTTTGTTGGCAAAAGTTGTGTGTGCAATTAACTCAGTGTTAGATAGCAACATAAGTATAGAACCCAGCCTTGTCTTCCCTGCATGTCATGAAGTTCAAAAAGCAGTCAGTAGGCATACATTTAAATAAGCTGTTTATTGACTTCATCAATAATTTTTGAAATGATTGAAGTTATCCTCAATGATGCCAAAGGACCAGTGGTTCTAACTTTCCTTATAGACTAGTGAGGCTTCCTCCTACTGAACCTGACACAGGTCTACTTTCTCCTGTATTGGCTTCTCTAATTAGTAGCAACTGGTCTTAAGGTCTTTTTCAGCCTTCCTGACTGAAACTCTTAACTTGGAAATGTCAGGTTTTGATCTTGGAACATTCTACGTCCATTCTGCCATTGGCCCTCAAACTGTGGGACTTGTTTCCCAAACAAATCTTAACTCTTTCACATTTGGGTTCACAAGGTTCTTGGTGGCCTTTCTCTCAGTAGTAGTAGGAGAATGGAAAGTAGAGTAGCCACATTCTGTCTTGCTCTCCTCTTTTGCCCTATACCCCCTTTCATTCTTGAAGATATGATTAACACCCAGACAGTAGTAGTAAGGGAGGAGATAGGCACAGCTCCCAGGATCTGCTATCAAATCTGTAGCATGTTATTCCCTTGGGGAAATAGGAGTATCATGAGGCTGCAATTCAGAATGAGACTTTGACTAGAAGCAGGGATCATTGGCCATGCTGCCAGGGGCTGATGGGATTTGTAGTCCATGAACAACTGGAGAGCCGAAGGTTGCAGACCTCTGGACTAGAGAGAAGGGAGAACTAAACTATATTTTATTTATTTATTTGAACATTTCTATCAAGCTTCCCACATCCCAAGGCACCCAAAGTATCTCACTACATCAAAAATTATAATACAATAATCCAGCACAAAATGAAATGACAAACTATGTCTTGGGCTGGTTTAGGATTCCATAACTGGCTAATCCAGAGGCAAAGTGTGCGAGCCAAAGGCTAAGAACCAAAGGGCAATAAACCCCTCATTTTGCATCCAAGGGCTCGTGGTTGTGGCCATTCCCAAGGTTTTTTTAGGTTCCTGCGAACAGGGAGGAGAGAAAAGCACTGCTGAGATGTTGTGCAGCTAGCTAGATGTTCCCCCACAATTCCCATTCCTGTGCTCTCATGTTTGAATAACCATTTCCCCCTAATTCATGAATTTATGTAATCTGCATATTTATCCCAGTGGTGCAAAGAGAAGTTCTGAAGAGCTGTTTAAAGTTGGTCCTGATCTGAATCAGGCTGGTTCCTGCTCTGCAAGAAAAATGTATGGATCTGAGCACAGTCTTCCCAGAGTCTTGCTGGTTTGAGCATGATTTTTCCCTTGTTAAATCTTGAATCTGCGGAGGTGTTTTGAGTGCATTCTACAGTGTAAGCATAGTTCAAATGTGGTAACAATACAATCATGATGATTTGGGTAAATCCTAGGGAATGCCCCAGAATGATATGATATAGGCTGGATCCAACCAAGACTAAGTTTTCTGATTTCAGGGGAAAAAATCCTACCCTTCCCACCCCATTGCAATTCATTGATCTCCACAAAATGTTGTTTCAGGGGGAACTCCGCCCACTCTTAAAAAGACCATCTTTAGATCCTGGCGATCTGGCCAATTACCGGCCCGTTTCGAACTTGTCGTTCCTGGGGAAGGTAATTGAGAGAGTGGTGTTGGAGCAGCTTCAGGGTTTCCTGGAGGACGCATCGGTGCTCGATCCCTTCCAGTCCGGTTTCTGTGCTGGGCATGGGACGGAGACCGTCCTCATCACCATCACAGATATGCTCCGCATGCAGCTAGACCAAGGCGGATCGGCGCTGCTTGTGTTACTTGATCTCACAGCAGCGTTTGATGTGGTCGATCACGACCTTTTGATCCACTGCCTGGCAGCCTCTGGAGTGCGGGGCACTGTCCTTCAATGGATTGCCTCGTTTCTCCAGGGTCGGGGTCAGCAGGTGTGGTGCGGGGATGAGGTTTCCCAAAGGGCTCCACTTAGTTGTGGGGTTCCCCAGGGAGCCTTACTTTCCCCTCTTATTTAATATCTACATGCGACCCCTTGCTCAGCTGGTGCGGAGCTTTGGGGCTGGTTTGTTACCAATATGCGTATCACACCCACCTCATTCTGTTGATGGAGAGGGGGGCGACCTCTGCCCCTGTGGCTCTACAGCATTGTTTGGAGTCGGTTGCTGGTTGGTTGAAGCAGAGTAGGTTAAAACTTAATCCAACAAAGACGGAGGTCCTTTGGCTGGGCCGGGGGGAGAGACCAAGGGAATTTCAGCCGCCTATTCTGGAAGGGGTCGCTCTGGCCCCGACATCCCTGGCCCGCAGCCTGGGGGTCCGCCTGGACTCTGCCTTGTCAATGGAGAGCCAGGTGGCCCATGTAACCCAGGTTGCGTTTTTTCATCTTCGCCAGGCGCGGCGGTTGGCTCCCTATCTCTCCCAGCCCGACCTGGCCACTGTGATCCATGCGACGGTCACCTCGAGGTTGGATTACTGTAACTCGCTCTACGCGGGCCTTCCCTTGCGATTGATCCGGAAGTTGAAGCTGGTCCAGAATGCAGCGGCACGGCTTTTGACAGGTGGTGATTATTCAGACCACATCACCCCTGTGCTATGCCGTCTGCACTGGCTCCCAGTGGAGTTCCGGATCGTCTTCAAGGTGCTGGTAACAACCTTTAAGGCCTTACGCGGCATGGGGCCCTCATATCTACGGGACCGCATCACCCCTTATGTCCCACATAGGCCACTACGCTCAGCGGTGGCAGAACTGCTGGTGACCCTAGCCCCGCGGCGATGCGGCTGGCCTCCGACCCGGGCCAGGGCCTTTACGGCTCTGGCCCTGCCTGGTGGAATGCCCTACCTCCATCAGTTCGGGCCCTGCGGGACCTTGGCGAGTTCCGCAGGGCCTGCAAAACAGAGCTATTCCACCGGGCCTTCGGGGAGGCTGGCCGCGGTTTTACTGCCCCCCACTGAAATATTAGAACTAAAACCGAGATTGCCATTTTTCCATCCTTTGTCACCTCGGTCGGGCCACTGTTGATTCCATCTGGGCCCGCCGTTTTCCTCCCTCCCTTCTTTCCTCTACTATGTATTTTCCTCCCTTTTAGCCTTGGGAATGGGCGCCTGCCTTAAACTGTTTAAACTGTTTTAAGCTGTTTTAAACTGTTCAGACCATTGAATTGTTCGAGCTGATTGAACTGTTTGAACAGCTATATTGTTAAGTTGTTTTAAATTATGTGACTGCTGCTGGTTTTAAGAGTGTTAAATTGTGTTGTTGAGTTTGCTGTCGGAGAACAGCCATGTTGGAAGCCGCCTCGAGCCCCTTGGGGAAGAGGCGGCCTACAAGTTCGAAATATAAATAAATAAATAAATATAAACTCTGAGGGGTGACATGACAGGGATATGCAATAGGGGGGATTAGTAGAAATAGCCATTTTAGACTGGATCAGACTGAATATGTTGTTTTTGTGATAGTGCTCAAGGCATCGTTTGCTGCGAAAGGGTGTTTGAAACCCGCTGCTTTCTAGCACTGCATAAAAAACGTGTGAGTGCAAAGTATCTTTTCTGAAACTTTTGTTCTCATTACATATTTTTCCTTTATGGATATGAAACAGTGTGAAAGTGGAAAGTGAAAATTAAAACTGAAATATTGCTTTTGCTCAGACCATTCTCTGACCTTTCAGAGCTTGGAGAACTACAAGTAGTGTTCTTAAGTTGTATTCTAGAATAGTCTTCTAATATATCATAGAATGAATCCAGCCAACAATAGCGCTGCTGGAAATGTACATTGACAGTTGACTGGAGCTGGCAGGAGGAGGGAAGATTAGATGAAAACTTGTGATCTTGCAGATTTTCTCTCTTTTTCTACTATTTCTTATCTTGTCAAAAAGGGTAAATTTATGCCTGCTAATAGGGATTGTGATTTACTGAGGTGGTGGTGAAATGTATGCATGTCAGAAGCATGCATTCTGTAGCTGGAAAGGATGCTCCATCTGAATTAATGCTGTGCATCTCCAGCCCTGCCTGTTATCCTGTCTAATTTATTAGAGAAACATTTCATTGCTTTGGAAGCAGGTGCATCTTACATTGAGGAGGAAAGAGCTTAGTGAAAAGACCTCAGCTGTTGGAAAGTCAGTTGGAAGCTATTTGGCTTTCCTATCCCCCTTTCCCTCTTTTTCTTCTCCAGGTCAAAGGTTTCCAATTATAATTAAAAATTGAATTATTTATGAAAAGTCATTAAAATGGGTAGCTCGCAGATTTGACAAAGATGGCAGTTATGTCAAGCCAAGCTGAGTTCTTCTCTTTCCATGCTTGGTTTAAATGGTGCCTCTACTTTCTGCCGAGATGTGTTTTACTGCAAAACATACATGTTTATAGATATGTATTAGGTAGTGCTGAAAGCTTTAATCAGTTTATTTGGTTGATTACAATGCAAACCTAAACAGAATTACATCCTTCTAAACCCACTGACTTCAATGGACTGATAAGGGTGTAACTCTGTTTAAGACTACACTGTCAGACAACCAAAATGTTAGTTCAGGGGTTCCCAATGAAGTGCCTATGGGTACTATGATACTCATCAATATCTTACCTCAGCAAGTGTTTTTAAAAAGTGGGCTAGGCCAGATGGTGCTTTTGCTCAGTAGGGCTTCTGATAAGCCATTAGAGATGTGGTTGACAATACATACTTTTAAAAATGTCCCTTTGTCAGTGGCAGCAGCCACCACAGTACATGTTCACTGTGCAGTTGAAGATAAGCTGTGTGTGTGCAAGAAAGTATTTTGTGGTTGGTTTCACCTCCCGCAGCTGCCATTTTGTGGGTGGCTCTACCTCCTGAGGCAGAGGTTTTGTGCTTGCTGCCGCCACCCTGTATGAGAACTCCAAAGGTGCCTGCAGGCTCAAAAAAGTTGAGGTAATCTACTTCAGTTGGTTGGTGTAGGCCAGTGTTGATGAAGACAAATTTTAACAAGTAATATGGACACTTAAGAGCATACCTGTTTATTTTTAAGGCTGTTTTGATTTAAATGTGTAGTTGGATTGGTGGAAGAAAATAGCCTGTCCAAAAACTGTGTGGTAGCTTTCATTGGTTAAATTGTAAGTTTTTATTATTTCCTCCTTTAAATAAAAAAACACTGTCAATATTAAGCTTTTAGCAATATGTAAATATATTTAAATTCAAGGGATTGCTAACTTATGCTTATGGAATTTTCAAGACAGAGGAATGCTGTAGATATGATATAACTATATGTATTTAAATTTAATCATGGAGTAAAGAGGCAGTTGCTTGGTTGAAAATGCTTTCTTTCAGTTAGCAGACTTGGTATTCATTACAATTAATATGTACGCAGGCTACCATGACATAGCAGAACTACCTACTAAACTGAAGTTAGAAGGAACAGGGGTGTGTACAGGACTGAGATTGTCACCAAAAAGTGCATAATGCTGATTTTTGCCTTTGCTTAGAAAGCATTACCACTTTCCCTCAAAATGCATTATATTTTAAAATAGCAATGAAATACAAAACAAAACATTCGTTTATCAATAATTTGGAATTTGGCTTGCTATGAATTGTTGTTTTATTGGTTGTTAACTGTAAATGAACAACTGCTAGGGAAGACTATTTAGAAGTATTATATACTCACCTGTTACTCTTAGTTAGATGTTGGTGAATGTCTTTAGTTTGTGGCAGAAAATGTGTGCATTTCTTCATCACACTTGTTTTCTTAGTGTTAAATGTACCCTCATCTTAATTCCACATCTTGCGGCAATTTTAAGCCCCCAGACAGAGCATCTGTATTTGCCAAAAGTTGGCTGCTACTGTATGTAGAAGCAATATCAAGATTTATGTTCATTGAGACTACAAGTGAACAACTGGCATTGGATGTGTGTCAAGTAATGTATATAAATAATTACTTGTAACATAATCTGTTATCGGTGCCATGCCAAACTTTTTTTGTTTGGTCTTCAGAGGAAGACTTTTTGTTTGTTGGCCTTCAGAGGAAGACTTTTTTTTGTTTGCTTTAAGCTACATGTATGTGTATATATATATCAAGCTATATATATGTACAGAGAGAGAGAGAGAGAGAGAGAGAGAGAGAGAGGCTGAAATTCAAAGGGTTTTTTTGTTCAAGTTAACAGCTCTTCTGCTTATACAAGGTAATAACCTTGATTTCTCTCAGCCATGTGGAATGGACCATTGATATGACTTATTTATACTTGTGTATAAGTCGACCCCCATATTAGTCAAGGCACATAATTTTACCACAAAAAACTGGGAAAACTTATCGCGTATAAGTCGAGGGTGGGAAATGCAGCAGCTACATTACATTAATTGAAGCATCAGTAGGTTAAATGTTTTTGAATATTTATTTCAAAGAAAAACAGTAAACTAGCTCTGTAAGTGGAAAAGAGGGTCAACAAGAACAATATGGTATCAACAATAACTTTAAAAGTACAAAAACCTTAGCTTTTTTGTAAGGAAGGGTTTTAAACAATGGATCTTACAATAAAAACTGGAATGAACATGCCTGTTCACTGTGACTCAAAACTACCCTGGTTTTTAAAAGAATAGTTCATTATTTTTAGTGTACATATTGTTAAAATTGCACATGGCAGGTGTCATTTTAGAAGGGACATTCACACAACCTGTCAGGGGAGGAATGTTTATGTTAGCAGTACCAACATTTCAGAGTATCTTTAGGAGCCCCTCCTGATGGTACCACCCAGGTTTGGTGAAGTTTGGTTCAGGGGGTCCAAAGTTATGGACCCTCAAAAGTGTATCCACATCTACTATTAGCTTCCATTGGAAACAATGAGGGATGAGAGCATCCACTTTGGGGATCCATAACTTTGCACCCCTGAGCCAAACATCACCAAACCTGGCTAGTATCAGCAAGAGATTATCCTGATGATACCACCCAGGTTTAGTGAAGTTTGGTTCAAGGGGTCCACAGTTATGGACCCTCAAAATGTAGCCCCATCTACTATTATCTCCTATTGGAAACAATGGGGGATGGGGGCACCCCTTTTGGGGGTTCATAACTTTGGTCCCCCTGAACCAAACTTTACCAAACTTGGCCAGTATCATCAGGAGAGTCACCAGATGATACCCTGAAATTCTGGTGCCACTAGCTTAAAAACTGCGCCTCCTGGCGGCCGACAAAGTAAAAACCCTAAAATATATTTTTTAATACACCTGACTTATGTATAAGTCGAGGGGGGGGGGGCTTTTTCAGCACAAAAATGTGCTGAAAAACTCATACATGCATATATACGGTATTTCCTGTAGCAGTGTTGCTCCCACTTGGAAAACCAGGGCAAGATTGGCATGGGAAGGAATTGTGTCATAGTATTCTTATGTGGCCTACATACAGTGCAGCAGCTCCTATTGCACCAGGATATTTGCAGAACTGTTCCTTAGTTAGAGCTTTAATTCTGTAATCTATGGGTTCCCCAAAATGTAAACAAGAGATTTCTTATTTATTATCATCAACTGACTTGCAGATTTTCAAGTAGAAAGTTTACATTCCAAATAATCAGGCAATGAATAGTGTAAGATCTATAATAATATTTTTGAAGCTTGATTTGCTGGTACATTGATTTGATATTAGTCCCATATAAATTGATATTATTCAATAGAATCTCGTTACAGTCTGACACTGAGATTTTACAGCCTTGATAGCGCAGTTTTGCTAATAACAATATCTTTACTGGAATACCTTTTGGCAGTTCATGAAGAATAAAAGAATTGTGAAGACTGCTGAAAACAGATATGTTTTGTTTGATTATTGGCCATGCTGGCAGGGGCTGATGGGAATTGTAGTCCATGAACATCTGGAGTGCCACAGGTTCGCTACCACGGGACTATACCATTGCCTATTCCCTCTAACAAAATTATGTAGAATGCTGTTCACTGATTTGAAAACAAGATTTCCCACGTTAGTGAAGATATTGAAGATCTGTTTATATGTAAAAATAAGCCAATGGTTTTCATAGACTGAAACCTAATCTCATGAGGCCCTTGTGAAAGAAGTGTCAAAAACCTCTTGTGTGATACTGATTAGGAATTAAGCATACTGGGTTTTTATTTTTTAATCAAACAAAACATTTCTTTCCACTCAGGATGAAATTGCAATGTTTCCCCCTCTATATCACACTAATGAAATTGGATAGAATTATGATTTAAAATTGACACCTGACTTTGCATTGGTTCTGCATATAAGAAAGACACAAGATGAGAACCCCAGTGATTGAGATTGGTCCAGTGCTGTAGACTGCTCTCTCTCTCTCTCTCTCTCTCTCTCTCTCTCTCTCTCTCTCTCTCATCATCATCATCATCATCACCATCATCATCATCATCATCATCATCATCTCCCACCCATTATGGCAGTCTCAGGGAGGGTTACAATAAAAGCCATAATAAAATCTCATACAATATGATAATAAAATCACCGTAAAACAAGTAAAAAAACCATAAAACATTCTAAATTAAAATTCCCACACCCAACAACTCCCAAAAGTGGGAGCCTCCCCATCCCAATATCCACCCATATACATCTTGAGCCTTTCCATCCTAGTATCCAAATGCTTGGGTGACAAGGCCAGTCTTCATTAGGTGCTGAAACTCCAAGAGAGTAGGCATCTGATGGGCCTCTAGGCCCATGTTGAAAAGGACTTCTGGGCTGTCTCCCACCTTTGAAGGGGGTGGAACAGCCAGGTGGGCTTCCCCCTCCAACGTCTCTCCCCAGGCCAGAATATGTGGGTGGATGAGTTCTCTCAAGTACCTGGACCAAAGCCATCCAGGGCTATATAGGTTAGTACCAGTATTTGTTCTGCTTATTGTAAAAAATTATATTTTAATAATTTCTAAAATGGTGTAATGGGAGAACTCAACAGCAACATGCAGAAAGAAACAGAAAGGTAATACATAGCCCTAACTGTTGTTGCTAATGGAATTACTTAAATGTTATTAGGTTCCCTTTGTTGAGCATTGTGTTAATCTGTGTAAGGACTTAATATTCTATGCATTAATAGTTGCAGTAAGCTGAGTTTTATCATATGATCAATGTATCTAAATAGCTGTTCCATATGAATAGTGAATGATAAAAGGGCTGATTAATGTACCAACAAGCCATTAATGTTGACGATACCCATTTGCTGTAAGCATCTGATTTTGCATGACAGTCCTTTGATTCATTATTCTGAAGACTCGAAGAGACTTTCAGATTTGAGGTGGAGGGAGAAGGGAAGTGGTCTGGAACTGTGCATTCATATATACCAGCACACAATGTTAATTGCCTAGGGGTATAAATCCCTTTATTATTCCAGAACTTTGCTTATCACTATATTCTACCTTATTTCTGATTTAACTAGAGAATTTTTGAAATTATTTTCTAAAATTGTGTAGCTTGATGTAACTTTGAGTTAATGTGCATCTGTCTCCTCCCCCCACATTATTGATACACATGTATACACATAGAAAACACTGCAAAAAGTAGTATTGGGTTGATTTTTCACAGTCAAAATGCCCCATTGTTAGCACAGAGAATACTCCTGTGCAGTCAGGAATTCTTCACGGCTCCTGGTGCTGCAGTGTGTCAGTCACATTGTTGCCCCAGCACTGCCCTGTGGTATTGGCTTTGCTCTATGACTTCAAAAACCGCAAAATTTGAGGTTCTTTTGAAACGTTCCTTTGTTACTCAAGTGGCTTTTGCTGCTGTGAAAAACTCCTCGGCAGCAGAACTAGGGCCATATTTCCCACCTCGCCACTCTGGCCCACCCCACCAATCAACAGGCGCTGAGAATTGGCGCCCTCCCCCCCCTTCGTAAAATCCTTGCATGTGTGAGAGAATCCCCATCGATAAGAGACATGGCTGTCATTGCAGTGGGAAAAAACATGGAGGGAGAAACCTTGGTTTTTAGACGGGGGGGGGGGGGGATGGCAATTCTCTCACACATGCAAGAGTTTTAGACAGAGTGGGGGAGGACGGCAATTCTCTCGCACAGGTAAGGATTTTAGACGAGGGGGGGCGAGGGTGCCAATACTCAACACCTGTTTTGTGTTCAGAGTAATTTAAAACTAAAATAGTGAAAGTGAGTGGGGGGAATGACGGGAGAGTCAGCCAATCAGAACACGGGTAATGGAGGTTGTC
The DNA here is from genome assembly GCF_021028975.2 of Sphaerodactylus townsendi. Lineage (NCBI taxonomy): Eukaryota > Metazoa > Chordata > Lepidosauria > Squamata > Sphaerodactylidae > Sphaerodactylus > Sphaerodactylus townsendi. The sequence goes on along the minus strand of NC_059430.1, from coordinate 90,201,983 downwards.
TGCACATGCCTGGAAGACATTATGGAAGAGCTTGCATTGCAAATGGAAAAGCACCGGGCTCGTGAAGAAACAGCTGGGGCATAACATGTTGGCCTTGCCTCGAATCCTGGGAAGAACAGGGGAGCCATGGGGAGTCAGAAGCAAGGCAAAAAGCCCCATGGCAGGTAAGCTCTTGGATCTACCACGGGGCATTTTGACTGTGAAAAATCAGGCTCGGATATGGCCATATGTTTGATAGCTTCAGGATTTTTGTGCAGTGTTTTACTGATGTTTTACTTTACTATATATTGATAAAACATCACCCTAAGCTGCTGTTAGCACAACCATACATACAGTCATATAAAGATTGCATTTTTGTAGGGTTATCTGGATAATGGCTGGTGTGATCTTGTCAGATCTCAGAAGCTAAACAAGATCAACCCTGGCTAGTATTTGGAAGGGAGCTCTCCATGGAATACCAGGGTCATGACACAGAGGAAGGCAATGACGAACCACCTCTGAAGGTCTCATGTCTTGAAAACCCTATGGGGTAATCTATAACTTGACAGCCAAAAAAAATCTAGATGGTAAAAATGCCAGTTAATTGAAAGAAAAAATTACTGGGCTTGCCATGTGTGCACATTAGTTTGTATAAAATGTGGAAATCAGCAGTGCAGATATATAAGCTGTTGAGTTTCTTCCTTGTACATTTTTTCTGTGAAGGCATGGCACAGAGGAAAACATATGGAAATTGAGATGAGGAGGCCGTGGCGTTTAATATTCCAGGTTGTAATTAATCTGTGTAATTAAACCCAGAGCAAATTAAGAATATAGAGCAAATTAAGGACCTAAGTCTGATATGTGACTGAGGCTGTATGCAAGTGGTTTTCCCAAGGCAAAATAGTGAGATTTAAGGGGAGATGGGGTTTGAACTAGACATTTTCTGCTTCACACCTCAGTCGCAAACAACCACTAGGTTAGGCTAGCTCCATTGTGGTGAACCTTTGGCACTCCAGATGTCATGGACTACAATTCCCATCAGCCCCTGCCAGCATGGCCATAACATCTGGAGTTCCAAAGGTTCGCCACCACTGGGCTAGCTCATATATTTGCCCTCCAGAAACCTATAAAGGGTGCTGTAATGCTGTAATGTTGGACTTGGAGCAGGGAGACCCAGGTTTGGTTACCTGCTTACCATGAAACTGTTTGGGTGCTCATGAACCGGTTGTTCTCTTTCAGTCTAACCTACTTCTTATGGTTAGTCCTCTGAAGGAACAGTGGAACAGAAAAGTATTACATAAATACATTTATTGTAGTCATTTGCCAGGTTTTTTTAAAAGTCAATCTATACTGCTATTGCAATAATCAGAGTTGCCTTTTACTGCCTAAATGAATATATAAAATGTGAGTTACCTTTTCTTTCACTCTGTGTTCCCTGATTTATTTGCAATAGTCTTTAATAAGGCATTAATTCTGTGACTTTCTCATTGCAATTCCACAAAATTTATCCTGAAAGCAATGCAATTTGATATGTACATGATTTTTCAGGATTAATGGTTGAAGGCATGGCATAGAGGGTAGCATATGGAGGTTGAGATGAGGAGGCCATGGCACTAAGTATTCCTGGTAGTCTCTGTAATTAATCTGTGTAATTAGACCCAGAGCAAATTAAGGACCTAAGTCTGTAATGATCTCGATGTAGACAAGTCTCACTGGACTCATTAGGGCTCCAGGCAGATGTAAGGGTTCGCTGATATAATCCCCTGTAATTTTAGGGGCTTGTGTTTTAATTTGAATGCATCGTTGCTGTATGCAGTTCCTGGTGTTCAAAAGCTGGTTTCATACAGATCTGGCAGCCCGAGAGGCCCTACTATGTTCTCATAATAATGGGAAACATTGTTAAAGAAGCACAAGAACTTCTGCACTGAATTAGATTAGCAGTTTGTTGAGTCACGTATCCTGCTGAAAACAGTTCTTAGCTGCAGAATGTGGGAAGCAAGATGGCTTAAAATAGGCCGAGCCCACACAACTCTTTGTAATGCTTGAAACGTAGAATATTATGGTTGTTCAAGGGCAGGAAAGAATCTCCATATAATTTCCCAACTGCAAGAAAGGATGATTACTTCCTATGGTAATAGGAACAATGATTGTAGTTTGGGACACAGTGAAACGAGTGAGGCTTTTCCAGAATTTGTTCTGGTTCAGACAGTTTGAGGTTCATATCCTAAACAATGATTTTCTTCTTCTCCCTCTGTTTCCTAGCGGGCACTAACTGGGGAGAACCATTATATCATCCACAGTGTAGCTATAGTAACTGTGTAGCAGTGTTAGCTTTTTAGCTAGAGGTTTAAGTCAGGGCTAGAAACTGATCTCATTCTTTAATTTAAAATTTTTATTTTGGATAGTGGTTGCTATCCAGGTGCAAAGGTGGTCTTTCAGGATAGTTTGATTCAGAGGAATAGACTATGTGAGCTTGAATGGGAGAGGGCAGGAAAAAGCAGTCTTGAGGCAGCTGCAAAAGAATCTAGTTTGGCTTTAGGCTGCCTTAATACTTAGGACTCTACCCTGAGCTAATCAGACTCCAGCCTTTGCTCAACAAGTCATCTAAAACGTATCCAGAATGTTTTTGATCTTTACCCTGATGTTTGTTCACACTCACCTCCTCCAAACATTTGATGGCTGCTGTGAGGGTTTTTGAAAAATATTGGGGGTTATTTCTAGAACGAATGTTACATTCATCTCTGCTTAGATTCTTTGTAGCTCCTTTTAATCTGTGCTTCATAAATTCAATCAAACAACAGCAGCAAAAACCCACAGAAATGACAAAAATAAAGAGGCAAGGGGGATAGGAGTGAAATCAGGGATGTGAAAAAATGGTGCCAAGGGGAAAGTTGGGCGACAATACAGAGGTGTGGGTGGAAGACAGCAGTGGGAAAGATAAAATATAAATATGATCGCATAGTGAGAGAAGATGGTTTGAAAATCATTCAGACAAGAGAATCATTGTAAAAAGGGGCCTCAAAAATGATTTTAAAAAGATCCTTGGAAATGTTCTGAAATCAAAGGGGGAAAGCAGTGCAAAACTCCATGGAGAAAATGTTTTATTTCCAACCTGAAAATGTACAAAAAGGGGAGTTGTGAATCCAAAGCTGAACTTTAAAATAGTTGTATTGAAGTTGAAACAGTTGCGAAGGAGGACAACAAAGATGTTCAAGGACTCAGAAAACAAGTCTTAAGGCTGAGGGATATGGGATTTAGGTATGTTTAGCCTGGAAAGAAAAAGCTGAGTGCAGACATGTTCATCCTTCTCAAATACCTGAAGAGCTACCACATGGAAGAAGGCAAAGATTTTTAAAGACTTGACAGAGTGCTTAGACCTAGTTTGCAGGAGGGTAGATATCAACCGAGGATCCTTCTTAACAGTAAGAGCAATGCTAGCAACGTTGTATGTTTGTGCATGTTCCTTACTGGAAGTCTTCAAACATAGCATGAACAGCTATCTGTCAGACGCTACCTTTGGATTTTCTGCATGGAGCAGAGGGTTGGACTAGAGATGTGAGAGTCCGGGGGTGGGGGGGCGGGCGGGCGAAGAAGTTGAGGGGAAAAGCCCTCCCCAATATGAAAATTTTGGAGGAACAATGAAAAAAACTCTCATATGAAATATTTACTTTTACAATAAGTAAAATGCTTCTTAAGACTAAGTTTTTTTCCCATGTGAAATGTGTAGCATGAAAAAGTCTGAAGACTTTTTAATTTTTTTTCCAGCAGAAAAATTGGGGGACTTGGGATAGTACTGAAAAAAATATTTTGGTGCTGTAGATTTGCATGTTTTCAAGTTTTTTTAAAAAAATGTAAATAATTTGGCAACAATAAGTATGATGTATTTAATGATTACACATTATTAGTTCAGTGTTTTCAATGTTATAAAGCTTAGTTTAATATCCATACATGCTGGAATTCCTACCTATTGTGACTTTATACGAGAGCTTCTTTACAAATAATTACTCTTCTTTTGTTTACTACAAAATTTATTTTCAACTTTCACTTTTTTTACTGTCACTGTCAAATGGCAAAAAGTAAAGGTATGTGGGCTATTGTTTCACAGGGTGTAGCCATTTTAATTTTTTCTCACATATTAGGCATACTTGCAATTATTTCTTGCAGAAATTAAATATATTTATACTTTTGGATTCCATATATAGGCCAGATTGTACAATCTTAAATGCTGACTAAAGTATAAACAATGCCTTCATTTTAAATCTGTAAGAGAAGTTTCACCTTGCATGGAAAGTAATTATTGCAAGTAGTCCACCCAGATACATACAAATATGTCTCATCATCTAGTGTAGCGGACAAAGTACATATCCTACCACCCAATCACTCTGCACTATGTCACAGAAACATATCTTAACATGACATGCCACTGAAGATGCCAGCCACTGATGAGGGTGAAACATTAGGAGCAAAGACTACCAGACCATGGCCACATAGCCTGGATAACCCACAACCATCAATTATTGTATATATTTCTATTTTCAGTTCTGTTCCCCATGGCTTCCAAGTCTATGGAAATGTTATGTCTCTGAGTGAAATTAGGTAGCCCTTTCTGACACTTATCCATGATTTATTCCAGGGACGTAGGTAAGGGGGTGTTTCTTGGGTTTAAACCCTCCCATTGCATGTCCAGTGGGGGTGGGCGCTCCTGTGAACCCACACAGGCACAGCCCACATTGCATGCTTGCAAGCTGCCAGCCAGCTGGCGCCCGGGAAAGAAAGTCGCACTTCTTGTGAAGCGGTCTCGCGAGAGGTGAGACTTTCTTTCCCCGGCTCTGGCTGGCTTGCAGGCTGGAGGCGGGGCTTGGAGAGGTGGAGCCCCAGCCCCAGGGGTGGGTGGGGGCAGGGCACCACCCCTGAGCCCCACCCCCGAAACCACCCCATAAAAATTATTTACCTACATCCCTGGTTTATTCCCAGCATGTTTGGGATCCATATTTGAATTGGACAGCCATGTGGGCAAAGCCATCACAAATATTGTTTAACTAGTTGGAGGGAGTGGTCCCTGGGGTAGAAAGGAATATGGAATTCACTATCGCTTGTGACCTGTGTGGGAATGCAACTGTGCGGAAAGGCTGCATTATGGAGTATAAGGGAGAAAGATGTGGGTTGAGAAGCTTTATTGTTTTCTGTTTTGGAATAGTACTGTCCATCTCCTTCATCCTAGTCCTGAGGAGGAGATCTTGTAGTCCTCAGTGGAATAAGATAAATATGAGGCAACCATGACAAGCCCTATGACTGTTTGTCTGGAAAGGAATGGCTAAGAAAGTGGTCTGTCTGCTCTGAGGACTCTATGTTAGGACACCATGGGAAAAATGGTACACTAAGAATTCTGTGTGAGAGGGGCTGGTTGTAGAATAACAATCCTATGCATGAACACTACTGGAGAAACAAGTTCTGGTGTGCTAATTTGAGGGGGGGGAGTTGTCTTTTGTAAACTCTTAGAAAAGTTTCTTGCAGCTTGGAGCAGCATTTTATTATTCAGGCAGGGTGATATGTGTACATCCCTGGAGAAATGAAATGAATGGAAGTAATCTCACTTTGCAATATTAGTGAATTTCAGTTGAATAGCAGACTCCTACATGGCTGCTGGTGGATAGTCAGAGACATTGTTTCATGCCAAAAATAAATTATTCATCTCTGGAGAACAGAGCACAACTGCCTAAGGGACATGCAAAAAGGTTGTCATACCTGCAGGGGAATATAGGGAACATGGTACACATAGTCTTAGGCTTACAGGCAATAATGAACTAAAAAGGTAACAGACATATCACCATCAGGCTTTCCCTCCTAGCTGAAGTTGAACTCCATCTGATACCAAAGAATGATGTTATTTGGGTGAGTAGAGGAGCTGATTTATAATAAGACCTTACGTCTTTATAAACACATAATGGAAAATGTCTGTTCTACTAATCAGCATCACAATTTCTCAATTATAGGTTCCTTATGGTTTTAAATTATATGTACCAGTTCCTGTCTTTGAGATATGTCTCATTTAGGATTGGCTTATACATCTGTGATCCGTTCCGATAAGGGGACCAAAAGAAACATGATATGGGGCAATATGCTAGCTCAGATATGCATTCCATCAGTGTTCTGTCACATTTACTATCATAGGAACGTAACTGGATTTATTTATTTAATGTAATTTCTAAATCTGCATTCTGCTATTTAATGTTGATTGTGAAGGCCATTGTAAAACATATAATATGGTTGCTAAAAATCAAGAATTTCACATGTAGATTAAACTGTAAAATACAGAAATCATGTACATAAACATGACTTATATCAGACAACAGTATGATGTTCCAATATAACCAGTGTTTTGGGGACTCTATTATAAATGTAGCTTGAATTTTCTTTGCTGCAATTGCAAATGACATGACCTAACAAGATTATTTGTTTTATTTTATTATATATACTTTACCCTTCTTGGCCTGTGCTGGGCTCAAGATGGCTTGCATATAAGATTAAAACATTAAAACAATTCCAATATAATAATATAGACGATTATTAAAAACCATATAGATCAGTGGTTCTCAACCTTCCTAATGCCCTTTAATACAGTTCCTCATGTTGTGGTGACCCCCAACCCTAACATTTATCCATTTCACAGATGGAGAACACTAATGCAGAGCATCTTAGGGTCATTCGACCCCCAAAGGGGTCGTGACCCACAGGTTGAGAACCGCTGATATAGATGGCAACTTACTAGAAGTTCTAGAACCCCAACCCTAATAATTTATCTCATCCCCCAACTTGGCTTAGACCTGTCCTAAAATTGCCAGGAGGATGGGGGAAGAGAAGGAGGTTCACAGATATAATGTGCACGGTATGGAAGCTGGTCCAGGGTCATTCCAGGTGTCTTGGGCTCCATTGCTGTTGCAGCCAGGCTCCTTTCCACCTCAACAGTGTGTTGTCTGCACATGCACAAACAACACTATTTTTTAAAAAAATTGTTAAAATAATCTTGTGTCGCCTTGAGGACTAGCACATTTAGGAGAGTTTGAAGAAGAGTTTGAATTTATAAACCCCCCCCCCCCCCCCGGATGTTAATAAACTTTCCTAGACTATGAGCCAAAATATTAATCAGGATAGCTTTCAGCTGAGAGTGGAAAGTTTCCTGGTAGAAACATGAGCTATGCCTTGAGCAGTACAAGGAAACTCATATCCCATTTAGATTTGTTCCTCCCTTCTGACAAAATGAATCTTTCTGTTCAGTATATTTTTTATCCCACCTTTGCTCCAAGGAGCTCAGGGCAGCATATGTGGTTCTTCCTTTCTTGTTTTATCTTCACAAAACCCTGGTAAGGTAGATTAGGTTAAGAGCAGAGGTGGGATCCAACCAGTTCTCACCACTTCTCTAGAAGTGGTTACTAATTTTTTCTGAGTGCCAAGAAGGGGTTACTAAAGCAACCTCCCTGCCCGATAGGGACTGGAGGTGTATGTGTGCAGTGGCGCCATTGGTTGAATCTCACCACCATCGGAACCTGTTGTTAAAATTTTTGGATCCCACCACTGGTTAAGAGTATATTACAGGCCCAAGACATTCAGCAGGCTTCATAGCAGTTTGGTAGGGTTGCTAACCTCCAGGTGGAATCTGGAGATCTCCCACTATTACATCTGATCTTCAGACAGATTAGTTCACTTGGAGAAAAATGGGTGCTTTGAAGATAGACTCTATGACATTAAATCTCATTGAAGTCCCTCCCCTCCCAAACCCTCCCCTTCAAAGGTTCAACCCCTCCCCCAAATCTCCAGGTATTTTCCAACCTGGAGGTGGCTACCCTACTGTTTGGGGAATTGAATTAGAGGCTTCTGGAACAAATAACAATAACCACACTGGCTACAAAACTGTGTGTATCAGTTTCCCTAATAATTTGTGAGGGCAACCATGAGTCATTTCTTTAAATAGTATATTTGTTGAAATTCAAAAATACATATTACATTCAGATAACCATCTGATTGCATTTTTCCTTAAAAAATATAGTAGTATATATATTATACCCCTTACCAGGGATTGTCTTATCATTATAACACATACATTCAAGTTGTTAAGACTTCAACCAAACGTCTCTATTATTTTCAATTTTAACTCAAATATCATTAGCTAGCTTCTTGACTCATAAGATTTTTAGCTTAGCTTATCGTACTATACTCAGTCTACGTACCTTGTAGGAAAACCAAAACAGATAAGTGAACCAAAAATCTTTGTAAACATTAATCTCACAATACATAAAATGATGTCTCGAAAAATTCTTTCAATAGTAACCAATCTTCTTGTGTATCTTTAACTTGCAAAGTCCCAGTCAAAAGGTCTAAATCCATATATGTCCATAATTTGATGTACCAATCCGTTAAAGAGGGTAGCCATGAGTCATTAAGAGAGTAATCCTACACAGGTTTATTCAGAATTCAGAACTCTGCTCAGGTCAATTCAACGGGGATTAACTCCCAGGGAAATATTCTTAGGGTTGCTCTCTGTGATACCCCAGAAAAGGAGGTGCTTATGTTAGCTGCTGTTATGCAGAAAGTCAAAATAAACCCTAGTCAATTCAATGAAGAACTATCATGTTATCAGCAGTTGATCTGAATGAGGGGAATTGCAGGACCTTGAAAAGACTTGCATGATGTTTGCTGTCAAAAGTTCGCTAATGAGACTAATCTTATCCTATCAGTCAAATATTGTTCCAGTTTGATACAGAAATTGTGATTTTAAAAATCTTGTAAAGATTGGGAAAAGACCCAGTGATTGACTTAATTATGCAGTTTGCCAAGACAGACCTTTTAGAATAAGCTGAGCTGGTTTGACACAATGAACAGGAAAGAGATGCAGCACCTGAAGTATCCCCCGCTGCCTCATAAAAAATCTTACATAGAAAACTAATTAAAATTAGCTTTGCTCCATGGCCCTATATAAACTGGCTGATTGACCATAAACAAAGGCTTTTGATTAAAGGGAATGGCTTAGTGGGTGTATGTCTGCTGAGCCATACTTAACTTTACATTAGCATAGAGTTTGCCCTAGTTATATAGTAGAGAGGTGTATAATGAGGTACCTAAGGGGATCGGTATTAGCTTCTTTCTGGTTGAAGAATGTCTTTAATGATCTTGATTTAGCTATATGGCATGTTCATGAAACTTGCATGTACTACTGATCTGAGATCCAGATATCTGTGCCGACACAGAAACAACCAAACTGGAAATAATAAAGCGGAAAGCGGAAATAATAAAATATTCAGTGCTGCCCAAATGAAAACAATGCTTTTTATTTTGAAGGGTTTGGTTTTTCTAAATTATTGAATGTACGCAAGGGAAGCCAGAGAGTTGGGAAACAAGTTTGTAGCACTGAGCAGCCTTTTGTGTATCTGGTTTTGTAAATACTAAGCTTTGGAAGGAGATGTCTCTGAAGAAACTAATCAGAGATGGGAAAGGTTGCCTTTATAGGGATGCTGTTTAGCATCTGAGAATGCAAAAGGGAAAGCAAAATGAGAGTTTTCCTTGTTTTGTAAGTACCAGAGAAGGAACAGCAAACAGAATGAACAGTGTGTTAACCCACCTATTTAAAACAGGTGCTACCCATTGCCAGTTTGAGAAAACTCCATGAAGAAGTATGATGTCCTTTGAAATGCTGAGCATAAGACAGGAAAATAGAAATGAACTCATGTGTTTGAAACGACTTTAGTCTGCAGCATTCACAATTAAGCTAATCTTTAACCTTAACAAGGGATTCCCATTCTCAACACTTCCTGTTGAGATGGTGTTCACCCCTTCTTCTCCGGTTCTTTTCCTAGCTCAAGTTAGCTTCAGTTGCCTGAACTTTTACCTTTACTTTCACTCCTATTTATGTTGTGCTTCTCATTCTTTCTGACTGTGTTACTAGACCCTGTTCATGGTGCCTGTACTGACCTTTGAAGGTCTATATGGTTTGGCACCAGTGTCTACTATCATATGAACCTATTTGACTACTACAGTAATTTTTGTGGACCCTGTTATAGATGCCCCCTTCTTCTCAGATGTATGGCACTGGCAACCCCAGAAAAGGGCCTTTTCAGTCTTGCTGACAAAATTATAGTACTCCCTTCCAAGGCACGTTTGTTTCTCACCTTCTACCACTATTTTCTGTCAGCAGGCTAAAGGCTTTTTTTTTTTGGTCTGGCATTCCCTCTGTGACCACTGTTTCCTGTCTTTGGGTTTAATTACTGTATTTATGTTTTATATATGTGTGTGTTACAGGTTTGGTTTGGTTTGGTTTTGTGGTGTTCTTTATAATTCTCTGTTTTTAATTGTTAGCCTCTTTGGTGGCTGTGAATGGGTAGAAGATGGCATATAAATTAAGCAAATAGTAATAATGCCATCATTGTTTGTCTTCACTTTTTGCTTCAGGAGATGTCTCTAGCAGAGAAATAATCTATCAACCTTTTCAGTCAAATCTTTAAAGAAATAGCACCCAAACTCAATTAGCCCTGATATTTATCTTTTTATGAGACCTGCTTGATCCTAGTTTAGGAGTTTAGAGTGGTATCTTCTGCAGCCTAGTTATTTGCCAAGGATTGTAGGTCTAGCAAATTTCTTGAGATAGAAAAGTTATAGAAGTCTAAGGCTTTGGTGGTATTTACAAGCAAAATATGACAGCTCCCATTTCAGGACTGCATTCACCTGCAGATATAATCTGCCCCTCTATGTAACCAACCCTCTTAAAGCAACGCTTAATGCTATGGCTATTAAAAAGAACTTCTCTATATTTAGGTACTGGAAGTATGTGACGTGAATTATAATGTATTAATAATGCTAGTTTTTTTCCCTACTTTCAGTATTATGTGGACTCCCTCTGGGACTCCTTAGCATTTAGTATGTGTAGTGGTGGTTTGGAGTTTTAAGCTATAAATAAATGAAGCAATTACTGTCAGGTAATGAAAAGAGTAACTGGTTAAATTTAGTTTGGTTGAGCTGTTGCTTATATCTTATAGTTCAAATACTGAGTAGGCTTTGAACCCTTTTACAATATATTATTCATGCCTCGGAGAGAAATCTTGTTACCTTCATTCTCTGTCCCTCCATCCCCCTAGCACAGTGACTACAGGTTTACATTTTGAATATTGGACTAGAATTGGGATAGAGACTAGTGAACCAGCAGGCAAAAACAGTCTTAAGCTATTTCTGAAGGAGCTGCGTACCAGGATGCCCCTTGAATCATTTTGCAAAAAAAAGTTGTTTAAATATGTGATCACCTGCTGCTTACTAATATGTTTATAAGGACCACTCCGCCCAGTATGCCTTGTAAATCTAACCCCTAAATTCTGTAACCAGTGTGTCCCTCAAGTTCAAATGCTATACTGGAATTGTATGCAGTCACTGTTTGATCCCCCTCTCCATGCATCTGTATCTTTTTCTTATGTGCAATGATATGGTAAGAGATCTTCAATATGGATTTTGTATATATATGTTTTACTTTTGATTTCATCTTGTAGGGACTATCTTCACAGAATACTGTTTCTACTTCAAAGCAACTTTGTTTTGGGATTCATCATGTAGAGAAGTCATTTTTGGCCATCTAGTGGCCAATCTCAGGTAATGCCAGAATAATTTCTTGAACAGCTAGCTACCTGTTTCCTCAAAAATAAGACATGGTCTTATGTTAATTTTTGCTCCAAAAGATGCATTAGGGCTTATTTTCAGGGGGTGTCTTATTTTTTTCATGATTTTGCACCCCCCACGTGACCAGATCAGCTGCGCCAGGGAATCTGTAATTAGGGCTTATTTTTAGAGTAAGGTGTATATTTCAAGCATCTTCCAAAAATCCCGAAAAATCATGCTAGGGCTTATTTTCTGGCTAGGTCTTATTTTGGGGAAAACAGGGTATCACTCCTGTGTGCCTGTGGGAACTGGCCATGCAGGTAGTGATAGATTCTTGACTGGCAAATAAGGTACTTTTCCTAAGGTTGTGTTAGAATCCTGGTATATAGCATTCAGGGCTCTTTTGGGGACATGGAGCTGACCATGCCACCATCTTAGATGGAACAGGACAGACGACAGCTTTTCTTACTCAGTGAGAATTATTTATTTTAACTGCATCTCTTTTTCTTTTCCCCCCAAAGCAGTATGAAATGGTTCTTTCTCTACTTGATTTCTGCCAATTTTATCCTCTACGTCAGTCTTTCTCTGCCACTTTTCTGCTAGCCTCTCTATTCTGTCTTAGTATCAATTTCAATTTATCTCATTACTCCTCTGCCTCTTAAAAAAACCCTTGAACAAGCAGGCAAAAAAGAGTGATGTTGCCACGATTCCCTTATATTAGGGTATGACCTGCTAGTTGAAGACTGCCTAGGAGAAGTGACTTAATGGCACTTTCGTTGTGAGTATTATTAACATTTTTGATATATGGATCTCATCTCTCCATTTACACTGCAGAGAAGCTATGTGGCTTGAAGAGAGTCAAATATAAAGTTTAGATGTGACTGAAACGTAAATGTAGCAGCCTGTTTAATTCAGTTTGGCTAGAGCCTTTCAGAGTAGGCTTGGCTTTGGTTGGTACTTGAATGGGAAAGAACCAAAGAAGTCCAGGGGGGCTATGAAGAGGCAGGCAATGAAATGCCAGCTCTGTTAGTCTGTTGCCTGGAAGGACTCCTGAAAGGGGTTGCTGTGAGTTAGCAGCAGGTTAATGGCACATTCTTCTTTCTCTCAATATGAATTCTTTCTATGTACATTTGCATGATGAACATCTCTGCTGTTAGGTTAAGATGGAAGTATATCTGCTTCATTTGGTGGTTGCTGTAAAAACTGCAGAGCTCTGTTCCAGAAAGTATTAGATAAATTTCCACTTGAACAACAGACACATTTCTCCAAATCATTTTGTTGAGGGAGCATCAGATACTTAAATTAAACATCACTTAAAGGAATGAGCTTGTTGACCAATGGATTGTAGGGTAGAAGGCTGCAGCAGAGTACCACAGGCTCAGGAAGGTAATTAGTAGACAAGGAAGGATCAGGGATTTTTTTTAAAAAAACCATTGTGATAAAAAGAACATAACAACATAGCCTGAAGACAAACTACAAACCTGGGAAGGTTACCCTTTGGAAAGCAAGTCCTGAACCATTCTAATTATTTAGAGAATTGCCAAAGGCAGACTGTATATCCCTGTCATAATGGCTGGGTATGATTCTTGCTGTGCTAAGAACTTTATTTATGGTAGCTAATTAGTTCAGGGACAGCCATGGCACCAGATGATAGTCTGGTGCTATTCCAGAGGGGCTTTATTTCAGTCACAAGCACATCTGTGGCATCATTTCTGACTCAGAAAGGGGATGCCATTATTTGTTTAATCTGTTACAAGACCCATTTTTCCAAATGAGGCTGGGGTGTGTGATAGAATAATATATATTGAAGCAATTGATCTCAGCTGCTCCTTCATAGCTCATAAAGATAAACTGGACAAAGGTTGAAAAGATAAGCTTATTAAGAAGAATAAATTTACAGAAATCTGTTGTAAATAATCCTCATTCATTCCCCATGACAACGTAGTAATCCCATGACTCTAATTCCAACAATAGAGTTTCATCAGTAGAAAAGGACTTCACTTTTTATCATGCTTCAATTTGGCACCTGTTAAATTCTGAAACTTCTGCATAGATTTGAAATTGTAGAGTTAATAGGTATCGTTCAAAGCAAATACTGGTGAGAACAGAGGTACCAGCAGCTACAAGGAATACAGGGCCCTACGTTATCCTCAAGTTTCTAATTATTTGCATACATGCTGTGTCACTAAAGAAGGAAGTTTTTTGGATATGTTAATATCGGGGGCGGGGGGAGTTTCTTTTTCATTTTTAGCTGGGTAGGACCCAGACATTTTGGGAAAACTTCTCTTATTGATCCTTAGTGTATTTTTGCTGCTTTAACTGCCTAGCGTGCATTTGTAATTGGCATGTTTACAATGTCTGGAAACATAAATAATCTTAAAGCATAATCCAGACTACCGTGGTGGGTGGAAGCAACCTGGCAGCACCAGGCCACCTCCAAAGGGGCTGTCAGTTGGTGCAATACATAGGGAAACTTGAAATCACTCCCGCTGCCCAAATTGCCCTATTGATTCGAATTGAGTCCAGCAGCCCAGTGTGGTATTCCCACGCTGGAATGCAGGTGGAAGCCAACTAATGTTGGCTACACACCCAGGAAGCCCTGGCATAGCCTCCCATCTCCCCCACCCCCTTGCTGGCATATGCTTAGGATATATGCTTAGGACACCAGTGTAGCTCCATAGTGCTGCAGACTTCTGGTTTTCAGTACTGGAGACCAGAGGTTCAGCTGGCTGCCCCCTGCACTGGCAGAGCTGCCCCTAACATAGCAGACAGGGCAATCACAGCCGTGTGACCCTTCACCATTTCCTCTGTGGATTTGGCCTCCCGATCTAGATTGGACTTTCTATGTTAGGCAAAGCAAAAGCCAAAGCTGGTCAGTACCACAGACAGCTACAGAGAGCTGCCTTAAGCATATATCTTTTTTGCTGTCTAAGAAGCGGGGAAAAATAAAATTTGAGAAATTTGTGGTAAACAAAAGAGGTTTGTTATATGAATTTAGAAACAACTTTCACATAATCAGCATTAAGTACTATCAGCAGGTTTGGCTACTGAATTCAATATGTCAGTGAAAATGTTAGCCTCTTTAATAGTGCTTGATCATTACACATAGTGGGTTCTATTAATCGTCAGCACAATCATATTTTAAAATAGACAATTTTCTTTAAAAATGTTGATTATGGCTACAGTGTACATAGGAATTATTGTTAATGCTTCACATTAAACTCTTCATATTGCAAAATTCTTTGGAAGCCCTTTAGTAAGGAAACCCTTGTCTGAAAAAGCATTTCACTTGTTCCAAAATGTAAATTATTTCATAGAAGTTTCTTAAAATGTTTCTTCCAATTTACATTTTTAGAACCCCAACAAGCTCTCCCATACAATGGCCTCACCCACTTTTTGAAAAGTTCAGCAGATGGCAGGGGAAATATTGGCTGGTGGCATGGTGCCCATGGGTGTCACATTGGGGAACCCTGGTTTTACCAAATAAGAAACAGCACTAGAGCATATCTTTTCATGGGCTAATTATTCTTCAGGATTAGGGCTCATAGTGTTTTGAACCGTATGTTGGTTAGAGTTATCTACAAATTTTCTTAAAATTGCCATTAAATGGCTTGAAGCAAAATTACAGAGTAATTTAAAAATCTCTGCTAAGATTAAACATTTGGGAAATTTTGAAGGAAGGAGAAAGTGCATTGATACTACTAGTGAACAGATGTTGTAAAAATTGCTGCTGGTTTCCAGTACTGTCTCCTCACAAGGAAATTGGTACTGTCAAAGTATCTTGGAACTTCCTACTGCTTGGGGAATCAGAGAGAACAAAACAATATATCTAACATATTGGATCTTGACAGACTTCATGTCCACCGGGTACTGTTCTTCTCTGGAAACAAGTGAAATAAGATAAACATTCTATGTATCCTACAAGATAACGATACAATCACATCTATAAACATTGAATGCAAGTTTTTCATCAGAATGTATTGGAAGTCCCAATGCTGTCTAGATTCCACATAAAAATGTGAATAATATAATGAAATCATTTTATCAAAGATTGATGAGCGTACTAAAACAGGTTTTATGTTAAATTCTACAAATATATGGAAGAATACCTTTGCTAACTCATTTTGACAATTGTAAAACATTTTATATCATTCTAAAATTACTTATAAAATCAGAAATGTGTTTTTGGAAGGACCCCCCCCCCCCGGTTTGTTTAAAATGGGGCCCAGCCAGAATGAAGGGCCTTTTTTTATGAAGATTCCTTCTCTCTTGGCAGGTGCCCAGCTGTAGGTTATGTATTGGGGAACAATTACCTTTCATCCTGCAAGCACAAGAAGAAGGAAACCCTGCTCCCCTGTAGGGCAACCTGCCTCTGTTAAAAAAGAAACTTCCTTATTAAACAAAGTGGTCTGTGGCATAAAGCTGTAGCTCTCTTAATAATGGGCTTGCCAAGAGGAGGGGGCAAGTGTCAAGGGAGGGGAGAAGAGGGGAGGAGATAAACAGCTTGGAGTTTATGGGGAGGTACCGGTATAGGAATTGATCATTGGGAGCTCTCCTATCTGTTGAAGAGCGTGAGGAAAACAAGCACGCTTCTGAAATCCTTATCAACTGGAAATGTTGCCTTTGCTCTTTATGTGCTGTAATTGTATCTTTGTATTTGACAGATGCATGTGGATCTGTGATGCCTGGAACATTAAAAAATAGCAATAGCCTGTTATACTCTGTTCCACGTAAAAATGTTAGTTTGATCAGCTGAGGTGCAGCAGTTGAGAAAAATTGTATGCTTCTGCATTAGTATATAGTTCCGAATGAATATGAGAATTATAATTCATTTTTATGCACTGCCTTTGTCAAAAACATTATTTTGTGCATTATTGAACATGATACTTTGAAACAAGAGCACTCATGCCAAAATGTATTTTTACTTTCAAACTTTCAAACGGATGAGAGGAGCAGGGCTAGGTTGGCACTAAGACCCAGGAGGAGCATTCTACAACAAAGAAGATGCATGCTTTGTTCTGTCGCAGAGGAATATACAATCTACTAACATCTTTATGTGAAACTCTTTATTTTCACCCATTCCTTGTTAGAACCATGTTTTAGACCTCAATTGTTGGCTTCAGTCATTGGTTGGCAATGTTATATTACCACACTGGCTTTATGAAGTGCAAAAAAAAAAGAACATGGAAAGCCTTACAAATTATGTTTTTAAATGAATGGCTTATGTTGAAAGTAATTTTCTTCTCTATGCTTCACAGATTCTAGAACAATGTCATTAATTATCTTGACTAATTTCCTTTCCACGTCTTGATGTAGTTTGGCTAATTTTCCCTCATATCTCAGTTTGGTCATTTGTGCTTCATAAACTACACCATATTTTCAAATGATACTTGTATACTGTCTAGTTTAATTTCCCTTCCATAAGAATACTCTCATTAAGTGCCAAGATCTGTACTGTACTCCCTAATTAAATGTTTTGTATCTCAGAATGAATTGTGTTTGTTCATAAGACATAAGAAGTACTTTTGTCTTACCTCAGTATTTCCTTCTCTGTTTTGTTTTATTCAGGGATCCCCCTGAAAAAACCTACTGAACATTTCTATGAGAATCATGAATGTGAAAAAGTAAGAAACAGTGTGAGCAGTGGTTAGAGTAGTAGAATAGCTCTGGAGAGACTGTATTCAAATCTCTACTTGCCTTGAAGTTCCTGGGATTACCTTGGACATGTCAGTTCCTCTCAGCAAAACCCAGCTCTTGATATGAGGAGCTATGAATCATGTATTTGGTCCCGAGCTTCTTTGAGGAACCTAATAAATAAAGTACCTCATAGTAAATTATTAGATACTTAATCATGGTAGCTAACATACTCAGAAAAACCTTTTCTATTGAACTTCCTTATTATTACATCACAAAGTTATATTCCACCAAAAAGTTACATTCCACCATTCTCATAAGGAGGCAGTGATCCTGCCAATATCATTGCTAGGCTTGCCGGTTCTAGGTTTGGAAATACCTGGAGGTTTTGGGAGCGGAGCCTGAGGAGGACAGGGTTTGGGGAAGGGAAAGACTTCAGTGGCATGGAGATCAGTTGTAATATGTGAAATCTCCAGCCATCCCCTGGAGGTTGGCAACCGTAGTTGCTGTACACTAGTGATCACTTTCTCCAAAGGCACTCCAAAGGATTACCAAACATGTATCCAAATGTGAGAACAGCCATGATTCAGTGTCCCCTACTCTTGCTAATGGCCTATAACCTGGGGTTCCTTAATTTAGCTGGCATTTCTGTCTGCTAAAAAACTTGCAATTTGACATAACACAAAAAAAGCCCTTCTCAGTGCACATAAAACATATAGACAGATGTCCAGATGCCTAAATAAACCGGATATAGCACTATATCTTCAAATCAGTAAGTATGATGCAAACTTCAGCACAAACATAATTGTCAGGTGAACATACCTTGATTGGACTCCTTTGATTACGTTCCCTTCTTGTTATAACACCCAATGTAAAAATCTGATTTTCAACAATTTAAGACTTCTGAGCACTGGGTAGCCACTTGGGCAGAATTCAGACTGGGTTTAACCTATCTATCTGGTTAATATTTATTCGAAGGGTGGCCCCAAAGTGCTTAGTTGTTACTTTGTGTTTCACTTACAATCTTTTATTTGGGTTAGGTTCTCAGCATTTAATCTTTTACTTGTAGAAGAAGAAGAAAAGCCATAAAATTTTTCTTGCTTTTGCCCATTTAAGAGTGGTATTGTTCTTCGCAGATGAAGTAAGGACATGTTACAGAGGAAGTAAAGCACAATCAGCTCCTTTTAATTAACAGATTTATATCTTTCTATACTACATGGGGATGGAAGGGGGCTGTGGTAGAGCATTTGCTTTGCATGCAGAAGGTCCAAGTTCTGTTGCCAGAACCCCCCAGTTAAAAGACAAGGGAAGTAAGATGTGAAAAGTCCATACACGAGACCCTGGAGAGCTGGTGCCAATCGGACTTTGCTGGCCTGTGGTCAGATTCTGCACATATGTGCTCATGTTGCAAACAGGAGAGAGAGATTGAGAAGTGGTGTTACTCTGTCTTTATTGATGGAATAGAGCCTCGTCTAAAATTGTCATCAGCAATGGTAATTTCAAGTAGAACAATCAGCCCAGTTTTCATAATTGCATCCTTTAAATCAGCTTTAAGGATTTCAGTTTTAGTTGAAAAAATAAACTTTCTGACTTGCATTGCCTGCAGTGAATTGCATTGGTGAGTTGTTAAAGAGCTTTAAAATTAGTAGCAATTTAGAGGAACAATAACTACTGTGCTAACAAAACAGCAGGGGGCGACCTATTTTCTTATGAGTTGTGCTCCTGATAGTGGCATAATGAGCAAAGTTACAGATAATTGTGTGTTGTAATAAGCAACAATTAATCCCAATATTTTGCATTGAATGTGCTAATAGTTTCTATACTTACCAGAGGGGTATAATTGCTTAAATAATGCATTGGGAAAATTAAGTCTGAAGGCTATGCTGAGAAACTACAAATTTTGAAGCTAATAAAGTACCAGAGCTTATTCCATTATCTTCTATAATTTATCAGTTAATCCTTTCCAACCTTCACGTAGGCTGGCACACATGCATATTTAAAATTGTTTATATTCCAAATAGTTCACAATGCACATTTGTTTCAATTTTCTGTTTATACAGATGGTTTTTGTCTAGGTTTGCCCCAGGGGGTGGGGGATTGGGCCATTTGGTAGGGCCCGAGGCCTATCAAAAGGTTTATTGTACACCAGCCCCACCTGCTGTTTTAACAGAAGATCTTCAAGGTTGGAATGAAGGTTGAAATGGCATTGCTTACTCTGTAGTTCCCAATTCACTCCTTCATTGGTAGTATCTAACATTACACCTAGTCTTAAACTCGCTGCTTGTCTTTGACCCTGTGTGAGTAGAGTATAGAGCAAGACTGCTCCTAATGTGCATGTGACTAAATGTGTTTAATCACCTAAGATAAGTGAGAGAGTCTGCTTAACGGTTGTCACAGTGTATTCAGTACACACGAAGCATAGAAAAGGACTATCTTCTGTCTTCTCCAAGAGGAAGTTCCTAATGAAGCTTAAAAATTTGCCAGGTATCTACGTTCATACCTGCCTATGCTTAGATGGGAACTGCATAGCATCAGTAGTCCACAGCAATACTGTTTCACTAACAGGTTTAAAGAATGCACAATCAGTGATCACTTAGCCTGTCTACTGTGTTGTTCTGCCATTTTTGTGGTTGATGGAAGTATGTGGGTGGGGGAGCATTCTAGCAGGATGATCAGGAACAGACTGATGGAGTTCCTAAATCAAGCTGGAAACTAAGGTGCAAAGGCTTCTGTTCTATGGTTTTGCTTTGCTCATGTATATACATATATAGCCAATAATGAATCTCATATTTGTATAGCAATATTGGATCATCGGATACTTAAATCTGGAGATGGGAACTGTGAACGAGCAAGACAGCTCTTTCTACAAACCTGAAAAAGCTCCCAGGCTTGCAGAAAAAAATGAGATTTAAAAAAAAACAGTTTGAAAACCCCAAAAATGATAAATAGAGCACCTGTAGCTTTAAGCAATGGATTTTCTCAGAGGCTGTTGCTAGAAACCACAGTATTTCAGGCTGGGTTCTCTCAATAACAGACAATACAATTTTGACCTTTGATGGCGGATTCACTGGGTCAAGGCCTTTCTAGGGTTGCCAGCTCCAGGTTGGGAAATTCCTGGAGATTTTGTGGTGAAGTCTGAGGAGACGGAGTTAGGGGAGGGAAGAGACCTCACCAGAATATAATGCCATGAAGTCCACCTTCCAAAGCATCCATTTTCTCCAGGGGGATGTATCTTTATTGTTTGGAGTTTCAGGGATCTCTCTAGGCATCACCTGGAGGTTGGTAACCCTAGACTTGATAATAACATCTGGGTGACTTGCTTCCACCTGACTTGCATGACTCAATTGGACCTGGCTTTTTTCTACTGTGGAAAAGGAGCCACCCCATGCAAACCAGCATGGTATAGCAGTTAGAGCTTCAGAACAGGATCTGTGAGACCTATGATCAAATCCCCATCTTTTTGTGGAAGCTCTCTGGGTGATTCTGGACTACTC
Source organism: Sphaerodactylus townsendi (assembly GCF_021028975.2). Lineage (NCBI taxonomy): Eukaryota > Metazoa > Chordata > Lepidosauria > Squamata > Sphaerodactylidae > Sphaerodactylus > Sphaerodactylus townsendi. Next base: position 90,181,245 of record NC_059430.1, on the reverse strand, counting down.
ACATAGTTTCAGCCTAACCACAGAGTTGTTAAACAGATTAAAAGGAAGAGAGGAGCCTAAGGTAAGCTGCTTTGGTCCCCACTGTGCAGAATGACAGTGGTTTTCCAAGTTGGTGGGGGCGAGGGGGAGGAAATGAAAAACTGAAGACAGAGGTGTAGTTAGTTATTAGGTAGGCAGGAGATAAGGTTTCCAATTTTAGTTTGGGAAATCCCTGGATATTTGAGGGGTAGAGCCTAGGGAAGGTGGGGTTTGCAGAGAGGAGGGATTTCATCAGGTTATATTCCTATAGATCTCACCCTCCAAAGCCGGCATTTCCACCAGGGGAATGGGCATTGTCAATCTCTAGGTGAGGACTGGAGATCAACCAGAATTGCATCTCATCTCCAGGTGACAGAGATCAGTTCCCCTGGAGAAAATGGCTGCTTTGGAGGGTTGTGTCTCCTCTAAGGCATTGTCACTTGCTGAAGTTGCTTCCCCGCCCTCCCAGCGCTCCACCTCCAAATCTCCAGGAATTTTGCAACTTTGAGCCAGTAACCCTCAGGGGAACTCATTGCTGTAACTGAGAGTTCTGCTGGGGCTCCAGGAGAGTTGCTGCCATTAATACTGCTGTGTGGGGGTGGGGGTGGGAGTGGGGAGTGGGGTTGCTGCCACCATTACTGCTCCTATGGAAGGGGGAGAGGAAGGAGGTTGGAGGCTGGAGGCTGGGAGGGGGAGGGGGACAGAAAGAGAGAGTGTTGGGGCAGGGGGTAGAAGGAGAGAGAAAGAGTGATGAAGTAGGAGGCAGAAAGAGAGATAAAGAACTTTAAAAAACATAAAAAACATCAGGTATATCTACAAACTGGGCATGAGCCTTCATGTTTGAAAGAGTTATGAGTACACAAGATATTGTTTTGACTGACTACATCAAATGGTATCCATAAGAGGGTACCACTGGTTTTTTTTTTTACTGTAGGCTATAGAAATAGATATGTCCTGGCAGTGTTTTTTTTCTTAATTATTTTCAAATAATAGCAGTGTTCAGAGAAATTATGTTTCTCATGTTCTTACGTTAAAATCATGGTGGAGGTTAGATTACCAATCTAAATGATGGCTGTGGAGATTTAGGAGTGGATCCTCTGGGGCTCCCAAGGCTGATTCTGAGATGTGGCTTGTATTTGCTGCCTGTGTTGCTTTCATTATGTTTGTCAAAGACTTTGAATGTATGTTTACAAAGAACAGAAACAAGAGGATAAATCCAGCTTCTATTGTTAGCATTTTCAGCTGATTTGTTTGGCTTGGATCTTCTTAAATATGGCTTATATCCTGTCAAATCCACAGGTGAATCTTGCAGAGTAGAACTTTTTCACTTCACCTTGTATTGCATCTCACTGATCCCATCCCCATATTCTAGTCCTGTGAGTCTGAGGGGGACAATCATGAAGAAAACTGGGGACAAAGTGGGGAGGGGTATAGCTGGATAGACCACCCCATTCTACCACTATAAGTGCTCTTCTCTCATTGAGTTGGACATAGGATACAAGACAGGGTCTCCATTGAAATATCCAAAGCAAATTACAAATTATATAATTTGATTGTAATTATTAAGTCATTGATATTTAAAATCCTAGTTATAAAACAGAGAATATAACAGCTTTCATTTTCCTTTTGAACCTGACAGAGCAAGTTATTTTCCAATTTTTCTAGGAGAAAAAAAGTTTTTAATAGCAAATTAAACCTGGGTTAATCAAATTAAAGATGAGTTGAATGTTGTCATTTGATCCTGTTTTTTGGTAACAGAATACTTTGATTAATGTGTGAAAGTTGCATGGATTACAATGTTTTGAGTCAGGTCCATGGATTACTTCTGATTTGTCGGAAGTCACTGACTTGGGACAGTAATAATTCAGATTTGCTTGGTTGTTAAAATGGTGCTTGTAAACAACCAGTTGTTAAATTATTTGAATCCCACCACCGGAATCGGTTGTTAAATTATTTGAATCTCACCACTGGGTGGGGTGTTATGTGAAACTGCCTCTCCAGGAGAAACTGGTGGATATAAAATACCCAGAAAGCACTGTTCCACATGGGCAACTTCATCTCTTGGGCAAGTTGTGCTAATCATTATCTGACTTGCTGTTGCTGCAACACGAAAGGTTTTTCTTTGTTGAGTAGGGCCCAAACTTGAATAATGAAGTGCTGTCTCTCCTATCTGTACTAACTCTCTGAAGTTACTGATCAGGCAACTAATGTTTGCATCTCTTTCTGAGTTTCAAATGTATTGACAGGACTCAAGATTCATTATACAACATATATCTGAGAAAAATTGTAGCAAGCTAGGTAGGGTTCCATCAGAAGGTGAAAAGACCTTTTTAATTTTCAGTCCCTGCAGACTTTTGATGGTCATGCTTCCAGTAAAAAATGTAATACCATGTGTTCTGTTGCTGTTTTTTTCTTCAATCTTGGCATGTGTGCAATTATCCTAAAAGAATACAAATTAGAACTGCTTCAGCCTGCATGAAATGGGAGGGAGGGATTTGAGGATTTTAACACAAAAGCTGTCAGTATCCTCATTGCTTCTGTTGTGTTCAGGATAGTTGACTTCAGTGGACTCAGAAGAGTGTGACTATATATAATCTCATACCCAAAGCTTGCTGACTGTTCTTGCATTTCATAAACCAAGAAGGCAGAATTGTGTTCCACTTCTTTTAATATTTGGTCTGTGACCACATTGCATGCTTACGTTTTCTTTCAAAAGTATATGTCAAATCAATGTTCAGCTCATCCACATGGTAAAAATTCAGGAAGAACACGCCAGAGCTTGTGCACAGATTTGCAGGCTAGGTTTTCAATGACGATTTGGCTATAGGTTACTTTTCTGTTGCATCCCTCAGGTTCTGTCATTAACTAACAAATTTTATATTTTACTTAGAAGCATTCAAATAAAAAGCTGGGCATTGCCTTTCATTGTTTTTTTCCCCCCTCTCCACGCAAAAACCAGGCTGTAATATATTGAGTTTCCCCAAGGAAATCTTGCAGTCAGGGAAAGCCTGTGATTTGAAGCTGCTTTGTTACAGCTGGAGGTATCGACAGATGCTTCAAATTGGATGTTTTATGCTTGGTGCCTGGTGTGAATAGAAAATTGCCAGGGATTTATGCAACATACTTTATTCAGGGGGAATAAATAGATGGCTTTCCTAATTCTTCCTCTGTATTCGGCGCTCACACAATGATGCTGTCAAGCAATCCCCCCCCCCTCTGCATCCCAGTAGTAGCTTTTAAGTCATTCTCTGAGACATGCCAAGATCCAGCAACCTCTCACCAGGATTACATTATTTAGCAAGTGTAATGCAAGTGATACATTATGCTGACATTAATTTGCAGCTAAGCTAGGAAGCTGTCCTTCTCCCTCCCACCTCCCGCTCCATCAAAAGACCAGAAAGTAACAATAATACCAATAAGACTGTGATAACTTCAAATAAGAAATGAATGTTGTAATGGAATAAATTAGATAATTGGCAGGTCTACTGGAAAGTGTGTGTGGTAATTATGCCAAATGGCCAGTGAGTGGAAGCACTTCAGACCTAAGCTATGACTTCCAGGGTATAAGACATCTGATTTCCAGCAAGGCTTTTAAACAGCTTTTAAACAGTTAGAGCACATTGCTTTGAAATAATTCCTTAAGAATTAGGGTCAAAAACAGGCTACCCATTGAGGGTAGGCAATATTTCTGGGGTTTAAATATGGAAGATTTGGAAGTTTTTGCATGACTTGACATACAATCCTGACATATTCTTTTATGCTGTTGCATAGAAGATGTTAGAGGCCACCCAGCTACTCTCTCATATAAATACATACATGGTGATGGAATGTGTGGGCAAGTTGCAGCCAATCCCACTTACCTTCTGAGATCTGTCTAACCTGGGTTATGTAGGTCAGGGCAAAATACACAGATAGCTATAGAAAAAATGTGATCATCACTGATCCTGCAACAGGCTAGGCTGGATCTTCATAGCTTTGTATCTTGCAGTATCCTTCACTTTCTAGATTATATTATCTACACATGTAAATCCAAAGGTGTGAATCAGTACTCTAATAAAATGAAATCATAATATAATCCGAAAGTGTGTGGATCTACCTCAGTAATGTCAATTTGCTTGCCTTATACAACTTTATCAGTATTCTGCTAATCTAATCTCTGTGTTGGTCTGAGTTAACATTCAAATAGACTCACCTGTGCATCCAGATATGCACTCATTTCTTCAGTGTGGCCTCATATGGATATTCTTGCCCAGGACAATATTTTTGCAAAATGTACATTGGGGCTAAGTCTTGGGAGGCCTTGCTAATGATGCCCCATAGGAACCAAGGATGTTGCATATGCAGCATTAACTACTGGCTTTTTGTCTGTGTCCTGAAGATCTTGGGTAAGTGTGTGTGTGGGTGAATGGGCGGGGAGCTTGAAAGCCTCTCGTGGATTCTCTCATGAGAAGATCAGAAAGGGCAGATGGCCTCTCCTGAAAGACATCATTGCCAAGCTTTTCCTGCAGTGTAAGCCATCAGAGAGTTCTTGTAGTGTATTCCAGGTTGCATAATGTATGATGGTGAGGACTAATAGTTTGGTTCAGTTTTCCACACAGTGAGTGTGTGCTGTAGAATCTGTTCCAATATTTCTTGCAGGTCTTCCAGAGATCCTTAGTGGGTGTGTTGACATGGAAAAGGGTTTCTGATGGTAGACAAACTGAAAATCACTATTTTAGGTGGACAGCCATGTTAGTTTGCTGCAGCCAAAATGACCAAGAGTCATGTGACACCGTAAAGATTAATAACTATTGTTTCATAACCTTTTGTGAGCCTTGTCATCAGATGGCCGTGTGAATTTTGAAATAAGCTCAGTGAACTCACCTCATAGCAGACTGCCCCTGGTAGAGAACAGCTTCTCAATGCAAAACAGGATTTCAGGGAATATTTGGTTGTATAAATGAATTTATGCCATGACACTTCTTGTGTGTATCAGTGCAGAATGCATAGTCTCAGGGATGGCCAACCTATGGCACTCCAGATGTTCATGGACTATAATTCCCATCAGCCCCTGCCAGCATGGCCAATTGGCCATGCTGGCAGGGGCTGATGGGAATTATAGTCCATGAACATCTGGCGCACCATAGGTTGGCCACCCCTGACTAGGTTTTTCAGATTAGATATGCCATGAATAAAGTTCTAAAATGTGTAGTAAGGTCCCTAATTGTGGTCTTAAGCAGAACTATATCCTCCCAAGCCCTTTGACTTCAGGGGATTTAGAAGGGTGTAATTTTGTTTAGAATTATACTGTAAATCACTGGGAAAGGCAGCCCAGTTCACAAGATAGAAAAAATTAAACTTTTGTAAGTTATCTAGCATGGCAACATATTTTAAACGAATCTGGCAGCCTCTTTAAGTCAGATTCTGTGCTTTCTATGATGTATACATGACATTGTTGTCAAGATGTTGATGCATTATCTAGGATAGTTGAGGTGCCATAAATTACAGCTATCATTTTAAATGCAATTTGCAAATCACTGCTCACATGTGCTGAGTGTAATTGTTTCAAAACTGTTTCTTATTTACAAAATCTGCCCTCTAGCTGCTTGGGCTATCTTGAAGCAGAAAATGAGAGGTACTGCTTTTTTACCAGTATTTTGTACAAGCTTGCTTTGTCCCCTCAATAAGAGTGAGAGTCCACTTGATTCTCCACTGTGCAGGCATATAGCCAGATGGCAGTTCTTAGTTCCTTGCTTAAATAAAGGAAAGATTGCTGTCTGCAAGCTCCTGCAAAGGTTCTGCAATATTTGAGGTATCCATTATCACCTTGATTGTGACTGTAGGTCCAACTTGTCCTGGCCTTTCTTGATTAGTGCATCCATTATGACTTACCTTGATGCTAATATTACTATTAACTGTACAATTAGTACTAGTAATAATTAATACAGCTGTAATAACAGATGGATCTATTTAAAGAAGCAATTTGACAAGGGAATATAAATATAATGTTGTTTTAAGATTATTTCGACCTGTTATATGTCTCCAGCACAATATTGTACCTGATGAAGCTTGGAAATTGTGTTCTCTGCTGAGGAACATGACTGAGGTGTGATAAGTTACAGATAATACTGGACAGGATTCAAATTGGAATTTGGAATGATGAACAGATTTCCAAAAATTAGACATCATGGACTTATTAAAAGTACAACTTATGTGGTTGATTCTTGTTCTAAACTCACTTTTGCCTTCTCAGCACATTTAAGTAGTTAATGACATTGGCAGTGATGACACATTAATTTTTTTTAAGGTAGGGGAGTTAAAAAAAGAGAACATTGTCATTCAAGGAGAGAGAATGCTTGCTTAAAATGGTGGTGGAAAGTGCCATCAAGTCACAGCTGACATGGTGATCCAATATGGTTTTCAAGGCAAGAGATGTTTGGAGGTTGTTTGCCATTGCCTGCCTCTGCGGGGGCTGGGAGAGTTCTGAGAAAACTGTGACTGGTCCAAGGTCACCGAATAGGCTCCATGTGGAGGAATAAGGAATCAAACCCAGTTCTCCAAGTTTGAATCTGCCACTCTTAACTATTAAACTGTGCTGGATCTCTTGTGCAAGAACGCCCCCCCCCCCCACCCAGTGTTACATACTTTAGGTTAAGGCCTTGCGCAAGCACCCATGGTATGATGTTTCGTCATGATGTTTACCAGGCAGACTTTATTTAAGGGTGGGTTAACCACGAATATATTCATGTGATGCCTTTAAAAAAAATTGAAAATTCATTTTTCTATGTCATTCTCATACCACTTGCCTTCCAGCTTTTGGTAACATGTACAGTTAAGGGTACATAGGGAATGGTCTAGAGCAGGGGTAGGGAACCTTTAACACTCAAAGAGCCATTTGGACCCATTTTCCACGGAAAAGAAAACTCATGGAGCCGCAAATACTTTTTGACATTTAAAATGAAGATAACACTTGAGTATTTTGGTTTTTTACCTTTATGCTTTGTATAAAGGGCAACTCTCCTCTTTCCTCAACTTCTCCCTTCTCATCAGGGTCCGCTTCAAATCCTCTGATTGTTACCTTTTCCCAGTCTGTTTCCTCCTTTCCCCCTTGTTCTGTCTCTAATATTTCTACCCAGCTTTCTGTACCCTTTTCAGCTCCCCCCCCCACTTCTCTACTACATTCAACCTCCTTCCCTGCTGTTCCTCCCCTCTCTGGGGCTTTTCCACAGCAATTTCCCTCTCTCGTGTCTCTCTCTCTCTCTCTCTCTCTTCTCCTCTCTCCTAGGCACCTCCGCTCTCCTTTCCACCCTCCACCTTCCCCAGCTTCTTCCTTCTCCTCGGAGCCTCATTCGGCCGCCCCACCCTGCCTTAAATCCTGCCCCGGCAGTAGGGGGAACGCCGCCCCTGCCCGCCAGCCAGCCTCGCCCGTTCCTCGGAGGGGGGGACTGCGCGCAGCCCTCAGGCAGAGGGGGTGAGGGTATCGGAAAGGGGGGTCACGGCGGGAGGCTGCCCAGACGAAAGAAGAACATAAGAACATAAGAACATAAGAACTAGCCTGCTGGATCAGACCAGAGTCCATCTAGTCCAGCATTCTGCTACTCGCAGTGGCCCACCAGGTGCCTTTGGAGCTCACATGCAGGATGTGAAAGCAATGGCCTTCTGCTGCTGCTGCTGCTCCTGAGCACCTGGTCTTCTAAGGCATTTGCAATCTGAGATCAAGGAGGATCAAGATTGGTAGCCATAGATTGACTTCTCCTCCATAAATCTGTCCAAGCCCTTTTTAAAGCTATCCAGGTTAGTGGCCATCACCACCCTCCTGCAGCATATTCCAAACACCAATCACACGCTATGAAGAAGTGTTTCCCTTTTATTAGTCCTAATTCTTCCCCAGCATTTTCAATGAATGCCCCTGGTTCTCAGATAGAGAAAGAGAGAAAAATTCTCTGTCAACATTTTCTACCCCATGCATAATTTTATAGACTTCAATCATATCCCCTCAGCCGCCTCCTCTCCAAACTAAAGAGTCCCAAACGCTGCAGCCTCTCCTCATAAGTAAGGTGCTCCAATCCTTCAATCATCCTCAAGGTTCTTTCTCTGCACTTTTTTCTATCTCTTCGATATCCTTTTGAGATGTGGCACCAGAACTGAACACAGTACTCTGGCGCGTCGCGACCACTGCTTTATATATAAGGGCATGACAATCCTTGCAGTTTTATTATCAACTCCTTTCCTAATGATCCCCAGCATAGAGTTTGCCTTTTTCACAGCTGCCATGCATTGAGTTGACATTCCCATGGAACTATCAACTAAGACACCCAAATCCCTTTCCTGGTCTGTGACTGATAGCACTGACCCCTGTAGCATGTATGTGAAGTTTGGATTTTTTGCCCCTATGTGCATCACTTTACATTTAGCTACATTGAACTGCATTTGCCATTTCTTAGCCCACCTCACCTAATTTATCAAGGTCCACTTGGAGCTCTCACAATCCTTTTGTGGTTCTCACCACCCTACATAATTTGGTATCATCTGCAAACTTGGCCACCACGCTTACCCACCCCTACTTCCAGGTCATTTATGAATAAGTTAAAGAGCACTGGGTCCCAAACGGATCCTTGGGGACACCACTCCTTACATCTCTCCATTGTGAGAACTTCCCATTTATACTCCACCCTTTGTTTCCCTGTTCCTCAACCAGTTTTTAATCCATAGGAGGACTTCCTCTTATTCCTTCATTGCTGAGTTTTCTCAACAGTCTCTGGTGAGGAACTTTGTCAAAAGCCTTTTGGAAATGTCCACTGGTTCCCCCTTATCCACATGTCTGTTTACACCCTCAAAGAACTCTAGTAAGTTTGTAAGACAGGACTTGCCTCTACAAAAGCCATGCTGACTCTTCCTCAGCAGGTCTTGCTTTTCTACATGTTTAATAATTTTATCTTTAATGATAGATTCTACTAATTTACCAGGAACAGATGTCAAACTGACTGGCCTGTAAGTTCCTGGGTCCCCCCTAGACCCTTTCTTAAAGATTGGTGTGACATTGGCCATCTTCCAGTTTTCAGGGATGGAGCCTGATTTCAGGAATAAGTTGTATATTAATGTGAGAACATCAGCAATTTCATGCTTGAGCTCTTTAAGAACTCTTGGATGAATGCAATCTGGGCCAGGGGATTTGGTAGCATTTAGTTTATCAATGGCTGCCAGAACTTCTTCCTTGTCTACCACTATCTTCGCTAGTTCCTCGGATTCACCTCCTAAGAAGCTTGGTTCAGGTGCAGGAATGTTCCTCACCTCCTCTTGGGTGAAGACAGATGCAAAGAATTCATTCAGCTTCTCTGCAATCTCCCTGTCATCTTTTAGCACACCTTTTCTTCCTTCATCATCTAACGGGCCTACCGCTTCCCTAGCTGGCTTCCTGCTTTTGATGTACTTGAAGAACTGTTTGTTGCTAGTCTTGATGTTCGCAGCCATGTGTTCCTCATAATCCTTTTTTGCCTCCCTTACAGCTAACTTGCTTCTCTTTTGCCACCATTTCTCTTCTCTACGGTATTCTTCATTGGTTCAGTTGGAATTCCATTTTCTAAAAGACATCTTTTTTTTTTTCCTAATAATTTCCTCAACCTCCCTTGTTAACCATGGTGGCTTTCTTTGACTGGGCTGCCTTTCCTAACTCCATGGAACACATTCCAGCTGAGCTTTTAAGACTGTGTTTTTAAATAACCTCCAAGCACCTTGGACATTTTTTTGACTCTCTTGATTTTTTCCTTTCAGCTTCCTAAGCACTATCCCCTCATCTTTGAGAAATTTCCCTTTCTGAAGGCGAATGTAACTACATTAGTAGTTGTCACTTGTTCGCATGCAGAGATACTGAATCTGACAGCATTGTGGTCGCTATTCCCTATCGGCTCAACAACACTGACTTCCCGCACCAGGTCCTGGGTCCCACATAGAATTAGATCTAGGATCACCTCTCCCCTGGTTGGTTCTACAACCATCTGCTCTAAGCCACAGTCATTTAGCATATCCAGGAATGTTCTCTCCTTACTATGACCCGAACATGCATTTTTCCACTTTATGTGGGGATAGTTACAATCGCCCATTACCACTAATTACATTTTTGCTTTGTTGGCCTCTCTAATTTCTTTTTCCATCTCAGAATCCTCTTGTGCACTTTGGTCAGGGGGACGATAATATATTCCTACTGTTAAACTATGCTTCACCCCTGGTATTGATATCCACAGTGCTTCTGTAGAGGAATCAGCTCCCCTCATTGTCTATTTTATGTGACACTATGCTCTCTTTGATGTAGAGGGCCACCCCACCCCCAATACGCCCTGTCCTATCCTTCCTGTAGAGCCTGTAACCTGGGATAACAGCATCCCACTGGTTCTCCTCATTCCACCATGACTCTGTGATGCCCACTATATCAATGTCCTCCTTCAAAACTCTGTACTCCAGCTCCCCCATTTTGGGTTGAATGCTTCTACTATTAGCATAGAGACACTTGTATACTCTGTCTCTGTCCCTAACCTGGGATTTATGTGATTTGCCCTCTAGCCTTTTGTAGACACTATCACTTATCACATTGCTATGCTCCTCGCTTGTATGTGGTTGATTTAGAAAAACCTCCCTCTCTGTCTGCATCCCCATGGACTCTGTATTCCAAACCGAAGTCACCTCAGCTCCTGTCGGCTTTCCCCCAAGGATCAGTTTAAAAGCTGTTCTGCCACCTTTTTAACGTTGAGAGCCAGCAGCCTGGTTCCTCTTTGGTTAAGATGAAGCCCGTCCCTTTTGTACAGGCCTGCCTTATCCCAAAAGGTTCCCCAGTTTCTGACAAAGCTGAAACCGTCTGCCTTACACCACCTTCTCATCCACGTATTGAGTCCCTGTATCTCCGCTTGCCTAGCTCGCCCTGCGCGTGGAACAGGTAGCATTTCGGAGAATGCCACCTTGGGGGTCCTGGATTTTAACCTTTTTCCTAGCAGCCTAAATTTAGCTTCCAGAACCTCCCGGCTACATTTCCCAATGTCATTGGTACCAATGTGGACCACAACTGCTGACTCCACCCCAGCACTGTCTAACAGCCTATCTAGACGAAGCGTGACATCCGCAACCTTCGCACCAGGCAGGCAAGTCACCATGCGGTCATCACGCCTCTCACAAACCCAACTCTCTATATTCCTGATGATCGAATCACCCACTACAAGGAGCCCCCACCTCCCCGAGGGGTATCCTCAGTGCGAGAGGATATCTGACCACCAGCTAAGGAAGGGGTCCCATCTAAGGGAGCATCTTCCACCACCTCAGACTGGCACCCTCCATCACGCAGACTCTCATTCTCCATGACATCTGAAGAGATGTCACCTTGGGAGTGGGACCCGGCTGCTAGGTCCCTGAAAGCCTCAAAGGATTCGGCGGTGCCTCAGCATGCAAGAAAAGGCGCCGAATCTGCCAAGGCTTCCCCTGCATCCTCCCTGCACCCCCGGGAAGGTAGAGATGGTGCGACTGAGGGGCCCGCCGCTCGCCACTCCTCCGTCTCTTCAGCCTCCCGAGGGGGCGTGATCGCTGGGCGCTTCTCCCGGGGGAATGAAGTGAAGAGAGCGCTCCCCGGTGTTTCCCTTCCCTTTCAGTTAGAGACGGTTAATGGCACACGGGAGGGGGGGGCGTCGAAGCAACCAACAAGACGGCACTTTTAAAAAAAGATGAAGCAGCAGGGGAAGAAAATGGGAATTGCGCAGGAAATGAGCAGCATTGGGTTTCCCATAGTCCTATGCGCGTACGTCGTTTGGGTAGCTCACTGGGGCTCGCTTGTCCCGGTGCCCAGCCACCCACCACCCGCTTTGAATAGCGAAGCTCCTGGAGGCGCCTGCTCGGCTCCTTCAGGCTTGAGGTTCTATATCGCCTCAAGCACGCCTCTTATGCAAATATGCCTCCGGTTTTGGCGGTTTGATTTAGACATCCTCCCCCAGCGCCTTCTGGGGCGCCCCTCGGCTCTGCAACGAGGCCGCGCCAGGAGAGGCGCTCGAGAGGTATCCTGCAATGAGGCTGGGCCCGGAGAGGTGTTGCCGCTGTGACTCGGGCCGGCAGCCTGCCCCCGCAACACTCGGCCCGTTGCCCCACAGGCCGGGGCCGGGCACGTTGCCGCCGCCACTGGGGCTCGGGGCTGCGTGGCCAGACCGGGGCCTGCTGCCGCAGGGGCGCGCAGCTGGGCCGCCGCCCGCCACCGCCCTGTCAAGTCCGGGGCGGAGCCCTGCGCTGCTTTTTTCTCCCCTCCCCTGAGGGAAGGGGATTCTACACACTTTCTAGGAAGGTGCAGCCATGCCGGGAGCCGCACCACAAGTGGGAAAGAGCCGTTTGCGGCTCGCGAGCCGCGGGTTCCCGACCCTTGGTCTAGAGAAAGTAACATACTTTTAAGTGTTACTTTTGGTAAAACATATATGCTCTGCCCAGTGGTGGGATTCTATTAATGTATCCCCCCTACCACAGTGCATGCCCCCTCCCCTGCCAGGGATCTTGCTGGCGCCATCTGGCACAGCTGGACAATGGCACTCAAGACGGAAAAGACCCCAGCTGGGCAGCCACGTTCCTCCACAGCAGCCAGTTAAATGGGCAGTGGGGGGACGTGTGGCATGGGGGTAGTGGGATTCAGCCATTTCAGCGAACCCAGCCAAACCATAACTACTGGTTCTGCTGAACCAGTGCAAACCGGCTGAATTTCACCTCTGGCTCTACCCCTTTGTTTGGAACCAAAGGTCTCACCACCACCCCCAACCTTGCCAATAGTTTTTTAAAAAATATAATCTTGAAAAGGCTTCAGAAATACAGCCAAAAGAGAGCTCTCACATAAAGGTACCCCTCAGCTGACTCTTTCTGTCCAGTTCTGGCACTGAAGATTGATCATGGACTTACATGTGTTCTAATGTTCTGTTTAGTACAATGGTGGTCACAATTAATGTGTCAAAAGTTCTGATTATCTAGGTCTTCACTGCCTTAAAATGCTGGTTCAAAGAGCAATTCTAAAAGCATGCTATCATATGAGATGAATTAGCTTGATGGTTTCATGGCAACACAGCAGAACTCCCATTTCCTCTATTTTATTTTGGCTTCAGGCTCTGGGAATCAACCCTGATCTTGTAGTTCTTGGGAGTGAGTGCCTCTATTAGTGTGAAAATTGCTGCAGTAAAGAAAGTAATCTATATGTACTCTTACCTCTTATTTCCAGAACCTTTAACATTATTAATAGTTAAGCACCTTTTTGATGAGATAATTGAATATGCTGGGCAGTTAGGAGTCTCAAGACACAGATGAAAGTGCTTAACATACCCAGGAGGTTAATTATTAGCTAACAGTCACTGATGAACAGTTTACTGTCATTAAGTATTTCAGATAACTTTTCTGAGGATATATCTGCTTGAAAAGCCTACCAGTATTGGTCGATCATTGCATGCATGGAAATGGAAATGCAGCAAAAGTGGAAAACTGCACTGAAATAAAGTCGGTGTGCCTGTAGTTGTATAAATGTAGATATTATGTGTGTATTAGGCCTGCCAAACTTGTGATTGATCTAGCCATGCAAGTTATGCTTACCATTTGCTCTCCTGCAGTGGAGAAACCCCTGCCCTCTGTCCCAGTCCCCCCTCCCCAATCAAGAAATTAGGAATAACAGAAGAAATGGTCTCCAATAGTAACTTATCTGGGAATTTCTCCATGGCTCTGTGATCTTTACCATTGAGATTAGGGGAAATTTCTACAATATTGCTCAGAAGTCATGTCATACCCCGGTTACCACCTTATTTCTACAAAGCTTGGTAGGAAGTAAAGAATTTACTGCATCTCTGTATTTGCGGCCAGATGTGCAGATGCTTTGTAATAATCACAGGACACTGCTTGGATTAAATTGCGCTGCAGCCCTTTATTGTACAGAAATTGGGCGAGCAAGAGCATTGTTAGGAGCCGGTCATCCCCCATGGCTGCCCCCGGCGACAGCCCCAATCCTTATTGGGGAGGACAGAGAGGTACTTGACCAGTGGGCATCTGCTCGTCCTTGTGGCTCCCAAACTGCTAGGATGTCGGGCTGCAGAGGCCTCTGCAGCATGCGTCTTGAGCCTGGTGCACCCCAAGCCTCTTATAGAGGCCCCCATATTTGGGGAGGTCCGGCACGCAACTCCCCCCTCCACAAGGATGCACTCCTTTGCCCAAACCACCCAGGGCTGCAACAATAAAGAGAAAACAAAACCCCAACCCTTACTTCAGGGTGGGTGGGTGGGTGGGTCAGTTCGCTTCCAGGCACCAAAAAAGGCTGGAGCAACTGCATTCTGCCTAATATATAGGGAACATGCTCTGCCCTCAAGACCACATGCATGTTGCATGACCATTGCTGGGTGGTGAGGCTCAGCCACCCAGCCAGCCCAGGGTCACGCATGCTCCCTGCCTCCAGGAGCTATTACCACGCACCCTGCCCCCTGTCGCAATTACGGGCCTAGTTGAGTCTAGTGCCATGATTTGTGTTGGCTTGGTAGGCATTCATAAAATTCCTTTTCCCAACAACCTCAACTGAACCTCAGCAAAAGTTCGGCCAAGACAAAGTCCAAAGCTTATATTGATAATAATGAGGGTTGCCAACCTCCAGCTCCTCTTCAGGTTGGCAGAGATCAATGCACCTGGAGAGAATGGCCACTTTGGATAGTGGAGTCTATGGTCTATACCCCATTGAAGTCCCTCCCCTCCTCAAACTCCACCCTCCGCAGACTCTACTCCCCAAACATCCAGGTATTTCCCAACTAATAACAGTCAGTGCAGAATTTCCTCTGGGTTGATTCTTGTCCTCACCCTCTCATGGGGGCATGCAGATCTTACTTTGTGTTTCCTGCTTCAAGGAATGTGTTTGTGTTTTGATTTATTTAAAATATTTACACTGAAGCTTTCAACATAACTGAGACAGTGAAATATCACAAATACAATCAATTAAAGCACCAGCAATGAAATAGTAATTCAGTAATTCGGTATACTATGTAGATTCCATATCAGGCCTCTGTAGGGATTTATAATCATGAATCTTTAAGCCAGAGAATGGTGGCATTAATCCCACAACAGTTAAAAGAAGAAGAGAATGGATTTCCTAAATGTCCACTAAAATATTCTTGTTTTTAAAACACTCATGGGCTTTGTTAAAAGATGTAACGCATTCTTAAAAAAAGAAAAAAAGAGAGAGCTGTTTAGGTTGAGGAACTGAAGTGCTAATTAGAAAATACATGGGTGGTGTTCATTATCCTTTTGAAATGGACCGACACTCAGGTTTCACACTCCATTGCAACTGAAAGGTCTCTGCACCATGTTGCTAAGTGCCTTTCATACACATTTTTCTTTCCTGGACTCTGAGATGAATAGGTAATGGAAGAATTACATTTGTTTTGCACTATGCGTAATATTGAAAAAAAAAGTTGCATGCCAGTAATGAGGATTATTTTATTATTTGCAGTCCCCCATTTTCTTTCTGTCTTCATGAACTTGGCCATCTTTATTATGCATTTGGCACCTTGAGATAATAGTGAAAAACTGGAGTGAGAGCCAAGCATCCCATGAACACTGTGGAGGGAGAGACACGGGGGCAGGGGTGGACATATAGGGCATATTCAAACAGCATTTGGGTTATTGATAGAAGCCACAGAAATGTGTCTTACATTTGAATGACAGTGTCCAAAATTTGAAATGCATTTTCAAGTGTTTTAATGAACTGTCAGGAATATTTCCTAGTTTACTTGCTGTGCGTTAAAACTGTTCACGACCTAGATGTCAGTGACTGCTTAATTTGATGTTGCATCAGACACTTTTCTGTTTCATAGACTTATTCCAAGAAACCAGTTTTGAAGTGTTGGAAGACTCTGATATTTATTTAGCCTTCCCCATTAGCCTGCTTAATTTAGGAGCCAAGGTTTGTCATAAGTGCTGAATAGAAGACCACTCCAAAGTCAGCTTACATCGGAAAAAAATATGAGTTTCGATGTGGTTGTCATAACGGTGAATCTCACCTTTTTGGTTCTATTTGCTTTTTTATCCCCAGCTACCTTGAGCATAGTGTCAACACTATACATCTTTTTTTTGGGTAAAGAATACCACACATATGCTGTCGGATGCATTGTGATATAAATATAAAGAGATCTCATTTGATAATATTTTATTTGAATGTGTTTTGATTTGTGTACTCATTATTATGTGGCGATGCCAATTAAAGTTAAATGTTGCTATGGTTGCAGTTAATTCTGCCAGCTGGATGGTAGAGAGGCCTCTTAGAAATTTTCTCTGTTTCTTATTAAGAATATTCTTGCATGTTGCATTATACTTTTGTGGTATGGTACTGAAGAGAATTGCAGGCTAAAACGTTCTGCTTTAGAGTGGTTTTATTTTCAAAAACTTGATGTAGATTCTTTGCAATTTGTATTAAAGGTAATAGTTCAGTGAGCACATTTTTAAACATTTAATTGGTTACATTCAAAGCGTTAGTTAATTGAGAGCTGTATTTTTTGTTCTATCCATTGGATTGGGCTGGACTAGGAGCTCAAAACAGCCTGGCTGGCTTGCAGTGGTGATTTCCAGTTTGCCTTTTGCAAAGTGGGGGCCACTGGTTTATGGAAGGGTAGCACCTGCCCTCAGGTGATGCTGCCAGCTCACATCCACCTTGAGAAAAGTGCGGGCTACCAAGGATGGCTCTTGTGTTGCTCTGAGCTGAGGTGATTCCTCCAAGCCAATGAATCACTTGGAATTTTCCTGGTGGCCTTAATGGCCAATATGCCCTGTAAACCAAGTGGAGTTCTTCGGATTTGTGAGTTCTCAACCAAGGAATCGTTCCTGCCAAATTTCAGATAGACAGAAAAGGGTCTAAATTGTATGTGTCTATGTGTGTGTAAAGTGCTCTCAAGTTGCAGATGACTTATGCCAACCCAGGGTTTGAAGGCAAGAGTTGAACAGAGGCAGTTTGCCATTACCAGCCTCTGCATAGTGACCTTAGTTTTCTGTGGTGGTCTCCTATCCAAGTACTAACCAAGGTCGACCTTGCTTAACTCTTGAGTTCTGATGAGACCAGGCTAATTGTACAGGTAATTAAAAACCTTAGTGGCAGAGCAGGGTGGTATGATTAATATGGAAATGTCTTTTAGATCCTTCCCTCAGATTCTCAGTGAGATAAAATTTCTTTTTAAACAAAATTGGAACACACTGGTATTAAATTCTGGCCTTCCACATGCTGTATTAATATTCAAGATGGCGCCAGGAGTGGTCCGTTAATTTGGAGCTCCAGTAAATTGGAAACTTGGTGTAAAACTATTTTATTGCTACCCTTTTTTTTGTAAATTTTTGTCTATGATGTGATGGAATTACCTGGTGTAACAACCGAGTGGAGAATGACTGTGGGAGGCAAATGGAGCGGGGGGAGGTGGCTCATGGTGTGAGGGATGATGCTGAGCCCAAGAAAACACTCCCCAGCCGGCAGTGTATTACAAACACTATAAACGCCACAAACATTAACAATACTCAAGTAAGCAATTATGGGTAAGTGGAGCTGGGGCAGGTGGCTCTTGGGTGACAGGTCGGTGGTGTGAGGGCCAACACCAAACCCAGGGAGATGCTTCCCGGTTGGCAGTGGGACATGAACATTGATATCTTTCAAGTAAACAACGACTGTAGCAGGCAAGCGGAGCAGGAGCAAGTGACTTCCCGGTAGCAAGTTGGTGGTGTGAGAGCTGAACTAAGGGATATGCTTCCTGGCAGGCAATGAACTATAAACTTTAACAATGTTTGAGTAAATAATGCCCATGGCAGACAGAGTGGGAGCAAATGGCTTCTGAGATATCCGACAGACCAGCTGGCGAAAGACTAAACAGTGGGGGCTGGTGGCAGAAGCAGGCTAATCTGGGGTGGGGAGGAGGGCAATGGCTTTTTCAATCTGGGCTTTGCACCATTGTTCTTTTTTCTGGTGTTTTAGTTAGCAATTTATAGGAGCGTAGGTTGGGGTAATTAGTTTCCTCCTTAGTATATTATCAGGGAGTGTAAGTTAGATAGGTGTAGCCAGCTCTTTTAGGGGAAATCTGGTAGTATTGTCAGGTTTATTTTCTTTACAGCAGTTGTAGTGTAGTTTGTAGCTCTATTGTTAGTGTACTGTTAGAGTGTTAATGTAGTGATACATATTGCTAATATAATGTTACTGCTCTGAGATACTGATTTATTGTTGCTGTATTGTTAATGTATTGATATACCTCTAATGTATTGAATTTGTTAATGTATTGATGTAGTGCTGCTGTTATTGTAACTGGCTAACACTAAGTTTGATGTCTTAAGTCGCCATCTGTAACTTGGTTTTATTTTACAGTTTTATGTATGTTATAGTTTGTATTCTATTTAATGTATTCTGTTGTATTATGTTGTTCACCACCCTGAGCCCTATGGTCCATCACATCACATAAATTGAAAAATGAAAAAATGTGATCCTACATTTTTCTCCCTGTCCATGTAGCATAAGAGCATGAGTAGAAGAAAAGTGGCTCAAATGCTAAAGTAAACTATGGAGAGGGACTGGATTTATGGTGCAATCCAAATTACTCCAGTCTAGGTTGATTGAAATAATGGGTTTAGTCTGGAGGAACTCTGTATACGATTGCACTGATCATCTCTTTGATCTGTTGTAGAATGAGATCCTTCTTCATAACAGATCTCTCATTACTTGTTCAATCTAATATGTCTTTCATCTTCAAACTATGGCTGATCCCTTGGCCAATCAATTTGATCTCTTTGTCCCTCTTAACGTCACCCCACTGATTCATATAGATGTCCTCTGCACAGATCATGCAACCATAGGAATGATCTTCTGAGATAAGAAGGGGCAGGAATGGATAGGAAAGGGGGAAATTTACTTTCTGGGTATGAATTATTAAGTGGATGCTGGTGCTTCTGAACACAAAAGTTCTACTTAGACATCATGACTAGAAGCCATAGCAATAGCTTTTTTTAAGCTGCTGACTATCACCACATCCTTGTCAACAAATTCCATTTGTTAGTTATACATTATGTAAAGAAGTTTTTTGTTCTGTCCTGAGTCTACTCCCAGTTAATGTCATTAGGTGATACTGACCTAAACTCTTTATCGCAATTGTTCTCTTGCAAATTTTTCAGAGCACCATTTGTAGACTACCTTCCTTTCTTCACAACTCTCACCAAAACTAAGAGATAGCTACTGGCCCAATGAGCAGAATTTTGACCCTACTCCCCCCAAATGAAGTCAAGTGCCCTAGTAAGCACAGTGACTTTTTAGAATATTATGAAGGAGCCTATGAAACATTTCTCTTTTTCCTTGGTTTCATTTTATAATATCAGTGAGACATAGGTATTTAAAGATTCTCGCACCTCAGGTGGTCTGTTGGGATCATGGTATATACATGTGGGAAATTAACACTTTTATAGTTTAGTTTCCTTGCTTCAAAATGTGTATTTTTCAGAAATGAGGGGGAGTTTTGAATGTTCAAGTAATTTGTAGGAAACTGATGAATGGACAGAATACTGAAATAATCTGTGCTAAAACTTTACATTCTTTGTAGCTAGAGTCCAGTGGGACTGAACGCCCAACTTCTATTTATAATCAGAAGGTGATCACGTACCTCAGATGTCTAACCTCCTCTCTTCAATAGTAGCCAGTTATTTTTAAAAATCACTTCTGACACACACAACCCCACCCCCCACCCCCCCGGTAGCTCAACATTCAAGATTATTAAAAATCCCTGGAGTGGGCAATTTTAATGGGAACAGAGAGCTCCCAACTGAATGAAGATGTATTTGCAGTCAGCCAATAGTGCTTCAAACCGATTTGAGAATTTGGCTTGGTGGTGTGGATAGCATGTGTTTCACTTTGTAAAGTGGTTCAGATACTCTTCTGAACATTTTTTCTTTGTAAATAGCAGCTCCAGTCTGAACCATGGCAATGGGAGCTCCAGTCTGAACCATAGCAATGGAATGGGACATTTTTTCTGATGTATTTCTCAACCTTAGAGGTTGCACCCTGTCGCTATTTGCCTTGTTAGAGAAAACATGCTGTTAACAAACTAGCTGCTTTGTTGAAGGCTTTTACAGATGGATTAAAATGGTTCTGGTGGGTTATCTGGGTTGTGTGGCCATGGTCTGGTGGATCTTGTTCCTAATGTTTCGCCTGCATCTGCGGCTGGCATCTTCAGAGGTGTCTCACAGAGGGAAGTCTGTTACACACTGTGTCCAGAGAGAAGGAAATGTTTGGGGTATATATTGTCCATGTCCCAGGGTGGGGAACCAATCAGTAAGTGTTTGGGTGGAACTTGTTATGCAAAGTTGTGGTTTGCATTCAACAATACTACTGCTGCTGCAGGGCATGACAATGTGAATCACTCCCTGGACTGATAAACCCCACCTGCAATACAATACTATCAACCACATCTTTGCATAACAAGTTCTGTGGCTTCAAAGCAATAGAGTTGCTTTGATTCTTGCAACAAGCTTGAGCTAGTCACTTGGAATTAAAAAAAATGTTTTGGTTTTGTTTACTTAGCTGATGCTCTGTCCAAACATAGACAGCTTTTGAAAACTTTATCAGTTTCAAAAAGAATTTGCTCTGTGGGGAAACGCTAGCTAGCATTATCTTGAGCCCATGACTTTCATGATTCTTTAGTCTGAAGGAGAAAGTGCACTGCAACTCTAAACGGAATTACATCCTTCTAATCCCCGTGAACGTCACAGGATTTAGAAGCGTGTAACTCAGTTTAGGATTACATTGTTAATTGCTTAGTGTCCTTGCTTTTGTACAGAGAGATTTCACAATTGCCCTCTTGCCACCCAACATTTATGATGCTGTATTTCAGTCTGCTGAGTATACTGCTCAGCGGCATGAAGGATCTTTTAGTGGCAAGTAAATTTGCTTTCAACCCAGATCATTCTGGAAATACATGAATTACAAAATGGAGCACACAACTAAAATGGTGCTTTTCCCTTCAGCAATTCAAATCATGACCAAAATCAATAGTTTACACTGCCTTGATTTAAGTTAATTCAGCCTGAGCCTAGTAAACAGTGAAGTATGACATTTTTAAAGCAGGGATGAATTGTTCTAGTTCAGTGTCACCTTATCTTCATGAACCGTCCCACTGATCTACTTTGTCCAATTACATTGCCTTCGACAATACTTTGTCCAATTACATTGAAAATGCTACACTCATGAAATGATTTTACTTCCTTCAGTGGTTACCTTTTTGTCTTTTTTGTGCTTTCACTGTGGTTCCCACTGAAATAAGATCATTCAATAAATTAACCAGTGTTATTATGGGTGGAAGCCTGCAGTAAGCCCCAGCAAATGCACCTGTGTGTGTGTGTGTGTGTGTGTGTGTGTGTGTGTGTGTGTGTACATACATACACACACATGTGGGAGGATCAAAAGTTGAAATAGGCTGCCTTGGAAAAAAAATGCACTGGGTCTCATTAGACAGAAAGCTTTTGTTTTGAATAATTTTGCTTCAGCTGTATAAGCAATAGCTACAGCTAGGTTTGAACTGAATTAATGCACCCACCCTATCATGCTCATTAGCTAGAGTTCTCTTACCTCTTAGGAATGTGGCAACCAAAGCCAGTCTGGTTGTTTCCTATTTCATATTCATGATGCTTTTCCCATCTAATGGTTGACTGACAGCTTTGGTCGACTTTGTCCAATGCCTTCATATCAAGTGTGTGACCTCGGTTCACCTACCGTTTGCTCCACTGTGTCAGCCGAGCCAATTGTGAACGTCCATTATTCACACTCTGTATTGTGTTATGATGAATTGTCCTCTTGGGAGTTTTAGGACAGCTTAATCCGAGCCTAAAAAGAATTCTGCGTAATAAATAATTGACGAGCACCTCTGTTAAATGCGAGTGGATGAGCGAATGTAGGTTTTTGACACTTTCTGCCAAATGAAAAGTAGCCATGGAGAGCACTCTTAGGTATCCTGGAATGGCTTTCATCTCCCATTTTAATTTGCACTGAGATATCATTTGAAGTGAAAGGAAGAAGGAGTCGGGGTGACTTTTATGTCCCTGGTTATTAAAGTGGCAAGTGAAATATGTTATTTTGAGAGCACAGTCGCTTAGAGTCATCCTTATATTATTTAAAGTTTTAACATCCGCCTCCTCACTCCACTGGTAATGGTTTAGAGAAGTTGGGGAGGGGGGAATAACATCTCATACATTGTTTTATTTGTGTTTAACTCCTCTATCAATGGTAGGATGATTGTTAACTTCTTTTTTTAAAGCACCACAATATCACTACATAAAAGTACCAATCAAAAAATAAGTATATAAATATAGAAAATCAATATATCAATCTTGGCTGGAGCCAGCATCTGGCAAGCTTGGACAGCTGTCCCAGTCCCAGAGATTACAGAAGTGTCCGTTGGAATAAGTTGTGCCTCCAGCACAATCTTTAATCTAACAGAAGTACAGAAATTGAACAGGAAAAATTGTTCAAGAGAAATGACTGAGCGGTGTGTTTTCACTGTCCTTGGACATCACAACTGCAGTTTTCATGGCTACAAAAAGGACTGTTTTAGGTGATAGTAAATTCAGTCTTTACTTGAACTTTACCCATTTAAATACTTCCAGAAGATACTTTGAAGAATTTCTAGGATTTCCTTCCTTCCTTCCTTCCTTCCTTCCTTCCTTCCTTCCTTCCTTCCTTCCTTCCTTCCTTCCTTCCTTCCTTCCTTCCTTCCTTCCTTCCTTCCTTCCTTCCTTCCTTCCTTCCTTCCTTCCTTCCTTCCTTCCTTCCTTCCTTCCTTCCTTCCTTCCTTCCTTTCCTTTCCTTCCTTCCTTCCTTTCCTTTCCTTTCCTTTCCTTTCCTTTCCTCCCTCCCCCTTACCAGCCAGAGTCCTGGCCTTCTCCATTGTTGTGGAATGGACTCTCTTACTGGATGGGGGTGGGGGGCAGTTATTAAGTGGCACTCAGTGGCACTGTGAGTACATTTAATTTGTCAGGGATTTTAATGGGGTATGAACTCTTTTAGGGGAGTGGGATTATTTGGGTTTTTTTGTGTTCGTTTGTTAATTTGTTTAGCTTATTGGTAGTCTGCCTGAGTCTTACTGAGTACTGAAGGTGATGCTGGTTTTAAGTTATGATGTTTTTAGTCATGAGTTGTAAGCCACTTTGAGCTTCGAGGAAAGCAGGTTATAAATATATCCATAAGTAACCAAAGTAAGGCCAACACAGGTGTCATAACAACTTACACATAACCTAAATTACAGATCAGTCAAGAATCAGCTGTGTGAATGAAAAGCCTCTTATGCTGCTATATCCGGTGTAACTTCCCCCCCTTTGCTGCTTTGTGGCATTAACCATAGTTTGGTGTTCCATGTGGACTGGCATTAATCATGTTTAAGAGCTACATCAGTGAGTGCTGATCATCTTTTAACATATATGTTGTGCTTGCACACCCATTTTTGTAAAAAACAAAAGCAGAAGATTTCTGCTTTGAGGGGTTCAATTTCCTGAGCTTGAAAAATACACTTGAGTATTTCTTCTGTCAATTTCATTATAGCAGTGAAGCTGTGGCCACCATGTCAAACCTTGCCAGAGAAGCATGCCCTTCTTGCCTGAACTGTCATCCTCTGCCTTAATTAAGGGACAAAGCATCTTTTCTTGAAATGAAAAGTGGTAGGTGCCTCTTGTCACACTTCCCATCTGAGACCCAGACTGACAATGCAAAGTCAGGCTGTCATTCAGCACTAAGCTGCCATTATAATTTAGACAGCCTGAAATGCTTTTTAGGGGCTGCCTGCCAGACAGGGGATTTGAGGGGAGTGAAGATGAGAATTATCTCCAACAAGAGACACTGAGGAAGTCTATCTCCATACTGGCAAAGAGAAACCATCTATTCAGCTTTGCTAATGAACAGCTTCTTTGCAGCCTGCCTGCTATGTTGTTCTTTATGTATTTTTACTCACCAGTGTCTTTGGAGTTCTGGATGAAATGCTTACCTATGTGAACACTCTGGGCATTGTCCCACTTAGATGTGCTTCCATGTTTTCAGCCCATCATTTCAGCATGCCTGTGGTGTGCTTACCTATGCTACAATTTACATGCTAATTCTGCATGGCCTGGGACTACCTCATGTGGTTAATTCATCACATAGAATGTTTTCATGGTCAAGTGGGCCCCAAATGCAAAGGGCCCCAAATTTCTTTGGAAGAGCAAAAAGTGTTACTGGTAGCAAACTTTGCACACTTCAAACCTTTTTTTTAGGGTGTAAAATCAGTTAAAATATTGCAGTATAGATATGGGAAACAAACCATTTTTGAATAAAAATTTCTTCCTCTTACAAAAATGAAAAGAAAAGCATGCAGTTCAAGGGAGGATAAAGGAGATTCTCCCCCCCCCCACACCCCCCCACTTCTCTTACGGCTGCATATTTTTCTCTAGTCAACAATAGAGTGTAGAGGCCGAAGCTTTCCCCTGATGTTGCCTCTTGGCACTGAGATTCAGAGGTTTGCTGCCTCTGAAGATGGAGGTTCCTTTAAGTCACCATGGCTGATAGTTGCCACCTCTCCTCCATGAATCCACCTAATCCCCCTTTAAAGCTGCATATGCCTGTGGCCATCACTATCTCTTCTGGCAGTGAATGCTACATCTTAATCACCTGCTGTTGTAAAGAAGGATTTCCTTTTGTCCATCCTGAATCTACATCAGCTTCTATTATTTTGGGAGAGGCAGAAGAAGTTCCTCTTGTTAATTCTCTCCACCTTACACATTATTCTATAAATCCCTCTTATGTCCCTTAGACATCTTTTTTCTATATTGAAAGTCTCAGACTCTTCAGTCTTTAACCATAGGGAAGATGTTCTAACCTCCTAATCGAGTTGGTTACCCTTTTCTGTATGTATGTTTGCTTAATGTAGATATTGGGTTAATAATTTTGTAATTACTTGGAGCTGCACAAAAATACATTTTGTTTTGGTCAAATAAATGCCAGTAAATTCAGAGTTGGTTTATCGGATAGCAACTGAAATCAGTATAAATAGGAAATTATTTCAAAAATTTGTAGTATTGAAATATTACAGTATTTATTCAATATAGATAGAAAATATTTGATGGGAGAATCAGCAGAATAATCCATGGGCACATTTCTAGTGCAGAAGTGCTTATGCCTTCTTGAAGCTAAGTTGTTTGGCAGTTAAGCGCTACTGTGAAATACTGTACCACCAAAATATGAATCACCTATTCTTGGGCAGTCACTTGCATTATCACACTTGCACATGATATTCCTCATGCCATGTATTTTCTTTTTGCGCCCTGTCATTGTTGTGAAAAAAAAGAAGAGCAGTTCTGGTGTTCATTTTTGCAACCATCTTTTCTCTGGTGAGTATCTGTCTGTGGCTCATCATCTAAGCATCCCGTAACTCAGGAGAGCCTGTTCAGTTGGAACAGAGACTCTGCCATGTTGTGCAATCAATATTCTGTTTCTGGCCAGTTTTCTCTGCTCCTGCTGGGAATAGTCCTTGTGCCGGGAGCCTGGGGAAAGACAAACTGTGGCATGCTGCTAAGATATACAGAGGATTTGACTACAACGGAGTCATCCTGCTGAGTCAAAGGTGAAGTGAGGCACATTAGTATGCTACTTGCAGAGGCAGTTGGGAAAAGAACAGTTGATTTTTATACCACACTTTTCTCTGCTGAAAGGAGTCTCAAAGTGGCTTACAATTACTTTCCCACCTCCACAAGACACTCTGTAAGGTAGGTGGGGCTGAGAGGGTTCTGAGAGATTAGCCCAAGGTCACCCCACAGACTGCAAGTGGAGGGCAGGGGAGGAGCATTCAAACCATGGCATGTGTGGATAAGATCAGATGCTTAGTACATTTCTTTGCATTGGAAGGTGGGTGGGTTTCAGTATAAATTTTTTGTCATATGGTGCTCTGGCATATTGATGCTTCAAGTACGAAATATACATGGAAATCATGATACTGAAATGGAGAATGTGGAATATGAAAGGCATTTTGTGGGGTAGCCTGTGTTTCTCCATCTTGCTTTGCTTGCTTGCTGCACACAGGACCACTTGTATGTATAATTTAATTACATCTTGTCATGTGGAAATCAACTCCCTGCAGCAAATGGGTTAAGGGAAACCATTCCAGCCATAAATCTTTACTCTGCTAGGATTAAATATAATTTTATGATGTCCCAATTTCTAAGTGTGTTTGTTTGGAGTTAAGATTGCTCAGATTATATTGTAACTTAGATTATTGTTCGTACAGTTTTTCTTGATGCTTTGATATGCAAACCTCAAGCTGTTTTAAAAAATGCAATATTGGCAATTAGATTTGCAGAAAGTTAATGGAGTTTAATCCTTATTTGATTGCCACATTTTTTCCCATCTGTAATGGCGAACCCAAATGTGCTGCTGTTTTCTTTCAGTAATTAATATCCTTTGTGCTACAGAAAAAAATAACTTATTCTGAAACAGTTTATTCCTATTGTATGCAATTACACATCTGCAGATATCCAGAAAGGAAAGATAATTAGCTAACCTGATTTTTTTTATTAGTATGGGGGATGTTAAAATCTTGATTCAGAAATGAGACACAAGCTATTGTTTACTTTTCATCTAATAAATCAAGCCACAATGCAAAGTGAAGTGTAATTTGCCAGCTGTGGATTATTCCGTTTTCATACTTTTAAATTCAGTGTTAGGGGACTCAATTTCTCTCTCTCTCTCCCCCTGCCTCCGCATCTGAATTTATTCAGAGCTTTAAACAATCAGCCAAACATGCTGTTGGGAGGCAATACAACTTGATGGGTATCTAGTCGGCCTGTCATCTGGTCATCCTAGCTTGCTTATTGAAGAGTTCTGTGCAATTGCTTACTTTGTAAAAAAGGAGGTCTGTCCAAAATGCATTCTATTTTAAAGAGAGAGTTAAGGAACACTGCAGGAAGAAAGAATGTCTTCTGACTTTCTGACAAAGAAAGGGATGATTTAAATAAAGGAAAATACTTCCCTTAGCTTTTCTCAGAAGGATTCTAGTAAGTGAATGGTTTGAAAAAAAGATGGGTAGTTAGATAAAGACATGGGGTGCTGTAACACTATTGATGACAACAGTACTCTCCTTTGAAACTCCTCATTATTTAAGCCATGTTAAAAAAAAACAGACTCCACAACTGTAAAAATGAGCTGGGAGAGCAGCCATGCAGAACAACCCTACCAAAGCTCCAGTACTTGTGGATTCACTATCAAGAAAATCAGGGGTAACATGAGCATGCGGAAATGGTCCAAGTCTCTACATCAAATATAGTGTCAGAAGACCTATGATGCCACTCAACTCTGCCATAGTTCCTAATCTGATGGCCATAAATGCTTCCCATCCCAATTTTTTTTTAAAAAAACATGGTGTTAGAAGAGGAGATTAACCAGAATAGAGGGAAAGAGATGAAGCTTTGCCAACCGCTGTTTGGAGTTCGTGGAGGGCAGGGACCTCAGCAGGGTATAATGACATAGTGTTTACTCTCCAAAGAAGCCATTTTCTTCAGGGGAACCGATCTCTGTTTTCTGCTGTAATTCTGGGAGATTTCCAGGCCCAAACTGGAGGCTGGCAACCACAGAAAGAAGACATGGCCTCTTGTAAGCATGATTCTGTCCCAAAATCTTTCCCTGAATCTGTATATCGATTTCGATTTTGAATACCTTTAATGGCATATAAATAGTTTAAGATTAACTTAGCAAGATAATAACAGCCTTTACAACTTTACAACTTCTGACGAGTTAAAATAACACTATTTAAAAATTTAGCCACCCCTTCCAACAGCTCGTAGTTGTGGCTGTTTAAAAGATATATAACCTTCTGTTTATCTGTAATGCCTTCACTTCCATGCAGGAAGGGGATTATGTGCTTCTTCCTACCTATCTCATAAAAAGGACAATTCAACAGCATATGAGATACTGTTTCAACAGAACCCATGCCACACGGGCATTTCCTTTCTTTATGTGGGATTCCAAGGTGGCGTCCAAGGCTAAAGGAAGAGGGCAGGGCATTACACCTAGCTAAGGTGATTGCTGTACGCCACCGGGCCTCAACCAGGAGATAAAGGTACTGGGCTACAATTAATCTATCCACAGGTATTCCCAGAGAGATCGGGGAACAGGTTTTATTAGCTTCCTCTAGCATCTGTTGAAACTCGCTGTCAAAAAATTCTCTTCTTGATAGCCCCATAGACCTTCTCTGTTAGCATTAGCAGGTCCTCCAAGGAAATGCCCAACTCATTAAGTTTGGCTTCGATTTTAACCCACCACTGGGTTGTGTGGAGGATGGAGCGTCCCTGGGATGTATAGTCCAGTTCATCTCGATTAAAACAAATCCTGGCCCAAAACTTGAATGTACGGCACCAGGCCAGAGTTTCCAGCCGATGCTGGCCTGTTTCTAAGCACAGGGCCGCATAGGGAATAGAATGTGGCAAGCCAAGGATTTTATACAGAAAGTACGACTGGACCCTTTCAACCTCTCTGCTCCATGCCCCTATCCAGATGGGGATCCCATAAAGGATTTGTTGACTCACTTTGGCCTTAATGCTCTCAACGCTGCAGGGATGTATCCTCGGCCTTTCCCATAGAGGAAGCGTATAATGGCAGAGGTACTTAATTTAGCGGCGGAGATGGCCTGATTCCTATGTAGTGTCCAGGAGGCCCTATGATGGTTTGATTTGGGATTGGCTGGCATGTTTTCACGTGCTCACGTGCTCATGTGCAGACGTCATCATTTCGACGCACTCCCCCGCAACGACTTATTGGACTGGAAAATGAAAGCGAAAATCAGTTTCGTTTTCCAATGCCTCTGTTCCCCGCAACCCCACGCACTCAACGGCACTTTGCCGCAAAGCTGTGGAGCCCGAGTAACGTAACGTGGGCACGTTACCTTGTGCTCACGTTCACACGGCTCAATTGTGGCGTTTTTGCATTGTAAAAGATTTGTCGCCACATGATCACATCATCACATGGCTGCCTGTCGCATTATTTCTGACGGGGACAGACTTCCTTGAAAAAATGGAGAGGCCTGTTGCCTGATTGGTGGGAAGGCTGTACGTCACAGCGAATCAACTTCGCGCAAACATCTAAGTTCCCCACCACCCCGCGGCAAGTGCGGGGCTTCAGGAAAAGTTGCTGTTTGAAGAGCAGCTGATTTGACACGCGCTAAGGAGCCGGGAGAGTGGCAGATTCGAGGCAGCTGTGCTGTGGCTGCTGGTGTGGTGGGGAGCGTGGAGGATCCCCATGTATTTTCGAGTGGTTACCCCGCGGCATATGGTGAGTGGGGAAAGCCCCCCTGAAGGGCTTTGATAGCATAGGTGGGGATGATCTTGCCTGTGGGACTTCTCAGCCTGGCCCGCTACCCGCTCTCAGCCTATGCCCGCTCTCCTCTTGCCTTTCCTGTTTCCAATGGGGGGGGGATCAGTCTTACATGCAAGATTGTGCCTGCTTTCCCCCTGCTTCTGTTGTCCCGATTGTACATCAGAAAGTGGGGGCAGAAACGTGATTTTGCATGCCGGGTTGCTCAGCCTCACATGCAGGATTGGGCCATTTCACACACACACACCCCTCTCTCACTTTCACCTGCCTTTGTCTCCCAAACCCGGAAGGCCTTGGGAGATTGAGATGGTGGGGAGATCTGAGCGCTGCACTTTCTCCCCAACCCTGCTCCAACAGCCGAGAAAGGTGAATCATGTTCAACTCTATCAGCTCTCAGGCTATTCAACTCTGCTGAATAGTCTGGGTTGTTTTATCAGAAAATTAAAATTTTTTAAAAAAACCATAAGGGTTTTTTGGGAGGATTGATTTTACCAAATCATTAAGCCCAGTGGCACGGTCAGCTAGTAATAAGAGATAAGGTTGCCCCAGACGACAAAAAGAAAGTTGGATGTTTAAAGTCATCATTTTGGATGATTATAAGAGCTGGTGTGATTGAGGTAATGCAAAAGTACCCAAGAGATTTTTCACTGAGATCTTTTGTGAGTTTTTTAAGCTCATTGTTTTTTTTAATGTGTGTGCTTCTGTGAAGCAAATTACAGCTTTCAGGGTGAATATGTAAAATCTGAAAGAGCTGAGAGTTGAATATTTTCCCCAACAATCTTCCCTGGACTTCAAAACATCCATGAGAGTCTGTTAGATAGTGGCACAAAAAACCACAAACCATGGATTACATCTAAATTGAATCAACAAGTCCTTGATTTGAGAGACTACTATACTCTTTTCTACCAAAAGATGACAGTAGATTTGTATATTAATCCACCATTTCTTGGTCCTTTGTTGTTCTAGGACCCAAGCAGAGCATTCTAGAACAACGGAGGTCCAGCAAGTGATGCATTTAATGTTAAAACATTTTAAATGATTATACAATGATTCTAAGACAATAGAATTATAGTAAAATACTAATACATGTAAATATGAATCACTCATTATCATTTCTCTGTGCTCATTTAACTATATAGAAAAACACTTTGTAATTTAACTAATCACATTCATTTAGCTAGTTCTAACCCAAAAACAGAGTAATAAAATGCATCTGTCTTCCGTCACGTAGGCCCTCAGTGCCAAGATGTCAAAGATGTTATCTTGCTTGCTTGCATATTCACCGAGAAACCTGGCCTTTTGACCTGTTGCTAAAATGCAAGCTTCTGCTGGTCACTTCCACAGAAGCTCCCATTTTGATTCTTTGCAATTCTTTGGTTCATTTGGATTTTCCATATTTCTTGATTAAATACAATTTATACACATTCTGATCCGTTCCCACACATTAATATATGATTCTACTGTCTTTTGGTAAATAATCGGCCTTAATCTTGTAAGGATTATTGTAGCAAAGTGCTTCGGACAGTCTGAAATGTGCTACATAAATATTAATAATGATTTATTGTTAATTGTTCTACCAGTTCTTCCTTGCATTGGAAGTGTCTGAGAAAGTAAACGTGGAATGTTGTTGAAGACCCATGAATTATTGTGGTATAAGCATGATGCATTTTAAAGAGAGTCTTGGAAATGAGCAGGATAAACTGTCTGTTAAAAGTAGTAGACGTTTCCCCTCCAACTGGATAAGCTATTCTTGTACTACTTTGCTGCTGGCTGTCAGGATAGATTTGCTAGACTAGGCCTCATTCTCTTTCTGCTCATTTTTGTTCATGCTGGAGGTAGAGCATGCTCCATCTTACCATCACACTGGAAACATTTTCCTGCAGTATCAGGCTTTCACAGTATTGCACAGTTCTATCAAAGCTCCAATTTCTGCAGCTGCTGACAAGAGAGAGGGAAAAGAGGCCATCAGACAGAACGGGCACTGACAAAAGCTGATGATCCATGTCTGAAGCCTTCAGTTACAGTTCTTTATGTAGATGGCCTGCTGAAATTAAGGCATAGTTTTTTCTTTATTGAGTGGAAGGCACATGCTGAAAATCTAAAATTGGGCAAGGCACATATACAGTTAATGTTTAATTGTTCGGTATGATTATGTGATTTGATTGCCTCCTTCCAGTACCTAATGGGATACCATTTGGAACATGGGCCAGATACGTTTTCAGTCATGTTGGATAATTGCACTTGGGATAATGAATATAAACTACAGCAAAAGAGGTTTGGTCTAAAGTTGAAGAAGATCTTCATGACACTGACATTGTTTGACAATGGAACAGTCTCCCTTGTGAGGTGGTAAATCCTATGTTGCTGGATGCCTACTTTTTGGGGATATTATACCTGCAGACTCCCAAGGAATGAACTGAGTTCAATTTCCCACTCTTCCACATGACACCTGCTGTGTGACCTTGGGCCAGTCACAGTTCTCTCAGAGCTCTCTCAGCGCATGCAGAGGCAGGCAATAGCAAATCACATCTGAATGTCTGTTACCTTGAAAACCCTATGAGGTTGCCATGAGTCAGCTGTGTCTTAATGGCACTTTCTACCTACTTGGTACTTTCTGCATTGTCAGGGAATTAGGCTTCATGACCCTGATAGTCCTTCCTAACTGATATTAAATAAAATCAATAAATAACTTGTCCTGTGGGATCCTTCATCACTGAAGGGGGGACCTGACCTGCTTCATAGGTAAGGTTGCCAGCTGGTTACAGAGGGAGGGCGACAGGGTCATAAGGGGTGGCAGTGTCATGCAGAACATGATGTCATTCCTGAGAA
Organism: Sphaerodactylus townsendi; assembly: GCF_021028975.2. NCBI lineage: Eukaryota > Metazoa > Chordata > Lepidosauria > Squamata > Sphaerodactylidae > Sphaerodactylus > Sphaerodactylus townsendi. The sequence continues at coordinate 90,149,063 of NC_059430.1, read as the reverse complement.
AATGCAGAAGTAATGTCACATTGACCTAGGAAGCTTAAAGGAGAACACAATCCCAGTGATTTAATTTTTTTCTTCAGCTGTTACTCTGTGCAGCCTCAGGAAGAAACAGTTGCCAACAGGTCGTCTCTGGCCATAGCAGAGACCTGGCAACCCTATTCATAAACCAGGTTAACTGTGGTATCTGAAAATATTTCCAATATTCTTAGCAGAACAATGATAAGTTAGGCCTGGTCCACAAATGTGACTTCATTGTGTCTAAGATGACCTCTGAACAGGTACGCTGTATTTAACTAACACCTGTTGGATTTAATGGTTTGTTATGTTGACTGATTTCTGTTTTCTTGAATCTAAGTTGTACTTGTAGATTTTGAGTGTTGTTTAGTTTCTATTTAGAGATGTAGATTTTAAAATTTCAGGCAGGAAACTCACCTACACACTGGGGATCCTTGCTGGTAATGGCAGAGTTTTTTCTCTCCTTTTCTGCCTTACCTACACCTTGCCAAAACAGACGAGGGATACACTTTAGCTCAGGGATGTCCAAACTGTGGGTGACCACTAGTCCATGACCCCATTTCATCAGCCTACGTAAAGAAGCAAGGTTGTCATTTTTTAATAGGCATTGTTGGAGTTTCCAGTCCATCCTCATTAGCTGCTATGTCTGCATATCTGCATTGCCCTGACTGTATCTTAGGCTGGTTAAAGTGCATTGATGTAACTTCTGCCCACACCATATAACAGCTGCAGGAAACTGCTGGGACATCATCAAGGGATTTGTAGTGAGATGCTGACAGTACACGGATGACTGAGTCTTATTCCAAAGGCACTTGTAAGATTTGTTGAGCCATTTCAGGGCAGTCTTAAGCAGAGTCAGACCCTTCTCAGTGTGTTGCAGTCAAAGGACTTAGAAGGGTGTAATTATGTTTAAGATTGCACTGTGAATGTAGTTGGTTACATGCTGGGTACACTGAGTGAATTTGATGAATATAACCTCATGCACCATGAAATTCTAGGAAATGTGGTATTATTACTTTGTTCTTTAAAATGTTTTCTTCACGTATGTAATGGGAACAGTGTTTTTACACTGCTGGACGAAATTTAACTGCTTGCCAAGATAATTTAATGCTCCAGTGCTGAAATGTGCTATATAATTCCACTCCAGAATTCCACTCCAATTGTGCCTTCCACAATACAGTTCTGTATTTTGCAAGTGCATTGTTAGGTATTTAGTTAGCCTGAGGTATAAGTTACTGCATTATTTTTATTATACTGCATTATAAGTTACTGCATTGATAAACTAAATGCTACCAAATCCCCTGGCCCAGATTGCATTCACCCAAGAGTTCTTAAAGAGCTCAAGCATGAAATTGCTGATGTTCTCACTTTAATATGCAACTTATCCTTGAAATCAGGCTCCATCCCTGAAGACTGGAAGATGGCCAATGTCACACCAATCTTTAAGAAAGGAACTAGGGGGGACCCGGGAAATTACAGACCAGTCAGTTTGACATATGTTCCTGGCAAATTAGTAGAATCTGTCATTAAAGATAAAATTATAAAACATGTACAAAAGCAAGACCTGCTGAGAAAGAGTCAGCATGGCTTTTGCGGAGGAAAATCCTGTCTTACAAGAGTTCTTTGAGGATGTAAACAGGCATGTGGATAAGGGGGAACCAGTGGACATTGTCTACTTGGATTTCCAAAAGGCTTTTGACAAAGTACCCCACCAGAGACTGTTGAGAAAACTCAGCAATGAAGGAATAAGAGGGGAAGTCATCCTATGAATTAAAAACTGGTTGAGAAACAGGAAGCAAAGAGTGGGTGTAAATGGGAAATTCTCACAATGGAGAGATGTAGGGAGTGGTGTCCCCCAAGGATCCGTATTGGGACCAGTGCTCTTTAACCTATTCATAAATGACCTGGAAGTAGGGGTGGGTAGCGTGGTGGCCAAGTTTGCAGATGATACCAAATTATGTAGGGTGGTGAGAACCACAAAGGATTGTGAGGAGCTCCAAGCGGACCTTGATAAATTAGGTGAGTGGGCTAAGAAATAGCAAATGCAGTTCAATGTAGCAAAATGCAAAGTGATGCACATAGGGGCAAAAAATCCAAACTTCACATACACGCTACAGGGGTCAGTGCTATCAGTCACAGACCAGGAAAGGGATTTGGGCGTCTTAGTTGATAGTTCCATGGGAATGTCAACTCAATGTATGGCAGCTGTGAAAAAGGCAAACTCTATGCTGGGGATAATTAGGAAAGGAATTGATAGTAAAACTGCAAAGATTGTCATGCCCTTATATAAAGCAGTGGTGCGACCGCACTTGGAGTACTGTGTTCAGTTCTGCGGTCGCCACATCTCAAAAAGGATATTGAAGAGATAGAAAAAGTGCAGAGAAGGGCAATGAGGATGATTGAGGGACTGGAGCACCTTCCTTATGAGGAAAGGCTGCAGCGTTTGGGACTCTTTAGTTTGGAGAGGAGACGTCTGAGGGGGGATATGATTGAAGTCTATAAAATTATGCATGGGGTAGAAAATGTTGACAGAGAGAAATTTTTCTCTCTTTCTCACAATACTAAAACCAGGGGGCATTCATTGAAAATGCTGGGGGGAAGAATTAGGACTAATAAAAGGAAACACTTCTTCACGCAACGTGTGATTGGTGTTTGGAATATGCTTCCACAGGAGGTGGTGATGGCCACTAACCTGGATAGCTTTAAAAGGGGCTTGGACAGATTTATGGAGGAGAAGTCGATTTATGGCTACCAATCTTGATCCTCTTTGATCTGAGATTGCAAATGCCTTAACAGTCCAGGTGCTCGGGAGCAACAGCCGCAGAAGGCCATTGCTTTCACATCCTACATGTGAACTCCCAAAGGCACTTGGTGGGCCACTGCGAGTAGCAGAGAGCTGGACTAGATGGACTCTGGTCTGATCCAGCTGGCTTGTTCTTATTATGAGATTTTAGTTAATTTCATTTATTTATTATTTAAAAAAAACATTTCAGTGCCATCTTTTTACTCAATTTTGGATCCCCAAGGTGGGGAACATTAAAACTTTCTAAACATTAAAACATTTCAATCATTAGGAAATATACAATTATATATAAATATTTAAAACAATTAAACATAATGTAAGCACACATACACACAAAGATGGAAGAGGTCTAATAAGAGTTAATAAGGAAATTCTAAACAAAACAAAGATCTTCTGGGGTGCTGTGTGGTTCCCGGGCTGTATGGCCGTGTTCTAGCAGCATTCTCTCCTGACGTTTCGCCTGCATCTGTGGCTGGCATCTTCAGAGGATCTGATAGATCTTCACATGCTGGCAGTAATCAGCAATAGAGGGAGATCAGTTAAACTAATTGATGTTCCAGAGTTTTGGCACCTTGACTGAGAATGCCCTTTCTCAAGTTGCCATCTATCTAGCCTCAGTTGACAGGGACATCCAAAGCAGAGCCACCAAAGATTACTGTGGTGACTGTATAGGTTCATATGGGAGTAGGTGTCTTTGGGTGTGTTGGCCCCAAGCTATATAGGTCTTTAAACTCAATTCCAGCACCATGCATTATTGGGTTTGGAAGCTAATTGGGAGATAGTGAAAATAGAAGGCAGGAAAATAGTGAAGGCAGGAGTGATATGGTACCCACAACCGACTTCAGTCAGTGTTCTGGGTGCATCATTCTGAACCAATAGTAGCTTCTGTACAGTGTTCAAGGGTAGCCTCACACATAGAGTTTATTTCAGTAATCTACCCTCCCTTTCTCCTTGTGGGGACCCAAAGCAGCTTACATCTTTCCGCTTTACTCCATTGTATCCTTACAACAGCTCTGTGAAGTATGTTAGCCTGAGAGTAAAGTCAGTAAGCTTCACTGGCAGAGTAGGGGTTCAAATCATAGTCTCTCAGATCCTAGGCTGAAATTCTAATAACTACACCACCCATAAGCAGAAAACATCCAGCTCTTAGGGCCTTTGTCTTCTGGGGGATGCAAACTCTGTAAATTATGCCTAGTCAAGCAAATAGAATAACCCATAGAAAATTGCTGCTTGTCATTTGTGCTTTGGTTAATTTTTCTGACTAAATGTGGTCCACATAGGAAGTTCTCTATGGAGGTGCAGAGAAGGAGGAGAAAAGGTGGCAAATTGCCCCAGGACTTCTCAAAGACTAGGACCCTTAGCATATTGCTTTATATTGCCTCAGATTAGTGGACAAACAAGGTTGTACCAGCCAACCATTGACCTTAAGTGCAGTGGCTTACAGAGTCAAATAGAAAGCCCATTTTCAAATCTAATGAATTGACATTTGTGATTATTACGATTAAATACTACATGTGAAACTAGAAAATGTATTTTTAATCAATAATTCATGTACTTGAATAAGCTGTGTCTGTACTTCAGCCTGGTTTTTTTTTTAAGAAAATAGGCATCTTTTCACTGGCAGTTTCCCAAGCGCTTTGCAGAACATCAGTAAATGTGTGTGGCTTGCTTCAGACCAGTGTGATGACAAAGACATTGTTAGGTGCTGAAGACATTGCTTGCATATGGGGCCTGGTATATATAGATAAGTCACTGCCTCACTCTGGTAGCACCACAGTCTGTCCCATTCCCCACACTTTTTCTGTTTTACTCCCCTGGACCTCTATCACTGACCTGGGGCCCTCTTTCCTTACCTTGCATTCTTTACTTTCCAGTCTCTGTTAGACCCTTTCCCCAACCCATTGGTATCCATGTATTACCATCCCACTCCCAGCCATAGGGCTGCAGAGAGGAGTGAATACCTTTTATTGTGAGATAGGGTTACCAGGCTCCAGGTGATAGCTGGAGATCTCCTGGAATTACAACTGGTCTCCAGGTTACCGAAACCAGTACGTCTGAAGAAAATAGCTGCTTAGGAAGGTGGAGTCTATACAGTGGCGTAACTAGGCAAACTGGAGCCCTGGGCAAAACCTGAGTTTGTTGCCCCCCCAGGCACGTGCCCAATGCAATGTGCACCCCCCCTTCCCTTGTAGCTAAGCCCAGTGGCGTATCTAGGCAAACTGGATTTTGGCGCCACCCATGGGCAGCCACCCTCCCCCACTGTGACCAAGCAATGATTTTTTACACCAGGTTGTTTCAAAGTCACCATCACATTATAGAACATGCCCCAACTCACAAATCTGAACACAGCAATAAGCCATGCCACACAGCAGAAATAAATTTTTGAAAACATTTTCAAAATGCTTTCAAAATGTTTTATTACTGCTATGAAAACATTTTATGGTGTTGTATCCAGTCCCCCCGATTGAGGGAAACAGCATCACTTTCATTGTTTCAAAGTGATGCTATTTTGGGGTTGATTCTCCCCCACCCTGAAACAGCATCACTTTCAATGTTTAAACTGGGGTCCTCAGATTCTCCCTTTAAATCCATGTCAAAGGCGGGGGGATTTAAAAGGAAAATCTGGGGAAATTTGGGAAGTGCCTGCTGTCAGGGGTGCAATTGTTAAGCTAGCAGCACCAAACTTTCAGGGTATCTTTAGGAGACTCTCCTAATGATACCACCCAGGTTTGGTGAAGTTTGGTTCAGGGGATCCAAAGTTATGGACCCTAAAAGGTGTAGCCCCCATCTTCTGTTACCTCTCATTGGACACAATGGATGATGGGGCACTCCTTTGGGAGTCCATAGCTTTGGACCCTCTGGACCAAACTTCACAAAACCTGGGTGTTATCAGTAAGAGACTCTCCTGATGATACCTCCCAGGTTTGGTGAAGTTTGGTTCAGGGGGTCCAAAGTTATCGACCCTCAAAAGTGTAGCCCCCATCTTCTGTTAGCTCCCATTGGAAACAATGGATGATGGGGCACCCCCTTTGGGAGTCCATAGCTTTGGACCCCCCGGACCAAACTTCACAAAACCTGGGTGGTATCAGTAAGAGACTCTCCTGATGATACCTCCCAGGTTTGGTGAAGTTTGGTTCAGGGGGTCCAAAGTTATCGACCCTCAAAGGTGTAGCCTTATCTCCTATTAGCTCCCATTGGAAACAATGGGGGATGGGGCACCCCCTTTGGGAGTCCATAACTTTGGACTCCCAGAACCAAACCTCACCAAACCTGGGTGATAGCATCAGGAGAGTCTCCCGAAACATCCCTGAAAGTTTGGTGCTGCTAACCTAAAAACTGCGCCCTCTGCAGGCCAAAGAAAAACACTGAAAATACAAAAAATCCCACAAACGAACCTGCAGTTTTTGCGCCCCCCACAGGGCTGCGCCCAGGGCAACTGCCCACTTTGCCCTATGGGAGGAACGCCTCTGAGTCTATAGCAATATATCCTACTGAGGTTCTCCCCTTCCTAAACACCACCTTCCCAGGATATACCCTGAAAAATCTCCATGAATTTCTCAGCCAAGAGTTGGCAACCCTATGAAATGTGGAGTTGTGAGCTAGGGAAAATTTGGCACAGGTATTGGGAGAACAGAAGATAAAATCCCACCGCACATCCTTCAGGATTTGAATATCTCACAACTGTATGTAATCCTAATGGCTACAGTTTGCAATCAGTCAACCAAGAAAACCTGGTGCCTCTGTCTCCCTTTCCCCCAGGGAATGCTGGGCTCAATCTGTCCCCCATGAGGAAAATGCTGACTGCCTTTTGAAACTGAAACCAAAAGAAGCAGAGACTTCAATAATGAAAGATACCAGAAAAGCACAAAAATAATCATGGTGGATTTGAAGTTTTTTTTTTCATTTTTCATTAAGATGTTTTCATTGTATTTATGAAAATTACAAAACAAATCATTATTGTAATTAGTAATGAAAGAAAAGTGCAAGTCTCATCACAAGTTCTGTCCTGGTAATCCCACACAACTTCCACATGTTGGCTAAACAGGACTCAAGGTATTTATTTTCTGGGTAGAGACTCAAAAAAAATTCTTTACCTTGAAGTCTTGCAGTGCTATCACATGCATACTTACTCTCTAGTCCAAGACCATTGAAATCAGTGCATTGTAAACCAATGAACTGAAGTACATTTTAATAGTTCTGTTTTTAAGATGCCACAAAAGTCTCAGTTGATTTTTTACTTGAATGATTTAAGATAGCCAATTGCAGTTTGTATTGAGAGCAAGAAATGTATGCTTTCCCCCCAACTTAGAGAGCTGAACCAGATATTTCAGTGTCCATGGGTTTGGATACATGGACTTTTGGCACTTGTGTATGTGGCCGGGGGTGGGCGGGGGGCAAGATCACCTTGTCCTGCTATTCTTTTGGCCCAATCAGGATCAGGCTCTCCTACAATTTTTAAATGGCTGACTTCAGCCTTATAATGGTTTTGGTGCCCATGGGTTAGACTCATGGACATGTTAATGTCTGGTGTGACCCTTAGAATGTATGTATTAAAAAAGGAAAAGAGGAAGTGTATTTGGAATGGGCTGTTGTATATATAAATATATACCAAATGGTATACCAAACCGCCCTGAGCCTTCGGGGAGGGCGGTATACAAATACAATACAATACAATACAATAAATAAATAAATAAATAAATAAATAAATAAATGAATGAATGAATGAATGAATGAATGAATGAATGTGGTTTGTGGTTTTAGATTTAATACTTGTAATATTTGCATTTGGCATGTTATTTTCTTATAGTTTCGATCAGAAATATTTGTATATCAAGTTCCTTAGAATCCAGCGTCTTATCCCTTGTTTGTTAGTATTAAAGATTTTTGGTATCTAATGATTGCTTGTTGTTGCATATTACAATGGCCTGAAGTATTCAAGGGAATTCAGATCTACATATTTCAACATGAACTATTTGAAGGAAAAATTAGTTGTGAGTGGCATGATCTTTTTGTACAGATCTTATTGTACTGGATACTATCATCCTGAATATCTTTTTTTAAATACTTTCATTTTAGCTGACATAATTCCTTACTGGTCAAGAAAGATGTGATGGGGTGAAAAGAAAAGAAAAACACACAGATAGCTTGAAGATGAATAAGACTTCTTGGGAGCTTCCCTTTCAAGATCTGATAAAGTTTCCCCATGTTTCTTTCCTTATGATGGCAGCATATCAAAACCTTTTCATAGATTAGTAACAGACACTTGGGATACAGGGGCCAGTGTCGATGCATGGCTGCTTTTCAGATTGACGTGCGAGCTGGTTGTCAGGGTGATCTTTCACATTTCTGTAGAATGAACATGAAAGTTCAGAGGGTGTACAAAGTAAATACAGTTGCTTCTGTTTCTCCAGCCCTTTTTATTTCATGTCAAATTTTGTATGGAAAGAGGGATTAGACCTCTGATGAGAAACTCAAACAGAATTCCTTCCTCTTCATTTCCCAACTGCATGTGTGGATCAGAACGGCCTTGAGGGCACCCATAGCATTTTACAAGGATAATTGTTTCTGCATTTGCTACTGCTGCCTCAGTAAATTTAATGTTGCTCAAGGAACAGAAGATCATGGTTATTAGATACATTGGCATACACAAAGGACTGCATGTAGCAATATGTATAACTAGTGTGTGTGTGTGTGTGTGTGTGTGTGTGTGAAGTGCTGTTAAGCTACTTCTGACTCATAGTGACCTTACGAATTAATCCAAACATCCTGTCATGAACAGCCTTGCAAACTGAAGGCTGTGGCTTTCTTTATAGGGTCAATCCATCTCGAGTCTTTCTCTTTTCCTTCTGCCTTTGACTTTTTATTTGGATTTTACAAGTGGCTGCTTCATTCAGTCAAGCAAGAGTTAACTGCTGAAATCACATGCCCAGAATCACAGGAGCTTCTGGAAAGATCTCTCTGCTTTCTTCTTCCAGCAAAAGAGGAAAGACAGACACACCGGCACATATAAACCACACAGATACCCAGGTTGAGCACTTGCATGGATAGAGTTTGCTGTCCTTATGTTTGGTGTAAATTCATTTGTTATCAAGTAAAGTTCTACATAGCAATTCACTCTCATCTCTGCCCTATTATTTACTCTGCTAATTCATTACAATACCAACACTTTTCCTAACATTATTCTCTTTTCCAGTGCCTTTTGTCTTCTTATAATGATAGCCTCAATTTAGTCATCAGTAGTTGTTCCATGTCTTCACTGTTTTCTGTCAGTAATGTGATGTTATTTCAACTTGTTAATGTTCCTTCTATCAATTTTCACTCCACCTTCATCTGAGTGTAATCCAGTTTGTGATACCCTGCATACAGATTGAAGAAACTGGGAGATAAAATACATCCTTGTCTAACAGCTTTGCATCTTGAAAACCATTCTGTTTCTCCATATCCTGTCATAACAGTAGCCTTTTGTCCAAAGTACAGGTTGTGCATTAAAGCAATCAGATGCTATGGCATGGCTATTTTCTTGAAAACCAACCGTAACTTTTCATGGTCCACACAGTAAAAAAAATTGCTGTAATCTGTAAAACTAAAGCTGGTTTCCTTTCAAAATCATCTTGTATACTCCAGTAACCAACATACATTTGAAATATGATCTTTTTTCCTTTTCTGAATCTAGTTTGAACATTTGGCATTTCTCATTCGATACATGGTAGCAGTCTTTGTTGTAAGATTTTGAGCATCACCTTACTCATGTGAGAAATTAATCCAATTGCCCAATAGCTGCTGCAGTCTTTGGTGTCAATAGCTGCTGCAGTAACTTTGGTGAGTTACAGCCTTCTAAGTCCATTAGCCCAATAGCTGCTGCAGTAACTTTGGTGAGTTACATATTTTAAGTCCATTGAAATCAAAAGGCTTAAAAGAGAATAACTCTCTTTAGGATTGCACTGTAAAACAGCCTCAGCTTAGTCCAAGGCAAGACTTTGTAGTTGGTTCAGGCAGACCACTTTCTAGCACTTGACACCATTATCCTGTGGAAGCAAATGCCACATCTCTGTGACCCATTAAGCATAGAAGGCTTAGGCCGTTTCCGCACGGGCATTTAATGGCGGCCTGGAGACGGCAAAAACGGTGTCTCCAGGCCGCCATTCGCACAGGGGGCGCAGCTGCATCGCGGCCGCGCCGCCCTCGCGCCGCCCTCGCGCCGTGAAGCCGGCGTTTCCCCAGAGCGCTCGGAAGCACTCTTGTTGGGGAAACGCAGCCTTGAAGCTGCTGCCGAGCGAACGGCAGCGGCTTCGAGACGCCTCCCGCAACCGGCACTTACCTTGTCCCCGGGCCTCCGGCGCGTCGCCGAGGCCTGGGGACACACCCCCCTGCCCTTCGCTGCTGGAGGCAGGGGTCCCGTGCGGACGGTCCCAGCATCGTCGGGACGGTGTCGGAAACGCTGACCCAGCCGTTTCCGCATTCGTGCGGAAACGGCCTTAGCTCTTCACTGTGCCATACTGTCTGCTGAACTCTGCTAGCTCTCAGTTCCTGGTTCTCTTAATTCTGCTCATCAAATCAGCCATAAAGGCACAGATCTCTGTCCCTCCCCTTTCTCCCCACACATATGCTCACTCACTCTCTTTCTCTCTTTTTCTGCTGCCACTGCTGCAGCCAGGAAGAGAGAGACTTGTTTTAAAAGAAAGACTGGTTTGAAATAAATTTTTTAAACGTAGGGTGGGGGAAAGCTCTCTTTGTTATTGTTACATCAAGATATTGGAATCTCTACATAAGCATTTAGAGAAGCAGGAAGGAGCTAGTAACATGAGAGGGCGAGGCAAGAAGGAAAGTATGGATGGCAGGGTGAAGCTAGGTAGGCTGGCTGTGGGCACAGGGAAGATGGCCTGGGCAATGCTGTGCTCATTGACAAATCTGTCCATCTCTGGCAGCTAAGCAAATTAAAGTCATGCTAGAAGTGGTTTTGCTTGCTGTGGAGAGAATGGAAAGTGAAACCAGGGCTCCAGGTAATACAACCATACAAGAAATGTTGCTCTGACAGACATTCACCCCCATTGTACAGCAGACACATTGTGCATAATTGGCTTCTGGTCCATGCTTCGGAGAAGTTGTCTGTTGTCATTGGTTGTCATTGGTATCCACCTTTGCGCATGAAAGTATTGTGTTCATCCTGGTTTGGGATGACATGTTCTGCCTAAGAAATTCTATGTGCAATAATAACGGGGCAATTGTTAGGATAAATCAGTTCTCATGAGTACTGAAACTTCTCTTGTATGAAAGCTTTACACTAGAACAATATGTTTTATTGTATAATAGCACTATCATTAAATGTCTTTATGTAGTGTACTCACACTTGCATGTGAATCACTGGATATTGATCATAAGAGTTGCCTTGTCTACATGAATGGGCCATCACAGATGTTAACACTCCAGATAGTTCTTAACCATTATCTTATTCAGGGTTTAACATATGGTTTATTCTGCTTTTATTTTAAGCCACTTTTTTTAGTTTTTTTTACAAATGCTACTTCCAGGATTCCTTTATCAAATTGGAGAATTATGTGGCAGGAAAGGGAGGGTAACTTTATCCCTTTGCTCTCTTCCTTTTTTTCTTTTTTTGCTGAAAAAAGTCACTCTTTTTACCCTGCCGGGGATGGGGGGAGAGGAGAATATGGGAACCTGTAAAACACCCAGCAGGAATAAAAGCTGTTCTGTAGTGTGAGTCAGTTCACACATTCAGCTGCCTGTTGTGAAACTTAGACAAATCAAGTGATATGCCTGAACATGCAAAGAAGCCTAAAATTAGTTCTGTTTCAGCTAGTTTGTATTTCTCTCTGTGAGTGTGCTTTTACTCATCTCTTATTTCCCCTAATTTTCCTTGCATTTCCTACCAGCTGACACAGACATATTTTGTTCACATCATACTAGCATCCCTCATGAAAAAAACAAATGTGTATGAGTGATGTGGGCTTATCACAGGATTGGTATTGCACAAGCGTCTGGATTTCTCTCTCCAGCTGGCACAGAGATTTGCAGTATTGCCAGTGAAGGACTGCAACGCTGGCAGATGCTCATAGGCTGTGCAAGTTCACATCTGTTGCAGTGATCTCAGCAACTTGCTTTTATGACATTAACGTGGAATGTGGGGGAGGAGTTGATTATTGTAATAGGCTTGTTGTGAGCAAAACAAACATAATGCTGTTATGCTGGATTTGATGCTCATCTGACCATTCACAGGGCTACTCATATGGATTTTGTTCATAAGATGTGAGTCTAATGATCTGTGCAAATTTTTGCTAGCATAGTATTTATTTAAATTTTAATCTTGTACTTTCCTTGGGTGTTTAGAACAGATGCTATTTTTAAAAAAACTAAAAGCTTTTGCTATAAGAAACCTTTCTTATTTCCATCTGGTAATGGTGTGGCAATACTACAGGTTTAAACTGATTTAATAGTTTTTTTTTTCTGTTTCTCCAGGGGATTCTGTGAGGAAGTACAAAAATCTAAGGGAGAACCTGGGCAATATACTTATTTAAAGACTTAACTTGGATTGGAGTCCAACTCCCCATATAGCCATGACACTCACTAGGGGACCTTGGACCATTTGTTGGCCATTCAACCTTAACCTATCTATTTGTGAGAATAAAACGTGGGAAAAAGATCCATGCATGTCAACCTCTACTTGAAAGATGGGCAGTATAGATGTTCTAGACAGGTAGATCTCAGCATCCTGTGGATGCACCCTGTGGCATCCTCCAGATGGATCCTGGATATCTCCTGGAATTTCAACTGATCTCCAGACTAAAGAGATCAGTTTCCCTGGAGAAAATGGTGGTATCAGAGAAAATGGCATATCCTGCTGAGGACCCTTCCCTCCCTGGGCTCCACTCCCAAATCTCATGAATTTCCCAACATGGAATACTATGGGACCCTCTCTAGAGTACAATGGGAAACTAGGACAACTAAGCTGACATTCACCCCACAAAACTTCAAAGTGTTTCAGTATTTCCCAGGTGACATGCCTTAGGAAGTTAGTAGGGTTTATTACATGATCATTGTTTGCGAGGTCATGTTGCTTTAAAAATTCTTTGAAAACTAAAACTTCCCCCTTCCCCCTTTTGTTTTCTTTAGCGCCTTGCAGAAGCAGCGGAGAGATTTCAGAAAGAGCATCAGTGGCAGGATGAATTTGCGGTGAGCACCTGCTTGTGTGTTTTAATTCTGTCGTTTAGAATTTGTTATCACCTTTTTTGGTTTAACTTACTCAGTTATGCATGTTAGCTAATGTACAATATTTGCTGTTCCATGGATGTCTCAAATGTATGTAGTCTCTACGAACGGAATGCTGCTAAAAATGTTTTCTACTTCAGTTTTCCAACTTACATGTTGGGAGGTTGGCTGTAAAGTCCTTGTTTTGCTGAGGAGAATGAATTAAAATCAGTGCTGAATCCGTTTGTGGCTTGGAGTGAGGTTAATTTAGTCTAGGCATCAGTCTGAATGAAGTATCAGAATATGTTAATAATTCATTGTTTATTGTCCCTGATTTTCTCTAATTTCCCACCAGCTGCCATTGGTACATCCTGCTCACATCACATTAGTTTGCCTACTGAAATGCTTTTATTTTTGTCTGCAGAAGAAGTGAATGAGGTAGGGTGCCTCAGGATGAAATGGCACTGGCAAAGAAATTATCTTTGTTAACCTCCAGAGTAGATGATAGACTTCTGAAATTTAATTAGGACCAGAAATTTAATTAGGACCAACTTGGCTTGAAACTGCTGTGGATGATGTTGGTTTATTAATGCGGTCCTCATTCTTTCATGACCTCTGTTTTGTTTCAGTGAAGTATCACTGTGAAACAAGACTCTGAGCCTAGGAGGAATTCACATGTCTTCCTCCAGGGAAGTGGACTTTGGGTTCATAATCCAGAATGGCAGAAGGGAAAAAAAATCAATAGAATATTACTGCCAGTTCAACAAGCATTCAGAGTGATCTATTTTTTGTCATAAATAGAAGCAGAAAAACATCTAGCATATTGCAAACAAGGCTGGCTATTTGTCGGTTTCATTTTCAGGATAAACTGAGCTGAAACCAGTTTTTTTAAATGAGAATTATGTTGTTTTTAATTGGAAAGGGAACCATGTTAAAAGAAACACACCACCTGAACCATCATTCATCCCTTCAGATTCTGTTCTGGGCTAATTTTTGACATTATTTTTTAATTCTGTTTATTTTTATGTCTGCATGCCCCCCAAAGCAGACAATCAAAAACATTAAAACTAGCTTTAAAAGTACATGTGAACACACAATAAAAACAACAATTAAACAAAACACATAAGGCGGATCAGAGAAGGAATTCCAAACAAAACAGAATATCATTACCCTCTAGTCTAGAAGCAGAATATCTGTAAGATATGCTTGTCTCAAACTGTATTGGTTTTGAAAATCAACCCCAATATCTTGAATTGGGCCTAGAAGAACATTGGGATTCATTGTAAACTATGTAGAGTAACACTGAGCAATGTGATCTCTACAACCCATTCCGGTCAGCATTCTACTCTGACAGTCGTTGGATCTCCAGGGACACAGGCAGAAAATAGTATTTTCTCATACCTGTTCCTGAGATGATTTTCATACACACAGTGAATGCTAGCATTTGCACTTGCAAATGTTGTACCGTGCTGTGAGTCTTCAATCACATTTTCTACCAATAGATTCTGTAGCTTTATACGCTGTCAATGGTGGGATTCAGCAGGTTCGCACCACTTCGGCAGAACCAATTGTTAAAATGGTTCTTGTAAACAACCAGTTGTTAAATTATTTGAATCCCTCCACCGGAACTGGTTCTTAAATTATTTGAATCCCACCACTGTAAGCTGTGCTTCAGGGTCAGTGGGCTTTCTGGCTGAGGAAACTTCAGGCTCTGGGAATTGGGTAACTCTGTTAACTTTCAGATTGGTGAAGAAGGAAATAAAGTGTAGGAAGAGGCACAATAGGATCTGGGAGCATACTGGGAGAACACACATTGTACTCTGATACAGAAGAAGGAGGTAGCCCCTCAGCAACTTTAAGTGATACAGTCCAATAGAACCTAGACATCTTCAGATGTTTTTAGTGTTACACGACAGAATTTCTCTGAGAATTAAGTGTAGCGGGGTCCCCTAACAAGGTATCTTGGGCATCATGGCACCCACCAACACCTTTCCTGGCACTGTCTAAGTTATTTTTAGAAAGAGTTTTTAGAAGTGTTTTAGTGAGTAGATTCAAGCGGACTTTTGCCCAGCAAGATTTCTGACCAGTCACTGATGATTTGTGCAGATTTTTAAAAATCTTGCTTTGGCAGCAGTTGCCTCCAAAACACAAGGATTTTCACTGTGTGACTGAAGGTAAAGTGTGGTGGTTGTTTTGTGACTGGCTCTGTTTCCTGAAGCAGTTACTGTGCCAGAATTCCAAAGGTGCCTGCAGGCTCAAAAAGTTTGGGGACCTCTGATTTATAGTCTTACACTAACATTTTTAGCTTCCCTCAGAATTACTCAGATGTTTGGCCTGAAAAGCAACCTCCACACTAGCTTTTAATTTAACTTTTGCAGAAGTGCACCTTCAGAAATTTTGTTAGCTTTGTGGTAATTCCTTTGGCTTCCCTGAAAAATACTTTGATTTGATTTATTTGATTCCCTCTCACATTTGCTTTGAAATTTGCTGGAGGCAAAATGTCAGCAACAATTCTGCTTTCATTAACTTATGCTCCATTTTAGGAGTGTATGGAGTAGGGGTTGTCCCAAATAGTGGTAGCTCTCCTGTGGTTTCACTTTCTTTTGCCCTTTATGAACAATAAGCGATGGCTGGTTTTGCATATTTTTTTTGCAGACAGCTAGCAATTCATCAAATTTCACTTCCATATTTTTGTAAAATTATGTTGAAAAATATATTTTCTAGTGAAAGAACCTGTGACCCTAACATCAACAAGCATGTACTCTTTGGCAGTCAAATTCAGTTTGCCACAAAACAGCTTGCTTTTACTTTTTTCATTGGGATGAAGGAACTGTGCAGATTATAGTAACCTTGACATTAGGTTATGCAATTAAATTTTGAATAAACGTATTAAGCCTCCCATAATTTAATTTGTTCCATTTTAGCCAGACATAATCTTTCATTTCTTCTGGTCTATTTTTTCTAAAGAATATGTCTGTTTAAATTAGCTTGCACACAGATCTGTCCATTAAACTTACTTTCCAGTGCAATTTTTCATTTTTCTAATGGCAATTTTCTGAAATAGAATCAGTGCTGTAGAATATCTTTGGTCCTAAGCAATAAATCTTTGTCCTCTAGGTGAATTTGAGCACATTGAGAAGGATGCTGCTTCTGCGCAAGATACATCCAAATCTTTCTTCACCAATACTTGCTTTGGGGTGATGGAAGTCCCTTTAGTGTAACACACGAGTCACAGAAAAACAATAATCTTTTTTTTTTTGGAGGGGAGAATGGAGAGTCTGGCTCATTAATTCAACAATGATCTTTGTAGGCACATTGTAGCCTTATGGCTGCCTGCGGGATTTATGCTTATGTCTTCAATCACAGTTGGGCTGAGGCTTACAGAGTAGATTTATGATATCATAAAACTGGAATGGTATTTGTATTGGTCTGATTTCTGTAGATCAGAAGTAGGTAGGGTTGCCAGAACACCACTGGGGATGAGGGATTCCCTAATTTGGGTTCCTTCCACCAGGCACCATCCACAAGTCTAGTAGGGGTCTTGCTGGACTTAAAATGTGCACCCTGACCCAGCTGGCATGGCAACATCACCTCCAGAAGTAACCTGGCAACCCTAGACATAGGCCATGCAAGCTGCTAGTTTGGATAAACTGGTGGCCATTCCTTCTAGCTTTAGGGGACCCTTGCAAACTTTTTATAGCTAAGATTCCAGATTGTGGTGTTATGTATGGTCTGTTCTTGTACAGTTATTAGGGCTCATCAGTGATCTCCATAAACGTACAGAGTATTGTTGTTCTGTGGCTGCAAGTTGAAGAGGATGATCAGATTGTGTAAATAGGCCACAGCCACAGCCATACACAGCAGGGTGTCGTTATAAACATCTCTCCTTTCCTGATGTTATGAAAGCTCCTTTGTTAATTGTTTTCCCAAAGCAGCTTGTTTCTGTTACTTATTACGATACTAGTTCTCAGTGTGCAAAGATGCCTGCATAGGGTTGCCAGGTTTCTGGTATTGACCTGGACTGTTTGGTATTTTTACCAATTGTCTGTAAAACAAACAACAAACACTCTGGGAAATATCTTTTAGAGTTGTGAATTTGTGAAGTCCAGGCAGCATTGGTCTCTCTTGCTGGCTTCATCAGAAGAGAAGACAGCCAGGCTGGGGTAAGCTCTGGGGTTCCACTGGAGGGGTTGGCTTTATTGTGGGCCATGGGAAGAAGGCTGGCCAGGGAGTGAGGTGTCAGGGCAGAAGTGTGGAGCAGGGTGCAGAATGGCTACAAGGCATCCTCCTGAGTTAAGGCTGTTCCATGAACACAGCAGTCGTTGCTTCATATTGTCTGGGGTTGGCGAAGGCAATGCCAAGCTGAAACAGCACAAAGCAACCTCTGCTGTGGCTGCAGAAGAGCCAACATCCAAAAGGGCACCTTACAATGTGCTCCTGGGTTGAGGTCATTTTACAGCCATAGGTGTGACTGCTTTGCACTGTTTGAGCTTGGAGCAAATGGGCCAAGCCCAAACAGCATGAAGCGACCAGTGTGGAGACTTCCAACAAGCTGCCATCTAGGATGGCCTCTGGTGCGTTGCGCTGGGGGGGCGGGGGTTGTTACTCAGTGCAAACAGTGTGCTTTGTACTGGGAGGAGGCAGTACCACGTCCAGTCATTAATCAACAGGCCTGCTGCTCTATGTTTGAGCTTGGTGTGTCCAACATATTTTTAAAGGTATCTGGCAATCCAGTGCCCACACCCTGTTTCTGATGTTGGTAAGCACAAACAGTGCATTAGCTACAGTGTCCTACTAGGACACATAATATAAATAGAACGGAGGAAAGGAGAAGAAAGGCATTAGGGAGCATTCTGCCTTAGAAAAGGGGGCAATAATCTGTTTTACAAAACATATCTGTAAAACTTAATTTTAGCTCCATTATTAATGGGATTGACTAGCATGAACTTTTTACATATCTATTAGTTGTTTGCATCTATAATTTAAATTCAGCATGCATGGGCTAATTACTGAAAATGGATGGTTTAGCATTGTGATGGCAAGGTAAATACATTTAAATTGACATTTGACTTGAAAAGCTTTGGCTGTCTGTAATGATTGGTCAAGGATACAAGTATGTAATAGAGTTCTGACTTAGATGTACATGCAGATATTTGAAAACATCCCTGTACTGGTTACTTCTCTAGGTTTCTCAACATTTGGAACTGCAAGAGGAGAATTATTTCTTTCTCTTATAATGTACATGGCAAAGGCAGCAATTTGAAAGGGGCCGACCGGGGAGTGGGGGATGTGCACAAAATAAATCCTGTTTTCTGAGTTCAACCTTTTACAGTTATATTTGATGTCCTATTTGATTGCTTTGGAATGGTTGGTTAGCTAGAGCAATTGTCTTCTTGTTGAGCCCTTGTTATTAATTGTCCTTACACATATATAAATGCAAGCAGGATCCAATTTGAATTTTAACAAGCTGGACCTTTCTGCTCCACTTAACACCCACTTATTTGTATTCAAAAGATGGCAACAGTGGCTTCTAGGAACTGATTATCCAGCAGAACCAGCTCATTTCCTAACAGAAATCCTTCTTTAAAAAAACACAAGTTTTATCTTTTGAAATATTTTGAAGTTCAATGGTTAAGTGGCAAAATCAGAAGCACTGAAGAATGTACTGTTTGTCCAAGGATGTTTTGATATGGCTGAAGCACCTTTCCATCACCGTTTAACTTCAGGAGCCCAGAGCAGTGCATGTGGTTTCCCTCTCTTTCATCTACCCTATCAACAGCCCTGTGCTGTAGTTTAGTCTGAGCATGATTGACTGATCCATGGTAACATGTGCTTTTCATGACTGAGTGGGGATGTGAACCTGTGTTTCCTACATCCTATCGCACAAATCACACATAAGCTTGCCAAAACTGAGTTGGGAAGTTCTGGATGGGGTGGAGCCTGGGAATGGTGGAGTTTGGGGAGGGGACAGACCTTAGTGTGGTATAATGCCATATGGACTATCCTCCAAACCTGCTTGTGGTTCTCAAGATCTACCCCCTCCCCCCCACCACACCCAGAGCAACATAGTAACATGCAAGTCATGGTTGCTTGCAGGTAATTGCAAATGGAGTTCAGTAGAACTGGGCTTCCAGAAATAAATATTGATGCAAACTGTTAAGTGAAAACATGGGGGTTCTGCTGTTCAAATAGTGGGGTTGATTCTTCTCAGCAAATCCTGCCATTCCGGTTTGATAGTATTTTCTGCCAGTTTTCTAAATGTATACAACACAACCATAGGATTAAAGTTCCTATTTAAAACTGAAAGTACACAAAATCAATGCTATTTATTGATCACAGTTTCTCAAGCACTAGACAGAAATAGTCCCAGCCACTTCCCCTACCTGTATGGACCCCAGTGAAAAGAACTGCTTTGGAATTTCTTGCGTTCTTTCCTATTTATTTCAACAGAGTTTCTGAAGGCTTTCCCAGTAGCTTTTATTTATTTTTAAAAAATCCTTAAATTGTGCTTGAGTTGGAACATTCTGGTAGTTATAAAAACCTTGTTTATTAGCTCACATGCACGCGCGCGCGCACACACACACACACACACACACACTTGTGAATATCTATTAAATCTGCAGCTCCATCTGGAATAGACTGCAGATTGAACCCAAAAGCTCCCATGTTAATACTTATGCTGTAAACTTTAAAACTTTTTAATGGTAATCAGCAGCCATGAGAGGGTGTCAGATAAAGGTCTTAGGGTTTTCACAATGTCCGCTGCCCACCAGAGCTCCTATTGGCCCCCTTGGGGGGAAACATGCAAGCAAGTAGTGACCCCCTAGGAGTGAGAAGGGCAATGTGTCAGTAAAGTGGCACCCCTTCCTCAGTATCATAATTCCTCTTGAAGTCTATCTTGACCCATAGCTAGCTGTAACACCCAATAACTCAAAGGTGTTGCTCTATAATTTTGAACTTCATCTTTTAATGTTTGAGAAGTAAATTGCAGACTTTTTAATGAGGTGTATGCATACTTTGCATTTGTATATATGTAATCAGAGAAAAGACTTACATAAGGCTTCAAAGGAGGTCTGCAATGGCTGCTGCAATGGCTGCTGTCCTTTCTGAAGAGTTTTTGGATCTTACTTTACTCTGGAAGTGGGACTCTTAATGCAAGTGATTATACAGGGGAGATTCCCATCAAATTCATTGGGATATTCCCTGGTAGGGTGACAAATTAATAAAGGGTTTTTTTGGTGGTGGTGGGGGGCTAAATATCATTGCTCATCACCTCAATCCTTTTTAGCTGTTCCATTTTTCCCCCAAAAAATTAGCTATGTAAAAAATTAGTTATGGGTTTATGAATCATGGCAGCATATTGTCCATGGAACTAATTAGAAGGGAGACACCTTCTGAAATAAATAAATCAGGTTCTCTGTCACTGCCATTTTCTTGCTATTGGAAGAAAACACAGATGCATTATCCATTTTACGCTAACTATTCCCTTTTTCCCTGTGAACAAACAACATTCTATTAAAAAAACCCAACGAAATGCATGATGGTATTGAACTAATTAGCACCTTGCAGGTACTTTACCCTTGCATAGGGAACATACTGGATTATTAACTGAAGCTTATTGGAGCTTGTCTCCTCTCTTCCTGCTTTCTAAACACCTCCAAAGACCTCTTAACACTGCTGTAAGATTCTAATTATTTTATCTGCCATTTTCCATTCCAGATGGAGCTGCAGATTTAATAGCTATTTCAGGTTTGTGAGAGGCGAATCCTGGAGTGCAGCTATACTGGAGAAAAATAGGGCTGTAAATTTTTAAACATCTTTAAAATAAATCTGATTACTCCCTATCTTTTAACCAACTGATTAGTTGCTTCTCCATGTAAAATTAAATAACTTTATATATTGGACAGACTTTGCATTTCCATGTACAGCCAGGGAATGCACAGGAAGTAGTAATAGATAAAAGGGTGTCAAAATGGTGCATTGCGTTTGGATATGGCTCAGATTCATAGAGCTGCAACTCTTACTGTGGTGTGTACAGGTCCTCACACATCCTGGCTTGTGTGCAATTTGCTTGTCTATCTATCTTGTTAACCTTTTTAATGTATCTGGCAAATATTGCACTTAGGTAAAATGCACTCCCCCCTCCCTCCATACAACTCTGCCTGTTAAACTCCATTAGAGAAAAGGACTAGCATAGACAAGTGAAGGAACATAAACACAGGAGAAGCACATTGAATAGTAGGAGACATGCCACCATTTTGGAAAGAGGACATCAACTGAAAAATAAGTTCAAACAAACCATAGTGTCAGAAACGAGGAAGTCAACATGTGTTTCCTGTGCTGGTGGAATGAAATTCTCAAAGTTTGTAGCCCTTAAATATGAGATGTTCCATGCCAAATTCAACACAAATCAGAAAATGTGCTCCATTTTACAGGCTATTAGCATTTGCAGGATAAGCAAAGGGAAGTATTTGTCAACTCACAAAGAACCAAGAGATGGTGAGTAGGAGCCCCAAGATGTTGTGAAGGCAGAGAATTTACTTGGAAGAGTCATAGGCACCAAATAGGTGTTCAAAATGGAGGCAAACATGTTGCTAATTGCATCCACTGTGTTGGAAGACAGACAGAAAAGTATAGAGGGCACACAGTGGTTAATATTTTCTCCACAACTTCTGTATTAGGTAGGCTAGTGACCAGAGGCAGAGCGAGGGGGAACTGCACCCAAGGCACGCACATGCCCTGCGCTCCTGCCGCTGTGGCACCCACCCCCGCTCCGCCCTGTAATGCCCCTGGAACTGCTGCCTGCCACTTTGTTTCTTTGGATATTTACCTGGCACTGCTTTCCACTACTGTTCAATCCCATTGCATAACAGTATTTTTAACAGTGACACAGCTATTAATTCCTTGCCAATTCTTCATAAATTTGGGACTCATACACACTTCCATGTTCATCACTGAACACAGTAAATGGGCCCGATTGTACATCTGATGTGACTGGTAGAACTTGTACTATTGCTACTTTGCAGTGATTTTCTGTTATGTCACCTCACAAGTACAAGTCTTAGAAGAAGAAGATTTTTTGGGGGGGTGTGTGTGTATCTTCAGATGATACTCTGTCACTTTGCATAGTAATCTTGGTTCTGGAGCAAGTTCAAAAGACAAAGATGTGCAACTTTCTTTTACCTATTTTATGCCGTTGGATGCATAAGGGGTCATGCAGTACCTGGGCACCAAAGGTTGGAAGTCTTGATGATATCTCTTCTCCATTTTTCTCATTCTCTTTCTTCCCTGACAAGATTCATTTTTCTGCCCACTCTGTCTTGCCTCAGTGCTGCACACCACCAACCCAGTGCTGCACATCGTAGTCCAAAAGTGAATGTTGGCCCTTGTTCTTATTTCTTTTTATAAATTAAAGCTATTTTTCATTCATAAAAGATTATCCTTCTTGTCCCTTGGAGCAAAGGACTGGGCCAGGCCAAGCTAGTGGTTGTTGTGCATTCTCAGACCATTCTTTTCTCTGTACAGCATTCAGATTATCCTGAATGGAACAGGAACAGTGTTTCCAACCCCCCCAAACTGCAATAAAATGTCCATGCTATAGAATTGGGTAAATTTTGTAATCTGACTTCAAGCAGGAATTTTATTATGTGACAAACCCCTTCCCCCTCCAGTTGTTTGCCATATTCACAGTGTGGCACCTAGTTGTTCAGTGCAAATTCCAATGGAATTCAGGGGTCCGCCTTCACTTGCTGTGACAGTGGCCATTTTGACACACGTTAATCTGTGGCAAAGGTTAACTGCAGTGTTGCCATCTTTGCATGATAACAAGAGATGGTCCATCTACTGGGTGATAAGTTCTCCTTCCTTCCATGTATTGAAATAGGCATCATGAGGAGAACTGATTCAGGCTGATAATGTCAAAGGCTGAGATTTGATGGTTATAATTGATCATAGTGGTAAAATACATGACTGCATCAAGGCACTTCTGGATCTAGCTGTTAAAACTTTACATTGTTGTTGTGGCCTGATTTTACATGGGTTGGTAACATTTTGTTCATTTGTATAAGCCAGGCTTTATTTTTTTTTTTTTTAACAAATCCAAGTTCCTACTGTTAAGGTTAACAAAGGATGACAGAACATAACAGCAGGCTGTACTGCAGGGAGATTTAGCAGAGATTCTATTGGACAGAGACTGATGTCTTCAGCTCTCTATTCCTCCCAGGAATGGAGGGATTCCCCTACAGGGATAGAAAAGGGTTACAATGCCATGGCTTCCTCTGGGATATTCCTGTACAGAATGTTCAGCTTTCATCAACAGTGACTACACAACAAAATCTCTAGCCCATCAACTTACAGAGATGAGAAAAGTGAGTGTTGCCCTTCCACTTCCATTGCTTTGTCCAGTGAATTCAAATATTTGGTTTTACACTTAATTTCAATAAAATCAAAATACTGTAAATTTAAGCATAGTAGGTCAGGAAGAATATTAGACTTCAGTCCACCAGTAGATGTCCTGATCCGTTATCACCAAGTAGATGGACTCTTGGCTGCTGGCTGTTGGTACTCTTGCTAAGGAAACTGAGTAGTGGTGGACTTTGGTTTGATTGTGTAAGCCACTTCTTATATTGATAAGCAACAGAACATGCTTAGCTCACTCCTTTATTGCAATATTTGCAATTTTGCTTTGTTTTTTAGTGACTATTCTTGCACTATACCATTTTGTCTCCTCACAGAATCTCTGCACTCAATACTTTCTGTGTATTCGTATGCCTGTTGTGTGGTTTTCGAACCAAACATGCACAGCTACAGTTCAGAAAGGAGTTAGCAGTGCCAGCATCATTTGTATTACAATGGCCATGCAGAAGTTGCAGAATTTTGAATCTGGATTACTGGAAGATCAGTTGTTTTAGCAGCCCGAATGGCCCAAAGTAGCCTGATCTTCCAAGAGTTGGAAGCTAAGCAGGGTCAGCACTTGGATGGGAGATCAAAAAGAATGAGGCTTGTGAGAACAGGGGTTCCCAACTGAGTTCATAAGCACAGTACAGTTATCTGATATAAGCATGAAAGGCTAGTTTTCCTTGTCTTTTAGAGTCAGATGAACAAGTGAGTCTGAGTAGTCAAAATAGCAAGGAAACAAAGTGTTCTTGTTGCATACAGAAATACCCAAAGACATGGCTGTAGAAATTAAAGCAAGGCATCTTACAAGATCTAATAAAAGTAGTATTTACCTAATAGAAGCTAATTTTACCTTTGCTTTTTGTTCTGTACCAGTTTATTTGATAAGGTCATGGAAACAGACGACAATCTGATCCTACGGGATATATTACGTTCTTGGCTTTTGTTATGTAGTGCTGGTTGGAAACAGTGTTTTTGCAGGTAGAATGAAACAGATAATGAACTGCTTGCTCCCATCCACCAACCCTTGGGAACACTCAGTTTCCCCTGGTGCAACCTGCAGATTGATTCAGGGTGCCTAGAGAGTTAATGGATGCCCAGCAAGCAGCAGGTGACACACATCCTATGATTACATCCCCTTGTTGGCAGGGGGCCCTCACATTGTTCTCTGTGGGATATGTACCATTCTGAACGTTCTCAGGCGGCAGATTCTCTCAGCTTATTTTCCCAGTACAGCTGGGAAAATAAGCTTTATAGAATACTATGGAGCTATTGATGGAACAACAGAAAACAAGTTTATGTTCTAATCTTATTGAATGATTTTAGCTTCTGTTGGAACAGCACAGGGATTTTTTTTGTACTTGAGGAAGAACTTCCAAATTCACTTAAAGTGTCACTTCAGCTAAACTTTCAGTGGGAGATTTCAATGAGGAAGGTATCTGCTATGTATTTGTTAAAAGGTGTAGTTTCCATACATACCTAGAAAGATGACAAATCTATACTGCAACACTGCGGAAAGAAGGGCATATTTAATACAGAAGCAGGGTGAAATGCTCATAATGAATTGAGGTTTTGTTCTAAAAACTGCTGCCACTGAATGATTGTTTCACATTTGAATCATTTCTTACCTGTATTTCTGCTTTGGTAAAATCCATGAATGTGATCACTTTCATACTTATTTTTATACTAATAAATGTTAGATTATGAACAAGGTTCAACCTTTGGCTGAAATCGGTCAGCTTTAGAAGGCAGCCCTACTGTGATCTATGTGAATACTACGCTGATATATAACAGTACTACGCTGATACATTACAATAAGCCTCTGGGTGAGGCCAACAACCAGCTAAAGAACTGGCAGCTGAGTTATTAAACAAAGTTAAATCGTCATGCCTGGTGGAAGATGGGATATGATGCTTTAAGGCTGATTTGTATGGTGAAACTGTGTTCATCCAGTGCATGAGATGTTCAAAGTAACAAGATTTAAAAGCAATTAAAGCTTTTATTGGTCTTATTCTTTTCTGCAAGCCACACACTAAGTTGTAAATTACTTCTTTGAATGTAACTCACCAGGTAATTGAATGTAACTCACCAGGTTATCAATGCCCTCTCAATTAGCTCGTATCTCTAGTGGTGATCAGAATATTCTCATGTTTATGTGAAAGCAAGGGATCTAGTTTAATGTCTTGAATTTTATGTAAAACCAACAGTAACTCGAAGTGGGGAAAAAATGAATTTTGATAGAAATGTGTGTTGAGTTCATCCAATCGGTGATCCCATCGGTGATGGGTGGGTAATAAATATACAGAAAATAAATATATATTCCTTCTAACCATGCAGAAATTCCTTGCTTCTGTGGAAAGTAATCTCTTCAAATGAAAATGTGAAATAAAGCACAGCAAATTGTTACAACCTGATACTCTTCTGTTCAGTTGCCATATTCTTCACGTGAGGCATCTTTAACTGTCCTGTTTAACAGGCAAAGAATTGGGATAAAACTACTCAAATGATTTATAAAAGTAAATTAAATGGTGATTTTATTCCTATTAATCATCCCTGTTAGTACCAGGACATGTTGGTTCAGGGCTTGACAAGACCTGTGTTCAGTTTGCTTCATTGTGGTTGCCTGGGATGCATCCCAACTACTGGACTGCCTTTTGAATGCAAGTATTTTGCTGTTCTCATCCTGCGAGGGCCAAGTTACTCATTTTTGAAGTGCACAATGTTCATTTATTTTTTAAAAGTGAGGTTTTTTGCTCCTTGTTAAATTAAGCACTCTGAATTACTGGCCTTCCATTCTTTCTTTCTGACTTGGAGTCCTTTTCCTTTCTAGTCATATACTTATTCTTGGTGATTTTAATATCCATGTGAACTTTTAGTCTCCATCAGTATTTTCTCTTCTCTCCCTCTAGTTCTTTTGTTTTAACTCTTTCAGGTAATTTTCATTGCTCATTCTGTTAGTTACAAGTTTGAGTTCAATATTGATTCTCTTCCTGTGTCAGTTCACTGCATTATTCATACACAGTGCAATACTAAACTGAGGCCTAAATCCAGTGGTAGGATTCAAATAATTTAACAACAGGTTCTGGTGGTGGGAATTCAAATAATTTAACAACTGACTGTTTACAAGCACCATTTTAACAACCGGTTCTGCCGAAGTGGTGATAACCTGCTGAATCCCACCACTGCCTAAATCCCTTTGAAAATCTTTTTTCATTGACTTCATCTTCTTCCTTGACTCTCCAGTACCTTTTGGTCAGTTGTCTTCTTTCTTCCGGCTTTTTCATACCTTCTCTTGAGTATCTAGACTCTGTTGCCTTTTTGTTCTGCATTTCCCTTGCATTTTAGATTCCCATTTCTTTCTCTTTTCTTCATCCCTGGTGCCTCAGAGACAGGTCGGTTAAACCAAAAATAAATACAATTCAAATTCTGATAACCTGCCCACAATTAATACAAATTCAATTCTAATAGCTATCCACCCTTCCTATCAAATATAATTTATACAAACTAATAGAGACAATAAACAGGAAGTTGGAAGGGAGGAAATTGCAAGTCAGGGTGCCAAGTCACAATGAGGGATGGTACTATGGCCACCGCGGCTCCCAGTGGGGTTGGTGGTAGTGATAGTAAAAACCTATGATAATGGACACCCCACTATGCAAACGGTAGGTCCGGGGCTCACACCACCCGGGCCAGCCGCATGAATGCTGGTCCAACAAAAGGTTCGCAGGATGGTAATCTAGGGCTATGGTCCAGGTAACAATAAAAAAGCCTCTGCCACCGGCTGACCCGGCTAGCCCTAAGACAGCAGATATAAAGTGTGGGAATGGTCTTCCAGGGCCTCTCACTGCTGGTTCGCACGTCCTGGGAAGGGCGATGATGTCATCAAATGCCCGTACAACTAGCCTTTCCAGTAGGTTCCGCCAGCTATACCACTGAGAGTGTCCAATTTCCTGGCACGCTGCCGAGGTTCTCTCCTGATGAATACAAAGCTGTGATGACAGCCTCTGCTGTAATAAAGTAAGTGTCCCGGGCTGTCTTAACGTTGGAAATATAGCACCCGCAGTACCAAAGGTGACCACAGGGCCGAACGCTCTACTGCCACCTGTGGCAGAGCGCGGCACTGCTTCTGCCGTATCTGATGTTATTTTCCTATGGGAGTCTCTGGCTGGCGGCGTCCATGATGAGGAGGGAATCACTGCCACTAATTCCCGACGTCGCAACCACCAGGACTCTCCGAGTTTCCTTTTCGTTCCTCGCTACAAGCGCCACAGGGCCCCAGCTAGTGACGTCCGCTGCAAAGAGTGAAAGGGAATCTCTGCCACCGTTCCCAGCGTCGCCCCGAGACTCCGGCTTCAGGCACTTCAACTCTCTTTGGCTGCGGGGTTCCCGGCTCGGCCAAGTCAAAACCCTCTCCACTAGCGCCAGCCCCAACCACCAGCCTGTTGATTCCAAGGGGAATCCCGCAAAGGGAGCAAAGCCGCGAGAGGCAATAAAGGTGAGGAGAGAAACGAGGAGCCAGGTACCTCATTCCGGTCGCAGTTCTGAAAGTTCAACCAAAGTCAGCTTACTTCGTTGTGTCCCAGGCTCCCAGCCTCTCTGTTGTAATATTATTGCACTCTCCGACGATAGTATAGCACTCTCCCGGCGTTCTTATTGCACTCTCCCAACGGCCATACGGGCTTCCATACACTCCCGAAGGGTATAGGAGTTAATAAAGAATTGATAAAAGTGGATAGAAATCTTGCTCCAGGCTAAAAACGGGTGGAATTTGAAGTTAAAAATTTAGTTGTAGCGGAGCTCCGCTGCTGAGCTCCGGTGCGGACGCCATCTTGCAGAGACCTTGCAGAGATCTTGCAGAGACAATAAGCCTTGGAACCGCAACGCCCAGTCCGACACCACCTCCAGCAGCTGTGGCAGGCCGCTTCCCGGTGCGCTAGGCGACCGGTACACTAGGAGAACGGCCAACCTCTCCGGGGCCAACCACTCCAGGCCGACACACTCTATGCCGGTGACCTCCGGTCACCAATAGCCAAACTTCCTATAACTGAACCCATTTCATTGGGTTTACAACCCCTGGTGATCTCAGAAAAGGAAGTGCAAGATCTATTTCACAGACAGAAGCCTGGAAAAGCACCAGGCCCAGACAAGATAACACCTTCTTGCCTAAAAGTCTGTGCTGTCCAATTGGCCCCCATCTTCACCCAAATTTTTAACAAATCACTAGAGATGTGCTATGTTCCTTCCTGCTTCAAACACTCCACTATCGTCCCAGTGCCGAAGAAGCCTTCCATCAAGGAACTGAATGACTACAGACCAGTTGCTCTAACATCTGTAGTTATGAAAACTTTGAAAGGCTAGTGATGTACCATTTGAAAACCATCACGGATCCACTGTTGGACCCCTTGCAATTTGCATACCGAGCAAATAGATCGACAGATGATGCTGTTAATATGGCTTTGCACTATATCCTACAGCATCTTGAATCGCCAAAGACCTATGCAAGGGTCCTCTTTGTTGACTTTAGTTCAGCATTCAATACTATCAGACCGGACATTCTTCTAACCAACCTATTCAACATTGGGTACCCTCTTTTACTTTGTTTCTCTGTAGAACTGCTGGAGTTATCTGGTGCAATTGTCACCATTTGTCACTTTCTGCTTCAGATCCTTCATGGCAGATTCATGCTTTCCCTCTTAATCAACTGCTTTATTTCTGTTATTTCTCTCATATTCTTCTCATTTTAATTATCTATTTGCTTCATTCAGTCTTCTTCAGCCTCCTTTTTTAGTTCATTAATTCTCTTTCTGACAATTTTGCTGGTCATTTTGTTGATAAAAGCCCAGTCGTTACCTTCTCCTCCTTTGTGGTTGCTATATCTTTCCCTTTGTCTTACTAGGGCCTCTTGCTAAGTGTGCATCTGGCAATTCTCTTTTTACCAAGGTAGGCTGCATCTAACCCCAGCCTCTTATGAGTTAGTTCCAGGATTGATGAGGTCCTATACAGCTGCTGAAGTAATGACCCTTATTCCTTTCCTTGCACAACAAATAGATAGCCTCTAAGGCTGCTGTGGGCTTTCAAAATTTGTGGCATGAAAGATCCATTGACAACACAGAGACAGTGTAACAGCTTGATAGCTTGTCACAGAGAACATATTCTGAGTGGTTTCCACTCATATAAGGAGCCCATTCTCCTTCCTGAGATTTTACTTCAAGATTCCATTCTTGTTTTACACCAAACAGATAAAACATAGATATCTTACCTATACGTTAGCCAACTTTGGGGGGGGGGGTTGTTGTATAGGAGAGATAGCTATTTCCCTTTGGCTGTACACCAGATTGTACATCCTTAATTTCAACTTTCTGTTCCTTGATAACCACTGGTTGGAGTTGCTCAGGAGTTGGGCCATTCTACCCCTTTAGGCATTCCTAGGGAGTTGTCTTCTTCTGGAATGTCTTCCTGATTCTACCATATGTTGCCCACAGAGCTTAAGCTGCCCTGTCTATTCTGTCTTCTTTCTTGGCACTGCCGTGCCTGCTGTATGTGTAGCTTACTACCTATGTTCCTTTTACCTAAGCATACCTTGGTACTAAAAGATAAGGATTGCATGTAGCTAGGGCATTGTGTTTAACAATGAAGCAAGAGTTTAACCCACAGAGAGAATACAGAAAGAGTAGAACAAAGGATCAAAATGTCTGTAAATCAAAGAGGATTCAGTACTCTGACTCAGTTCAGAAATCCCAAGCTGGGGTTGCTGCTAACATTCTTGCCCTCTTTTTTCCTCTTTTTCAACAGTCTCTCTCTTTGATGTTGCTTCTGTCTTTAGTTAAATGTTCCAGTTATCCTGTTCATTTCCTTCCTTTTACTGCTTAGGAACTATTCCATCTCCTTCTTTACTTCAGTATCTGTCCCATTTCATCTTCTCTCTTGTTGGCCCTTTTTGCTTTGGCCATGTGATGGTTTTTCTGTTAAAATAGAAACCTTTTGGGAACCCTATCCCCAATCTAACTTTTGCCCTCTTTCTCATTTTTCAAATTATTTATTCATTCTCAATGCTTGGATTTCCTTTTTTACAACCCATATTTTAAACAGAAGTCCAGTGGCATCTTGAAGATATCTGTTGAAGTGAGTTCTGAGTCTTAGAAACATATACTGGAATCAGTGCTGCTAGTGTTTGTGGTGCCACTAGGCTTATGTTCAATGACCCCCTCTGAAACAGCACCTGGTTTGATTCAGTATCATTTTTAACAATACTCTTTCATACCTTAACTTTTTGTCAGAATTATTCTTTGGGATTTGCTTGTATTGTCCTCTTGTGATTTCACTCCTGTATCTCAAACTGTTCTTTTAAAGTTTCTGTCAGAGTTACTTTTGGTTCCCAGTATCATAATCTCAGTCCTTCTCTTTCATATTCTTCCCTTTGACAAAGTGATTTCTTCTTTCAGCCTATAGTATCATTGTTATGCTGTTGCCATTAGCTCTGTTTTTCTGTTTCCTCTTTCTTCCTCTCTGTTCCTATTAAAATACAGGTATCTAAGAGCTATTTTTGTCTATTTTTGGTGATTAAATCAAGCTTAATATGTGAAAAACAGGATTTGCTGTGTCTTCTAAACTTCCTATTGAAGTCATGCCACTGGGAGTTAAAGAGGAAGAGGCGAGAATCGCTTGGTGATATCATCCGGTTGGAGAGAGCCAGCAGCTTGAGGGGAAGCACAGGATCGCTTGGATCTGGCAACAGCTCTGCCGATGGTGCTAGTCCCTGGCACCTTTTATTAGGGTTTCTTTGGGGGCGTGTAAAGGAGGTGAACAGGCAGGAAAGCGGGAGAGCGGGAGACCATCATGTGATGCATGATCTCATGGGGCTGCTACGTGCAGGAGGAAGCGTCCGCGTCTGGGTCTAATCCATACCTGGGGGCAAGAGCCCCTTTGTCCCTTTGTCTGGGACACCTGGTGACTGTGAGTCGGGTAGTTCATGACCTGTGACTCACGGGGGAACGGGGGTGGGGGAGTGTGTGCGCCCAGAAGGCCGCAGCTGGCACAGGCATTCCATGCGCTCTATCTGCGGTTCTGCTGGGTACGCGGGTTCACCCCTACACCTATTTCCTTCTTTCACTTTAACACTAGTGTTTTGTTTTAGTCTTACTGACTCTCCTAGTCCACTATACTTTTATGTCATTCCTCCCCCCCCCACCCCCCAAGATTGTGAACCTGAGTTCAGGATTCTCTTAGATTTTTTGTGTGGTACATAGAATGTTGTAGACTTTTTAAAAATAATGAGTGATGAGATGCATGTCGACTCATTTGGAAACTGACAAATTGTTTCAATGTGTTTAAGACTCCCAATCTTTTTACAGCTTCAATGCAATTTGACGGTTATTAATTCTTTGTGAAGCCTCATTTTGTTTTTGTTTAAATAATGTTATTATTAACCTTTTCTGTATTTAACATGAAGTTTTGGTAGCTGCTGGGGTCAAGCTGGTAAAAACACCAGGGAATAGAAATTTGTCCACCTATCATCTGGTGTGGCTGATATTTAAGGTCCAGCCACACTGGGGAAATTAATGGAATATTTGTAAGAGCAAAATATATGCAAATAACATCAACTTAAATGAGTTTTTATAGTTTACTAATTTCTGTTTATATTTATATGTGTATGCATGTATAATATATGTGGAAACCCCTGCCATGTTAGCTGCCCTGTTGATAGATGAACCTGTTGATAGATGACCATGAGCATTGTTGTTAGAGGAAATTATTTTTGTTTTAAATAACTTTTCTTTCTTCTTTCTTATACAGGCTGGTGATATTGTCTACTACAATGCAAAAGATGAGCTCTATGATGTAAGTGACTCTATGGAAAAATATAACCATGTCTTTCAAAGCCCTCTATGTGACTAATATGTTTGCTGTGGCTTGAGTCCCTCATATACTAAAAGAACTGTGGCCAAAAGGATACACATGTAAAAGTACTTTAAAAATAGGTTAAAAGGTTCTTTAAGATTTGCTTCTCAGGACACCATGACAAAACAATGCAAGCACTTTCCAGGAGATTTCTAGACTGCTTTTTCTGTGATTTGTTTCCTGCAGGAAGCCTTGAGGAAAACTCTGGTGACATAGAGGGATAAAACAAGTGTATGGCAAAAAAAAAAGCCACTGTTCCACACCTTGCTTATTTAACAACCAATTCATACATTTGGCTCAATGTGATGGCTGTTTCTGCACGGCCAGCTGAGTGGGGGTGCGTTGGCATAGTTTATGCTGTTGCACCCCCCAGGACTGTTCGCATGGGGCAGTAGCACAGGCTACCCTTCTCCCAAAAGGCTCTTACCTTCTGCCGCCTTCCGTCGTGTTGTGGAGGCCAGGGGACACACCCCCGTGGCTAGAGCCACGGCATTTATTTATTTATTTATTTATTTATTTATTTATTAATTTATTTATTTATTTATTCAATTTCTATACCGCCCGACCCCCGAAGGGCTCCTAGCCTCTGCAAAGTGACGAAAGGTGGCAGAAGATAAGAGCCATTTGGGAGGGCCGTGGGAAAAATGCCGGCTTCCACTTGATGCTGTTTGCTCGGCACCGAATGGAAGTTGGCATTTTCCAAAAACCTTGCTTCCCAAGTGAGGTTCAAAAACACCCTTTCGGGGTGGGGCATTGATCGGCATTGATTTGTCAGCGGTGCTTGTGCAAAGGCTCCCCCCAAAATGATGCTTCACTGTTGACTTTGGCCTGTTTTAGAGCTTGGGCATTTTTTTTATGTCAGATCTGTGCTGTTTTCCTTGCAGTATGAGCTAGTTCATAAACTTATTTGGATTTCAGACTTTGGCATGACGGGAGACTGGGTTCAGGTGCCCTTCTGCCAAGTATGTGTTAACATCTGACATAAAAGACTCTCTGTCTTCTGTGCATAAACCCTTTCCATGCAACTTTTTCCCTGCAAAAAGGAGAGGCAGTGTATGCAGCCAGAGCACGAATGCCTTATGTGACATGTAACATGACCACAATGTGCGTAGGAGTTCTTAGCCACTCCTTTGCATCCCAGATCAATTCACAGACTGGGCTTCAGAAAGTATTGTCATTTATATCATTTATACATAAATATGCAATTAAACCAGATAATTTCCTTCATTTTTTGTGTTTGCTGTGTTGGGACAATTTGTTTTACAGTTTGTCTATGTTGTAGAAGCAGGAGAACAATTTTCCTGTCTGGTAGGTCATTGAACAACCATGCATCTATGTGTGGGCATAATGTTTCCTATGATGTACAGCACATAAAATCTAAGGCACCAAAGACCAACTCATATGTTAATTGCATTGGAATATTGATTATGCTGTTCAGGCTCACATGTATTGGATTTTAGCCACACATATTCCCTATTCAAAATTACATATAGGTGCAAGCAACCAATTGTCTTGAAATTGAAACCGGTGTGTTTGGGTAGGAAAAGAAGGGCAGTATGTTGACCCCAGCCACCTATTTAAAAGATACTGAAGGGACAGGACAAGTTGGATGTAACCATAGAAAGTTAGTTTCAGATGCAATTCTTGGTATTGTTTGTACTTTGATGTGTAGTCTAAATTGTTAGGAATTTGACTCTGAATTCTCAACAGTATTTGCTTAAAATATTTGCTACTTCACATGACCCAGCTTGCTATTTTGTTTAAAAACATTATTGTAGGTGTAATCTATAAACTAATAGAAGAGTTTCCATGACTGCATTAATCAGTTTGATCAACATGCTTCATTTTCACATTGCAATAAAATGTGATTTAAGATTGATGGCATCACTCTTATATTTGACATAGTTGCTGTAAGATAATTAAAGAGGGTACATTGATCATGTCAAACAAACCTGTCTAAGTTGCTTACACAAGGCTATGAATATTTAGTGGAAATGAAGGTACAGGAAACTTTGCTGTGAATTGATGAAATATTTCTGTTCAGCCACTTAATTAACAGTGGCCCAACTTTTTTTTCTGCACTAGTTCAGCAATTCCTAACTTTGTGCTTCAAAGGAAAACTACCCAGTAACATGTTCTTTTGTTCTGAATACTCCTGTTCATTTTGCATGATCAAAGGGAGACTTCTTCCGATGACTGTTGCAAAGAATATCAGGTCATGACAGGCTAAGTCAACTTTCTCCACCACCAGGTTGCATGTGCACCTGGTGGATGTAGTTGTGACAATTCCACCACCCCTTTCATCAAAGGGGGGTGGTGGAAATGCATGGCAAGTAATTTTGTTAGCATATGATTAGATCCTGCATAATAAATGTCTGTTCCTTGGTTCTTTAGTTTGGGGAGAGGGTGTGGCTCAGTGTCAGAACATCTGTTTAGCATGCAGATGTTCCCAGGTTCAATTCCTGGCATCTCAAGAAAGGATCAGGTTGTAAGTGGTAAGAAAGGCCTCAGCCCAAAATCCCGGAGAGCTGAATAGTCAGTCTGAATAGTCAGTACTGATTCTGATGAACTGATGGTTTGATTCAATTAATGTAAGGCATTTTATTTGTTCATATGGGTTAGCTGATAGCTGAATGTGTAACTTCTCGGCTGAAATTCGTTGCATTTGATTGGATGCAAAAGTTTTCTTTAATGGTGTATCACTGATGGCTTATTGATAAACACACAAGTTTTGACACTAGTTAGCAAGTCCTTAATATGCTTTTAGTAGTTGCGAGCAGAGGTGTGGCCCTTCCTGCTCGGTAAAAACTAGTTCACAACAATAATTCACTAGACAATATATAGTGTTGGTAAGAAAACTGGCCATAGCCAAAGTATGTCAGATTCCTTCATTTCTAATGTGTATCAGAGTGGGAACTGTACTGCTTATTCAAGTTGAGAATCATGACTCCATGGATTATCTGGAATTCCTGAATCTCACATGAAGGTAAAAATGTTCAGTTCTACTTTGGAAGAATATATTGAAAACTGAAAACCAAATCACTTTTGACCTGCTGCCCCCAGCCATGCAGTTCATCTGAGCTGAATTGGATCCTGATACACTTGGGAATGTTAGTTCCCTGAAGTCACATCTGTCTGTAAAATGAATACAGTATCTTATACTGCAGTTAATACGTAGTTGGGCCCCAAGAACTAGCAGTGTGATTTATGTGTCCCTCTGAAAATCCTACAGGTATTAAAAGTATACACCTGTACATACAGACTGTTCTGGCACTCACCATGCTTGAAAGGATTTGATTAGCAGCACAAATGGAACTCTAAGTTATGGTTTTATGTGTATTAGCAAAGTTGTCAGGAAAAGAATGACAGTATTTCTTATGAGTTGCTTGGCAGACTGAAAGCTGGAGAAGCTGTTTTGTCCCCCCCCCCCCCAATCAGTATGTATGACTGACAGTGAATCCCAGCAGTTAACACCTAAAGGGTCGAAATGCAAATATGCATCATTAAAGCATGATTCCTTAGCACTGTCAGTCAGCAAGGGGCAGTCTGGTCAATAAATAAGTCAAAACATATCTTTACAAGCAATGGTATAGAATGGCATGCCAATTAAAATTACTATTTTGAACTCTATTCCATTTCAGAACCTGAAATATTTAAAACTCTTGCAGTAGGTTTTTTAAAAGGAAATTCAGTTAAGTGCAAGTCTGATAGCTCTCCTCAGCACTTTTCAGTTGTTGTGTATTTGTATTTTCAGTCTTTTTGTTAATAGAGAAATTGAAACTTTTAATTTACATAGAGATAATCCTTCTTAGCTAAATGCCCAGATCCATTCACCACTTGTTTACTTAAAAATCTTGCTGTGTAGAAAACAGCATTGGTCAATAACAATTATTTGCTATAATGAACGAAGAAAACACAAGCTGTTACAGAACCATAGAAATAGGATCAGTTGCCCTGTTAAGCATCTCTAATGTTCCAAGGACATAGGTAAGGGGGGGTTCTCGGGTTCAAACTCCCTATTACCTGTCTGAATCTCCGCCCCCTGTTTGTGGGGTTTTTTGGTATTTTTTAGTGTTTTTTGGGTTTTTGACCTGCAGGGGGTGCGGTTTTTAAGCTAGCAGCACCAGAATTTCAGGGATTTTTCAAGACTACTGATGATTTTACCCGAGTTTGGTGAAGTTTGGTTCAGGGGGTCCAAAGGTATGGACTCCCAAAGGGGGTGTCCCATCCCCCATTGTTTCCAATGGAAGCTAATAGAAGATGGGGGCTACACCTTTGAGGGTCCATAACTTTGAACCCCACGAACAAAACTTCACCAAACCCCAGAGGTATCATCAGAAGAGTCTCTTACTGATACCACCCAGGTTTTGTGAAGTTTGGTCCAGGGAGTCCAAAGCTATGGACCCCCAAAGGGGATACCCCCATCCCCCATTGTTTCCAATGAGAGCTAATAGAAGATGGGGGCTACATTTTTTAGAGTCCATAACTTTGAACCCCCTGAACCAAACTTCACCAAACCTGGGTGGTATCATTAGGAGAATCTCCTAAAGATACTTGAAAAGTTTTGTGCTGCTAGCTTAACAATTGCACCCCTGACAGCAGGCACTCCCCAAATTTCCCCAGATTCTCTTTTTCCCCAGATTCCCCTTCAGCATGGATTTAAAGGGAGAATCTGAGGTCCCCAGTTTAAACATTGAAAGTGATGCTGTTTCAGGGTGGGGGAGAATCCACCCCAAAACAGCATCACTTTCAATGTTGTTTTAATTGGGGACCCCACATTCTCCCTTTGAGGTGGATTTAAAAGGAGAATTTGGATTCTCTAGTTTAAACACCATTGAAAGTGATGCTGTTTGAGCTGGATTCCAGCATCACAGTGGCTGCCCGGCAGGAGGGGGTGTGTGCGCAAAACTCAGAATTCGCACCCGGCTCCATTTTCCCTAGCTACGCCTCTGCCCAGAGGGGAGGGCAGAAGGGGCTGCTGGCTGCCAGCTGGGAGCCCAGTTGGTGGGGCAGGGGAGGGCAGGGCTGGGGAGTCTGCCATCCCCAGCCTCAGGAGAGCTGGTTTTATAAGCACTGAGGCCGGGGGTGGGGCTTGGGAAGGCATGGCTGTGACATTTTGAAGTCAGGCTGTAATATGACTAAAGGTCAAGTAAAATGCGCTGTCAAGTTGCAGCTTATATGTGGCAACCCCATGGACCCGTGAAGTGGAACTTCATGCAAGAGCTGAGCATAGATAATTTGCCATTGCCTCCTTCTAGTCTCCCATCCAAGTATTAATGCTGCTTAGTTTCCACTCTCTGAAAAGATGAGGCTAATCTGGGTATTAGGGCTGCTCGTAAGACTATCATACCTTAAAATGTAAACCTTATGGGAGTGAGGATCAAGGCCTTTTCTGTAACGATACCATCTTTCCAGAACTTGTCCCAGGTTTTGGCTGAGGACTAGGAAGAAGCCTTAAACCTACATTGATATCCTTCCTCCGGACCTTCAGGTTTTCTGGAACTTCGGAAGCACAGCTTTGAGAACCCCCTTTTAGACTAAATATATCATTTCTGCAGCAAGTGGGAAATGTATAGTTTGTTGTCTGACATACTGAGGTGCATATATTGCAGCTTCACAATATGCTTGACTGATGTTCTCAACACCAGCAACATTCTTGTCTGTTTGACATATGGCTGTCTGCATAATTTACTTCTGTTGGCAGATATCAAAGCCAGACCTGCTATGCATCTCTTCAGATTTTTTGTGGGTGGGTGGGAATGCAGAGATTCTTGCAGCCATCCAAAATTGATCATCCTCATTCACACATTTTAATTTGGATCTTCTTTTCCTTTGTGCTGTTTTCTAACTCTTTTTTCCCCTCCTCCATGCCAACTTTTTTCCAACTTAATTTTCAGTCTTTCTTTGCTAAGTCTTGTGTTTGCCTCAATTTTCAGCCATCTTTCCTTTCTGCCATCATTGCCACTTTCTGGTCTAGTTTTGTTTCCTGTAAGTTGTCCCGATGATGTGTTTGTATTTCATCCTGACAGCTATATGTGCCTTTGTTTTTTGGTTCACTTTCTGTTCCACCAACTTTTCCTTCACATTTGATTCGATTTTGCTTATCACGGTATATGATACGTATATTAGCATGCTGCCCTCAGTTCTGCTTGAAGTGGTCATGATGGGATATTGCCTAAGGATTCTGGGTAGTGATTTTGAGGTAGGTAAAATATAGAAAATCACCCCGCCCCCCCATCTCAGTACCTAAAAGTTTCCCCAAGAAAGGAATGAAGCTCCTAAGGATGCTGTGGTTGATCAGCGGAGCATAGGCAGCAGTTATTTGTATTTATTTCTTTATATTTATCTGTTTTAAATATTATCTGTTTTAAATATTTTAGTTTGTGCTAATTAAAGGTTGAAGGATCACAACGCAATACCAAGACAAAATGTGATGGACTGAGATCAGGTTCCGTAACTACCATTCCCAGATTTACTGGTCCAACCAACGACTAGACTCCATCGTCCATGAAAGTCTTGCCTATTCTAGTATTACATGGTTTTTTGAGCCTCGGAAGATAGGTGCTTTTCTTACTGCCTCCAGAAGGCACTCCTTAAGACAGGAACTGCCTGGGAAATGGAGCTATTGTACAGGCTTCTATGGGATTTTTAGAGAACACGTTTAAAACAGTTATATCACCTGGTATGCTTGATAATATTCCAGAAAATGGTCCTTTAAGAGTAGGAGAGGACTGAACCAAGGTACGCAAAGGATATGGATTTCTATTTTCTCTTCCAACAAATCCCCCTACCTGTTAAATATGTGTGGTTTCAATAAAAGTTCACCCTACTAGCAAAGATCATTCAAACATGATACGTAGTCTATGAAACCTGTAGAATTATTCTTCACAGCCATCCTTATATTTAAATAACAATATCTTGACTCTTTAGGACCAGCTTTAATAGTATACTTGCACATTTATATGTGCCTAGCTAAATTATTTCATACTTCATCTCTCAGTGGCCATTTTTAACTACTTCCCTTGTGTTCAGCAGTCTTGACAAGAAGTTGTCCATGGCGGTATACTGGGCCCAATAATGTGTGTTGTGTAAGTATATATATAAAAAATGTACCACAGACTAAATGGAGGTTATAAATTGAATTCCAGGTGTCAAGGTAGCAATGAGAAAACTGTAGTTATGTGGGAGGATTTTTTGAGAACTATACAATAAGGACTACATTATTCATCCTTCTCCTGTGTGTAATGGTATTGTCAGGGGCTCTACCCACTGTACTGCTAGTTAAATGATAGCTTCGGGCAGTGATAGCCCATAACATACTTTGAATTTATAATATAGCTCTATTGCCCTTGTGTCTATAAGGGGAAAAAAAACCTTTCACTTGGCATTGTTATTCCTCTTCAGGGAGGGTGCTATATTCTGAAATGGGAGAAGGGAAAAACATATTTTTAAAATGGCTGTTTAATTTAATGGGGTCTGGGTTTTGTTTCTTCTTCGTTGCTCTTTCCTTTTAACATTTAGCTTAACCTCAAGACAAAACAGCAGTAGCTGGCAGCATCCTATTTGCTGTTATTCATTAGGGTTTAATTGGGAACCGTTGGTGGCTTCTTCTGGCAATGACTACATCCCTAATTGACACTAGTGATTGATTAGGGAAGAAAATTCTTTTCAGAAAGCCCAAGTGCTGGAAAGGAGCCATGACTGATAGAACAGGGCTGTGGGTGCAGATGTTAACTGGCTGCTTATAGTAAGTTGCACAAGACATGTATCACAAGACATGTATAAGAACGAGCAGCTGTGAAAGTATAAATCAGTTTAGCACAGTGGTTCTCAACCTTCTTGTTATTAGGTCACCCATCCAGGGCTGACCCAATGTGGGATTTTTTTTGACAACCTAGACAAACTATCACCTTGGCACCCATATCGTTCAGCATTCCGTTTTTTACAGTGGCTAACCAGATGTATTTGAGAAACCAACAAACATCGCATGAAGGGTGCAGCTGCCCCCTCTATGAATGCAAAGCAAGTGGCATTCTGTCATATATGGCCTTTGCATATGGTGGTTATATTCCAGCCTTTGACAACCTCTTTCATTACTCGGCGTGGCGCCCGAGGGCCAAGGCTGGCACCAGGGGGCTAGTAGTAGAAACTCCCCCTGCCCTCCCAGCACAGACGCCGCCAGCCGTAGCTGGGAACCTCCGCAAGGTTCTTCGCGGCACACCAACACTGAGCGCAGTAGGAGTAGCACCATCCTGCCGTAGGTGGCAGCAGAGCGCCTGGCCCGGTGGCCAATCCCGGTACTGCAGGAGCAGCACTTCGGAGGCAATCTTCCATTCCACGGACTCAGCTCCGGACATTATTTACAGTAGCAGGGACTGTTTCAGTTCTTGTGGTTCTGTAAGCATCAGTGAAAGACCTCAGTAACGAAATAGGAAACTGGATGCCACCAGTGGAGTAGATGGTGAAACCTGCTTGGAGGGCTAGCTGTACGGTGGGGAGTTACAGAATTACAGGCATGATGTCATCATCGTTCTTTCTAGGACATGTAAACCAGTTGTGAGAGAGCTGGATGGACTATGTTCTGGGAGATTTTTCCCATATATAGAACCCGCTATTTCAGGACTAACCGGGGCGGCCAGTGGCAGTGGCTCCTCGGCTGCCGTTCGGATTACAACCCAGATCCTCGCCCTGCAACAATTTCCTGGCCCTATACTTATGCGACCAGCTCGGGTGGTGTGAGCCCTGGACCCGTCGCCTCTATAATAGAAATTCCATCACAGCAGAATCTTACCATCATCCCCATCAACTCCACGGGGAGCCTAGATGACAACAATACTTCCTAAGGAACGGTTTCCTTTGTTTAACATCTAAGGCTTTCAATTTGCACCACTTTCCCCAATTCCCTGATTTCCCTGTCGGTAACTTAAGGGTTACCACTGATAGACGTTAATTTGACTATGTTATAAACTGTGGGCAGTTATTGAATTGTATTTATAGCATATATTGTGGGTAGCCCATTAGCATTGTATTAGTACTAGTATTAGTATTATAGCTAATTTAACTTAAGGTTAGATAGATTGGGACTAGCTTAGCTAGTTGAACTGGGGATATTAGCCAGGCTTTTTAAGCAGAGGGGAGGCTGGTGGAGTCATGGGGGCACAAACCCTGGGGCTGGGGATCCCTGTATTGATGGGACGGGGTAGATACTGCGGTAGGCGGTGGCCATATGATAGAAGGCATACGAGAAATAATTGCGCTCGACTGCCTTCTGACCTCCGACCTATCCCGAGAAACGATGGTGGTTGGGATCAGGGACACTCTGCTTCGTCTTTGGTGTTAATCAATGCCAGGTCCATCAATAATAAGACTATGGTGCTTCGAGATTTTCTTGGAGCCCAACAGGTGGACCTGGCATGTATCACCGAAACCTGGGTGCGTGAGGGTGAGACCCGTTGTCTCATGGTGGTGAATTAGCCCCCGGGTTTCGCGAGGTGCCTTCACCGATCACGAATTCAGGGCCGGGGGGGCGGTGTGGCATTGTTCATCCGTGAATCTATTCCCTTTAGGGCAGCTCCCGTCCTGGAGGTCACCGGCATAGAGTGTGTCGGCCTGGAGTGGTTTTGGCCTCGGAGGCGCTTGGCTGTCCTCCTGGTGTACCGCGATTAAGCCCTGGCGCACCAGGGAGACAGCCTGCCTGCTGGCTGCTGGAGGTGGTGGCATGGATCTGGGCCATGCGGTTCCCCAGACTCATTGTGCTTGGGGACTTCAACGCTCCATGCCGACGCCGCCTCATGTACAGCGCGCCACGGACCTAGTGTCATCCATGGCGACGCGTTAGGCCTCTCCCCTCTTGATAAATTCTGGCCCCACGCCATGAGGCCGGGCACATCGGCTGGATTTGGTCTTCGGGTCGAGGGAATAAATCTGGTCGTATCACTCTACTGATAGGAGTGCCATGGATCCGGACCACTATGCCCTGAAGGATCCGGGTGGACCTGCCACACCACCCCGCTAGCTTCCCCAGGCGACAGGCTGATTTATGCCCGCTTCATATGGAGGACTCATGGATCCACTCTGGCTTCCTGAATGCTCTACGGGACCCTGGAACCCGCCCAGGCACGCCTCGATGAGCAGGTGGAGGATTGGAATTCCTGTCTCTCTGATGCCATCGATGTTTGTTGCCCCTCGTTTTCTCGGGCTTCATCTCCCGGCGCGCTCCATGGTATACTGAGGAGCTGGCGCCACATGAAGCGAGGGGCTTAGACGGCTAGAAGCGAGTGTGGAGGAAATCTCGCGACGAAGCTGTGTGAACATCTTATAGGACGGCTTTTATGAGAAGCTCTATGAGGGTGGCGTAATACGACTGAGGCGAAGAGGGCTTTCTTCTCCTCCCTCCCTACGTCCGCCAGCTCTCGCCCAGCACAACTGTTACCAAGTATAATTCGGTCGTTGACCTCCCCTATCGGAGAGATCCTCAAATTCCCAATTGAGTTATTAGCTGTAGGGCATTTATGAGCTTTTATGCGGATAAGATCACGTCGGCTCCGCCATGACCTTCCATCCACGCTTACCACCAATTTAGCTTACACTGGAGACTCCTTGCCCGTCTTCGGGTCCTTGTTTGACCCAGTTTTCCCTGCTCTCTTGAAGCCGCTGTTGACAGAGAGCTCTTAGCTGCTGTTAGACCTACTACCTGTCCTCCTCTGGATCGCGTACTGGCCCTGGCTTGTGAAAACCTGGGCCGGGCGGAGTTACGACCCCATCTGTTGAGAGCATAATCAATTGGTTCCCTTGAGCAAAGGAACCTTCGGATGGAGTTGAAGGAGGCAGTGGTCCACCCACTCTTGAAAAGACCATCGTTAGATCCCTGGTGATCTGGCCAATTACCGCCCCGTCTCGAACCTTCCCCGTTTCTGGGGAAGGTAATTGAGAGTGGTGTTGGAGCAGCTTCAAGGTTTTCTGGATGACGCGTTGGCTTTTGACCCCTTCCAGTCCGCTTCTTCCGTGCGCTGGGCATGGGGCCGAGACTGCTGGGTCTGTCGCCGTCACAGATACACCTCCGTATTCAGCCCGGAACACCGAGGCGGATCAGGCGCTGCTGGTGTTGTTAGATCTCACCGCGAAAGCCAGTTTGATCGTCAGAGTCGACCACGACCTTTGGCCTGTACACCGCCTGGCCGCCTCCGGAGTCACAAGGGGCACTGTCCCTTCAATGGATAGCCTCGTTTCTCCGGGGCCTTCGGGACTCAGCAAGTGAGGTCGCGGGGACCAGGCCTCCCGGAAGTGCCCGCTTCAATGCGGTGTACCCCAGGGGGCGTTACTGTCCCCGCTGCTATTTAATAT
The DNA here is from genome assembly GCF_021028975.2 of Sphaerodactylus townsendi. Taxonomy (NCBI): domain Eukaryota; kingdom Metazoa; phylum Chordata; class Lepidosauria; order Squamata; family Sphaerodactylidae; genus Sphaerodactylus; species Sphaerodactylus townsendi. The sequence goes on along the minus strand of NC_059430.1, from coordinate 90,105,412 downwards.
CTACATGCGACCCCTTGCTCAGCTGAGTGTCGAGGAGTTTTGGGCTGATTTGCCATCCAGTGCGCTTGGATGACACACAGCTCATTCTGTTGGATGGAGGGGGGAGCAGCCGCTTGCGCTTCCTCGCGGCTGCTACAGCATTGTTTGGAGGCGGTTGCTGGTTGGTTGCTGACAGAGCAGGTTAAAGAAACTGGAATCCATCGAAGAGCGAGGAGATCCTGCCTCGGCCGCCAGGGGGTGGGATCTTCCAGCCGCCGGGTGTGGGAGGGGTCACATTGGCGCCGACCCCCCTCCGTTCAAGCAGCCTGGGGGGTCCCACCTGGATTTGTCTCTCTCAATGGAGACCCAGGTGGCCCTACCACAACCCGGGCTGCCTTTTTTTTCCATTCTCACAGTCAGGCCAGGCGGTTGGCTCCCTTCCTCTCCCAAACGGATCTGGCCTCCGTGGGATCCATGCAACGGTCATCTCCAGATTAGACTATTGTAACTTCGCTCTACGCTGGCCTTCTCATGCGTTTGATCCGGAGATTAAAACTGGTTCAGCATGCAGCGGCGCGCTTGCTAACAGGCAGAGCCGCCTGGGAACACATCCAGCCTGTGCTGCGCCAGCTGCATTGGCTTCCAGTAGAGTTCCGGATCATCTTCAAGGTGCTGGTGTTGACCTTTAAGCGCTGAATACGCCACGCTGCCTGGGACCGTCAGTATCCTTAGAGACCGCATCACCCCATATGTCCCTACACGGCCTCTCCGGATCGTGGCGCGGAATGGCCAATCTACTGGTGGTCCCTGGCCCTTCAGTGATGCGGCTGGCCTCCACACGGGCCAGGACCTTTACGGCCCTGGCCCCGGCCTGGTGGAACTCTCTTCCTCCAGCTGTCCGGGCCCTGCGGGACCTTGGGGAGTTTGGAGGAACCAGCCGCTAATAGTGCCCCCTTCCTCTGGCCCTTGACAACTGGGCCACCTGTCATCCAACGAGACTCGCCATGCCTCCCTCTCTGAGGGGGGAGGGATTTTTATTACTGGAATGCTGGACGCCATTTTAACCTGCTGAATTTTATAACTAGAATAGGAATTGATAATTTTTATCGCTGCCTTAAATGGTTACTTATTTTATATTGTATTTTATATGTTGTAAACCGCCCAGAGCCCTTCGGGGATGGGGCGGTATAAAAATCCAAATAAATAAAAAATAAAATAAAAATAAATACTCCCTCTAATCCCCCCTAAGATCCTAAGAAACTCATTGTAACAACCAGGAAGATGGGCACAGTAAATGTCTTAACTGGGCCCTGGAGGCTTGGGAAGAGTGCATACCTGCATTGAGACAAAGAAGGGAGTTTGGAACTAAGGACTCTGGGGGTGAGCCATTAACTGTAATAAATTAAGGAGACAGCCATGGAGGAGCAAGGGAGGGTGACTCTTATGTTATTGTGAAGCATCCTGCTCTGAGGTTGAATCCAACATCAGTCACAAGGTGTCTGTTGTGAGGAAAGGAAGGGAAAGCAGTTTGGAAGCCACCTTGAGCCTCCTTACAGAAGAGAAGGGTGGGGTATAAATCCAAACTCTTATTCCTCTTCAGTCTCAGCCTTCCTGGTCAAGAGAACCTGTATGATAACGAGGCTTTAAATGGTCAGGGTAGACAGAGTGACAGCCTGGAGGGACAAAAGGCAGGAGCATCCAAAGAGGCATCAGCGTCCATTGGAGCCCAGAAAAAGGGGTCAAGGGGGCCCATCCCTGGGAGCCAGGCAGAAGATATCATTCAACATGGGTCAAGCTCAATGCTTATATAATATTTCAGTTCAATTAGGGCATTTGCAGGGAGTCTGCTCTTTATGGAATGTGACTTAACTTTCCAGTTCAGGATACATTCCAATCCCCCTCATTTGGTGCAGGCACAAATCCTTGGGCAAATGGTGTTGGCCCATAGTGTGTCTTGAATTGGTGCCAGATGGTCTACTCAGGATAAAACCTAATTATGTCCTCATTTTTTACTTGTGGTTTAGAGAGACACTTTAGAATAATGTTGGATACCTGATGAGCAACCATTATGCATAAGAAAGAAGTAAGAGAAGACACCTTACTGGTACAAGTATTAGATGCTATAATTACTGAATACTTATAATGTAAATGACTATATCTCAATGTCTACAGGTGTCCTAGACTCTCAATTACTGCATAAATGGCTTCAAAAACAGGAGAGGGTGATAAGTAATTGAATGAGGGAACAAAAGAAGATCAAAGTCCTCAAGAGTCCTGTTTGAATGGTAGCAAAAATAAAGATTGTGAGAAATTGTTCCGCAGGAAAATAGCATAAATTATTAAGTATAGCAGTAATTGGGAGAATTAAAACATATTCTAAATCCTTTGCATTAAATCCTTTGCATTCTTCTTAAGTGTGTGGGCAGTAAGAACAGAAAAAAAGCAACCCTTTAGTTTTGAGGAGTAGCTTCCTGTTGGAGCAAATAGCACTGTAGATTTTAGCAAATCCCAAGTGCCCCACCACCATGGCACACAGAAATCTCACCATGGCTACTAGTATTTTGAGAATTGCAAACACACCCTCTCTTATTTTGATTGACGACGCTCCTGATAACTCTTACTCTTCCTTCCCACTTCCTGGCTGTAATTAGAGTAGAACTTAGCTAGCTTCAGAAAGCTCTGCCCCCCCACCCCACCCAAAGGCATAAGTTGACATTCATATTACATTACCTTTACTTTAAGTAATGGAAACTAGAGCCCTGAAGATATGTCTGTGGAATGTCTTCACTGAAATCTGACAATCATTAGGACATAGCAGTAAAATAATCCCTGGGTTGTGGTCAGTTTCCGGGCTGTGTGGTTGTGGTCTGGTAGATCTTGTTCTTAACGTTTCACCTGCATCTGTGGCTGGCATCTTCAGAGGTGTATCACAGAGAGAAGTCTGTTACACACTGTGACACACTGTGTCTCTCTGTGATACACCTCCGAAGATGCCAGCCACAGATGCAGGCGAAACGTTAGGAACAAGATCTACAAGACCACGGTGACACAGCCTGGAAAACCCACCAGAACCAGTTGAATCTGGCCGTGAAAGCCTTCGATAATCCCTGGATCTTTGGAAATAGGTTGGGGGTTGGTTTTTGAGGCAGCAATAATTGGGAAATATGGTTAATATTGAATTCTTGATTTGGTAAAATATATGTATGTATATTATATACTATCTTCAAGTATCTCTCTCTATTTTCAAGCTTCCTGGCAAAACTTGGCTTTATAATAAAATTTGTTCTTTCCCTTCTGACATCTCAGAGTGACAGTAAATGTGGTTCACCTGGAAGAGGAGCAGATTAAATGGCACAGACTGACTGATTGACATTGGCTATTTGGTCTATGTAATATCATTTGTGGAGAAATGAACATCCTCTGCAAATATCAAATATATCACCAAATAACATACATGGTGTTCCCAGTTACGGTGAAGCTTAATTTTTAATCAATGGTTGCTAAGTGGGCTGTTATCTGTCAAGTTATAAATTATACCACAGTACCATGGTACAAAGAAGCAGGTCTTAAATCTGGTTGAGTTTGTGGGATGCACAGTGACAAGCTCAACCAAGATGTTCCTATTACATTATTACTGAAATCCATATACATTTTATTCCCTTTAAATAACTGAAAATTACGCAGCTTTGCCAAGAGATATCTGTTTACCTGACTCTTTGGGGGGGGAGGGGGAATCTCATTTTAGGAATAATACTGTTGTTTTTATACCTTAAGAAGATTTCAGGGATTTTATACATTCTAATGCAAAGAATCCTTCCTTGAAGGCAAGCCTATGGTCATTCAGTCCCAGAAGCATTCCTGAGAAAGGCAGTGTTTATGTCATGCTAAAGATCAACAATCAACTTTATAGCTAGTGATTAATCTTCTTAATAGAATACTTCTTCCTATGAGAGAGCTCTCATTTATATAAAAAAAAGTCACATGACAGTGTCAAGGAGTAGTACACTGTAATTGTTTCTCTGTCAAATTAATGTAGCTGGGATTATATATTGGTCTGATACTTAAAATGACAGCAGTTTCAAAAGGAATTGGTTCTTTTTGTTCATTGGCTCTGGATTGAATCTTAACCAATGATCCCACCATTATCATTAATTTGCCTGCCTGTGCACATGCATTTATACACTTTCATACCAGTTCCAAGCAGAATTGCCCCATTTACTTACATGAAACTGACAGGAGCTAGGGAGCCTCTAGATCGGGACAACTTAGTCCACAGGGATGATAGTGTAAACACTCAAGGTAATATTGGTAGAAGAGCAGTAGAACTTGACTGTGAGAGTAGGAAGGCAAAGGAGCAGAGACAAAGTGGCCAAGGAAGGTGAGGGTTATTGGAGAATGAAATGTGTCACAGGCATCTATATTTCAATGCTGAAAGCTTCTGAACCAAGATGGAGAAACAAGAGTGCTTCTTGCAAAATTACAATAACATATATTGGTAGGGAAAATCAGTGGAGCACAGTCATCTCTGAATAGTTGATTTATAAATTATTTTATTAGATTTGATATCATGCCCCTCCTAGCCAAGTCCTGCTCAGGGCAGCAAACACACATATTGAATTGAAATTATAACAATATATGCAATAAATTAGATTATTTCTCTTATATTCAATAAATTAGATTATTTCTCTTGTTGAATAACTCTGATTCTGTTTTTTGTGAAGAGGTTGCAAGCTTTGTTATGGAAATAATTCAAAGCCAGTAACAATATGTATTTGTCTGAGGTTATCCTTTTTGCCTTTAAAATTTTTATGTTTGCTGTGTTTTGTTGCTGCTGTTCTATTTATGCCAATAAAGGCTTTGCTTTGCTTTGCTTGCTAATATATGCAATAATATTGAATAATTGAAGCATTAAAATGTAAACTTTAAAAGCATGCAACTTTCCAGATAGCAATTAAAACTCAGGATTCATAGCAAAAAGGACCCTTCCTTTCCCTGTTCTATGTCTATTTTCAGGGCAGTGGAAGGGATGGGGCATAGACTCTAGAAATGAGATTTATAGATGTCATAAATGACTATGCACTGGAATGTCATAAATGACTATGCACTGGAATAAAGTCTAGTAAATGGGCTTCATTTTTTTTAAAAAAAATTTCACATGTGTCCTTAGCAGGGGTATCGCAGGTCCCCAGGAACCTGCCATCTAGTCACATGCCCTCCTTGCCCTCCCTGTCAGTTGATCGACTTGAAAATCTCTATGTGCATTATGGGGGTTGCGAGATGAGGTGAGAGTGCTTGTGGGTCTGCAGGCTAGGCCCTATGAGATGCTGACCCTGACCTTTCTGGCCTGCCTAGCGGTAGACCTGGGCCCCTTCTAGACTTCCCAGTGGTAGACCTGGGCCCTTCTGGCCTTCCTAGCGGCGGACCTGGGCCCCTTTCAGCCTTCCCAGCAGTAGACTTGGGCCCCTTCCAGCCTTCCCAGAGGTAGACCTGGGCACTTCTCTGTGAGATCAGCAGATCCAGGGACAATGGAGCTCATGGGGAGGGGCAGAAAACTCAGATTTTGCCCTGGGCTCCATTCTCTCTAGATATGCCTCTGGCCCTTAGGCTTTTTGGCTTCATTTGGACTGCCCCCTTCTTGTGGGGTGGGGTTCAACATCTCCGAATGCATATCCCTATCCCTGACATTTAATTTACTTTGAAAGTGTTAACATTAGTTCAGTTGCTGAAATAGTCAGTTATTTGGTTCTAAATGTGTCCTACTGTATTGTTATTTCTCATTATATCCTGTACTGCCATTAATAAATCTGCAGACAAGTCATCAGTAATATCTCCAGCCAAGAGGTGAATCTTGATTATGCATTTTTCATTATTAATATTCAAGGCCATTCAGACAGTAATTCTGTATCCACATCATGTCTTCCCAGTCTTGTAATGAATATTAAGTAATCTGTGGTTTAAATGTGGAAATAATTTTTGCCCCACGAAACTGTGAAAGGTCAACTCTGCTCTTGCATTTTCAAATAATCTCTCAGCAAATGGCTTGTCTTGTATCAGCCTGTTACTGAGAGTCTAATCCCGCAGTTTGTGCTAATCTTATGATTTCACTTGCTTCCATACTATTAAATGCATTTTTTTACACAAAATTTGTTAATCTGACTTGAATACTCGTGGGTTTTAGGAGGCATTTCAAAAGTTTTGTTTCTAACTAAAACTTGAAAGTCTCTATTAGCAGGTTTTCCTGGATGTTAATTTTTTATTTGTTAAACTTTTCAACAACTTATATAAAATATTCTGCCAGTTCACCGAAGAGCTGAAGAGTCCATTTTCCATCTGGCTCCAAGTGTATATCCTAACATCTTGTTAGGCTTGCCTTCAATTTTAGAAAGTTTTCTTCCTTTACCATCCCCCACTCTGACTCCTTGCTTTCTACTAGAATTTTAATGGCATCCATGTTTTGTATATTTGCTCAGGGAGCAATTGACCAGTTTGTTAGGAATTAATTAGTATCTCAATCTCACCTGCTCTAATTGCCTTCTTTTTCTGCATAATTATCACAGGGTAACTGACAGTTTTTGGGGTTATAATTGTGCTGTGTTCAGATTGGACATATCCCATAACAAGCTACAGCATATAACCATCCAGCAATAATAATGAGCAAGGGGGCACAATCTTTGGCGTGTCTGACTGAGGGCTAACGCAAAACAGGAGCAGGGTTTGATATCCGAAAACTATTCTTGCAATCTGTGAGCTGTTATCTTGAGAGAGTTTTCTAGATTAAAATGACTATTGAAACATTGATGGGAAATTAGAATAATAGTGTATTGCTCCTGGTGTGCAGTAGCATGCCAGCAGGAAATGGTGCCTGGGATGCCACTGAAATCTGCGCCCCCCAAATTGCAGTGGGGAAGGAGTGGAGGGAAGGAAAGGTGACGCAGGGAGCAACGGGCCACCTTTTCTTCCAGGAACAAAGCTGGGCCAATTAAGATTGAGCCAGCAAAGCCCCTTGAAGCTCCCATCACCTGACATCATCCTAACCTTTGCTGCAGAGCAGTGTTGCTTGAAACAAGGAGTCAGAGAATGGTGAACGAGGTGTTAGTGTGGGTGAGCAAATCAGAGAGCAAAGGTACAGAGTGGATAAAAGGGGCTTATCTGCAGGCTGCAAACCTCACAATCCCTTCCTCCCACTGCCCACCCCTCCCCCCCGGTGCCCCACTGGCAGGTGGGCAGGAGAAGCAGCATGGAATATGTTGACTGTTCAAATAAATAATTGTACAGAGGTAGGCAATCACTCTAGTGCCGTGGTGGCGAACCTATGGCACTTCAGATGTTCATGGACTACAATTCCTATAAGCCCCTGCCAGCATAATAATTGGCCATGCTGGCAGGGGCTTATGGGAATTGTAGTCCATGAGCATCTGGAGTGCCATAGATTTGCCACCATGGCTCTAGTGGGTGAGCCAAAGGGATCCATGCCTTCAGAGGGGAGGGGTTGCATTAGTGGACCAAGTTGACCCCCCCGCCCCAGGTAGCCTGCATATAGCAGGTGCCCTTGGTCTAGCGAGATTTCTTCTACTCCATTGCCAAGCAATTTGATGCAAATAATCACAACTTCTCTCTTTCCTTCTCTCCCCCCTCCTGACCTTCACAGTTGTCCCTGCAACTCAACTCAACAGGCTAGGGAAGCACACAAAGGGACCTTGTGCCTTTAAGGCTTTTTTATGGGTACAGCCTAGAAAGTGTGAACACACGGGGGGAGGGTAGAAGGAGGTGGGCAAGAGAGTACAAGAGAGGTTGGCAGGCAGCAGAGGGGCAGCAGTGGTGGCACAGTTCACTTTTTTGCACAGCTCCAACTCCTGGTTGTGCTGGCGCTGCAGGATTAGGGAAGCAGGAGTGTTTGGGCCATAACCATTCTTGCCCAAATCCTGATCATTGGTGCCCATCCTGGCCCACACTTGCCCTTCTGGCCAATTTTGCTCCCCACATGATCTAGACACATGGTGCCTGGATCGTGAGATCCCCCCCCCCAGATATGACCCTTTTGACATGACTTTCTTTTTAGACCAAAGATGTGCCAATTAACAAGATCAGCTTTTTATGAAACACTTCTCTTTGTACACTTCCACCAGCACACTCTTAAATTTTAAAAGAAAGCTATTTTGAAATCATGCTTTAGTACTACCTTATAGCCAAATGAATACAGAGCATCTGTAAACAAGTTCTAGTAACTGTTGGAAGTAGCAGAGTAATGTTGGAAGGGACATAAGGTGCTGATGTCCAAAATTTTTGGATTTTTGATCCATCAAAAACTTTCATCAGAACATAAAGCCTCAATGGGCTGTCCACTTAATTTTTATTTGCTTTGATGCCGTTAGAATATAGTGAATGAGGTGCACTATGTATACTTATAAGAAATGAATGCAATTTATATTCCTTACTGCCCATACATTGGTAGATTAGCCATGGAAATACTTTAGCAACAAGTATTTGCTAAATGTTTTAAGGTAAAAAAATTTTTTTATGGAATATCAGTGGCTGCTAACTGAGTTCTTGACTGATGTACAATATACTTAAGGTTAGGTAAAGTTCCATCTCATGGGGTTTTCAAGGGAATAGATGAGCAGAGGCAGCTTGCCACTGCATTCCTCTTCAAACCAGCTCCAGTTTTCCTGTTGGCTTCCCTTTCAAGTACTGACAATGTCTGATACTGCTTAGCTTCCAACCTCTGTTAAGATCAGACTAGTCTGGGTTGTTTGTTTTGATACACAGTACAGTTATGAATATGTAAAAATGGTGAAACAGTCTTCATAATACACAGAATATTATTGCATCAGAATGAACAGAGTAGGTGGTTTAGTTTTATTATCCTTATACATAATTGCCGACGGGATGGAATGTCCGAAGAGGAACCCCCTTGCCAATAGATGTGTAGGACTCATTACATTCCAGCCGGTTCCCCAGCCCTTTTCCCCAACCCAGGAGCCTTCCCCACCCCAAACAATATGGACTGGTCTCCTAGAAGGGAGGAGGACGGGTTCCCCTCCCTCCCTGAGCCCATTTTATTTTAATTTAAAATGGGCTCTAGTGCTAGTGTCATAATTTTCTTAAATAAAATGCTTTAAAATTATGTTTTAAATACTTCATTAGATCTTGTTGAATATTTTTCTCAAATTTCTGTGCACCTGACTTCAAGGAAAGAAAGAAATTCAGTTGGATATGAATTTCTGATACAAAGATGTTGCTGCTTCGCATTTTTCACAGAACTGGATCTGTTCAATATTTGGAGAAATTCAGCAATCAAATTGAAGTCCTCAGGTGCTCTTACCTCTTTCATTTGAATTCAGTGGAAAAGTCTGTATGTTTGCAAGAGCTCATGGCAGTGGTGGAAAGTGCCATCAAGTCACAGCCAACTTATGGCAACCATGTGGGGTTTTCAGTACAAGAGATGTTCAGAGGTGGTTTGCATCTGCCATTTCCTCCCTCTATGTAGTGCAATGATGGTGAACCTTTTAGAGACCGATTGCCCAAATTGTAACCCAAAACCCACTTATTTATCGCAAAGTTCCAACACGGCAATTTAACCTGAATACTGAGGTTTTAGTTTAGAAAAAATGGTTGGCTCCGAGGTGTACGTTACTCAGGAGTAAGCTTGGTGGTAGTCGGTGGCTTTGCTTTGAAGCAACCATGCAACTCTTCCAACGGGTGAATCACGACCCTAGGAGGGTTTACTCAGAAGCAAGCCCCATTGCCAGGAACTGAGCTTACTCCCAGGTAAAGGATCGCGCTTTAGTTCTTTGCATGAAAATCAGTGGGGTTTAACAGCGCTTAACAGGGTTACCTACACTGCTTCGCCAAAACTAGGTCTTAGGTTTAATGCTAATAATCAAGCCCAGCAGCCCAGGCCAGCCTAGATGTGTGTGTGGAGAGGGCACTCTGTTTGCGCGTGCCCACAGAGAGGGCTCTGAGTGCAACCTCTGGCACCCGTGCCATAGGTTCGCCACCACTGATGTAGTGACTCCAGACTTCCTTGGTGGTTTCCCATCCTGCTTAGCTTCCAAGATCTGACCCTGCTTAGCTTCCAAATTCTGATGATATTGGGCTGGCTATCCAGGTCAGGGTAAGAGCTCATGAGGGGAAGTTTGACTTGCTGATTTGGAAAATGTATTCAAAAGCATACCATTCAGAAGACTGGAGAAAATTCCAGGTTTTGGGGTTGCTCCCCAAGGTCCAGTTCATTCTAATTTAGGATTATTCTGACTTTGTCCAAAGTTATGTAGACTAGAAACACAACAAATATCTCAGCATATAACCTACCAAAACTCAAACTGCAGTTTGTACAGAAGTCTCCCAAATTAAATAGCAGGTTATACAGAACTTATAAAAGAGTTTAGAATAGTTTGAACTAATGTGCAACAGTTAAACAAAGCAGTCCTCTCTACTTGGAATAGGACCAGATGAAGACCATGTTAGAATAAGTGATTGTACAGTTTTAGCTGGTCTTTATTTTTAATACAGAGCTATGAAAAGCATTATTTAGACTAGAAAAATTAATAAAAGCTAGCTGTTTCTGATTTTAATAGGGGACAGTTCAGAATCTTAGCAAAACAACTGCTGGAGAACTGAGAAAATCCCATCCTCATAAAGACTGTACCAAGCTCAAAATGTCAAAGTACATGGTCATGGCAATATTTGTAGGAAAAAATATTATAAGGTGTCTCACATCCCTAATGGACCCTAGTTTATCTTCCATGGTTATATAAAATTATGAGAGAAGAAATGCAGTGGAAAAAGCTGATTTGACTCACTGGATTTGATCCAACGAGGAATGAAGGACCTACATTAGACCCGTAATGAGTTTATCTGTCCACAGGTACTGTGAAAATAGATCTCCTTCTGTAGGCTAGCCTTTCAACTGTACTCCATCCTTCTTCAAATTAAACGAATTAAGGACCATCATTCTTTTTAGATAGTGTCCTAAAATGTGAACTGAAAGCGGAAATGGATGGTAGCTGCTATCCAAGGCAGGGACAAATTGGTCTGGAGATTTATTTCATGGAAGCGAGAGAGATATTTGCTGACTGTTGGTGGTAGGTAGTGGTGTAATTCAATAAGTAAAAGCTGGGTTTGAATAGATGGAAAATTAATCTTCTGGCCATGTCTCCTGTGGGATTTTCCTGTGCTGTTATTGATTGTATTTCAGGTCTTGCCTCAGGAGAGAAATTGGTTGGAGTTAGGATTTAATTGTATTCACAGCTGCATTGGATTACTTTCCTTTACAATATATGAGCATCATGATGCTTTTCTTCACTGAAAAAGTTGGAAGGGATATGAAAAATTTAACCTACAGTTTAGATAACTGATGAAAATACTGTTGTGGATAATGTCATAGTGTGATTAGTGTATTAGGTAAGTATTCATCAGTAAGTATAAGAACCCAGGAGGTTCTTCCCAAACTTGTCTAAATTGCTGTGCTTTAGGAATATTTGACTGTGGCCCATTACTAATGGAATGTTTTCCTTGGGCCTTTTAGCTGCACAGTGGGGCTGAAGTGTGGTCTCCTCACATTTCTCTGTTTACTCATGGGGAGGCAGCTCAGTCCTCACTGCAGCTAATCTCAACAGGTCCCTGTTTCCTGGCTCTCTTAACACCGCCCCTCTTAAAGGCACAGATCTCATAACACTCAGTAGTTCCAATACTATAGAGCTGATATTTATTTGTTTGTTTGTTTATTTATTTATTGGATTTTTTTACCTCACCCATCCCCGAAGGGCTCAGGGTGGCTATACAACAAAAACATAATTAAAACAACAATAAAATCCTTAAAGCATTATAAAAACACAACTACAATATAACCACAGCTAAAACAACTAAAACAAGCAAGATGGCAACCTAACGCAGATATCCCTTGGGAGGCCAATAAAGTTGGGTATCAGCCCGGTTGGCCTCCCCTAAAAGGGGTGTGTGTGTGTGTGTGTGTGTGTGTGTGTGTGTGTGTGTGTGTGTGTGTGTGTGTGAGAGAGAGAGAGAGAGAGAGAGAGAGAGCTATGAGAAGCTGTGACTAGCCCAAAGTCACCCAGCTGGTGTGTAGCACAGGCTAATCTTCTAGTTCCCCAGATAAGCTTCCACAGCTCAAGTGGCAGAGCGGGAAATCAAACCCGATTCCCTAGATTGGTCTGCACCTGCTCTTAGCTACTATGCTACTGCTGCTGCTTTCAAATGATATTTGAAAATAAGTGGATGACATATTGTGACTTTTCACATGGGGAATGTAAAATAGAATTAAAACAAGAATTAATGGCAGAGGGAAATTGGTTCCTTTATGAATAATTATTAGAAACATTTAAAACAGGTAAAAGATCCTATGGTTTTGAACATTCTAAGACTGAATTTGAGGTAGAATTTGTTCAGATTATGATCATGTTATTGCCAAAATGTACAAGCCAAAAAATAAATACAAAAGTATTGGAACAGATAATTATCATTCATCTATCTCTTCCCAATACTTTTCCTCAACTGGTTATTTTAAGAGAAGGGAGAAAAGAGTTCAAGGGAATTATGCTGATTTGATTCCTTCCCTTTTGGATATTCTGCTTAGGGCATTCTCAGTTGGCAGTGCTCAGTATTTGCAGTTTTGTGGCAACATATGTGGTACTGCCATTGGCATTTATTTAAGGAAAGAAATGGTTGTGCTAGAATATTTATCAAAGGCCTTGCATGTGTGACAAATTATCTTGCTTCAACAACTCATTGTTGGTGCCTCATTTACAGAATTAAAGTAGCTCATTATTTTAGACAGCTGGTGGCTACACATTGAATTTTGTGCAGCATGTACTTACACAAATCAGAGTTACAGTAAAACAGTAATTGGGTCAAATTATTTCATCTTTGAGAGAGTTGTGAAATTTCAGCTGCTAACCCAAATACAGTGCTATATGAATTTTCAGTACTGTGTGGATTCTTGGTTCTGTCTTTGTTCCTAAAAAGCCCCCCTCCCCAAAATCAATGTAGGATCATTGACATCATGGAAAAACCTGTGTGAGTAACTCAGCATTTCAGTTCCTGGCTAATGTGCCTCCCTGTGCACTTTAGGAAGGTTTTATTCATGTGTTTGATAAGAGTTCTCAGGTGATACAGCCAGGGTTGTGGAGAGAGGGGAGAAATTGCTTCGCTCCCCCAATATATTGATGCATAATTTTCTAAATTTAGTAAATGAATAAACTTGCACCAATCTGAACTTTGGCTTTCAGGACAGTGCCGAAGAGACTGAAATACGGAGTCCCCTTACCTGCCTAATGAGCTGGTGTTCATGGCTGTTAATGAGGATACTCCTCTGGGGTTCGGGGGCACGGGGCTTCTGGTCGTGAGTGATTCATTTATTAGAATTATAGAGAGCTGGTTCTGTGACAAGCATTTTGACTACAGGGTGAGACTACAGGGACTGCTGAGTTCAAAGGTTACAGACATTATGCACTGTCTAGATAGTTTGATAGTGCTGGGAAAGAGTCAGTGGTCATGGTGCATGTTGGCGCTAATGACACTGGAAAATATAGCTATGTGATCCTAGAGGTAAATTTTAGTTCATTAGCCAGAAGGTTAAACCAGGACCTCAGCAGCAGAATTCTCCAAGTTGCTACTGGTTACATGTGAAGGGCCAGCTAAGCAGGTCCAGATTAGGGGACTCGGTGTGGAAGTGAGAACGTGGTGCCAGGAAGAATGGTTTAGAATTGTTATGCACTGGGGAGTACCAAAATGGGAAACCTAGAGGTCTTGGTGTTAAATGACAGTTTAGAAAGTGTCTCAGAAAGTTGTGAAATGGGAAACATCAGTGGGATACAGACATCAGTGGGATACAGGCAGCTCTATAGGTGGGAAAGGGACAGATGTGTTGAGGAATTTGTTGTTTTGGATATCATAAAGGGTAAAATCCATTACAGTTGAAAGTGATGGGAATGACAGGAATGAATTCCCCCAGCGGAAGTGACCTGGGTGGAGATACTGGTCCCTAAGAGTTATTTAAAAGTGAGCATGTACTGTCATTTACCTGATCAAACTTTTGGGGCTGATCTTGAGATGAAGAAGAAAATAAGGGAGGTGAGTAAAGCAGATAATATTATGATACTGGATTACTCCAGATCTGGGGAGAGATGTAGATGTTGTAGGCCAATTAGAAACAGTGTGCACAGTACTATTAAATTAAGCATTCTTGTCTTTGGAAAATTATCCCTAAAGTCCAAAGCAATAACATTTGATTTTAAAAAAAAGGAACTTTACAAAAATGAGGGTGCTAGTTAGAAGGAAGCTGAAAGGGAAACAACAAGAGAATCAGATCCCAAGTGGATGCTTGGAAACTATTCAAATTTTACTAGTTGAAGTCCAGATAGAACACATTCTCAAGATTAGGAAAGGTATTTTCAAATCTAAAGATGTGCTTTTGTTATTGTAGGAATTAACAATTCAAGTCAAGGAAGCTATAGAGGCAAAAAAACCCTTCTTTTAAAAAGTGGAAGGTCTGTCCCAGTAAAGTGAACAGAAGAGAGCACAAAGTTTGGCAAAATTGACAATTTAACACACTAAAAGATAGTTTGAGAGACAGATTGTAAAAAGCATTATGACAAGCAATAAGCTCTTGACACACACCGGTTTTGTCCCTAATAAAAGTTGTGGATTTGGATGTGGATTTGGACTTGGAGCAATAAGCATTTCCCCAAATATATGTCCAGAGCAGAAAAAAACAGCCAGGGAGCAGTTGGGCATTTGGATGACCAAGGAACAAAAGGATTGCTAAACAAAGATAGGGAGATGGCAAAGAGGTTAAATTAATCCTACACATCTGTGTTCATTGTGGAATAATACTCAGTCCACAGCCTGCCTTACCAACCTTTGGGCGTTCTCTGAAAAAGTGAACCTGCATGTAGATATTACCGATCTGACATGCATTATATCCTAAGACTTTCAAAACGTTTTTGACAAAGTATCTTCCTGAAGATGTCCTCTTATGAATTAAAAACTGGGAGACAGGAAGCAGAGAGTAGGGGTAAGTGGACAGATCTTTCAGTGAAGGTAGGTAAGCAGTGGGTTCCCTCACGGATCCTTATTGCAACTGGTCAGTCTATTTATAAATAATTTGGAACTAGGATAAGCAGTGTAAAGGCCAGGTTTACAGATTACACAAAATAATTTAGGATGGTGAAAACCAAGGCCAACTATGAACAGTTCCAAGAAGATCTCCACAGATTGCCTGAGTGGGCAACAATGTGACAAATGACCTTTATGTAACTAGATGTAAGGTGATGGACGCTGAAACAAAAAATCTCAACTTTTAGTACATGCAGTTCTCTGTTCTCAATTGATGAATAGAATGTGAGCCAAACTGGTGAGTGTTTGAGGATCACTAAATATATGTCATAATATTTTACTTTTTATTTTTAAGAATGGAAAAAATGAGAGTGAAACTAGCAGTCAGAGAATCAAACCAGTGTTTGAAGAGGATCCTATTTTTGGTCGACAAACTTCCTATCAGAATGCAGCAGTCCACATACCAACGGATATATACGAAGGCTGTAAGTAATTAATCAGCTCATGGAATCTTGTTACCTTCCTTGTGCATGAAGGAAATAGCTGTAAGTTGTTTGCATTAGCAATGTGCAGTTGGCTCTTCTGAATAAATTGTTGTATGGGTGAAAGGGAGAATCAGGACCCATGTCTGCAAACTCCATGCTTTGATGAGGTCTTTTGTAGAGAACCTGTGCATGTACAAACTATATGTGTGTAGGTTTCCTAGGAAGGATGGAGTTCCAACAATGGTTATTAACATTAAAAAAGGTAAGTAGACAAAACTTACCACTATCTGTATTCTCTGTACCTTTCACACAACATTATGAATTTATGTCATCACTTGGAATGTAATATAGATTCACATTGCTATGTGTGTATGTGAGTTGGTGTGTGTCTCATTCTGATACTTTGTGTTTGTGTATGTCTCATTCAGATACTTATTCTTGACAATTTTAATGGCACAATTTTAAATCTATTATAGAATGTGATTTAGCAAATACATGTCAACTAAGAGAATTTAGACTACATGAAGATGAGCAGTGACCAGAATATTGGTTGTGAAACTGTATTTTTGTGACACTGCTAATTTTTCTCATCTGTTGCCTTTGTATGCAATAAATCCAAACGGCCTCTGATGCTTCCACACCATGTGTGAGGTTTATCCTCAGACAGTGAGGAGAGTGGGGGAAATGCTTGAAGTATAAGTAAAGAACATAATGTCCTGGGGGAATGTCATACTGTTTAAAAGTATAGTATTGCTGATAGGTTAAGTAGCAATGTAAAATGTTAGAGCTGATGTTTATCATTTATTGTAGGAATGTTTGAATGAATGTTTTTCAGATTGAAGGTGGCAGTGTAAATAGTGGTATTAATATAGTCCAGCTGTGTACAGATGGCCATGAAAATCTTTTAGATGTGTTCATGCTCAATAAACAATAGCTCCATTTACATGTGAAGAACATACATGTGCTAGGAAAGCGAAATTGTGTTGCTCTTTGTCTATTTCGTGTCCAAGCCCCAGACTTTTCATGCATGTAAACTTCATTGAAATTTAGAATCCAGTGCGCAAAGGCATAATTCAGACTGTGAAGAAATAGCTCCCTCCTCCCTCCTTGAGGTTTGAAGGGAAAATTTTAACCATGTGTTTTCTCTGTTCAGGAAAATTTCAGCTCTGCCCAGCCACCCTTTAGAAATACTAATACAAGTAGTGAGGGACAGTGGGATGGGTTAAGTCCACTGCCCCTTTTCTGAGCAGGTATCACAGATTTGAAGGTCTCAGAAAGATAGAAGGAGAAGTTGGAAATACCTGGGAGAGGACTGGGTGGAATAGGACCTGCAGGTCAAAGCAGATCTGTTCTGGCACACAGGTAATCTTTATTTTGAGAGAGAAAGGTTAGGTCAGGTTAGCACCCATGGGAACCACAGCAACCCCAAAACCTTACCTGAGAAATGTTTTCAGACAGTGGGTGGGGAAAGCTGGGATTTGTCCAACAGGTCTTATGATTTGCCTTTGGAGATCTCATTGCCTGAGTAAATTTTTTAAAATATGGTTTCACAGCAACTGCCGCAACAACACAAGAATCTTCATTATGTGACTGAGGATATGAAAGATTTTTTTAAATGTTCATTTTAAGTAGGCATCCTGTTAAACAAAGCTACTGCCTAGAATGATGAATAATTTCTGTTGGAATTATACATAACTACCTTTCCTGACACACTATCTCTTGTGGCATCCATTTTGTCATTGGCTCCACTTCTTGTAGTTCCACTTTACATTTCTGCCCACCATCTTGTATCAGAATTTCAATGGTGTCCACAGGCTCAGAAAAGGTTGGGAACCCTTCTTCTAAGGCCTCTTTCGCATGAGTGGTTTGTAGCATTTCATGTCATCAAATGCCTCATGTTATTTTTTCCATTTCTGCACATGTTTTTTCCATTTCTGCACATGTTTTGGTTTTCTGCTGTGTGGCATGGCCTATTGCTGTGTTCAGTTTTGTGAGTTGGGGCATGTTCTATAATGTGATGGTGACTGAAATGACCTGGTAGAAAAAAACATTGCTTGGTTATGGCGGGGGAGGGCGGCTGCCCATGGGGGGGCCAAACTCCAGTTTGCCAAGATACACCACTGGGCGTAGCTACAAGGGAGCCCAGGGGGGTGCGTGTTGCACCGGGCACGCACCTGGGGGGGCATCAAACTCAGTTTTTGCCCAGGGCTCCAGTTTGCCTAGTCATGCCACTGCTTGTTGGTCAATCAATTTTTGTGTGAGGTATTTATTGGGCTTGTGTTTGGATGTTGGTGTAAATTAGTGAGAGGGACGATGATCGTGGCAAGGCATGATGACTTGAGGAATTTGATTCAGCAGCTATCTAACTCGCTTCCCCCTGTATACCCTGCAATGAGGAGGAGTCAGAAGATGAGCCCGCCCCTCTCCAGGCACGGATTATTGTTGTTACAGTTGTTGTTGCCTTCCCACCCTTTCACCTATTTACCATGACATTTTTTTAAACAATCGAATGAGGGGTTAGTTGTAAAAAGTTGGTGTTTGGATGCAGAAGTCATCCAGCTTGTGCTCCTAAATGTATGGCAGTGTGTGCTCTGGTTTGGGGGCATTTTGGACTAGTTATTAATTTAAATGTGTATTTAACCTCTCCCCCACTCATTACTTTGTACTAAGTAAAACTTACTTTGTTTTATGATGGCATCCTGACAACTATTCAGTTTCTCCACCCCTGATTCATACAAGTGACTTCAAATTAAAATTGGAGTACTGGAACTGGAGTACTGAGAAAGATGACTTTTTAAGCATTTAGGACCTCTGTTACAAAAGGTTTTCAAAGAAAGAACCAACCACTTAAATTAACCCTGGAAACAAATGGGTAGCCATTTTTGTTATTTCAAGATTAAGGTAACATGCTAAAAGTAGATAACATTAGACAACAGTTAAGCTGCTGCATTTTCTACCAATGTAAGGACACTTGTACCTACTGAACTAGGTTGAAGGCACAATCTTACTGCCCCACTATACATAAACAAAATATGTACACATGGATAGGGCAAGTAACGTGCACTAAAGATGCTAAATCCTTCAAAAATGGCATCATAATGAATACTCTCATTCTGTTCACTTTAATTCTACAAACTTTCTCCTCCATCAGTGAGCAGAGCCCCTAGCTTGGACTATATTTGTTTAAAATTCATACCCATTGTTATGTGTCTGCATGGATAAATGAGACATGAGTGGAAAAGGAAATGTCAACAGAATTGAGCAGAGAAAAAGTCGTGCACAACTTGCAATTTCTCATTCAGAGTGTCAAAATGACACAGATTTGGAGGATTATTCTAGGATTCTGACTTTAATAATGCAAAAGTACACTGTAATTGAAAGATTAGAGTGGAAACTGCTCTGTTATTCTAAATATTTCTCATTTCATTTGGACCATTATGAGAAATTCCATCATTTCTGAAAGGCCAATTTATGCATTTTTCCTGTTGCCATTTGAGAGAGGGTTCATTGGAAAACTCTTATTTAAAATGTGTTCATTTATCACTGACTATTAGGATTTTTATTCTAATAACACATATTACAAAAATCATATACTGGGGAAGTGTATAATTAGAAAATCTATATAATGTACTATGTAAACAACTTACTCTAGATTAACTTATCCTTCTAGACACCATTTTAACAGGAATCCTACTATAGGTATGGAAAAGATGTAAAAGTGTAAAAGTTACTAGTCAGAGGATTCAAATACAGTACCTGATGAGAAGAAAAAGTTCAGTGGACTCCTTGTAGGAGTTGCCATGTATAAGTGTATCATACAATAACAAATGAAATATAAAAAGGATTCAAAATATCTAAATATACATCCATATACAATTGTTGTCTTTTTGCCACATGTTCAAATGTTGATCAGGTTGAAAGGTCCTCAATCCATTGGATTACGGGAGGTGAACATTTATGTCTCCAGTGGTATAATATAAGACTTTCATCAACAGTAAGGGCATGGGGGGGGGGGGGCGTTCCATTTTTGTTGATCATCAGTTACATCGAGATGACAGGCAAATACTTTAAAAGTTCAAAAGTATCCTCAAACATCAATGGACATTTGAATACAAAACTGATGAGAGTAATTATTTCTTTCTCAAAGGTGCAGATAACTGGACAGGCCCAAAGCATGTGTTTAAGGGATGCATCTTTTCAGTTACAACATCAGCAATTAGACACAGTCTTTTACAAAAAAAGGTGCTGTGATGTTTAGTATATCCTCAACTTTTTTTTTTTGCTAAGTTGCAGTTTGTAGTCCTCGAAAACAACAGGTATAAAATTTAGTGACATCCCATTGCTTTGGCAAAATGGGGAAATCTAGCTCCTTATTCCATTCATTTTGAGGACTTTGCATGAAATATTTATAAATATTGTAGGTTTCATTTATCATCAGGAAACAGGAAAATATTTTGAATTACTTTTGATATATTAACCTTCCCAAATATTGTTTTTGTTATAGAATATTTTTGAACAGAAGTAACAAGCATGTGAGTTGAATGAGTTGAATGCGCACCAAATGCACTTCTTCAGTCAAGTTTTTTTTGTAGTGAAGCTCAATGGAAATTATTTACCCACAAGAATATATAAAAAATTAGTACCTAGAGATTTAGTTTTTTTGGTTCAGCTACTGAGTAGAAGGGAACATTCACAGCAGTGTATCAAAGTCTAAAGAAGCTTTTGAGATGCCTTCAAGAGCTATGCATGTGAGTATAATAAATAAGACTTACTTGAAGCAGAGTTTTATATTAAAGGGTTCATAAAGAAGTTGAAAACTCCCAGGCCCATCAGTTGGGAGGCCAGCACTAGAGTCCTCCTCTGAGTTGAACATCAGCAGCCAGATTGATGACGAGAGGATTCCTTCAGATCCAGGATCATCGATGAATGCAAGCAAAGGAGATTGGGGCTTTTGAAGTGGCACCAGTAATGATCAGGGCTCTGGGCATCTTATCCAGCTTTGCCAGAGTTTCAATCATTTGGGCAGATAATTTTGCCAGTGAGCCTAAGAAGAACCCCGTGTCCCTTAGGCACTTTTTACTAAAGATGTGTCACTTCACAATTTATTACAGATGCATCCCAGGATGCAGTGCAATTTTGCACGAGATCACAACTGAGCTCTATAGTCTGAAGATCAGGTGTGATTCCAGGAGATCTCCAGGTACCAGCTGGAGACTGGGAGCTGTACTTTAATGCTTCCTGGATGTTTGTTCAGATCCTGGGTTGAGAGTCTTGGTGTGCATCTTCTGTCTCCCGTGTACTTAGTGGGAAGTGGTAAAGCATTTTCACATCGATTTATACATACCTCCTTTTGTTGCTGGGGGCGGGGGAGAATCTCACCAATTGCATCTGCACCTAAAGATGACCAGGCAGTCCTAAGGTCTATAGTTCTGCAGATAGGCAGCTGATTTTCATTTGAAATGAAAATAAAAGCTGAACTTTTTGCTTGCAGATGTGCAGATGCTCGCTCTATTGACCACTGACACAATTCTTAGTTGGAACAGAATTTCGCCGCAGCCTGTTTATTTGTAACAACATAAGAAGCTGGGTGAGCATAAGGGGCACATCCTGGCCACTAGGCAGCCACCACTGAATCTGGCATACAGGCAGCCACCGCTGAACCCAGCACCATCCCCTGAAGGGGATTGGGAGAGAAAGTTAGTAGGTGCCACTTGAGCGTACCCATTTAGTGACACCCCTTCCTGCTGAGAGTAGCGAGCTCTCAGGCAAAGCCCCAAGGCATGCACCATCGAGCCCTCCACTACCCCCAGACCTCTTATTGAGGCCCCCAACCATGGGAAGGTCCAGCATGCAAGCTCTGCCTTCCCGATATGGATACGTTCCTATGCCCCAAGCCATCCAAGCTGCGACAAAATAACAAACACCATAACATTTAACTCAAAACATTGAACCGAGGGTGGGTACTCTTGCTCTCCATCCTCCAAAAGAGGGCGAGCTGGCCAGGCACCGCCTTCTAAATGGGTGCCCAGCTCCCTTGTCATGTGATGGACCCCTGTCACATGACACTGCCACCAATTGGCAGCAGGGAGGACGGCTGCCGCTCACTCCTCCACTGCCGCAATGGCGTCCCAGGGTAAGTCCTGGAGCACGTTTTAGTGTCTATCACCAGCAGTGTTCTTTAAAAACTGATGCATGTCTTTCCTTGGGATCCAGGCTCATTCACCTGCAATACTGCAAATAACATTTTTATTTTTCAAGAAGCATGTGACTGTTGTTATATTTATTGGACAACTTTTAACAACAGTGTCTTATTTAGCCATTTAGAACAAGAGAGAAGTAACCTTTAACTCATGCAGCAAAATATCTTGGATAGCTTTTGGTTTTTAATAGCTTGTATTTTTTCCCTCAAATGGATGAAGCAGAAAATTGTCCACTTCTTGTACTGTCACAACTCATTAGTTGATATTTCAAATATTTTCTGCAATATGTATGCATCTCTTAACAACCTACCTTAATGAGTAGAGGCTTCTAGCAGTCAGTTGCTTTTATAAGCTTTCTCTCTGCTAGTTTAAGTTTTTCCCTAATAGCATCTTTTAAAGTTTTAAATGTGTCACTGCAGTTTCCAAGTCCCAAATATTCAACCTACACAAGCTTAATTGAATGGTAGATGTCGAGAGTGGAAGGAAATAAAAATAAGATCAGAATTTGACTTTATGTCTGTCATGTGTGTGCAAGTACAGCAGCCCAACTTCTTCACCTCCCCACTTAACATTTAATAATGCAAAAAGTGAGTCTCTCTGACTATATGTATAGAGTCAATAGCACACACTAGTAGCAGGCTTCCACTACTCAAACTGGCCAGACCCTCCCATTATAAAGTTATATATAACCTTTCCTTTTTGGTTCTTGCTGGACCTAGGCCAGGGGTAGGGAACCTGCGGCTCTCCAGATGTTCAGGAACTACAATTCCCATCAGCCTCTGTCAGCATGGCCAATTGGCCATGCTGGTAGGGGCTGATGGGAATTGTAGTTCCTGAACATCTGGAGAGCCACAGGTTCCCTACCCCTGACCTAGGCTGATGGCCAAACAAACTGAGGTTGATAGAGTTCCCAAATCAAACTACAATGTCTGCATTTACTTTATGCATATGTGGGTGAGATAAAAGAAGAAAAACATCCCCAAGAAACCTGGTTTTTAAAGGAGTCAGCTTCTATTACTAAATTATATATACTAGCAGTAAAGCCCGCTGTGGCAAGAAATACAGCGGGCTGTCAATGAGGTGGGGTGTGTGGGCGGGTGGAAGGACAACATACCCAATGATTCAATAGAAATACCCCATATGTCCCAAGCAGGCCGCTGCGTTCTGCAACGGCAGGGTTACTGGACGTTCCCGGCTCCTCAATGATACGGCTGGCCTTCACCCTTTATGGCTCTGGCCCCCGCCTGGTGGAACATTCTTCCTCCAGCTGTACGGGCCCTGCAGGTCCTTGGTGAGTTCTGCAGGGCCTGTTAAACTGAGTTGTTCCACTGGGCTTTTGGAGAGGCTGGTCATGGATTGGCTGCCCCCTCATGATGCCCCCGCCATATTTATACCATCTCCAGCACGGCCTTTATATTGGTTCCATCTTTGGCACTGCCGGCCCCCTCCTGGCCTTGAGATTGGATACCACCAACGTGGGTTTTTAGATTGTTGTTGGAACTGTTATGCTTCTTGTTGAATTTTATGGATTTTAGATGTGTTTTTAAGTACTTATTATTATAGACTGTTGTTGTGAACTGCCTAGAGCCCTTCGGGGATGAGGCGGTCTATGAAATCTAAAGTAATAGACAAACAAACAAACAAACAAATAAAATGCCAATTTCTTCAATTTTGTTTGTAATTAATGGGAGCCAGTTGGAAAATTTGGATTCTGTTTTCACTAGATATAAATAGCTTGAAGGGTCCTGTTGAAAATGGACATGTAACAAGAACCTAAAAGTTCTCAACCAGGCTTTTGTTTCTAAGGTTGATTGTCCAGTTTCTAAACACAATGCTGCATGGGGCACACAATTTGGAAGCCACACGATCTTTTCCACAGTCAATTTTATTCAGAACTAAGTAGTGATTCTGCAAAATTGAAGAAGTACTAGAATTTTTCTTTAATTAGGTTGAGCTGGGGAGTGAGGGGTGGGCGCAAATAATTGAAAATCTTCCGACTGTCTTTTTATTGCAACATGGCTGCACCCTGAGTAATTAGTACCTAATTTCCCATGAGTGGCTACTGTGCAGTCTAGCAGGGAACCCTGTGGGGGAACTGTCACTGGTAAGCATTCGGCACTTGTCATGACTGTTTATAAAACAGAATTAATTTGTGTGTATCTCTGGTATGACAAACACATATATATACACACCACCAAGAAAGGCTTACAGAAAGCGGTTTTCTAGTTAATTGCTTGAGGTGTTCTCTCGACAGTTGAACAATAGATTAGTGATGATCTTAGAATGTAAATGGAACCAGATTTTTTTTAAAAAGGACAATTCCCCCAAATGTGAAATATATTCAATGACTCGCTCTTAAAAAGTCTAGTGTCTGTTTTTAGCCTGTTCACAGATGTTTGTCCATCACACAATACCGTTAGAGGCAGCACTGTAATTCAATAATTGAATTTGGCTCTGTAGCAAATTCAAAATCAATCCCTCTACTTCCGGCATGGATTTCCTCAGTGGCCCAAATAGTGCTTCCTGCAGACCTTTCACACCAGGGAAATGGCCCAGGAGAGGAGCCTGAATCCCTTTTTTCCTCACTTACCACAGTTGTGATCCAAATTGGTCATCATACACATAGGAACTGAGGAATTAATGTGTGACTTAGACAAGGTACACATTAAATCTTGGAATGAATTGGTTCCTGGTTTCCCATATCTGGTTCACTTTCCCCAGTCACTCATCAGCTGTAGGGAAAAGCAGTTTAAAGGCCTAATTCAGCGCAGAAAAATGATACAATACTGAATGTCAGGTGACCCCCCTCCCCAACCTCTCACTGTGACCCTCAACCACATTGGAATTCTCTGGGATTCTAAAATGCCTTGCATGACTGCAGTGGCATAGTAATAAGGGAGAGGGGGTGGGGTGACCTACCCCGGGGGTTCAACATTTGGGTGATGTTGGGGGCATAAATTGCCCCCACACCCCTCCCGCTTCCCCCCTCACCCCACCCAGCCCCAACAGCCAGGCCCCAGTGGCTGGAGCAGGCTGTTTTTTCAGCTGGCTCCCAGCTGAAATAAAGTAAGGGGGTGGGGCTCTGTGGGGGAAGGGCTCTGCAGGGGCACCCCCACACCCCTTGCCCCTCTTGCCCACCAGCCAGGCCCTGGCAGCTGGAGAAGGCTGTTTTTTTCAGCCAGCTGTTGGCTGAAATAAAGGAAGTGGGTGGGTTGGGGCTCTGCGTGGGAGCTCCATGGGGGAGGTGCCCCCACACCCCTCCCCCTTCTCCCCCTGCCCACCAGCCAGAGCAGGCTGTTTTTTTCAGACGGCTGCCAGTTGAAATAAAGTTGAAATGGGTGGGGGGTTCTGCAGAGGGTGGGGGCCCATGGGGAGGCAGGGCCCAGGCACCATTTTGCCCTGGGTGCCATTCCCCCCACCCCTGCATGGCTGTGAGAAAAGAAAGTTAGGAAAGCCAGGGAGCCTGGACCTGACTTGTTATAAAATGTATATTATAGTTTGACCTTGTTACACGGGGCACAGTGTGGGGCATCCAAACCCAAGCAGCAGTTTCCTTAATGTGGGAATTGGCCATCACTTGTATGCTCAAAATGACTGTTTCTCCCTCAGTTAAATTTTATAATTTCTTAACTGCTCATTTTAAAGTATGTGTGTGTGTTTGGCCACCCAGATTGCTGACTGCTAAGGGTAAAGAAGGAAATTTTAACCCTTTTGCCTCTGGCTGTTTTCTCTCTGGAAAAAAAGTTCCTTTTACTCCTGCTGGGGAAGATGTGCAGATATTTGTATATTTTCCCCAGACTGGGTAAAAGTAGTTTGGCACCGTCCTTGCCAATTATCCCCAAAAGTCCTGCCTCCAGAGCACTGAACCAATCCTTGTGATTTTGGCCTCATGCAAATAAAAGTGACTGTCCCCTCAAAGGAGTCTATGGCTATGGATTAGAATGTCAGTTTAGCCAGGTTTTTGTTTGGCTTTTAATTAAGGTTTGGGAATTATGGGATTGACGTACCTAACTTCCACATATAGATTCGGTGGACAGGAACTCTCTGTGTTAAAAGAGCCACCCTTGATCCTGTCAGTTGTGAAATAGGTTCCTGTGGAACCTTGTCAGCTATCTGGAGAAACAGGAATCAACTCTCTCATCAGGGTTTATTTACATCAACAGCTACAAAGTGATTGCTCTCCTTTGGGAAAGCTTAAAAGCCTATGGGGCTGAAGTTGAGAGTCAGCTCACTTTATATACTAAAGCAGATCACACAAAGCATTTACCCTGTTAAATATTTTATTTTCAGCTAAATAAACATTTGATGTTCATCTCCATCAGTTTCTTGCCTGAAAAAGTGACTTCTATTCACCTTATAATTACATTAATATTCGAACAGGCTACCAAATAGGAAACATTTAGGGAGTACATGGCTCATGCTACCAACCCTTTAGTCATAGCTGTTTATGAACTATTTTGCCCTTTTCCCATGATGGATGTGAACAAGATGCTGGGATCTGCGAAGGGTTAGTATCCTGTTATATAAAAGACTACCTGTGGTGGTGCTGACTCACTCCCAACCAATCGCCATGCATGACTCACTTCCATCCAATTGTCACACACAAATTACTTTGGGGTGGGGCTTACACAGAACGGGTAAGAAACAGCACAAACAAAATTGCAGAATGTGGCAGTTATTCACTCTCTTGCATTCTTACCCTTATTACAGTCACTGTACCATCTGGTTTTTTCCTTTAAGACAGCTTGAGGCAGGGTATTTGAATGACTATCTCCTCATAGCCCATCAGTTAAGATCTGCCTCTCAAGCCATGCTCTTTGTGCCTTCAGAGGTGAGGCAGGTGGTGACTGGGGACAGGGCATTTTCTATGATGGAACGTTGCCTCTGCAACATCCTCTCCTTTGAGGCTTACCAATGCCTACTTTCCTTTCCTTTAGGCTTCGCCTCCACAACATATTTTTCACTCATGTTTTTATACAACCTTACCGGGTTTTTTATAGTCTGCTTCCATTTTATGGATATTTATGTTTCTGCCCAATGGCTTTTTAAAAATGGCTTGTTTTTATGCTGTTCTGTTGTTTTAATTGTAAGCCACCTCCAGCAGGATTCTGAAAAGGTGACATAGAAATATCCTAAATAAAATAGATAAAAGGAAAGGAAAGGCAGAATATAGGTACTTTAATAAAGAACCTTTGTTCACTGGAGTAAGAGGATACAGGTAGGATCTACCTCATTAAATGGCTGTATGAATCTGTAATTGAGCAAAGTCAGCATTCCATTTTGTTAACCGCAGGCAAATAGGTGACTAAACAGAAAGCAGCAATGAGAAAACAATCATGAAGGGGAGGGGAAGCAACACTAGGAACTGGATTGAGTTGGTGGAAGGTTTGCTTGATTCATTCTCTGTGATGGGTATAAAAAGTGACAGACCACCGAGAAGTTGAAGGGAAGATAATGAAACACCAAATTAGAATAGTCTCTGAAACAGACTGATGGAAGCAAATGGACAAAAGTTATAGAAGGTTCGCAGTGAGCCTGGGTGAGCTGGCAGGAAAGGATAATGTAAGAAGGCAGTAGGTCTTTTATAGCCTGGCCATTTATTTTGAAGTTAAACTTCTGTTGCAAATTTTGTTTCAGAGCTGTACTGTCACTGTGTGTCTCAGAGCAAATTTCTTTGCAAAACCTAGGAACCAGTGAGATTTTCTAGGTAACAAGTTTCTCTTCCTGTTCTCAGCATTACCATGGGTGCTAGTTGCCACCAGTCTCAATTTTTTAGAGAGCAGCGCTCCTGAGTTCCTGACACATTTTAGTATGCATGTCTAAAAGGGTGTGGCTATCAGTAGAGTCACATTCATGGCAGCATAAGACCTTTAAAATGGGGCAGATAAAATATTCTATTTCAATATTATATCACAACTATATTTAGTGAACATTAAGATTCATATTATTGTTATTTTGTTTCATATTTTGTTTGATTTTCTATTTTGGTGTATGTTTATATAAGGAAAAAAATTAGTGAAAATAAAATAAAAATGGGGTGGGGTGTGTGTGTTAAAAGCCCAAAACAGAGTTGTTGCCTGTGCTTGTGTGCACAATGCAGCTCTGCTGCAAGTGTCTACCCTCCTCCCCACAAGCTTCTCCCATTGCTGCAGCTTCCTCCATCATCATAGCCAGTCCTGGCACAGTTTCCCCCAGCTGGCATGGCTGGAAGGGTTTTTCCCATTATTGGTGCAGCTGAGTACGGCTTCCCTCAGTGCAACGGAACATGGCTTCCTTCTACATAGCTCACTGAGCCTGAAGGGTGCCAGGGAACCAACCTGGCTGATGGTTGGAATGGGTGGGGAGACAATGTATCTTAAGAATGTATCTTAAGAATGGATGTATCTTAAGAATGGATGTATCTTAAGAAAGCTGGGGGCAGCAGTGAGCAAGCATGCAGAGAGCCAGCCAAGGTTGGGGTTGGGTGGAGAGACAACAATGTGGGGCTCGTACCTGCTGCCTGGGATGCTTTGGTAGGAGGGATCATCAACAACATTGGCAAGGGTTCTGTCTTAGAACTTCCCCAGAGAAAAGATGGTGGCCTAGCCTTCAACTGCCAATCAAGAGGCCAGAAAAAGGGTGTGCCTAAGAGAGGCAGGGAACTTGGAGCCCTTTCACCCTGCCTCCTAGCTCGGCCAACATGTGTGAGAAGCATATGGAGGGAAAGGACAAGGAGGAGAACAGTCAGGTTGCCAGCAGACTATCCAAGTGATGGGGGAGGGGGAGAAAGAAAAAAAGAGTAATGAGTGGGGAGGGAGAGAGACAAGGAAAAGAGTTATGGGGTGAGGGAAGGAGAAAGAGGAAAAAGACAACTGACACTAGGCATGATGGAAAATGAAGAGAAAGATATAGAAGGACATAAGTAAGAGAGAGACATAAAGTAAGAGAAGGGGTGGAAGAAAGAGAAAGATAGCAAGAGACTAAAAGAAGTGGTGGTGAGAGCGGGGAATAAGCAAAGGTATGGAAATGGATGGCTATTTCTTCAAGTTCCTTTCAGGTTCCCACTTCTCTGTATACTGATACCCGTCAGCCAGATCTATGGAGACTCAAATGCAAATTAATTTAGAGCTGTGAACAGGCAGGATCTTTCTCCAGATCATTTAGAGCTGTGAACGGTTAGGATCTTTTTCCAGATCTGACAAGAGCCCCAGGATAGCAGAAAAATGTGAAATCTAACAACTACAACAATAACGAGGGGTTTAAAAACCCCAAAATTATAAACGGAAACACCTGGAGCTTTAAGCAATAGATTCCCTCAATGGTGGTTGCTAGACTACATAATGTTTAAAGGCTTCGTTCTCTCAGTAAAAGGCAGGGGGAGGAACAGAGCCCTTTCCAGGCCTATTTGGACTTTTAAGGGAAGGCAACTTTGGGGCCAAGCCTCACAAGGGTGGTGAAATTCCTGGAGATTTTGTGGAAGAGTCTGAAGAGGGCAAAGTTTGGAGAGAGGAGAGGCCTCAGCCCAATATATAACAACAGAGAGTCCACCCTAGCAAACAGTTATTTTCTCTAGGGGGACAGACCTCTGCTGTGTGGGAGATCTCTAGATACCACCTGGACATTGACAATCCTAGGCCTGGAAGCAACTTCTGGGAGACTTGACACCACCTGACTAGGGTGAATCAAGAAGTCCTAGCTGCTTGCCACTGTTAAACAGCAGCCACTCTATGAAATCCATGTGGTGTAGCAGTGAGACCTTCAGAGTGGGTCTGGGAGACTCAGTTTCAAACCTGATCTTGCTGTGGAAGTTCACTGGGTGACCTTGTTTCAACCTAACTTTCATCTCAGGATTTTTGTGCAGATAAAAAAAAGGTGAGGAGAATAATGTAAGCTTCTTTGGTCCCCATTGTGAGCAAAGGTTTAAATTAATTAAATAAAAAATATTGCTGTGGAAGGAGAAAGATTAAAAGGTAGGTTGGTAAATGACAGAGAAGGAGAGAATGAAGCAGTGAAAGGGGAGAGGACATGGAGGTTGCTAGGAGGGAGGACAGAGGGAATGGTATGGGGAGGGGGATAGAGAGAGAAAGTGAGGTGACATCGCACATGTTCTTGAGGGTTCCCTATGATGCAAGGGGTCCTGACTCAGTACCGGGCATCATAACACTGGCTCACATATTTCCTAGGTAGAGGCTGCTGAGCTTAGGGACTGAAGACAGAGGGGCAGAAAAAGGTGGATTAACTGTTGGGTGGGAAAGAGATAGGGTTGTCAGTTCCAAATTAGGTAAAGCCTGTGTAGGGAGGGGTTTAAGGAAGGGAGGCATCTCAGAGTAGTATTATGCTATAGAGTCCACACTCCAAAGCAGCCATTTCCTGAATGGGAATTAGGGTTGGCAACTTCCAGGTGAGGGCTAGAGATCACCCTCAGTTACAACTGCTATCTAGATGACAGAGTTCAGTTTCCCGGGAGAAAATAGCTGCTTTGGAGGGTTGATTCTATGTCATTATACCATGCTGAGGTTGCTTCCCTCCCCAAACCTTGCCCTCCCAAGATTCAAATTCCCAAATCTCCAAGAATTTTCGAACCTGGAGCTGGGAACCCTGAAGAGAAACTGATCTTTGAAGTTGAGAGGCAGGGAACTTGGAACCCATCAGCCAGCCTTGTAGCTTGGCCAACATGTGTGAGAAGCATATGGAGTCACAATTCCAGGAGATTTCCAGGCTCCACCCACCTGGAGGTTGGCAGCCCTAGAAAATGAGAATGAAGCAAAAAAAGGGGGGAGAGGCTCTGGGGGCTTTCAGGAAAATAAAAGAGGCAAAAGGAGGGAAGGGCAAAATGAGATGCTTTCCACAAATCCTTTGAGCTCCATAAAATCTTATTTGAACCATAATAGTTGTGTCAGTACATGCCAGAATATGTCATAAAATTATATCAAATGGTTGCTTATAGAATCACTTTTGTATTCACCTCATATGTAATTTTCATAAACTGCTCATGCTTATTGGATTATATTAATTGGTAAAGTGTATAAATTCCATGGCAGCCCAACTTGCAGAAAAGCGGTATAATGGAAAAATTAAATAAGATCCTGTTGACAATTTAGGACAGAGATAAAATTTGTCCTGTAGAGTTTATTAACTTCTGAGTGAAATAGGATGGGTAGCAAGTAAATGAGATATTTCATTGCAGAATACTAGTTCAATATTTTAAAAAAAGAGCTATAGTGAGGGGGATCAGTTCTTGGTTTATTACCTCCAACTTTCATTTCATGTAACTCATGAAATCTGTACCCATAAATCCTTCAGAAATTTCTACCCTATAAAACCTTCTCTTTGCTATTAAAGTGCTAGAGGCAAAAGTAGATATATATACTGAGCAGTCTAGTCTAATGCTATGAACAAAAAACATGACTCATCTGAGATTCTTCCCCCTTTTCAGGCTTCACATGCCAACTATTGTTATTGCTTGTTTGCTCCTGATGTCAGCTTCCAGGGATAAAGAGGTCATTCTGCTTGTTGGACAGCCATCTAGATCCCTAGTAGGTATCCTGTCTGAGCTGGCACAGGTGGTTTCAGGCCTGGTGCTAGAAATTGCTTGACTGTATTTGGGAGACTTCAGCATTCAAGTGGAGGATCTTTTGCCTGGGTTGAGTCAAGATTTCATAGCCTCTTTGGTAACCATCCTAGTATATGAAAAAGGGTATATATTGGACTTGATCTTTGACACTGAACCTTTGGGGAAAGTAAGCTTCTGATTTGGGGGTTTTCCTATGCCACTGGGAATGTATTCATCTGCCTCCAATGCCAGCAATAGAGAAAAGCCTACAGCAGGAACAATACAGGCACGGTAAAGCAAGAGTTGGTTCAATCCTTTCCCTTTCAAAATTTTAAGGGTCACAGATGCAGGCCAGGGCTACCCTACAATCAGCTGTTGGTCTTTCTGATAAAAGTTGATTCTTTGCTGGCTTACCTTTTCCTCTCTGCTTCTGCACATCCCTGAATGTCTGAAGCACTCCTGAAATTCCAGGAGATAAATTTTCATTACTGCTGGAATTTCAGGAGTTAGGAGAAACAGTTAATTATGGGTATAATTTTGTTTTGGATAGATCTAAATATGTATCCCTGTTCTTTGCAACCATTGCTTTGGGTATGTTGTGACCAGGTTTGTTTTTTTTAAAGATATTGAGCAGTTGCTGATTCTTAAGTCTGAACTTTTAAATTCTAAGTAACTGGCAATTAGTGTGGTCTCCTTTGTTGCTGTTGTGTTTGAGGGGCGAGAGAATCATATTTTCTATCCTCAATTATCCGTTTTCTATACTATCTGTTGGGAAATCTCTGAATTGTGGAGTCTTACCATGTTATAGGGTGCTGATTCTTATTTATTCAGGATGGTGGCCATTTGTTCACTCTCATTGATCTGGGTGTCCTAGCAGTACTTAGTACTCTACCCATTTAGCTGGAAAATATAGGTAATAGTAGTCTAGTCTTTTGGGAAGGCTTGGCTTACCATTATGAATCATCTAATTGAGGAACTCACGAGTAAGAGGCCAGAGCTTTCCAGAAAACAACTGCTTTCATCTAATAAAAAGTTATAACTTCAAGTCTTGGTCCTCTGTAGTCAGGCTAACTATTATAATAGTGAAGATCAAAGACAATTAGTTATGAATATGGTCTCCCAGCAGCAGAAGACAACAACCATAAGCTCTAATGACATCAATGGGCTGGTGAATAACTTTTGATCCCCCGTATAAAGTCACAGCAAAAGTCCTTTGAAGTCTAGCAGAAGAGCTTTAGGAATGTCTTTACATATGTACATAATAGATCAAAAAGCAAATCGTAAAAATTATTTAGCAAAGACCAATCATGGTATCATTATCATGATGTGACAGTTCATTTTTAAGCCTGAATAGATATGAACATAGCATGCAGTTTTAATACATTTTCTATATTGAAAAATTATATTTGATTCTGAAAACTTACGTTTTTCTGCTGCTAACCTGGTATGCCTGTATTTTTCTTTGAAGTCACAATTACTTGTCCAATTCCTAAAATTCCTGACAGCTGTCAAATACATTTTTCTGTATGTGGTCCACACCTGTCCACAGTTGTGACATGTGATACTTTTCATTTTCCCAAATGAACATATTCATCACATTATAATAACTTGTAAATATCCATATTTTCAGTTTTCACACATTTTGACTGTATTTACCACCAAAATTAGTTTTTTAAAGTCCCATCTGAATTACAGCTCAAATTATTTTTTGTAACAAAATTGTTTAAAAATCAATTACAAATTCAAAGTTTTTTCATGGGTAGGAACTGGTAAAGTGGAGGAGGAAACAGATTTGATGATGATGCAGTTTGGATTGGAATTTTGTTGTGCTTGGGGGAATTGAAGGAGGCGCAAATTGAAATTCCCCCCAAGGATTTGTTAGGCTTCCTAAAAACTATAATGAACATAATCCTATTATTTATGTATTTATGTATATTTCTGTGCCACCTTATGACAAGTTATGAGTACCATCAAATAATTTAAAGTAGTTTTACTGGAGTGTGTTCTCTATGAGTCATTGATGATTAAATTTCATCACACTAATACTCAAGCAAAAACCAATATACCTCACAGTTCTGTTGTGAGGATAAAATGAAGGAGGGGAGATTGGTGTATGCGACCCTGATGCAAAAGGGTGCGATAAAAATAATCTAAATAAGTAAATAATAAAACAAGCACTCAGACTGAAGTGAAAAATCAATATTGCCCAGAGACTAGGAAAACAACTCTGCTTATTAATGCCCGAAGCTTAAAAGAGTAGGTTCTGAGTAAACTGGAGCAGACAGGGAGAGCTGGTAGCTGGCGCTCTACATTTGAAAAGCTTTGGTAGCCAGGGTAAGAGCCAACAGTTGGACTGTTGATCCAATTTGTATCTATCCTTTTTTGTCCATTTTTCTTTTCATCCTTTCTCCACCATCCCCAAAGCACATAAAATAAGGTGTTACAGTCTACCTACATCAGTATTTTTGTTTGATCTGACTAATAACAGCTCTTTTATTTTGTACTCATACCCTTATAGGAGGCCAGGGACAGTGCCTCCATGTCCCTTGACTGGCAGTTAAAGGACAGACCTAAGAGCATGACCAGTCAGACCACTGGGGGTGGCGGGATAACACAAACCAGACCATGGAAAGCATGAAATTGTAGATGGCTGCAGACAAAAAAAACCCCTGTAAGATGAGTCAAACACATCAGATAGATACATTTTTTTCAGGGGTTGCCAATGTGGTGCCCACAGGTACCACACTGTCCATTGATACTTTTCCTGGTGCCTACCATGTGTTTTTAGAAGGCAGGTGGTACCAAATGGGGCTTTTGCTGAGTAGGGCTTCCAATTGAGCACTAGATATCTGATTGGCTGTCTTCATTTTTTAAACATTCATTTTGATGGCAGCTGCTACCACAGCACAAGGATTTTTACTAGGGGGCTGAAGATGAGATGTGTGTAGGCAAGAAAATATTAAAAAATATATATTAACTTTAAAAGACATCCTGTTAAATGGAGCTTCTTTTTGGAATGCTGAAGAGTTAAAATAAGAGTTCTGCATAGCCTCTCTCCCTGATATTTTGTGGTTGGCTCCACTTCCTGCGACAGCCCTTCTTAGTTGACTCCGCTGCCTGTGGAAGCCAGTTGTGTTGCACCAATCACCCTGTGCCAGAGTTCCAAATGTGCCTAAAAGCTGGAAAAGGTTCAGGGCCCCCGAACATAAAAGCCTTGTGACAGTATGGACAAGGTGGTTCTCAACCTTCCTAATGCCATGACCCTTTAATACAGTTCCTCATGTTGTGGTGACCCCCAACCATAACATTATTTGTGTCTCAGTTCCTAAGACCATCAGAAATATGTGTTTTCTGATGGTCTTAGGCGACCCCTGTGAAAGGGTCCTTCGACCTCCAAAGGGGTCAAGACCCACAGTTGAGAACTGTTGACTCAGAGTATAGTTCCACCAATACACAGATGACTCCCAGCTTTATTTCCCCTTAACAGTTGAGTCAGATGGATCTGGGAAAGTCCTGAATAGGTGCATAGATAAGGTAATGAAATGGAGGAGGGCCAGTAGACAGAATCTCCAGCCATACAATACTAAAGTACTGCTGGTTAAGAACTGAGGTGCAGACTATCCTGTAAGAGGTTTAATTCCCCTTGAATGAGCAGGTTCATAGCTTGGGGGTTCTGCTGACATTTGCCAGCTTTTGTTGGTATGACTGAAATGGTCAGAAAAGTAATTTAGCAGTGGAAAGTATTTCTTTTTCTCCCAGGTTTAGACATCGTCTCTTCCTCTTCTTGTCATATGATTGTTGTGACATGTGACTGTGTACTTCATGCTTGCAGCTCAGTTGATTCCATACTGCTGCTTGGGGTGAAAGGTTAGTAAAGTTGGAAGACCACTGGTTCTTCCAACTGGCAACTGTTCTCTCCAAGCAAGGTTGGCCCTACCTTTTGAAATTATTTTAACTGGGGCTGCCTGGGATTGAACCCAGAATATTCTGCATGCCAAGGAAGTGCTTTGTCCTTGAACTGTTAACACCTCCCAACTGGAAGGTTGACTGTTTTGAAGCAACAGACTTTTAGTTTTTAATTTATTAACTTGGTGCAGGTTACAGGGGTTGCTTTTTCCACCCCTAACAGTGTAGCAAAACCATTCAATACTTATTAGAATGCAGATTGCGTTCTGTTTGGTCAACATTGTAGCTTTGGCTATAAGGCACAGTACATTAAAACAAGTGAAAGTTATATATTGTAAAGATTCCCTCCCTTTATTTTGAAGGTCGTTATGTTTCATTTGGAAAAAAATTGAATTTTTCTTAGCAATTTGTGTATTTCCCTCCCCTTCATTAAATGAAGGAAAAAAGTCATTCTGTAAAGATAAAAGCATAACTCACTTTCCATTCAGAACAATCCTTATTGAGAAAGTTCACAACTGCATTGCAAAATACCCTTGTTGGATTCATGGATGCCTCCTAAGAGGGTTGACAATATATCAATACATCAGCGTCACTATTTCCCTTTCACAATCTGCCTAATCATTCTGCTGTGTGTAAATCAATAATTATTGATCACAGATCACTCTACCAAAGTGCCCAGAACTATTTTGGAAGAGGGTTTTTTTTAAAAGGGAAACTGTACTCGATTAGCTGTAATCTCATTGCAACTAATAATGCTGGAGGACTGGACAGGAACAGTCACTGAAAATGAATGAACCCTCCAAACCTAAAGAAACAATACATTCACTACAAAGTGATGGGACAGTTATCTTTTTGCCATTGTTAGTAATGTGGAAATGGTAGAATCATGAAATGGGGATAAGGGTTTGCATTGAAACACAAGGAGAGTCCAGGTCAAAGCTTTTCAGACCTAGGCCAGCTCAGATTGATGTGTTGCCATTTTATACAATATGTCATCAGTAACACAGAACCATTTTCTTTCTGATGAATAAGTGCATATGAATCTGAGTGCGCATTTTATTTATTTATTTATTTTATTTATTTTGAGTTTTTTATACCGCCCTACCCCCGAAGGGCTCTGGGCGGTGAACAACAGTCTAAAACATACAATCAAATCGATTTAAAATAGATACAGCGTTTAAACATATAAAACATATAAAACAGCGTCAGCAACAAAATCCAATTTTAAAAACCTCCGCAAAGGAGGGGGGAGGGGTCCCATAGATGGTGGAGGGACCCTAAAACAAGAACTAGAGTAGAAGGGGGGAGGGAGGGGGGCACACATCAGCGGCTGGACACTCCAAAAGCCCGGCGGAACAACTCCGTCTTACAGGCCCTGCGGAATTCACCAAGATCCCGCAGGGCCCGGACAGCTGGAGGGAGAGTGTTCCACCAGGCAGGGGCCAGGGCCGTAAAAGCCCTGGCCCGGGTGGAGGCCAGCCGCATGGCAGGGACACACTTTTGGCTGTTTAGAAGATGACTACAAATGATTGAGGTTGGAAGGTTACTGTGGATTTGAAAAATGGGCTTCTGGGAACAGATGGTTGGTGAATAAGGAGCTTACATTTTTATGTGAATTTATAATTTATGGAGTAATTTTATTTAGAGTTTCCATTAAATATGTCTCTAGGGAAGAACTGTGTGATGAATTATTGCCACTTCTCTAATTTACCTTTTTGGGTAAGATGATAGAGTAGTAACAGAACAACGACATGTCTTTTTGGATAACTCATCCAACCTCATTCTGTTTTCAGGCCAAGTTATGGGATAGAATTGAAGCTGGTGGCTTTAGCTGACCATCCGAATGTAGACATATACTGCCTCTTTCCAACTTTTACAGGATCTCTCAGCAGCCTTTGGTACTGTGGATCATGATATCTTGTTGACACATTTGGAAGCAGAAGTAA
This sequence comes from Sphaerodactylus townsendi, assembly GCF_021028975.2. Taxonomy (NCBI): domain Eukaryota; kingdom Metazoa; phylum Chordata; class Lepidosauria; order Squamata; family Sphaerodactylidae; genus Sphaerodactylus; species Sphaerodactylus townsendi. Next base: position 90,068,292 of record NC_059430.1, on the reverse strand, counting down.
TTGTTAAGGGATCTTCTTTGGATTGGTTCAAATTATTCTTTAAAGACAATACTCAGAGGGTTGCAGTTGGAAACCAGATGTCATCAGTGTGGGATTTACCTTGCAGAGATCAGTCTTATCCCCATCCTATTCAATCTATATGTAAATCCATTAGAGGAAATAATTCATGGGTTTGGATTAGGCTGTCTTCTTTACCCAATGAGTCAAAATGTGGAATTTGCTGCCTGAGGATGTAATAGTGGCAACAGGCATACATGGCTTTAAACTAGTATTAGACAGATTTGTGGGAGATAGGTCTAGCAGTTGCTACTGGTCATGATCACTAAAAGGAATAGCCACATTCAGAGGCAGTAAACATCTGAATGCCCATGCCAGGAGATAAAATCAGAAGGACCTTAGTCTCTGTGCAGTGTTGTTGGCCCTCCAGAGTATGTGGCAGGACACTGTGTGAGACAGTATGCTGAACTGGGTGGATCACTGGTCTTATCCTACAGGGCTGTTCTGTTCTTAATATGCTGATAGTACCAGCTCGATAGCACTTTTTCCCAATCACCTGGTGGCACAATAGAAATCTCAGCCAGTGCCTCTATGTTGTGCTTAAATGGCTAAGAATGAACAAGCTGAAAGTGAATCCTGACAAAATGGATGTAATATTGGTTGGGACAGTTAGTTTTGGAGGGCATTGCCCTTCTTTCTTTTGAGGGAGTCCTGCTAACACTTGGTTTCTCAGTTAAGAGTCTAAGGGTTAGTTATCCTGGCCCCAGCATTATTGCTGGGGAAGTACATTAATGCAACTGCAAATAAGGCTTTTTTGCTGCTTCATTTAGCCAGGAAATGGCATGACTGATCTATTTATTTATTGATTAAACTTATATACCGCCCTCCCCCGAAGGGCTCTAGCCATGTTTACCCATGCTATGGTTATCTCAAGTGCACTCTATTGCAGTGCACTCTATATTGGGTTGCCCTTAAAGACAACTTGGAAACCCTAGTTGGTACAAAACTGCACATCTCATGTACTGTTGGATGCTAGGTGCCACATGCATGCTACAGATACTTCATTGGTTACTACTAATCAATCTTCAAGTTCAAGTCAAGGATTCTGTTATCACCTACAAAACCCACCTTTTTGTTTCATATATGTCATTCCTTAAACAGTTCATATGCACTTTGTCCAATTCTGTAATCCTAGTCCTACTGCACTGTTAATTGGAGATCTGGGCTGATTATTCTATATTCTGTGATCCAATTTGAATCTGAAAGAAAAAGGTGGGCTGTAAATTCAGTCAGTTAAATGAAATAAAAATTCTACATCTGGATCCAAAATTCTGGCATCCACTCTGCCTTGCTTTTGACCTATCTACTTACAAATCACACATATGTAAACTTTGATTCATGAACGGTGGCATCAGCGTGGGCACATTCATTCAGTGTTCTAGTACCAATCTATCCTCATTTGGGCCCTACTTTAGCCTGCTTATTTATTAATGTAGTACATTTTATCCCATAAAGTTCAGAGAACTGTCTATCTAGTCTTCTATTTTGTCCACACTCCATGAGATAGGCTAGACTGTCTCATGGTCATGACAAAATGGACTTTTGAAAAGGGAGCTCCCAGACTCTAACTAGTCCAACTCCTCAAACCATTATCCTGCACTGGCCAAACTATTTATTTTTGCACAATATTTTAATCTTTACATAGCAAGTATCTTCCCTCTGGTGAGTGAAAAGTCATGCACATGACCCCAAAGGCATCTACAGTAGACATATTTTATGACCATGAAAATGACTTCCCAGAAGAAGCATGACAATGGTTAACATGACTTGATTTTCTGCTATGTTTTAATGCCTAATAAAGGTCTTTGAACTTGAACTTGAACTTGACTTGATTTCTTTAATTATTATGTAGTGGGTGATTGTGGCTGAATTCACAAACTCAGCACTTGATTTATATATATGTGAACCAACTCTGTGGATCAATCTCCTCTGTACAGAAACATCTGGAACTTTTATGTAAATGAAGATATGAATAATGCAGAATAAACTGAAAAGGAATCAGAAGTTGCCAGCAGTTGAATATGCAGATGTAGTTTCTTGAGGAAACCGCCTCTTAAGATCAGGCAATGGAATTGTAAAACAGAATTTCATACTTTGCTAATTCCTGTATAATGTTCAATGAATAAATTCAGAGCTAAATTCAAAATCAGGAAAAATATGTTGCTTATATTTTGTATTGGAACTTCAGAAGTATTTTTTTATTTACCTGTCCGTAAACTATTAGTGATGCTTATTCAGCTGTTTGACTTTTAACACTCATGCTGTTTTTTTCCCTTTTGCAATTGAGATACTCAAAATGTTTCTAGGGTGAGGAACAAAACTCCACTTAGAAAGCAACAGGAAAATGTGTTCGCTTGGGAGAAGCTAGTCACAACAGTGGCTATCATTCTTTGTGTTGTATAAGCAATAATAATAGTGGCCAAGTGGTAATGAAAGCAAATAGAATTTTTTTGTGCACTTGTCTTTTGGAACTGCTAGCAGATCCCCAGCCAAGTAGCCTGCTGGTGCCAGCTTCCAGTATAAAAATAATGCTTTTAGTCACTGCTGCAAATGGATCAGATGTTGTGCACAGGCCATTAACTACCATGTTGAGTCTGTGCTCCTGCAAACCAGATTTAATCCAGTGCTTGCTTTGAATGAGAGAGGCTAATGTAGGCTGCCCTTATCGGAGGCTGGCTTGGAGGGGTTCTCCTTCATAGCTTCAGGGTGCTGCTGGATCCTGGCCTGTGGTCTCCTCTGTAGCATGTAGCACCTTTTGTCACCTTCTGCTATGATGTGGCCCTTTTTTTTATGTGGTCAAGGCAATCCATGTCTTGATAACATCCAGGTTAGGTTACAATAATGTGTTCAACATAGAGTTACATTTGAAAACTTCAGAAATTTCATTTGGTCCAAAATGTGGTATCCAGAATATTGGCAGGGGCGGTAGGCAGGCTACCCTGAATCCTTCACTTATTGGAAGCTAAACAGGGTCAGCCTTGCTTAGTAATTGGATTGGAAACTGCCAAGGAAATCCAGGGTCTCTATGTAGAGGGAGACAATGGCAAACTGCTTCTGTTCATCTCTTGCCTTGAAAACCCTAGAAGGGGTTATTATAAGTCAGCTGCAACTTGACAGCATTTTCCATCATCACAACACAAGCCCTTGTTAAAAGATCTACACTGACCGCTCATCTGTTGCTGGGTACAATTCAAAGGACTAATGCTTATCCATATGGTTCTACCAAATAAACTAGCCCCCCAGTTAAGATCCTGTTCTGCAGCCTTTATCTCTGTGCCCCCACCTGCAGGAGTAAGGCAATTGGTGACCAGAATTGGATGTGTTTTGATGGTGACTGCTTACCTTTGCACCAAGCCAAAATATTTTTTCCTATAGCCGGACTGTTAACTAAGGGGTTCTTTTGGGTGTTTTATGGTCTACGCTTAGCCTGAGTCCTGGTCTGTTAATATCCTTTTAGACTGTTCCATTTGTTTCCTATGCTTATATGCCTTTGCTCTTTTAATTGGCTTGGCTTGTTATTAGTGCCATGTTTTTATTGATGTTTTAATCTATTTATCCTGCTGGGCTGTCTGTTTGTATTGACTAATTTTATTATGTGATTTGGTTTACTGAATTATTTTATTTATTTGGTTTGTTTTATTGTTGTAAGCAAATCTAGAGAGGCAGCATACATATTCTTCTAAAAAAATAATTATGTGAGTCAGGCTCAGCCAAGGGGCTGTGACTGACCCAAGGTAATCCAGCTAGTTTTCATGGCAGAGTGGGAATTGAAGCCTGAGTCTCCCAGATTCTAGTCCAACGCACTTTTAGACTTCCGAAAATGAAAGTGAATTTGTGTGTCGAATGTCTTGGTCGTTGCAAATTGTTCAGTAGCTTGCTTTAGAGGAAAAACTTCCTTTCTTCAAATGTCAAGATTGAAATTTGGTTTGCTTTAAAATGTCATGCTGGCACAACAAGTTTAAATGAAACCAAACTGTGTGTCTAAAGCTGAGCCCCATATGATGGGGTTTTTTTACATTTTCCTCTGTACGTTTTGAAGCAATTAAGAAACAGAGAAAACTCAATCTTGGCTTTGAACACATTGGTTTTTACGGAGATACTTTCACTTTTTTCTAACATGTTTCTTGATGTCATCTCCCAATTACATTCCTGACAAAAGCCTGGGCAAGAATTTGGGTTCCAGACAAGAAAAAAAGAACAGCTTTGCAGAGCTAAGCAATTGCAAGGTACTGCTTCTTTTTGTAATAATTTCAAAGCCAAAATGGCATTTCCCTCTGTTCAACTGTCAGACTTCCCTCACTGTGTTGGTGCAAGAAGGAAAATGGTAACTCATTTTCCTCTACTGGAGCAACAACTTTTCTGGAGAGAAGATACTTCTGTCATAAATTATTGCATGTGCTGCTCGCCTTCCAAAGCCCTTCAAGTTAAATGCCCTTCTGATTGCTTGGCAGGCTATCAAGATGGCACATTTCTTATGTGTTCCTGTTCTTGTCTACCAGTTACCTTGCAACTGGGTTTTAAACCTCCTGAAGTTTTCAAACAGTCTTAAAAGTCCTCCCTAAATAGACTTCATGGTAGTAAATCTAGTCCAGGTGTTACCAACGCTTGAATAACTGAGCCCGATCTTGTTTTTCTAGGCATGGGACATACATGGGACTCAAATCAATGTTTAAAAGTAATGTCTTAAAAGACATCTGCTGAATCAAATCTAATACCACCAACAATTGCAAACCTGCTTCCTTTTCAGGAACAGGCTGGCTCCTCAGTCCTGGTAAAGAGGTTTTAAAAGCCAAAAGCATTTCAGTTTTGCCTGGATTAAGCTTTAGCTTCTATCCACATCCATCTCATTCCTGACTCTTAATACAGGGTCAGGACAGGGTCCTTCAAAAAGAAGAAATAGTGAACTGTGTGTATTCCGTATATTGATTTATAGTTCACCATTCCTCTCAAAGCAGCACTTAAGGTGGTAGATGTACCCTGAAATATACATTAAAAAGCCAACAATGCAGCCTTGAGGGCATGTTTGATCCTGAGTCACTTCAACCTAAATTTGCAAAGTATGTGCCTTGAAAGGTGTTCGTTTGGTAGAACAAAATTGAAATTACTGTGAATTGTTTTTCTCTCCTTAAGTTACCCTCTATGTCATTTTAGTGCTTCTTGAGAAATAAAAGGTAGGAGATCAAATGAAAATGGGCTTTCTAAAGTCATGGGTTTGGGGCCCTCAGGTAGCTTTCAAAAGTCCAACTTCTTGGCTATTATAAGCATATATTTTGCTGCTTTTTGAGTAAATAGCACATGTGAAGAAAGTGAATGAGCCTTCCTCTTTTGGCATGCATGCCCAACAGCAGCCCTAGAATAGTGAGGTGAGAAAATCCATCCACACCTCTAATCCTTGGCTCTTTAAACCCTCTCTGTGGTTGGGCTACTTCTCACTGTTCAGCTTGAGCAGGGGTAGGGAACCTGCGGCTCGAGAGCCGCATGCAGCTCTTCTGCCCTTACACTGTGGCTCCACAAGCCGAGCCGCTGGCCCCATTCTTGCCCACCCTGCAGGCAGCAGGGCGGGCGCACCAACTGCCCGCAGCCGGCTGGGCCGCGCCGCGGGCTTCCCCTCTCGCCTGCCCCATTGGAGCAGGGCGGGCGCTTTCCCGGCGGCTGGCAAGGCTGAGCCACTGGCCCCATCCTTGCCTGCCCTGCAGGCAGCAGGGCGGACGCATCCATGCGCTTCTCAGAATGAGCGGAGTAAAAGGTAAAAAAACCCCAATATATACAGTGTTATCTTTATTTTAAATGTCAAAAATTATTTGCGGCTCCAAGTGTTTTCTTTTCCCATGGAAAACGGGTCCAAATGGCTCTTTGAGTGTTAAAGGTTCCCTACTCCTGAGCTTGAGATCCCTGTCTCCTAGCAGTCTTTGGTTTGCTGTCCATGGTCCTGATATTGATACTATTGGGGAAGTTTAGGCTGTTTCCTCAGGGCCGAAAAACAGCGCTCGAAGGACAGTAAAAACATTGTCCCTGGGGCACTGTTCGCAGCTGGCATCCTCATTTTGCTAATGGGTTTCTAAGGCCTTGACTTGCCAGAGACTACTTGATGAGTTTCAAGACAAAGTCAGTTTTGAACAGCTCATATACTTAACCATTCTGCTAGCAGCTTTCTGAGGTTTCTTCAAATAACATTGATCCCTGTGGGGATAGGATGGGATATAAAGAAAATCAAATAAATAAATAAACATTGAGATCTTACTTTTGTTTATGAGGGAGGTTGCAATGAAAGTATTGGGAAGCTGGGATAGGAATTGTTGAAAAGGTGAAGTCCTGAAAGATTCATTGACTATCTAGGTTCACTATTATCAAATGTGTTATTAGAAAACATTTCAGACATGGGTCTTGCCTTTAGCCCAGTCTGCAAACTACAACCCCTTTTGTTCCTTACCTCAAGTATTTTTATATCTCTTTTCTGTTTTTTCCACCTATCCTTTTTAGCCTTCTCTCACACTAAAATATTGAAATTAGTGAGGGAGTGGAAATGGGATGCCTCCTGCAAGTTCTTCCAATTTTCACTTCTATATTCTAAAAGTCAAATTGGCCAAATGTGAGGATACTTAAATCTGGTGACTGAAACTGTGAAGGGAAAACAGATCTCTCTACAAACCTGAAATACATCCCAGGTTTGCAGAAAAAAATTGAAATCTAAAAAACTAAATTGGGAGTTTTACAAACCCCAAATCAATAAAAGGAGCACTTGTAGCTTTAACATATGTTTCCCTCAGAGGTTCTAGCTGACAACAACAGAATTCTAGACTTGGTTTCTCTAAATAAAAGACAGTGTAAGGAGAAAGATTCCTTTCCAGTGCTGTTTTGTTCTCTGAGGGAGAACTCATTGGGGCCAGGCTCACCGAGTAGCAACCACTGGTGACTTGACACCATCCAACTTGCGTGACTCACATAGGCCTGGCTGCTTGCTATTCTTCAACAGCACCCCCTCCCCCATGAAAACTAGTGGAGTGTAGATTCAACATTGGGTCTGGGAGATCCAAGTTTGAATCCACATCTTTCTGTGGGAGCTCACTGGATGATTTTAAACTATCCAACCTCACAGGGTTATTGTGAGGAAAAAAGAAGACGACAATGATGTGATTACTTTGGTCCCCACTGTTGAGAAAGGTAGGTTGGTGAATGGCAAGGAGGAGTGAATGAAGCATTGCAAAGGAAAGAATATGGGGATTGCCAGGAAGAGGGAAAGGAAATAGTGTGGGGGGGGGATACAGAGGAGTGAGGTGGGCCCACACAAGTTCTTGAGGGTTTCATACAATGAAAGTAATGCTGACCATGTGGCCAGCACCATAAAACTGGGCAACAGTTTTCCAAATAGTGTCTGCCATGGGAGAGAGTGAAAACTGAGCACAAAGGAGCAGATAATGTAAGTTAGCTGATGGATATGAAGCAGAGAAAGAAATAGGAGAAGGGGAGAGGCTGTGGGGATTTCAGGGAGAAGAAAGAGGAAATAGTGAGGAATAGAGGACAATGAGATGCCTCCCACAAGTCCTTGTGAATTCTCACTCTGTCTGTCTGTCTGTCTGTCTGTCTGTCTGTCTGTCTGTCTCACACACACACACACACACACACACACACACACACACACACACACACACACACACTTAAGCCAGCAGTAAGGGCAAACTGGCAGGTGAGGGGGGTGTCATTTACCTTGCTGGTGCTCAACTCAAAAGTCAGCTCAGAGCTGCATTGGTGTCCCAGTGGATGCTGGCATGCCTGGGAGCATTCTGGAGGTGTTCCTGGGAATGGCGCCAACCGGGAACATCCCAGCATAGCTCTTGGGCGTATTCCACCCTTTTGCGTGGCATAAACCTATTTTGGACTATGGAGGGCTTGCAGGCAGCCAAGGAGTCTTTGGCATTTGCTGCCTCCCCACAATGCTTGGAAGCTCTCTGGAGGCAGTGCGGCAGCAGCAACATCCCCGGCTGCTTCAGCCCTTCAGATGGGGCTGTTAAATGTTTGTCATTGCTGTTGTATTGGAGCTCGATAATGAAAAACGAATTCTGCCAACTGAGTGAAATCTGTTGCTTGAAGTAAATTTATTTCTTTATCTCTTTCTTTGCGGAGCTGTAAGCTTTTGCATTGGCATGGTTGGCTTTGTACCCAGTAGCTTGTCATTGCTGACAGTATGAGGCAAGGGCCAGACTCATCAGCTACCTAAAAATAGCCTCAACTAATAGAAGCTCAGAGTAAAGCCACAATCATATCTTTCCTGAGGGGGGAACAGCAGAGCTGCTGTGTTGTCCTTTTCTCCTCTTTGCCATGAGAATTTAGGATGTGCGTGCCTTTTTTGGAGATGATCTTTTTAATTCTATGCTCAAAGCATATGTTCTGTCACAGTGCCTAAAGAGAATATGTTCCCATTCTGGGATGATTAATCAGGGGGTTTCCTGACAATATGGGCAGGATCATCTCTTGCCTTGCCTCTGCCGACAACAGACTGGACCTAAAAGTTATGTGATTCGTGCTTTAGAGCACAAGGGTAATGTTTTTCAATCATTTCTTTGGGGCAAAAGGGCTGATCCATGCATATATGTTCATCAGTCAAAGTCTTAGCTGTGAGCTGCTGTCATGGAAATGAGCGGTGCTTGGGTAATATCAGACGAGATTAATGTTCAGTCTGTGAAGGCGGTTTCAGACATACAAGTTCTTCCTTGATGAGTAATGAGCATGTTCTTTGCATTTCTAAGGGAATTTGGAGACAGGTGAAGAGATTCATTGATTCTTCCCGTTATACTCTGGTGTCTATCCAGCATTCTCTAACTTTGCAGAGTAAGATTGCTCTGTTCTGTTGCATCCCTTTAAACATTTCAGAAATGTTGTTCCTGCAGATTAGCAGACCCCCCTGGGCATTCACGTAGGAGCAGAATGGGGGATCTGCAGTGAGAGGGGGAAATCAGTAGAACTTGTTGTTCTGTGATCTACATGTGGAAATGATACCTGCTAGATACAGACAAAAATTGTTCTGTGTAACATTCAGAACAGATTAGCACTGAGAGCATAATGTTTTCTGTTTCCAAAACTTGATGTGAGGATTTGTTTATTTCAGAGTTCTTGTGGTTGACGATAGTCAACAAAAATCAGGCACCCTTGAGTCTTGGTGTCTGTTATTAGTACTGTGTTTATGCCAAGTGTTTCTTTTCTAGTGTCTACTGAAGCTGACAGCTTACTGTGGATGGGGCAATGAATTTATTTATACCCCTCCTTTCTCCTCCGTAGGCGATCAAAAGCTGCTTACATTGTTCATCCCTTCCTCACAAAATCTCACCTGGGTCTCCCAAATCCTAGTGAAACACTTTAAAAACTATACCACACTGGCTCTCCAATGGACTTATTGAGTATAAAAGACTGAGCTGTGGACCAGAAACTCCCCTCAGTTCAATTTTTGCCTGCAGCTTGAAGTCACATTTTTGGCAGACCAATGTCCCTCATGCTATCTTCAATATAGTGTTGATAATACTGACCTAACTTACAGGGTTGTTGCAGCAATTATACTCTCAATGGGTTGGATTCAGACTGTACTGGAAATTTCTGCTGTGGAATCTTCTGAAATCATGCCATAGGGTTCCTTCTCCCTTGCGTACTTAGTGGAACTCAGTGGACTGGTGTGGTGTTCTGCCAGTGGAAAATTTAGTCCAGAGTCAACCAATTGTATGTGAAACACTTTGAACACTGAAAGAACTATTTGAATATTAATAATTATTATTTCTTACATTCCTATTGCTGCCTTGCACTGGTGTTTGCATACAGTGACACATGAAACTGGAAACATGAAACCTAGTCCCATTGCTCAGTGCTTGTCACCCACTTTTGTATTTTTTGGAATCTTAACTTTTTGACTCATTAGTTCCTCCAGCCAGATGTTTTCAGGGTTTGCATCAAAAAGTTTCATCAAAATGCCCGAGTTTCATTGTTAAGATATTTTTATGTGGATAGTACAGCTTTCACTGTATAGAAGTTTCAATATTATTACATATCTTCAGCCTGTGAGCTAAAATGGATTAGAAATGAATCCAAATTATTAAAATAAAGTTTTACTTTCCCTGTTGGTCAGTAAATGAAGCAGCTAGGTTGTCACTATTGTTCTTGAAGAAATTGTTACAAGATTAACAGCTTGATTTGAGAAATGTCAGATGGTATAGATTTTTTTAAAAGACTGATTTCTCTAAATACATCTTCCTGGCATCTATTGCCAGCTATAATGGATTGCAGTGTTGCTGCAACATATCAAATGCTTGTTGCTTGGCAGTCATTGAGTGATGCTTTGCTGCAGATGCCAGTTGGCTTATTTAAGAGTAATTCTTTCTTGGCAGTCAAGAGGTTCCATCACTGCCTACAGAAGCCCACCAACTGTGGCTGATGGGGCCATCCTGCAGGGCTCGGCCTGTAGGTAGAGGCCTCTTGCAGTTCAGTGGGGTGTAAAAATGATAGAGCCAGAAATGGTGCATTGCTCCCAGTGAGAGGGTGGGTTCTGGCCAAATGAATGGGGCCTTTAAAACCCAACAGGGAGATCCACAGAAGAAGAAGGGAGCTGCTTCAAAGAAGTGGATGCATCAAGCTAGGAGGAAGGGATGAAAGCAGTGTCAGGGGACTTAAGGTAGTGGCTGGAGACAACTGTCACAGCTGGTAGCAGGAAGGAGAGCTGAGGATGGAGGACTGGAAGGATCACACAGTGGCAGAGCCAGAGGTGAAACAAGAAGGCTGGGAATTGAACACTGGGGCTGCTGGAGGGAGCTGCTGTAACACAAGAGCCACAAACCAGTGTGCTCAGAACAGCAAAGGCAGAGGTGGGAGCACAGAGTCAGGAGGCACTGAGGGAATATTTTATTAAGCATTCTCAGTACTGAAAGGAAAAGTACCAGCCCTAGTGAAGGTGCAAGTGGGCGAGATTAAGAGAATCTGGAAAAATGAGAGAGGAACTCCTTGGGAGAACAGAGAGACTTAAAGCTTCAGGAGTGAAGACCTCCAGAAGGCTGTAAGGACAGGCTTTGGGCTGAAGACATACTCTGGGCACAAAGTATAATTGAGAATGGACAGAGCCTGGAACCTTGGAAAAACCATATGGAAATGTAATAAGGGGCTGGGGAAGTCAATACATTGATGTGTAAAGAAACTTATTGTTGCATAACCAAATAGGAGCATGGAAGGGGGAAGGAGCATGGTGATGTGGCAATGGCTGCTCTGAGGCCACTGTAAGCAGTGACATTAACCCATTCAGCAACCCACCCACCCCAATCACCAATTCCCAAAGAGCCGAGGAGGTAGCAGGCTTGAGCAGAAGCCCAGAGGAGTAGGTGGAGTGTTGAATAAGCATGAATGCCAACCAACTTGATTTTGTTCAAAACTTTTAAATCCTGCCTTTCTATCCAATTTACATTCTGATTTGACTCCAGACCACTGGCCTGAAGGTTGAAGGCTGAAAGCAGAGATGGGAACAACCTTGGTTATGTTCCAGCTAAAGGCAGTATGATCCAATATGTGGTGAACCCTCATATCACTGTAATCTCTGTTTACTCCCTTTACTTCCTCTCTCTGCATCCCTGTTGTCTCTGGGTTACTAGTAGCAACATTTAAAGGATTGTGTGGATCATATCAGAATGAGTAACTTTTGTTCAGCAATGTTTATGAAGACTCATCCTTAGATCATCATTTATCGTAGGACTTCCCAGCCTGCCAATGTGCATGCCCAACGGACTTCGTGGTGCCCATTTGTTTCCCCTTCAAAGTAAAGTGCCAGTTCTGGGTTTCCTCTATGTCCTCAAAGCAGGAGGTGATTCAGAAGAACCTCAGAGGGATCACCATTATGTCTGTAGAGGGCACACATTCAGAAGCAGCTTTCTCTGTCATAGGAAAAAGCTTGCTTTGCAACCTCCCACCATTTGAGTGTTGGCCCAGCATCCACTGCAACCATTGTTGGATGATGCCTACTCCTCAATCTTAAATGTCAAAAAGTACCTGAAACTCAATGAGGTTGGGGACCTCCAAGATATGGCATTGGAAACAACAGTTGAGGAATATTTAATGTTGAATTTAGTTTTTGTTCATCTTTCTTCTACGTTTTAATAAAATTGTAGACACAAGCTTTCTTAAACAAATAAAAGTCTGTACAAATGTTGAAGTCAGCACATCCGCATGTACTTCCTCTACAATTTTTCTGGAATGTCAGTGTAATGAACATTTTCATATAATATATATTTTACTGCAAATATATCTATATCTATATATGTATCTATATCTATATCTAGGTTCTAGTTCTATTCTGATCTATCTCTGATCTGACTCTATCTATCTATCTATCTATCTATCTATCTATCTATCTATCTATCTAGATGAATGAATGAATAGAAAGACTCAGAAGAATAGATAGAATAGATGAATGAATAGATAGGATAGATGAATAGAAGATAGATAGATAGAGAGAGAGATAGATAGATAGATAGGATAGGATAGATAGATAGATAGATAGATAGATAGATAGATAGATAGATATACAGATAGATAGATAGATAGATAGATAGATAGATAGATAGATAGATAGATAGATAGATAGATATAGTGATAACTGTAAAACCCTGTGAATATATCTTGGCAAATCAATGAGTCACCCTCACTAAATATAAGATGAGAACGCAATGCCTCCCAGTGTGCTAGATTTTTAAAAATATAAATGGAAGGTGGAGAAGCTCCTTTCTCTTCCTTCCAGTATAGGCAGAGTTGCTTCATTAAGGAACGGGATGAGAAATCTTTTTTCAGAGATAGCAAATAGCTGCTAGGCTTTCCAAGTAAATGTGAATCTTACTATGCAGACTTGGGGTCCACACACTGAATAAATCATCAAAAGTACATTTTCTTCTAGCTGTGTTAAAGAGAGAATTGTTTTATTGATTTATGTTTCGGAAAGAAAATTGAATCCTGAGGTTAGAACTATGATTTCCTGTACAAAACCCTCATTTTTCTAAAAAAAGAATGTTTTTAGTGGAATTAGTAGGAAAATGGTATCATAGCCACTCAGTCATAACTACTGGGTTTCTTTCTTTGTCACCTGGCAGTCTGTTAGCAGGTCTAGTACTTTGAATGAAAAGCTTATCTTCTCAGGGTAACGATTCAGAGAAGTTCTTGACACTTGACAAGTTGTAAATCAAAAACTTATACAAAGAGCAAACTAAAAGTCAGGATAAGCAGTATGTCACCTTAACGTTTCATAGTTTGTAAATGGTGCAAATATTTATATGCCTACCTATCTCCTGAGCAATTCAAAACTCAAAATAGATAGCAGAAATATAAAGTACAATAGAACTGTATAGTGTCCCATTGATAAAACTAATTGAACCTTAAAACAACAAATATAAAATATGTTTTGTTGCTGGGCTAATTTTCTTAATGCTGGATTTTTAATACCTTTTAATTTTGTATTGGTATCATTTTTATTCTGTAAAATATGTTCCTGGAGAGGCAGCATAATTTTTTTCCAAATAATTTGTTTCTTTGTTTAATATACCAGTCTTAAAACAGCATATCTAAAAACATGAGAGCAAGTGTAGTGTAGTGGTTTGAGTACCTTGACTAGGATCTGGAAGATCAGGTTCAAATCCCCACTCTGCCATGGAAACTTGCTGGGTAATCTGGGCCAGTCACATTCTCTCAGCCTAATCTACATACAAATGGAGGGGAACATAATGATTTTTTAAATTCAGCTTGTGCCTAGCCTTCCTCAAAAGCCATCCTGAAAAAAATATGTTTGCTATCTACTACCCTTTCCCCTTGTCCTCTTCTACAAGGGTTAGTCCATTCTTATATACCGCCCCTCCCTCAAAGGGCTCTGGGCAACAAGATGAACAACAAGATGAATAAAACAAACCAGTGTTAGAGCAAATAAATAAATACAAGTTACAATAAGATAGGCTCCACTTAATCATAACATTAAAACCCCATTAAACAGCGCCTCATTCAAGACAATCAAATGTATACAAAAGAATACAAAAGTCTGACTTAAAACACATAGAAACCCTCCCAGAGAAGGGGGAAAGGGGAGCGGAGGGCCCCATAGTTATTATGGGCCCAGAGTGTACGGGAGAGCAAAAGGAGGGGGCGCATGTAAAAATAAATATCAGCGGCTGGTCCCCCCAAAAGCCTGGTGGAACAACTCAGTCTTACAGGCCCTGCAGAACTCACCAAATATGTTGGTGAGAGGGTCATTCGCTTTGCCACTGCTGGGGAAAGGTGGTCTAGAAGGGTTCCCAGGGTCAGCTTCCATAGGGCTTTTAGTCCAAGAACATCCCCTACACTGTCTGGCAACTTATGCCACAATTTAGTGTGACTTAGTCCATTGGATGGCAGTGGAGGTTTTCAGGTCAGCCAGGGTGTTGTTTAGTTTTCTATGCTTCCTGCACCTCCTGAAACCTCTTAGATGGGGGCATTGGCAGTGCCACTGCGCTTGGTTGCTGTGGAATTGCCCCCCCTGTGGATTACACTGTTAATTACTTACCAGTAGTTTCCCCTCTCTGCAACATCAATTGAAAGATGGCTGAAATTACCTAGAGGTGTGAGATGTTAACTTTTAATTTTTGCCTGTCTTTTCCTCATTAGCACAACTGTGGGTTGCAGCTGAATTAGAAATCTATGTGCTGCCATTCTGGCACAGCTTTGCTGAAGAACTAAGCAAAGCATGATTCCCCCCATTTGAATTTCTTATGGCTCCTGCATAAATGGGTGCTGAGAATTCATATGATTAAATGATGGTTTGTTCAAAAGGATTCATGAAATTATAACTGGGGGTGTGTTGGATATTTGTTGCCTGTATGTTTACCTTTTTCTAACCGCCCTTTCTTGTAATCCTTTAGTAATGAATGTGTAGTTTGCCAGCTTGGCAACCTCTTTATGTCCAACCAAGGCACCATCCAAAAAACAAAGGAAAAATGATAATGCTCCATCTGACAAATAAAACCTTGTTCTGTTCCAATTAACTGAATGCCAGCTGTTGCTTAGTGTGCGTGAGTTATTTTTGGATATTAGGGATTTATTTGGGACTGATTAAAACCTAATGAAAGGCACAGTTGTTTATCAGCTTCATAATTAAGCCTCATTGTTGGTGCTGTTGATGATCAATCCTGTGGTATTTGGAAGTGTGCTTGGTTCTAAAAGCCATCTAGCTTTTTCACTCTAAAATCATATGTTTTCCACTAATATGGATATTTGTGCAAGTGGCCCAAGAACTGGTTGAGGTCAGCTTTAGGAATCTGAATTTCAATCTCCTTGGCCACTTAGTGTTTATCTGATCATGCCCATGAATATAAATTTTCTTATATTTCTAGTCAATTCTGAAGCTGGCCCTGCTCATGAATATTAATGTGCACACAGCTGATTTGGCTGCAAATTATCACATGCATAAACATGAAAACACTGTTAACTTACAATAATGAGCACTCTCTTGGATTTTGGTCCCAGCTCAACTTTACAATTCTAATGTTACGATTTAATGCCTGTATTCTCCCCATCTGCCTTTTTCTCATTCCCTTTGGCCCCTGTTTTGATCATTTAACATTCCCTCTGGAAAAAGGGCCCTGTATTAAATATCGCAGTTCACTCAGAATGTCATCTGGTACACTGTTTGATGCTTTCATACATGAACACCTGATCATCTAGGTGATAGCTGCATTCTTGGTGAATAAGGTGCAAACTCTAAAGAGCCCCATCAAAGACAAGAAGGATATGAATCATATTTTAAAAGTAGAGAGTGGGACAGCCAGCAATACCTTGTCAAATTCCAGTGATTTTGAAGGTGATGACGATGCGGTAGAGTTTGTTAAAGACTATAGAGACATGGAAAAATTTGTTGAGCATCTCTGTTGTAATCATTTTTTTCTCCCCCTCCTCAAATTCTCAAAGGTAGGGGATTGGGGCCAAGGGTGAAGATATACTGTGACTAAGCAAATGGTAAACCTAATAGGCAGCCAGATTGGTCCATAACACAATCTGAAAATAGAAGCCTTGTAATCCCTTTATTACAACCTACAAAAAATAATGCATCATATTGTGTAAGCTTCTAAGTTCTCTAGAACTCTTCATCAGGTTGGATATTCAAAAGCTAAAGGGAGAGGGAAGGCCATAGTCTTGAAGCCTGTCTTTCTGTTCTGTGGATGATAGTGTGTTGGTTTCATTGGTATGGGGTAGTACTGTGGTATCAAGCTGAAGACTAATTGGGCTGGAAAGATGCAAAAATGGATGTTTCCCTGTTGAAAATACACTGGGAGAGTTCTAGAAAAAGCTTGCACACTGTGTTGTGTCTTTTTTGGCTGGTCTTAATAAAAGATATGAAATCAAATTAAAGACCTACAGCTGGTTGGTTCAAATGCACATGAGAAATGTAATTGTTCCGTCACTGCATTTAGGGCCTCACTAAGCCATGACCACCTGGGCTCACTAATAGCATGGCTCCCTTGCATTCTCTTTGTTATTTACATAAGCCTTTGGGAGTTGGTAAATTTAATCCATCATGTTGTGTCTTGTGCCTGAAGAACTATGTTATCATTAAATGCCGCTATGCTGTTGTTACATTTTGTTGAGGATTATTTTGGACATGCAGAACATTGTAAACCCTGAAGCAGGAGTCAGCAACCTATGATCATTAAAGAGCCAAACTATGTCAAAATTCATCCCAACTCATCAGCAAGAAGCCAATATAAGAAAACCTATTTGCATAACTGGAAATATACAGTGTTAACATTACTGATAATTGTCATGTTTCTCCAGCCCGAACACTGGCTCTTGTGAGTCTTTTATTAGGATGTGACACCCAGAAGATCTCATGATAACCAATAAATATACAAAGGATCACCCTGTGTGATTATTTTAGTTTACTGGCATAAATCTGTGCATGGTTCATGCCTAGATTCCTGGAAACTGTTCACTTCTATGATTTCCGTTTGTGTTAATCATTACTAAGAAGCCTTTAAACCTCTAAGAATTGTTGCCTAAATTCTTTTCACACACAAGTTATTCTAGCATCCCATCAACCCCTCTAATAGAACTTGACTCAGATATTTAATTTTCTGTTTTTTTGTTCTGTGCAGAGCTGCATTTGGGTTTTGAGCATAAACTGCAGGTTTATTCCAGTGAGTTGTGTGCGCTGGTGAGATGGCATGCTGACCAAATCTGATCGGGCTATGTAGATAGGTGTATAGTGTATCCAAGAGGTCTTATGTGTGTCTCCAGTTTAAATGGTGCTTGAGATACAGAAATTGGAAGTGTTTGATTCAACTGCCCATCTCAGAAAATTTTATTGGCGTCGTGGCTGGCTTATCAACATGGGGCCAAAGATGGGGAAAGAAACGGAACAGTGGAAACACTAAAGCGACTGAGAAATACCTTAATATATTTCAGTGCTGTCGCAAATGCATTTGGCTATATGCAGGTGTTTACATTCATTCATTGGGTTTTGCCATTCTGATAAATTCAGCCATTCTTTTGGACTATCTGGAAGGGGCCAGCTCTTCCCCTCAGCAGCATTTTGGTAAGTTGATTGCACTTACATTATAACTGTGGGTGGGAAATAAAGTAGAAAACTCTCTTTGCCTCTTTTCTTTTCACAGCCTTGTCAATGAAATTGAGAAGAGAGCACTGTGTGCCTTTTTTCCTTTCATGGTCTTGTCAGTGATGGTAAATTAATGGCCTTCTCCCCTGTGTTCAGTACAGTATTGAGAAAAAGCAGGGTGCAGTGGTTAGGGTGTTAGACTAGAATTTGGAAGACCCAGGTTCAATTCCCTGCTGTGCCTTGGAAGCTTGCTGTGTGATCTTGGGTCAGTCATACACACTCAGCCTAAACTCTGCCCCATAGGGATTCTGTGAGGATAAAAGAGAGGAAGGGAGAACAATGTTGAAAATGGTTTTGGTTCTTTGTCAGGAAGAAAAGCAGATAGTTGTGAACCAAGCATGGAAAAGGGGGATGGGCGGTTTGTACCCTAACTATAAGGTCTGCTTTTCTTCTTTCTTTCCCTTGTTCAGTTCTTAAATGTAAATCAGTCAGTAACGCCAACCCACTTCCATAATGTTTAGACTCCTGTAAGACACAGAACAAATATAGTTTTATGGAGACTCTCATAGCATTTTTCTTCAAAGAAACAGTTTTTACTGAACTTTTTTTTAAAAAGCAAAACAAAATAAAACTTTTGTGGACAGTTAGGCTAAAGGTTTTTGTTTTAGTGCTATATTGGGCTAAATGTTTATGTTTTATTATTTATAATGGCTTTACACAAGATTTGAACATGAGCCAAAAAAGATAAAAGCAGAGATGAGGGTTTGGGGCTGCAAAAACAGGACAGAGGAAGAGGAACAAGGAAGGGGCTGGTGATGGTGAATTTTTATATGTGTGAGGTTCTGCAATTTCCATTTAAGTTGGTGTAGAAAATCAGAAATTTGTTGGTCTGCTGCTAGCCAACACTGTATTTCTGCCAACTCTTCATCTACTCTGGTAAATATTTTGTTGGTGATCACATGTGTATGTTAAATGCCACTGAATGACTGCCAAAATGCCCTATTGTTAAGAGTCTGAGTCTTCCAAACTGAGGGCTATGATTTCTATTATCAATTCAATCCATCTCAAGTTGGGTCTTCCTCTTTTCTTGCTGCCTTCAGCTTTTGCAAACAGTATTGTCTTGTCAGTGTCTCTTGTCTTCTCATAATGTGATCAAAGTATAGTAGCCTCAGTTTAGTCATTTTAGATTCTAGGGAGAGTTCAGGCTTGAATATATTGAAGTGACTGAAGCAGATCCAGCTGAATTAAATCCATCTAAGATGGAGATCCTGTGGCTGGGCTGGGAAGACTTAGGAATGGAATGTCAGTTCCCAAGTCACAATAGTGTGCAATTACTGTCTATGCTGACCATTAAGAGTTTGGGTGTGATCCTAAATGTGTTATTTTCCATGGATGTTAATGTAGTTTTGCACTGTCAATGGCTCTGAGCACATTGCTACAAAATAAAATCAATCTAAAAAGGAATTATGCAGACATCAGTTTCCCAGATAACTGCTCTGGTGTAATGTGAATGTTAATGTTAGTTGACAAAATACACCAAAACGCAATACAATTTTTTATGCCTAATAAAGGTTTTGGATTTGGATTTGGCAATACAATTCACAAGCTGTTTTCAAGTGTGAATACGAACAAGGAACAAGGACCACAGAGCTAGCTGGGAATCTGGATAAAATCTGACCTCAAAAAGAACTTCTGTGGCTCATGGTTTCTCTGAAATAAACATTAAATTGAGGTAATTATATATCACACAATTGTATATAATAGAAAGTCAAAAACTCCATTTGTATATACACTTACATTCAATTTCGTTTGTTAAAGCAGTAAATTGAAAGCACTAGTCTTGTGTTTCTTGCCAGGGACTAACTCTGGTTCTGTAAATTACGTAAAGAATATTATAAATGAGCACACCTAAATATATAAAGTAAATGAATACAGCAGAATTCATAGTCCATAGTGACCAAAGCAGACTGTGATCTGCTGGCAAATCTCTGAGCTAGTTGTAAGAATGTCCTTGACTAGCTAATTGTGTCATCCACATTTAAGGAAGTTGAGGTAAGTAAATAATATTTAGAGATAGCAAGAAAAGTCCAATGACTGATTTAAACTGGCAGGTTTGAGAGGCAGTCTTTGCTGTATGTTGGTATGTGGACTAACGTCTCCAGTACACCAAACCAGAGTGATTCAGGTGGGTGACTCTTCAAGATGAAGAATTTGACCATTGGCGCTTTTCTGATGGAATTGCTCTCCAGATATGCTCTTGGACCGTCACTTTCAAATTTCTAGATGTGTATCCAATATATGTTAGACCGCACTCGCAATTTTCATAATAGACAACATTAGTAGTATTACAATTAGGGAATCCCAAAAGTTTCTTACAATAATTGGTGTGAGGAAAAGACACCTCCTTTGATTTATAGCCGGGGGCACGCAATGCAATTACTGCATTTGAAATGTGCTGACACACTCTTAGACTTTTTAGGAGTACTCCTGAAATCTGCTCTGATTAATAGATCTCTCCAATAGTTGGCTTTCCTAAATGCCAAAAGAGGGGGTGACTCACAACCTAGTAATTCCTGGAAAATGGGCCAGTACCTAATTTTTTCACTAATATGTGAATATTCTAGTGAATGTACAATCCTAGATTCTGAAATTTTTGGTTTGGGCTGCAGTAATTCTGGTATTATTTGCCTTACATCTAGCCTTCCGAATAAATTTCCATGGGAAACCCCTATTCAGCAATTTAATCTCTGTAGAATGAGCCACTACCCTCTTCTCTAGTCCTCACTGCCCTTCACCATCCACTGGTAAACAAAACCATTGCTGTAGTTAGTAGTATCTCTGATACTACTTCCTTTTTTACATTTCTAATTTTGTCTCCGAAGCTCTTGACTTCGGTCCCAGTGCTCCTCAGACTCGAATTCTTCTGCTTACACTACATCCTTGATTTTGACTAAGTTAGTGCCAACTTCCTTTTCTGTCTGTGCCACTTCCCCCATGTCTTTTTCAATAATAAATAATATCAGATCCTGAGAGCATTTGTTCAGAATGGCTGCCCATCTGAATTTGAAAGTTTCATCCCCAGTAAACAATGCTGGGGCTTTTTGAATATGAAGACCCCTAAATATTTTCTTATCCATCACACAGTCATTCAAGGTCAAGGCATTCAAGTGATAGTGCATAATTTTCTTTTTCATACCTACAATTGTAGACCAATCTCCTGTATTGCTAGTAAACACAGTACTGTCTCTCCCTTTAACACTCTGCAGTATGTGTTTCTGTCATCCTCAGAGACAGCCAAGAGGCTTGTAGAAGCCATTGCTCTAGTAATTGAGTTCACCATAATGCACAATTTTCAGGGGTCAGTGCACTACAAATGTTAATGCAATGAATTGCACTGTAAACGACTCTGAACATGTTGCTACAAAATATAATCAATAATCCAAAAAAGGAACTATGCAGACATCAGTTTCCCAGATAACTACTCTGGGAAATCATAGAAGTTCTTTTTGAGGTCAGATTTTATCTGGATGCCCAACTAGCTCTGTGGTCCTTGTTTCTTATTTGTATCTACACTTGGAAATGCTTGTGAATTGTATTGCATTTTGGTGTATTTTGTCAACCAATTTGTTAATATTCACATTACACCAGAGCTCTGGGAAACTGATGTTTAGATTATTGATTATGTTTTGTAGCAATATGCTCAGAGACGTTCACAGGGCAATTAATTGCATTAACATTTGTGGTGCACTGACCCCCAAAATTGTGCATTATGGTGGATTCACTTACTTTACATAGAGGCACAAGTTGCAAATGTAACCAAACTGGAGTTTTCCCATATTCGCCAGGTTAGGCAACTGGTACCCTTCCAGTACCTTCCTGACCTAGCCATAGTGATCCATGCAGCAGTCACCCCCAGGTTGGACTATTGTGACTTGCTCCATGCAGGGCTACCCTTGAGACTAGTCCGGAAACTTCAGCTGGCCTAGAATGGGAAACTATATGAAGGGCACATATCCAACCAGTGCTTCTTCAGCTGCACTAGCTTCCAGTGGAATACTGGATCAACTTCAACTTATTCGTATTAACTTTTAAAGCCAAATGGTCTAAGACCTTTGAATCTGTAGGGCTGCTTTCCCCAATATACTCCCAAAGACGACTATGTTTTGCAAGCAACAACTTACTGGTGAACCCTGACTCAGAAATGTCTGGCTGTCTCTGGCCACAAAAGCGTCTGGCTTGGGTCAGAGCATGCTATGATCTTCAAAGGACAAGAGAGATATCCTTACCTCTGCAGGGTGCTATTGCATATCATGCAGCTGTGGACAAGTATACATAGGAACAACAAAACACAGCGTCTGACAAAGAGAAAAGAACACAACAGACTAAACCAACCCAAGAAATCAGCAGTAGCTAAACATGCTCCAACCCTAGTTGGACATAGGATCTTATCTTATGACAAAGAAAGTCTTGACAAATCCAACAGCTGCTATGTCAGATTATGCAAGGAAGTCATTCAAATCTACAAACATCGAGACAGTTTTAACATAAAGGAAGAGAATCTGAAAATCAACAAATCCTGGCTACTGGGAACTAAATAACACCAAGATCAAAAGCCAAGGGATTTTTCAAGTACAATTCAGCAAACCTTTAGATGCTACAAACTTCTTCCCTCCCCTTCCCCCCTTCCCAGCTTACTTCAATTTCTGAGATGAATCACACACATTCAATCCACCAGGGCACACACATACCAATGCAAATTTGTAAATGCAACTGCAAATCTGGACACATGCGAATTCAATTCATTCTTCACCCACCTCTGAGGTGAACAAAATAAATACTCAGCTATTCAAAACATTCCACACTGTGCCAGGGAGAGAAACACATCTTAACACGTCATGCCTGTGAAGATGCCAGCCAGAGATGCAGGAGAAACTTTAGGAGCTAAAACTACTAGATCATGGCCACACAGCCCAGAAAACTCACAACAGCTGGTTCATTCTGGCCATGAAACTTTTGATAATCTTTCAACAGTATTTGATCCTGCATTTTTCCTATTTTTGCATTCCAGTCACCTATTGATATTGGCACATTATTGGGGAGTGTCATCAATGACTTCCTAGATACTTGCATAAAAGCTTTCAATTTCTTCCTCATCAGCATCTGTAGTTGGGATGGAAATTTGAATGATGGTTATATAAATAAACTTTCCATGAAGTCTGATAGATGTTAATTGATCAGACCTTTAATTAAAACCGCTGACTTTCTGTGCTACTTCTCACCTCACTATTAGAGTAATTCTGTTTCTTCTTTGTCATTTTCTGAGTAAAATACTTTGACATTTTATGACAATATCCTGAACCAGTCCACTTTAGTTCATTCACTACCAGGATTGCAATGTTTAAATGTTTCACTTCTCATTTTACGTTTTTGAGTTACGTTCATCCATACTTGTCATGTTCCATGTTCCTATTATATCTGGCAAACAGCTTTGAACTTTTCTTTTGCATCCATTCACATGAACAATGGAATGTTCTTTCAGCTTTAGTCCAGTTGTATAGCTCTAGTTGTAGCTGTGTTCAGCTCTTCCCCAGTAGCTGATTGAGTACCATCCAACCTGGAAACTTCATCTTTCAGTACTATGTCTTTTTAATTTTGGATTGTCTCATCATAGGGTTTTTGAGATAAGAAATCCCTGAAATTTTGGTGTTGCTAGCCTAAAAAATGCACCCCCTGCTGGCCAAAAACCAAAAGACACTAAAAATACAAAAAACACACAAAAGGGGGCGGAGCTTCGGACATGCAAGGGGGGGGGTTGAACCCAAGGAAAAAACCCCTTACCTACACCCTTGGCTCCCATCACCATTAGAACTGTCTGTTGTCTTCAGCTGTACATCCAAAAGTATAATCATTCCCTTGATTAAACTTTGAAGGGGAAAGTTAATGGGAGAGCCACTGTGGCATAATCAGAGACCTGGGTTAAAATTCTAACTTACATGAAACTCACTGAGTGACCTTGTGTTTGATAGTGTCTCAACTTCACCAACTTCTCAAGGTTGTTGTGATGATAAAATGGGAAGAGGAGAAACATGTATGTTCCTTGGAGGAAAGGTGGGGGTGGGGAAGTGCATGAGGGTGGAGAAGTACATGATAAAGAGAATTCTATTCCATATGGTGGAACAACACTGCTATAATGTATTGTCGAAGGCTTATCTGAACTATCAGATCCTCTGAAGATGCCAGCCACAGATGCAGGTGAAACGTCAGGAGAGAATGCTGCTAGAACATGGCCATACAGCCCGGAAACCACACAGCACCTCAACACTGCTATAATTTTAATATTCTATTTAATTTTCTAATATTCTAACATTCTAATATTTAAAATATTTAATATTTAATATTTAAAATATTCTAATATTTAATTTTAATATTCTATTGTCAATATCATTCTTTTAAAAACATCTTTCTCACTTACACTGTTTACTGTTGACCCTTTAGGGGGATCTGTTTAAAAGTTTTATCTTTTTTGTTATTTTGTTTCACACGTTTATATTATTCTTTCACAAGACAAAGCTCTGTTAACATCACTTTTTTCCCTTTTCTGCAGCTACCATAGTGTTGAATGAACTGAATTGGACCGGTGCCCTCGATGAAGTCTTCAAAAAGAACAGAGAAGAAGATCAAACTTTGCTGTGGCAAGTTTTTGGCAGTGCAACTGGCCTTGCCAGGTATTACCCAGGTAATTGCAAAGTTGGCAACATGAGCTGCCTCCAGTGCACTTCCATTCTTTCTTGACAGTTCCTGTAAAGATCAAGAGCTGTTTTTTTTTTGGGGGGGGGGATTATAAATGGTTCCTTCTGAGCATGAAGTTGAAGATAGAATACAAAAAGTGGTGTGGGAAGAGGAATTAGATCTCAAATATTTGTTTAATTTACTCCTACCTTGTCATTTAAAAAAGAGGAATATGTGGTGATTTTTTTTCTTTTGTGTACATGCAGCCATTTTCTCTGGTTGTAATAAGAACTAGAAATTAGGATGGCAGAGAGTCCTCCTCTCTAACCCTGGAGATTTACTACTAGGTGTGTAATTTTGCTTAGTTAAATTATGAAGAAGTTCCTCTGTTTCACTGGGAATGTTTACCTCTTATGAACAATCTTAGGTACCTCTAAAGATTATGATTGTGCCAATGGAGTTCAAAGTGATTAATACGGAGAGGGTTTGGGGTTTTTTTTCTGCATGCATCTGCTCTGCTCTTCAGAGAATCTCATTACCATACCAGTGTAATTAATTTAAGTGGGTGTATATTTTAATGTCTTAAGGCCACTGGTAGATCGTTCATTTAATATATTCTCAGGTTGATGCTTGATGTATTCTATTAAGCAGAATTTTACCTTGTGTCAGGCTGTGGTAATTTGCACACTGAGTGTGCTCTACACAGTGCTTTACTATCTGGTGGGAATTTGAATTCTGACACTATCCAGTTGTATTTCCATTCTACATCTTGTAAAGCAAAGAAGTTACACTTTACTTAAAGGTTCATAGACCAAAGAAAGTGTTGGGTGTCTATGGATTAAGGGTGGGGTGTGCACCTTCTAGTACAGCTTATTCCATTCTACCCTTTGCAGGTGTTTATCTAATAGCATAATTAGATAAATAATTTTAACTATTTATATGGCTACCTTTCTTCTGAGATGCTGTACTGTATTAAGCCAGTGGTCCATCAAGTCAAGCCTCCTATTTAGACAGAAGTTGCCATTGAGGGCCAAAAAACTGGAATAGAGGTCAAAGCTGCCCTGAAGTTTCCTCTTAGCAGTGGTGTAGTGCCTACGGGATGGGGGGGCATGACACCCCAGGCAGAGCAGCAGCGGAAGCATAGCTGGGCCATCAAGGGAGCATTCCGGGGCAGGGGCAGGCGATGCCACAGCAGGGGCACAGGGTGCACGTGCACCCCAGGTGGAGTTTTCCCTCACTCCACCTCTGTCTACTAGTGCTGGCATTTAGTAATTTCCAGGAGTCTGCCTGTGTGTCTATAACTTCTTTGGTCTTATTCCCAGATATTTCAAATGAGCAATCCCCAAAATATGATGGCCACAATGAATTGTGGAAATTAAATTATATTTAATGCATGCAGTTTACATAATTTTGCATACAAAATTTTGACATAATTTAAATCTAGTTTGAGATATCTTGTTTTGGGGGGAGGGAGGACACACTCAAATAAAGTTAGTCCTGATAATTGATCAAAAGTACTTTCCTTTCCCCCCATATTCCTGCAAACACTCAAACAGGTTGAGCCTAGACTATATTGCAGACTAATAGATTAGTCATTCAGTTGGGATTTGGTGATTATCTAGTGCTAAAATGTGGCATATCCCTCAATCAGATCTTGTGACTTTTTTGTCATCAAGTTACAGCTTACTTATGGCAACACCTTCGGTTTATCAAGGGTGGATTCCACAAGGGCCAGAAACAGCGGTGTGAGGACGGCAAAAACAGTGGCGGGGGGGGGGGGAGGACTTCACACAGCGACTGCTGCTGCAGCAAAGCTGCAACATCCATTTCTCCCAAACAGGTGTATTTGTGACTCACTAAATGAGCAAGGCTTTTCAACAACGCCATAGATAGCGAGCCAGGTGTGACCTTGGGTACAACGAAGAGATGCCAGACCCAGCAAGATCTGGGCCTGACACTGAGGAAGGAGGATTTCACATTTCCTTTGCAGAAATTACGTTCCCTCCAGAGTTGCTGTTCATTATGTTAGAAGGGAAAGACAGATATCTGTATTGGATATCTTTACTTCTCTTTCCTTTTGTCATGGCTAAAATCTACTCCAAAATATACTTTCTGTTGGAGAAATGGTGGAACAACTCTCTGCAACCCCCCCCCGCCCCCCCGAGCTACAAATTAGGTCTTCTTCTGGCTTCTTTTTAACATTGAGGAGAAAACTGGCATACACTATGAGATCTTCCATGGAATATATTTACCTGAGCTGTAATGATTTGCTGCTATGGTACAGCAGAGATCTCTTAGAAAGGTATCAAAGGGTGATGGTTCTTATATCAAAGAATCTTGATGCTTGTTCTCTCCCATAGCTGCATCCTGCCACTCCGATGATGTAGAAAGAAGATATTGCATGGGGAGAAAGGGACCATGTTGGTTGAACCACACCAGTATTTTTCTGTGATGCTTCCCATAGGAACAAACAAGAGTCTTGTTTAAAAAACAAATACTGCACACACCCCCACCCCAGCAGTGCACAAAAATGTATGCTAGAAGAAAAGTATATTTAAAGTACAGAAGAAAGACCCCTGTTTGTCTTCCCTCAGTTATATATATGTAAGGGTTAGTAATGCAGCATGGGGTGGGGAATGTGAGCAGATTCCTAGTTCTGTGCTGTGAACAAGATGACTAACATGTTTTAGGCTAAAGAAGTCAAATGGGCAAGAACATTTTAATGACATTTCCCCCAGCAGTTCCAATGTTGCTGCTTCTTCAAAGTCTTTCTCATTCAGTGATTTGACCTCACATGCCTAATATATGCAGTATCCCTTGGCAACAGTATACTATTAAGAATAGGGCTGTGGGCTTCTTCCCTTGTTTAATAATTGGGTGCCAAAACTGTAAAATGCTCATGTACATCCCACCGCTGTTTATTTGTTTTGTCTTATTTAAATTTATTATCTACTTTTCTTGGTTCAAAGAAATATATTCACAGCGACTTGTAGTGGAAATCTGAGCAGTCCACTCAAAAGTCCTGCTCAAGTCCATTGAATGGGACTTACTCTCAAGAAAGTGTTCTAAGGATTGCACTGTAAGAAATACTGAAGACAGAAGCTGGGGCATCAGAAAGAAATAATGGGAGACAATTTAGAAATCCCTCTACCATCTTGCAACATCTTATTTTCCAGGCCTTCATGAGGTCTCAATGCTAATTTATCCTCTACATTTTATTCTTTTAACAAAATTGTTTCAGCATGGCATCCTTCCTGGAACCTTCTCATTCATTACCAGGCTTTTCTTTTTCTTTTGGCTGATTTTTTCTCATATAGACTATATACAAGTTAGGGCTTGCAAAACCCATGGGGACATCCCAACCCCGCTCACCTTCCAGACACACTGCAATAGGGCTTCTGGGCCTGACAGTGACTCTTGGGCTCTCTGCCACTGCAGGTAGGCCCAGGGCAGCTTCTGGCCATCACCACCACCACAAATGGGTCTGCCAGCAGCCCCCAGACTCTGCTGCCAAAACCAATGGACCAGAGCAGTTCCCAGGTTCTGCTGCTGCAGTGGTAGATACAAGGGGGGGGGGTTTGCAAAAATGCCCAGAAATGGTCACCACCATATAGCGTGGAGGGCAGGCTGGGGTATTCCCGGGGATAGAACCAACATTAGTTGGCTTCCAACTGGGCTTTTAGGGCCAGGAATGCAGTGGCTCAGGCCATGGACTTGTGCCACCCAAAAGGGTAGCCTATCCTCATATAGCCCTAAGTAGTGCTGCTGACCTGCCTCCTGACACGTCCATCATTCATGTACAGAAGTTCCGTATATCTCCTACCAGGGAGCTGTTGGGAAGAAAGGAAACCTTGACTTGACTTCAAGGATACTGAAAATGTCATTAATCACCTCTATTTTTGTTTTGTTCTGCAAAACTAAAGAAAACATCATTGTTTTAATCTAAACCCATGTAGCTTAGCTGTTCAATTTCTTGTTATGCAAAGGAGTCAATTTTCTTTTACACTCCAGGTATACGAGTGTGTTGTTTTGCAGAGATTCATTGTGGTTTGTATTGTTTTTTATTAAACTACTCATAAGACTTCCTTTTTTAATTGCTGTGATGCCACCAATTATGGATTTCATGATTGCCATTGTTTTCTTTTATACACATATTCTTAACTTTGACATTTCTGCATGATAGAAAGAGCTAGCGGTAAACAACTCAGATGAATTCCACTGGAAACTTTAAGGAAGTGCCAATTTGTAATCTCAACTCCATAGGTGGGCTGGGAGATGGGAAGTAATAAATAAAATGTAGAACACTCTGCACGTTCCTGCTGTTCCAGCAAAGAGAGGAATGAACAAAGAAATAGCAACCTGGCTTCAGTTTCTTGCGAAATAGTGGTGCTCAAACTTTTGGCAAATGTAGAAGAATTTTTTAAATTGTTTTAATGACTTTCATATGATTTAAAAACAAATTTAGTATGAGTATGTGAAGGGGTGGGACAAAAATATTTTAAATAAATTTAATAAGCTCAAGCCTTAAGTATGAGATACTATTACTCTGGAGAACACTAGATTATCTGTGCAGCCCCTAAAGACCCAGAAGGGCAAAGGAATGGAGGGGAAAGAGAAAACATGGGTCAATCTGATAATACCGTACTTAAACAACATGGTGAGTTTGTAGACTAGGCATGCATTTTCTGGCCTGCTGGTGCTTCCAAGACTAGCTGGAGTAAATTGGAGGGGAATCAGGAAGTGATGTATTGCCATTGGCATTGGCTGCTGCACTAAAATTCATCTAAAACATTGTGGTACGACCGTAGAATTTTAGGCAAATGCTAGAGCTTCTTCCCCAACATCATGGCATTGCCTCAGTTTTCACTGGAAGTTATATTGCACACTGGCACTATACTGGTTTATCTGCTGTCCTGCTCCCTTCCCATTCCTCCCGAAGGTTTTTCAGCTGTGGCTAGAGGCCATGTTGAGTTTCCCTTGTTGGTACTTGTGGTCAAGCATGTTTAATCATTTATACCCTGTTTAACCCCAGGATCTACCTTAGTCCTTGGGCCAAGCAGGTGAAAAGAAGGAAAGTTATATGTCTCCATGGAAAGCATTTGACAGAAGTAAATTATTGTCTTCACCTTACTTTTAGGAGTTTTTTCTGTCTCCATTGTGTTGAAGCACAATTTATTTTTATACCACGGGATTTAAAACTGAAACCCACATCACCAACATTTAGATTTATCTATATGCTTATGCCAGCTTTAAGAGCATATTTGTTACTAAATTTTGGGGGAGAAAGTTCGCTAAGAGAAAATTAAAAATCTGAATCTTAATGGAGTTTGCATTTATGACTTGGAATGGTCTAAAATGAACTTTGGTTTTCATGCCAAATTGATTGCCGGTGTTTTTTTCTCTGCTTCTTGTTTGTTTATTTGAATATTTTCATCCTACTTCTCTCCTGCAAAGCAAGTCTCAAAGTGGTTTACAGATATCAAAAAAGAACACTCTAAAAATCACAGTACAATAATACAACAGGAGCAGCAGTCAGAGCCTGGGACTTTGCTGCTGGAATAGTCTCTGGTATGCAGCATGCAGGTAACATCATTTTTTCAGGCCTGAGCAATCAAGAAGAATCTAGAAGAACTCAGGCCATGATGGAATAGTCTTCCCTGGCAAACAGCAGCCCACATGTCTTACATTATGAATTGCCTTACAATTCTCCATCCCTTTATGTCTTAGTAATTAGATCACAGCAGCATACATTTCGTTGGTTTTCTTCAAAACTCATTACTGTGAATGACTGGAACTAGTTGCTTTAAATGACTGAATCATCAGAAATAGTAGGTCTTATTTTGTCTTTGCTTCCAGGCGAAGGCAAAACGGTGCTGGAGGAACGCCTTCTTTTCCCCAACTTTTCTTTAAGTCCCTTGTTTTAGATTCTCACGAAATGCAGAAGACATTGTGGTATGACCGTAGAATTTCATCCCACATTGCATTTCAAGAGTTTTACTTCAGCTCAAAGTCTAGTGTGATGTGAGTCCTACCAGTTTTATGCCAGTAGGATTAGATTTTGTAGGCAGCCAGGCCAAAGTGAATCATACAAGTCATGTGGTATCAAGTTGCCCAGTGGTTGGTTTTTATACCCCACTGTTCTTAACTGTAAGGAGTCTTAAAATGGCTCACAATCACCTTACCTTCCCCCAAGATCACCCAGCAGATTTCATGTGTAGGAGTGGGGAAACAAACCTGGTTCACCAGATTAGAGTGTGCTACTCATTTGGAGGAGTGAGGGATCAAACCCAGGTGTCCAGATTAGAGTCCCCCTGCTCTTAACTGGCTCTTATAAAGTTCTATCATAGTGTAAGACACTGTAACTCATTTGATGCTGTAGACAAGCCCACATGCTGTTTTGGACGGTGTCACTGTGCCACACAATTCTCTGCTGTGTTTGAGCCTCTTGGAACCTCCATATCACAAGTTACCTAATTTATAGTTATTTTTAAGGTTTGCCAAGATGGTTTTTAATCGAACAAGATTTTTGAGTCCATGTGATGGCAAATATTAACTTTTGTATAGCCGTTGAAAATTCTGTCTTGGTTGCTGACTTCACTCAGACATGGACATCAAGAGGTCACAGAGTTTAACACTGCTAAATGGATGAGTGACCTTGTGCCATGGCTTTTCACACCTGCAAATTACGGTGTGACAAGTCTTTGTGCAGCCCCCTTTTGGAACTTGTTTGCAGATGTAATGAAGTACAATTGGGGGAAAAACTTTACAACCCTTTTAGATATATGGAGCAGTCAGATCTGATAGATTTCACTATTATTTTTTTAAAAAACCAAAATGCTTTCCTGAAGAGCTCTCCAGGAGTTGGCCAAAAGCCATGCGCAGAAAGGTAACTGGCTTTGATTAAATTTTGCTTGATGCGGAAGGATGGATTGTTTCACATCCCATTCCTAGTTTATCTTCCACTCCTTCTTAATTACAGATGTAATTTAGATTGTAATTGTAAATCAATAGTTCATTACACCATTACAATAGGCAGCCAGCACATTTATTCTCTTTGTTCTCTAAGATTTGTTTTATTGCTAATGAACTAGTTTGTTCCTAGACCACCTTTATGGTCATCCAGGCTTTTGCTGCCCAAGGAAGGGAGGAAGCAGTCCGAGGGTGCAGAAAGAGACACAGAAAACCCCATTGTGTGGATAAAATTTGGCCACAGCTGTTTTACTGGTGTGTTGGCAAAAAGTAGCAGAGGTGCAGCATAGGGGATAAATCTGGCACTGGGCAGCACGTCTGCTGTCCCCAGTGACAACTGGGAAGCACATCTTCTGTCCCCCAGTAATAACTTCCCCTCAGCCCAATTCATGGGGGGAAACACCAACGACTGGAATAGCAAGATAGTGTGAGCCATCTGGATGAACTCCCCTTACTGCCAGGGGATGCGAGCCACCAGTAGCCCCCACCTGGGCATGTGGTTCACAGGCTCGCTTCACCTCCCAGGCCTCTTATGGAGGCCCCCTTAAGGCTTCACCTCCCCTGAACTGATCCATCCCCATGCACAACCCACCAGGCTGTGACAGATGAAATGCAAATAACAACAACAATCACTGTAAACAGAATGTCAACAACAAAAAACTCAGACCCAAGAGGGAGGGAGGGAGGGAGGGAGGGCAGGAGAAGCCATCAGTGCTTGGCAAGAAGAGGTGCGGGATGGCCCAGCCTGCCCGTATATGGGACATTAGAATGTTTTAGCTGAAAGATGAATCTCATGTGCTGGATCCAAACTGTTGTCATGGATTTGCCCATGCACAGGCAGAAGCGTAGCTGGGCCAGAGTGCACCTGGTGGGCACTCTGGCTTTTTTTGCCCCCCCCCCCCCGCAGCACCACCCCACTCCCACTCCCACTCCCACTCCCACTCCCACTCCCACTCCCACTCCCACTCCCACTCCCACTTACTTTTGAAAACCGAGCAGGCTGGAGAACAGGCCTTCCTGTTCTGGTGAGAACTACTTTTCCCAGGGTCTCCTGGGAAATGTAGTTCCCACCAGAACAGGAAGGCCTGTTCTGCAGCCTGCTCGGTTTCCTAAAGTAAGTGTGTGTGTGGGGGGGGGGGGCGCTGCAGGGGGGGTGCTGTGGGGGAGAATCATCCCAGCCCCCCTGTGGTGCCCCCCCCCACATACTTATTTTAGAAAACTGAACAGGCTGCAGAACAGGCCTTTGTGTTCTGGTGGGAACTACATTTCCCAGGAGACCCTGGGAAATGTAGTTCCCACCAGAACAGGAAGGCCTGTTCTCCAGCCTGCTCAATTTTCTAAAGTAAGTGTGTGTGTGGGAGGGGGCAACGCAGGGGGAAGGGGGAGGGACCGGGGGATTTTGCGCCCCCGCACATGACCCAAATTGGTGCACCTGGTGCGTTTTACACACACCCGCCCTCTGGGAGCTTCGCCGCTGTGCACAGGTTTGCAAAAAAAAAAACTTGATTCAAACTCATTCTGTAGGCTTTCAAGTCATTTGGTAATGGACAGGCTCATTAAGCGGCTCCCTTCTGATATACAAAGTCATGCCCAGTACATTTGACTGTCAAAACACATTTGATGTGAACTGCACAACATCCATAATTGTTAGCATGTAGGACCTCAGTTTGTCAACTGAATTCTTACATATACAAGAATAGTCTAGTCTTCTCTTTAGAGAGGAAGGCTTTACTATGGGGGCACTGTAGTGGGAGCAAGCAGGATATAAATCTAAAATATAAATAAAATAATGTTTACCATTATAGCATCTCCAGCATATTTGCAAAGTAAAAGCCAAACAAAACAAAGTTGATTATCTGTAGCTTCACCCTTCTCTCATCTCCTCCCCCACCCCACCAACCATTGCCAAAAAACTCAGTCCCCTCTAAACTTAGTTGTCAATTATCAGAAAAAGTCAGAGCATAAGAAGGTCCCTGCTGGATCAGATCAGTGAGGGTCCATCTAGTCCACCATACAGTTTCATACAGTATCCAACCAATCAGGGCATATAGTTCAAGATCTTCCCTTGCTTCTGTCACCCTGCATTTGTATTCACAGATTTGTTGTTCTGCAGATGGAGGTTTCTTTCAGTCATCAAGGTTATTAGCCATTGATGGACTTCTCCTCCATGAATCTAACCCAGGGTTGCCAGATCCCAGGTCCCCAACCACCAGCAGGGAATTGGGGAGGGGGAGGTGTAGGCTTGCCAACTCCAGGTTGAGAAACTTCTTGAAATTTGGGGTATAGCCTGGGGAGGCCAGGGACATCAGTGGGGTACAATGCCATAGAGTCCACCCTTCAAAGCATCCATTTTCTCCAAAGGAACTGATCTCTTTAGTCTGGAGATGAACTGTAATTCCAGAGGATCCCAAGGTCCCACCTAGAGACAGGCATCCCTAGTCTAACCCTTTCCACAGTTTAATATTTCTCAGCGATTTCACTGAGAGCCCCCAAGTTCTAGTATTATGGGAGAGAGGAAAGAAAAACTCCCTCTATTCACTTTCTCCATCTTGAACATAATTTTATGAAACTTCTACCATGTCCCCCCTTAGTCACTTTTTTCAAGACTGAAAAGGCCCAAATTCTCCAACCTTTCCTTATAGGAAAGGTGCTCCAATCTTTCCTTATAGGAAAGGTGCTCCAACTTCCTAATCAGAGGTCACTTCACAACTATTCAATAGTTTTGTCAGAAATAAACTGAGTTTGATTTCAAAAAGAAAGGTTGAAGATTAGAATGTCAATGGTTTAAACACGTTGGTGATTGAAGTTATACCTTTTACTTAATGCTTCGAATTTTCTTGATTTAGCATACTTGAATGTCTGCAGTGGTCAGTCAGTTCCATTAAAACAAAACTTCAGTCTTGACAGCAAGATGGCAAGATCATGATGGCATGATGCAGATTATATGAAATGTCACTCCAGCCAGAGTCCCTCTCAACAATTATTTTTATAAGGCAATATGACAAATTATAATCAACACCATTCATACCTTCCAAGCAATTGTGGGTGATTTCAACCATTCATTGCAAGCACTTGAAGAAGAGGGCTTGAAGTTGTATGGTTGATATATTTACAATTAAACAACTTTAGTCAAGAGGGCTTTGTTCACTAGATAGTATAGATTACCTTGAATTAATTTTAGAACCTTTTGGCAGTCCCCACCATTTGGTTTCTGCTAGTACAAATCTGGATGTATGTTCAACAAACCTTCTGCCTTCACATGTCCTGAGGAGATTTGTGCCTTCTGAACTATAACAGCTTGTCCCTTCAGGCACTGATCAGCCCTTTCAGAATGGTTATTTATTAAAATATAGCATGTGAGCAATTTTAATTGAAAATCTAATTCCCCCTTTCCTTTAAACCAAAAATAAATATATAATAGAGTGGGCTTCTTATACTCAGACTCCGAGGCATCACCCAGAAAACAGAAGAGTGCTGCTGTCTTTTCACACAATTTTTCCTTGTCAGAAAATAAAACAGGGACCAGAGGCTTTTTAACGGATTAAAAGATGAACTAGAACAATGTATTTAAACATAATAAAGAGGTTTGGTGAAGTAACTAATATGAAAAACAGGTAAATTTATAAACAGGCAGTATTTACATAGAATTGTTGCTTATTTGCTTTAACACTGTTTCTAGTTTAAGTTCAGTTTCTCAGGCATTGACAAGGGGTTATAAGAACCAGATTTTTAACTCAGTGCTTTCCAAATGATATTAAATTCTCCTTATATGCTTAAAATTCAGGTTTCACGACTATTTATATTGATGTTATCAGAACTGCTTCCTCTCTCTGTTTTATGAGAAATTCCTTTGTACTTCCCTCAGGCTTATCTAAACACTGATGCAGGGATATCTTTCACTTGATATCCCTTTACACACTGACAAAAATAATAGGATTTCCCCTTCTGAACCCTCTCAGAAGAATTCCTCTACCACTCTGTAGATACTAACTGAAATTAAAGCCTCCTAGCTTATTCCCTTCAGTGTATCTTCCCAGAGAATATAAATATCATGTGTAGTTTCAGTGTTAGACTACTATTAAGGAGACTCAGATCAGACTAGCCTTGTCTGTCTGAATTTTTCCCTCACACAGAGAGAAGCTTTAACCAACAGAACAGAGCAATTCACTCTCTGCCTCTCAAACTCTCTCCTCAGCAGCTCTCAGTCACCAACCGACTTTCACTTCTAATAGCACTAACTTAAAATACTGGCCCTCTACTCGCCAGGCAGTCAGAAGCTGCTGAGGTTAACTCTGTTTTCAGGAGTCTTTGCTCTGGTTGCCACTCAGCAAAGTCCTGAAATCCGTCACAGTGTATATCCATCACACAATGTATATTGTGTATGTGTTTAAATTAAATTCTTTCTTGAAGTGGGAGGGATGTGAGCAGGGCAGTCAGCAAGTTATTGGAGACTAATTTTTTATTCCACCCAAGGTTTGCTTTGTCTCCCACTTGTTTCTGTTCAGCACTTGCTGTCTCCATATTGGAGTACCCACACATGTGAAGTGATTCATCATCACTGTATGGAATTTTCCACAAAGTTATGAATATCTGAAATTTTTAGTCTGTTATTTGCAAAGAATGAAAACTGCACCCTTTTAATAGTCTGGCAAGTAACATTTAGAAAGGCAGTCAAGCTATTAGCTTCTATTTCAGTGCTGTTGCTGGACTGCATTTTCAAAGCTGCTGAATTTATATTTTTATCCAACTGGGAACATGGCTCTTTTGCTTAATAGGTTTGTAGGAGAGTAATATAGGGTGTCTTAAGGACTAATGATATTATTATGGCATAACCATTTGCAAACTGGAGACCCTTCAAAAATTATCTAGTGAATTTCTATGCTGCCTCTTCATGAAACCTATCTGAGGCAGCTTAGGAAATTGAACATAATAAAAACATAGAACACCATAAAATTCACAACTGAAATCCATCATTAGAAACCAAACCAGCATAAAATGTTGAGCAGAGTAAATTCACAGGCTAAAAACAGACTACCTATAAAAATGTTAATAGAGCAAACCCCCAATTAAAAGCCTGAGTAAAAAGAAGGGTTTTGATCTAGCATCTGAAAGAATGTGGCACAGGTGTGTCAAAGGAAAAATTCCACTGCTTCAAAAGACCAGCCTCTGATTGCCAGCCACCTCATCTCCAAAGGCAGGGGTGTAGAGAGCTGGACTTGGGTGGCAAACTGTAACTTGTAGACTTGGCAGAACTGAACATTTCCCAGTGTTGTAGCTATAACAGTATTGGCAGACCCTCACACATGGATCTCCCTCACTCTAGTATTGCCATGGCAGTGAAAATTGTAATTGTGAGAAAATGTCTTCTGCAGTGCTGTTAGAAATTGTTAGAAATGCATTCTTCCTGGGAGAAGTCATAAAACCTGTTTCAAAAGACTTGTGGCTGAGGATTCTCCTTCAGCTGGCTTTCCCTGTCATTTTTGCTTTTCTGGCCCATTATTAAGATATATGGACAAATTCATTTAGGTTATTTTAACTTCATTTCCCTCCACTGAGAACCCAAAGGGCTTGCATTGTTTACCCTTCCTCTGTTTTTATCCTCTTAAAATCCTTGTGGGTGAAGTTAAACTAAGAAGGTGTTACTGGCCTAAAGTGACTGAAGATTCTATAGCAGAGTGTGGATTTGAACCAGTATCTTCTAGATTTTAGTCCAACACTTTAACCACTATACCACACAAGACCCATGGCAGAATTCATTGAAGTATAATATAAACTCTGTTCTTAATTTTGGAAAAATAAATAACAAGCAGGTAATGGGAAAAAACAGTTTTAACAATTTAAATGGTAATAAATAAAGCTGAAGAAATGGAGTCCATTGCTTTAATGCTTTCTGCACCATCACATTTCTACTGGTAATATTTAAATCTAATAATCTCAAATATATACAGCTTTACAATAAAAACTCACTTCAGTTGAATGTAGTAAGAGGTAAATAAATATGAAAAAGGGTCATGATTTAGCAAAAGTTAAACACTGTAAAGGCCAGTCTGTATCTCTCCCATTAAAACAAATGGAATTTTAAATATACAAAGGCTTGTGCTCTGTGGTAATTCACAATACAATTTTAAGCAATGGGGTTCTCACCCTCACAATTGGGTCTGGAATTCCCCTGAAAGTACAATTGATCTCCAGACTCCAGAGCAGGAGTATGCATTCGGCAAAGCTGAACTGGAAAAAAATTCTTGAAAAATACCTTATCTGTATGGGGGGGGGGGGGGCACAAAATGGCAGCAGTTTTGGCTCCCAAATCATGCCAGATTTTTTCAGCACGATTCAGGCTGTTTTGCCACTGCTGGCAATTTTTTTAAGACTGTGGAAATCTTCTGTCTCTTCTCCCCTTCCGTCTCCCTTACTTACCTGCTAGTCAGCCAGGCTAGCCCAGTGTTTCTCTGCTACCACTGCCTCCAAGCTTCTCGAAGTGCTTGGAGGCAGATGGTGGCAACTCCTAACAGACCACCTGCTGCCTCTGGAGTCCAAATTGGGTTCTGCACCCATTAATACCATGGCTTCTGGTCTCAGAGCTAAATACTGTGCAGCCCTGGAATCAGGGTAAGTGGGTGGAAGGTGATGAGGAGAGGTACATGAGACAGTAAAATTCAGATTTGGGTCTAATAGACCCAGGTTTTTTTGAGGGAAGGGGAATCTGAATATTTGTGATATGGGGGTTCAAGAATATTCAGGTTTACCAAAAAAATTCAAATACTTTAGATCCGAATCCACATTTTACCTTTTTTTATTTGCACACCTCTACTACAAAGACAAGTTCCACTGAAGGAAATAGCAGCTTCAAAGGGCTGCTTCCTCTGTTCATATCCCTTCTGAGGCATCCTCCCCTTCTCAAATTCTGTCCTTCCCAGCCACTGCCCCCAGATTTCCAGGAATTTTCCACTCTGGATCTGGCAGTCTTATTAAGTGCATGTTACACCCTAGTTCCACTGAAGTCAGTGGACTAAGTAGCGTGCAGCTTTGTTTAGGATTGACCTGTTAGATGCATTACACTTAGGGAGATTTACTTTTAAGTAAGCAAGCATAGGATGGAATACGTGCTTCACTTTGGCAAACTCAGGTCCAGCGTTTATATATATCATTGTATGGCATTATATAGTTAGATCTAACTCTTAGGAAATCAATTTTTGTAGCTCAGACATTTCTAGAGATTTTCTGCACTATTATAATCAGTTGCAATTGACAAAGCAGCAGGGCCACATATTGCTTAGATTTTACCAAAGCTGGTATTGCTTTGAGGAAAGCAGGTTAGTGTACAAAGAAGTGAGGTCAAATCAATATGAATAAGTTTTAAAATCTGCAAGGTAACACTATACCGACTATACTGTGGTGGAGAACCTATGGCACTCCAGATGTTCATGGACTACAATTCCCATCAGCCCTTGCCAGCATGGACAATTGTAGTCCATGAACATCTGGAGTGCCATAGGTTCGCCACCACGGGATTATGATATCTGAATAATGGTAGTTTTTTGGGTAGATGGAGAAAGAGTTCATCTCACATAAAATACCTACCAGTTGTTCAGTTAGTACAGTTATTTTAAATCAAAGTGATAACACCACCAGTGGCATAGCTCCACAAAATAAATACAAATGAAACTCCAAATTAGTCTAGAATTGTATGCTGTAGAGCCCTTAAGAAGTAATTATTTGCAGTCATCCCTGGTGCATTGTGTACCTCTTAGAAAAGATCTGCCACGTATGCTTTTAAGCACAGAATATTCTCAGCCTTGACAATCATTGTTTCTCCTTTAAGCTAATTATAATTTGGTTACAAGTTTTAATAATCTTCGGGAAATACTTATCAGATTACAGAAAATTTTAAAACATGGTTGAAGAATTATGGAAATGTGTATTTTTAGATATAAGTGTCCATTCAAAAGGAATACTTTTTCCATAGACAGAATATTCCCTCTCCAGGATAAACTACACTACATCTTCATTGATGTAGCCATGGTAAAAAAGAACCAGGGATATATCAATAGGTGCATCTATTTATGCAGGTGATTCACCTTTGATTTTTGAATTTAATGTTTAAAATTAGGCCCTGAAAATGGAATGGAGAAAAAATAATTTATTATTGCAAAATAAAATGCTTATTGAGAACATAACAACAGAAGTATTCTTTTTCTTTCAAATTAATGATACTCAGGATGCTAATTATATGACAGTTTGGACTCATTCAAAGCTTACTTGAGAGATTATTTAATTTCCCAAGCCTTCTATTATAAAAAAAAACCACAGAGAGAAACTAAGGGAAGATTTAACAGATGATATTGCATAGAAAGGGAGAAAACATCAGATAACGAGAGCAAAAGAGAATAGATTACAATGGGAGAGAGCCAAAGATAAATTGAAACTGTGTAATGCCTTGAATGCAGCTAATTTGTTGTTAAAAGTTAAACAAACATTGTTTGATTACGGGAATAAGTCTGGAAAAGTTCTAGCTTGACTTCAAAGAAAACAAAAAGAATTTAAGTGGTGAAATTAAGATCAGAACAAGGAATAATAATTCGATCAGATGCATAAAACTGTGTTTCAGAACTTTTTAAAAAAGTTATGTTAATATGGACAGTATCAACATAAGGACTATAAAAGAATTCTTAAAAAGCTTAAAAATACCTAGACATTATAGAACATTGAGAACCATTAGATAAATCAATTTCAATTTAATAAGTAATTAGAATTGTAAGAGGACTGAAGTCTAATAAGATTCCAGAACTGGACAAGTTTACAAATGAATTTTCTAAAATATGTCCAGAAATGTTTGCTAAATATTCAGCAAAACTATTTAATACTATGCAAGATGTAAGTAATGTTACAGATACTTGGGCAGAAGCCAATATTACATTAATATCAAAGAGAAGGAAGGATACATCAAAACCAGCATTTTATCATCCCATATCCTTGTTAAATTTGGATTATAAAATCTTTACAGATATCTTGGCCATGAGATTAAATAAAATCTTGGTAAATTATATTGGAGTTAATCAAATGGGATTCATAAAAGGTAGATCATGGAACAGTAGGTGTATAGTTAATTTAATCTGGTTCAAAATAGGGGTATGGCCAATTACTCCCTATATATTGATTCTGAAAAAGCATTTGATAGAACACCAGAAGAGCTGCAAGACCAAGAATTAGCCACATGAACAAAGATAAAGAGCCATCTAGAGGGAAAGTGTTCTTACCATACATCAAGGGAACCACTGACCGCATAGGAAAACTGATGAAGAAACATAACCTACAAACAATCTACGGACCCACCAAGAAAATTCAACAAATGCTACGTTCAGCAAAGGATAAGAGGGATCCTCTAGCTACTGTAGGAGTCTACCGCATACCATATAGCTGTGGACACGTCAACATAGGAACCACCAAACGCAGCGCTCAGACACGAATCAAAGAACACGAAAGGCACTGCAGACTATTTCAACCAGAAAAATCAGCAATAACAGAACACATAATAAACCAACCTGGGCACAAAATATTATTTGAAAACACAGAAATTCTGGACCACTCTGACAACCACCACATCAGACTACACAGAGAAGCCATTGAAATTCACAAGCACATGGACAATTTGAACAGGAAGGGAGAAACCATGAAAATGAACAGAATTTGGCTGCCAGTGTTGAAAAACTCTAGAATCAAGACAGTGACTAATCAGCTCCACACAAACACAGGACAACTATAGACAATAGCAATCAAAGGGAACAAAGACCAGGATACTTCTATTCATATGCATTCACCCATTGGCCTTGCTATCTTCATTGTTACTCACATGCTACAGACTTCTTTGTGACTCACATGCCAGGCTACTCTATTCAGATGGCCTCACCTTTTGACCTCACAGTATATATACTCCAATTGCTTTCCATTCCTACTATCAGATCCTCTGAAGATGCCATCCACAGATGCAGGTGAAACATCAGCTAGAACATGGCCATACAGCCCGGAAACCAGACAGCACCCCATTTGATAGAAGAGTTTGGGTTTTCCTTAGAGAGATAAGGAAATCCTTTAATTTTGGGAATAAATTATATAAATGGGTAGGTTTAATATACAGTTACATGTTATTGTTATTGCTAGAGCTAAAAGCAGTATGTGACTTAGTCAATCATGATGTTTTCACTCATTGCCTCACCAATGCTGGGATATGTTGGCCAGCCTTACAGTGGCTCTGCTCATTTCTCAGGGTCAGGGACAGAGGGTAGTGTTCAGGGAGAGAACCTCAGCAATCCATTCATTTGTGTGTTGGGTCCCACGAGGGATAATTCCCTCTCTTTCATTGTTTAAATCTATATGTGCCCTCTTGCCAGATTTGTCCAGGACTGGGTTGTCATCAGTACACTGATTACACCCAGCTAAATCTGTTTATGGGTGGCTGGGCAGATACACTGGATATTTTGGCCACTTGTATATGGGCTATGTTGACATGCTAAAGCAGTGTCAGCTGAAACTAAATCCATCAAAGAAGTCCTGTGGCTGGATTGGGAAAGTGGAGATGGGGATGGCCAGCTTCCATCTCTTGACGGGATCCAGTTAATATCTATGACAACTGTCAA